>NC_140558.1:26798473-28192640 GCF_057381845.1 Rhamphochromis longiceps
AGCCATGACAGTGAGAAAAGTGACCAAACAGAAAGGTGAGGCAACAAGAAGATATCAGGTGATTTCCCTTTTTTTTTTTTCTTCGCTGGTGTGCTCTGTCTTCTCATCGCTGTTTACTCTTCCCTTTACCTGCTCTGTTTTTTTGCTTTCTACACCTTTTTTGACACATACTTTGTTTATGGATGGACCTAGACTAGCCTTGTAAGTCTAGGTAAGCTAGAAAAGTCATGAGCATTCACGCGTTCTCGCTATATTACTTCAGATGTATCTCCTTTTAAGTTAAATGTCTGTCAGCCTATACATGAGACTACGTTGAAGATATGACCTGATATGAGTTGTAAAGCAGCTGTTAAGCATCAATGAAAAGACAGAGGGCTGTTTGCATGAAGTATTGAGTTTAAAGGAGGATGCCGGTGTTCATGACATGTGGGTCCTGTGTCACGCTTGCCTTGAAAGTGATTTAAAATATCGCACAGAGCTTGAATTTTTCTTCTCTTACTGAGGAAAGGCCTCTTCCCACTGCACATGTTTCGCAGAAGGTGCCGAAAAACGTTTTATCACTTGTAATTCTAATGCTGAAACACTCAAAACCCTGTTTTAGATTTAAACAAACTGCTTGGTTTCTGAGCCAACTACTGTTTTGTCTATTTTTATTCAATGCAGACCTTTTATTTATTTGTTTATTCGAATAGGGACTACATAGCATGAACCATGTCGCACAGCACAGCATGGGCTAATAAGTTAATTTGCATTGCTAAGTATAGAATATAAGAACTTCAGGACTCATAACATAGCAAAGCACACACTGTAGTATAGTGAATTATTATCCAATTATTCGGGAACAGCAGGATTGATCCCTCTTTGAAGGAAAAGTGATCCTAATCCGGATCCAGTTTGAGTCCCCCTATACAAAAAATCCTGAAACCTGTTTTTTACAATTGAGGATATAGACTATATTGCCAAAAGTATTCACTCGTCTGTCTTCACACGCATATGAACATGAGTGACATCCCATTCTTAATCCGTGGAGTTTAATGCCGGTCCAACGTTAGCAGCTTTAACAGCTGGGAGGGCTTTCCACAAGGTTTAGAAGTGTTTATAGGAACTTTTGACCATTTTTCCAGGAGCTCATTTGTGTGGTTGGATAAAAAGGCCTCCACCCTAATTCATCCCAAAGATGTTCTTTCAAGTTGAGATCGGGACTCTGTGCAGGCCAGTCAAGTTCTTCCACACCAAACTCGCTCATGCCTGTTCACTGGTGCACAGTCATGTTGGACTACGTTAAGAGTTCCTACGGGTTCAAGCCCAACTCCTGAAAAACAACCCCACACCACAATATCACGCCCACCAAACTTTATACATGGCACAATGCAGTCAGACATGCACTGTTCTCCTGGCAACCACCAAACCCAGACTCGTCCATCGGATTGCCAGACCAAGAAGCGTGATTTGTCTCTCCAGAGAACTGATCGAGCTCTCTAGAGTCCAGTGGTGGTGTGCTTTACACCACTGCATGTGACGCATCAGCTGCTCGACCATGGAAACCCATTCCATGAAGCAATCTACGCACTGATCTTGATCTGAAGGCTACATGAACTTTGGAGGTCTGTAGCGATTGACTCTGCAGATAGTTGGCGACTTCTACCCACATCAACATCAAGTGACCCCGCTCTGTGATCTTACGTGGCCTACTACTTCGCTTCCTCTTTGTCATAATAACACAAACAGTTAACTGTGGAATATTTAGAAGTGGGGAAATTTCACGATTGGACTTGTTGCACAGGTGGCATCCTATCATGGTACCACGGTGGAATTCACCAAGCTCCTGAGAGCGACACATTCTTTCACAAATATTTGTAGAAGCAGTCTGCATGCTTAGGTGCTGGATTTTATACACCCGTGACCATTAACGTGATTGGAACACCTTAGTTCAATGATCTGGATGGGTGAGTGAATACTTTTGGCAATATAGTGTATATAACAGTGCCTCACCAATCCTACTAGATGCTTCACATGTTGCTGATCCCAAAGCTCATACTGGAACTACAAGGGCAACCTGATTACGTAATTTTTATGTATGAGTAAAAGTATTATTAGAAAATCTAATAAAATGATCAAAACTTAGCTTATTTGATTTCTTTTGTTTGATAGGGTGAGCTTCCCTACTTCCTATCCACACTTTTATATCATCACAGAGGGACTTGATTGCAGTAGATGCTGCATGTGACCGAGAGGTTATACAATAGCTTAAATATGCAAAGCCTGCAGAGTGTAGCATTGGAATAACAGACTGGGTATTCACAGTATTCACAAAATGTAATGAGAAGAATCATCAGAATTCTTTTTTTAAGGAATGGACACACAAGCTTGCAGTGATTTTTAAAATACATGGCTTGATTTAAAGTTTTTGCATACAAAACGTGTTTTGTTCCCCAGACACAATACATATGTGTGTAAATTAGTCAAACTTATCCCATTCTTTACATACTAGCATGTGTGGAGTCACTGCAGCCTCTACTGACAACCATGTGAGACTCACGAATCTCCTCCTTCTAAAAGTACGTGTTTTGATAGTGAACGACTAAAGCATTTTGAAATCATATGATTTTTTTTGATTCATCCTATATTTACCGAAAGGATTGTTGAAATGCAAACAGTGACATCCAATTGATTTTAATGATCAGACATTATTGTCTGTTTTATAAGACAAATGCTGCATTCAGTGGGAATTGGCCATGAGAGTGGTTGTTGGTGCTTTTGGTGCAAACAGAAACAAAACAATAGCTGTTTTGGTGAACACTGAACGCTGTGATATCTCGTAACATGTTCCACAGTTGGTCATGATTTATAATAAAATAGGGAGATTATGCCTTTTCTTCTAATTTACAGATTGAAAGTGTTCTGTTTTAATGCTACATATGTGACATTAAAAATCTATGACACATGTGTGGTATCAAAAACTGCATAGAGACCTACACTTGCCACTTATCTCGGTAAAAGAAGGAAGACGTTGAACAAGTTATTCAGAATGATAATTCTCGACGAAGCATCGGCGACAAAGCACCCACATGTCCAAACTGCCGGTATCATCCTTTACTATTTAGCCATTTTAGTGCTAGGCTAGATGTTTGTACATTTACCATTACTGATGTTCTTGCCAGTTTCACAATAAGCATGACCATCCATTAAGGTATTAATGAACTAATGACCACTGCTGGAATGTTCTCTCTGACATTAGGAACCCAGTAGATGTCTGTCAGAAGTAAATGTTGTCTGTTTCTAAGTGCTATATATGTACATTGGCTGGCACAAGGTGAAGTACTCTCTTGAATTTCAGATTCATTTATAGATTTCATCTTGAGAAAGAGGGCCATGTTGTATGGACATGGTTTGAAAATGATAAAGGTATATGCATTAGAGTTCTCCTTAGAGCTAGCACAATAAGATGCCATGGCAACTGCTAAGCAGCATTGGGAGGTGTTGTGTCTAACGTTGGCATTGGAGCATGCGGTCACTGTCCAATCTGTTTACAAGCATTATGCTGTCTATAAACAGATAAACAGGTTCCACTAACACAAAGAGATCGAACCCTTCTAACTGCTAAAACAGTGTCTGGCCAAAAACAAAAGACACTGTTTCTCATCTTCTCATATTCTTTTCCTAAGATGCCATGGCAACTTTTGAATATTTCATCTCCAAATATTGATTGTATTTAATAATGACAGTAGCATAGTTGTGATGCTTGTAGACTGTAGCTCGACGACATTGTAGACTGTAGTTAAATGCATATTAACAGCTTTCTGTTGGCTCTATTTTCGCCACTCTTGTGTTCTCAAGTGTCGAGGGTGCTATTCAAACAAACGTGCTGTTAACAAACATGGTGGAACAGCGCCCCTTTGTCCAAATGCTCGATTTCATCGGCGTATCAGTTGTAATCTGCTGCTTCTCTTGTTTGCCCGCCACAGAGTTTGATTGAATAGCATCCTTAGTCTCCCTTGTGTCATTGCTAGAGCTGAATCTCCCAATTCAGCTTTCATCATATATTCATCATATTTTCGGGATTAATATGCAGGAATGTTAACAGTGAAGACCCATTTTGTATGTCTATGTGCCTGTTTTTGTGGAAGCATGACTTGATGTTGTGTTGTTGTGCCTGTTCCAGATGCAGTACTGATAACGTTTCCTCTTTGCTATCTGCCTCCCTCCTTCTTCTTTTTTTCTCTTTTGCTTTGTGCCCTGCACTGCCTCCTTGTCCCCTCTCCCTCCCCCACAAAACCTTCTTGCTCTTTTTTTTGTTTTGTTTTTTTGGCGCCTGCCTTCCCAGGTGTAAACAGGTGCACGCCCCCTTCATACCCGCCCCCACAGGACCCCCTCAGTGTGGGGCAGTATGAGGTAACGGAGGACATGGCACAAGGAGAGGTTTTTGAATTCAGTCAATCCAAAAGAGGCCAGGCTCCTTTCTGGCAGAATTTTAGTAGATTAGCTCCATTTAAGAAATAGAGATACACAGACTCTTCCGATGGACCAGCTATTTTTCTTAGAAGCACTAAACACTGGATGATCATGTCCCCCCTCCCCCCCCCCATGATGAAGAAAAAAAAAAAAACAACAACACACAAACACGAGACTTTGAAGTTAAGGACCAATGTTAATATAGAGTGTGATTGGAAGCCGCGAGAGGACTGAAGACTTGGATTTAAAACAAAGAAAAAACATATAAAAAAATAAACACAACTTTACAGTTCATATATGTTAGTAACATTCTTAGTTATCATGCTTCTCCGGCTGAGTCAACTGTCACAAACTCTTCCCCCCTTTCTGGATAATCACGCCATCTGAATGTCCTGAAGTCATCGAGATTGTTACATGAGATCATTTTCAATCCATCTTCTGGATAGAAACACGAGGCCAAGCCAAGTCATTCCCAGTAGTATGATTGTGACCAAAACAAAAAACTACAAAAAAAGCTGAGATCTTGCTGTGCTGCTATGAGAGATTGTTTGATGCATTCTTCTGAATGCGAGACGACGACCTCAGCCAATCGCCGCGGCCTGTGAAGGACTTGCCAAGCTCGGCTGTCAACCTCACCTCTGAGTTAGCTCCATCCTGCCACTGATCATGCACCCATCCAGCCATCTCTGCGCTGCTGATGTCTGCGTCTGGACCTCCTCCTCGCACTCAGAGCTTCATTCTCTTCTCTGTAGCAGCTTGCATATAATAGCCCCCTCCTCTCTCTTTCTTTTCACAGTCTGACATTAGGTGTTCCCTTCCTTCTCCACATCCCACTCGTCCTCTCTATCTCTCCATCCACCTGCTCTGCCTCTGTGAGTCAGTGGCTCTCAGAGGAAGAGTTTCACTCTTTTGTAAACCTGCCATTGGCCGTGATGTGATGATGGGTCAGGGAACAAATCAATAGGCGGAACATCAATAGTATATTTACATCCGTTCACCAACCACTCGTGACAGGGTATTCATGTCCGATCGCGCTGAGGGGGTGTGTGCGCGCGCTGGATTTGGCAGTGAGCTTAGATGAAGCAGCTGGGAGCAGGAGATAGGCCGGCAACGGTCCGCCTGCCTTGTGCCACAGCCCCTCTCCCATCCCGCCCTCCCTAGAGACCACCCCTGTAGCACTGTGCTGGCACCTGGGTGGAAAAGAGAGAAAAAAGCACAGCCTACCTCCAGAAAACGAGCGGTAAAAGTGAAGTTGTGATGCATTGGCCAAAAGAATAACATGTCAGCTGTCAAAGAAAAGACTTCGGTTGATTATTTTGTGTCACTCCCACTGTAAAAAAGCACAGCACGTACTCCCGTTTTGAGTATGAGCGATACAAATATCAACACGTCAGTGTGACCAATAAGTAAGAAGCCCAAGGGGGTGGGGGGTGTCTAAAAAAGTGATAATGATTTGTGAAGTGGACCAAAACTAACTGGGGAAACAAAAAAGTCCACCGCAGCAGCGCAAGTCGATACCGTATACGGAGGTAGAAAGGCGAATTTAATCTGTAGCATGCAGGTTTCCTCTGACACATTCATACATCTCTATAGACTCCAGCTCCAAACCTCTGCTTTCTGCCTCACCCCTCCTCACGTTGCCCCACTCCCCCCAGATCTGGCAGTTAGCTCCAGCTCTGCTTAAGTGATTTCCAAAGGACTGTGGCGTGATCAGATTGGTTTTGTTTAATCAACAAAAACGTGTGTGAAGCCGTGGTCTGCGAGAGATCCTAGCATTATAGAGTCCTTCAGCAGTAAAAGAGAAGATCTGAGGAAGTGAAGAGGAAAATCTTACATGCATCGTGAAGACGTATTCTTTTTTTCCCACACTTGGAATGTAAGTGAAACATCTGTCCACGGTTTGTGACCACGTTTTGACCTCAGACACAGGAGTACATTTTGTGTTGAATTATATCACCAGATGGACAGTACATATACAGTTTGACAATTTGTGCAATGTGATATATCATTCTATATCTATCACTATTCACTACAGCGTGATATGAAAGAGTTATATTGTTCTATGTCATTTGTTTGCCTTCTTATAGGCCTTATAACCTGTTGGAGAAAAAACAGACTTTACAATTGCTTTGTATGTTGTAATTTATGTTTTGTTTCAGTAAAGGAAGTTGAGAAATTGGGTGAGTTGGCTGCTGGTGTCTGTAGAGATGGCTCCCAGTGAGATTGTTTTGGAAGATAGTTCTCCTGGCTGGGACGGCAAAAAAAGATATGGTTCCTAGGCTATCGTAACCTCAGGTCCCTTGTTATGGCCCGCTCTGCCTACCTTCCCTGCTCCCTCCAACTCCCTGCTTAACACTACCACCAGTACCAACATACAGATACAAGCATGCAGGCAAACGCACACACTAATAATCATGCTTACTTGCTGGCCCGTTCTGCTGCGGAGAGGAGAGATGCTATCTAACAGTGCCTTCCAGCATTCCACTAGTGATTATCTATTCAGTTTCACAGGCAGATTTGAATTAGTCATGTATTTTCCCTTCAGTGCATCTCTCACTCTCTCTTCCGTTCTGTTCCCACAACCCCCGCCCCTTCCCTCATGCACACTGGGAATTCCTCGTTCCCCAGTGCACGAGAGCCGCTCGGACAGAAACTTAGGCTATGTTCACACTGCAGGTCTTAATGCTCAATTCCGATTTTTTGATCAAATCCGATTTTTTTTGTCTGCTCGTTCACACTACAAATAAAATGCGACAGCAAACGCGCTCTAGTGTGAACCCTCAAAGCGGCCGCATGCACAAAAGAAGACGTCACACACAACGCGCTCTGTTTAGACCCAGAGCAAACAGTATTGTTTGACTGTTTCAGACTTTACGTTTCCCATTTTTGCTTTAAGTTATAAAGTTATTTTGTTATTTACATTTGGCCTAATAATTATCCTTATTGCTGTTTTAGAGAGGAGCGGTGCTTCAAAGGATAGTTAAAGACTTCTGTCAGAATCTGCAGATTATACAGTACTAATAAAATGTTCACATTTCTCCAACGTTGTCTTCCCAACAGTTTCACTGACATCTACACTGGATGGCCAGGAAGCGTTCGCGATGTCTTCTCGGGCGCTGATAATTGGTGTCTGTCTTGTGTCAGTGACATAAAAGACAGATTTAATGCGACATGACCATTTAATTAATGACCATTCAGCAGTCGCTTTCTAAAACATCGGATATGTATCGGATTCAGTACCACATACGAAAGTGACCCAGATCGGATTTGAAAATATCGGATTTGTGCCGTTCACACTGTCATACCATGATCGGATATGGGTCGCATAGGGTCAAAAAAGTCGGATTTGATGTGCTTTAGCCTGCAGTGTGAACGTAGCCTTAGAGGTCAGGCCACTTTTTCCATATAAGTAGATACTGTGCTGTTTGACTGTGACCCATTTAAAAATTGAAAGACGACTCATTTTCATATATTATCGCACATTTACATAGGAGCAGTTTTATTGCACATTAGAAATGTATTCCAATTTCAGATGTTTAGAAACATCGACTTCTTTTATTGTGTATTTAACACGCTGAGTTTAATTTGAATATATAGTAGGAAGCAGATTTCCATTGGTCAACTTAGGTTCGCGTGTCGATCTATATTATTAAAAGTGAGTTATGAATCAAGAGTCATCTATTTTACCTTTATCAGCTACACACTGTAAATACTGTAAAAAGAACAGATCATATATTTGGATATCGGTATTTTGCGTTGGAGACGAATGTTGTTCCAGTTCTAGCGTGCGGTAGATCTCAGTACCAGGTAATTGCATGCTTGTGGCATCCAATATTTTGCATGAGACTTAAGGCAACACTTAACGAGATCATTTAGTTTTGTTTAACTTCCAATTGAATCTTCTTTTCTTTTTTTTCCCCCCGGCAACACAGAACCATTCATTTGTGTGTACCCATACCATCTCACTAAAGGGAGTTCTTTTCTCTGTCCACCTGTCTCCTGCTCACTTGGCATTACAGGTTGTAGCTTCTGTTTTTTGTATTACTATTATTACTATTATTATTATTTATTGACACATAAGAGGGGAACATCTTTTCCTGAATAAAACACTGAACTGCTGATAGGGAAAATCAAAGGCACTGATGTTCTCTTAGCCCAGATATGATGGGTACTATAAACTCTAGCATCGTTTTAAACCCACACTGCTATGCTACAGACTGCTGGTTAATATTTTTTTCCTAAATATATGACTTTTTTTGGTTTGTTTTATTTTTTTGTGGAGTGCCATTATGTGCAGAGGCAAAACGGGTAATCATTTTTCTACGACAACAGTGAACCAAATATGAGTTAGCACTGATCTTGGGTGTTTGTGTATAGATTTAGAGCTGAATAAATTCGAAACCTCTTGGGACGGGCTAAAAATAAACATAATCCTGAAGAGACACACACACAGTATTTCACAGCTGTTCATATCACACTCTTGTTCCTTTTAAGTACAATGACTTGACATTACAAAGCAGTTCCTCGCTTGTATTTATTGACAGCAGTATTAAACAGTACCATTTTGGCCACATGGTTTCAATGATGTATATACGCTGGTTTGAGTTTTCTTATAAAGCTATCAATCTGACCTTGTGCTCCGAGCTGAGAGGATAGCCTTCTGTGCAAATTTATTTCTGTTTTTTCGCTTTCTCTTTCCAGTCATATAACTAAGGCCAAGTTAGTTGAATGCATCAGAAGTTCCACAGATTTATGTAATTCCTTCTAGTCCAGGGTGAGCCAGTAGACGCGTTCACTCACAGTTAGCATAGCAACATCTTCAGTAGGAACTCCTTGGAGTCGGTTATGCAGTCCTGTGCTGTTCCAGAATAGTCAGGGTAAAAGTCTTCAATGAGCCATATGCCGATGTTGGTGTTCAATGGCAACAAACAGAAGACTGACATCCCACATTTGGACACTATTCATTGTATATTACCATCTGGTTTCAGGGTTTGGTTTGGGAGGGGGGGGTGTCTGGATTTTTTTTTTTTCTCAAGTGAAAAATGTACTCACAGAATCCATATCCTTTGTCATCATATGCAAACATTTGTCATTTTCTTTCTTGCTGGCTTTTGAGTTTGATTATTTGTTGTAGAGATGAAAAACCTGAAAAATAATGCCTATTCAATCCAGAAACTGTGAATGGGAGAGTGGAAATGTCAACTGTATGTACATTATATGTTTTGATGTAATCAGAAGCACTGGGAATATGTTGTACTTTGCTGTAAAAAAAAATCAATCCATATCTGATATAGCTGTACTTTTTGTTGAAAATAAAACTACAGAACTGCGGGGGGGAGGGTTCGAGGCATCAGTCTGTGAGTGAGAGCATTGTGCTGGCCTTCCTGTCGTGTGACATCATCTCCTGTTTGTTTGTAGGGCCCATTCCTAACAGTTGACACATTAACTCCAGGATATATTATGTACGATAAATAATATTACAGTGGTAATCACTAATCACACACACACACAAAAGAAAACTTTTTTTTTTAAATCAACAAACTTCTAAACACTAAAATTGAATCCTGAAAATAATTATGCTCTAATCAATAAGTAATGAGCGTTATGGAAATATATTCTCCCAGCTGGAGGCACTGAAGTGGAGGCTTTTCATTCTGCTTCCTGGTGTTTTGAAGTCCAAAGACACAAGAATGTTTTTCAGGCAAGATCTAAGACATCCTGTTGTGGTGCAGACAGTGTGTGTGTGTGTGTGTGTGTGTGTGTGTGTGTGTGTGTGTGTGTGTGTGTGTGTGTGTCTGGATGTCTAAATAAGTAAGGTGACTACATGTGTCTGTGTAATGTTACCCGAGTGAAGGAGTGAGCCAAAGTTGATTTAGTGAGGTAATATCAGAATAACAATAGTGCCTGTGAGGAGCCTCAGATTTTGATATCCACAACGTATGGTGTTACTGTGGTCTCTAGTGGCCACTGATGTTGTTACACTTCCCAAAGATACAGTGGATTTTCCAACATGGAGCCCTCCTTTTGCTTCTAAAAGCTTCATAGACATGAAAGAAAATCATCTGACTTCACAGCTATAAACAATTCGGATGTAAAACAGTCCTTTAGCTTGTTCTGGTAAAAATTTAAAAAATGTATAAAAGAAAGAAAATTTTTAAAAAAGAAGAAAAGCATCACATGGCGTCTGAGGTTTCATGTTTCAAGTAATTTCTCAGGATCAGAGGAATGTCCAAGCTGTCAATTGCAGGCTCCTTGTTAGCAAAAGGGAGGTATCCTCTGATTGCCAGTCGAGCCTGTGACATCAGAGATTTGGGGCAAACTGTTGAAGAAACAGAAAACAACATTTGTATGCTGAGGTATTATAGCACCAACTCATAACAAAAGGCACTTTATGACAATTTAGGTAAAGACCCCACAGAGTATTAAAGGGAAAACCACAACCATCAGATGATCCCCTATGAGCGAGCGCATGGTGACTGTAGGAAGAAAAAACTTCCTTTGAACAGGAAGAAACCTCTGGCAGAACCGGGCTCAGGGAGGGGCAGCACTTCTGCCATGACTGGTTCGTGTAAAGAAGAAAGACGAGAGAATATAAAATTGAATGGCATGCAGCAGTGGTGTATAAACACATGTGAAATGTAAAGAGTAAAGAAGAAATCCTCATTGCATCACGGGACAGCCCCCTGCAGCCTGAGCCTACTACAGCATAACTAAGTGATGGTTGAAAGTCACCTGATCCATCCTTACTATAACCTTTATTAAAAAAAACCCAAAAGGAAAGTTTTGAGTCTAATCTCAAAAGCACAGAGGATGTTTGTCCCCTGAATTCAAACTGGGAGCTGGTTCCAGAGGCGAGGGGTCTGAAGGCTCTGTCTCCCATTCTACTTCAGAAACTCTAAGAACAATAAGTTAGGCTGCAGCGTGAAAGCAAAGCTCTATCATCATGGGGTCTGATCATTCAAGATTTTGTATGTGAGGAGAAGGATTTTAAATTAAATTCGGGTGTGACTCGCTCTCACCTCTCTCCTTGAGGAGAAGAAGCAGAGCTTCGTTCTGCTTAGTGGTTTTGTCAATGATGAGTGTCGGCAGATAGACGTCTGCTCCAAAGTCTATAAGAAGCTGAATGTACTCCACCCCACAGCCGTAGCGGAGACACACCTCCAAAACTGTCTTCGGCTGTTTGATCCTGGCCAACATTTTCTCATCTGTGCAGTTGTAGTTGGAATTTGCACCGTGAAGAAGGAGCAGTTTAAAGCAGTCCAAGTGTCCATACACAGCTGAGATGTAGAGGGGCCCTCTGCACGCTGTGGCGTTGGAGGCCCATTCGGGGACTTTGGGCTTCACATCTACCTCAGCTCCAAACCGAAGCAGCTCTCTGAGTATGTCGACGTCACCCTCTCGGGCAGCGGTCAGCACCGGGGAGCAGTTGTTGTACTGGCTGCCATTGGGATCTGCTCCAGCATTCAGCAGTGAAACTACACAGTCCAGATGTTTCCCACTGACAGCTGTGAACAGAGGCGTCTGGGCCTTCACGTCCAAGCTGTCAACCTGGATTCAGACATAAGAAACCAACAGGCTTTTTTAAAAGTAGAAACAAAGTTTGTTGATACAAGAAATTACGCCACTGATTTATCACCGCAAGTACTTTTCCCCTGAGTAAGTATCAAATACCGTCCTGTGTGCATGCGAGTAAGTGACTGGATCACAGTTTAACACCCTTCTAAGTGAAGGTATCATTTGCACAACCCAACATCTACATGTGTGCCACCGCAAGCTGTCACCTTTACTTCAGTACGATATGGTTAGCAGCTCTGTAGCTCACTGTAAGTGAAATGCTGAACTGACAATGTTGACTCTGCTCTGCTGCTGTGGGAAATCTAACCCCCCAAGGCTACTGATTAGGCTTTGACTGAAGATAATCAATTCGTTCTGCAAATCTATTGATAGACATCTGCTGGCTTGTGCACTGAATGCACAGGAAACAAAGAGAAACATTGTTAATAGCTTGAAAAACCCAAAGAAGCATCTAATAGATGCTCTGCAGAACTGAGACGTGCTGCGAAGTTGGACTGTGTTGGTCTTGTGACTCCTAGTAACTGCTTCCACACTGCACTTAAAAATTTGATCTATTGTTCGAATTTAAAAAATCATTACGCCAGCTTTAATGCCCAAATTGTAAAATGTAATGATGCAATATATTGTAATATCACACCTTGTTTTATTACTCTTCCCTTTGAACAAAATAAAAAGAAAGAAAATCCATGATGTCCAAGTCCAAAATGTCATTTTTGTTAATAAAAAAATGAAGGCAACTTGTTACACCCTCAACATTTCATCATCCTCTCTACAAAGTCTCACCTCTGCTCCGTGCCCCAGTAGCAGCTCCAGGCACCTCAGATGTCCCAGTGCAGCAGCAGTGCGCAAGGGAGTTACGGGGACCCCCCACCCACTTCGAGCATTGATAGACTTTCTGTAATCCTCCTGAGACAGAAGCTCTGAGAGCAGAGCTACATCGTCGCTGCTCACGGCGTTGTTCAGAGCCTGACTCTGCTCGCCGTCCTCATCCTCCTCCTTGGGCTGGAGCAGGGAGAAGATCTTAGAAATGTCCATCAAACTCATGTTGGCAGCTCGGCCCAGAACCATACTGGGACTCCAGGCTAGTTCAAGTTAAAACCCTTTCATCTGCAACAGCAGAGAAAGACCATAACACCATAACTTGTCTATCGGCTTATGTTTTGTTAAGACTCATTTTTTAACATCAGAATAGCAGAAACATGAAAGAATAAGGCTCACAAGCATACACCGCAATCACGAGATAAATCAGTTTGTGCCAACTGCAACTGCAGCAGTGTGGGATTTACACTGGGAAGACACCTACCTCACCTTGTTGCTTGTTGATGGTGTTTCCAACGGGATAAGTCGAAACCCTTTCAGAGCTCCAATAAAACACAAGTCACGTGAAGTAAAGGTCCTTGAGGAATGCCCAATGCTTCCACTGGTGCAACGAGTTGAGAAAAGTGCAGTGTGTGTATGTGTGTGCTTAAACTGACAAAGGTGCCAGAGCTCCTTTCTGGGGTGGGGCGGGGGGTGTTTGGGGGCTAATTTTAGGCCACAGATGGGCCTGACTAAACTTCCATTCTTGGAGACTTGAGTCTCATGTTTATAATTAGAAAGGTGATAGAGTTGTGACACTTAGCGATTGCCCAGTGTGACTTATCTCTGGGACATTGCTGTCTCTTTGCCACAGGTCAGCGTGTGTGGCATGTTAAGCTGGAAGGTGCTGCGCTTCTATATTTCTTTTCTAAGAAGAGTGGTTATTCTGCTGCATGTGTCCTGTCATCACCCCGCTTTGCCTGGTTCACACTGAGGGAGCCATTTTGGTGAGTGTCAGCTGTGTGACTGTCAGGGTCTTCAGAGAGGAAGCCAGTCAGCTGTTACCCTGCCAAACCCACCCATGTCTTCATGCTGTCCCACGTTCAGAAGGGAGGCTCTGACACACAGCACTCTTTCAGCAGATGGCACAAGACACCAGATTCCTAGCATTGTTCAAACCCCACGAAGAGGTTTTAATTTATTTGAGCACAAAGAGCAATTAAATACAGACATGGAGGATTGGCTTTTAATGCAAACTTCAAGAACACGGACTGAAAAATGGCGCAATCTCTAAGCTGGAATAAAAATGCAATAAGAAATACAGTGGGCTTTTTTTTGACCACAGCCAAACTAATAACATCAGTGAGACAGTTTGAAAATAAACTATGCAGACCATGAAAGCAATGCGGTTGCTGGAAATGTTTAGTCCTTCACGTCACATTCCCTGCTGTGACATATCACATCAAAAAAGTATTGTGTCACTAAACTTGACTGTACTACTTTTATAATTTTTTACAATTAATACATTGCACACAAAATAGCACCAAATTTTAAACACAACAGTCCCATTTTTAAATTTCTTTTAAATAAACATATGTGTAACTAACTGCACAACATCGCTCTCTTTTTTAAAGTAAGAAGTTTCTTAATTTAAGTCTGTGAAGGTTCTCAGTCATCCAGGTCATCGTAGTCAAAGGAGCTTGCAAAGAAATTTAAGAAACTTCACCTAGCCCTTAATAAAACAATAATGTAATAATAATAACATCAAGAACAATAATGTTCTGTTTTATTAAAGTCTAGAAATAGTTTCTTAATTTAATTGAATTGAAAGAAAAGAAAAAAACTAAATATGCTTTATTGGTACCCTTTAAATTCCCCCGTCGACCGCCAGATGGAGGTAGTGGCGCAGTGATGGCAGGAAGTGCAGCTGTAGTAAAAACTAAAGAAGCGAGTGACGTGTTGGGAAAGCCACTTTCTTAATGAGCCGTGTGCCACGTTTTCAATTGTTTTACTAGGGCCTGGTTTAGCTAAACAACAACGATTGGTTTCGATACTCTGTTATCCCTCCCAAAAAATAAACACTTGGTGCCAACACTTAATTTAGCGCCATAAGCTAAACTTAGTCGAGGTTAATCGTTGCGGTATTCATTTTCTTGAATGCCACTTTATCGTTTAAATAGATAGCAGTGAAGCTCTGCGTCTGTTTGGCACAGAATGGAAGAGGAGGAAGCGCTGAGAAACTACTGCAGAACAATGATTTCTCGTGTCCGGAACAAGCGCCAGTGCCCCCGGGAGCACAAACATGGAGGAGCCAAAGGGAGCAACTGGTCCGAAACTGAGAGACAAGTTGCATCAGCGCACAGAGGGAGTAACCTCCATGTTCTTGAACGCAACATAGACCCAGCCTCCCCTCATGTGGGTCAAGGTCCCGCTGTCCCACACGCCCCCTTTCAACTAGTTACGATGCTGAGGATCAAAACCTTGAAGGAGGAGATGAGACGGGTTATGAAACATCCTTGTGTGACTCTGTTTCGCCCTGTCTGGATGTCATTACGGCTGTTTCAGCCTTCATGTGCTCTTATTTGTTGACAGGTTGCAGAGGTGGAGCTGCACGGTCCCGCTGTGTGCAGCGTGTGCGCGCAGGAACAGGCTTCTCTGGCCTTGAAAACTTTTATCAGGAGGAAAAAGACACAACTGCAGATCCAAGCCCTAAAGTCCAGACTAAACACACGTTTGGGTAAGTGACTGTTAAGAGGTGATCATCTTAAGCTAACCCGCCAGCTTACATGCATGTCAGAGTAACTGATCACATCTGTTATCTGATTCTGGGTTTTTTTCTCTTATAGGATTGGACACTTTAGGGGGAGTTGGCACAGAATCTCTCAAAGCCCTCCAATGCCCCTCTCTGGATCTGAGAGGAACTACTTGGCAAAGATATGCAGGTCACAGCAACCTGGGTTTCCTTAGCAACCGCTAAGGAACGTGGAGTTGCCCTGGCAACAGATGAAATGAGGGGTTACCCTGACAAAAAAGCTACAGGAACTCATTTAGGAGACCTCGCTGTCCTTTTTCAGACAGATAGCTGCAGACATGACAGCTGCGGTATTAATGGAGCGAGGGACAGTGGGGTAAGTGCAGTCGAACATATTCTTGCCTCTTTATTTTCAAACACAGGCTAAACCCACCAACTTGCACTGCTCGGCAGCAGCTGTTTACATTCACACCCCTAAATAACACAAATGTCCAGCCTTTGTTTTGAGTGTAATAGTGGTGGGGGGGGGGAAATGCACACTAACAGGGTTAGTACAAAACAGCAGTTTATTTTCTTATCATTGTATTAAACACACAAAACTATTCAAAGCAAATGAGTCTGGCCTTTTTTCCCCTCCAGTTTTGGTGGTTACTGAAACACTGTAAACATTAAAACAACACTGTGTTGCATTTCACTTTTAAACCTATTCGATTTTATCTTGGCACAAAAAAACAAAACAAAAACACAACAGACAGCCGTGGCAGCAGGCATGCACTGCAAAAGAAACGAGAAAATACAGTAAAATATCCAAGGCAATAACCAATAGCAACATGGGCAACATTATTCAGACAAGTTCAAATTTTCTGCATTATTACAATTACAATTGTCAGGTGCTAATAAACTACCATGGAAGTCGTACATTACATATAAACACATCCAAAGCACTGGAAAAACTACAAAATAACATTACTAGATGCTCAACCAAATCTTGACAGGTTAGGAGCAAGTTACTAAGACAGTTTGTTAAACTGGGGGGACTGTGTGGAAACTGGAAACACAGACCTGTCAGACCAGTCGTGGACTGTACACGGCTGATTCAAGGTCAGTGTCTTGGACCAGTTGTCTTTATACTCCTCTGAAGCTAAAGGTGGGAGTCTACTCATCTGGCTTCCTCTTGGGCTTCTTTGGGTTGCGGGAGCGGCTTTTAGCCTTACATAATGGACAGATGGGAGCGTTACGATGAATCTGCTGGTGGCAGGACAGGCAAGCCTGGAGAAAGGTGGAGGTGGTTAGTGCGAGAACTTAATTTGAGGACTTTCTTGTGTTGTACAGATAAGAAGCACCACAGGTTTCATGCAGCTACGTAATCCATCGGATAGTGTCTGTTGACTGAAGCACCACTAAAGAAAGACACGAGTGAAACTCATCAACTTGTACAGAAATAGCCACAAGCAATGAAAAGTGGGCAGGTCACAAATTAAATTTATCTTTTGTCCTTATTTTGTCCCCAAAGCTGATTTTAGAAGCAGGAAAAATGGGCAAGTGTAAAGATTTGAGAGAGTTTGACAAAAGGCCAAACTGATGGCTAAATGACTGGGTCAGAGTTTAAAAAACTGCAGCTCTTGTGGGATGTTCCCAGTCTACAGTGGTCAGTATCTATGTAAAGTCCGAGGAAGGAACAGTGGTGAACCACTGACAGGGTCATAGACGGTCAAGGATCACTGACGCATGTGAGGAGTGAAGTCTGGCTTGTCTAGTCTGATCCAAGAGACGAGGTCCCGTGGCTCAAACTGCTGAAAAAGTTAACGCTGGTTCTGACAGAAAGGTGTCAGAATACACAGAGCATCACAGTTTGTTGTTTACAGGGCTGCAGACCAATCAGGCTGCCCATGCTGACCCATGTCCACCACCGAAAGACCCAAGATTGGCATTACTAATAATAATAATAATAATAATGGATACTTTATTGATCCCCATGGGGAAATTACTTGTTTTTCTCTGCATTTGACCCATTCACTCAGTGAAGCAGTGGGCAGCCCACTAAGCAGGCGCCCGGGGAGCAGTGTGTAGGGACGGTACCTTGCTCAGGGGTACCTCAGGGTAGCCGTTAAGTGGATTCGAACCGCCGACCTTCCGATCATGGGGCGACCACTTTACCTACTGAGCTATCCCTGCCCCCCTGAACTGGACCACGGAGTAATGGAAGACAGTGGCCTGGTCTGATGAATCAGGTGTATGTCCGTTACTTACCCAAGGACTACATGACACTAGGATGCCCTATGGGAAGAAGGCAAGCCAGCAGAAGCAGCGCAATGCTTTGGATATTGTTCTGCCAGGTTGACCCGTACCACCTACCACTGTTGCAGACCATTAACGTGTTCTGCCACAAAGCAGAAATAGTTCAGGAATGGTTTGAGAAGCACAACAACGAGTTTGAGGTGTTGACTTGGCCTCCAAAGTCGAGCATCTGTGGAACGTGCTGGACAAACAAGTCTGATACATGGAGATCCCACCTCTCAACTACAGGAGTGAAAGTATCTGTTGCTATGATACCACAGCACACCTTCAGGGGTCTAGTGGAGGGTCTGCGGATCGGGTCTGAGGGTCGGAGCCGTTTTGGCAGTAAAAGGGGGACCGACCCAATATTAGACGGGTGGTGAGAATGTTATGCCTGATTGGTGTATAAATAGCTGAAGTTTATGTCAGTTAAATTCACAGTGCTTTGGCATCATTATCTGTGTGTAGGTAATACCTTCATAGGTGGAGGTTGCTGTCTGAAGGTGGCTGTCTGACGGGCATCTTGCTTCCTGGACACCTGAAGCTGCTGTGCTGCGGCTGCGGCGGCAGCAAGGGATTCTGGAATGGCAGGCTCATGCGTCTCCTTCTGCCACTCTGCCTTCTGCTTCTCAAAGTAACTGTTCAAAAGGAAAAGTGAAACCTGGCTAGCAGTGAGTCCTATTTAATGCTTATGAATCATATTCCAGTTGAGATTACCCCATCTACACCGTGCACCACGAGACGAGGGGCGGCAAAAACTGAACAAAAGGAAGACTTAAATTGAACATTATAGTGGAACTCACACGTTCTCTTTTTATGCACAACTTTGAGCAAAAGCACAGTCATGTGAGACTGTCTGCATGCATACAAACGTGTGTGTGTGTGGGCAGGGGAGGGCTGGAAAAAGAAATGTGGCCTTGGACTTTATGCTTGACTGGCTCGTTTTCAAAAAAAAAAAAAAAGTGATATCCTATTTCATTACGCTCAAAATAAGTCTGCGATAGAGCAGAACTTTGAGCATTCACAAACCAAACTCGATGATCCACCAATGCTCCGAACAATAAAGATCATTTGCAAGCACCACATTAACACACACATCGATTCATGCGCTAAAAGTTTATGTGCCATTTTTGTTTTCATACAAGTTAATACCTCAGTGTGAGGTTTTCTTGCTATTATGGAGGTGTAGCGTGCTCATTTGTGTGCTGAGACATCACTCTTATACGGTCTCTTTAAAAAAAAATACCCAGCAGCACCCCACAGGCCTGTGAGGTGTGATTTAATTTTCTCAGAAACCGCTCCAACACAACTTGTGATACAACTACAGTGGCTACTATTACTACTAAGTACGGTTACTCAACGAAACTCGAGCAAATGGTGCTTCAAACGTCTCCTCCGACATCTCATGAATCTTTTTCTCACTGTGGTGACTTGTGTGTATGAAAAGCACTTAAGAACAACAGCGGTATAAGCCAGAACTTGCATTTACCAAGTACTAAAGTTGGTATTCAAGTATCTCATACATTCAGGATGAACATGAAGGAGCATGCCACTAAGAAAAAAGGAAGATTACCACCTGGCCAAAAATGAATTAATCAGCTAAGCTTCCTCATAGCACGCGGCCAAATTAAGAATCCAAACTGCCAACAATGTCAGCCTGCCGAATTTCCCCAACAGCAAATATATTGACACCCCTTTCTTTCTTTTTTTCCCCCAATGTGCTTTCAAGTTAGAAAGTTTTTCCTTGCATAGGGAGGAATGTCACATACTGCGAGAGAAATACCAGGGCCCGTATCCCTAAAGATTCTGAGAATCCTCTCAGAGAGCTCCTAACTTAACCTAAAAATTCCTTGCCAGGAGTTTTAGCTTAGAAGTGATTCCAGAACATTTTCAGTGAACTCTGAGCAAGGAATGGATGGAAAATCCTATCTTAGTGAGGAGGTGTGGTTGACCCCGTTGCTAGGTATGAGTCATCATTTCAAAAGCCGTGATTGGTTGATCCTACAAGTTTGATGGAAATGAGCTTTTGGTGATAATGAGCAAAGGATGTACCCTCAAATCAATAAACATAATTATACACTCTAATCTTATGCTGACTGTAATTGTAAATAATATTTCACATTCAAGAAAATATCTGGAAAATGAATAGTAAGCTGTAGGGGTTATAGCCATTAGAATCTAAAATATGTGAAAACTTAAACTCATTACACCCTGTTAAAATAATGATTTGTGTCTTATTTGCTCATATTAATATCCTAGCTGACATATTTTGTACTTTCACTCCCATATGGACCCTGTTGAAAACAAGATGGCCTATCTCAAGGGGCTGTCCTTAATGAAGTAGAAATCACAACATTACAAGTCCAGTGTGGTCTTAACGAGGGTAACACGGCTCAGCTTTTAACAATGTCTGTGATTGCAGACCCAAGTCATCACTGCTGCATTGTTGCATTTTCCCGGTTGCCAAATACCTCAGGGTTGTGATTACTTTCGTCTCCGGTGTAATAGTGTTGTGGCGTCGAGTTGGTGAAGTAATTGCATCTCTAAGGAGATCCACCACAAACATGATTCCTGCACGATCCAATCTGTAGCGTCTCAATAATTCTCTGTCATCCAGTGTTTGCAGGACATCTCTCCTGCCTCTTCTGTTGGCCATTTTGTGCAGCTGCTTAGGGGAACTCCTAAGCCACTAAAAGTCCTCTTCCCTGCTCTTAGCAGATCTCGCCTTAGGAGCCCTTTTAAGCGCTAGGAATCTTGAGGAATAGCTTTTATATTAACTGGGATTGTCGTGTCACTTTTAGGGGAAATTCTAAGAAAACGTCATGACTCTGAGAATTTTCTTAGAATTTGGCCGCTAGGAGCCACTTTTTGCACAAAGATTCTTTAGGGATACAGGCCCAGATCATCATCAGTCTGGTAGAATCATTAGTGAAAATACACAAGTGTGATATCTCCACTGAAGACTGCTTTTCTACAGCTGTGCTAGCACAGACCTGAAAAAAACAACATGCATTTGCAGTATTAATTTAATCACTTTAAAATATTTGCACCTATACAGCAAAATGTAGAGGATACAATAAACAAAGCCAAAGCTGTGGAATACTTCACTTCCTAGCCCAAAAATGGGATCCACTGCACTATTAGGACCATTAACTATGATTTCCTCCACATCGTAAAATGTACAATCACCTACTGTTGATGGATGTCAGCCTGCAGTTTGTGCTGCTGGGAGTCTACTTATCAGCCCCCCCACCCCGCGAAGATGTACCTCTGGTGTTGTGGATAACAGGAACTTTTTGAAGCAAGAAATTTCTGTCAGCAGCTGAAACTGGAATCTAGACAAGTGGAATTATTTTATATTAGACTTAAATGTCTGAACAGGCTAACAAATCTGTTGATCACAAGAATACCTATCTGATGTTTAAACACCTAAGTGTTCAAAGGTTCCTGCTAAGACAAGAAAATTTGCCAGAGACTCTAAAAGTGTGTGAAAAAAAAGTAAATACTGGTCTTTAGAGTTTTAATGCCAGTTTCTAATAACCCCTATTTTAGGTGCCAGCTTCTAATAGCACATATTTCCCCAGTTACTCTTTATATAGTCATGCTGATTCTGTTGAGGTGATTTAACTTGCCAGTCTTTACAAATAACTGCAGTTGTTTCTCTGTTGCCATCCAAATACAGTCTAGGGATGTCACCAGACGTAATACTTACAACAACTTTAAAAAATGGAAAGACTGAAAATGTCCTGGAACTTGTTTTTTTGCTTTTTCCTTCCCCAATTCCATATGTGCTGTAGGTAGCACAGGCCTAAGTGTTTGAATCTATCTGTACAAGCTAAAGAAGAAGGAGGCAGACACGCTCAGGCATAGGAATACACGTGGAAGATGTGTTGCAATGGCTCCACCCAGACTTACTGATAAGAAAGGCAGAGTGGGGTACAAAGATATTTTGCAGAACTGTTAACTGAGTTCCCAAAACGTAATATGTAAAAAATGTTACTGTTACTTCTTTACTGTAATTCGAGAACCAAGAGAGGAATACTTCCAATTTAGCGAAGCACCTAAAAGCCTGTAACTAAGTTTGATTTGCATGAACATCCAAAGCAGGACTACACCTCATATTACCATTTTGTTTGAGACAGCTGGCACAATTGCTGTGGTATCCACTATTTTCATAGACTACAATGTTGGCAATGGCTTATGTTAAATGTGTGGCACTTGTAGGTTGCTTTGCTTTCACTCTTCTTTCCAGTTCATCCCAAACCAGCTCGATGGGGTTTAAGGTGAGAGACTGTGCTGGCCACTCCATGTTTTCAAGCTTACTACCTTATCCTTGTTTCCTAAGGTGGTCCTGGCATAGCTTGCACTTATGTTTTGGATTATTTTCCTGCTGTACAATGAACTCCTCACCAACTAGGCGCATTCCAGAGGCAACTGCATGGCGCCGCAGAATGCTGTGGTAGCCGTCTTCAGTGTGTGCCTCTCACTCTCTCACAAAGCAAAACAGCCGTAGAACATTATGCTTCCTCCTCCATGTTTGAAAGCTGATGTCACACAGTGTGGAACCATCCTTTTGCTTAAATCCTCAGTGATGAACTGAATATTTAAAATTTTTATTTATCAGTCCATAACACCTTCTTCCAGTCTTCAGTAGTCTATTGGTGATGTTTCATGGCTCAGGCAAGCCTCTTTTTCTCATTCTGATGTCTTAGGTTTCTGATGGCTTTCATGCTGCAAATCGACTTGTAAAACCTGCAACATGAAGCTTCTCTTCACAGATGAAACTGAGATGTGCCTACAACTGCTATTAGGCTGTGTTTGAAGCTGTGTTCCTGTGAGCCGCCTAGCAAACCAGCTGTTGACTCTCAAAAACCTGTCTTCTGATTCTGTTGTGTTTTCCTGTCATCGTTTCCCCCAGTTTCTCAGTGCTTTTTGATGGTGTAGGAAACCGTACTCACTGACACCTTGACTTTCTTCGCAATTTCTCTGTAGGAAAAACTTACATTTTCAAATGTTATGATGGTCTGTCTCTCTTGCATTGGTAATTGCCTTTTTCTCACCATTTTTATAACACACTACTTTCTGCAGTACAATACTGTTCAAATAATGCTCAAGCAGGTATGACACCACAGTGTTTGTACTTTTATGGAGACATATGGAGTTGTAAGTAATCAAGAAAATTTGGGACACCTGTAGGAATCGCTAGCACTAACTTTGAAAGCTCAATCAACCTCCATTGCTGCAGAACAGCTATAAATTGTTAACCCATCTCTTGTTCCTTGAAATAAAAACCTTTTTGGATAGCTGAAATATACATCGTTTTCAGTTTTGGATAACCTTACTACAAAAAAAAAAAAAAAAAAAACTTCAGTTAGTTCATCACTTACCTCTGTACCATTTATTTTTTTAAATATGGTGTTCTAAGACTTTTGACTGGCAGTGTATATACAGTGGGGCAAAAAAGTATTTAGTCAGCCACCGATTGTGCAAGTTCCCCCACCTAAAATGATGACAGAGGTCAGTAATTTGCACCAGAGGTACACTTCAACTGTGAGAGACAGAATGTGAAAAAAAAAAATCCATGAATCCACATGGTAGGATTTGTAAAGAACTTATTCATAAATCAGGGTGGAAAATAAGTATTTGGTCAATAACAAAAATACAACTCAATACTTTGTAACATAACCTTTGTTGGCAATAACAGAGGTCAAACGTTTACTATAGGTCTTTACCAGGTTTGCACACACAGTAGCTGGTATTTTGGCCCATTCCTCCATGCAGATCTTCTCGAGAGCAGTGATGTTTTGGGGCTGTCGCCGAGCAACACGGACTTTCAACTCCCGCCACAGATTTTCTATGGGGTTGAGGTCTGGATTTTTTCACACCAAGGTGCTTGCCTATTGTAGATTCACTCTTCCCAGTCTGGTGCAGGTCTACAATTTTCCTGGTGTCCTTCGAAAGCTCTTTGGTCTTGGCCATGGCGGAGTTTGGAGTCTGACTGTTTGAGGCTGTGGACAGGTGTCTTTTATACAGATGATGAGTTCAAACAGGTGCCATTCATACAGGTAACGAGTGGGGGACAGAAAAGCTTCTTACAGAAGACGTTACAGGTCTGTGAGAGCCAGAGATTTTCCTTGTTTGAGGTGACCAAATACTTATTTTCCACCCTGATTTACGAATAAATTCTTTACAAATCCTACCATGTGAATTCATGGATTTTTTTTTTCACATTCTGTCTCTCACAGTTGAAGTGTACCTCTGGTGCAAATTACTGACCTCTGTCATCATTTTAAGTGGGGGAACTTGCACAATCGGTGGCTGACTAAATACTTTTTTGCCCCACTGTAAACTAAACTTAGTATAAACCAAATACTCCAAATATTAAAAACACTAAGGGATCCAACACACCAGAGATGGCCACGAGACCACACAATGAAGCAGTATTCCAGGAAATCATCTGCCTCGCCACTGGAGCATGCCAAATTTCTGCTCTTAAAAGAATTTTCTCCTTCTTTTTCGCATCTGTGTTTTAGCACTGTCAAGTCTTCCTTTAAGGACCTGCTCCACCATATTGATGAGAGGGAAAGGCAGCTGGCATTCTCTGTAGATATTTATCCAATCCAATGGTCTTTCATCTCAGCAGTTTTCTCCAATGACTTAACTACTGTGTGATGGTACTAAACAAGCCAAGGCACAGAAGTCACAGGAGAGCCATTACTCTGCCAATTATAGCCACATAAGTCACTGACTGTACTAAGTTCACCATGGTTGGGGCAAACTAAATTTTCATTTTCGTGATCAGGCAGATTCTCTCATGAACATTACATCACAACTGTTGAAATACTATCCTGTTTGCTCAAAAGATAACGTCTTGGACTTTGATAACTTTGTAATCACTTGAATAGACTTTGAGCCTGATGCTTAGATAATGCTGTTTGCGATCCAAAGCCAGAAGTAAATCTTCCTTTCTGTAACTACTGCAATCTCTGTTTTAATTACAGCAAAAGTAGAGCAATAGAGCAACAAGAACAATAAACGTTTTTAAAGGCTAACTATTTTATGTCTCATCCTGGTGTCATTTTCTTTTTAAGTACTGACAGCGAAATTTTTCTAATCTTAGAAATTTAGGAGTGTGTTTTTAGATCTCTTTATTGACATTCCCTACCCTTATCAAAATACAGTGAGATGCACTAGACTGATCCCTCTGTGTGAATTAATTCATCCCAATATACAAGTCCTCTAGCCCCGTCAGCAATACCTCAACAGAATCCCGCTCATTTAAAATTGTGTAGAAACCAAATTGCTGTCTGTCCTTTGGTTGTGTGTGAATATTTTTATGTGCCACATTTGCCAAATGCAATAATAAAGTTAACTACTAATTATGATTCTGGTTACCTTTGGGCATTGCAAGTGACAACATTTAAATGTGTAAATACTTCTATTTCATTATAGTAAAATGACTACAGGGTTTCTATTAGACCTGATGGCTGTGATAAGGGAGTTAAGGTTTAGTGATTGTGGTTGGTCAGATCTATGTGTCCTTCTGAATGCTGGAAAAGCAGCCAAAGAGAGACACCAAGGAATTTGCTAATTCAATCTCTGAAGAGGATGAGCTTTCCTAGCATACTCATCTGTAGTCTTAATCCATCAGCCGCAATCCAGTGTCAAGTATCCAAAGGTAAACAGGTAGCACTTCCACAAAACATAATGTCAGTCTGTTAACATCACCGAAATACATCAGCTAAAGTGAGATTGTCACCTTTTCCTGAAGTTTTATTCAAATGCTGCCTGTTCAGATTTGGATACTTGAGACTGGAAACATCTGGTCATTTATTTCCCACATGTAGCATAAAAAAAATGGTGTATGCATATAGAGTACTGTGAAAAACTCTTGTTTTGTGCCTTGTTCGTTTATATTTTGTTGGGAAATGGGAAATAAGTGTAGCGATTTAATGAAACATGCAAGTATACAAAACGTTTTTTTACCACTTTAACTAGCTTTAAAGTCAATATATTGTATGGAAATCTTTACTTTTCAACAGAGCCTGAAATCACTTCCTTGAAATTTGAAAAAGTAATACTTCTCCAGGCTTCTTGAAGGACATTCCAAAGCTCTTCTTTGGTTGTTGGCTGCCTTTCTGTGCCTTGTTTTGTGGATCAACACAGGGCGTACAAGGCACCAGTTCAAAGGGCCAAGTGCAATTCCCACTAATCAGTTTCCTCAATTTTTTTAAAGGACACAAATATGCTAAGTTATTGGCTAATATCTAGGAATCAGCTTGTCGGTACAAAAATGCTATTTTATGCCTGTCAAACTGTGGTAACGATGGTATTTTTGTAGATTCAACTAAAAGAATCGGTTGCTAGTAATCATTTAAAATTATTGTTTTGCTAATTTATCTATTATGTGTAGATACAGCACTGGTTTGTCTGGTTGGGTTAGGTGTCTATGCTTGAATGATTCAGTGTTCAGTGGCTTAACTAAAAAATAAACAACAGTCCTTTGAAAATGGGCAGGTAAGGCTGGGCTGTATGACCACAAATCAAAAGTCACAAGTCACATCCATGACAGCTTTGATTGATTTTCAATCAGTTGTCCAGCCCTATGTACAAGGACTAGAATTCAGCCAGTATCCAAAGAATAAGTTTGAAAAACATTCTGAAAACCTGGAGAACTATTGCTCAATACCACTTTACAAAAAGTACAAGAAAGTCTGGGTCTTTGAAAGGAAACTAAAGAAACAAGAGGTCACTCAAGTCTACTGTTCCAGCAGGAAATCATATTTAATGTTGTTTACGTGATGCAGCTTCCCTCTAAGTGGAGATAAGTTGGTGGATATTAGCTGCACAACTAAAACAATATGAAGTCATAACATTCTCACTAAATTTGTATTCAGTTTTTCAAACTGCTGTATTTTTTCTACCCATGACACACTGTAGATCACATTGTCTTTTAACAGCACTGCATTCTTTGTTATCATTTCCATCCTGTTGCATCTAGACAGCAATATCTCAAGAGGGCAATAGACAAACTCAACAGCTGAACTACTGAACAAGTAGTAGTATGCACAACTACTTAATGTCGACAAGAAAATTTGATGAGATTTACTGCATAAATATTATGACGTTGGATGCACTGTGTGTGTGTGTGTGTGTGTGTGTGTGCGTGTGTGTGCGTGTGTTTTTACTGACTCCAAGGAGAGCTTCTCCTCTTCTTCATTCAAGTTAGGGAGTCTGTGTAGACCTAAAGTCATCCTCAGGGCATCAACATGCTCCTTCAGTGGTTTGTACTCATCATGCAGGCGCCGAGTTGTTTCAAGCAGTTTATTGAGGTCATTCTCTGATTGCTTGATCGTGCTCTCCATCTAAAAGCACAAGCAAAGCAGGGGCTGATTTTTGAGAAATGCACATGTAATATACTCAGCCTAAGCTATCTGTAGTAACATATAACCACTGGAATCTTTCATCCTGCTACATTACACCAGCAGACACTGCAGTGACTAGAAGTTGTTGTGAAATCACATGAAAGTTCACCAGTGATTTAGTGGCACTTACTAGAGAACAGCACCCACTCACCACATTGATATCTGCATGGATGAGGCGCAGCTCCTCCACATGGGCCATTTTTTCTTGAAGCAGGAGATCCATTTCTTGTTTGTACTCTTTCAAATGTTTCTCCTCAGACTCCAGAGCCTCAAACTCAATCTTCAGACGAGACTTAATCTTCTGCATTTGGATAGTCTTATTCCTGCAGGCAGTGGGACAAGGAAAAAGACATGAGCTGCCAGGTTGTCTCAGTCACTCCTATGCACACAGCGCAAAAGATTTTAAACATAAAAGCAAACACAAACACATTTCCATCTGCTTTGCGGTATTGAATTTGTGCATATTTCTAAGCTCTAATTGCAGTAATGTTATGACCTATTTAAGTGAGCCTGCACTGTAATTAATTCATACATAATTACTTTATCAAAGCGTTATAGCAAGGGAAACATTACTTTGCACTACACTACATTACACCGACAGCCTGCTAAGCTAAGGAGCTACCTGGCAGACAGTAACAATTAGCAACGCACATCTGGCATCTTGTTGTCACACATCTGGAATGTGGATGCACATGGCTCAAATATGCGGTTAAATTACAACTTGCTTATATGTGTCATATTCAGCCCGCCTGCCACTTCGGTCAAAAACAAGTTAACACAGAGCTACACTCGCTCAAACCTGTTTAAAGAAAGGACACAGAGCAGGTCGGCTAATATTAGCTAGCTCAGTAACAAAAGCGAAGCCAAAGGGGCTTTTACCTTGGTCGGCTAATGTTAGCTAACATAGCGTATACTTAGTACGTGCCAAACATTCAGGCAACCTTTAACTGTATCCGACATCTGAGTTTTACCGTATCTCCAGGATGTTCTCCAGTTTGCACATTATTTCTTGTTCGTCTGCCATCATTCACCAGTCACTAGTCGTTCAGCTGGCCAGCTCAGTTACCCGCGAGGCCAGGGTGGTCCCCTTGTTGATAAAAACACAATAGCCAACGCGAGCGCGCACACGAGCACGCGTCCGTACTGTAAAAGCGTGGCTACGTAATGACAAGTGGAACCGCGAGCCCCCTGCTCCAAGCAACCCCAAGCAACCTGCGAGACACTCAAGTACAAACTGTCCACTCCCTCTCTCTAAAGTAACTATATAAAAGCAATTTAACAAACAAACAAAGCACAAGAACCATATATATATATATATATATATATATATATATATATATATATATATATATATATATATATATATATATATATATATATATATATATATATATATATATATATATATATATATATATATATATATATATATATATATACACTTGTGACTGTGTTAAGTGCTTTGTGCAACAGATCACGTTTCCTTAAGTTGTAACCTTTCACTGAGGTTCAGATGGATTTGATGTACTCATCAGAGTCTTATTCAGCTAAATCATCATGCAGTCATTGTTCACCACCTGTTATAAATATGGCTGTGCCTCAAGTTTCCAGCTTACGAAGTAGCACTGGCAGTGGGAAACATGGCATCAGATCTAAGCCAAAATGTCAAAGTCTAAAGTGCTATTTCCAAGCATTAATTTGCAGTACTGAATCCATAGCATGCACAGTTTTTACAAATAAGACCAGCTTAATAGTTTAAATTAAGAGAGTATTCTGAAAACTTGTTCATGAAATTAAGAATTTCTCTATTGTACTTCCCAAGCTCTCCCGCGGGGTTGATGCTTGTTATGCTCCATGAAAGTGTGATGGGGTTGAGGTCAGGTGACTGTGGAAGAAAAGCGCACAAAAGACAGCACTCTCTGGTCTTCTTTCAAGTAGTTCTTGCACAGCTCGGAAGTGTGTTTGGGCTTATTACGGCACTGCAGTATGAATCCTTTTCTACAAAGGTGCAAGCCAGAAGTTGGAGCATGTCCCTAAATAACTGAGTGCTACTCTTTGGTCAGACTGTCGCTGATTTTGTCAAACTCTACATTGCTCATGGTTTCCCTTTGAAATTTTCTGCTGTAAACTGGCAGGACAACCAAATTTACCTTAGCCAAGGAGGTTGTGTGATTAGTTTGAGCTGCCTGTTCTAATTTGAGAGAAGGTTTTATCAAAAAGTTATGGAAATACGGAGGGAAATGGGAGACATTATCATGATGTCTTCAAGAAATAACACAAACTAATCCAGATCAAGATATCCTTTTGGATCTGGGAGACTAAACTCATGTTATGGAGGAAATTTTCAGTCTTGGAGGAGGTATGCAGTCCCAGACTTCTCTTGTTATACCACAAGAACAACGGCTGGAAACTCATTTTCTTTAACAAGGCTCTGATGAGTACACTCTGATGAATCCCCCCGAGTGTAATCTGAACACTGCTTCAGCAAAAGGGATGCAAATCAGTAACTTCTGACAATGTGCACAAGGCGGTTAGAG
Source organism: Rhamphochromis longiceps (assembly GCF_057381845.1). Classification (NCBI taxonomy): domain Eukaryota; kingdom Metazoa; phylum Chordata; class Actinopteri; order Cichliformes; family Cichlidae; genus Rhamphochromis; species Rhamphochromis longiceps. The sequence goes on from NC_140558.1 coordinate 26,828,290, forward strand.
GGATCAGTTCCATAGAATTACTTAAAAACACACTGCTGGTGTTTAAATACTGCAGAAACATAATTTTTTCACTTCACAAGTTTAGATGTTTCTAACTCTTCAAACTTTCTGTACTTGGTTGTGTGTGTTTGTAAAGCTGAGAAAAATGTACTTTTGAAAATGTATGATCTTAGAGTCTATGGAGTGCATAAACAAGGAATATTTAGTATAACTTTTTTTGGGGGGGGGGGGGGGGGGGGGCTTATTGCAGTTTACTTCCAGGTGAAGTAAAAAACAAACACTCTTCCCTTTTTAAACTGTATGCCATAACAACATATGCGTTGAACATTTCTGAGAGGATTAATAGATTAGAGGAATGCACTGCCGCATTCACTGATACTGAGAAATAATGGCCTGTGGTTAGTTACTGGTGATTTGTATCCGTCTACAGACAGGTTTGGCAGACGCACATCATGCCTCATTGAGATACTGCGAGTGATACAAGGTCAAAACCTCAATGATTCATGAAGAAAAGCGTAGACAGTGGGTGAAGGCTGCCACTTTAAAACCTGTGGGCCAGGGCTGCCACTGGATTAACTAAATGAAAAGTACTTGGGAATAATACAATGGCCCATTCTCATTCAGTATAATCCTTGCAGGTATTGCAAGCAGTTTCATATGACTCGGCAGCAAAAAGGCAACTACAAGCACCTCTCTGAAGAAGTGTTTTGACTATAGGTTAAAACAGAATACAAATGTCAACTGTAAGTAATCTGACTTTTATTATCTTTCTATATTTTTATTATACTGCGCTACATAAGTGGTTTAAGTATGGCAATTGGACCTCGTCTGTAAAAGCTACAAGATTCTTAGAGGTATTTTTAGTGCTTCTCTTATCAAGCTGTGATATTAAAAAGGTGTTTCTGATTATTTGCATTTGTGTTCCTGCATGTATCGAAGCTTATTGTTTCAGTTTTTTCTCTATACAAACAAAACAGTTGCAAAGTTGAGCTTTCTGTTCTTTCTTTCATGTGCAGCCTATTCACTGAAACAGTGTGTTCGGTGAGACTATCAGCTGTGCGACATTGTTATTGTTTCTGTCATAATTAAATCAGGTTCTAATGGAAGCTTAATAAAGCTTTAAAAAGCCTTACGGGGAACAGCGCAAACAATTTTCCCCCCACGTTGGTGTTTTTTTGTTTTTTCGCTATTTTACAAGTCAATCTATACCAGGGATGTCAAACTTACATTTTAGATTGTAGGCCACATACACCCCACTTTGATTGGCCTGGAAGAGTGAAACTCCCCTTTCTGTGGGTCTAAAGAAATTTAACTACACATTTAATCTCTGAGTTATCTTTGTTTGCTACATGATAAAGAAACGCTGCTGTAGTAAGTGAGAGAAATTTGTCAGCTCTTTGTGCTTAAATTGTGAGAAATACATGTGCAAAATTACAGAAAAGCATCTAGCAGCTCATTGGCCGGACTGTGCTGTAATTATAAAGCAGAAAATTTTTGTTAAGTCACAGAAAATGTTGTTTTTACTGTCGACAAATTTGGAAAAAACAGACATTTCAATAGTAGATAGTGAAAAAACTGTTGTTTAACTACTTTAGTGTAACATGAGGGATGTCTTTATCAGGAGGAAAAACATAAAACGTCTGAAAATACAGTTAAGTTTTAAAATGTATGCACTCCTTCACATTTTCCAAAGTCAGCTAGTGGACCAGAGTGGAATCTTTATTGGCCCCCAAACGACATGTTTGACACCCCTGGTCTTTATAAATACTACTAATGCATCATGGAAAAAACCCAACATGTTGCAAGTTAAGTCTAAAATACACTGTGGGCTTCATTTTTTGATTGTAGTCCCCACCAACCTCTTGCGATTGGATGCTCCTGGTTGAACAGAAGAATGTAAGGAACACTCTCTTTTTGTTTTGCTGTAAAAGAACCAAGAAATTTAGCATTTTTTTAACGAACAATGTTAGTACAGATTTTGTAGTGCTCTTTTTTTCCACCCAGTTGCTCTCCATGCTCCTTGATGCTTCTCCAGTGACGCAGATGAATGCACAGCAGGGAGCATTTCCCCCTGTATCTCAGTGAGAGTGTTTTTCTCTGGCAGATAAATGTCCGAGTTACAACCATGGATGCAGAGCTGGAGTTTGCCATCCTGCCCAGCACAACTGGCAAACAGCTTTTTGACCAGGTATGCCATGCAAGTACAGTCAAAGACATCATCTGACTTGCAAAAGCATGACTTTGATTGTGTTCCTTCATGTATTTAGATAGTGAAGACAATCGGGCTGAGGGAGACGTGGTTCTTTGGGCTTCAATATAAGGACAGCAAAGGCTTCTCCACCTGGCTCAAGCTGAACAAGAGGGTGAGGTGAACGAGATGTAAATTGTTTCCACTGTGTCATATTGTGAGGCTAATTATTAGCTACTTATTCATCCCTCTGCTTGTAAAAAAACACAAATAAATCAGGTGACTGCTCAAGATGTGAAGCGGGACAACCCTTTGTTGATCAAGTTCAGGGCCAAGTTTTACCCCGAGGATGTCGCCGAAGAGCTGATCCAAGAGGCAACTCAGCGGCTCTTTTTTCTGCAGGTTGGAGATGAGCACATTTACAAAAACCCAAGCTTTTGAAAGGAAGGTTATGTAAATTTGCACCAAAAATTGCAATGATGAGCATTCCTAGTCATTCTAATTCATGTGGAACCATTTGTTTTTTCCATTAAGACGACTCACACCTGTCAGTTTATTGCAAATGGCAAATTTACTGAAACATAAGAAACATTTGCATTTAGATAAAAAAAAAAACAACAACAATAGGAATAATACAAATTTCAGTAAAAAGAAACAGCAGGTTTTGCATTGTTTCCATAAGAGAGTGCTTGCCTTGGAAAATGTGCATTCGGGTGCACTAGTTAAAGACAAGAATACACAGGGTTTCTCTCTGTGTATTTATACATCAATACTGCAATCCTTGTCCTACTATAAAATGGGTTATTCGTGAGTTTTTGTTCTCTATTTTAGGTAAAGGAGAGCATCTTAAATGATGATATATACTGTCCACCTGAGACTGCGGTGCTCTTGGCCTCATACGCTGTTCAGGTCAAGCTCGGAGACTACAGGGACGATTATCATGTACCGGGATATCTCGCAAAAGAGAAGCTGTTGCCACAGAGGTAGTACATCCTGTGAATATTAGCATTAGCCAGAGTTCACCTTAATTTCGAGTTTCTGCGACCTTAACTCTAACTGGCGTACCTACTCTACTGACTGAACCAGGGTTTTGGAGCAGCACAAGCTGAACAAGAGTCAGTGGGAGGAAAGAATCCAGGTGTGGCATAAAGAGCATAAAGGGATACTCAGGTACTACAGTTTTACTGCAAAAAAACCAAAACAAAACAAAAGGTTTGAATACACTTTTTTTGCATTCTGGTGTTTTGTTCATAATGATACTTTCTTCCACACAGAGAAGATGCAATGTTAGAGTACCTGAAGATAGCACAGGATCTGGAGATGTATGGGGTCAACTATTTCAACATCAAGAACAAGAAAGGCTCAGAGCTGTGGTTAGGGGTGGACGCACTGGGGCTAAACATCTATGACAAAAAGGACAAGTGAGTCATAATTCATGAATGCCTCTGAGACATTTACATACGTCACAGTCTGTAAATCTTTCTGTTCACTGGTGGATCACAACCACTGGCATTCATGGTGGCCAGATGACTTTGCTTTTCTTTATCCTAGAGACACCATTTTTTCATTTGAATGAAATGAGCTACTTTTTGTCGATTTTTCTATCCATATAATCAAGTGCTTGAAAAAGGCTCTACCATGTAGTTTGGTTCTTGTTTGATTATCAAATTCTATCATGCTAATATGTTAAAGTGATTGTGAAGATATTTGCATGCTGATGTTAGTGCTAAAGTCACAGAGCTCCTATCAGTAGGCAATCAGTTTCCGTCTGTTTTGTATTTTCAACATGCTAACATCTGTTACATTCCCTGTACACCACAGTATAATGAAAAACCACACACCATTTTTTTTGCAGGCTGACTCCAAAGATTGGCTTTCCCTGGAGTGAGATCAGAAATATTTCCTTCAACGACAAGAAATTTGTCATCAAGCCCATCGACAGGAAAGCTCCGGTATGCGAAACGGTATCGTTAACGGTGGCAACATCGCCTTCCATGAAGCTAAACTAAAATCTGGCAACAACCTCTCTGTTCAGCTTGATGGTGTGCTTATCGTAACTCACTTCATAGATGCTCATGGACGGTATTAAATAGTCTTTCCTTGTGTACCAGGGAGGGTACATAATATGTTAGTATTCAAACATAGGCTTTTTTCACGATATTTCGCTGTGACTGTAAACAGGAGGTGTGAGCGAATCCCATATTTTTATTACTGCCAAAATAAAAAACTTTGCAAACGCATAAATTACAGCAAGTAGTGTAATGAGCTTCTGCTTGATCTCATTTACAAACATGAGTTTAGACCCTCAGTCCAATTTGCCTTCTGACTGCATGCAGAGACTTGGAAAGTGCCCAAGAGTTTAGAAAAACTAATGCTTTCCTCAAAAACAAAACTATCCTTTTTGAATATTTAAACCCATCCTTGATGGTAAAATGGATTTGATGTGCTAGGGGCCTATCACAAACCAATCCTTGGACATTCAACGATTGCTGCGTTGTGTTTGGTATAGGACTTTGTCTTCTATGTACCTCGTCTTCGCATCAACAAACGCATCCTGGCATTGTGCATGGGGAATCATGATCTGTACATGCGCAGACGCAAGCCCGACACCATTGAGGTGCAGCAGATGAAGGCCCAAGCTCGTGAGGAGAAAAACAAGCGACAAATGGAGAGGTAAGAAAGTGGTGGTGGTGTTTGGGGGGCAGGGAGTGAATAATGAAAGTTTATTTTTACAGTTTACAGTGTGTTCTCTCTGCTTTAAGAAAGGACTGTCAGGAGATGATGTTTTTTTTTCTTTGGATGTGTATTTATGCACAATTCTCCTGTCAGGGCTCTGCTCGAGAGTGAGAAAAAAAAGCGAGAAAATGCTGAGAAGGAAACAGAGAAGATTGCTCGGGAGACCATGGAGCTGATGGAGAGATTGAGACAGATTGAGGAACAGACAAAGCGAGCTCAAGATGGTCTGACGACTTTCTGAATGCAAATATTTCTTAACTTTGGTTTTATTTTTCTGTTAAAAAAACAAAACACTGAAGCATGGCTGTGCGAATTTAAACACTTTATATTTCGTGATTGTAAAGTTTAAACGGGCATGTTTGGGTGTGCTGGGACGGATGTGTGTTGGATGTGTCTGTGTGAACGTGCACGTTTGTTTCAGAGCTGGAGGAGCAAACTCGTAGGGCGCTTGAGTTAGAGAAGGAAAGAAAAATTGCTCTGGAGGAGGCTGAGCGCCTGGACAAAGACCGCAGAGCTGCAGTAGAGGCTAAAGCAGCCCTGCTGCACCACTCTGAGACCCAGATCAAAAATCAGGAAAACCTGGTACAACTGCACACAGCAGCCTTTTATTCATTTTCAGTCAAATTCACAGAATCCTATATTGACGAACCTACATACAGATTCAATCCGTGAAGCTAGGAAAGAGATTATTTTATAAAATCTGATTTTTAATTTCAATTTCAGTTAAATGCAAAGTGCATGCAAGCATACGTTCTCTCCTACACGTTGCACTAAAAGAGCACAATGACCTAATACCAGGAGGGCTTCTAACTCTCTGTCCATTCCTAACCATTGTTGTATAGGCCACTGAGCTGGCAGACCTTACTTCTAAGATCTCTCAGCTGGAAGATGCAAAGAAGAAAAAGGATGAAGAGGCGAAAAGATGGCAGAAAAGGGTGAGGGTAAATTAAAGAATCATGAGAGAAATCAAGAAGGGCTTCAAGCTTATACACATATCTGTCAACAGACCTGAGTACAAAAGACAAATACAGTGTTACCCACATCACTGCACTATCATATACAGTATATCTATCTATTTCTCTATCTAGCTATAAATGCTATACTGCAAATACTATAATGTAATTGCATGAAAGACGAAAACATGAAACAGATAATCCAAACCATAAACTGTACATCATCATAGTTCTTTATTTATTCTGCTAAGGTCTGGCTTCTTTGATCACCTAAGAGCTTCTATGAAAAACCTTTTAAACTAGCTGTGAGTCCACATAGTCTACTATCACATAGCACCCATGCCTTAATACTAAAAATATGTTGATATCAGTGTTGCCAACTTAGCGACTTTGTCGCTAAATTTAGCGAGTTTTCAGACCCCTTAGCGACTTTTTTCTAAAAAAAAAAAAAAAATTCGTTTGATGAGGGAATCTGAAGCATTAACAATTATCAGTCATTACCCCCTTATATATCATTAATAAAAATAATCATAAATGTCAAGCAAAATAATAAATAGATGTCATGGTCAGCTATTTCAGTGATTGTACATCCATAAGACCTTTTTTAAGAATGGGACTCCCATGTTAGTTATATTATAATAGTGAATAATTACTTCAATTACTCAGTTACTTTTAATGTAACATTCCAACCCAGCACTTCAGTACAAGTCATGTCTGTCAACAGGCAGTGATGGTAGAAGCTGGTTTGGAGCAAACAAAAGAAGAGCTGAAGACTAAACTCATGGGTGTCCACATCCAGGATTCGGTCCATTCTAACATCCTCGACCACGATGAGACGGATGAGAGCAGCGCAGAAGCGAGCGCTGAGCTGACTTCTCCGGGGATGGTCCGAGATCGCAGCGAGGAGGAAAGAGTCACAGAGGCCCAGAAGAACCAGAGACTACAGAAAAACCTAAAGGTGAGGTCAGCTGAACACAGTCAAATGTCTGTCTAGTAACACATCACCTAGTCTGGCCAGAGGTCCTATTCAGCTAGAAGTTAGCAGTCATGGATTGTTTAAGAGAGCGGACAAATTATTCACAAAATACCCTCGATTTTTGTTGTTGTTGTTGTTTTTAATTGAAAAGCTTTAGGTTCTCTGAATAATATTCTGTAAATTAGAAACCACTCAAGCTGAATACTGAGACTAATGTGACAATGAGTAAATGGCCAGTTCCTGCAAAATGAGTCTGGATTAAAATGAGCCCATTCTACCAATGTGGGAACAATTCACACAAACACACACATGCAATCAATTCTAATTCCTTTTGCATTAATTAGTAAATCCAAATGTTACAGTTTTTCTTGTTGACACGACAGGATTTGAAGTCTTTCAAAGCCCTTTGTCCTCTGCACAACCTAAAGCATTTCTCATTCTTTGTTACCGTTTGCAAATTTTAGCACATTTAAGTAAAAGACTCAGCGTAATTGTTTACAGGGTGAAAAACTGTCGGTTGTATAAACCTTTGTGATTGAAATAGATTATGTACTTTTTCTCAGTTTAATGTCTTTACTCTCAAATATGCTGGTATTATGTAATGGTGTATGTACACAGTGTTAGACATGACATTCAGAGCAGTCCTACTGAACAGTCAAAATCTGCCCCAAAGTAAACATATTTACAGAGCATATGCACAACAGAGAGCACGGTCGCAGTGTGGGACCATGCACGGACTGCTCAGATGAAGATTTTAGGAGGGAAACAGATTGCCCAAAGAAAAGGAAGAGGAGTAAAAGGGTGTGACAGTGAAGAAAGGGGAAGACAACAGTGAAGACGCAGAGACATGCAGGTGGCCATCCTCCTGTTAGACTGCATGTGAGCAGTTATTACAGTTTAATAGTTTTTAATTAGTTTTTATAATTTCGTTTTGACATTCTATTTTGGTTCAGTTTTGTTTCAGTTCGTTTCCACAAGGGGTTTCAGGTTAGTTTTTACAGGTTGAAAATGTTTAGTTTTAGGCTTGATGGATGCTCAATCATCCAGGTAAGTAAATCCCAAAAGGTTGATTCTGAATAGAATAGAATAGAATAGAATAGAATGTCTTTATTGTCATTGTCACAGGTACAATGAAAGTGGTCTCCGATCGGTGCATCATCCATAAAATTAAAATTAAATAAAAACAATAAAGATAAAAAATTAAAAAAAAACTTAAAGTGCTAATAAGAATAATATAGCAGTTTGAACAAACAATTCCCGTACATTCAAACACACATACCTCACTCAGTGCATAAACCATATAAGCTGCATAATGACCATTATTTTGTAGCAACATTAAGAGCTGTTATTGCAGTTGTGTAAAAGCTGTGTTAGAGTCTGTCTGTCCTTACATTGATTGCTCTGTACTGTCTGCCAGAGGGCAACAGTTCAAACAGGAAGTGGCCATAGTGAGTAGTGAGTAGTATCTCTTGTAATGTTCTGGGCTTTTTTTAAGACAGACAGCTGTGTAGGTCTTCCAGTGTGGGGAGAGGGCAGCCAGTGATCCTTTGGGCGCTGTTAATGACCCTCTGGAGTCCTTTTCTCTGAGCCACTGTGCAGCCAGTGTACCAGGTGCATATGCAGTAGGTTAGTATGCTTTCGATGGAGGCTCTGTACAAGGACACCAGCAGTCTCTGTTTGATGTAATTCCTTCTGAGAATTCTCAGGAAGTGCAGTCTGTACTGGGCCTTTTTCAGCAACTCATAGGTGTTCACACTCCTGGAAGGGTTCTCCTCTATATTAACTCCCCAAGAAGCAAAAGTCTGCCACCCTCTCCACACAGTTAACGATTAGTGGTGTTCATCTGGATGTAGTGTTTTCAATGGGAGAAACGTTTCGTCACTCATGCAAGTGACTTCTTCAGTCAGCTGATTGCAGGTTTCCCCAATCTTATAAACAGTACATTTGCACAATGAGTGACCAGCCCACTGAATGAGCAACAGGCTGTGAAGTCAGTTCCTTGATTATTAATATGCAAATTGTCATGACCATTGATCAACAGCCACTGATCAAAGCCCACTAATCAAAACCCATGAGATCCATTCACAGAGAGTTGGGGAATGGCTCCAGTCACAGCATTGTACAATGGTGAAATATGTACCCTTAGGCCCCCTCCTCGATTCTGAGATGGTCTTTCTCTTTTCACATAAATGGCCTCCTTGAGTCCGCGCTAAAACCAGCGTTCCTCCCTGTCCAAGATGTGTACGCTCAGAGTGTCCACTGGCCTGTAGGTGTAAATAGACTGCAGAGTCCTGGCCCGACGAGGTAGCTCTTCTGTGTTGTGCCATCCGCTTCGCCAGAGGTTGTTTGGTTTCCCCGATGTATAAATCCTGGCAATCCTCCTGGCACTTAACAGCGTACACTATGTTACTCTGTTTGTGTCAGGTGACCCGATCCTTGGGCTGGAACAGTTTTTGGTGGAGCAGGTTTTGGGGTTTAAAATCCACGGAAACGCTGTTTTCAGAAAAAATGCGTCTCAGCCGTTTCGATACTCCTGACACGTACAGGAACATTAAGGGTGTTCACTTTTGGCAGCTTATGAGCAATGATCAGTCAGCTTTGATCTGATGTTGTTTATCAATGGACATGACAGTTTGCATATTAATAATCAAGGAACTGACCTCATTGTTCATTCATTCGGTGCTAGTTTCAGTCATTGTGCAAATGTACTGTTTATAAGGCTGGAGACACCTGCAGTCAGCTGAGACTGAAGAAGTCACTTGGACGAGTGATGAAACATTTCTCCCTCTGAAAACGTTACGTTCAGATGAACAAAACCAACCTTTCAGGATGTTTAGTTTTAGTTTAGTTTGAATTAGTTTCAGTGTTACTTTTAGCTTTTGTAGTTATTTTATAAAAGCATGAGGCAGAGACAAGATATAGCAATAAAATCATACATTTTTGAATACATACATTTATTTTATTTTAGTTAATTTTACAAGTTTTACAAAATAACTTCTGTTAGTTTTTATTTTCATTCTAACTTCCATCAAGTATTTTTCACATCTAGTTTTAGTTTCTACTTAACCAACTATAACCTTGCAATGGACAGCTTTAGAGGTCAGGTCACTGGGACTCTGTGACCAAAACAAGCGGCTGTAGTGTAGCACAGAGTGTGCCGATTATTATTTATTTGCTTTTTAGTCTTAATAGTTTAAATGTTTTTGTTCTGTCCACTTTTTTTTTTGCACATTTTATTTTGTTTTTTTATGTTTTTTCTTTACTGCATCGCAATATGTTGAGTGGCCATTGCATTGTGTGCCTCCAAAATAAACACTTTGTTCCTCTCATTATATGCAAAGGGCTCCTTTGCTTTACAAAACACAATGTAAAATCATATGCATCTCAAACCATCAGTATTTCCTTACACAGCGCTCAATGTCAGTGTAGGACAAGACTGGAAGGATAGGAGTACACTGTCATTATCGTAGAATATCAGCAATTGTTTTACCACTTTGGTGTCATGTTAAAGTTACTTGCCCTGTTGCTCTATTTGTTGACACAACTTTGGATTCTGAAGCATGAAAATAAGCTTTTAAGCAAGTTATGGCTTTTGTAGTTTAACTAATTTGTGTATCAGTTATAATATTTTCAAACATGTTTCAAGAAATGTGTGAAAGCGATTGAGAAAAACTGCAAACTTGTAAGTGCCACTTGGTGAATATAATAAAATATAATAAATACAGATTTATTTATATTGACCCAAATCACAATTTTATATTGTGAGGTCAAGACCCTGCAATAATACAGAAAATAGAGAAAACACCATCAATCGTACAACTCCTGGCGACAGTGGGAAGGAAAAACTCCCTTTAAAGAGGAAGAAACCTCCAGCAGAACCAGGCTCTGGGAGGGGCGGGGCCATCTGCAGCTGCAAGTTGTTGGTTAGGGGTAGGGGACAACACAAAGACAAGATGTGGAAGAGAGCCAGAGATTAATAATAACTAATGAGTAAACGCAGAGTGGTGTGAAAGCACACAGAGAGTTAAAAAAGGTGAGTGAAGAAAAAACACTCATTGCATCATGGGAACTCCCCAGAGCCTACACCCATCCAGCTCCAACTATTAACTTTGCGAGAAAAAAAACGAATTCTAATCTGTTATTAAATTTGTATTGGTGTTACATACTTTGTAGTAAGTGGCTGAGTTACATTTTTAGAGATTATTTATTTGACATTTAACAGTGGGACCACACCTCAAACCGACCCTTTCCAGCAGCGAATGCATAACTGTCCGCCGCAGCCATTTTTTTCTCGTTTCCATGTTCCACTTGCCCTCCCAAATTCTCTCTTAGTCATGCTTTTCGATAGATATCAAGCCAATCCTCAGTGAGCCTCATCCTCTAGTGTAGATTGTTGTTCTTCACCTAGCCGTCATGTTCATTTTAAATAACCATTGCAATCTGGTTTGGAGTTGTGAACTCTTACCTATTCCGCCAACCAGCTGATTGTTCTTTCCTACAGTCTGAAAATCGCATCTTTAGTTCCTGCTGTCCTGTTGTGCTGTCACAAACATTTAAACTAGTTTGTTAAATTTTCTGTACATTTTGTTGACACATTTGTATGGAGGTTTTGACTCTGCTGTAAAGACGTGCCACATAATTACTGCCACAAATTGTGTTTCACCAGAGCTAAGTGCACTTTACATAATTAACCATTGGTGGGTCGGTACATTATCATTCTTTTGTTTTTATTCAAGTTGCAAATCCCGTCTGTGCCCCTATCTCACAGACGTGACGAGAATTGATGCTGCATAGACAACGCAACACAAAAATAGACTTTATAACTGGGCACAATAGAGTGTTTTTTAGATGGGATTGAGGGGGAGTCTAGGGGAGTGGGGTAAGGCTTGTGAACAGTCTTGTACTTTGAGGTAAGAGGATTTTATTCACTTTGTGTTTGTGTTCTTTTTTTTCCCCAGTTCCTGAGCACCGAACTGGCTCGAGCTGTAGACGAGAGCAAAAAGACCCCCAATGACCTGATCCACGCTGAGAATGTGAGGGCGGGCCGTGACAAATACAAGACCCTGCGTCAGATTCGTCAGGGCAACACTAAACAACGCATCGATGAGTTTGAGTCCATGTGAGCGGGAGTGCTGTCGGCTGGCTCAGCCTGCAGGAGAGACTAAGTTCGGATGAGCTGGACACACACACAGAGATTTTAGAAGTGTAGGGGAAACATTATCACATTAATCGTAAATTTAGCTTAAGAATGACAGTGTGAACCCGAAAACAAATTATATTATAGACAATGTTGACGATTTCTTTAGTAAGCAAGTCAGTGAGAATGTAGCAGCTGTTCTTCTAGATGCATTTTTAATTTTGCACACACCCACATTCCCACTTCTCATTTATAAACAGGTTTGCTGTTGCCCTTATCAGTCTGATTACATCTTACTGCACTTCCAATATGTCCTATTGAAAACCTTATTAATGTTGATTAATTGAAGCAGTGACATTTAAGGCAAATGTTTTTATTCTAGCAAAATGTGAAATCATCTTTTCTTTATCTTGGAAATAGAAGTAAAAAATAAAATAGAGAGACACAACTGATGTGGGTTGGGTGCATTATTTTCCACATGAGCAATATTGGGTGTCTAATGAGTAAATCTGCTGCTGGTTATCAGTTTTAAATGCATGTTTGTGTAATATAATGTGATATAGGCGAAGTTAACTTGCCACTGTGGAGCAGGGATGTGGCTGAAGGGGGCTTAAATTCAACTGGCCCTGTCAATGAAAACAAGGGAAGAAATGAACCTTTTTGGTATAAATGCACCTTTGTAAGCATATTTATAAATAAAAAAAAACAACTTTATTTGATGATTTTGATTTTTATGATATGAGAAATGAAAACAAATTGCTGTAAAAATAAAAATCTTACAACATAATTTTTCAGTATTTCAAAAAATACAGTAATATTCTGTAAACAGCAATGCATTCTGGGAGCTTGGATAAAGTCTATAGGCTACTGTAAAATTCCATATTTACAGATGCATTGTGGGATTTAGAATAGTCGTGAGAATTTCCAGCAATGCGTGGAGGGATTTCTAGTGGTGGTAAGTGACTTAGTTAATTCATTTCTTAATTTTAATATTTCACTCTTTGTGTTTAGCAGCTTTAAATTCGACATTTTTGAAAGTAATGTTATATCACCGCTCATTTTCTGCTAACAAGGTTAAGGTTAGCTTGATTGTTGCTGATGTAATAATAAGTGAATACAGAGGAGCTGTTGGCACTGATACATAAGGTCAGCTTTCAGCATTAATCATAATTTTGCAAATCACGAATTTAGTTTATGGTTAAATTAATAAAAGTTGATGTGCTCAGCAAGTAATACCAAACCTTTTCATTATATTTATTTTAACAGCATCTTTAGGATTTTACATAATTGTCCTGTAAAACAAATACAGCATCATCCTGTAAAAAAAAACGTTTACAAAAACTACAGGGCAGGCAACCCTGCTGCCAATATTTTTACTCTAAATTTTACAGGGTTTTTCTTACAGTGTTCATTAAGTCTTTCACTCTGCAAAGAGGAACCTAAAACAAGATGAGTGCACAGACTTTTTTTTTATTTCGCCAACTCAGTACGATAAACCATATTTCTGATTAAAACCGGACAAAATTATCTTGTCTTGTCCTGCAAAGCACAACATTTTTGATAGGATTTTCTCATTTCCCATGTGCCCACCCTGAATGTGAGTGTGCGCCACTCACTCCCTCTTGTGTCACCCCATTAAAAAAAGGGTCTGCCTAACTTCTTCTCCTCCTGCAATCCAAAAAGGAAGCTTTCCACAAACGCCCCAACCCAATCCAGACCTTTTCTATATACTGGGTAAAATTAATTTGCAGTCCCCAGCTCCTGTCGTGTGCTGAGTCATCACAAGCTATCCAAAAATAAATAGTTGAAAGCACTGCGTGACTACCTATCAGAGCCTCCACTGACCACCCCGTTCTCTTTAGTTGTTATTTTAATATGGTTTAAACACATCAATGATTGTGCATTCTGGTTTGTTGTTAACCTGATTCTCAGTGTGAATCAGACCGACAAACACAAGCAAGCTTATATAACTCTAAGTAGGAAAACAAACTACTGCACAGAGTGCTTGCAGAGAAACCCGACGCTGAGCCTGAGCTACACATGAAACGTACTAATACATGTAATGATTAATCGCAGCTATGCTCTTGAGACGCCATTAGATTTGCACGTAAAATAGTGAGAGGCACGCAGCTGGGTTTTAAAATTGCTAAAAGTTAACCTACACTGGGTTCATTAATCACTGTATAAAGAAGAGTCTGTGCGAAAACCAATTCTCACTATGCTGGTGTTTCTCTTTCTTTGTTTTTGGTTTTTGGTAATTCGTGAGGTGAATTTTAATCCTGCGTTGAAAAAAAAAAAAGAAAGTTACTATAAAAGTGTCGAAAAGCCCCCGTCATTTGTAAATCATACCGGCGGGACGTCCCTTCCCCTTCGTAACTTACGTCGACGACTGATGTGCATTTCCCATCCGCCTAGACGCACGAGAGTAGTGTCACTGGGTAGGCGTTTTCTAGCCTGGAAAGTGTTGTTTTGTTTGCTCGCCGCGCACCCAGTGCACTCTAACTCCGAGAACCGGAGCCGAAAATGTCCTTTCACTCGGTTTTGGAAGGAACAAACTCTTTAACGATGAATGAAGGGGATCGGTTGGATACCACCATCTATGCGTGTCCGGCTTATGAGCTCAGTAAAGCGGTGTCGGTGTCTTTGGGTTTGGATTCGGTGTCTTCTCCGCCCAATAATATGAACCAGAGCTCCAGCAGCGCCTTCGCAGAATGCGACTCCACTGTGGCGGATACTTCTCGGGGAGTGCCAGAGTTGAGAAGGACTGGAAATATGAACTCCGACAGCAGCCTGCTTGTCCTGGGTGACAGCAGCCTTAGAGAGGACGACTTTGGAGAAGTGTGCCAGGGCATACAGCAGGTGAGCTGTATGGATCTGTTCGGATCGGGCGAAATGGACGGTGCGCAAACTGTGACGCGTGGCTCGGTGATATCCAGATACGTCTGCAGGGAGTCAAATGTGTTTATGAACCCCACGCTGGAGCTGCCCGCGACCCCTCAGGTGGCCGAGGTCGTACCCTTAAAACCACCTTCGTCTTACTATGCCAGTTCAGACCTATATAGGGATTTCCCACCGCAAATGTGGTGCGCAAATGAGCGCGCATACATCGACCGATCCCAGCCTCAGCCACAGCCACAGAGGGGAGAATCAGGGGAACATAATTTTTTGTGCAAATACTGTAATTGTGGGCAAGCTCCTCGCGGAAACAGGCAGGAATGCCGCTGTATCTGGTACGGTAGAGGTGAGAAGGGTGGCAAAGGTGGCATGCGAGCGACGGCACAAGGATATGGCCAAATGGAAAGTTACCCAAGTGCGATTCCTCAGGGGCAAAGCACTTTCTCCACTATCAAGAGCGAGCCTTCGGTGTGGATGAATTGCACAGATCGCAGTTTAAGGTAAAGATCAGATTCGAATGATTTGTTTTGTGTGCGTCAGGTCAAAAGCCCATTCATACTGAGTACAGTACATTCAGTATTACCGATCCCTCCCATCTCTCACACGTTTCTTTAATGAGAAACACACAGCATGAGCATCGTGCCAGTAACTGCGCTCAATGCAGTCGGGCTTTGGTCATTTTGTCTTCTAAAAGGAGTGCTGTAATGAGTTTAGGCGTAAGTTCGCAGATGTTTAACGGTGCACTGTCTTTCCGGATTTCATGCTTAGTTTCTTGACGTTTCTGTGAGAGCCACAAAGCATAAGCTAATTGGATAAGTGTCAGCACAAATAAATCAAAGGCAGCGAACACGATTATTATATATCGCTATCAGCCATGACTTCTATTGATACTCTGTGGAGTCCTGAAATGTTCAGCAGCACTGAACCCTTTGTCCTCCAACAGCATGGTGTGGGGTTTTTTTTTTTGTTTTTTTGTTTTGGCTTTCTCTAAATCATGTTATAGCATGCAGCTACAGCAACTTAAAGTTTATCCTATTCTTAAGATTTTCCAGAAATGTCCTTATAAGCCCTGGGACTGCAGCAGTAGGAAATGTATCAGTGTCCCTATAAAGAAGAGATACAGCACCTGTTGCTGTTTCTGCTTCTAGAAAGAAAACCTTCTATTTTATTACAAGTTACGGATTCATTAAAAAAAAACTTCACTCTGGCATGTGCTAATCACAACTTTTACTTTGGAGCAAACTGACTCCCTTTGCTGACAAATTGTCAACCACACCCAAAACCGATAGCGTCTGTGTGAGTGCTTTTTAATGTCTGCTGCAATTCTTCATCAGTGTCTTCCCTCAGTTTTTACGGTAAAAGGGTTTAAAAACTGAGGGAAGACACTAAAACAACACCATTGCGTGCGCGTGTGTGTGTGTGTGTGTGTGTGTGTGTGTGTGTGTGTGTGTGTGTGTGTGTGTGTGTGCGCGCGCGTGCGTGCGTGCGTGCGCGCGCGCCCAGGCATGAGGATTTTTTTCCAGGTGTGTATCTGTCAGAAAGGAGAGTGTGTCAAGTGTGCGGAGATGACGCCTCGGGTTGTCACTATGGAGCAGTCACCTGCGGCAGCTGCAAAGTATTCTTCAAGAGGGCCGCTGCAGGTGGGTGCAACTCACACACACACACACACACACACACACACACACACACACACACACACACACACACACACACAATTACTCACGCACTGATTTTAATTTCTTACACCCACTTGCTCTCTCCTGTAGACAGGGCACAGTGACCCTGACATTATGAGGTCGAGTTATTTGTTATCAGTAAACGCCCACATATCGTTGCTATGAGTGGAAGCCTAGGCATTGTTGAACTCGCACTCCTCATCCCCCAGCACTCTTGTGTGCCTCCAGGTAAGCAGAACCACTTGTGTGCCAGCCGAAACGACTGCACCATCGACAAACTGAGGCGGAAGAACTGCGCGTCGTGTCGCTTAAAGAGATGCTTCATGTCGGGAATGAGCCTTAAAGGTGAGCTACCAGAGACGAGGAAATAATGAGACATAAATAAAGGAAAGTATTTTGCAGTTTTAAAAAAATAGGTCAGCATGGTCAGATTCCTTACATTTATTAGATTAGAAGCCCTCCATCTGAATTCTAACAGAATCATCTCTCTAGGTCGCAGGCTGAAGGGAACCGGGCAGGCGAGTAATGGAGAAGAGGAGCAACAGCCAGCTAGCTGGGGACACGGAGAAAAAGAAGAGAGGGCAGCAAAGAAAGATGCAGTCTTGGAGTCCAGAAATGCAGCTGTCAGGGCTCAAGGTGGTAAGGATTCGTTGCACAGAGCTCAAATGTCACGTTTATTCAACGCTAAATTTACTTTTGCCAGAAAAGACTCGATCTTGCCACACTTTCTGCTTCATGTTGTTTTTACATATCTACATATCTCGAGCAGCTTCCCAGGCCCTGGTTGCGGCCATCCCCCCACCCCTGCACTCCTGCCTGTCGCTGCTCAGCATCCTACAGGCTATTGAGCCAGCACTGGTCAATGCCGGGCATGATCCTGCCCAGCCAGACAGCCCCATGTCCTTGCTCACCAGCCTGAACGAGCTGGGAGAACGGCAGCTGGTAACCGTGGTCCACTGGGCCAAGGCAATACCAGGTAAACTAATCTGAGCCAAGGTAATTAATTCCAAGTAGCTCTTCCAGAGAATCTGGTAGGGAGCACATTTCCATGGCTGCTTCCGTTTTGGTTTCTAGTCAAACATACCACTTGCATTCCTTGTTAAGCAAAACCCTGAAAGATCAGACTTGTAAACAACTTTGACTAAGACAGTGGATGGTAAATGGGCAGTTTGAGAAGAAATAAGCGTAATTCAATCAAAAATGACATTAGAATTCCCTGCGGTTTGGATGAGCAGTACCACTGTTAGGAAATGTATTTAATCTGCCAGCACTGAGCAAGGCCTCAGTACCTAGGTCAAAAGATGAGATACCTTTCCAGAAGTTTGCGCTGGTTTAGTGTCCATGCAAAACAAACAAAGTTGTTCAAATATTAGCCACTAGAGGGGGATGTTTCCCATTTAAACAAAAAAGATAAAATAGAGGAAGGCTGAGAATGGCCATCATTGTATCCATGTTTGCCTCAACAGTTATTTAATTAAGCCAAATCAGCTGATTTTTTTTAAAAATAATAAAACTGTGAATGCTTAACCCTGAGGAGAGCTTGATAACAGCGACTTTTGTTAACAGGGTTTCGGGACCTGTATGTGGATGACCAGATGTCACTGATTCAGCTGTCATGGATGGGGGTGATGGTGTTTGCCTTAGGCTGGAGATCCTACATGCTGACTAACAGCTCTATGCTGTACTTTGCTCCAGACCTGGTTTTCAATGAGTGAGTTTCAGCAAATATTCAATTTAACATCAAACAACGAATTCACAAAAAAGGAGACACAAAATCTTTATCAAACTAAGAAACGAGAAATTATCACTGTGGCATGGGGTTTGCTGCGATGCCATGAGACTTCACTTGTCATCGTGAAATGCGATGAAAGGCACGGTGCGACACTTTTCTGGTGTTTTTCAGCAGGAGGAAAACAAACAGCGAATGTCTCTCCGGGCACACCAGCAAACCCGTCACTTTGCATTTGATAAATGCGGCTGGCGGAGGGAATCGTCTCAAATGCTTTGCTCTTTTTCATCATCGCATAACCATTCATCAGTGTCCAAGAACTTCCACTCTGACAAGTTTTAATTTACACTCCAACCTCACCCCCTCGGCCCCTTATCAAAATGTTTCTGACACCTCAACTCCAGCCTTTGTCTTTTTCTTTCTACTCCCAAAAGAAACCCAGACAACAGAGTTTGTGTCACAAAAATCACTGCACATGAGTCCCCCCCCCCCCCCAGGCTGTTATCAGTAAATTGTTGTGTCAAGAACAAAGAAGGTATGACGATGTTCGCCAACTCTCATGGCAGCTCTGAATTGGTCAGTGTTTTGCGTGACGTTAGCACTCATTCTGTCTGTGTTACACCCATGTCACTCTATTAGGCTGCTTCTGACCTGCATAGTAATGGATACGCATGCCCTTGTTGCTGACCCTCATTTTTCAGTGCCTCACTGTCGTTCTCTATTTTCCATTATCCATCTAACTCGTTTTTTCTCACCTCTGGTGCCTTTTTTCTCTCCCTTTTTCCCCTTCATGGCCCCAATAACTACTCCTTTCTACATTTCTCACTACGTGACCCTCCTCCTGCGTCACGCTTTTTTTCCCCTTTTTTCTTTTTTATCCCTCCTCAAAGCCAGCGGATGCAAGTGTCCAGCATGTATGAACACTGTGTGAGGATGAAGCTACTATCCCAAAGGCTGTGCATGCTCAAGGTTACCCAGGAGGAGTTCCTCTGCATGAAGGCCCTGGTCCTCCTCAGCATCAGTGAGTCACCCGGGACCATGAGTAATGACGCGAATGTCAACTCAACATGTGAAATACAACTGCAATAGAGTACAGCCATACTTTAGAGAATTGATGGGCTGGATAAAGTCTGTGAGAGTTACTGTTGTGTTCTGGCTTTGTGGTCGCAGTGCCAGTTCAGGGCCTGAAGAGCCAGAGTTGTTTTGACAAACTGCGGACCTCCTACATCAAGGAGCTAGACCGTTTGGCCAGCCACCACGGAGAGACCACCCGCACGCAGAGACTGTTTCAGCTCACGCAGCTGCTGGACTACCTTCAGTCGGTAATACACACAACCGCATTCCAAAAAATGCACCATGCTGTGACACTGGACATGGATGCACATGTCATTTTTTTAGAGTGAGCGCAAATCACTTGTATTTTTATTTTTATTCCTATTTATTCTATTTATCCCCTTCGTATATTTTATTTATATTTTTCTCTGTATTTATATATGTGTGTGTATGTGTGTGTGTCTATATATAATATTCTGTAACTGTAACTTCTGTCGGTGCCGTGCTTTTTGGAAATCGAATTTTCCAGAGGAACCCACCCGAGGGATTAATAAAGTTCTATCTTATCTTATCTTATCTTATCTTAAAATAATGCTCCTTCCTCTCGCACAAAATGACAGACACAACACTATACAGGCTTGCAATACAACTGTAAACTTATTATGAACACACAAGCAAGATTTTTATTGTTTTAAAATTTCACGGCTGGATTCATTCAACCGAATTTCATTCATTTCATTTCATTTCATTTATTTATTCATTTTCCGGCACAACAAATACCTATATTGAACATAAAATACACAAAACAAAAAACAAAACTTGCCTGAAAAAGGAGTCTGTCAGACATTGCATTTAATATCTAAGCCCTTGTTCTCTCCACAGGTTTAAGCCTGTTATTTTTTTATTCTCTTTTAGCTACTGTGTATCTGTGTTTCGGATTATATGATAACCTGGATTTGAGATTTGCTTCCTTGAAACGCCTAATCCATAACAGCCTACCATGATAATTAACAATTATAAAAGAATAGTGGTGCCAGATGCTGCTGTATTAAAGCCAATAAGATGATTTCCATTTGTAAATTATTTATATGGACTGAAGAATAACCCAGACACAGTAAATGAACTGCTAATTACAGTCATGTGAAAAATAAAGTTTAAAGAGGCCTTTACTGCTTTGTGAGTAGCTCTGTGAAAGCGTTCATGTGTGTTAACACAATGCCACAGTCTTCCCAGGAGTGGACGTCCCAGCAAATTTTCAAACCTCTGTGAGAATGTTAAATGTTAAAGTTCATGGCAGCACAATTAGAGAAAGACTGAAAAGGTATAGCTTGTTTGGAAGGGGTGCCAGGAGAAAGTCTTCTCTCTGAAAAGAACATGGCAGGATAACTTAATTTGAAAAGGTGCAACTGAATATTTTGCTTCTGGAGATTTTGAGAAACAATGTTTTCAACGTCAAAAAAATTCAACTGGAGATGTCATAATGCATAGTACTCATTTGGGCTTGTTTTGCAGCCGGAGGACCTGGACACATTGCAGTGATTGAGTTCAACATGAACTCTTCAGTATACCAAAGGTTTCTAGAGTCAAGCACCACAACAAATCTCTAACAGAATGGCTCACAAAGAAAATAATCAAGGTGTTGCAAAGGCCCAGCCAAAGTATAGACCTTAACCTGACAGAGATGGTGTGGCAGGACATAAGCAAGCTGTGCTTAAACAATTGCCTGCAAACCTCAAAGAACTGAAGCAATGCTGCAAAGAACACAGGGCCAAAATTCCTCCAGAATTATGTGAGAGGCTGATAACCTTTATCAGCCTCTCTCATATGACCTTCATACAGAAAATTATTATTTTGAGTTATTGCTGCTTAATGTGGTTTTACAAGCTACCAAATTATGGGCTGTTTTCACATGACTGAATACAGAGGTGGAAAAAGTACAGACTTTCTTTACTTAAGTAGAAGCACAGATACATTTGTCAAAAAAACAGTAAAAGTTGAAGCACTGAAACAACTTTACTCAAGTAAATGTGAAAAAGCATTTTTGGACAAAGGCAACTGAACTTTGCACTATAATAATATAATAAAATAATGTTAGTACATGAGAATATCAATGCTATTGAATCTAGAGTCTAACTTTAAGAAATCCACTCAGTTTCAATCTGTTGTGCAGTGACAGGGAATTAAAAGTCGAAACTACCTAATATTTTCATGCAACACAAAATGAGTTTAGCTTAGTTTGTGTTGCAGGACATTTCACAACATGAAAACACATAATTTATCAAAACATATCATATGCAAATCCAATATGTGATTAAAATGAAGCTTTAAATTTGCAGTTTATCAAGTATTACTGAGCAGTCCTTACCTTCAAACCTCTCTTCTTCCTGTCCTGTCTTTCTTATCTTAGCTGATAGAAACGTTGAATTTGAAATTACCACCTTTTAACCACCAGAAAACCAAAAAACATGTCACTTCCTTCCTTCTTTGTCCTCCTCTGCAGCGCTAGCTAGATGCTGTACCGCGTACCGTGAACCTGCACTTCTATCGGTCCACTTTAACCCCGAGTGTAAATGCTATAAATGATCATTTTAAAACAAAAGTAACGAGCCTGTTTTGAAAATGTAAGGAGTAGAACGTTCAGATATTTGTTTAAAAATCTAGTGAGTAAAAGTAAAAAGTTGCTAGAAAAAGTATTAAGTATAAAAAGTATTTGTACTTCCTTACTTCCAACCTCTGACTGAATTTGACTGCATCTGACTGCTTTTTCTACTCTCACTCAAAACACTTTTCACTACAAGCCACATGTACCTATTCACACACCAAACACTTTAATCTGTGGCCATAATTTTGACGTGATGTCATAAGAGTAGTGTTAAACCTCGAAACAAATGCATAAGCAATAAAAAAGCAGGTTCATAAGATTTGCCTTCATATGCGCGACCATGCAGAAGGTTGATTAACGAGTTTCATTGTTATTTCTGTCAAACATTTGTGCACATATATACCCAATACCAGCAAAATCAGCAACACCTGAAAAGATTTTTTAAAAGCGCTTTTTATTATATTTTAACAAAATATAGAAAGGTCAAGTTGTGCTGTGACCTTCAGTAAAAAAAGAAAATGGAAAGATTATGAACCAAAAAAAAGGCATAAAAGTCCAAGTCCAGGCATTTGAGGTAGATTTGAATGAGTAATAAAAGGTCTTTAATTTAGTTTAAATTCACCCTAAATAAGACACACGCTGATAGCCATCAGTGTATTTCTAGATTTATATTCTGTTTATTTTGTTAATAATATTTTTTCCTTTTTACCTCTAAGCCGTAAAAGACTGACGTGGTATTGTAGGTACGCAGGTGTATCTACTTAAAAACACATGTAGTTTTCCTGTTACGACTTCTCGATGTGCATTTCTTGCATTTTTATTTTCTTTTTATTTGGTGAACTTTCTTTTGTTGTTGTAATACACACTAATCACTCATCTCATCCTTACTGAGGTTTAGGAGGGGGAAGTGTGTTGATGTAGATGTGCAACCACTAGGGGGTGTAAATGCACTACTTTTAACCCTTTTTAGGATTTTTTTTTTCTTTTTGTACTTTTATCTCAATGATGAGAACAATTAGCTATCAAAGGAAAAACCCCTTACATCATTATATGAGTATGACCAGAAGAGTTAAAGCGCTATGTGGAGAGGAGCCGCAACAGATTGAGCCTCCTGTCTTTCACTGTGGATTTACCTTTAAATGCTCGGCTTTGTGGCTTTTGAGCTGGAGGGCAGCCAGAGATTGTCTGGAAGGGCCCTTTAGGAAGAAGATCAGAGTTGATGAGGACTCCTTCAGCTTTGCCCTGTCTGTGGAGCTTAGTGTCACAATAAGTGTTATCTCCTAAAACCGCCTCTTAAGCTGTGCCATGAAAGTCTCGTTTGTTTTTGTTCATTCGTATTATTATTTGGGCATTTTTAGTCTTTATTATACAGGGACAATAGACAGCATCTACATGTTTTCCACATTACATATTTATTTATCTCTTTGTTTCTAATAACCCCAACACATGTATGTATCATGTTTGTCTCTTGACATAGGTTGTGAGGAAATTACACCAGTTCACCTACGATCTGTTCATCCAAGCTCAGTCCATGCAAATGCACGTCAGCTTCCCAGAGATGATCTCGGAGATTGTGAGCGTCCACGTGCCCAAAATCCTCTCTGGGATGGTCAAGCCCATCCTTTTCCACAACGCGGCCTAGTGAGTGAGAGTCTCCAAGACTGTCTTTTCATCAGCCACACCGACCGGAAAGAGTTCTCAATGATTTTTACACTTCTGTCCTGAGAGTAGGGTGCAGTCAAGGTGTAAGCAGATGTTAACAGAAGGGCAGACAGCACATTCTTCCAGTCTAATGTAGTTTGATTTCATCTTCTCACTTCTTCTTCTTATTGCCTGTTTGAATGTATCCCGCACATACACAAATGCTTTTTGGGGGCTGATTAAAATACTTGCATGCATTTCTGTCCACATACTAATGGTGAACCTCATGGCATGTGAACTTCTTCGGCTCTTCATGTGGATAATCACAAACTCTTCTGGGGCGTGCGGTGCAGGGGGCCAAGTTTGAAGGCAGCACATCCCGGTAGCTTGTCTGTGTGCATTAGCATGACATTTTGAACTAGCTATTTTTCACAATGAATGTTACTGTGTGCACCTGAGATGAAAAAAGGAAAAAAATTAATAAATCAGTGACTGACAGTTAATAAGCGGTTGTGACGTTCATGCTTGGAAGCAAAGCTATCTGGCCCGGAGGCATATAAAAACATTTTTTTGACAGCTGTCATCATCTATTAAAAAAATATCGGACTATTACTAGATTTCTGTTTTGTCAAAATGAAAGCACTTTCAAGGTGCGACTGGAGCGTCACCAAATTTCAAATGTATATTTATCCATTTTTGATGCCAAAAAGGTCACAGCAGTCACAGTGAAGGACGTAATTGGACAAAATGACTCCATTAGTCGAGAAACACCACGGGTGACTTTATTATTATTATTTTTTATCAGGAAAAAAAAAGGTTTTTCAGTGCCAAATATTATTAAAGTAAAGTTTTTCCACAGTGGACGTTTCATACTGTTGTAACTTTTCTACAGTTTCCTAAAGTGTTCTTTGCAAATGTTTTGTTGTGTATTACCATGTAATCCTCGTAGCTTATGACAGTTTTTGCTAAAGGTCCAGCCAAGAACCCGCTCTATTGTTGCAACATTTACAGCTTGACATGTAATAAAACAAAATAAAGCCAAAGTCTGAGTGCATACCTGATGGGTTTTTCTTTTTTGCTAATCTCATTGTCTTGATGATTATACGGGTGAATATTCCAGTTTTTCCCCTCCGCCTCATTCAATTCAAGCCCGCGAGGAGTTTAACTGGCTGAACAGGGCGAACGAAACATCAGGCAGACATTTCTACTACTGCATTACCCACAGTCGGGGTTATCACACATTCTCCATCCAGTCAAGTAATACATTACAGCAGAACACGGCACAGAGCTGGATATTTAATAGCAGGCCTGGAGGATTTCTTTCATCAGTTGAGCCTGTCTGCCAATCAGTAACTCCAGCCTTTCGCTACCATCTAGTGGCGGCTGCGATAACCTGCACCAGTGAAATGAAACTTGGAAGTTGTGTAGTAGCACAACATCTGTTGGATCCATTGACATTTGCTTTGTAATGTAATTGGACACGGGTTCACTCAATGTTTGAGTGAGGTTACCATTAAATAGACCGAGGCACGAGAGTGGACTTGAGTGCATTAAAGAGTAACAGCAAGTAAAGGCTGCATGAAAAGCATGATTCAGGATTGAAAAACTTAATATAAATGTTGAGTGTAGGACCCTCACATTTAACCAGGCTGTGATGTTGAAATAACTGATTTAAAAAATGTTTTTCTTTCCTTTTCCAGAGAAAGACTCAGGTATGAGACACTATAAACAGTATATATAAAACATTTACATAACGTCTGTAAGTCTAGATAAACAATGAGATTACTTTAAGAGCTGGCTCATTTTAGTTACGTGGTACATTTGAAAGCCTCATCCATAAAAACATGGGTAACCTCTGCCGCCATTTTTAGTCCCATTTCCTGAACCACCTCTTTCAGCAAGTATTTGTCCCTCTCATAAATGAATCGGAGCTGAACGAAGTCGGGATTGAAAGACACGCTGAAATATCACTTATTTCTAAATACGTCCCTTGCTCGGCGTGCCCCTGTGGCTTCCCTTGAAGGGAATTGCATCTGGTAGGTTTGCAATGATCAAAAATGTATGCGCTGAAGTCGACATTTGAACTTAGTTTGGATTCCATTTGATTTTTTTTGTGTTTCTCCGAGTCTGTTCCGCATCAATATTACATGTCTGCTCTGAGAGAGGAGGGGATTTTTTTTTCTTTCGGGTAAGGACGACCACAGAAAGCGCAGTGACTCTGACCACAAACAACAAAAGTTAAAACTATTTCCTTATGTGTAGAAGAAGGAAAGATTAACACGAGGAAAGACAAAAAGGGCGCCCAATTAAAAGAGAAAGGGCGCGCCGAGCTTGACCCCAAAGTAACTGAACACCCACAATACCAGAGTGGTGGGGAAACGCGCTTTGCGCTTGGTACAATACTTTCTTTGCCAGAGCTTATATAAAACTCAAGCGATAATGTCTTTAACACCAGGTTACCGCAACTCAACTGCTACGGTGACCGGAAACCAATTAGATGGTGGAGGTGGTAAGATGACACCCCTGAATGGGGTGTTTCAGTGGCCTATCTAATGGAGGGTGATTCCTACCCAAGCACCAGTCCATTAACAACCAATTAACTTCCTATTAATATTTTACCAGACAGGGCCTCTCATCCTGACATGTTTTTAAGGAGCTTTTCCCAGGAGTGTTTGAACATGAGCAGCTTTTAGCGCAGCATAAAGAGGCCTGTGTAATGGGCTGGAGGAGGAGGAGTGGCAACCTGATAGCACTGAGAGCAGAGGAGGGGAGAGAGGAGAGGAGACAGACTTCTGCAGCTGGTCTGCCCCGAGCCGAGCCAAGCCTGAGCAGGGCCAAACGTACAGAGAGGGTGTGGGGGGGGGGTTGCAGTGATAGGAAATCCACGAATTTTGAGACTGTGACACCACATCAGACATGATGAGTAATGATCTTGAGCGTAAGCGTGTTTTATCGGTTAAAGATGTCAGCGATGAGCGTTTTTGCTGTTTGGTCAAAAAAGAAGAGAAGGGGGGGGGGGGGGGGGGGGGAAAGGCTGAGTAGCAGTTTTGCTTCCAGGACCATAAGTGCTTCTCACCATCACGGGGTTCATCGTAAAATAAGTCTTAAAGAGCAACATTCCTGCTACCGATCAGCCCTAAACTTGCTTTATGCTGCGTAACGCTGGTTTTTGTGGACATTTCAAACTAGTTCAGGGAAACTCCCTGCCTTCAGAGAAGAGGAAAGCGAGAGAGAGAGAAAGGCCATTATGACTATAGCCTGCAGCTACTCCCAACGGATAAGGCATTTGTCTTCACTTGAAAGTATGATTTATTTTTCCAGCAGTCAGAAGGGTTATGTTTGTCACCGCGCACTGAAAGGACTTTTGGAAATAGCAGCAGAAATGGGGAAAAAAGAATGTCTGCTGGTTTTCTAATGTAGTCTTGATGTTTTCTCAAATGCTTCTCCCTTCTATGGTTACATCGCCTGCGATCGCTTTCAGTCTTCATTAACTTTAGTTAATCATACTGAACCTCGCGTCTAATTTATCAGCGGGAGCGTTTAGTGTGTGTGAGCTGATGATTAAGAGAAAGACGGGTATGTGGGAAGGTGGCGGAGGGGGGCTGCAGGGGGGAGGAGGCGACGTGGTTGTATCAGGTTCCTCCACTGGGTGTAGATGTGGTCTTAGATTTCTCTCCGGGCTGCTGATTAGCCGTGCGTACGTGTTTGCGTGCGCGCGTGCTCAAGTGTGAGCGCGCGAGCCGGGAGTTGCACCGGAGGAGGAGACGAGAGGAACTTCGGCTTTAATTTCCCCCAGCTCCAGATATTACACCCCCGCGCACTCCTGTTTTTATTGGAACGGAGACCAAAAAACACCAAGTGTTTATGATGCATTAAAACATGGCGGGGAACTTGAGTGTGGAATTGTAAATCTATACGTTTGGCCCCGTCTCTCCAAAGCGAGCTTAATTCTTTTATCGAGGATTTTGGCGTGTTTTACAAAGACTGATGATTGTAGTGCTCCGTGAAATCATGTTTATCATCTTAATGTGGAGGACAGAGGTGAGAGAAGCAAATGGAGGCAGAACTTTGGAAATAAAATGGGTTGTGGTTGAAGCACAGAAGGAGAGAATTATTCTGCATTCCCCTAATGGACATTTGAACAAACAGATAGGTGAGGAGACCACATTACATTCTATTAAGACCACTTTTGTTGTCAGTGAACTGTTAATGATGTACAAAGGGAGTTTTGCACCTCTCTCCAGGACACTGCGAGCTTTGTGTTTCTCATTATTCTCAGGAAAACGCCAACAGCTTTTATACCTGGAGACACATTAGCTGGCTCTAATTAGAGCAAATATTCTTCTGGTATAACAGCGGTATTGCCTCACCAATCCGGCAGCGATTAGCTCTGTGTTTTTCTGCAGGGCTGCTTATTCATTCCCGGCCCCTCTCCATCTCTCATTCTGATGTTTTTTTCTGTCTTGATCATTGCTTTCGCCTCTTCCTCACTCTTTCCCTCTCCGCACTCAATTTACGTCTCGTCTCTCTCCGCCGCTCTCTCTATCTCTCCCTCCCTCCATCCTCACAGCAGGCACGGAGCACCGCTAGCTGTGACAGAATCACACTGCCTGCCCATGCTCCACACACCTCCCAAGTTCATTATATCTGTACACACAGGCCATCTCTTGTAGGCCCTCATACCGCCTATGTCCCAGCCAAATACAATGTGACAGCGCCGCCAAAGCCCTCATTTAGGGCCATCACAGGACAGATTTCCCCTTCCAAGGCTCCCGTCTGCAGCCTGATAGATGGTACCCCTGCTTTTTTCTTGCGCGTGCATGCTCCAGTGTTGTTATTTTGTGGGCGTGCACACAGTTGTGTGTGCTTTTACATCCCTACATTCATCTACGTCTGCACCTGTGTTAGTCTTTGTGTTTGCAGCAGGCCTGAACTTAGAACAGCAACGTTTCCCCTGTCAGTAGTAATCGCTGAAACAATGTGTTATGATATTACCGGGCTTTGCTTCCACTTACTCACACGCAGTGTTTTTATATCTAATGCACTCTGCATACGTTGTTCTGATTTTGCGCTTAACTTTCAGAGCGCTGCTCAGTTTTAAGTGCACGCTTCGTGCGAGACCCTCCATTCCTGTGGCGTGCTTATTGGCGCACCCTTGGGGCGGGCACATATCTAGTTCGGGGGGGGGGGGGGGAATGCTGCAGCACACTTTAGTTAGCGTGCACACTTTCTGGTATCTTGTCTTTTCTTCCCTCTGAATTTTAGACTAAGAGTGGCCGCCCCGGGCATCAGTTCTGTGTCATACTGGGAAGGTCAAAAACAGACACACACACACACACTCATAGATTTCGAATATCTCCATCAGCCCTCAGAGGATCAGATTGTTTTACGGGAAATCATGTCACGGGTCAAATGATTGAATTATTAATGGAAGTGTGGTGCAATAACAATCGGCCCTTGTCTATTATGATTCCAACGTGATATTCACAGGCCCCCTCTCAGCCTGACTTACTATGTTACAATCCAAATCCAATAATGCCGACTCGGCAGAAGAATGTTTCCCCTCCTCCTCCTGCTATTGTTTCATCAGTCGAAGAGCGTCTTTAGTCTGTTGAATCCACAGGCACGAGTATTTCCAAGTCTCTCAAACCATATCGACTGCCGTGCCATGTTTCCAAGGTTAAAGCAATACATTTTCATCAAAGGAGTCATGGTAAAGTAATCCGTGACGTAGGACTCTTTCACAACATGCTGCTCTATGAAAAGTGTATGTTTTTGTGCATACACTGGGTCTAATACAGTATGAGGGTGCGTAATCTAGCATTCCTTCAAAAAACTCTAATCTTTGTTCCTTTTTGCGGTGCCAAATATGGATTTTGTTTCTGAGCATAGCTGGAAATCAACCAAGCAAATCTAAGGCCTATTCATGATTCACATTATGGAAATGAAGGCAGACAATTCGGTATTCCCGCATTTGCATATGTAAAGATCCACACTCTGAGAGGTACAAGTATTTTAACCTAATTTGAAGCACAAGAGATTCAATTGGAAGCAATATGTTGGTTTTATGATGTTTTGAGAGGGGCTCAGTGCAAGTAGAAGCACTTCTTATCATTTTCCCTCGGGCCTGCTTCTCACACAGAGCCGGTATGGAAATGCATGTTCATGTAGGGAAAAGGGGAGGGGGGGATGGTGATGGATTCTTGACCTCGACTCAGGAGGATTTCTCGGGTCTGTTTTGAGAATGACCGTAAAGCAACACGGGGGAAAGAGACGTTAGGTCAACCATTTCGCATTTATTATCTGCTGGTGCCAGAAAACACAACTCTTTTAGACATCCTAAACATAGCACACTGGACACATGGGCTGACAACTTCACTTAGGCAAAGGAAATCAAGCAGGCTTGTTAATGCAGCTGTTGAAAACAGTCCCATTAGGAGCAGTCACTCCTTTGCTTTGTTTTTTAATCATTTGTTCTTGCCTTTTCATCGTCTCTCCCTATTGGGTATGGCTGTGGGTTTTTTTTGTTTTTTTTTTAATTTTTAAAAAAGAGAGAAATGAAACATGTTCCCAAACATTTAATGAAGACATCTCTCTTCCTCTTATGGCTCGAAAAAGGATATCACAGAGAATAATAGAAGAAAAGAAAAAGAAAAGTTGTAATAGGTTTCTTGGTTTCATGTTCCCCAACAAAGGCGCAGGCATGTCTAGCTTAATCAAGCTCGTTTGTGTCATTATGCATTCTCATTACAGCTTAACAGAAGTTTCCCATCTGGAGAAGCAATGTTGCTGTTTACAGTCCTCTCTTCCTCCCTTCTCCTCCCATTTCAAACCCCATAGACATTCTCCTAGGCCTAAATGAGCTTGAAGACAAAAAGAGCACTGTGTAGCGTTACACGGTTCTGTGTAGAAATGAGCTTTTTCCCTCATTATGCTCCTCATTTTATGGGAATAGAAAACAAAAGAAGACATATGTAATTACAGCATGAGCAAAGCATAAACATGCCACATACAATGAGGCTACGCTCTCGGCAGCAGGCTAATTGTAACTTTGCCCTTCTCCTTCAGTGCCTGAGTTATGCGATCGCTCACTTCGAGACCCAGAAAACACGCATATGTGCTCCTAAACACGCACGTACGCACCCATGCTGTGCGTGTGCGCCCGACCGAGCTTCACTTTCAGTTTCTCAAAAACGGGGACAATTCCCAAGGTTGTTTGTGGTCTTTATTGCTTTATAGAGAGAGGCACGTGGCTTTAATGAGGGTAAGTGACACTGCAGCTATTTTGTCAAGCACATGATAGTCATATAGTTATATCTTCTGCACTGTCTCTCAAATAAAATTTTGTTTTTTTTAAAAAAAAGATTCTGAAGCAAGCAGCATTTTTTTTTAGACGCAAACAGCGTTTGAGATTGCGACAGGCCATGTGTTAAAACTACTGTAAAGAACTTGCCAGTCACAGCCTTAAAGTCTCCTCAGGCAGTTAAAACCACAACACTACAACCATGAATGGCATCCCAGCCTTGGTCCACACACACATCATTCCACACATTACTCCCTTCAGCTCCCCTTTTGATGTGTCAGAGAGAGAACTAGCCACTGTTCCACTGTTTTTTTATTGCTCACACAGCAATGTGCGTGTACATATATGACTCTGTGTGTGTGTGTGTGTGTGTGTGTGAGAGAGAGCAGCAAAGTGTTTGCTCTTCAAAGGCAGCAAAGGGGTGTGCTACTTAAGGCCTATTAAACCTGGAGCTCTGTTCATTGTGGCTGGGAGAGAGACCACTGCATGCTGAGGCAGACAAAACGGCAAAGGCGTACCTTTGAACTGGAATCATGTGGGAGCTCACATTTTCACAAGTGCTGCAGAACAGAAAACAATGTTTTGGAGAGTCCCCTGATATATATGTGTGTGTGTGTGTGTGTGTGAGAATCTGTTATGGCTTTGCCCCTGACGGTGTGATATTACAAGCTCGCAGTACATAATCCAACATACTGCAACTTATTAAAATATGACCATAGCAGCTCCCTGAGGCTACATAAACTGTCTCTCTCTCTCTCTCTCTCTCTCTCTCTCTCTCTCTCTCTCACACACACACACACACACACACACACACACACACACACACACACACACACACACATTGGTATACATTCCTGTGGCACACATGGGAACGCACTGTCCATACTTCTGTCTCGCTCTCTTTCTCTAATAGCACATTCTGTAGACCCAAGCTGCACTGTGGCTCAGCGGCTGTTAGCACTGTTACCTCACAGCACGTCACTCCTGGGTTTGAACCTAGCGCTGGTGCGGATTCATCTGGGGGCTCCATTTCCGCCATAATTAAGCCAAGATCAATATTTTCTCTGTATTTGCTTAACTAAGGCTCTGGCTTACAGCTGGAGTTTTGGCACTTCGTTGTGGTTGCCTGTTGCTCCTTAAACTCTTTTTTGAATAATCTTTATTTTGTTATAAATAATTTACAGAAAAGAGGCACAAAAAGTACAAATATGACGGTGGGAGTTATATAAACAGACAATCATTTAACAGCATGCAAACTATTGTTCTTGGGAACACTTGTCAAATGTCAAATAGTATAAAGCTGTGCTGTAAAGTGATGCTAATACATTTTTCATACAAAAACATCATCATTTCAGTCCAGAAAATCCTTACATCACTTTGCATTTCATCATTAGTTATTATTAATCTCTGTCTTCCACAGTGTGTCTCTTGTCTGCCCCTCCTTGAGCCTGGTTCTATTGGAGGCTTCTTCCTGTTAAAAGGGAGTTTTTCCTTCCCGCTGTCGCCAAGTGCTTGCTCAAAGAGGTCATTTGATTGTTGTTGTTTTCAAATCAAATCAAACCACTTTTATTGTCACATCACATGTGCAGGTACATTGGTACAGCACATGCAAGTGAAATTCTTGTGTGCGAGCTTCACAAGCAACAGAGTTGTGCAAAATACAATAACATAAACAGGCAAAATATACGAATGGCTAAATCTGAAACTAATAAATATATGTACAATATATAATAGTATATGCAAAAATAATAATAATTTCTGGATGTGTATACTAAATGTTTTTCTACGTGTGTGTGTGTGTGTGTGTGTGTGTGTGTGTATAAATATTTTACAAATTAAATAGAGTCAACAATAAATAAAATATATAAAAATATACAGAGTTGAGACATGTGCAAAACAGTGGCATTACTGTACAGTATGTAGTGCATAATGTTGAAGTTCCAGTAGTGAAGCTGAGGTGTCTATGACGTGTTCAGCAGTCTGATGGCCTGATGGAAGAAGCTGTCTCTCAGTCTGCTGGTTCGGGACCGGATGCTGCAGAACCTCCTTCCTGATGGGAGTAGTCTGAACAGTTTATGGCTGGGGTGACTGGAGTCCTTGATGATCCTCCCCGCTTTCCTCAGGCACCGCTTCCTGTAGATGTCTTGGAGGGAGGGAAGCTCACCTCCAATTATCCGTTCAGAGCACCGCACTACTCGCTGGAGAGCTTTGCAGTTGTAGGCGGTGCTGTTGCCATACCAGGTGGTGATGAATCCAGTGAGGATGCTCTCAATGGAACAGTGATAGAAGGTCCTGAGGATGCGGGGGTTCATGCCGAATCTTTTAAGTCTCCTGAGAAAGAAGAGGCGCTGCTGGGCCTTCTTCACTGTTTTGTTTATGTGTACTGACCACATAAGATCCTCAGCCAGATGTACACCAAGGAACCGGAAGCTGCTCACTCTCTCCACAGCAGCGCCGCTGATGGTGATGGGGGTGTGTACTTCTCTGCACCTCCGGAAGTCCACTATCAACTCCTTTGTCTTTGCGACGTTGAGGGTGAGATGGTTGTCTTGACACCAGTGGGTCAGGGCGCTGACCTCCTCCCTGTAAGCCGTCTCATCACCGTTGGTGATAAGACCCACCACTGTAGTGTCGTCCGCAAACTTCACAATGATGTTGGAGTTGTTAGTGGCTGTTCTCTTGTTGTTCTCTTTATTATTGTAGGGTCTTTACCTTATAATATAAAGGGCTTTGAGGCGACTTGTTGTGATTTTTGGCTCTATATAAATAAAACTAAATTGAATTGTGTGGGAGCAGTTGCAGAAGAGAGGCATCACTGCTCACAGTTAGGATGGGTTAAATACATAGAATCAATTTCCCCTAGGGGGATTAATAAGGGAAAAAAATCCAGGCATGAGCACACACTTTTATTTAAAACTGCATTTGAGTTCACATCCCGCCATGGGAAGATAAATGTCGCCAACAAATCAATACTCTGATGGAGTTTCGTACTTTCATTACACACCTCTTGCTGCAGCTAATTGTCCCGCAAGGTGAAGAAAGGCATGCCTCAGGAAGAGCATACCAGTGTATATGTTACTCAATATCACTGGATACAGCTGATAAGCATATCAGACACAGCTCTCTCTGTCAGGAAGCAGGAAGGAAGTGAGTCAGACGCACCGAGTCTGATCTGTACCACAGACTGCAGTTTATGTATAGGGAATCTAAAAAACAGAGTGAAAGAATTATCATAACCTGCAGGGCGTCTGTGCAAAGCAAAGTTTGGCTGGATTGATTTCCAAAACTCATTCCAAATAACAAGAAGCAAGTTGAGCGCAAGGGCTGCAGTAATGATAGATATGCCCGTATTGGATTCTTTTATAGAGTGGGAGTGGAGCACTATTGTTAGATCATAATTCAGACAACCTGCTTCTTTCAACTATGGTGGATGAGTCTCCCAGGAGGGTACTGTTGTAGTCATCTGCATTATGTGTGTGCTTGCATGCTCACACATAATGCATCCACATCCACCTAGACACGCACATGCACACACACATTCTGTGGGCTCATACAATTTTGGTGTTCGTGCAGTCCCCAGGGCGCTGAGCAGGACAGGAGATTTATGTTCTCTGTCGTCCAGACACGGTTCTCCCGGCTAGCTCCCCACTCATTAGAGCTCCTACATGGTCATACGTGTTACTCTAACAAGCTGAATAAAGCCTCCCTCCAAAGCCTGATGGATTCGATGGGTGGAGTGAGTTCTCCTCATTGCAAGAACCCCGAAGGAGACGTCACAATACACGAAGCAGCGCAGCAGCAACTTATCTCCATCGAAGCGGGAGGGGGGGGAGGGGAGAAGGACTACGGTGTTGTTCAGCCATCCATCATGGTTATACACATTTATTAGGACTTAGTTTAATGATCCTTCCGTGGACATGGAGATGCACTTAAATTAAAATGTTTGGTTTGCGCTGTGTCGTGTGTAAAACTGAGGCGAGAAGCCCTGTTATCACCGCTACGACTGCAAGTGAAGCCAGAGAGCGTGTTTGCTAATCTCTATAGTTACCAGATATGAAATGAGTGTTGTACTCATTCACTCCCGGTTACAGAGACCGGAGTAAACATGGAGGCCAAATGAACAAACAGATGAGTTGTTTGTGAACTGCTCTGCTCACAGGGTTTATCAGTATTGTTTCTAATCCACCTGATAATGAATCCAGAGTCTATTTTGCAACCCGTGCCTGACTGGTCATGGTATGTGCACGTGTCTTTGTGTCTCTGTGTGTGTGTTGATTACAGCAGAGCTACTGATGTATCTTCCAATGAGAGCTGTTCGCATTGGTGGAATTGATTGCAACGTAAAAAGAGCTGTGCTTTGTTATAAATTTAATTTCTTGTGAAAGCTCGGGCAATAAGCGGTAATATTGCTGCCAATGAAGCTCATTTCATCTAAGTCTGCACCCTGGGATTTAATCAAAAACCCTTTAGCTGTTCGCTTACAAGTGTTGAGATCAGGCTCTCCACTACAGAGGAATACATTATAATGATTTCTGTATGGGAGATATATTGAATGTTCTCATGCTAACTGCTGAGGTTCGGATCAGGAAAATGACTGACCAAGCCACAGTTAATAATCTCCCACTGGACTAGTTTTTTCTTCTCTTTTTACAACCAAGGCAACAAAGTTGCACACAGGTGAAGGTTGCAATGAAGCAGCCATTAGTTGGTAAAGCGAGATGGGAGACAACCAGCCAAGCATTATTTACAACTTAGTTGGCGTAAGACGGGCTGAAGAGATGCCCCTACATGCTCCACACGGCCCATATTTCACACACAGCTATCAAGAAGTGGCAAATAAAATGTCTGCAGTCAAATTTTACAGACCAGTAAAGTGTAACTTAATAAAGGCGGTGAAATGCATGGTGCATTGACTGCCTGTGCAACAACATAGTGATTCCAGAATGATGGAGGATGCCATTAACAGCATCATTAATGAGCCAACTCAATGCTTTTGTAATCAAATGAATCCATTCAACGGCCTAACTTATTCAAACAAACAGCAGGGAGTGAAAAGAGCGGTGATAGCACAGCCACAGCCGGCAGTGCGTTCTTCCCAAGCCTTTCCTGATTAATCGCGCTAGAATTTTTGTGCGCTGGGTCATTCACCTCAGCAGTTCTGGCACTGAGAAGGACTTGGATGGCTCTTGGAAAAAGCGCTGTTTATCATCGCACCAAGAGCAGGCTTTTTTTTTTTTTAATGTAGCACAAGTCAATTCATTCATCCTAAAAGTGTTTGAGTTGGCATGCGGCGCAGGTTTTTAAAAAGATATTTAGTGATCTGGGGAGAGTTTCACTTTTCTAACGCAACATCCAAAGTAAACCTTTTTCACTTCCAATGATAGTGGATCAGCGCGGCACAGACAGAAAGCCATGCCATTGTAAATTAATCAGGTTTGTGGAGGAGAAAGAGGAAGAAAGCATTCCTCAAATGAGACAAACCCCAGCCCCAGCTTGATGCCGGCAAACCCTGGCTGTGTGATATGGCCAGCTTGCATTCTAGAGCCAAGGCAAATTTAGAGCTGATAAAGTTGGCCAGGTCTGTTACAGAGAACCTCTGCGTTATCACAGCTCCGGCCAATTATCTGTACAGATTCCTCCACTTGTGCGCTTGTCTATCACTCCAGGGGCACAGATGAGAGCCAATAAGTATGTAGGAGTATTTTTCTTTTAGGGAAATAACATTAGAGTCAAGTTGTGTCTTGGCTGTGTGACTGGGATTCCACCACTGAGTCACTGTCAGATTTGTGCCTTTTTTTCACCTCACTGGGGAATAGAGTAAGGGAGACTGTTGTGTATGCAGTCTCTGTACAAGCTGCTCTGTCTGGGGGGGACACCAAGCCAGCCTGGCTGCCCGGCCCCTTCATGGAGACAGTGCTGGGTTTAATTATTCCCAGCTGTGCCTCATCTCCCTCCCCAGCTGGGCTCTGTGTCCCAGTGTCCTCTGCAAGTATGCCACCTTCAGCAAAGTCAAGGTGAGACACAAAGATGAGTGTACCCACACACAGAGCCGATGCTGGGGCTCATTCAAATCCACACAGAGAGAATCTCCCCTGCATAGAAGAAGAGAGACAAAGTAGCATGAATTCCATTTGGGACAAAGGTTTAGTTTAGTCAGCTTGCAGAAGCTGGCATTGTTCTGCAGGCTCAGTCAATTTGAATTATAACAACCCAGTTTTACATCAAATTGCACTTAGAGGAGTGTTATGTCAATATAAACAAGTGTGGCCAAAGTTATACCAGATGAACTAAAATAATATTTGGAGGTTTGTGTAAATTCCTCTGCAGTCAGTGACCGCCTGGAGTCTTTGACACAAAGACATCTGCAGATCCTTTCAATCCACCTTCTCTACTGCACACACGTTTTCAGCTTTTGCTTTTTTTTGTGGGCGCTCTCCACCTTTAGTCTGCTCCAAGAAAGTGGAATGCAGCTCAATCAGGTTGAGATCAGCAGACGAGGATTTCCAGCCTACACATTTAAGGCCGATTCCGTTGTGTGCTTCAGCATTGTTGTCCCGCTGAATTGTGAAACGTCCAATATGTTTTGATGCGTTTGGCTCAACCTGAGCGCACAGAAATCCCCCTGCAAACCTCTGCATTTATCCTGCTGCTTGCAGCGTCAGTGAAATCATCAACGAATACCAGCGTACCGGCGCTAGTGGCAGCCGTAATGATGACGGGGGTGCTTTAATCATGTCGCTGTTCTTTTTCATCCGCCTGACAGAGGTGAAGTTTTGTTTCATCAGACCAAAGAACTTTGTTCCACAACACTGCCTCACTTTTGTACATTTTTGTGAACTGATGCTTGGCCTATCTGTTTCTGAGTCTTACCAGATGTTGCATGCCTTCATCCTGGAGACCATCGAGGACTTGTGCAGCCATAAATGTTTTTTTTTTCTGAACTATTCAAATGGGTTGCCATTTTCAAGTTTCTTGTGTGCACAGGCTTCTTTTTTTTTTGTAGAAGGAAACCAACTGTTGATTTTACCTTTGATATCTCTCTCTGACAGATTCTGCCATGTTATCTCATCTTACTCTCGCTCTCTCTCTCTCTCTGAGCCACTTCGGAGCTCTTTTATGCATGAAGGAAACTTTGAATAAACACACACCTG
Source organism: Rhamphochromis longiceps (assembly GCF_057381845.1). Classification (NCBI taxonomy): domain Eukaryota; kingdom Metazoa; phylum Chordata; class Actinopteri; order Cichliformes; family Cichlidae; genus Rhamphochromis; species Rhamphochromis longiceps. The sequence continues at coordinate 26,866,330 of NC_140558.1, forward strand.
GCTCAAAGGGATATTGTGGCAGTTTCCAATTACTTTTGAATCTTGCCGTCTGGGCACCGTGTGGTTAAAATAGCTATATCTCCCACACAGTTTTTTTTTTTCATCACTGACACAAACACACTCAAATCAATGCTGAAATTATTTCATTTCAAATTAAATATACAGAATCTCAGGGAGAAGGACGTGACAAGTGGAACTATCCAAAAAACTTGTATGTTTTTGTGCTTTAATTCATTTCAGTTTCATTTATATAACACAAAATCACAACAACAGTCACCTCAAGTTGACTTATACTGCATGGCCCTATCTAGGTCCTATAAGACCCTACAATACTACAGAGAAAAGCCCAACAATCAAACGAACTCCAATGAACAAGCAGTTGGCAACAGTGGGAAGGAAAAACTCCCTTTAAACAGGAAGAAACTTCCAGCAGCAGCCATCTGCCACAACCAACCAGCTAAAGTTGAGGAGACTAGATTGCATTACTACAGAAACACAAGTGAGAGGATGTCAGGATAAAATGCTGTCGTTTTTATCAGAGAAACCATTTCCACGGGTATGTCTCCATGTTTTTAAGAAGAGCCAGAAACACTATCATTGCTCTAAGTGTACCAAAAACATGGTCAGTTACTCTTCCAGGTGTCCTTTACCGGTCCTTTTTGCAGCATGTCGCCATGGTACAAAAGTTTTTAAAATAAAGGTTGAATTAAATTTGGTCTACTTTAAATAGCTCGCCTAGTATTAATGCTGTAAAACTGAGTAGTTGGATTTCACAGAGTTGGATAAATAGAAGGAAAACCAGGCTGATCATACCCCACCCATATCTGACTTGTATTAATCTAGAGCTCTACCTCATATTGGGAAATCCCATAATCATCCAAAAAGAAAACTGAATTAACAGTGTTTTCAAGGATCTCAGTCTCAGAACATGAAGTATTTTTTGCTAAACCAGCATGTTACCGAGTTGCTCTTGTTTCCGTGAACGTGGCCTGTGCGGAAGGACAGCGACGCATTAATCATGCACACTTTCGCGTAAAACAGATGTGATGTGCTGAGATAACAGAGCAGCGATGCCGCATACTGTTTTCAGAATGAGACAAATGCTTATGAAAGCTGTCCCTGCGTGAAGCTTTTGCGTGACCACCACTCTGGCAGTTTTGATTGAATCCCAATCTGACTGAGTTTGACTTGGTCCATCTGTGCGACTGTCCTTGGCCTTGGTTTAGGGTTTTGGGGTAGAAGGGAGGGGTGTAGAGTTATCACACTGAGAGGCTGTTAGGGTCATTACAACCCTCTGCTTCGATATTTCAATTTTTTCCCCTTTTTTTTGATGGGAGCCAAATGTTGTGCTGGAATCCCTGTGTCTGTCTGTCTTTGTTCCTGTCTCTCACCATCCTGTCCAGGGCTATGCCAGCACAGCTGTGAGCGGCAGCGTGTAATAAAAGTCTAATGCGAGCAGCTGCTGGGGGTTTAAACTGTAATGAGATGGTGTGTGAGATTACCACACTTCGCTAGTCGCTGAGAGAAAGCCTGGCACCCCTACAACACTGTCCCCCCCAATGGTACAATTACACTTTAGATATGGCTAATAGAATATCCACACAACGCCTGTAAGCAAGATGCATAATGAGCTTTAGCTCTGCCTCTTCTCCTTCTTTTTTATCTGTCTCTCCATCTCCCTCACTCTCTCTCTCTTATGCCCACAGCTGCACAGAACGTCCACCCCCAAGGAGCTGCTGTAAACTGTGAGGGGCTGATGTAGGAAACAGAGACAGTGTTTTTGAAATCAAAGGCACGCCTAGTCAGAAGATTCCCACAGAGGGGGACAGTTTTTTTCTCCCCCTTTTTTCTCTTTTCTGTTTTTTTCCAGGGTCTGATCGCTGGAAACACAGTTTGCCTTCTTACATCAACCCAACAAATAATTCAGGCCTCAAGTCATGAATAGTTGAAAGCCCTGTGTCAACTTCATTAGTCATCACGGGGGAGTTGGTGGTGGAGGATGTATGCATACCCACATGGTGCCCATGCATTGAATGGCAGGGTTACAATAGAAAGGAGGCTTGCTTTAGGTCTGCTGTGGAGCCTTTGTTACGAGCTACTTTATTATGCAAAATCTTTTTTTCCCCACTTCTCTGTTATTGTCTTGCTTATTTTTCTCTTCTCTTCTCTTCTCTTCTCTTCTCTTCTCTTCTCTTCTCTTCTCCTTCTGTGTCATCCTATTATTAGAGCTCTCTATCCCGGGCTTGATTCGATGAATGTAGGAACATAAAAGTCCTTGTTATGATTCCCGCATCTCTTCTGAGTCTCTCTGTAATGAAAGTTCAGGGTGTCTGGGTGTGAGGCGTACGTACCTGTCATAGCGGTGCTGCGATAATAGGCCCATTGGTGCCACTGCCTCATCGTGGCGGATGAGGAACTCCTCTGAATGCATGCTGCTATTCATTACCTCATGCAGAAAGGCTAAACTCCAGATTCACAGCTCTGTAGGGCTGGATATTGTGAACGTGACCCCAGGGAGCAGAGCAGCGGAATTTCAATACGCCACTCGGCCAGTATTATTCCACACCTGAATGCAGAGCCTTCCAGACAATTAGCGGAGAATTATAGCAGGGGAGACGTTGGGTAATTTACAGAGTCCGTCTCGCCTCTGCCCCAGCCTTGGCCTTGCCATCCGTGGAAGGATATTACACATTTTGCACAGCGGGGAGATTGCAAAGTCGCTGGCAGGAGAAAGAAAATGGATGCTCTCAGAGTACTTAAATGGGAGCAAACTCCATTTCTACAGGTATTTAGGAGATGTCGAGTGAGGCGGCTCCTGCCTTTCAAAATCTTAAACATTACTGTGAGAAGTGTGCACATCAAGCCTAATGTCTGACTCCTTTTTTTTCTCCTCCAGCTGCACTCATACGTCTACATTCCCTGCAGGTATGGCTGTGAGGCTTTACGTGCAGCAAATGGCCTGTCACTGTTGCCAACTGTAACTGTTTTATCAATCCAGCGCAGACGAGCTCCATCCCATTATAAATGCAAAGGATGATCAAGTCATTAAAGTAATGTTTGAGCCTGGACCGTGGATATGCAGCCTTATCGGCGTATTCCACCGTCCCTTTCATTAGCCCACCTCGTCTTGTTATTATCATCAGCAGCAGATATCGTCTGCTGCAGATAACGGTTGTCATTTAACCGCGCCGCAGCCCTTGATTAAAGTGACACACTGTTGTTATTTTGCCATGAATCCATCTCTTCATCTATACAGAAATTTGGGTGATTATAATACGGCATGAACATAATGGGAAGTTGAGCAGAATCTCCAAACAAATGCTCAAGCGAATGCATCAGTCAGCCTCACTTCTGTTTGCCTTGTCATCTTGTCGTGCGACGCCTCGGCTCGCCGCTCGATGTGGAATGCTCCTTGCCACATGAGATCTTCTCAGTATCCCAGCCCTCTCCTTCCAAAACGTGTGTTCCAGCTGTTACCACTCTCCGGAGTTGTGAGGTTATAATGAGCATGGAAGCAGCTGCTTCCTCCTACAGTAGAGGCCCCAGCCTCTCTAATCCTGATCATTAAGAAAGGAAAGGGTGTGTGGAAGCCAGAGCGCGCAGACTTGTGGGCCTCGACACTCCAGGACAGGCTGCAGAGACTTGGGTTACTCGACCATTTTATTAGTCCGCCCAGCAGGTATAGCCCTATTGATCTGCCTGAAGTGGTAAAAAGAACCAACTTATGCAAGGCAGCTGGAGCAGCGACTACAAAGAAGCACTGCCACTATGGTTTCCGCCTATCGTTGTCCAAAAATATTTGCCTCCATTACTCCACGAAGCTGCTTACCCGAGATTAAGACACAGTAGCCTGATATTTCGGTATTCTCCCAGCCTTAACTTCGCCATGCATAAACTCAATCTTACACAGAAAATATCAGATTGTGAAATATTTATGTTCTGACCTTTCTCAGTAATGATTTCATGATTTAATTTTCTCTGGCTTTACCTTAAAGTGCTGAGAGAATACAAAACAGACCAAAGCACCAGGGACGGGCGGGGGGTGTAAAAAGATGATCTATAGAGACGATGACATTTGCATTCAGCTTGTAAATATCAACAACACTCAGGCAGATTATTCATAGGTTTAGACTTTCCTGTTCCACAAGTGTCTCTCACTAATCCTTCAGACATTGCCAAAGACATCTCTCTCTGTCTTTGATTTCACTCGGATGAAACAGTAGAGTGAGCGAAGTTTAAAACACACCGATACCCAACGCAAAAGCTGGAAATAACATACCGTGGATGCGTCCCCATTAAAGCGAAATATATGCAAGCGCACAGCATGGAATGTACCAGTGTAAAGTTAATAGAGTTACATTTAGAATAACAAGCTCGCTCAACCTTGTCATGGTTCGGTCGACGCGAAACTGCACCCAGAGCTATTTTATGTAGATTAGTTATATGCTAATTTGAAGCATGACCTCACTGTTTGCCAGAGAAAGTCTGTCTCTCTTTTTGATCTGCATATTAATGCCCAAAGAGTCGATGGAAGTTGAGACATGAAAAGGTTTAATAAAATCAGCAGGTAAAACGCGGCCTCATAATTAATCCAGCAAAGAGGAAGTCTTCTGCAGACAATGGCCGCACCTCAGATTCATAATTAGGCCCTTTATTGATATTCCACAGCCTCTCTGGCACATCACCTGAAACAGTGATTAATCTTTCGCGGTAAGAAAAAAGCGAGACGTGCTTAACTTCCTCCTGTACGACTGGCTTAACCGAGCAGAATCCTGAATTATCTTGACCAGAGTCATAATACACCCCCCTCATCCCCCGCGATGAGGGGGGTGTATTATGATAAATACACAAACTAGCAAAACTACTAACCAAACTCATTTTTCAGCTCCAAGCCCAAACGTAGATGGAGTTCACGGGACGGTGCAGCGGCTTTGTGTGTCATTGCGTTTGCTCTGCCTAACCTTTCCTGACACCTGGAGTCAGGGACCCCCCTCTAAATGTGTAATATTCAATCTTCCTGACAGCTCTGCTAATGACCAGAAGGAACCAAAACAGAGGTAATAGGTGAGCCTCAAAATTGCTTTCAAATTATCCCTGATAATGATTCCCGTCCAAGTAATAAACTCTGCTGTGTGAGCGAGTGTGTGAGTGGCGGTGTGTTTATGTCGAGGGGGGAATGTTAGAATGGCAGGGCTAATTATCAGCACTATTAAAGGTAAGTACATCCAGCTGCATCCCGGACAAGTCCTAATGAAGGACAGCAGACGAGCTGGACTCTTTCATCTGTCTGCTGTTGTTGGTCAATATCCACACCTCTGGACCACCGGTGTCTGTGCCACTCTGCTCCGACTTGGAGGAGAGAATTAAACATTGCGCGGTGACAGGGGTCGTATTTCTTCAGCGCCTGCTTTCTTTTCCACTTGTCAAGCAAAGGGCGATTTTGTGATGGATTATAAAGTTTTCAAATGAAAAACTTGTTGTGTTAGGTTGATTAATTCTCTTTTGTCCTCTTTTTTACCTTCTTCACTGGTGGATATAATACAGCCAGCCTGACTTTGTCTATCTGTGGTTTATTCTTTATTTATTATTACTTATTTATTTATTTTTGACAATGGCGTTAAAAACGTACTGTCGTCACTCTTGAGTTGGGTTGCTTTCCCTATAATTAAACCATTAAAAACCCCAGTCTGCACTACATAAGAGTAAAACTGTACTTTATCTGTTGAGCATTTAAAATTGCTCTTTAAAGTCCTATGATTTATATATATATCATAACTGGATCAAGATTTTAATATACCTAGACAATTAGAATGCAATAAAAAGGTATTTGGTGCTTGTATAATTTTGTCATCTGTCCAAAATTACTTCCATAAGCTTTCAGATGGTGCCTCACCAAACAGCTCCAATAGAAGGATTTTATTAGCTGTGTAAAGTTTGGAGGACAAGCACAAGAAAACACGTGAAATATGTAAGCGTATAAATAAATGTACCCCAGTAATATTTTATAGACAAGGTGCACATATATACATATATAGTAAAATCGTGTTTCCCAAATGCTTTGTGCTCTGTAAAAAGCCCCTGTAGGCTGTGGAGCCTTGGTCTCTTTATCTTTTTTGATAGGGGATTTAAGGCGTAACACAATAGGCAAAAAATGAAGCGTACAAAAGTGAAACACACAGACTTCCACAGACATAAAACCAGTGTTACTGTTGGAAACATGTCATGAAGTATTCAGTTACGAAAAATGGTGTAATGTCAGAGTCCTCATTAAGACCCTGAGAGGCTACGATACTCAGTGTATACCTCCAGAAGTCTGATGCAGGGTATTGTACTGTAAGCACTGTACAGCTAAAAAAAAGGAAGAAAAAAGGCTGATCTGGTAGCTGTTTGGAGTGTGGCTCGACATGTTCTTACATCTGCTATTTTCCTGATCCGCCACCCTTGGTATTGAATTCTGGGGTACGTGTGATTTTTCTCATTTTGCCTTTTCAGATAGCGCTCCCATCCCATTACCATCACTTTCCAACATCTCCAAAATTGTTTTTTCTTCCCTTTTAAAAACATTCACGGCCTATTTGTGTTTTCTGATCCGTCACCTCTGTGAGATTATCATTTATAAAGAATTGGCCAGGTTTAAACACAACAAGCGTTCAGAGGCTGTGCTCAGTGTTAAACAGACACCGACACGGATTGTTGGTAGCGGACAGGAAATAGCAATTTTTGGTGCAAAGTCTAATTTTTGATTCGTCACACTATTTCCACCTCTGCCTCTGAGAGAGGGAGCAGTCATGAGGCAGGATGCTTGTCAGGAAAATGTGCATTTCAACCAACCCAACAAATGGGAGCTTCAACCAAGTTGTTGAGTAGTGACCCATAATGCCGCAGTGCCACGCCAAGCACACAAATCCCAGGTAACACTCAGTCAGAGGCTGTAAGTGTTAGTTAAGCTTACAGCACTTTGTTTGTTCTACTTGGAAGCCTGCAAATGTTTTTCATCAGGGTCATGGGTGAATATGGGGTCAGGAAGTTGTTTTACTTCCGAAATCTATGCAATACACTGATTTTTTTGTGCGCTGCAAATGATAACAAAAACACTTATTCCCCTTTAGATAGTGTTACATGACTATATAGGAAGTCCTGGCTTAAGATATCTTGTTCCACTGTGTAAAGCCTGCAGATCTTTTCCCACTATCTTCTTGTAGGGTATGTTTGGTGCCAAAAAAGTAAAGAAATAGCTTTTAAAAAATAGCCCTGTTTCTTCTGGACCGCAGCTCATTGTATTTACAGTGCTTCACTGTAGTTCGTAAGCCAAACAGCAATCCATCAGTCTCTATTTCTCCTCTAATGCATGTAATGTAGCAGTTTGTACATTTCTAATCAGTGCTGTGTATACATCACTGTCAGCATTCAGCACCCCACCGACTTGTTTCTTTTCTCAGATTACAACCGTTGTAGTCGGTCGTATATTTCCAGAGCTCGTGAATTATGAATGATAGGAAATATTTAAAAAAACCCAGCACAGAGCAACAGTAGAAAGAGCTTCTCGATCAGTCGTGTATGCATGTGGTCTGTACTTACCTAAATGAGCCCAGAGCTGTGCACAGTCTAACTGTCTGACCTCTACGCTGCACATTTATTTTCCAAACATATGTTGGCTATTTCGGCAGCTCTGGACTGTGAAACTGAGACAGGAGGAGAGAGGTCTGTCGAACATGTGAGCATGATCTAACTGGCTGTGAATACGGGGCAAATGGACCAGCGGTTAGCGGTTGAGGAGAAAAGCTAGCAAACTGACTGACATGTTTTTGTGATCCAATGCAGATTTTGCAGAAGTGCTCTGTAGGACTGCGTAACCCCGGGCCTTGGGGCTATGAAATTCCAATCATTTCCGAAAATGCATGAGCGCACACGCACACACAGCCACACACAATCCCCACCAGCATAAACACTCATGAGGTACAGCTGTTCTACTGTGTCTGATATTAAATGACAAGGTGACTTGGTGTCCTGTGGGCCACCTGAGAGGTAGGGCTCTGCAAGGGGGACACAGCAATCTATTCTCCTCAGTACTGAGAGGAACTTACTCAAGCAGAGCAGCAGTTATTTCCCCACTCTGCTCTGCCCCTGATCCCTCCCCGTTTGCCTTCAAGTCAGCACCAGTTAGCAGTTCCTTCAGTGTGTGCACGCGCGTGAGCATGTGTATGCGAGACCGCGCGCCGGGCTAATTTCTACCGCCGTGCACTGCAGTGTGTTACGAGCATTCTCCGGGATATTGATGTGCTGCATATTAGGGAGCCGAGTGAATCAGTGCTGTGCGCTGTAAATATTCTATTGTCACTTTAATGCCTCTGTCAATGGCTTTGTCCGGGGTAATTCTGTCCCCCGTAGCGTCCACACACTTCATGCGCACACATGCAGACACTGAGACTGAAACAGAGAAAATGAAGGAAGAGAGATGGAGAGGATACACACACACATACACTTTGCCTGAGGTTTTTTTTCTTGCCGTCACAGATGATCAGGCCCAGCTCTGGCTTTAGCACAGCTCTGGCCAACCCCGGGTCCTGAAGCCAAACTGTTAAAAGACATTAAGTCAGCACAGAGACGCACCACTGCTTCCTCTCTCTGCTAACCACAGGACAACTAAAAGTGTGTGTGTGCATGTGCGCATGTGTCTGCGCTATGAAAACGGAGAGACTTTGGGGCTAAGATCTGCACACATGTGTATCCTAATGAGTCTTTGCATGTACTACCGCATGTGTAGCCCTCTCCTTGCTGAGGTCAGATAAAGCGGGGGGTTTGGTGGGGGGGTGGCAGAATATTTGGAGCAGCCTTCCGGTCTCTCTGGGCTCACCACATGCCTGTCGCAGCTCAGTGAGCAGACTGTGAAAAGCTTATGTAAATGACGAGCCGCTCAGATGTGAAATCAGCTCTGTATTAAATTGTTTTGTTCCACTTGTCAGAGCTGATTAGTCCAAAAGCTCTCCAAAAGCTGCACAGGTATTGTGTTGATTGTATTCATATAGGAGCGAGTGCAGAAAGAAATGCGTGGAACACCTCGGGGAAGAGCATCTGTGTAGGTAGCGGGGTACAATTGCCCTCTCAAGTGTGATCACTAGTCAGATATCCGATGGCAGATTAGTAGATTCTGAAGATGCTGGATGGCCCCTCACAGATGCACACTGATTGAGATCTGCCCCCATACGAATCCAGAAACACTCCACTTGTCTCTTCAAAAGAGGCCGTTTTCACTCCATTACAAAGCCCCAGATCACAGGCTCCATTAGTCTAACCTTAGTTCACTTCTGAGAGAGCCTCAGAGCTACATCCCCCTACCTTGCCTTCCTCTGTTGCTCTCTCTCTCACACGCACATGCACGTACACGCTTCTGGGATGCAGCACAGGTGACATTGTTTTTTCAACTGAGTATTCGAATAGTGGGGGAGAAATTAAAGTGAAAGAGTGGGAGAAAGCGGGGAAGCAGGTCTAAGAGACGTGTGCAGAGAGAAAGAAAGAGAGGGGGAGAGAGAGAGGCAGTGAGAAGATTGCAGCACTACGTCTGGAGGGCTCCCAGCATAAAGCAGGTCTTTGAAAAGGGCAGACAAAGAGAAAAGGTCTCGGCCAAATACCTGAAAGAATGTAGAGAGGAAAGAGGAGCGCGGCCAGAGGGAGATAAGGCAGTTAGCCGCACACTGAGGCCAGCTCCTGTGTCATTGGATTGGGTTACTCCTGCTCGCGTTCGCATGTGCGTGTGTCTTCGCATGTGCTCATCTGCGCGCTCGTCCATTTGAGCCGGCCGAGCTCGATGCCGACATTCCAGAGTGGTCTGCCTCTGTTCACGGTCCAGTGAGGTCGCTGACAAAGCTGTGATGGGCAAGGATGTGTGTGGCGCCTCCGGGGCGAGCCCAGGTTGGTCAGACAAGACCCCTGGGCTGCAGATGTGAGCATCAGGCCAGACTACAGGGTAAAAGAGGTTTAACAAAGTCTCAATATTTCTGTTAAACCCAAGAGAATCTAGGTTCCTGTGCGTCACTTTTTTCTTTTTTTCCAAGCTCTTCTCCTGGGCTTCAAAGCATCTAAAGATGAGAGCCTTCTTTGAAAATGATTTTCAAGTCTGGGCTTTATCGGTGTGTGGGAAATCACCCTCTAGCTATTTTGTAAAGCTTAGGCACCTTTGAATATACTAACAGAGCCTAAGGATAAAGGGATCTACTGAGCTACCATACTGGCAAGGCAAAACGAGGTGCAGACCAGCTTCTCCCCGTGTTGGGGTGGCAATGACAACAAATCCGTCAGGATATTAGAAGTGGATAATATGAGTATCGAAACAAATCTAAGCAGTTATTAGTTGTGATTGAGGTCTGATAGCAATTAGTCTCGCTCCGGCACACAGACTGACTCCTGTCTAATGATGTCATTGACCTTGTCACCTACTCGAGGTCAAAGTGTCCATGTTAAACCATGCGTAATGGTTCCGTGTTTAGACTACAAGGGCCCGTCCAGCTAAATAGTGATGGATCGCTTCTTCTCGCTGCTGGTGGTGTGTGTTGCATCAGATGATACGGGTCTCAACATGATACGCAGTTGATTAAATCAATACTCCAAGGAAATATGTGGTGAGCTCAATTTCAGTCCAATAACACAGGGGTTTTAGGTGCACGTGTGAGAGCGCGCGTGTCTGCGCATGTATGTCTCTCCACGCGCTCCCCTGAGGAGCATTTCCACAGCACACAGAATAAAGGACAAGGACATTGTGTTTGTTTGCAATATGCTTTTTCAAATGAGGTCATCAGCAGGAAAAAAAAGAAAAAGCTATCAGTGATCATCTGAAAACACATGAAAACAAAATTCCCTTCCCTATCAGCCATGACAGAGCGGATGACAGCGTGGTTATTTACTGCCCCGGGTGTCAAAATCATAAAGGCGAGATGGAAAAATTACAAAAAACCCAAAGTCGGCTTATGCAAAAATTGGAGAATATTTTTCTATTTTCTCTCGCTTGCTTATTAGATTTGCTTGTGTGAACTGAATGAGGGAGGCAGTACATAAAGGATGCCAAATTTGGATGCAGAATAGCAGATCTGAAAGAATTTCCACCCATATGGCCACTGCTTTCTGTCTGTGAGCCGGACAGGTGCTGCCCTTAGGCAGTGAACGTTAACGAATGCAGGCACGCTGTTCAAAACACGAGCAAAACAGGGCTAAAAACAAGAACAATCATTTGTGCTATTTTAGTCCTTACCTGTATTTTGTTGTTTTCTCTCTTCCCTTTTTTCTGCCTCGGCCCAGCGGTGACCCACAGCAACCCTCAGCCTAATGACTGCTGCAGTTTAACACTCATTAAAGGTGGTCAATTAACCAGAGGGCCCAGAGTCACTTTCATTAGGCGACTTGTAAAGGTCTATTTTAGTCTGGCTTTAAATACAAACATAAGGGGGGCAGACAGGACGGGTTGCTCGGTGCCTTGACCTCCAGTGCTTGTAGCTTTAGATGCAAGAAAATAAGGGTTGGAGAGGGGGTCGGTTAAAAACCTGCAAGAGGAAGAAAAAGAACCTCAGGAGAGTCATTTGTTTTGTTTATTATTTGTTTTGTTGAACTGGATTCTGTTGGTGTTTTATGGAAACAAACTCAAATGGTAAAAAAAACAAAAAAGCAGAGAAATTGCTGAACAGAGCACAAAAAATGAGATCTCATGAGAGTGAAGATGAAAAACAGAGCCATCTGCGCCGAGGGTTGGCTCTCTAAAGACGATCTGGTCTCATTTCAATCCTTTGTATCACTCCTTTATAGTAAATCAAGAGAGAGACCTTTTTTTTTCTGTGGTTTTTAAGTTTTTGCGTGCGCGCGTACTTATAGATGCTCGCGCTCGACACAAGACCAACCACGTTAAGGGGGAATGACTGTTTTTTTCCCCCATTCCTGTAACACATCTTAGAGAGAGAGTGTGCGTGTGAGAGGGGAATGTGCGGATCTGGTTTTAGGCAGAAAGCGTCTCCTGGTCCCAGGCCTCTGGAGTCATCAGCCTGTGAAGGTCAAGTCTGATTCAGAAAGAGACAAGGCAGATTGGCATGGAAATGGAATCTGCTGTCTCTGTGCCAAACGTCCAGACTGACTGACTGGCCTCAGCCTCTCATCACATCCAAGTCTATCCTCTCATCGCACCGTGCACTCCTCCTCCTCCTCTCGCGGACGCCTCTGCATACCAATATCAGAATAAGACAGCGGAGGACGGGCTCTGAAACAGGCCTGTTTTATAATCACGATGTCAAACAACGTCCGCATGAAAAGGAAACACGAATACAGCTGTTAGTCGCAGCTAGGAACCATCTGCTAAAAGCAAAACTGTCTCTTCTTGCTGCCTTTTTTTTTTTTCTTTTGCATATGGCAGATTTAGCCTTAAGACATTTCTGAGGCAGTTATTTCATAATGAAACAAGAAATGCACTTATTGTGCTAATGGATTCATAAGCAGCTGCTGCTAAAAGATATTGTTCAAATGTTTATTATATCTTTATGAGAGACAGCAAGTTAGATGAGTTGCACGATGGCTAATGGCTGGTGTGCGAGTGTGTGTGTTCTGCTGTTGTATGTAATGAGCATGCGCTTTTGATATGAATGAGTGCAGTGAGGCATGAGATGAGTATGTGCCTGCTGGTATGGAACGAGTCCTTGCACTTCTTGCGTGTGTGTGTGTGTGTGTGTGTGTGTGTGTGTGTGTGTGTGTGTGTGTGTGTGTGTGTGTGTGTGTGTGTGTGTGTGTGTGTGTGTGTGTGTGTGTAAGCGAAGGAGAGAGGGAGAGAGTGTTCACTGGGCTGAAATGGGTCCCTGCCCTTCATGAATATTCAGCTGCTCTCCCCCCACCACGTTCTACTGATGTCTCACTGATGTCAGCTTGCGTGTGGGAAAACGAGTTGGCCCAGTAAAACAGCACTCCCCTAAAGCTGTTCTTGCTGCTGCAAAAAAAGGGGATGTGCTCTCTAGGTCATCCCCGAAAATGCAGAAAAAAAGGGGAAAAAAAAGTGTGCCGGTGCAGAGCCAGTAACAACATACAGATGAGTGAAATGTTCTTGATCTCATGTGGCACTCCTAAATCTAGGGCAGCACTTAGGTCACATGTTTAGGTCAGTCACCCTTCACTCAGAGATCCTCTAATGCATCCTGTCAAGCATCGCGCAGCCGCGGCACGTCTGCGGACGCTCTCTTGATACTTCCCGGCTGCTCTTCTCCGTTTTTCATTTTTTTCTCTGTGTTTGTTAAGCTAACAAGCGCCGATACATACGCTGTCTTCAAGTCGGGTGACATTGAGAGATCCTTCACCGTGCTGCTGACTCAGAGACGTTATTATTCTGTCACTGTCGTTGAGGAACAGATTTCCAGACAAAAACACAGTGGCATGCACAGACACACACTCCACTCTGCCCCCACAGATGTTGTTCAGTATTTAGGTCAGTTAGTGTGCAGATGGGTGGTCAGCGACGCTTGTATTAGCTCGGGTTTACAGGAACTGATACAATAGGCCAGTCAGCTCTCAGTTGCCACCCTGGAGAGACCGGAAGTGCAGCTCTTTATAATCACAATGGACAGTGTTTGCTCACGGACACCAAACAGCATTAAGGACCAGTTAATGACTGTAGCCAGAAGATTTAGACTGCTGTGAAAATTTAATATACTTCTACAGTACTGTAGCTGTGGAAATAAGATTGCTCATATGACTAAGTACAGCTTACAGCATGTTCCTAGAGGTAGGCTATTCCTTTTTTTGGTATTACTCTGCACGGGGGCCATAAATGCACAGACCACTAAGCAGAGACTGGCATGCGGTAGAGGACAAAACATTATTACTGTGTGCTGAGGAAACTGGCAATCAAATACAAATGGAAATGCAAAGCTATGAGAGAGAAATCTGTGCGATAAACTAGGACGAATTTTTCATTTAAAAAAATTATCCCACAGGTTTGTATGTGTGATATGAAGTTATAGAACAAGATACATAAATGAAATCCTATGCCAGCAATTCTCAACGAGTCATCACAGAGCCATATACAAACCAAAAAGATATGGAATACTTTGAGGACTGGCGTTGGCTGTTAAATGCATTGCATTGGGATGGTGGCGTTAGTCATGCGTTTGCACAAGCATGACCGCAATGATTCTTCCTCGGGCTCAGCTTTGTGAGGTTTATCTGTGGTGACACTGTCACTGTGTGACCAGAAAGCAACCACCCATCCATTTTGCAAATGGACTATGTAAAGGTCATGCATGTAGTGCTGGCTGACTGGCAAATGCACAGCCTGGACATGGAGGGGTTAGAAAATACATATAGGAGACAGACTGGTCAAAGGGGCCTGAAGTCTATGACAGAGAAGAAAGCAAATATTAATCGACCACCGATGCATAGCAGAAGGTAGGGATGCAAAAAAAGTGACAGGAAGAAAAGAGTCCAAACTACTATACAAACATGAATGTAGCTGAAACAGTAACTCATACACAATGTAGGCAAACATCTGGACTAATTATTTGCAGCTTAATGCAGCATTTATCAAACACAATGATGGTAAGGACATAATGCTGAAATATGTCAAGTACATATAGAAGGCAAATTACAGGTAACTTTAACAGTCTCAGTAAGGTGCTGGACAACAATGTGCTGCCGGCATTGATTCTGTAGTGCAGTGCTAGAAGGATGAAAGACCACTCGTCCAAATAATATTCCCTCATTTGGTGTTTTGATGTTGTGTGCAGACAGCATAGTGCACCGTGTGTTGCGCTAATTAAATCTGATGCAATCTAGTGGCTGCAAAGGCCATACCCACCGGCCACTTCATTAGGTACTATCACTGGGTTAAACCCCCTTTGCCTTCAGAACTGTCTTAATTCTTTGTGGCACAGAGTCAACAAAGTGCTGGAAACATGGCTCAGAGGTTCTTGTTCATTCTTACATCATATCACTCAGTTGCTGCAGATGTGTCAGCCAGCACATCCCATTTCCATCCCATGGAGGGCATTTAAGTACAGCGAACGCCCCATCCTGTTTTTAATATTATAACTTTATTATTTTTAATCTCTGCCTCTCTTCCACAGCACATATTTTCTCCTGTCTCTCTCCATTCACCCACAACCAGTTGTGGCAGGTCAATGCTGCTACCTCTCTTCCTGTCAAAAGGCAGTTTTTCCTTCCCACTGTTGCCAAGTACTTTTTCATAGGGGGTTACAACATACAGCACCTTGAGGTGACCATGTTAAGGTTCTTACTCAAAAAAGTAACATATTACACATTACTCTTAAACACAGTGGAGTAGGTTATTCAATTGCTCGCTGGAGAAAAAGTAATGCACTGTTAAATGCACTCTCTCATAATTACTAGTTTACAATATTAACCTGAGGCTACAGTCCCACACACCAACACAAATGGGTACCCCTTTTTTTTGTGTTCATGTATGAACACAAAGCCAACAGCACAAAGCAAAAATGAAAACCAACCCAAGAAGAACTCAAAACAATCGCCACAGTGATTCTACTTTAAACACATGAACAGGTAGAAACGGAGACTTTAGCCCAACTGCTCATCAACTTGTTACCTGTTGAAGTTGAGGGTCTGGCTGCTGGGCAGGGGTCAGGATTCACTCAGCTTTAACATCTCTCTAGGCTCTTGGTTAGCTTAGCATTAGCATGCTGCCTGTGCAGATGCTTGCAAATAGAGGAAGTTGCATAACACAGGTGTTTCTGTCCTGGATGCAGATTACATTCTACTGTTGTTATCCTTTTGTTGAATAAAAATAAAAAGTAGTGTCCACATCTCCACTCCTGAAAAAATGCACATCACTCTGTCATTTTTGTCCTCCTGGCACATAAACTGAAATCAGTGCACAGGAAGAAAAGAACGCATGCTTGTTTGCTGTTTTTCTTTCTTTCTTTCTTTCTTTGCTCCCTGCGTGCAGATACTTTGTAACGAAAGTAGCAATATAATTGTAACAGTTTCTAATGCATTACACTCCACACATGTGGGAGGCTGTGGTGTTTAAATGATGCTCAGATGGTACTAAGGGGCCCAAAGTGTGCCAAGAAACTATCCCCACACCATTACACCACCACCATCCACATTGACTGTTGATATAAGGAAAGAAGGGCGCATGTTTTCACATTGTAGCAGAAATCGAAACTCCCTCCCTCTTCCCGCTCCTCCACAACCACCCACACATGCAGGACCTTGGAGTGGGGGTATGTCACCAGGGTGCAGAGGAGGCTACCCCCCCCCCTGTCCCCTTCTGGCTGCCTCTGCCTCAATTTTATCCCACATCTTAGACATTCACATTATTCACACTCTCATTACACATACATATAGGATCTTGGGGGTGGGCACAATCACGGAGTCCAAATCACCATCAGGGTGTATACCTCACCCCTGACGTCGTTGCCCACCTCTCAATTTTAAATACACTTAGTCATTGAGGGTTAGCAGGAGGGACTATGCGCTTACCTGCTGCTCCTTGGCAGGTAGCTCCATGCCCTCCTGGGTTTTAATTGCACCTTAGAACACATATGCATCAACACTACAATGAGCGGGTGGAGGGAGGTTTGGAGTCTTCTCCCACCCCCATTCTCTGCGGCCTGCTGGAGCGGGAGGGCTAGTAGGAGGAGTTGGCCGTCCGACTGCGGTCTGGGGTGTGGGGCCTCCCTGCTGCTGCGGAGTCGGGGTGGTCTGCCTCTCCCCACCGCAGGGAAAAGGGTAACACCACCTGGGTCTGGGTGCAATTCCCCCCTCCAGGGGCAAGGGTACCTAGACCCGGATTGTAGAGTACGCTTGGGGAGTGTGATTGTGTGTACAGCGTCTCTTTATGTCTGTCTCCACGTTGGTTGAGTGTGGAGTGAGTGCATATGAGAGCATGAGGGTGGGAATGGATGTTTGTGTCTGTGTGTGCCTGTATGTCTGTGTCTATATGTCAGGTTGGGTATCAGACGCCACCTCTCTGGGGACACCTCAGGCCCTCCAAGGTTTGGAGGCCTATCTCCACCCACCACCACTTCCCCTGCCGGTGGCGGACTCCCTCAGGTGTCGGTGTGTTGGTGGTTCTTTGTGTCTGGGGGTGGGCGTCCGGGTACACACCGGCTCACTCCTTGGCGGCCGCTTGTCGGGGCCTGGGGCCTGGGGCTCGCTCGGGCCCCCTTTGGAGGTGGGGTGCCCCCGGCCTCTCGGCCTAGGGCTCGGTCACTCAGGCGCAGCTGGGGGCCGGCGGAGCTCACGGGCGCGTCACTGCAACCCCCCCTGGCTTCTGCTCCGCGGCTGCTGAGTGAGCCCTCATCTGGGACTCTCCTCAGCTCTTACTGGAACAGTGGCGCGGCTGCCCCTCTGTTGGTCTTCCATGGTCTTTTGTGTTCTGGGGGCCTCTGGATGTCTGGAGTTTTGATCTCCTCCATACCCGCTTCACACCCTGGAGGACGGGGCTGAGGCCCCCCCACACTCCCTAGCAGATCATTACATGGAGAAACCTTTGGAATGCAAGCATGCTGATCCACACAGGTATGCACACATGGGTATTCACAGACGCGGACTAAAGCTTTCTTGGCTGCTGCCTCAAAGCACACTGTGCGCTGTCTATCTTGCGTGCTGCACAATATTGTTTATTACTTAGTAAATACTGATATCTATGACTAGCTAGTTTATTGTGATGGTGCTTTGTTTTCTCTATTATTATGTTGCTCTTTGTTGTTTGCTGTCTCCTCTGTTTGTTTGTTTGTTTGTTTGTTTTTTTTTCTCCATACAGGTGACCCAGGAGTTTTTTTTTTTTTTTTTTTGTCTCTCTTCCCCCCCCTTCTCACCGTCTCTTCTCCCCTTTGGTTTTCTTTCTTTCTCTCCCCCTCTCTCTCTCATTCATTCCCCCTGTCCTATTTATTAAAAAAAAAAAAAAAAAAAAAAAAAAAAAAATGACAAAGGATGAACTGAAGCTCTGCCATCACGTAATGTCGCATACTGCTGTTTCTGATGTCATTTAGAAAAAAAAAAAAAAAAAAAAAAAAAAAAAGAAATCGAAACTCAACAGACAAGGCAATGTTTATGCAGTCCTCTGTTGTCCAGTTTTTAGTAAGCCTTTGCTGCTTGTACCCTGAGTTTCCTGTTCTTACAGGAGCGGCGCATGGCGTGGTCTTCTGCTGCTGTAGGAGAACTGTTTCAAGGTTTGATGTGTTGGCTGTTCAGAGATGCTCTTCTGCATGTACCTTGGTGGTAACAAGTGGTTATTTGAGTTACTGTTGCCTTTCTATCAGCTCAAGCCAGTTGGACCATTCTCCTCTGGGATCAACAAAGCTTTCTCACCCAGAGAGCTGCTGCTCAACTGGATATTTTCTTCTTTCCAACCCTTCTCTGTAAACCCCAGTAGATCAGCAGTTTCTGAAATATTCAGACCAACCCATCTGGCATCAACTTTTCTTCCCCATCTGATGCTTCTGTTGCTTCTGTTTGGTCGACATGCCTAACAAAACGACTGGTGAGTGTATATGATTTAGCCATTATGTGACATTAATGCCATACGGATAGGAGCATTGCTGTTTTAGAGACATCTTAGAGTTTCATTAAAGGTTAAAGGTCATCACTTACATAAATTTGTATTGATTTCCCCTCTTTCTATGGGGTGTGCCAGCAAATGCTCCCCAAAGACTTACGGAGCCGTCAGATCCCCTCACTGAATGCACCCAGAGTTAATCTTCCCCACTTTTCAGCCTGTATTTAATTTGTGTTTAATATTTTTTGGTAATTATATTTTTTTGTATATTTTTGTAGAGTATTCTCAAGGGTTCTGGAGACTTTGTGAAACATTCAATTCATTCATTATTCACTTCAGATTAAATACCCTCAGGTTTTTGAGCCACTAGTTGATGGTTTTTGTTTAATAGTTTCTTATTGCTATTCAAAATCTCATTTTAATGTTTATTTAGTCAAAAAAGTTTCTATTTCATTCAATGTTTCTTGTATTTCTTCAATGTTGTAAAGTTTTTGTTTAATTTCACTTAATATTCTCATGTTTTTGGCTCAGTTGGGCATTTGAGCAGTGATTTTTTTGTCATGTTTGTCGTTCTTCAGTGCCCTCGAGTTCTTACTCTTTCAGTAATCTCCATTTTTTATGATTAGGCATTTTCAGATTTTTGTTTATCACTCATGCAGACTCAGGAAATGTAAACATTTCTCAAATATTCTGGTGTTTTAATTCCAATTTTTTTATTCCCCAGGCATTCTTTAAGATTTAAGTTTTCTTTCTTGCTACCCATCAGTCACAGGGGGCCAGGGCGCAAATGATTAAGCTCGAGGTCCTGAAAGTAAAGTTTCGTAAACACCAGCAACACATGAAGAGAAAAAAAGGTGCCATTATTTAAAAGTAGAAATGTATGTCTGTATTTGCAGGGGTGACTCTTTTGTAGTGTTACACATCAAGAGCGGTTTGAGTGAAAAGGGGGGAAATGAGAGAGACAGAACGAACCAAAGCTTCAAGGCATAATACTGAAATTGGAAAATTGTGCAAATGCGTTTTGGAGTCATGTTATATAAATGGCCAGCAGAGATAATGCCTGAGATTCGAGGCATGGCCTAATTGAGAGTAGGAGATGGAGGAGGAGAGGGGTGTTGATGCTGAGGGGGCAAATGAAGTGTGGGTTTTAAATTGGGAGAAGAAAATGTGGATGGAAATGGCGTTTTCAAAGACATGGGAGGGCGGCACAGGGAGAAAAAGAGCCGTTTCTCTTTAAAGGGGAGAGGAGGGAAAGAAAGAAAGGGAATAATTCCCACTTTCTCCCTTGCTCTCCACACCTGTGACCCAGCAGCCAAGCGGCCCCAGCTATTTCTCCAGGTTTTTTCTTTTTTTTTTAATGCATACAAGTCTCTTTGGTTCCCTCACTCTGTATGATTGATGAGTCTCGGTTAGACCTGGATCCCTGCCACGGCCCAGGCCTGATCAGGCATGTTCTGGTCATAACAATGCCATCAATATGTGGCTGACGGCTGTGCTTGTGCATGTGTGTGTGTCTGTGCATATGTGAACGTGTGTTTATAGTGAAGCATAAAATACAAACATACTATAACCCTTAAGAACCAAGATGCTTTAGTGGAATTTCCGTTTCCTGCCCCTCCGAGGGATTAAAGAGGAATGTTGTTTAGACACAGTTCCCCCCACTGATTGGAATTTGAATCACATTAATGAGCCCTTTCATGAATGATCTAAATGTTACTGTTTGACTAATGAACTCTCTTTTCATGTCTCCCCTTCCCCTCCCCTCTCGGTTTCCCCTTTCTTTGTGCCATCTCAGGTTTCCTCCGTAACTCTGAGATTGAGCAAAAATCTGCTTGATATTTGATGAGCAGCATGTGATGAAAGGCATTAGAAGGCCTGCATTATTTATGAATGGCGAGTGATGCATTAAGTCATTAAATATGTATATGTACATTACATGAGAAAGAACATGTCCCATTGCATGTCATATTGATTCTGGTGTGAGTTACGAGTCTTCTGTATGATCCCTATGAAAAAACATTAAGAGATCGCACACCAAAATCAGTTAAGAGCTCTATTGACCGCCTTTCCCTCTGGATCCCCCGGTCACAGTCGAAAAGTTGCAGAGTTCTGAACTCACTTGCTTCACCAGATCAAGGGTAGCATCTGCACGCGCAGCAGATTTTGTGAGCGAGCGGATTGTGTGAAATAACGTGAGGGGGGGACTAAGATGCGGTGCCAGCTTACACCGTTTGAGGAATCGCACCAATGTTCCTAAATTCTTTCCATCATCTGGCGCGGTGTCGCTTTTCTTCTCCAACTTTATTTTTCCATCTGTGGCTTCGTGGCCTTGTCAGAACTGCAAAAGGCTTGCCTAGTAGACAGCGACGTAGTAAGCGAAATGATAAAAATCTGAGGGAGATAACCACCAGCAGAACTGAAAATAAATTACTTAGTGCAAAGGGAGAAAAAAAAACCATTAAGCAGTGCTTCTTCACCTTAAAAGACCCTGCTCTTGTTTAGTTTACATCACTGGTGACAATAATTAGTATGGTGGCCACACGCTGTGAATTTCTTAATGCATTTTTTTGTCAGCTTGAAAATAAAGTTCAACTCCATTTCACAAATAAGACGTGAGTTTGCTTGTTGGGCTTGCTGACTAAGTGTGACGTTAGACTCTCCAATAATTCAAATCTTTTCCACAGTCAAAAAGAAAAATCTTCCTTGGAAGTCTTCTTCTGAATTAGTATTCATGGTCATGGATGAATATGTAAGTTAAATTGTTCCCAAGCCACCACAAGCTGCTGGCAGTTTCTGCTTTCCCAGGTGACTTGTTTCATCTATAAAGATGTTCCAGCCGCCATGCTACACGATTAAAAAAACATAAGACATGCACATACTTACATCAAGTGGGAACTCGTGAGGACGGGGTTCAGCTGCTGACAAGTAAATAGACAATACCGAGATGCAATCAAAAGGATGAATTACTGCACACTACAACCACTGTATGCTGCCAGAGAGTCTCCTAATGCTGCAGCAACATATGCAGCGAGGACACGAGGCTAATATTTGATTTAAGGAATGACGAGGAAAAATGCTGCAGTGCACGCTGCAATGCTATTTTTTCCCTAGGATTTTTTTTCGTGTGTGTGTGTGTGTGTGTTAGTGAAAACAACAGAAGAACCCCCGTGGCAAATCCGTGCACACACACACACAAACACACACTTGCAGAGTCACAAACACAGAGACATACACAGAAAAAACATGCAGTCACACACAGTAGCTCAGTGGGGGGAAGGATTTAATAAACCCACAGTAACATGGATCTACGGGGGTGTCTCGGGACCGAGCCAGGAAACCAGATGAATGTACCTGCCCTCGGGCACAGAAGGAAACAGCAAGGGTTGGGTGGGTGGACTGAAGTGAAGGGCTATGGTGTGTGTGTGCATGTGCATGGGGGGGGGGGGGGGGGGAGTGAAGCCACAGGCACATTAAGCCTCTCATTGCCCTGACTTTTTCTTTCTTCTGCCATCAGTCTCTTCACTCGCCCACTCTGTCTCTGCTCACATCATCAGCCACAACGAAAGCCATGCCCACAAACACTGATGTGTTTGTCAGAGAAAATGCCCAATCACTTTAATAGCATTTCATGCCATCTCCACTTTCACCAAGGACTTGGAGTTTGCTCCTCAGTCGGATAAATGGGGACTGTAATTTCAGACAAACGCAATGGAAATGCCGAGTGCAGCCAATCAGATGTAATCATGTATGAAGAAATGTAATTCTGGAGGACACTGGGGCAGAGCGGGTTGATATGGATATTAGTTACTATGCAAAAAGGCGTGTCCATACTCCCCGAATATGAATTTATGAAGCCTGCTTGTGATTTCAATCTGACTAATGTATCAGAACAAACCCATCTGTGCAGCACTGACCCCTGAGGTGAGGGTTTTTGGAGGGGTTTGGAGAGGAGGGGGCACTGAGGGGGAAATGCTTCGAGCGTGGGCGACTGGTTTGTGCTCCCACCATGTACGAAGGTGGTCAGTGGGAAGGCAAATTAAATCTTTTGCCCACATTCATAAGGCTTTGAAGAAGGGGGGATGACAAAATGAAAAGAAAAAACATCACTCCAGACCAAGTTCCATGGGAAAAATTTTATTTATCAATATGCGGTAGTTTCCAAACTGGTGGAACGTTATTTCCATTGTAGCTGGTGCCAACAGGTTATGCTGAGAAGCTGCAGAAAAAAAAAGTGAACGGCAAAATGAAATAAAAAACAAAAACTCGACAGCTGTGATTCAAACAAAGGGAAACGAATTCAACAGGTTCTGCTTACACATGCACATTGAAAAATAATACTGTGGCTTTGAACAATAGCAGAAATCAACCTACAGTGAGGCTCGTGCCACGAGCGACCAGCATCCTTGTGCTAAATTGGGAAGGGAGTGATGACAAAGGAGAGGGGCAGAGGGAGGGAAAGAGAAGGAGAGAGCATCTTTAAAACAAAGGACCGCCTGGGAGATAATGAGTGGTGTAAACCAGATGATTTATTGGCGAGCGCAGTACGGCCACACACTCATACATGGCCTCCTTTTCTCCTCCTTTCTCTCCCTCTCTCTACATCTCTCTCTCTTTCTCAGTCTGGCCCGACAGACTTATTAAAACTGAGGAAAGATTCATCTTTGCGGGCCCAGAGTGTTTTACATCTTATAATGGAGTGGAAGGTGCAGGTAACTCAAAGGCAGTGGAATAACAGTCTTCATATGCAGAGTTAAG
This sequence comes from Rhamphochromis longiceps, assembly GCF_057381845.1. NCBI lineage: Eukaryota > Metazoa > Chordata > Actinopteri > Cichliformes > Cichlidae > Rhamphochromis > Rhamphochromis longiceps. The sequence continues at coordinate 26,889,581 of NC_140558.1, forward strand.
TGGCGTCTCCAACAGGGAAGGGCCTTATCACTCACAGCTTCAGCGTGACGCATCCTTTTCAAAGCCACTCTGTGACAAAGCTTCAGTCCTGAACAGCTTCTAGTACAATTTGTGTTTAATGGCAATGTAAAAAATAAAATAAAATAAAAATCTGAACCCCATTTTTTTCTTTTTAAAACACATGTGGTAACAAAGACTTTTCTTTATTTTGACAATACTGGACAAAGCTGCACAAAAAAAGGCAGCTCATGTGAACTTTTGCAATATTAACTCTAAAGGAAAAAGTAAATAAAAACATGTTGCAGAGACCAAACAAAAAAAAAAATGCAAGGATTCATACAAAACACACTTTAAAAAGACAGCTATTTACAAACATCCTCCATTACAAAAATCTAATCTTAATTTTTTTGTCCTTGTGAGCAGTGTTCGGGTGAAATTACATCTTAAATTGGGCTCTATCCATATATTTACATTTACTGTTTTATACCCCTCCCACCCCGCCCACCCCGCCCCCCCAAAAAAAAACACAAAAAAAACTCGAATAACATTAAGTGGTTTACTAGAATGAATGAAAATGAGATATGGGTTTGTGGTAATTTGGTAATGACTCCCTAAGCTGGTGTAGGTGAACGGATGCGCGGCGATCCGAAACAAAAATATTTGATCTAGATGTGTTTCGCAGAGGGCCGCTGAGGGCTGCATGCTGAGTTAAAACACAGGACCACAAAAGCACAAGCAGCTGTTTAGGTTGTTAACTCTGAGGTTAACGACACGCACAAAAAAAAAAAGCCACTGGAGTCTTCCCAGAGTCTTCAAGCTGGGCTGCCTTTTAACTCAGCAGTGTCTGTCGGTGGATGGCAACGGTATGTGGCAGCGGATGATGGGTGTCTCTACCGGTGAATAAACATTAACCGGCAGCCTGACCGTTTGACTGGAGATAAACCTGGACCCGTCAGTCTTGGTGTGTTTGTGTGTGTGTGTGTGTGTGTGTGTGTGCGCGCGCACATGTGCGTCAAACGTCAGCTCATGTCTGCGTGCCGAGGAATGGCTGTCCTTATCTGCTCCCCTCTCCTCTCGCACATCATTAACCGGGACTGCGGCACTCTGTACTTTGGCAGCCACACTGTTTGGAGCACCTACTTCCACAGTCCCAAAAAAAAAAAAAGTCTGTTCAGAGGCTGGACCACAGAAGGGTACACTTACACACACTCACACATGTGCGCATACGTACAGAAATAAACTGCAAATATAAGCACAAATAAGCACTCACACATATGAGCACCTACACGTTCACGCAGCGAGCCTCTGCGTGCACACACACATCCAGCAGCAGTAAATCCTGTTTCGGTGCCGCTGCCCTGGGCTGTGTGATAGCTGGTCTGCAGTGTCCTCGCTGGCTGAACACCTTGACTGTGGAATAATTTGCGCAGCATTTTTATTCACAGCACAACTGGCGAGAGGATGGAGGGGGGTGAACGCTAAAAAAGCTACCTCCGCCTCACCCGTCACCCCCTCGTTCCCACCGCCATCACCCTCGCAGGTTAAAGCCAAGTCACAGGAACATTTTCTCTTCTAGCCGCCGCTCTCACTCTCTCTGCTCCCCGGCTGGTGAGTGTGGGCATGGAGATGGCACACAGATTAGTCACACGCTGGCGACACCGCTAACTGTGCACTCCACTGACTCATCCACAGATGGCAGCCAATTGGCATCTGATAATACTGTAGCTCTGTGTTCAGCTGTAGCTCTCCATCCAACTTATATATAGGGCATCCTACCTATGTAGGCCAGCCAATCAGTGCCAGCCTACGCCCACCTTGCCCAGGCAGCGAGCATGAAATTGTTTGATGCTTACACTGTGGCTCCAAAAGCTAGAATAAACAAATATCAACCTGCCTGCTGTCTTAAAAACAATCGCCCTGAAAGCTCATCAGACACAGTAAAGATCAGTGCCAACTGGAGCACTGAAAGGGTTTTGCAAGAGCTCGGGCTTGTCTCTCTGCAGGCGCGTCGTTCTGTCTGTGTGTGTCATTTTTGAAGCTTGCAACAGTAACCTAGTGTTCTACCTCTAAGCCAATAAGGCTTCTCAGATACCAAACGGGTCTGGACATGTCCAAACACACTAATGGAAGACACGCCCTGATAAAACACACACACACAGAGAAGTTGTAATGGTAAAGCTCATATCAGGCCAGCAGAGATAGGAGTATTCCTGGAAACATACATACTCACGCATACACACCTTGACATCAGCAGTCCAGGTCAAGGTAATTCCTTACGGGGAAGGAAAAGAAAAAAAGAAAAAAAATGGGAGCAGTGGATGATATGGGCGATGAGAAGATGGAGAAATAATGGTGCTCTATGTAACTCTATACATTGTGCACTTGTAGGAAAAGTCTAACAAAATACAACTGCTTTGTGAACTGAATCGGGGTTCAAGGAAATCCTCCATCAAAAATAGTAAGGCAAACATCAGAGGTGCGAAGGGAGAGGAACACATTATTTCACACACTGTGTCTGATACCTGAGCTATCTGGAGAGTTTCCTGGCCCAGCACGGAGCCCCGACTAACACACACGCGCGCGCACACATGCACAGAAATGCACGCATACACACACACACACACAAACACACACGTTTGTTTTGTAGTTTGTTTTTTTCCAACACTTGCACACAAACTGCAGGCCGAGCGGTGTTCGGGCCTGCGTCTGCCTGCTCCTGCCTTAGTGTGCTAGGGTGGTGTGTTTAATTGGGAGTAGAGCAGACTTTGGGGAACTGAGATAAGTTATATCCCGTCCCCACAAAGGGACAGCGAACGACGAAGTTTGAGTTCCATCTGTTGGTGTCTCCCCCCCCCCCCCGCAACCCCCCCCTCCTCGCGGTCAGAACACAGCTGGGAGAACGGTACGGGAGGTGGGAGGTGAGGCAAAGTGGGGGGGAGGAGGAGGAGGGAAGAAGGTGGGGATTGTCAGGCAAGCCAAACAAACAGAATAAACCTCTGTCTCTTATCCGTCAGCTCCTAACCCCGCTGGTTACTGGTCAGTGCACGGTTCTCCAGATTTGTGCAGCAGGTGGTAGAAATAACACGGGCTTGAAGAAACAAGTTCCCCGAAAATGCAAAAGGAAAGTGTCCTTCCCACGAACATAAGTCAAGCGCTCCTCTCTTTTTTTTCCTTCTCTCTCTCTCTTTCTATCTCCTGACCGCGACGCCGGCTGCGCAAAAGCGCGTCAGACTTTGTAGTAGATGTTGGCGGGGCTCTGCGGCGGCATCTCCTGGACGATGTAGACCGGGTGGCCATAGTCGCCGCTCACCTTCTCATAGTGAGGGCAGTAGTTGTTCTCTGTCCGCAGCGGAATGATGATGTCGCTGGGCTCCGTCCCAGCCGTGCCCCCCGGCAGCTTGGGGTTGGACAGGGTGCTGAGGGACAGCGCGGAGGGGCGGGGCTGCGAGTGGGCGTTTTTCCTGGCCCGCTTGCGCATCTTAATGAGGAGGATAACGAGGAGGAGGATGAGCAGGAGGAAGATGATGCAGCCGACCCCGATGACGGAGAACAGGGCCGCTTTGGACCTGAGGATGCCCTCTGAATCTGAAGACCCGGACTGGTCCTGATTCATGTGGTCTGGAAAACACACATAAAAAGAGAAAAAGGGGGTTTAGGGACTGTATAAAAAAATTATTACAGTGGATAGAAGGTCAGGAAAATCGAGAATATCGTAATTTATACTTTTTTCCGTCTGACTTCTTGCAGAAAAAAACGACAAGTCTTTTTATCTTTCTTGGGGGGGCCCATATTTCTGCTATTTCACATTTTGCATTTGTGAGATTTATTATTCAAAAAGATCAAATGCATACATGAGAAACCTGCTTGTCATGCGCTCTGCAGAGTTGCATTTGGCCATGTGTAAAGAATATGTGGTGGTGGTTGTGTGCTTTCCATTCGGGGAGGAGGTGCAAAGCTATCGCCTCTTGTTGCTTCACTCATTTGGTGGCTGGAATCGGCCTAATCTCACTATATTCAGAAGTACAGAGTAGGGGGGGCTGGGGGTAACAGTGTGCAATGAACATATTAATAAAAGCATCAAGCTTATTCCGTTTTCCTTTTTTTTGGTGGTGAATAAGGCTGAGCACCCACCACCACCACTGTAATTTTCATATAGTCCCTTAGAGACTGCAGACCATTTACAGTAAGCCCGTCCTGTCGTGTGCACATCTTGCAGTCTGAATCGACTGCGAGCACGGCTCAGTTTGTTGTTTGCTCAACATGACTAACAGCCCCATTGATGTAATCTAATTGAATCAGCTCAATCAAGAATAGGCCTCTAATGAAATCTGTAGTCATCACTCAACATAACAAAGATTCCGGCCATGATAGGATTTGTGCCTGGGCAAGTCGTACGACATGTCAAGGTTTATATGGCAAAGGCCAAATGAGATATGGAAAAAAATGAGGAAGGCATATCTGAGCATCTGATTTTATTTGATCCCTTTGTTTAAGGGGTTCAGGGTGGAGGGGGAGGCGAGGTTGGTTGTTACTGGTTGGAAAAGAGAATGACTGGCTCCTCCAGTGACTGAAATATGAGAAGAACCAAATCTGTTTTCCATGTATGCATGCAGCTGCTGCCAAAGAGCAGCACTCGCCCCTCTCCCAGCACCACCTTTTTACTGTCCGTGACCCCCGCACAGGCACACAAAAGTCTCATAACTCCAGAGACTGCCATCCCCGCTTAATGACTGTGTCTCCGCAATCATCTGGCCACTCCTGGACTTAACCATTTAGCGAAGGAGGGGCTGGCTCTGCTTTTGTTTTCAAACTTTTTTTTCATGCCTTATTGCAACCAAATGGCATCAAGGAAAGCTACCAGTTCTGGCCTTATCAGCGAAATCAGAAACTGGAGGAATTTTCTACACTCTGGTTGCTGGAGAAAGATGGAAAAAGAGGCTGTCAGAAATGTCATTCCTGAAATATCTGCCCCTCAAACCGCATTGCCTCGTCCTTCATTCCGCCCTCCACTTCTTCACTTGACATAATCACTGATCTAACAATGGCAGACAGGCAAAAGCCCAGGTATGAGGAAAAGTGACATTAGGAAATCTTTTTATAGAGCAACTAGTGTCAAATAAGCAATTATTAAATGAGGACAGCTTATCACATTGGGACAGGCAGAACAGTCTGTACTTGGAGGAAGTTTGTAGCATCGAAAGTTGTGGAGTAAGTCAAAAAGTTAGCACGGGGAGTGATCAAAAAAAGAAAAAGAAAGCAGTCCCTCCTGTGGGAAGCAGCTATGAAAGGTGCTGGTAAAAACAGGAAACAAGGAGGGCCGCCCAGAGCATCCGAGGAGGCTCATGTGACTTCTTCAATTATCGCTGCCTCTAATCTTCATTTATCTGCAATTCTAATGAGGTTTAAAAAGATATATAATAAAAAAAAGTGTGTCTTTGAGTCTCCTTGGGTGCAGTACACCCTGTGTGTACAGCATGAATAAGTAAAGTGAGCTGTATTTGTTTTACGGTGGCGTTTCATGTTGTTGGACTGCACCTGTACTTTTGGGGAGTTTTATTACCTGTGATTTTACAAGTATGTTAGCATGCTGACCCCCAAAATCAAAGGACTGCTGGAGGGGTGAAAAATCCATATGAGAGAATTCAGACTTCATTTTTTACTTTCTCTTTTGAGGCTAAATGTGACTAATTATGAAGAAGCCTGGAGGCTGTGAATATTCTCTCCCTCTCTACTTTTATTTTCTTTTACATTTCACAAACCTTTATTTTACTAAAATATTTGCACTCGAGAAACTAGAAAGCATTTTTAATGAAGTGTTAAGCTGCAGTTTATGGTAATAATATCAGTCAGTCTGCTCACCAGTGTTTCCTGGTATCTCTGCTCCCGGCCGATCCTGGTCAGGCAGACTGGGACTGGACTCGGGTATGGTGTTGTCTGGAACCTCCGGCACGGCAGGGTTTGCATTTGGAACTGTAGGAAATAAAACGCACACAGAAAAACTTAGCCTTGACGAGCTGCATATGCTGAATTACAATGACTTGTTCTCTGCGACGGATTACTTTTATTATCTTTTGATATATCTTTTGTGTTGGGAGAAGGTTATCTTTGCGTGTGTTGAAAGCGTTTCACAGGCAAAGATGAAAGCACAAAAAGAGGAAGGACAAGTTAGCGAGTGTCTGTGAAACACGCCAACATCCCTGTCCTGCTGTAAAAAACCCAAAAAAACGAGCTCACATCTACATCAGCAGCTCCTTCAGCAAACACTCAGACAGCCATTTCCAACACTGACACATTCATGAGACACACACACACACCGCCATGCGCACACACCAATGCACACACCTACAATATACTTACAATACACTTAGGCATGGCAGAATGAGGGTAAAGTAGTTATATATTAACTTTTTATTGTTTTACATTATTCATCACGTTAAAAGGCCATAATATGCCTTATTTATTGCTTCGGCTTTAACTCTGCCAGAAAGAGGCAGACTTCTGAGGAGAAGAGAATAGAAGGACAGGAAAGAAAATGGGGGAGACAAGGAGAGGAAGGGATTGCATAAGCTTTGAGGTGAGGCGCAAAGGAAAGAGACAGTTTATCTCTCTGTCTGTTGTGATCTCAGCCAAAACACTTTGAAGTCTTTGTGCAGTAAACACTGGTGGGTCCACAGCGTGGTTTTTACAAGGGCAGGGTCGGCAGACAGAAGACAGTTATAAGCTATTACCGTAGCCAGCCAGATGGATGCCACAGTACACTATCAGATGCTTCTTCTCTATCAGGCCTTATCTGCATCTGCCCAAAGGGCTGTTCAAGGGGCGTGTGTGCGAAATAGAGAGGAGGGCGTGTGAGGAGGCAATTTACATTCGAGTCCCCCATGGCAAGTGTGTGTGTGTGTGTGTGTGTGTGTGTGTGTGTGTGTGTGTGTGTGTGTGTGTGTGTGTGTGTGTGTGTGTGTGTGTGTGTGTGTGTGAGTGAAAAGAGCCTTTCAGTCTAGGAGTGTACTTCCTATTTCCACCCCAGCTTGGCCAAATCAAACTAGAGAATGAGCAGCGTGGGGAGTGCAGGGGGAGGTGGTGGTTTTGGGGGGCGTCTGGCAGATATGATAGAAGAAAAAGGAAAACAAAGAAGGAAAGAAATATGAGAGCGTTAATTCGTTTTCTTCTTCTTCTGTTTTTTGGAGCATAAACCGCACTGTTCCCCCATGTTCTCCATGTCCACACCAGCCCATCGCTGCTTACTGATTGCAGCGGTGGTGAACCTTAGCTGTTGTGCGCTGTCAATAATTGATGAGGAAAGACAGGAGTGAGAAGTGGGAACATTCACGCATGGCAGAGGATATGAGAGGACACAGTGATCTGATTCACTCCATGAATATAGCCACAACACTGTGTCAACCACTGAGCATGTGCAGGGAGTGTTCTAACGTTCTGACCCATTTTTCGAGCGTGTACTGCTGACATTTCCCTTAGCTATGCAGACAGCAACTACCTCAGAACTGCCAACCCACCAGAAGGAGGAGGAAGGTGGGGGACGAGGAGGAGAACGCGAGTGAGTGAGGGAGACAATGATGGAGCGATAGAAGGGAAAGACAGATTTTGCTGGGGAGAGAAGAAGAGAGGGAGAGAAAACATGAGGGGGAGATGCGATCGAGGCGGTGAGTCAACACATTTCTAATGAGCACATGAGTGACACGAGTGTAGCGGAGGGGATAAGAGCGTGCTGAACAGCAGCGTAGGTATAAAAAATAGGCTTCCTGCTTCCCCTCGAACGCCCCCCCTCCAATCGGCTTCTCTTCTTTTTGAAGACAAAGGAAAGAATGCGAGGCATTTAAAAAACAATTAAATATCAATGTGTCAGAGACGGATGACTCGACGTGACTCTGCCCAGACGTGTTGTCACAGTGAAATGGAAATGCAATGCAAATGTAGCATTAGAAGAATGTGCACATATCTCACAGTGGGGTGAGTCACCAGAATACAATCGTGGTGAAAGTGCAAAAGGAGTACAAGGGGACATATGGGAAGATCTTGGGGATCTGGCAAGAGGAGGAGCTGGCATTCGAGCTACAGATACGCAGGGAATGTGAAGCAAACAGTCAAACACGGCAGCATCTGGGGTCAGAAGCAAGCGGAGCCCAGGTTTTAGCGTTTGCTAAAGCAAAGCCTTATGTGACTGCAGAAGATACGAGTATAGGAGTGTAAATAAGGCCTGCTTTCTGTAATGATTAGTCCACTGAAGATTTTAAAGCTGAGTCATTTAAATGTCAAGATACTGCAGAAATTACATTTAACCATGAAGTAGATCAATCTCTGAGCCAAATGTATTCAATTTGTGTATTAATTTAAAAACTGATTTCTTTAGTAATTTAATTCCAAGTCCATGAATTTGTGTTAAAGCCTGTCGATATGGATAAAGTGGTGTGTTATTAGCTGAATATACTCCAGTATTCAGCACTAATAATTGTTCGCTGGATTACAGATGGTGAAGGTAATATCTTAAAGTTAACACTGCAGAGTATGCACATTATTTATTTTTATATATATACATACATATACACACACACACACACACACACACACATATACATATACACACATATATATATATATATATATATATATATATATATATATATATATATATATATATATATATAAAAAAAAAAAAACACCCAGCACGCCCCTGCGGGCGGTTTATCCTTCAAGCTCGGGTCCTCTACCAGAGGCCTGGGAGCTTGAGGGTCCTGCGCAGTATCTTAGCTGTTCCCAGGACTGCGCTCTTCTGGACAGAGATCTCCGATGTTATTCCCGGGATCTGCTGGAGCCACTCGCCTAGCTTGGGAGTCACCGCACCTAGTGCTCCGATTACCACGGGGACCACCGTTACCTTCACCCTCCACATCCTCTCGAGCTCTTCTCTGAGCCCTTGGTATTTCTCCAGCTTCTCGTGTTCCTTCTTCCTGATATTGCTGTCATTCGGAACCGCTACATCGATCACTACGGCCGTCTTCTTCTGTTTGTCTACCACCACTATGTCCGGTTGGTTAGCCACCACCATTTTGTCCGTCTGTATCTGGAAGTCCCACAGGATCTTAGCTCGGTCATTCTCCACCACCCTTGGGGGCATCTCCCATTTTGACCTCGGGACTTCTAGGTTATACTCGGCACAGATGTTCCTGTACACTATGCCGGCCACTTGGTTATGGCGTTCCATGTATGCCTTGCCTGCTAGCATCTTGCACCCTGCTGTTATGTGCTGGATTGTCTCTGGGGCATCTTTACACAGCCTGCACCTGGGGTCTTGCCTGGTGTGATAGACCCCAGCCTCTATGGATCTTGTACTCAGAGCTTGTTCTTGTGCTGCCATGATTAGTGCCTCTGTGCTGTCTTTCAGTCCAGCTTTGTCCAGCCACTGGTAGGATTTCTGGATATCAGCCACCTCCTCTATCTGCCGGTGGTACATACCGTGCAGGGGCCTGTCCTTCCATGATGGTTCCTCGTCTCCCTCCTCTTTCTTGGGTTTCTGCTGCCTGAGGTATTCACTGAGCACTCGGTCAGTTGGGGCCATCTTCCCAATGTATTCTTGGATGTTCCTTGTCTCATCCTGGACTGTGGTGCTGACACTCACCAGTCCCCGGCCCCCTTCCTTCCGCTTAGCGTACAGCCTCAGGGTGCTGGACTTGGGGTGAAACCCTCCATGCATGGTCAGGAGCTTTCTTGTCTTTATGTCAGTGGCTTCTATCTCCTCCTTTGGCCAGCCTATTACCCCAGCAGGGTACCTGATCACGGGCAGGGCGTATGTGTTGATGGCCCGGATCTTGTTCTTACCATTCAGCTGACTCCTCAGGACTTGCCTGACCCTCTGCAGGTACTTGGTGGTTGCAGCCTTTCTAGCGGCCTCTTCATGGTTCCCATTTGCCTGCGGGATCCCCAGGTACTTGTAACTGTCCTCTATGTCTGCAATGTTGCCTTCTGGTAGTTCAATCCCCTCAGTTCTGACTACCTTCCCTCTCTTTGTTACCATCCGACTACACTTCTCCAGTCCGAACGACATTCCAATGTCATTGCTGTATAGCCTGGTAGTGTGGATCAGTGAATCGATGTCTCGTTCACTCTTGGCATACAGCTTGATGTCATCCATGTACAGGAGGTGGCTGACAACTGCTCCGTTCCGTAGTCGGTATCCGTAGCCAGTCTTGTTAATGATCTCACTGAGGGGGTTCAGGCCTATGCAGAACAGCAGTGGGGACAGAGCATCTCCTTGGTAGATCCCGCACTTGATGGTAACTTGTGCTATGGGCTTGGAGTTGGCCTCTAGTGTTGTACGCCACATCCCCATTGAGTTCCTGATGAAGGCTCTTAGGGTCCCATTGATCTTGTACAATTCTAGGCATTCCAGTATCCAGCTGTGGGGCATTGAGTCATAGGCCTTCTTGTAATCAATCCAGGCAGTGCACAGGTTGGTCAGTCTGGTCTTGCAGTCTCGGCTGATTGTTCTGTCTACCAGTAGCTGGTGTTTTGCACCTCTGGTATTCTTGCCAATTCCTTTCTGTGTCCCGCTCATGTATTGACCCATGTGCCTGTTCATCTTAGCCGATATGATGCCTGACAGGAGCTTCCATGTAGTACTGAGGCAGGTTATTGGTCGGTAGTTGGAGGGGACCGCTCCCTTCTTGGGGTCCTTGGGGATCAGGACCGTCCGACCTACGGTTAGCCATTCCGGGTGTCTCTCGTTAACTAGCAGCTGGTTCATTTGTGCTGCCAGACGCTCGTGGAGTGCAGTCAGCTTCTTCAGCCAGTAGGCGTGAACCATGTCGGGCCCTGGTGCTGTCCAACTCTTCATACTGGAGACCCTTTCTTGGATATCTGCCACTGTGATGGTTACTGGACCCTGTTCAGGGAGGTCGCTGTGGTCTGCCCTCAGATCCTCTAGCCACTGAGCATTGCCGTTATGGGTTGCATCCTTCTCCCATATGCTCTTCCAGTATTGCTCCGTCTCCAGCCTTGGTGGTGCTGTTCTCTTATTGTTCCCTTGCCACTGAGAGTACACCTTTGCTGGTTCTGTGGAGAACAGCTGGTTTATTCTCCTGCCTTCTATCTCTCTGGTGTACCTCCTCAAGCGGCTGGCCAAGGCTGTGAGTCTTTGCTTGGCAGTTTCCAAGGCCTCAGGTATGGACAGCTTGCTGTATTTCTTAGGCACCTTATTTGTCGCACCTTTCTGCAACTCTGTTAGTTGGCTAACCTCCCTCCGTGCTACTTTGATCTTGCCCTCTAGCCTCCTTCTCCATGGAGGGTACTGCCCCTTGTGGCTGTTCAACTTGTAGCCAAGCATCTCACTGATCACTGCTGCCGTATTGTAGATCAGCTTGTTAGTGTCGGTAATCGTGGTTGTAGGTATTGCCCGTAGTGCTGCATTAACATCATCTAGCAGACCTTCTGAGGGTACTTCACGTAATCTTGGTAACCGGCTACGGGGGATCCAGGTTTCAAGCTTGGCCATGATCCTATTTTTCAGGTCAGTTCCTCTCGCACTCAACGATCCTTCTCCTATCGCACTTGGGGCTATGTACCCAATCCCGGGTGGGGGTGATGATATCTCCCCCCTGACCTGGCGTCCTGACTCCTCCTTGCCGTAGCATTTGTGTTGTACCTCGTCAATCTCTAGCTGTGAGAGCAGTCCCTTCTTTCGAATGTTGGAACACTGAGCTACTAGTTGTTTCGCTGTCATTGTGGATGTTGGGTATCGAAGAATCCATAGGTCCCTCATCCTATTCATGTAGCCCCTTCCGCCGGGGTTACTTGCGTAGTAGCATTCCAACAACGCCCTGTTTTCGTCCCTTGCCCACCGATGCCTTCTTGTTCCAGTAGCCCACTTTTCGTCAGGGTGCCCTGGTTCCTCAACACCTGACGCGGACCTTGTTGATCCGGGCGACGTCCGAGCCGGCATGCCTTCATATTTATCTGTCTCGCTCATGTCTGCGGTAGGCTTGCTTAGCATAGGGGGTCTAGCCTTAGGACCCTTACTGGATACAGACGCCCCAGGCAGGAATCGAACTTGCGATCCTCTGTTCCAAAGGCGTGTAGTCTAACCACTACGCTATCCAGCTGCTATATATATATATATATATATATATATATATATATATATATATATATATATATATATATATATATATATATATATATATATATATATATATATATATATATATATATATATATATATATATATATATTCATCTGTCTTTAGTGAAAAAAGAATAATAATGTGAAAAAGTACACAGCAGCAAAATCAAAGTTCCTGTCAACGCTCTAATTTCTCGAGGACCTTCTTCAAATAGTTACTGGGTTGGACGGGAACATTATACATCAAAAGTTCCACCCGCAGAAATAGATTTAAAAGTAGTAGCAGCAGAGCCAACAGCATCTTTTCTATCAAGGTTTTTAGGGCACATTGATTGTGAGTGACAGCTCGCTATGGACCATTTTGGAAAATGAGCGCATCGCTCTGGCGAAGTTGAGGAACAGCCAGGAGGTACAGGAACACACTCCAGCTGAGACAAACTTTCCTCGAACTTTCCTCGAAAAGGACATTTCCTTTCAACTTTGATTAACGTTAAACAATGAAATTGTTTCCCCCCAGTTAATAGCGTGGCGTAAAACCCCGCACTCATGCATCCGTGTTGTCATTCTGCGAGGGGATTGCAATCCCAGGCTATTGGATGCTCAAATTGACCTACATGGAAAGATAATGCAACGGCTGTCTCCTTGTGAGATTGCTGTGGGTATTTTTCACTGTATTTGCTGAATTTGTTCCCACTCAGACCTTGCTAGCATCAGCAGCTTGTTAGCTTCTATTCTCTCTCTCTCTCTTTCTCTGGCTGCCAGGATATGCTGCTGTCATCTCGCAAGCCAGAATTCAAATATCTGCACACAAATTTGCAGACACACACACACACACACACTGGAGATTTCTCAGCGAGACTGAGCGAGTTTATTTTTGACGGGATGTTGGGATCGAGCTTTTAAGCTGGAATCAGATCACTGTGGCAGGCAGATGTTCCTCTCAGATGGTGGTTAGTGTCTCTTTCGGTCAAAACAACCAAACTGAGGATTGGGGAAATGTTTACAGAGTAACACATCTGTGTACTGTATTCTGTCAAACTCAGGATATGGATGTCCACATATCAAGTAAAACTGCGTATAAAAGTGAAATGTATGATGCAAACCAAATGTTGCGACCAAAGATATCCAAACAAAGTGAGCTTGTTTACTTCTAGCATTTTTAGATGACTTGCCCCGACCGTGCACTTACATACCAATTTCAAACACATTTTTGTTCTGTGATTACTGTATAACAATCACAGCCGAGGAACATCAGAGGCCTTTTTTTACAATTTGGAACTGGAGTCATTCCTCATAGATGTTTCTCATTTGGTTGTTATTCCTCCGGGATCTCATTTTCCACACTGTGCAAAAACTGTTTGTGGATATTTAAGATGTATTCAAAACTAGTGTACGAGTGTAGAGATGAGCTAATGGATAAAATCAACCATTAGGGTAAATGTAACTTTATATGGTAATGACAATCTATATTGAGGTAGTGCTTTCTTTCTTTCTTTTTTTTTTTTTGCTCTGTTCAAGTGAAAATGATGACAGGAATTCAATGGATGGCAAATCAGGTCAGTGACGCACAAATCCTGAAAATTCAATAGTGTAATCTATAAAGTAGTCCTGGTTATTGATTTACAATATTGCCTGTAACTATGTAATGCAACACAGATATCAAAGGGGTAATAACTGCAGTATTTCAGCCTGCCCTAGAGTCCAAAATGAATCAATATCTACTGATTTTAAAGTGATGCCTAAAACTGAAATTTATTTTTTTGTAATAATTAAATGTTTTCTTAAATTGTGTTTAAAAAATACGCAATTTTGTAACAATTAATTGAAAGCTACAAACGACTTCACATGCAAAGCTTCCATAACAGCTCATCATATTGATGATCTCACCGTGTTTTTATTATCTTCTTTTACAACTATATTTTTTCTAAACTACCACAAAATACTGCTTTAACAATACTATTTTGATTTTTTTCTTAAATATTTTAGAATAATAAACACAAAAAAAATAATAACAGGTTAATATCAGATCATCTTTTCCTCATTATACACAGAAAAGTCCAAATCTAGTTTGTAAATGTTAATTTCATTTTATCTGGAGCAGCTCGTTTAGATGTCAACATTTTATCGAGTCCCATCATCGCCACGTCGCTCAAACTCAATAAATTAGGTACTTCCCTCAAAGAAGTCAAATAAAAAAATGACAATAATATTAACCTTGGTGGCCAATCTATTTTCTAGCGTAACTTAACAGCTCCGCAGAGCAGGTCTGGTCGGAGGCCGGAGGCAGTCGTGTCACACTAGTAACGCACGGCGTTAAATGAAAATGTCACACCAAAGTGAAACATCGCTTTGAGGCAGAAGCGCTGTATTGTGTTCTACATGTGAGGTGAGCGCACATTTACCTTGCCCGACTTTCATGATGACTTTCATGGCTCGGCTCTTGCACACGCCTCCCTCCCGGTTCTCGAGGCCCTCGACTGTACCGTTGGAGGTTGCTGGAGGGTAAGAAGGAGAAAGTGGGGGGAAAAAAAGAGAGGGAGAGAGAATGAGAAGAAGTGGGAGGACGTTGATGGAGGGTAAAGAAGAGAAAAGTGGGGGTGGGGGGGGGGGGGGGGGAGAAGATGACACACCGGTTAATGAGCACGTCCATAACGCACAGAACTAATCAATATTTACGACAAGCACTGATTAGCTGTTCCAGTGATTAGCCGTTCTCATCCTCAATCAACCGCCGGCTTCTCTCAACGGTGTGTCTCATTAACACAATAAAGTGAAGTCAAATGAATGGAACAACATTAGAGTCTACTGAGGGAGGTGGGTGCTGAGGTGAAGAGAAGAAACATGGTCAAACCTGCGTGTGTGTGTGTGTGTGTTTCTACTTGTGCATAGTTTAGCAGTGAGGCATGCCAGCAAGACTTCCAGCTGCTTGCCAACTCCTCCAGCAGCTTACTCCCTCTGAGCCACATGTGTCACTACTTGCTGGTATTGCAGCGAGCTAAATGCCTCCCTCAGTGTGTGTGTGTGTCCATTTTTATATTGGTGCATGTGTGCGTGTCAGCCTCTCTGCATTTGTTTCAAAGCGCACGCTCGTTCCCTAAGTTGAGCGAGGAGCTCAGGGTTGAGGGCTGTTTATTCAATGTCACATTCACTTCAGACACCGCGATACAATTGGCCGTCTATTTTAGGGCCCATGATAATGACCTAGGGAGACAGAGTGTGACTCTGACCTTAACACTGGGCAGCTAAGCACACGGCTGTATGCGTGCTCGAGTGTGTGTGTGTGTGTGGGCATGCGCCTGTGTGGGTGCATATGATGGCAGCTCTAATTTTGGAATTCCCCAAATGATCTCCATCTCCGCTTAGTCTGCTGTTTCAACTCACTCCCTTCCTCTGAAATGCTTTTGTTTCTCTTCCTCGCATTATCCGTCTTGCTCTCTCTTTCCCTGCTTTTTTTCCCCTCCGCTCACTTCATTTAGTTTTTTTTAGTCTTCTTTTTTTATCAGCACTATCTGGCTCTACCCCTCCCCTTCCCTCCCTCTTAACTCAATGACCATCTCCCTGGGTGATTGCCTCAGATGGCACCCTCATTATGATGAGATAGTCTTGGAGAGGCTGCTTATCTAATGATGACACAAAGAGAAGCAGACTTGGCAACAGGCAGGGGAGTTGGGTGGATCCAAACAATGCACTACAAACACGGCTGGCACGGTGCATCAGTGTTTCTACACGCGTTCCCCTGCTAGAAACTGATGTTGTATCGCTCTGTGTTGAAATTTGGCTCCGGAGCAACGTAAAAGCTCATCTAGCTGATTCATGTCCCATCACTCCTAAGTGTTATTAATGTTGACATTTTGTTGCCCTGTGGGATTTCAGCTTTGTGCTTCGGCAAAATTGAAGAAAACCAAATAATGAATTGCACTAATATTATGCTACATTATCAGATCGCACTCAAGAGTCGGCGGCAAATTTACAACGAGAACCACAACATTTTGTCAGCGTGGCCGGAGAACTCGATAATTTGCAAGAAGGATTGTGATAACATCATGTCAGGGGCTCTTTGGCAAAATCCCCCTCGCTGTAGACTCAACACGACTGAGTGAACCGGACACCGAAATATATACGAGGGGGCCAGAGGAGCCCGGCGCTGCGCAGGACCAGAAAAAAAATAAGAGCGAGAGAGACTTGAAATTTACGTGGGGCATTAATGTGAAAGAACACTCACGACTAAGTGAGTCTTATGATTTATGTAAAGTCTACACAGGGACTGTGTCTCTTCTAAAGGGAACATTCAAAGACAGTGAGGTGAACAGGCCTGTTTCCAGTCTTGAAGGCGCACACCCGTCTCCCAGCCCCCGAATGGCCCAGACGCTGCCACAAGTGCTAACCTCATCCTGCCATTTTCCACCAAATTTCTTCTCTTCGTTCAATTTTTAAATTTCCAGGGCAAGGTTATACAAAAAAATGAGCTCTTTGAAGATCAATCTCAAAGGCGCTTGAATAATCTGACTAACAGTGAGCTTCATGCTATGAATTTTATATCCTCTCCAGGAGAGCAAATCTACTCAGTGTTAACTTACTCCTGTCATCTAAATTAACTATTCCTTCAGGCTGGCTGAACGGGCCTGTGCAGTACTGATGTGGCATAATGATAAGTTGCCCCTCTGGGGCCTCTGTTTAGCCAAACAACTGAGACTGAAAACAGAGCAGGATTTATAAAGAGATGATTGCTTTATATGTTGTTTGCATTCAGGCCATTTAAAAGTCAAATAATTCAGCCCTTTACTGTACCAGTGGAAACTCATAATCCGATTAAATGTGTCCAATTTTAACCACATTTCCTTATGTGAATCATTTTTAAGTATTATTCAAGATGGAAATCAACTAAAGAGACAACTGTTGAGCGCATTTAAAAACCTGCACTAAATCTCGAAACTCGCACACCGTTAAGAAACGTGCATTCCTGTGTTGCTTGATATCGGTGCATTCACATCTATCATGTCAAAGATCAGAGGAAAAAAACCTGCCAGCCATGTTTCTCAGAACCCCCAACCTTACTCTGCAAATAAAGACATACTGCCAGCTTCCTCCTCTTTAAATCTAAAAGCCTTTCGCTCATTCTATCACTTCTTCCTCTCACTCAATTTGTCCTCCCCTCTTTAACCCTCCCTCTCTTTCATTTCATCCCTCGCATACTGACGTTAATCCAAATCTGGATTTTCAGATATTAAAAGGCCGACGGTCGTGTCGCATTTTGGAAAGAGGAAACTGGGGAATTGGGTCTTCCCGTGTGTCTCGGGCAGAGATAAAAACACACGGGGATAAAGGAACGACAGCATGAAGAACAAAGAAACTCCCAGTCTGCTGCTAATGATTTGGGGGAACAAACTGTTTCAGAGTGCAGCGGTTCAGAATACAGAAAGAGCTGGTCATTGCATGAAGGAATGTTGCTTTTTTTTAATAAAGCCGACGGCTCCAAAGAATGGCTTTTGTATGATTTAAGGCCCTTTTTGTGGGTGTGGATCACTGGCCACAGAGTGACTAGTGGGGGGAACAAAAGATCTACAGCTGCTGAAGTCATAAGAGAAACCAGGTGCCAAATGTTGATGTTGGGAAATATCGACAGCACGAATGTATCGGCCAAGGAGAAGCA
Organism: Rhamphochromis longiceps; assembly: GCF_057381845.1. Taxonomy (NCBI): domain Eukaryota; kingdom Metazoa; phylum Chordata; class Actinopteri; order Cichliformes; family Cichlidae; genus Rhamphochromis; species Rhamphochromis longiceps. The sequence goes on from NC_140558.1 coordinate 26,907,360, forward strand.
TTACGGGGGGGGGGGAGAGCTGGCCTGGAAGAAAGGCTCCCGTTCCAACGCTACACACGTACAACTACTGCACACATTACCTAAAGCATAACCCATTAACATGCATATGTGAATGTAGGCGCTTGCAAATACACCAGTGCACACAGACTTCACAAGGACATACAGGGTAGAGTGGAAGGGCTGCTCCCCGAGGTGCTCTGAAGAGAAGAGTGGGAGAAGTGTGAGAGACGCACCACTGACTGGCCAAGACAACGCGAGCTAAGGCTAGAGTGCGAAGCGGTGGTCTATATTTATTCTCAGGTCTGCTAAATGAGGTCACTCAGGTGGTCCTGCTGAATACATTCCCCATCTCTATCATGAATCATCTGCTGCTTATTATTCCTGTCCAGCCCGGGGGGGGGGGGCTTGCTTTCATACAGCGCAATGGGCTGTGTGTCCGCGAGTGTGCGTAACGCTGCTGTGTGTGTGTCTATGCGTGCAACATCTGCCCAAAGCACCAAACCAGGGGATGGATAGAGCCCATGTGACAGACAGAGAGCAGGTTGTTTAATGAGAAAGTGGATGAGAGGTGACATTCATTGGCTACCTTTCACACACACCACCGACAACACTCCCCACCCCCCCACTTCCATTCTCTACAGCATTCAGACTTCCACTTAGACGAGCTGAGCAGGCACTGGGTAGTCACAGTAACCACCAGTAATAATGTCTATATTTTCAAAAAAAAAGCTAAATACATAAACAGGCACAACCACAATCTGATCATTTACACTTAGCATCAAGGAAAAACACCAGCACAAAGAGCTTTTTCATCAATTTGAGGCAAAAGCAGGGAGCTAACGCAGCTGTGGCAGGTATGAGTGTCTGCATCAAACAGAGCGTCACAGCAGAAATGGCTATTTCTCATACCTGCGACTTTCCTATCTCGGCTTTTGTTTACATTACCGAACCAGAATCAAAGTGGTGAGAAGGAAAAGAGGGCCTATTTGCACAAAATATTTCACTCCTGAATAAGCACAGAGAGGGTTAGATTAGGTTTATGCGCCTGATTCCAGAGATAACCCACCCCAGCAGATCTGGCATGCATGCAAGAATGCATGCACACACTCACACACACTCTTCCACAGACACAAACACAAAGTGAGGTTGGCAGACTGGAAATAATACTGGGGGATCTAGATGTTTGCACTTTGAACCTTTTCTAATCCTTAGTATTAGGGCATGGCTAAAGCCTGATTATGGTGGAATGAAATGGATCTAAATAGATGTCCCAACCCATCAGCCTTCCATTTCTTTGTCCTAGAAATAGAAATGGAAATAAGTAATCAACCTCCAACCTCTCACTGGCCGACTCTCCCACGTAGCCTCCTCCGCAGGTTTGGCACCAGCAAAGAAAATTCATTCAGACTTTTCACATCATCTCTGATGAATTGGGTGCTCTCTCAGCCTGGCCGAGGCTTTTTTTTTTAAATTCCCGTGTTTCTTTTCAGTAATAAAACCTGACAGACAATATAAAATAGTGATATCTTCAACGCTAGTCCCGCGCATTTTTTATGCCATTTTGGAAATTCAATATTGAATTTAGGTTAGAATGAATGTGGTTTTGAGTAATGAGGGTGGACACAGATGATTTTCTCATCTTCACATTCAAAAGCTTTTTTTTTTTTTTTTTTACAATTTACTCTTGCAAGCATCACCATGCACCAGCTCTGGCATTACCACGTGCTGTCTGCTCTCAGGAGCCACTTTGCTGAGGGTACAGAGAGCAGGTAGCAGCAGCGTTAGAGACGAGGTTTAAGGCTGGTTAGCGGCCCAGTGCACACAACTGTTGCTTAGCTCACTGCTTCAGTATACAGCCAGAGGGGGAGCTCCTCTCCTGTGCCCTCATTAGAATCCTCTCTCTCTCTCTCACACACACACACACACACACACACACACACACACACACACACACACACACACTTGAAATGGTTGCAAGAAATATATATACAGACATGTAAGAACTTGGGCCTACAGAAGTGAACAGAGATGATGCATACACTCACACACACACACACACACACACACACACACACACACACACACACACACACACACACACACAGGCTGCCTGTGTAGCCAAAAGATCAGGCGGGACTTAAGAGCTCCTCCGGCACCAAAATTACAGGGTACCTCTAAATCCTCCCAGCAGAGAGCACTATGGGATGGCGCAGGGTGGGGGGAGGATGAGGATGAGGGGGTGGGTGAGGTGCTGTGGGGCTGTGAGAGAGGGAGGTGAAGTGGAGAGGTGTGTGTGTGAGCACATGTGTGGTGATCAGGGAAGGGATGGAAAGAGGAGTGCGTGCAGGGGTGCGAGGAGGGGCGGGAGACGAAGCTGGACATTCCGAGAGAGTGTGCGAGCTGGACAGGGGTGAGATTTGATCTGTCTGAAGTGTGCGTGTGTAGGGGTTTGCAGGATGGGTGTGCGTGCATATGCCGGTGAGGGAATATGGAAGGAGGTGATGAAGTGAGGAGTTGAGAAGGAGGAGGAGGAGGAGGAGGCAGGCTCCGTTTGGAGAGAAGAAGTGGGAGGTGATCTCTCTGTGAAGTAAAGGAAGCATATGTGTGCTGGATTGTGTGCATCTGAATATTTGTGTTCATTACTGTGTGTGTGTGTGTGTGTGTGTGTGTGTGTGTGTGTGTGTGTGTGTGTGTGTGTGTTTCGGCCAGCTTGCTTCTCTCTCACTCACACTCAACATTTCTCTTACACTCTCCCCTAAGTATTCAGTTGTGTGTGTTTTTTGGCTTGTGCAACTGGATCCATTTGAGTAAACTGTGTGAGTGTGCACATACATTTATGTGCATTGGAGCTCACATTTGTAAAAATGTGTACAGATGTCACTGGGAATATATATGACTTTTGCAACTTTTTTATTGAGTGTGTGTTTTATGTGTAGGTGTGTGGTCCTAGATTATCAAGACAGAGGTACGGCATTATGAACTTCCAGCTAGCCCTACAGGGTAAGTGCTTCAAGGCTACTTATGACAGCTTTTAACCTCTGCAGAGGACCTGTCAGCGGCTCCCAAAGTGTCTGTGTGTGTGTCTATCCTTGGAATGTGTGCGTCTCTACAAGACTCCACAGCCTGCAGTCACAGAGAGCTTCTGCATCATTTAGCTGTGGGTGTCTGCGTGTCACCTCTACACTGGATCCAGTGGGGCAGAGTTTTTACACCACTGCACTTTCCACTCTTCATTTCCCAGCTCAGCATGCTACAAAACCCCTGTGCTCCCACACAGCATCAAACTTCCCCTCGTGTCCGCACACACACTTGGATGAAGATAGAGGATGTCACTGTCCCGTGCGCGATCACAAGTAGTCTGCACACACATACACACCGCACACCTACACGCAAACAAACAAAAAGTAGGCACGCGGTGCAGGGCCGTCTGTCGGATCGGTAGGAGATAAAGGATGCAGAATAACAGGAGGACCTTGGGGAGCAGGGCAAGTCATCTGTCTCAAACACGAACAGACTGAGCGCGCTCCAACATCACATCCTGAACCTCTCTCTCTCTCGCACCCCACCCAGCACGAGCGCACGCAGACACATCCAAGGCGCACAAATTTGCAAACACACAGGGAAAACAAACGCGGCCTGCTCAAAATGTGCAAGCATGCTTCAGAGCCTGAGCCCACACAATCTGACAGGTGCACACCGAGGGAGTGCAGAATTCTGAATGCAATCGATTGTCACAATAAAACTGTGCAACCCAATGGAAGGCGAGGCTTAAAGCTCCTAATACTATAAGATGTTGCATACACTATTAAAAGTTATGAGAAGCAACGACGGCGCCAACAGCATTCAATATAAATTTAATAAACCACGCCGACAACTACAGTTAAAGCCTACCCACAGCTCCCAATGCTCCCAATATGGGGCATTTTTTAGATATTGGCTATTTCAACTTTTACCAGTTATTTTAGCTATAATATATTCTGTTGTGTGGAGAAGTTGCCAGTAGCCCACACAACCCTCCCTAATGACAGAGTAGCTAATTGGCAGTAATGGCTCTTTTCACCGATATCATCGAGCTGCAGCCACAGAAAACCTCAGCAGTTTAACACTAATCATTTGCAGAGAAACAACTGGGGGGGAAAAAGCCTGAAGTAGTGGCCTGGAGTAACTCTCTTTGCCTTAGATGACCAGCATCTATAAATGTGTAATTACACAGGCTTAACCATTTGAAAAAACAGACAGTTGTGACTGTTATTTTTCTTTGTTTGCTGTTGTTCCTTGTCAATAAGGTATGTTTGTTTTTTCCTAGGTACAGCCTTAGTGGGCGCACACACACATTGTTCACCTGTTAGTTTAGTGTATTCAAGGGTGCTACACGAGCCACGGGTGACACACCTACACAGACACACACACACAAACACACCGTTGCCTCTGAACTCCCCCAGCAGACAGCGCATCATTTGACTAATAGCAGCTGAAATGTTGCGTGTTCAGAGAAATAAGTAGAGGGGAAAGTAGGTCAGAGAGAGAGAGAGGAAAAAAAAACTGGCATTTCACCTTCCTATCGGTCCGAGCTAAAGGTTAGCAGGGATGCTGCACATGCTGGGACACACACGTGTGCGCACACACGAGCTCTCTAAAGCTAAAGGTTAATATGGTTCACATAGGAGTTGCTGAGTTGGTGTTTATCTCGGTCTTAACCATTATGTCTGTGTGCACAAGGCTTGATTGCACGCCTGTGTGTGCAGCTAACAATGAGCATGAGTTTCATCCCTGTTAAAGACAGAAGCCAGTTCTGTATTTGCTGTCCCGTTAATCCCGCCGGAGACTCGGTTTGCTTTCTATCGCTGTCATCTTCCAAATGTCCATTAATCCACATTAACAATCCATCAACATGACTTCTAACCGCGTATTTCAGTTCAAATCTTCATTCGACTGATAACATCCTCACTAACTTCTAATCTGTTCTAATTTGTTATGAGGAACCTTTTTTTCGCAGCATGAATGATCACTTCAGGTTGAAATAATAATAAAATTTAAAAAAAAAAAAAACCTCCCTTCAACATTGTTGCAATTTCATTTGGTCATGTTCACTCTGGGAAGTTATGCACAAAGAAATGGAGCATAATATTCAATTTTCATTCTCTATTAACTGTCATTTTATACAGGGGGGGGGGGGAGCTGGGGAGATGCCAAGAGAGATGGCAGGCAAAATAGACAAGTATCTGTTGAGAATATTAAGAGTAACTGCCCTGAAATGAGCGCCTCACATGAAATGTGTCAAAAATCGTAAAGGCGGCGATAAATCAGAAAGTAAAATTCAATACACGGGATGAATAAGGTATACCAACAGGGGATCTTCAGAGGAGAAGAAGTGGTTTGACGTGTGAATTTTGTCCACTACTAAGCCACGCATTCAGACTTTTATTTATTTTATGTTGCGTATTAAGTATTAATGTTATGACTGTTAGCCCATCTTGAGGAATTAAACTAGCAAATGAACATTTGGCTGTGTGAGTCATTTAAATGAAGCCAGTTTTGGGACAGATACCATTATCCATAAGAAAAAAAACAACTGGGCATCCTTTACAAAAGTCAGAAAAACGTCATTTCTGCATTAATGGAAAAGAACGGCTGTTTCTTATCCCACACTGTGACCATAATGAGGGAACCACTGGTCTGAAGATATTCAGCTTTTCTCAAGTTTTGTCCTTACTGTTGACATGAGAGCTGATTACTTCACAGGCTGCAAAGGACAAGGTCTAACTGCGGTTTTATATGCTATAACTGTGAGGGACACCTTTTCACTATGCCTCAAGTAGAAGAAAACTCTTTCCATAGCACACTGCTGCCTTCTTTGCACAAATGTTAAATGCATGAGGAGCACATTTTTATTTGAATGCACTAAAAACTGTTTTTCTCCAAAGCAAATGCATTAACAATGCTCTTGCTGAACGCTGAATCCATAAATTGTTTTTGCAAAACAAAACTGCAGCAATCTGGCCTCATTCTTATTGTATTGTTAAGGGGGGGGGGGGGGGGGTGTACAACACTGATTATCCTATTATTTCTCTCATGAAAATGCCTTTGTATTTAGCTTAGCCTACTATAAATCCCAGTGGTTATGTCCTTAAAAACATCCCGCAGCATCCACATTAGTGGGTGGTAGTGCTATTGTGAGGTTGCACATGTGTAATCAGGAGGCAGATGTACAAACAAGGTCCCCCAGTAAGCTCGATCCTCAGCAGGATGCTCATTGAAGTTTTTTTTTTTTTCCTCCGTCCTGCTTCATTTGTACTGCTAATCACACGAGGTGAACCGTGGTTCACCCGCTAAATCCCGACAGATGATAAACCTGATCCTCGCTGTCTTTTCTCCGGCCTCTGTGGTCGTCTACAAAGGCCGATATGGGACTCTGGACTCCAGAAAGGAGTCGCCCTCCTCGATCCACCTCTGAGGGCGCACGAGCCACAAATCAGCCCACGCTGGCTGATAAAAGAACCACTGGGATGGATCGGAATGTGGTGGGAGATAGCAGTGTCATGTCAAAGGCCGTGAGGGTCCAAAAAAACATAGACTAGCTCTAGGAGCCATCTTTGAGTGACCTTGCCGCGAGAGAAACCAGAGGTGAAGCAATGGAACACGTCGACGAACTCGACGTTCACTCACGCTGACGTGTACAAAATGTTTGTAATGCATTTACATTTTTAAGTGTGCGAGGCTCTCGTGTGTCTGTGCGGCTCTCTTATACCATATCCATTCATCCTCCCCCAAGAGAGGAGCTTCATTTTCGCTGACCTTTTCAATACGGCCTCCAGAGGAGAGTTATGACAGCTGAGTGAGCCCGGTGTTTCTCGGCACAATAACACACATCAAAGATGGAGAAACCAACAAACAAACAATAATTCCTACTGCAGGCGCAGCGTTTCCCCTCTCAAACAGGCGATGCAAAACAAACCAAATGAGGCAATCTAAGTGAGAAGAAACCGTACCGGTGGACGGGGAGGATGCAGAGTCCAGGCACTGACCCAGGTGAGAAAACTGCCTTCAGGCTAATGATGCTGCTTGTATAATAATCAGGTGTGAGCAACATCAAAAGGGAAAGATTCAGCTAAACGTGGATTAATTGTTACAAGATGTCAGAAAGCAGCTTCCATCAAAAAGCGGAGAGATATTACTCAATTAACGACAAAAACAACCCCCCCGAAAAAGAGATCCTGCAATAATCAGCGACTGGAGCTTTTTCTCGCTCAGTAACTAACTGATGATGTGTTGCAGCGATGGAGAGATTATAATGTAAAGGCAGTGAGATAGAGGGCAGAGAGAGAGATGTCAGTGAAAGAGACAGAGGGTGTACTTGTGATGGAGGACAGAGTCGACGTCGGTCCATCTGTTGTCCACAAAAACAAAATCTGCAAAAAGCAGAACAAAGACAGACAGAGAGAGGACAGTGCACAGGTGTGTGGGCGTGCACGTGTCCCTGCGATCGTACACGTGTGTGTGTGCCCGCATGTGTGAATTTTTGCACATTAACGTGTGAGCCTGTGTGCCTGGGCCCTGGGGGAATCTCCTGTACCTGCTAACATGGAGGCGACTGAGCAAAGCTGACTGCAGCTAACATGCAGTGTAAAACGCACACGGTCAAACCTGAGACACATGGTGGCACATGGGCAGATGGATTATATATTATATACATATATATTTTTATATACATATATATATGTACATATGTTTATATTGGGGGTTTTTTTTGTTTTTTTTTTAGATATATAGCAATATTAAAGTGGGTGTGGGGTGTATAATGGAGCTGATGTGAAAAGTACCAGGGCTCCAAGCAAGGCTCCAAAACCGCAATTCGGCTCCTCGAGCATTGAAGCCAGGCTTGCAACACAAGAAGCAGGGAAAGAAACACGCTTTTTCCTCCCTTTCCCCCCGTTAACCACCCAAATAAAACCCAATCAGAAAAGCACAGCAGACCACAGAGAACATGCTGCTGATTACATCCTAATATGCACAAAGGCAAGCAATTGACACGCATATACAAACATGCACAAACACAAAACACACACACTGATTACATCCTCTCTTTCTCCTCTCTCCTGATCCTTGGTATCGTTTACACGGTAAAGACGGCGCTGATCGAGGACCAGTGTTTTTTTGGCACAGGCCAGCAAAAGAGCTCAGGAGCTTAACCTCTAGTCCGATGAGCGGAGAGAGACTGAGGCTCAGGATCCCCCACCCCCCCACCGCCCTACCACCTTGGTGCCCCCAAGCACAAATAAACAGCTACAACACAGACAGACACACACAAAAATGTCTCGCTTACTCGAAACAGTTTCCTGAAGAATCTGTCACTGTGCAAGAGGGATGGGAGAGGGTGGAGGGGTGATCTAAGGAGGAGAGAAAATAGGTGGAACAGCAAAGGCGGATGGAGAGGTAGATTAAGTTGCACGGAAGGGGGTTGGAGGGGGGGAGGAAAAGACGAACAGAAAAGAGACTGAGAGAAATTGGACCCATGGGTTTGGGGAGAAAAAAAACATGTACGAAATCATCGAGTCGCTGCGAGAGGCGGCGCGAGCCTGAACTCAAAACGCAACACATATTCATTTGAAGACACGTTTCTTTTCAGCATCCATCCATCCAAACAACCAATCGTCGTGGCACCCGTGCACAAGCTCCCGACAGCGTGCACGCTTTTCACTCGTGGGACAGCTGACTGAGAATATCTCGTGCTGAGCTACAGCACAATGCATACAGCAGCTTCTATTAGGCAAGCAAATCTGTGGAGAGGGAGAGAGATGGAGGACGGATGTGTGCGAGCAGATTGTGTTTTTGTGCAAGCATCTATTTGCAATCTAGTGTGAGCTTATGAGTATATATATATATTTGAATTTGCTTATGTGGCTTTGTGCTTATTTATGCCTGTGTGTTGGGCGCGCATGCATGCACGCACACACAAACGCACACGCCTCTTGTGTGTTTGTCTGCTCCTGTTACTGTGTTTGTGTGCCTGCGGTCGTGCTGGAATGGAACACTGCCGCTGAGCTGAATTCACAGAAACGGGTTTGGTCCTGGCCTGCAGAGCAGTATTTAGACTCTGTATTTATGCGTCGGACAACCACAGCAATCTCTATCACCGCCTTGTGATTCATGTTTGTTTGCTTTGCTCTGTGTTGATTCGATTCCATCAAGAAGTTGCCCCCCTCCCCTTCTATCTCGTTCCCCTAAAACTCTTCCCACAGAAATGTTCACGCCATACCCGGTCAGAGTTTCATCAGCCACCCGTCATCGGAGCTGACCAAGCACGCAGTGGGTTTCCATAGCGAGGATGCGACATTAAAACTAACAGCCTCTATAATTATACATCCATATTTCTCCGATGAGTTTGTGTAAACAAGTCCGGGCTCCAGCTCGGGGGAGGCGGACTTCTTGGCAGGCCCTGGCTGAGGGTGCCACTGAATGGCTGTCGGAAAACAAAGCCATTTCAGAGTGTGCCTTGGAAAAGACAAACCGCTGTTCTAGGGATGGTGGAGAGGCAGAGCAAGCTCCATCTGACAGACACAGAGCTGTGATTTGAGCTCAGTTATTGGCCAGAGAAGAAAGACACTGAGAATATGTGTTGTTGGCAACGCAGAGGGCAAACAACCTCAGACAATCTCTGATGGAAAGGAAAATATGCATTTCCAGAGTGTTTTAGATTACGGGCCTTCATTGTTTTATCCCGTGTTTCTGCTTACGTGTTTTTTTTTTTAAAGCAATACGCCATTGTCCAGTATAATTTGCCTTATGGACATTGACGCTCGTCTTTCCATGTCCTACATTTACTTTTCCTAATCATCGCGGACTCCAAAAATGCAGCTAACCAGCAGTCTTAATATGCCTCTCCTTCTTTTTGCCTGAAGCTATTTTAGGGGTTGTACAAACCACAGAGGTAGTTTCAGCATAGAGGATGAAATTAAAACAAGCCCAGGAAGCCACGTTTGACAACTGAAAATCGCTCCTGGAGAAATAGTAATTCGACAAATGAGTTTGTGCTAGATGAGAGGGTTGGAAAAAAAACTAAAACAAAACAAAAAAAATCAACAGTGTTGTTGCTTCTGAGTCAGCTCTGCGGTCTCTCGTGGCCTCTGTGCTGAGAGGAGATCTAAGATAGCGGTTAACAAAAACGACTTGAACAGACTTCCCACAGCACCTGCAAATGCACACACACACACACACACTCACACATATAAAACTTTGAAACGTGAGAGCAGAGGACGGATGGTTTAAGGGGTGGAAACAAGGAATGACATCGCAGGAAAGAGCAGAGCGCGAGGCCTCGCATCCGCGCAGGATAAAAATATTCTAATAAGATAAGCGCGGAGCACAGCCGAGGAGGGATGAGTGTCTGCGTTTGGGGGATGCACGGAGAGGACTAATTGAGATGAATACATGAATATATCAGCTTCATCTAGAAGCAACGGGTTCAGTCGTAACCAATGGTTACCATTCAGTTGTACAGTCACATGAGCAGCCCCCCCCCCTCCACTTACCAAATAGCCCCCCCCCCCCCCCCCCCCCACAACCCTTCAATGCCCCCCCCCCGCCTCCGACTCTAAACAAGCTCCTCTGTAATAAACGAAAGGCAATAACCAGCGACAATCATGCTGTGCCTGCTAACCCTCTCTGAATGTAATATCCAAAGGAGAGCTAGCAGAGGCGGCCCGGATAGATTTGCAAAGCAAGCAGAAAGTCATATATTACACTGGCACTCTAATAAACACTGGGCTATGTTCACTCACGGGGGGAGGGTGGTGGTGGTGGGGGTTAAATCTCCTTAGTCCAGGCCATGATGCTTCACCGGTGATAACCTGACCTGTTAGCGGGGTTTACTTTTGAAAATGGAATCCTTTAAAGCTTACTGATTAGCCGCTTTAACCTGTAATCAGTAACATCAATGACAGTTATTTAGTCAATCAACAACTATTACTCTCTACGATCAATACTCAATAACTTAAAACACACACTGAACTTAATCATGTATGATTACATTTAAGGGTTACTCGAGGCATCTTTTGTGTTTTGCTTGTTTTACAAATGCTATTTATAACTTTTGAATCAAAAGGATGTTAAAACTGCTTCATTAATATTGCTTTTAGAGTCTTTTATGCTTTTAAACTGTAACGTTTTACAAAACAGGACAGACAGAAATGTTTGCCAACATTCCAAATTATTATTTCAGTGCCTGTTTCTTCAATGTCCACAATCTGATAAATATGCAATGAAACAATACAGCTTTTGTTCTCTACTTATAATAAGTATGTAGGAGAGGCCATAATTGATGCAAAAGGAAAATCCTACACGGAGCCTCTTGCTTGTAATTAAAATATTTCAGTGTGATTTTTACAGAGGGAGGCTACCAGATGTTAACAGTTATCATTTCTTGACAAAAAAATCATTTAATTGCCAGTTAAGAAATGTGCGAGTTATTTGCATCTCTATAATCTGACAATCAAAATGCCTTTGTGTAGTTTAAATGCTCCGCTGACAACTGCAGCTGCCTTGTTTCTGAGTGCCTGTGATTTGATTATGGTAATTTTATGTTAACTCTAAAAGATGACATTTAACACTTTTTTTTTTTAAATCAGATTACTGTTATTGCGCTACATCATAATCGAGCCACTAGTGTCGATGTATATTTATTTGGCTGTGTACGTGCCTTTGCATTTGTATGCGTGTTTCCAGCTTCCTGAAGTTGTGAACCTTGCATTAGTGCATGCGAGGTATGATAGAGAGTTTATGTCCTTGCATGCAAATGTGGGGCAAGGGAGGATCTTGTGATCTTCTGCAGCCGAGCCCAGGGTTTCATTCTCAACCTCCAACAATTCCAAGACCAAAAAAAAAAATTCTTATATATGCGAATGTTATCCAGGGGGAAGATGACTGCTATAGGTGGTGGTTGGATGGAGGGGTATTATGTGTGGGCTGAAGCAAAAAAATAAATAGAGATACTTATGTAGAGGAGAGTCCACATCAAAAAGCATATTATGAGGCGTGAGCAAAAAAATCATCTCAGTGTGTCAAATGCAGTTTGTCAGATGTTCTCGGGCAGTGATTTTCAAATACTGGATAAGCACCCATCTTTAAGTGTTTTGGGAGATAAATACGGGTCTTTCGTGACTGACTTATTCTCAGATGACAACAACAGTCTCTTTCTGTTTCCAGAACAAACAATCAGAAGGTGTTCCGACAGATTTATGTGGAAAGTCAAAGAAATAAAATCAGCTACACTGTTTGCCGTGAGCAGACATAATGTTTTTGGGCTTTTTTTTTTCCTCCTTTTCGGTTGCTCCCCCCCCCCCCCCTCCCCCTTCCTGCCTACTTTCTCTCTTTCAGTGGGGCATATCTTGTGGAGGTAAGACAATGTGTGCACCACTGCGGCAGCATTCTGGTGGGGAAGTCTGTGCGTGTCAGTGTCCATGATGGTACACTGTGATGGAGAGTGACAGCTGTCGGGAGGCATCAGGCTTACTCTGCCCCGCTACACGGGAAGAGGAGAAGTGCACCACGATAGGTTGCCTCCGTCTCCTGCCTCGTGGCCCTTTTTCCCTTATATCTAGCAGAGCTTTACCGGCCCGGTTAACCACTGCAAACGTCTAACCAAGCAGTCACGCTACATTATCTCAATGAGGAGCGAATGGGAGAGAAAATGAAGGGACTATTTTTTTTTGGCTCCTGCTAGGTGACATATAAAGAGTGCCTGTGTATATATTTGTACAGGCGTGTATGCTTGTCCTCCCTCTCTCTCTTACCGCTCTGTTGCTCATTTTCCCCATTATATTTCCTTTTCCTTTAAAAGCCTCCTGTCTAAAATCACCTCTCCTGCCTCTAACCCCTAAACGCGCCGCAGTCATTTTGCTCACAAACAGCTCGTTCAAAATCCACGTGTTTAGACAACGCAATGAAATATAACCAGTTTGTCCGCTTTTACACCTGGATGGGGGGTGGGAATGTGTATGTGTGTGTACATAGCTGGCATGGAGGGAACTGAAGGTCTGGGATTAAGATCAGTGCAGGGTTATCATTACTGACCCCCCTGCTGTGTTTCCGTGACCCCTTGGCCATGAATTTTGACCTTTAAACCCACCACGACTCCTGTAAGAGCGGGGCTGGGATGAGTGGACGGGATCCCCTGTGGTGATCACCAGAGTCAACACACACACGCTCACCATTTGGTGCTTACTTTACCCCAAACCTTTTGTTGCTTATTCTGCCCCACGGAAAGAGACGAGGTAAAGGATGGGAGTGGGGGTGTGCGAATGATAAAGGGGCTAACAGAGCCACGGAGTCAGACTGGAGGTCGGGTGTGGACAAGAAAAAGACTGCCAGTAGATTGAGTGGAATGTCCACTCCCCTGTGCGTCTTCTTCTGATCTCAAACGGTGTCTTTCCCGTCTGACCGTTAATCAGAGCAGATAAGCCAGGTCATTATACACAGAGCAGATTTACACCGCTCTGCTGGCTGACCGGACCACATTCCCACAGAGTCACTGGGATAACCTACTCACATCTTCTAGGCAGGGATAAGCTTGCCTAAGGGGGCCTCAACACACACACACACACAAACACACACACACAGTGCACTGCTGCACAGGTAAAGCAGGCGGTGCGTTCAATGCAGGTGCTTATTCTCTCTTCTCTTGCTCCCTCAAGGAAATGCACACATAACACACACACACACACACACACATATGCGCCAGCCACACATGGCCATTATCTAAATGATAGATGAAGTGTGTCATGGTGTATGCACAGGCTGCGGTGGAATAAATAAAACAAGCTTTTCCTGTTGCAAAGGACAACAACATTACCATAATACCAAGACAAATACTACATCCGATTACTGCTGACACGAAAACGTTACAGTATATGAGCCTAATAATGATCCACCATCAGGCTGGATTCTGCACGACCAGACTCCCCCGTGAAGGATTTACAACTGCTTCTGTGAGAAAACACTATGGAGAGAGTGTTAAGTGCTCCTAATGCTTACATAAAAAAACACACATCAGCAGGAATGCTGTTACGGAGCAGAGACACAAGAGAACGTTGCAGAAAAGCTCATTCGAGCTAAAGTAAAGCTGATGTTCGCTCAAACCGCAGTCGAGATGCACGGAGATGCATGTGCCATTAATAAAGTTCGCTCTAATATTTATGAAGACAATATGCGGAGAAGCTCTGCGAACAGCTGGTTAGCAAAACTTTGAGGAAGACGCCCAAAAATAACAATAAAAAATGCCCAAGGTGTTATCTGCAAGACATGTGGGCGTAATAAAGCTCAAAGAAATATTTCTAAAAGTCCACGAGATGCGTTGCAACAGCAGCCCACCCCTCTCTAAAAACGTCCCTTGATAACATCACAAGCTTCATGCTTCTCTGCATCCCCGTTTGTGAGGGGGAGTTCGCAAGTATCGATTAAACCGCTATACATGAAAAGAGAAACATATGTGCGATTTAATTTGTGTGTGTGGAGAGTGTGAAAAAAACAGAAGCCACTTGTGAGACTAAAATCTACACATCTGAACTTTTGAGATGTTTTATACCCAAAGTTACATTTTATACAGTTAAACCATGCAAGGAAGACTTATGTTCTTATTTGGGAAAAATGTAACATAAGGAGATTAATCGTGTTTTGTGAATATTTGGAAATATAAAAAAATTAATTATGTGTTGGATAAAACACTGTTATGTATCACGCCTCATTAGAGGAGACTGGTACTGGGTCCATGTTTTCCTGCAGTAATTTCTCATTGTGCCAGTCATCCTCTGGCATACGGCAGCTTGTTGCATGAGTTTAGACAGTGTGTTTCTAATGTCAGAGTCATCTCTAATAGTTTCAGAATAAATCACAGATGCAATGAAGACTTTGACTGACTGTTTTCTGAGACAAGATCAAGCAAAACTCGGCATCTAATTTTAGAAATGTTTTAAAGTCAGACAACTTAAAAAAAATAAATACTAACAGAAGATAAAATTAGAGCCTAAGTAAGCAAAACAAGGCCTTATTTTCCTTTATTAGCTCAGTATGTTATCATGTGCAGAATCCCATTAAAAAGACAAAAACAGCAAGTGTTTCATCTTTTTGCAGATTGAAATCATTAGCTCCTTCCACGATAAAGACGACATTTGATGACGTTCTGAAACCTCAGTGTATATCAGTAAACACGTGGTGATGGTGCAACTTCTGATGCACATCTGTGCTGATTCCTGCTTATGACAGAAACAGCTCAGTTCAAATAAGAGCTTCAAGAGTTCCTCCTAGTCGACTTTCAGACTGCAGAGCATTAAAGAGTGGTTCTAAACAAACATAATATACAGTAAAAATGCATGTTGTCTTTCGACTTTCCCGAATAAAACAAATTAATGTTGTTTTTTTGATACGCTCATGCACGATCTGCCTCTGCAGCTCGGCTGGCTTATCAACAGTTAAAAGATGTCAGGTGAGATTTACTGTTACCACCAAGCCAAAACTAACAATGAATGTCTGCTGCAGTCTTATCAGAGTGCATTTAAGTGTGAATCATATGCTTTATGTTTTTTTAGATCGCACCAGTGATAGAACTCCTCCAACGTCAGCCAGAAACTAAGGCTGTTGAAGACATGATAATCCTTGTGTTGAAGGACGGCAAAAGGACAGTGAGTTAATAAGACATATACAAACCAACCGCCCCTACATGTTAAACTGTTTGCAATGAAGTAAAGTACCTGAGATAAAACCCCTGTTTTCATTTCTCTTTGAAGGCTTTGAGAGTTTAAACTGGAGTTGCCAAGCCTCTTCTCATGCTGGCAAGGCTAGAAACCAAAAGAGGATCTATAATAGTTGCTTTAAATTCGTAATGATTTTATCTTTTAAATGTGTCAAAACTGCACTTTATATCTGGTTTTTCAGGTGTGAGTTTTTCAGGTAAATACAAATAATAAATGAGGTTTCAAGGCCAGATGCTCCACAGTCCATTCTCTGAATTTTTAGCAAGCTATATTTGATGCACAACTACTAACAGCTTCAATTCTGATGACTCGAACCTAGGGACATCCTAAAATCCCAAAACATGGCATTCGATGTATTTAGAGAGAAGCAGGAGGAGGCGGCCGACCGGTATTGGTATCTTCCAGGATTATCAGGACAACTTCTCCTATTCCATCAGGTTTAAAATGGTCCTGTTCATTTTGAAATTGCACGTTTCAGCCCAAGATCCCAAAAGTCTGACTTGTTTCTAAATCACCCCCTGTCAACCTTTTTCCAGGGTTCGGAGTAACAGGATTGAGGTTTTCTACATTCTCCAGGAGAAAGACCTCAAACCCACCAAAGAACCAGACACTGCTGTGATTCTGGATTTTCCGGCTCCTCTGACCCCACCTGTTAAACCACTGGTCATTACTTCAGTGCTAAATTACTCAACCAGACACTTGGGTGAAGCAGATTTACACAGCCAAGTTTAGAGGTAGATGCGGTCCCATCAGTTTTTTCCCCCTGCTGAGCCTCAATCCTTAAAGGAAAATATAGTACGTAAAGGAGCAGTCCAACCACGAGAACTCCTTCCAGCTCTTACACCCATTGCTAACTCTGAGGTAATTACTACGGCATCAAATTACACGAGCAGGAATCTGTGTGAAAGGCAGCAACCGCCACCCAGTACAGTGACAGACCCAGTTCCTTTGACACCCTCTACTAAAAGTCCTTTACTCATAGACAGACAAGTGAGGTTACAAATTAAAAGATCTGTCCTAAAGCCAACCAGAGAGCAAGACTCTGCTATTGTTCCAGCGTGACTGCAAAAATAGTCACCTATAATAAGGAAGCAGTAATAATTTATTTTGACAGTGTCTAAAAAATATGTGTAGGGGAAAGTTTGCACAATCTACAATCTTTAATTTTTTAGTAAGTAAATTTAACACTACACAAGCATTATTACTAAACAAAATATGGTAAAAGTACACATTAGATGGAAGGGCAAAAAACTTTAATTCTACAAGTTTGTAATTTCTTAATAATTTTCCAGAATATTTCCCAAAAATAGCTTTACAGTTTTACTTTACTTTTGGCACTAATTACAGAGAAAATACACATTTCCGTAAAAGAAAAGCTACATTTAAGCCCAAACTGTTCACTATTTATTTATCCTTGCAAACTGAAGTCTCCATATATGTTCAGCTGCCTCTCTGTGACAAATTTGGCATTATCGCACGCCCATCTGTCTGAAACGTTTCGCTCTGGTGATGAAAAGGTACGCTCGAGTTAGTGGAAGCGATAAAATAAGAGTGCAACAAATGCACTGTATTTTTGCATTTCCATCACGTAGAAAAAAAAAGAAAAAATAGTACTTTTTTATTTTTATTTTTTAGGAAATGGAATGAAATATTACCTCATATTATTATAATATAATTGCATTCTAATTGTTTATGTTGTGTTAAATTAACCTTTATTTAACTTCAATCAGCAGCGGTTAAATATAATAATATGCACACAAATGCACGTATGTAAAGTACATATACACACATACATGTTATAAAAGACTGAGGTCCAACATAATAAACTTCAAAGCTAAACAAACTAAAAACAGTGTATTAAGTCACTGTCACAGTCATCTCAGACCAAACAAGGGCAGTAATGTTCAGGCTTAAAAAGATTTCCAAAAGATTTGAAGCCTTTTCTTCTGTATGAGCTCGAGGAAAAGCTAGAATAAATAAGTCAACAGCTTCCTGTGCTTTTTTAAGACAGCTGGCGGTCAGTAAAACAGAAACAGACAAGTGTTTATTTTATTACTGACGTTTTAGCAAAAAAGCAATATTTAAACCTAAAACGCTGCATCTAGTGGGAACTGCAATATAGCTGTGTTGTTCTCTGTAAAACAGCAGTTTGAAAGAATAAAGTAGAATCAGGCTGAAAACTTTAAGTGAAATATCGAAACAGTGCCCGAGCGCAGAACTAAATAGCAGCAGTAAATCTACTCGGTGACTTTAGACGACTGCAGAAAATTCTATTTTTCCCACCACAAAAATGTAAAAAATAAAAAACCCAACATTCAGCAGTCAGTCAAGGTTGCCACTTTAAGGTCCCGTAATGATATGGAACATTTCCATCCTAAACACCTAATACCGCTCTGCTCTCTAGCTGCTGCTGTGGTGCTGCTGCAGCGGCCATTAAAATGCAGTTTTCCTAGGAAACTCCCAGGTGTGACTGTGTGTAACTGAGTGTGAAGCAGAGATTATTACTCAGATCGTTCAGTCGGGCCTCTGCGGTTAAATGAAGGTTAAAAAGCTAAATATCAACAATAAATCATCTTTCACGACAAACTTACAGGTGATGTAGTAGTTGACGTTCCTCTTGAACTCCAAGCCCATGTAGTTGGGGCTGAACTCCTGGAATTTGATGGTGAACTTGATGTCCTTCTCGGGTTTGTTACAGTTGACCAGGACGTTAGGATCGAGGACTGTACTGCAGCTCTCCGCCTGCTCCCTCTTCACCAGATACAACTTGTAGTATTCGTAGTCTGTCCCTTGGTCCGCTTTGGGACAGATGATATCCAGCTTGTCCCCGATGTCGGGGTAAATCACCAGGCCTTTTCCAGCCACAAACCTGAGAGTGGGGAGGGGGGGAGAAAAAGAAAAGAAATTGTTACAAACACATAAAAAACTAAGTCTGGAAAAGCAGCCGCATAATTCAGCAACAGTTTATACAGCCTTAATACTTTGAGCTGTCGGAGTTATGGGTTTAGATTTGTCTGGCATGGCCTTTTAGGCAGAGTGCAGTTAATTTAGCCCCGCAAAAACACTACATGTAGCAGCTTGACATTGTTCAGCATTAGTGTGTTTCACACAAATCCCCTTAAGTTCCTTCTCATACTTGGATATGAATCAAAGCATACCAAAAGTTTGCGAGAAGGGAAACAAGATGGCCTGACACAAAATGGCCGCCACAGAAATGGCCGTACGGGTCGGATTACATCACATTTTTGAAAAAAAGCTTCTTCATGATTTCAGATTTTTTGAGTTTTGGATAATACCAGCCTGTCGGCGTGGTATTCACATGGCATCTACTTCAGTAGCCTGCATCTCTGGAGGAAAACATTGTACCAGGGGTCTGCTGGGAGCTTACAGCTTCCCGGTTCATCTTCCCCTCTGCCGTGATCATCTACTGAAGGATTAAGATAATCCATCTGGCCTTACTGTACCTCTCCACCTCGCTCTCTGCTGCCAACTCAATCAGATCAGCTCTTGTTCTCCTTTATTCACTAAAGGTGGGGAACAGGAGGAGACCCAGTGTGTGTTTGTCTGTAAGTGTATGTGAAGAGAGGAGGCGGAGGGGACACGCCAAGTACTAAGCAGTATGTTTGGGCAGTGGTGTGTATGTTCATGCACGCCTGCCTGTGTGTGTGTGTATGTGCGGTCAGCAAAATGGGCTGAGGTTGCAGTCTGATGTGGGGTGGGGGCTGGACGGGCTGAATCATTGTTCTGGACTTGTTTGAGGCTTAAAATGTCAACATGGTTCAACTCTGCTGTCCCAGTTAGCCAAGCATTAACCCAGACAGCCGGACTGACCACGGGTGTGTTTATGTACGTGTACGTGTCTGTGTGTGTGCGTGCGTGTGTCATGGGCGCAGACAGCGAGCACAGCAGCAGGGCTATCTGCTAGATCTGCCCATGCCAGCGGATTTAAGCAGGATTTAGCAACGCGCGATGCATTTGTTGTTTTTTCTGATCCCTTGTGTTTTAACAAGACATCAGGGGTTGGGCCCCTCTCTGTCCCCCCCTCTCTCTCACAGTCTCTTCCCTCTTTTTTTTTTTACCCTTCACAGTGTAATCTCACCTTATCTACAGCCCCTCATTTCATCGTCACACACATCATTTCACCAGTAAATAACTGACTCCTCAGACAGCCCCGGATGAAAGTAGAGAACTGATGCCTGATAGTGTAAGTGCGCGAGTGTGGTCGAGCTTATTGGGGGGAGGCAGCGGCAACGGCGGTGGTGCTGCGTGATCACCAATCTTCTTCCTCTGATGATGTTAAACGCTGGCAAACACCCACCCATTGTAAGAAATGATCTTTTAAAAAGTCTTCAATCTTCAGAAGAACCCCCCCCCCATGAAAATTAACATGATTGGATTAACATTCATGGCCATTCATCTCAGACAGGGTCATTACCAAACATATGAGTTCATTCACAAAAGAGATATGAGATATAAGATAAGAGACATGCAAAGTGGTCGAAATCCTCTCTGTCAGCCCGGCTGAATATGATGTCATGAAAGCATGTGTGGGATGGTGGGTATGTGGGGGGGGGTCTTATACAACGCTTGGAAGCGGGTGAGACGTTATTTGGCCGCCATTGTCTGAGGCTCATTGGGGTGGAGGTTGAGGGGAGGGGTTGTGCAAATTCAAGGGCCGATAGGAGAGAGGGAACTCGGGGTATCCTTTTGTCCTACGTCTCCCGACAATCTGCCCATTTTCAGCAGCAACAATTTGCATGCGCTTGTGTGCTCGTGCACTTGTGTGTATGCGTGCATCCATATGTTTTCATGCATGTGCGTGTGTGTGTGCGCTGTGCCCAGTTACACGTGCGTACGTCTATGAAGACACAGACACAATCAGTCTCTAATTGGATCTACAAGATGCATCAGTGAGGCATAAACAAGTTTCCATGGCAACATTAGGCTTTGTTACTGACCACCCCTCCCCTCCCCACCTTCTTGCTATTCCTCCATCTACCCCCCCAGCCCCCTCTATTTCTACTCCACAATCTCATTCCCCATTGCTTTATCCTTCCCTCTCATTCACCTCCTCAACATTTCCCTCATTCCAATTTTCCCTCATCACCACCACCACCCCTTTCTCCATCCTCCCCCTCGCTTCTCTCTCCACACACACACACACACACACACACACACACACACACACACACACACACACGCACGCACACACGCACACACACACACACACACACACCTACAGAAAAACAAGCATGAAACCACAGAGCAGGGGGGGAAAGGAGAAAGAGGAGGCAAACATCATGATTACATTGCTGTTTGTTTCACTCAACAAGTAGCTTGCAGTTTCTGTTTTCTTTGTAGGTAAATTGTTGGCAATTTTGGGGTTTTTTTTGATCAAATGTTCTGATTCAAACATTTAAAAGTCTGGCTAGCAACTAAAACGAGTAGCCTCACACTGGACTCCTCGCTTTTACAGGCCATTTATTCCGTTATCAAAGCGAGCCGCAACCATTTAGATGAATAATTAAGATTTCCAAAAAATCTTAATATCTTAATATCCCTGAAGGATTTCATCGCGAGCCGGCCCCTGTCATTGATTCAATTTTCCGAGCAGGCCTCCTAGTTGGCAGTTAGATAGCTATCCTAAGTGAATTCTCCGCTTCTGTTTCCCAGCCTTTGTTAACTGTCTGCTATAATGAGGCTCTGGCTGCTGTGGAGGTCTGGAAGCGCCATCGCAGATGGGAAAGAAGCAACATAAAAGAAATAGGGCAGCAATTAGTGTTTAGCCCAGTTTAAAAGCCCTCCACTTGGCAAGCTGCGGCCCAGCTCCAGTCCAGGATGTGAAACTAAACTGGTGGGCTGGGACTTTGTCTCCTGTTTGTCTCTCTGTTGGCTTAATCAGCACCACTCCGGTGCTACACACAGCCACGCAATGAAGAGGAGGAGACAAGTGACTGAAGATTATTGTACTTTTGAGGAGGTCGAAAAGGGAAAAAAGGGGGTTGGCGGTGGGGTGGGGGTGAATTGCATCTTTCATTCATGTTGTCTGGAGACTTTTTAAGACCTGTTGATGAAAGAAGGTTGAGCGCACAGAGGAAGAGCTGTGCAGATACAAATAATGTTTCTGGGAAATGACCCTGAACGTGAGAGAGCCTTTATTCCCCTCATGTCAAACGAGGTGGATCTGCCTGAACCAAGCAAAATAAAGAGAATCATTTTCAAAACAACCAAATGAGGTTGGTTTTGTTTCATCTGGATGGCTCCACAGCATGCTGAATCCTGTAAAGAGCTTATGCAAACATACCTACGCTGTGGTGGAGAGGGAACAGAAAACAACGAAGCAAAAAGAGAGGAGAACCCCCCACCCTCCCACCCTTTTCTTTTTACATTCCACTGGTGAATATGAGCACATGATCTCAAATATGCTACACCCCCCACCCACCTTCCCATATGCGCACACACACACACACACACGGATGTGAGAGCACACAAAAGCACTGTGGGGTGCATCCTAGGCCTTCCCAGCCACCCCTATTCAAGCACCCTGCCCTCACCGACTTTCATATAAAACGCCGCCTACACTAAGGCCCACTCAAAACCCCTTACAGAGCCTCAATCTCCCCCCACCACCGCCATGTTCTCCACCCCCGTCCAGTCAGCCCAAGCCTCTGCCCCGAGCGTTGCGCTGGCAGGCAGCCTTGGCCGCTGAATGAATGGACCCGAGGCACAGGAACTGAGAGAGAAATGGGCAGAGACGGCTCATATCAACAGAATGGTGTCAAATTGATTTGTTCCTCCTGAGCAGCAGCTCGAACATGCCATACATATCAATTAAAATCAATTACATTTCTGCGACGTATACACAGTTAATTCCTCCGTGCCAGGCCCCAGATGCAGGCACCGGCTCTTCTCTTAATGTCTCGATTTTGCAGCTGGGCGCATAATTACTCTCTCGTTCTCTTCAGCCTTTACAATACATAAAATCATGTAAAATAACAAACATATGCACGCTCTCCACAAACGACAACAGGTATTCAATTCCCCCTGATATCAGCGTGGTAATTATCACACCAGGAGATCTGTTCCCTCACCAATTACTTCTTCTCTCTCTGCATTATCCACACAATCAGCATGGCCGCCCCCACCCCCCACCTATTATTAGAGATTACACTTTCCATACGGCGTGAGACATTTCCTAACATTTCAATCAATACTCCATAAGTTTGCCGCTCAAACATACTAGAGTCTCCCTGCAGTAAAGCACCCGTGTGACACAGTTATGCTTAAGTCTGCAAAGAACACAAAGCCGTGTTATGCAAAGAGCATTGTGGTTGAGCGCTTGTGTAAGATAGTGTGCGGCGGCAGGGATTTACAACAGATTCATTCACTCGAGGCAGTCTATGTTTTGTGTAATCACAGGGTACAAATGCGTCCTGTTCTCATTCAAGTCAATCAATATTAAATAATTGCCTGCTACCAGGGACTGCTTTGGCCTTTCATTTCCCTCTAGGTGCAGCCAACTGCTTGCTCGGCCTCGCAATGAAAACATTCAAATAGCAGGTTCTGAAATGGCTTCGCTCTTAATGTGGCGGCACGCCGCATGGTCGTTTCAGGCCAAAGAGAGTTTTGCCACTAATTCACGTGAACGACGACAGAACCAGACCCCAAACCGGTCCGAAGCTTCGAGAAGGTGAGCTGGTCGCAGGGTTGCGCTTGTAGCCCGCAGCCCGACCCCGATCGGTTGTATACATAGCTGGCTTCTGTCAGGCTGTCGCGGGGGCAGATGTTCTTAGGGAGGCCTGACTATAAACACACGCGCATAAACACACGCCCCGCAGTGTACACACACAGATTTCCTCACATGTCAAGCACAG
This sequence comes from Rhamphochromis longiceps, assembly GCF_057381845.1. Lineage (NCBI taxonomy): Eukaryota > Metazoa > Chordata > Actinopteri > Cichliformes > Cichlidae > Rhamphochromis > Rhamphochromis longiceps. The sequence continues at coordinate 26,930,977 of NC_140558.1, forward strand.
TAAACAAGTCGCCTCCAATGCTCACCCAGGCCCCACACACACACATAAAGACACATGAGCAAACACAAGCATCCTGAAATTAAGAAAAACAAGGTCCATCTGGCCCCAGAACTGTTTAGTAAAGCAGGAAGGATTTGACCCTTATTATAGAAAAAGAACAACAAACTAGCCAGAGGGTAGCGATATTGGATAAACTATAAACTCCGGTCCAAGCTGCACTGTAGGCCAGACTTGGCAACAGTGACTTGCTGAAAAGTAGAAAGCTTGGTATTTTCCCTCCGGGCTGTCCCCATTAGAGGGACATAAATGACGATGTCAGAGGCAAAAAAAAAAGACAGACAGAATATCCTGAATTCCACCCTGCAGAGAACTGCTTTTGTATGTGTGAACACAGGCTTCCTTTTTCTCTCTCTTTCTCACAGAAACACACAAACACGACACTAGCTTTAGTTAGCTCAGTCAACAGGCTGGCATGCAGAGCAGATCAGATCCCATCCAGCGTGGCTCATAACAGTGGCAAACGGATGAGCTCCAACGCAAGCGCACACACCCCTCGTGTTCAAAAACGAGCCCCGTATGCTTGCCCTCTATCACTGTCACATGAAGGGCTAGCATAACACCATCAGCGGCTGTAATGAGCTAACAAGATGATGCCCAGATGGCCTTGCCACAAGTAGGACAGAAGTGGACGTTGTTTCCAGACGAACAAGCTGAAGAGCACTGTTGAGCGAGAGGAGTGTCAGAAGTCATTAGGGAGGAGAAAGAGCATAATCTGTTTCTTCTTATGGCCTCTGTGGTTTCTGTCGGAGCTGAGCCCATCCCTCCCTAAGAGCAGGGGAGTTAAGCGAGCATGGGTGTATGCGGCGTGATTGAACGGCATCCACGGTATCGCTGACAGCAAGAGAAGGCCCAGACTGTTGCTCTCTGGGCCTCCACTTATTCATTCTTCAGCTCGGGGATTGAGCTCTTCCAGCTGGAGGGCTGAAGAGAAGAGAAGAGAAGAGAAGAGAAGAGAAGAGAAGAGAAGAGAAGAGAAGAGAAGAGAAGAGAAGAGAAGAGAAGAGAAGAGATTTGGCTCGGCTTGAGAGACATTGGGTCAGTTTCAGCCTGAGTTTAGCCCTCATTCTGAGGTTGCTCTGTGACCCAAACACACACAAGGCTCTTTCCTCTCCCCTAGCCCCTTTCCTGGCCACAACACAACACACACAGACACACACACACACACACACACACACAGCCAGCTGCCTCCCATCACTGAGGAGCAGCCACAGATGGGCTCTGCATGCTCCGTAAAGATCTCTCCACAGGCCCAGTCTACAGTCACAGCCAAACCCGCCTGGCCCAAACTCACTGTATATGTGCTTGTGTGGCTGTGTGCAGATTATACATGTGTCCGTGCAGGCCTGAGTGGGTGACGGTGAGCAGGCCTGTGTGCCAGACGCCCCGATTGAGCCAAAGTTTGCGATGAATGTGCGTGTAAATGAGGTGTGGGCTGCTGGACGATCACAGAGAGAAGGATCCCCGAGGACGAGCTGCCGCAGGGCAGAGAGTCGAGAGCTGGACCGGGATGCGAGGCTACAATCAGTGCCGAGCAGACCGAAAAGGGGGAGAAATCAGGAGAACCTCCCAGACGAACAATAGCATCCCTCACCCTCACCACGACTGGGTTTCACTCCCACTTAAGGGAGCACAGGAAGAAACCAGGGGAAAGAAAAAAAAACATAACCATTATCAAACCCACACAGCTTGCAAACATGCTACCAGAGGCCTTTTTGTGCTTGGTATCTCTAACCCCATCAATAAGCCCTTAGAAAACATTTTCATTAAAAAAAAAATTGCTGCTCAGTCACATGCACTAATAAACACATCCAACACACACACACACACACACACACACACACTAAAACGTTAAAAAGTTATTTAATTTCTGTTCAGCTCAGATACAGCCAGTCATGGTTAAATTCAATTGCTAACAATTGCCCTCCTATCTCAGCATGGTTAAAATTACTTGAGGGATCTCAGTTTTAGACTGAATAATGAAGCAAGTAAAAAAGCTTATTGAGGATGAGGGTCTGGATACGGTTTGTTGCTAATTTTCCAAACTTGTGCTTCTAATAAAAGTGGCTCTTAGAAACACCGTGATGAAGTGCAGCTGCCCGGTTTAGAAATATTCTGGCACCCACACATCTGGGAATCAAATCAAATCACCAAAACACACTGGACACCCATTACTAATGTGGTTTTTCCTCTGAGGGATAGCTTGACATTTTGAGAATTTTGTTTATTTGCTTCCCAAAAGGCTAGCTTAACCTAGCATAAAGTTCTAAACGTCATAAGAGAACATGTCACTTTAATACTTCAGTTTATAAACATGAGATATGATCATTTCTAAGACCTTAAGGTGCATTTAGGTTACCCTGCTCTGTCCTATGTGACAAAAGTAAGTAATTTCTCTGTTTAAAGTAAGCTACATTGATACTTGCTTGTTTTCCAAAAGGCTAGCTTAACCTAGCATAAAGTTATTAGTACAATAAGAAAACATTTTGGTTTTACTCTCCAGTTTGTGTCATATAAAAATGGAATATGATAGTTTTTAAGACCTAAAGGTCCATTTAAGTTAATTTGTGACATAGGGCAGAATAGCTAATTCTCTTGATTTCTATTCTTTTTCTTTAAACACTTTAACGCTTGCTTCTAAAAATGGTTAGCTCAACCTAGCATAAAGCTTTTGAATACCAAAAAATAACATGACATTTTCACTTCAGTTTGTGTCATATAAAATGAGATATATTGTGATAATTTGCTTATGCTTGCTTGCTAGCTTCATAAATAGCATAGTCTTTATCATAATTCTTAGCAAGAAAGAGCAGGTGATTATATATTCCAAAAGGTCAAACAGTTCCTAAATGAATCTGCCATAATGTGATAATATATTAAGACTTGTGCTCTTTCTTCTGAAGGATTACTTGACTTTTTCAAAATTTTGTTTATTTGCTTCCCAAAAGGTTAGCTTAACATAGCATCAAGTTGTGAATGTGAAAAGACATGATATCATTTTAAAACTGTATTTAGTGTTCTATATAAAAATGAGACCTGATCATTTGTAAGAATTACAGGTATATTTTAATTAATTTTTTCACATAGGACAAAGCCGGACAAACCATTTTTCTCAATTTCCAGTCTTATGCTAACTTAACCCATATGGAAAAGATATATATAAATCTTATAAAGTTTGTATCTGTCTTGTGTGAAACTTGTATGAAAAGCATAAAAGAGTGAGAACAGATATAAGATCCTTAGAAAAATTATATAAATGAAACTTGTATGTTTTGGATACTTCCTAAAATAGTATACAAAAGTAATGAGAAAGTGGCCTTATATGATTCACTATATGAAGCAAGCCAAATCTGATGCAAGTCTTTTATAACTTTTTCCTATTTCTTTCCCATATGGGAAACAAGCCTGATGTTCACTTTGATGCTTGCTTAATTAATGTAAAAAATAATTATATATTCCAAAAGGTCAAATAGTTCTTAAATTAATCTGCCCTAATGTAATAACATATTAAGACTTCCAGAGTTGGGGTCTTATAGAAAGATTTGAGTTTGCCTCTATAGAATACAGAAATGAACCGCATGCAGGTTGAACTTTACAGCAGCTCTTTACGATCAAAGGGGAGCTACATCTATATTTTATAAGCCTGTATGTTGTTAACAGGTGTTAATATGACACAGCTACAGAAAATCTGGAATACTGGAAAGACACCAAAGCCTTCCTGGAAGAACAAAGGGAAGACATGGTGCACAGAAAGCGAATCAATCAATCTCTGCCAGAACACGTCTGGCTTTGACAGCGCAGCTCTGAACCCAGAAGTAAAAGATAGCACGCAGCAAAGTTCAAAATACTTCCATTGTTCATCTGTCAGTGTGAAAGACAATTGCACGGGAGAGGGAGGAAAAATACTAACACAATATTTATCTTGTGTCCCCTTCCATCCTGACTTACTCTTTTTTTAATGTATTCCTGCTATTGTGAGGAGTGTTGGGAGATGGATGGGTAGAGGAGTCCGGTAGGTGATATGTGTCTGCTACAAGCACTGTGCAGTCACTCACACATTTCCCCCTCCGTCTCCAATCTCGAGGAACGGCAATAATTCAGTCACCAACAAACTGCACCGGGGTTTTTTTTCTTCTTCTTCTTCTTTTTCTTTGTGGCATTTCAATTGTCGGTGGTTGGTGGTTTTTCTTCTGCATTGTTCTTGAAACTGCTTCCCTGGGAAACTGGGAAAGTCAAACAGCTGATGAGATGTCACCTCATGAACTCCCTCCTTAGTTTCACACACTCACAAACAACCACGTCGGCGATCTGACACACACTCACCCGGTCTCTCTTTTCTCCTTCCACAAACACGCACACACAATTCTAAGGATCTCTCATCAACCGCGTGTCAAGCTCAATGACACACATCTCTGTCTAAACAGGCCATGAGCTGCTGCCTCTCACAGGCACTGGCTGTTGCCTTTCAAGGCCGGTGACTCTTGATCATATCAAATTGGACATGCGAGTCTTATGAAGGCTGCCGGTCTTCGCTCTTTGTTCGCGAGTCACGATAAAAGTCTCCCAGTGAACGTCTCGGGGTTTATCTTAGAGTGTGGACACATTCCTGAAAACCTTGTTTTCCATTTTGCCTCCAGCAGCGATCACTAAAAAAGTATGTGTGTGGTGCAATAAAACTTAAATTTAACAGTCATTTCCCCATAGCAATACCTGCTCACTGTGCATGCCCGTACCTGGGCTTTGCACATGCCTGTTGCGACTGGCGTTATATGAGAAGCACGTATGACCCGAGGAATCATCCGGTTGTTTGAACAGGGTTGTGAACACACACATTCTCACATGTGCATATATACTTACACATTCTTTAAAAGCCAACAGTAGCGAAACAAGAGAAGATAGGCCTCTCTGTATGCAGCTGACAGAGTGAATTACACAGAGAGCTAAAAACCACCGCTTCCCGTCTCACCCAACAGCACTGGATGGCTTTCAGATGGATTTCTCCGAATCTTGTACAAACAGTGAGTCAATATCGGGGTAATGGCCTATCGTTGAGGAAGAACAATTCACAAGTGATTTGCGGAGAAAATGTGTGTTTAGGGCACTTTGGACCGCACTCTGTCACCCAGCCGTAACTAGGGCGCTCTGCCAACAGGCTCCATTTGCAGGGCTTGACAAGAGTACTGCATGCAGGTATTTGAGTATTCTACCCGACCCCTTAATATGTGCAGCCATTCCTCATCAGAGGCAGGCATCGGAAAAAGAAAAAATAATAATAATAAGAGAGAGAGAATTCCCACTGATGAATAGCTGATAATTCTGTTTCTGACGATTCAGGAAGCCATGAAATCAATGACAAATTTGCATTATGAGCAAACGTACACGACGTTTTAATCCTTCCGCACTTTGCCTCTGATGTTTATGCCTGTCGCGGGCGCTTTCATTATCATAGAGCGTGTTTAATATTTCTCAGCTGCGTGAGAGGGACCGCCACACTACAGATGATTGAGTGTGCTGGATTTAGTGTCGTTCTCCTTCCCTTTCTCCAGCTGTGACCATGTACTTCAGGACATATACACACACACAGACACGACAGAGTCAACCGAGAGAGAGGGCACCAGAGAGAAGGGGGGAAAAAAAAAAAAGAGGGGAGGCGGGGAGGAGGGAGCAAATCTGAGGACGTGGTGCCAACCAGAGAGGCCCACCGTGCCTCAGTCCCATCTCTCCAGCTGAGGGCTTTGATTCGCCTGATTGTCTCCAATATTGAGACACACAATAAACACAACACTTGGCGGCCATTTGCAATTCTAATCAGCTCCTCTCAACTGGCCAGGACAACTCGGCTAGAGCCCTCTGAGATATCACTCATCTGACTGCAAAATAATGACACAATCATCGCCATGGCTACGCTCCTACTACATCCCATGAGCGGCAGCACAGAGAGGATATTAATACACAGGAGCACTTGGAGAACCAAACGAATTAGCAAAGAGATTAGCCAGATACCGGGTTAATGAATGTGCCACACAAGGAAACGTGCTCACACCCACCTCCTCTTTAAAAAAATGAGGAGCAGCAAGCGGACAAGCTAGCAGGTCTACACCTGTTTCCGCAAGTGCATGCCGCAACAGGTTTGCTAAATAAACTATCTTCTTTCAACGCGAAATTCCGACTATGTAAACTTAGGCTGATTGTTTCTGGATAAGGCAGCGAGTTGTTAACTTTGACAGCACTATCTGTTTTTCAAATGCTCTGCAGAGTGCAGAAAAAGCAGCATGCGAGCTCCGATGCGATCATTATCGAGTGAAACCTGAGCCTATATGTTGACACGGTGAAATACTGTGTTTCCTGGTGTTAAGAAGTTAACGTAATTTAGGACGTTTACGATAAGATAAGAGCGAGGGGGGAACGAGGGGTTTATCCTCAACAAACTGTCCCAAAAATCCTACATCTGTGAATTCTAAAAAGCCCATCTGTTGGCTTTTCTCCCCCGTGCCGTTTGCACCGACTTGACAACATGACGGTAATAGATGCTTTGCAGATAAATGAAAGCAAAGTGACATGCAATCATCCAGCGTTTTAGTAGCCTTGATGTATTTGCTTTAACACGCAGGCGGAAGATGAGAAACTGAAATTTATTTCAGAAAATAACAGGCAGGTCTTATGAAACTGGTTATTAGACTTGCAAATCATTCCGATGATTCATAACCGGGACCATGCTCGTATGACCTCGTTTTTGTTTTTTATGTTTGTTTGTTTTTTCCAAGCATGCACAAGTGCATGCCTGCATAGGTTCATTTAAGTGTGTGTTGGTTTGTGAGGATTCTTGCAGGGGCATGTGAGCGACAGCCTGTCAGTGAAAGCGATGTCATTATCTGGCTGATGTCTGTGTGAATTGTGACCGGGTGCAGGGTCACATCTCTAGTGGGAAGCTGACACTGCGGACAGGAAGCATTACTTTATGATTTTCCCTCCAGGAGGAAAACACTCATCACAATCAGCGACGCTACTGTTCAGGCCTCGTTTAGAGGTTAATTCAATATGGGCAGCATGCTAATGACAATAGCATGATGAATGCCTACATCTTAAAACCCGCTTTTTACAGGATACATGTTCTTTAAAATAACATAGTGGGGAATTTTTTTATGCTTTGTTCTCAGTGCCTTGAAAAAGAAGAAGGGAGGGAGGGGGGTTCAGGCAAAGCCCTTCCCTCCCTGTTCTTAGCCTTTGACTTTTTCTGTGTAACAACAATACACGGGGTTTTAGTTCAGTGTCCTGCAGTCGATCTGTTAGGCCACTGATAAGAAAAGCTGATGGATAGGTTTAATCAGCCAAGCCCAGGGATCAAGACCACGGGACAGATCAATCAAATGCTGTGTGGTTTCTAAAAGAAACTGCTTTTATCAGTGTCAGAAAGGACTCTCGCTGGATTTTTTTTTCTTTTTTTGTGTTTGCAGGAAGGAAGAAAGCAACATTAGCAAAGTAAACTAAATATAAAGAAACAAGGGAATGTATTTCAGGTGCATGAGTGGAAAGCTACACTAACTAAGCCCGGCTAAAAATAAGTGCAGCAGAGCAGAAAAAGAAACATCTGTAATCACTACGCTGAGATTGTTAAAACTCCTTGAGGCAACTCTCCGACAAAGCATAAAACTAAATGTCCCTGGTCTCTTATATACTAAACACCTCCTGACATAAACAGAAATAAAATGTAAAAAAACCCAAAACCTTCTGAAACAGTGAAACTAAACCTGCACTGAAATCAAACAGGAAGCACAACAGAAAGACTGAGAGCTATCTCCAGCGCACAACAGATCTCTGTAGAAGAGAGCAACGATGAACTGTAATAACTAGGACGCGGTGCTTTTAATACACAGCTGCCTTCCATTTCTTAAAAGAAGCTTCTTATCGGAGAATTTGAGTGACAAGCCTATTCTCTCGCTTACAATCTCGGGCTCATGATTGTAAAAGACAGCTACACATGTCCCATCAAATCCAAGACAAATTGGTTCCTCTTTCTTCTTTGCCTTGGATGGGAGATCTTATCCAGGCGGACATGCTTAAGTTGTCAGTGGGTTTTCTAAAACCCGTATTGAACGGCATATTGACTGATGCAATCGCGGAGACACACATCATTAGGCTCATTAACAGCGAATGTAAAAAGGGGAGGACGGCCTAACTGGTGCAGCGGGAGTCTGTGTCTCCTCTGATAACACTCGCCTTTAACAAGCGGAGCGCGCGGGCAAAGATGCAGGCTGTCGGTATTAAAATGAAATGTATGCTTGTGTGTGTGATGCGTCTGCTAATAAATAGCTTGTTTGACATGACGCTGTTCTCATTCGCGCAGTTTGCTCTGTGATAACCGGTCGGATTGTGGCCTCGTAAAGATGCTCCATGTGTTGTTTTAGGAAGCCATTACAAACTGGGCCGTCTCCATTACAAGGGCTATCTGATCATTATTACTGCCATCTGTAACGCACACTCAAACCTTAATCTGGGCGAGCCAACCACAGCTGACTCCTGAGTTGGCACGCACGCACATCCATACTACCTTCCCCTGTATGTGCGTGTGTGTACATCCAAACGTGACACGGCAGCTGTTGCCTCGTCACATTGCAGGCCCTTGGGCTCGACACATTTTACTCCAGCCTACTAAAGCAAGGCTGAGTGGAGCAGCGCAATCCCATTGAAGCCACTGACTTGCAAGTCTCTTTTTGAGAGGCCGAACCCCCTCCAACACCTGTGCAATGCAATCGCAATCTCCCAGCCAGAGCTGCTCCCACCCTTCAAAGGCTCGTCACAGGACGCACATCTAATGCAGAGAGATGGCCGGTTAAAGCCTCAGCCAGGCACACCGCTTTGAAGCGACTGCTCCGGCCCCACCAAAAGAGAAGCCAAATCATTTCCCTTCCCTCTACCCCCGTCCATTGTGCGAGAGGTGCACCAGGCGCTCTTATTCGGTGGCCGCATGTGGGGCACCTTCAAAGATCACGCCACTCCATTCCAAAGCAGGGCCACTACAGGAAATGAGACTCTCCCGGATGCACGGGGGCTTCTCGGCGATAAATATATTCATGCATTCATGTATATTTCAAATAAGAATTTGACTCAGCCCGCATAATGCACATGGCAAGGTTCAGACTTTGAGATTCTTGACATGCATGAGGCGCTACAATCAGGAGTGTATAAATAAATCAGAAAACGCAGCAAACAGAGCTCCTAAAAGCAGCAACACAGGGCCTGAGCTCGGCGCGAAGAAAAGGACTCGCAGAGGTTTGTCTGAAAGAGAAAAAGCTTTCATCTCCGAGACAGCAGAGGAGAAGAGAGGAGTGATGTGATGGATGTTTGGGCTGTCATGTTTCACAGCTGGGGGGGGGGGGGGGACTTGAGACAGATGAGAGGAATAGCTAAAAGTAGTCAAACTTTTCAGGGCGAAGGGGAAAATGGAAGATGAGACAGCAGAACAGCGGATGGAGCGCCACACATTAAGATTAGCCGGTTAAAATCGCAGTGTGAAATCTCGTGCTACGGAGCCTCGAGGGGCAAAACCGCCAGAGTAACTCGTTAAATGGAGCCGACGCAACGCCGACGGTCGTGTTCTCCGAACAGTTCATAAAGGGAAGCTGAGAGGTTTTGGAATATTGTGTTTGCTTTAGCAGACCCTAACTCCGATTTCCAATATCGGAGAGATGATGAGGGACTTCCACGGCTGAGCACATCATGGGGGAGAATAAACACACGTGTAATGGGAAACATGTGTGTGCGAGATGAAACGGCCTCCCTCATATGAATGGGATGAAATATAGACCTGCGTCCTGCCGGGCTCTAATCAGGGCCGTAAGAACTCGGCATGGAGGGGAAATGACGGACCCCCGACGGGCTCACACACACACACACGCACACACACAGATACGGATAAGCTGCCAATATGGTCATTCTGGAGCAGATTCATGTGGAGGCCAGAGTCTGACAGTGACATCTCCATTCACTCCTGAATTCTTTTTCGCTTCCCAACATGCATGGGCACACACACACACATGCACACACACATGCACACAGAGCTAGAGGCCATGGGAGGAGGAGGAGCAGCACTGAGGCATTAAAAAAAAAAAGCCTTTCTCCCCGCCGTGGGTCTCTGTGGGGTTTAGCATGGCATTATGGGAAGATTAGACTTTAGAGTGCTTTACTATCTGATGTCATTGTTGGTTTTACGTTGTCTGGATGGCTTGTGGAACTCGGACCTGATGGCAGGCACATTTCTCTCCAGACAAAATGCTCGGGGCTGCAGTTGTGATTGATTACAGGTTCCTATTGTATCTGTCTGGTATGGCTCTGTTGGAAGAAGAATTAGTCAGACAAAAAAAGTCATGGAAACGCTACACATTTGACTCCATCAATCAAGTCAGCAATCAAAATAATTCAATTAAGAGACTTAAATCCCGCTGGCTCACCAGTCCCTGCTCCAATAGCCCAGAGACAAACTCAATTTACTGACAACCCATACATGATAGCATTAACTCCACTTTAAGGCTCCAATCTTTTTCCATTACTTATGTTTTCTAAATATCAAGGGAAATTCAGAGGAAATAGCAGAGCTATGGTGTTTACGAGAGACGACAAATTGGAAAAAATTAAATAAACAAGAGCAGCTTCAAATGCATAATGAAATTGTAGAAGGGCTGTCCAGACAACTAAGCTAATTTGCAAGTTGTTTAGAAGGCAGACTTATTTGCAAAACACAAGAAACTTTGCAAATGTGTTTTCATAGGCCGTACATCAATGATGCAGGATTGCAGACAGACTGGGAAGGGAGGTTGCTGAATATGTGTGTAATTGTCTTTTTCCCCCCCCGTTTCCGAGGTGTGAAAGGGAATGCAGGGTTGCGCTGGGGCATCCCGGGGAGAGGCGATTGAAGCGTCACTCACAGCTGCCACACAGAGCCCCGGCGCACACCAAATCCCAGGCCCGGGCTTTTCCCGGGCAGAGGGGCCGGGGCCGGGCCTGGGAGCAGCAGGAGTCCCACAGGCCTTTTCTTCCAACTCCTCTCACCAGCACAAGGGGGACCAGGTCCCTGCTGGGAGTTTGCTTAGAAAAGACTGAGCCAAGACTTGGCAGAATGGGTTAACGGAGGCATACACACACACATATACACACACTATTTCAAATGCTTTTTGGGGGCTGTCTGTCTTGCCTGTGGGCATGGTGGGAAAAAAATGAAGTAGGGAAGAGAAAAAAAAAACCCCAAAGATAAATCAAACTTCCAGTTAACAGCTGAAAATTTGGGACACGCAAACGCAGAGATGCAGAAAGAGACGACGAGCAAGAGAGGCACTGCTCAAACTAGATTACCGGAGAAATGAGTGGGGGGTTTTCTGCTCGATGCCCGGGGAGCCTAATAGAGGAAAAGTCCCAAGGATTATACACTGTGCCATTTCCACGCTCGCCCTAATAGTCTCCATGTCCTGCCTCTGTATGCCATAGATGGATTATGATGCTTTATAATTAACATGGGTAAGGGGGTTGTTACAGACCGCCCATCTGCCACGCTGACACACTTACGGGGGGTATCCCTTGGGAAAAGGAGGCCGCTACCACACTATTCCATTACTTTATCATTCTATCATTCTATTATCCTACCACTCGATTCAATTACCCTGTCACTCCATTAGTGTACTCGTAACAGTGAACAAAGAGCTCCGTGATGATCATTAATGATATGTTCCGAGCCGGTTGTGGCGTGGTCATGCTTCATCCAGGCTCTTCTTGTAAAAATATGATCTTTTACAAAGCACGGCTCATTTTTGGTTCCAATTAAGATGTCAAACGTAAATTGAGAAGCTCGTCGGCAGCCATAAGAAACATCTAAATGTGATACACTTTATTTTATTATTCTTTTTTGGAGCATGCAAAAGATTACTTGCCTTCATTTTCTGCAAGAAAAAACTGAGGACGTAAACTGTTACTCGACTTGCAGAGTAAAAGCATTTTTTGTCAATAATACACATTTTTTAGTGTTGAAAGTTCCAGAAAAACTTTTGTCCAACCAAATCTATCGTTTGATTAATTAAGTTGAAACTTGTAAAAATGCTACAATTTTCATTTGTATTTTTGTTTTGGAGTTTTTTTTAAAAAGGCGAGAAACCGTATAACCCTACATCGCAATTTATATTCCCACCTCAGTGTTTTCACCAATTTTATTTGTTAATAAACACGCACTTCCTCCCCTGTCCCACACATTTTTGCGATTAGTCGCTGGGCTCCGTCACCTCCTGGCACAGTAAATGCAAACCAATCCTACAAAGGTCTTTAGTGTGCCACAAACTCGGAGGGGGAAACAGATCCCTCGTCGCCTGTATGCCGGTGACAGCCCCTGACGTCTTAAAGAATGTGCGGTGCAGCTGGCTGTTGAGGTTGCCTGCCCACTGTTAGGGAATGGCATCCGATGAGGTCTGCCTCCTCAGCACAGAGGGGTTCTATGAGAAAGAGTTAAGTCTGTGAGGTCAGTCTGGAGGAGGAGGTTACGAGTTCCCCGAGTCGGAGCCGTGGGGGTAATGGTTTTAGAGATGGCTGTCACACAGATCCGTTCCACTGTCCAATACTGCCGCTGATCTCCACCAGCCCGAGTCTGCTTGCTTTTCAATTGCTCAACTTCTCTCTCCCCGTCCTCCTTTCTTCTTTTCTCCCCTTCTTTCCTCCTTGCACTGACACATGGAAGTAATCTAGGATCTCTATGCTGGACTCAAAGGATGTGCGGTTGAGCCCGGGGCTGCATTTCGACGCTCTACATTAGCTTCCTTTCCTCTTCTGTTTAATCCCCTTATATTCAACTGCTCTTATTTAAAAGAACTTAGCTGGAAAACAAAAGGCAGACTTTGCCCATTCAACTTTTTTCTCTCTCTCTCTCCCTCTCTCTTCGTTTCCTGTAACTCTGCATCCCTTCCCATTTTTCTTCTCGAATCAGCTAAAAGCACAGGCGAGGCGACAAGTAGGACTCTTAAGGGAACCCTTCCAGCACCGTCGTCTGTGCCTCTGCTTGGCAGAGCCGGAGCTGATGGGAACTTCCTGGTCGCTGCCAGCCAGGCCTCCGTCTAATGAAGCTGGGTCGCTAACAGCCTGTAAGGCAGCCACTGTTCAGCCACTCTACACTCATCCACCACCCGGCCCTCGACACTTTCACAGGGGCACACTGGCACGCTCCTAACACTTCCTTAATGCTCCGCTGTGGCTGGACAAAGAACAATGGCGCACGGACGTGCACTCTTAAGCACTCCTTCACTTCCACGAGCTCAAGAGGAAAAATAAACAAGACTCAGACTGATTGGAAGTTTATTTTATACTCAACTGAACTTACAATTACTCTTTAAATAAGCATCTATACACCCTATTTTTTCCTTTTAGGAGGTAGGATCCTTTATTGGGTACAAGCAAAAGAAGACAAGGCAGGAAATACGGGACAGAGAGCAGGGGAGCGACTCCCAGCAAAGGAGGCAAGCCAGTTGCGGTGCTGCTCGGCTGAATTTGCACCCATGTGGTGCACGCCCTAACCACTCAGCTATCATGACCCATTTAAATGAATGTGGTGTTTATCCCAGTGAAGAATTTTTTGTTGCATAATGCACTTTGCTGCATTTGTCATTGTTATCAGTGACTCACAACTCTGACTCACTAGCAACTGTCACACCTATATGAAAATTCCCCAAATGTAAAAACAGTTTTTACCCCAGGGCTTTGGTAACAAGTTCCTATCTGTCATCCCCCCCCAAGCATAAGTATATTAGATGTCTTATTTCACACAAACACTCCAAAACAAAAAATGTTAAAAATGCTAAATCCTAACCAGCTTTTCTTGTATGAAAAATTAATTTAATTAATTGGTGGTGGGGGGCAGGAATTAGGCAATATGTGTGCAATGTGTGCATTTTGCTGATTTTTTCTGTGCCGTTTCTGTTAGTTGATGTGTGTGCAATATTTCTACTAGTGTCAGGTTACAATCCTGAGCTGCAACTCCCCACATAAACAAAAAAAAGTCAATACACTTGATTTGGATTTTTGCCTGTTTGTGTAGCTGTATATATATTTAAATAGAAGTACATATGGTAATATTGTGATATGACACGTTGCCTGCGGATTTAGATTCTCGACATCAGTAAAGTTGCTGTTGATTGTGTCCAGTCACTGCTGTTTATGTTCTTGTTCTGCTAATTGACTAATCCTTCCAGGCATTGTCCACTCTTGCCAAATGATTCACTGCTTTCAGCTGCTGTCCCTGTAATATGTCTTGAAAGAAAACCAACTGGAACTGTGGGTCACGACGACCAGTTGGAAAAACACACACACACACACACACACACACACACACACACACACACACACACACATAGAACAAAAAGACGGAGGAAGAAAGAAAGAAAGAAAAAATCCAAACAAATTAGTAGCAAATGCTACTTTTCCCAAACTCGGGGAACAAAAGCTTTGGTTTCGTGTGCACCACTGCTTGAATATAAAGAAATGAATGCATCAATAACACAGCAAAACAGAATGATCAGCTTTCAGTGATGTGGCAGCCAAAACCACCAGTGGATAAAGTGAGTCCATCTGGAGCAAAACCATGATGAAAAAGCTGCATTGTTTTCCTCTTTTTCTTCTTCTTCTTCTACTTCTTCTTCTTCGCTGAAATAACCTAAACGCCCTGCAGCCCTCTTTCCCGAGCCCAGGTGCCTTGTGTAGATAACCAAATGAAGAATCTGCCATAACCCACACACACCGCTGAAACAACAGTCGTGTCGACACAGAAGCACGCGTGTGCGCGCACACACACACACAGACACATAAAAGCAAACGCAGCTGTCCTTACAGCGAGACACAGGGACCCTTTACAGCACTGTGGGCCAGTTGCTATCCAGAGGTATTTCTTATTGGTTGGCCCTCTCTCGTTCTCTCTGAGTGGGGCTCAGGCTCTAAGTCCTCTCTGTGTGTAATGAGATCTCTATCAGAGGGAAACATGATCAGAGTCTAAAGGGTGGAGAAAGGGGGAGACTGTGGGAGGCAAAGAGAGAGAGGGAAAAGGTACGTATCGCGAAGGGGTAACGGGGGCAAGCGGCGGGGTGTGAGGCAGGGAAGAAACAAAAACAGGCCTCTGACCCTCCCGACAGTGACCGCGGCTGCACGGAGCAGGAGAGGGGAGCGCTCGCTGGACTCCAAACCAAATCCTGATTCTCGTCTGAGGCTGCATCCGGCTCTCGCTCAACAGGTTTCGGCAGTTTTCAAGTTGTGCCGTTTCAGTTTGTTTTGTTTCACTTCCTCCTGAAAGTCGGCATAGCTGAGCAGGTGAAAGTGGCAGATGAGTCAGTGTCTGAGAACAAACCCATTGAAATGATTGCTTTTGTAAGAGGCACTTCCAAGATAAGGAAGACATTGTATTCTTCTCATTACCTCATGCAAAGAAAAAAAGAAAGAAAGAAAGAAAAAAAATCTGCCTAATTAGCTTATTGTAAAACACTAAACATGAAAACAAAACCAGCAGCAGTTAAATTAAATTATGCTGTGATGGAAATGTAGTGAACCAATAAAATTGCTGCCTCATCATCTCAAAGCGCTTTGCAATAAAAAAAAAAAAGCCACAAAAATTCCCTTTTTTTGTTTTGGGAAAAATTAAACATATTTGCTAAATGTCCCAGTGGTAATAAAGTTTAGCTTAATTACAAGCCCACTGAACCATTTAACCACGCAAGCGTGATATAAAGCAAACCAGTCAACTGTTAAACTCTGAGCCAGACAGCTGAGGTAAAGGGACAGCAAAGTAAGTCGAGTAAAGTAGAGACTCACAGGCTCGAATCAGGAGACTTTACTTTTTATCAAACGCGAACGCTCTTTTCGTTTTTACCCCCCTTTCTTCTGCTATTTTGCGTCCCTTTGTGGGCTTTGACACAGAGGCCAAAAAATAAAAAATAATTCATGCAAAGTCTTTCCAAGCCTCACCAAAAAATGCAAAGAGTTCAAAAGCAGTGCAGCAGACTGTTGCCCAGCCTGTGGCCGCTTCCTCGCTGCATGTTTTTAGAGGTGTGCAACTGTGTTTTCCATCTCTCCTCCTCTCCTTTTCTTTCTCTTACCCCTCTCTCACCACCTTGTTTGTCTCCTGAGCTGCTGCAAACAGGCTGTGGTAGTTACAGGTCATGAGGTAAATATTAGCCGAGGAGGGCTGGAGGACGTGCAGGAACTGCTCACAGCAACCTTGTCAGATCATCATTAAATTGGCATCACTGCAGTGTACCTCAGCACAGTGTGAGTGTCAGTGTGTGTGTGTGTCCATGTATGTAGCACGCCTGTACATAGCGGCGCTAGCTTCAGCCAAGGCGATGGGACGTGATCAGTCATAACAAAGTGACATTTCGTGGCGTAATCCCACTCAGCTAAATGAGAACTAATCCGATTTGCTCTGATCAAATGTTAGACTGTGCTTTACCGGCCGGGGGGACGCTGACACATCTCAGCCTTCTTCTTCTTTTTCTGCACGGCTGCTCCTTCATCACCCCCCCCCCCTCCCCTCCCACCGACACCCCTACTTTGCCACTTCACTCATCCGGCCTCAAATTAAATATCAAAAAGGTATGATGCATCCTGCAGCACAAAAAAAGAAGAAGAGAGAACTAAAACTCAAGCATGTTTCCTCTTGTTATTTTTCTCACAAGACAGTGCTACCGTGATGATGTATGCTGCCTGTTCAAGCACGCTGGGAGGAAATCAATTAAGCAAACCCCCAGTTATTGATAATACAGGAGGCGGGAGTGATGGCATCCTCACATGAAAATCCATAGCAGCAGGAATGCACATAAACCTGCACAAACACACACACCGTAGCGGCCCAAACCTGCTGGTTTCCTAGACTTTGCCTCATAACTAATGGCCTGTGGGGAGGCACTGGTATTGTTATAGTTTTTGTGTGTATGTAGTACACTGTGCAAGCAGAGGGCCAGATTAATTTATTAGCTGAGGCAGCAGCGCTCCCAAAAGCAGGAACAGGAAGTAAGACATCGTAAATCTCGATAAGTCACCAGATAGTGTACTGTACATTTCTATAGGCTTCTTCCACTGTTATCGCTATAGAGTAATATAGGCCAATACCGAGAGATGGAGTTTAGAGGAACAAACAGTGAAGACTGATGCTGATTCCTGCGCAAGCACACCCACCCCATCTCTGTTTCTTTTATTGCCTATCAGCGAGTGCTGCTGACTGATACATTTCAGAGCAAAAACAGGTTTGTCTCTCTCTCTTTTTTTGTTATTGTAAAGCCTGCACACAGCAAGATAATTGTCTATTGTTTTCCAAAAGGCAGAGCAGCGGGATAATTAGCTTGAGAGAACACTTTGCAGAGTGCATTATTGTTCCACTGTGAACTTTATGAAATATTCAGCCGTTCGTGGGGATTTTACAAGGAGCAGAGTGGAGAAACAGATGGAGAAACGATCTTCCAGTCCCTAAAATCCCAGCATGGTAACCTTCTAAGACATTCCCTTCAGGTGACATCATCAATCAATAAATGTCTCCCTCTATTTTTTTTTTTTTACTCTTAACTAA
This sequence comes from Rhamphochromis longiceps, assembly GCF_057381845.1. Taxonomy (NCBI): domain Eukaryota; kingdom Metazoa; phylum Chordata; class Actinopteri; order Cichliformes; family Cichlidae; genus Rhamphochromis; species Rhamphochromis longiceps. The sequence goes on from NC_140558.1 coordinate 26,948,606, forward strand.
AAAGTGTGGATTTTTGCATGTGTGTGTGTGTGTGTGTGTATCTTTGTCTGATGACGCTCATTGTTCCACTACTTCTGCAGCCAAATAAAAGCTGATGGGCCGTAGTCTTGCCATTAGGACCGGGCCACACACACACACTCAGAGACACACACTTCAATGAACATGGCAGCAATATTCATACCCACTGACTGCACAACGAGCCTCTATGACATTTGACATTTGGGGGATAAATCATGGATTCACTTCAATGAGTAACTTACAGTTATAGGCTGGTCGAGCTACTCTCCATTTCCCCCCAGTGCTGTGAGCTCGAATGAAGGTCAGCTCCAACCACACAGATCTTTCTCTCTCTCTCTCTTTTTCTCTTTTAGTTTATTTTCCCCCCCTTTATGAATGCTTTCCAACATGATGTAAATGTGGGAGTCAAGTCTAAGTGGGTGATAATTGTTACCAGAGCGTAATCTATTATCAGTAGTCTGGGCTCACTTTACTTGTTTGGATGGGAATAATATGGATTTTTAAAGAAAGTGTCTGGCTTCAGCTGCTGACTTTTGAAAAACGTGTCCTTGATTTCATGGGAAGAAATTGCGCTGGATCCAAGCCAGGGTAATTAAGAAAAATACAATTATTTTCAATCATTTGCTCACCTGATATCTGGAACCATCTTGTTATGCATTTTTGTGGGGAGAAACTAAATTCAAACTTGGCCACTTTGGACGGAGTGTGGCCCTCGTACGCCTGTTGGGAGGAAAAAATATCCTGCGCTATAGCTGAACACACTTGGCGTGGTTTACTTGACTTTTTCACCTTTATTCTTTGCACCAATTATGAGTGGATGAACTTCTCACAGCCCTAGAATAGCCGTGATTTAGTTGGAAAATAAAACGGTGGGTGCAATATTGCGAATAAAATTGCTATAATTACCCATCTTAATGTGTGATTTAAGCTGGGCCCGTTGTACATTGTATAAGCATGTACTTAACGGTGTTTCTTCAGTGTTGGGAAATTCCCCACTGGGAAAGACGTCAACGCCACACTCTGCGGCGCAGAGAGGACAATTAGAACTAAATAAATTGTGTTCTTTTTAAGATAATTGCCACATTTAACAGAACATTTAACCCAACGTGTACACAATGGCAACTTTTCCATAAATGTTAGCCCTCCATTGAGCGCGCACACACACTCACACACACCCATAGAGTTTGAAACCCTCGTCCAAATGAAAATGCAAGACTTACTTGGGATTCTGCGAGCTCCAGATTATAGTCTCCAGCGACTTAGCCGAGGGTAACGCCGACCTGCACATTATTGTAAAGATCCAGAGGTAATACTTCCAACAACCGAGTCCCGCCATTCTGATAAATGCACAAGACGGGTGAGCCGAGAACTCTAGAGCTACGGACGGTGCGCTTGGCAACCTTTATCTGCGGTTCGCCCGGTGGGAAGGTGAGCTACGATCAGTCGGGAGCATGTGAGGTCGATATCAGATACATGTCCTTGTGTCCGACTTCTTTAGATCTGCTCCAGACCCCGTGTCCTTAACTGAACTGCCGTGCGAAGGAGCCCCGGTTCTTGATAGGATTTGGAGGAAAGCAGCAGCAGCAGCCCACCGAGTGTCCTGGTTGACCTGTGGCTGAGGCAGTAGAAAGAAAAAACACGACCTTTTCTTTCACTCTGTGGACAAAACTCAGCGATCCCTATGCGTGGAGCGGATCTGACCAATCGCGCAGTTTTGCCAAAATCTGGCGATGCGGCTGTCGGTGGAGCGCCGCGCCGCGTCTTTGTCAGAGCTGCCCTCGGTGGTGCGTGTACCTGTCGCCGTTTATAGCCTACAGATGACCACATTCATCCATCAGTCACAACTCCGCAGCACGCCAGGAATCCCGAGGTCCACTTCATTCCAGTGTTATCTTTCACTCCTCCGCCCCCCTTCTTTTGCTATTCTTCCTCCCCCCCCCCAAAAAAAAAAAAGGAATTGAGTTTCTATTGTAAATATTCCTCCTGGCTCTCAGTGGCGTTACGCGTGCGTGTTGCGCTCCGGCAGGGTCGCTTCTAGTCCAACTCGGGCATGCTGCGTGGCCGGTGCGTAAAAATACAGTCCGGTCTCCCCGCTAGTTTATTGCTTCATGAAACACACACAAAAAAGTGCCGAGGTAAGATTAGACCTGCTCCCCTGCTTCTCGACGTGGCTCCTAAATCAGCTCACCAACATTTCCACGCCGGTATGTTGTTTTTTTTTTCTGACCGTCTGTAACACTGTGCACTCCGGTGTGTGCGGCAGCCCGAGCTCAACTGTAACCCGAGCTGAACAGAGCGCATGAGGAACAGCCCACTGTGCCAGCAGCGGCCAATCACAGCGCTCTGTCCGAACTTGGAAGCAGGAAGCGAAGGCATTTAAGGGACGTGGATGGGTAGATGGTAGGTAGAAGGAGGGAGCGAGAATTGGTGAGGGGGGCGGGGGTGTTATTGGGTTGACCCCACATCTCCACCTCGGCCCGAGCCATCGACCCAAATTGAAATGGACGTTGGAGTTATTCGTCATACTGAAAGCTTCGGTGAGGAAAACGAGTGCACCAGTGTGTGTGTGTGTGTGTGTGTGTGTGTGTGTGTGTGTGTGTGTGTGTGTGTGTGTGTGTGTGTGTGTGTGTGTGAAAGTGCTTACAAGAGCAAAACTTTGGCCCCTTTAAGTCCAGGGCTTGTTGTTCCCAGTAGATAACTAATTACTAATTGGTCCATCAAGAAATTCGCCTGGAGCGCCACATTTATCATTTTGGTTATGAAGGATTGCATTTGTAACATTTTCCCTACGACTAGTCTGTTATTTCTGCTATTTCTAGCTGTGCCGCTGTAAATATATTGGTTTTATTCTATATACACAGGATTACAGTATCTGTTCTTTTGGCCCCCTTCTTTTTCTTCTCTGAAGGGAATGATGATTAATGGTCTCTTTGGATCTCTTTCTAGTCGTCCTCTTTTGGGATAATGAACTGCATGAGAACTTAGTCTCCAGTGTCAATAGACAATAGACGGTCGGTAGCCTATAGTCACTGGGCCATTCATTCACTGAGGAAGAAATGCTTGACACATAATTGATCATGTCCATGTCTGTGCCCCCTTTGTGCGCGCATATGTGTGTGTGTTTGAGGGAGAAAGGAGAGAAGAGTTCCCCTTCATTTCCTTGCATTTATTCAATCAATGCTGCCCCCTAATGGCTGTGATGAAATCGATTCTCAGACTACAGGTGGGGGGGGGGAAGACTGAGTCTAATTGGAAAGGAAATAAAGCAGACATGTAAAGACACGTCTTATGGTTTCTGAAATTATTTTTTTTATTACATCCTGTGGCGTGTTGACAGCTCATAAATCTCTGTGAGACAATAACACAGGCTTCCAGTGATTATACACCCTAATTGTCTGAGTAAATTTATATTTGTGCAGTTAATGTGTGCGCATCCTCAACAGCAGCAGTTGCCACAGAGTTGCCATCTTGGATGCCTGATGCTTTACCAATCAGAGGGTCATGGACAGATGCCACCTGTGTACAACTTTGTGGACTGCCACACATGGTGCCAGCAGTTCGTGAGAATAGTGATGTAGAGGTTTGTTAGCCCAGCAAAACATTATCCATAGATTTGTCCTAGGAATGATCAAAATTAATCTTTTACAATAGTATATGTAGATTTCAAAAGAAAAAAAAATGTTATATTCACTACAATATGTGAAACATGACTGACTGTCCACATGCCTTTACATAAACAAAAACTCCTCTGTGCAACAAGGAGTGTATTGAGCTTAGCTTTCATATTCACTCACATCATAGAGAACCCATTTGAGTGTTTTTCACCCTTCCTACAGCTACCTATGAGATACTGGCATTTTCAAGGAATGAGGTCATTGTGTTAATGTGTATAGGTGGCTGTGATTAGTGCTTCCATAAATAGCCTGAATGTACTTTCATATCACAGCAGCTCACACACACACACTTCAAAATGGAGAATGCCCATGTCTAAGGGGTTTTTTCATCGCTGATTGGTAGTAATGTGTAACCTCACATTATTTATTTCAGCGCAGCTGTTTATCAGCTTGTTATCCAGGTATGTTTTTACTGCTTTTCTAGTGTGTTTGTGATCAATATCAGATGATACTCGCTGTTGTACCTCTCTTTCGACCTCCCACAACCTGTTACATCTGATTTTCAGTTCAGTTCTTAAGTAATTTAGCAAACCTCAGCCCCTTCCTCTTCCTTAAGAATGCCTAAATGACACCTACCCTTCTACTGAGACTCTTTCCGATGAGGCTTCAGTCAACAGTAGTACAGATATTGCTCGTCTGCTGTAGGGTTGTTGTCGTTTTTTTGTCTAGTTTCCTCAAAAATTTTAAGGCCATGCTAAACACCATGTAACAATATAACAACTTGTCATCTAATAGCTCTTTAAGAATCACCTTGTTGATGCAAAAATACAGTTTTATGTCGGTCAAACTGTTTTTCATAGATTCAGTTAAACTAATTATGTGTTTTTGCAAGAAGCTTCCGGTAATAAAGTGTCTAAAGATACAATTTAAAATTGGTTTATGTTTGTCTGTTTATGTGCAGACACAACACTGGTTCAGCCCACACGTTAAGTGCCTTTTTGCTTTAAGAGCTTGAATGATTTATAGATCAGGTCAGTGTTGAGCGGCTTAACAAACAGACAAACAAACAGAAGCTTCCTCGGAAAGTTGTCAGGTACAAGGACTGGACTGAAAATGAGTTAAAAAGCAGTCAATGTCCAAAGAAAACCTTGGAATGACCTTCACAAAGCCTGGAGAACTGTGGCTCAAGACCACTTTTTAAAATATTACAGGAAAGTCTGGCTCCTTGGAAGCAGAATATAAAGAAATCAGGGGTAGCTCAACACTTGTGCACAGCACTGTAATCATGCTTTTATTCATTTAATATTTAATTGGTCAAATGTGTCAGAATGCGGTCAATTCACAGTTCAAAACACCTACTACCACGCTGACACGCTTATAATGACCAGGCAGATACCAAGTAGGTGTCCTGCTTATTCACCCTCTCACTTTTAGTGTTGCAAAGTTCAGCTGAGGCTGATTAAGAACGTCACCACTTTAGCAGTTATTACGTTGTAACCCAAAGTACTGGATTAATTGAAATTTTGACTGGATATTGGCACAGACACACGTGAAAGGATTACTAGAGTATTTCTATCCCGCTTTAGGGAACACGAGCGCGCAGCAGATATTATTGCAGTATATCCAATTGCAGTGAAGACTTTTTCCTTAAAGATGCTCCTGCTGGTGTTAAAAGAAATGTCAGGTGATTGCCATTCCTCCTCTGTGGGCCATGAATGTCTATATGAACCTGCAAGGCAACACATTCAGTAGTTTTAGAGACTGACTGGCAGTCAGCTTAACATTACACTCCCCAAATCCTGCTACCGTTCTTGCTATGAATACTATATTGTCATATAAAGCAGGAACACTGTAAATTCTCCCTTTTTCAAACTGAAGCGATTCTTTGGTTCTGAAACGTTCACAGATTTATATGAAATTCATTGTGTCGTCATTTCTTACAGCTCGTAAATGGGAGAACGGAGAGACATTTGCCGTCGCTTTTGTTTTCTTCTCTCTGAATCCAAGATGAACCCTGCTGTCGAGCACATAGTTGCTTCCCAATCTGATATTTACACTTAGCAAACACTGAAAGTATGACATCATGGTTCCAGGATGAAGCCGCTGCGGGCTCGTAATTCGTCCAGCAACCTCACAGGGGAAGTAAATCACGGTTAAAACGCCCTCCTCTCGCTTTTAATCTGCCCTTAATGAAGTCTGGCACATTTCCCTTTAGTCGTGGCTCCATGACACGACTGTGATCTACAGGCCCAGCCCGGAGACCAGAGGCCCGTGGCCTTGGTAAGTGCTGTGGGAGAGGTGGCTTGAGCCGGGGCTGCGCGTCCAGGTATGAGCCGAGCCCCTTTGGCATGCACGGGGTCAAGTGGTTAACCCTCATTATCTGGAGAGGACGAGGAACATGTGACTGGGACGTTCCAGCTGCAATCAATATCGAACAGTCATTAACCGCAGAGACAATGCATCCTCACACACAGAGACGCCCGCGCACACCCGAGCACTTAGTGGCACATGTTTCTCGTCCATGTCACGTACTGTAAAGTCTCCACCAAAGGAAACGTAAGGGCATAAACACAAACAACACTGATCCACTCCAAACACTGAGCCATTTTAAACGGTGGGAAAACTCAGCTAATGTTAACAGGCTATTTTCAGAGGCTGACACTTGAAGGTTGTTGTATAAGCTTTTCCTGCTGCTTTGATTTAACTGTAGCGGCAGAGAGGCCAATCACAACAGCTGGGCTATCCGCAGACTTACATTTCCTGTTTGTGGTATGCTTGATTGCTGTCCAGACGTCTTCCTCCCTTCTCTTCTTATGCTTGCTTCAATCTACCTCCTCTCCTTTACTCGTCTCAGCCATCACGACTGACAGAAAAGCACTGATTACACACAAATAACAATCTGCTTAAAACATGTCCTCCACATATTACCATCCCAGTATGAGACGCAAGTAAAACCCTCTTCTCTTCTCTTCTCTTCTCTTCTCTTCTCTTCTCTTCTCTTCTCTTCTCTTCTCTTCTCTTCTCTTCTCTTCTCTTCTCTTCTCTTCTCTTCTCTTCTCTTCTCTTCTCTTCTCTTCTCTTCTCTTCTCTTCTCTTCTCTTCTCTTCTCTTCTCTTCTCTCATAGTAGTAATTAGGCTTGATAACCACCCAAGACAATAGATATTTCATGTAACCATCTTTGTCGACATATAAACATCCAGGAATCTCGATAGCAATCCTGATTAGTGCCTGGTTGTGATCCTCCTATCTTAACTTGCCGCAGTTCCCTGCATTATACCTTTTTAGCCTCTCGGATGAGATTAGAATTTGAAAAGGGAAATTGTCCTTTGATGCTTCATATCAAAGAACTAGACAATTCCCATTGAAAAAACGGGTAGAAAGTGAAGACATGTGCTCACAAACACACACACAGACACGCACACACGCATATGTTATTAACTCACTGTGATTATTTGTTAGCGTAAGCTGCATTTTGTAGGCCTGTGGCCCGGAGGGTTTAGAAAAGAGCTAAACTGATGGAGAGAATATGCCAAATGCTGGCCTGTGGGGGTGTTCTGTCTATTCTAATAGAATTACCAGCCTCTGATAGATGAGTCTTTTCTCCGAGGCTACTTGTCTGTCAAACATTAGGTCACACTCAGCTTCCAGACTCGGAATTGGGGTGGGATGGGGTGGGAGGGAGAGAAGAAGGGGGCTCAAGGCGCAGGAAAAAAATGTCTGGAGAGGTGCCTCACTCCCTGCCAAGAAAAGGAAGGCAACAAAAGTGAAAAAGGGTTAGAGAGGGAGGGATGGGAGAGGGGGGGGAGCGAGGGTGGGAGCTGGTGAAAGAGAGTGAAATGAGTGAAAGTGGGGGTTAAAGAAAGAGAAGAGAGCGAGCAGGGGTACAAAAGGGTGCATTCGAATCCACTCTAATTAAGGCCCGTGTGATGGACAGGACCTGCGGACGTGCCTTCTTTTCTTTTTTGAGTGTCTGTGTGTGAGGGGACAGTGTGACGATGGGAGGAGCCGGAGCCCTAGTAGAGATGTCTACTGCCAGCACCCTGAATGGGACAAAGACCTGAATAGAAACTTCAAAGCAACCTCTGTGAGCTCGACTCCCCCCCCCCTTCTTCGCAGTCCCTTGGCTGTGTGATGGTCAACAAGCTCCTGCTCAAGTGTGTCCGTGTCCGTGTGTGTGTGTGTGTGATTCTGTTTGGCAGTCTGTTATTTTCTGACTGCTACATGCATTTCTTGGCAGCTATGCGTGCAGTGTGGATTTCAAAGTGTGTCTTTCTGCCTGGGTGTGCTTTTTGTCTTATGCGACGATGTGTGCGTGTGCGTTTTAAAGAGCAGACTGCAGGATGCAGATATAATTGGAGCAGAGGATCTGACTCATTGCTCTCTCCCTCTGAACTGAGCGCCGGCTCTCTATGGCAGGGTTGGAAGTGAAACAAGTAGCCCACAGAGCTGACGTGTTGAAGAAATTATTGTCGCTAAATGATACACGGGGATTTAGCTTCTAATTTGATCCCAGTGTCCTTACTGATTTTGGCCTGCGTTACGATCTTGTGGTGTGCGTCATCTAATTCGATTTGGCTCCGGCTCAGGCCAACTAATGATCTTCCACTTATCACCCCTCTTCTTCTCCCCTGTTGATACTCGTCAAAGTGTCTTTCCCATCAGACCCACCAGCCTCACATGACTCCCGACAACTGCAGCAGAGAGTTGGAATCACTCGGGGCCCCTTCAGAAAAACAGGAAGCCCTAAAGGGTGAGGGCCAGGGCAGGCAGAAAGATAAGATTTATGCATACTTGTGTGCTGTACGCTCTGGCATGCTAACGATCGTGTGCGTGTGTGTGTGTGTTTTCGGATATCTCGTAGAAGTATCTGTCCTGTCTGAACCCTCTTGCACCAGTCAAGTGTCAGGTCAGACTCTAAAGCTCCTGAGATCAACATGTCATTGTTCCTGCCTGGTGTCACTGACATGTCCTCAGTGACATCATCGCCAGGGGACGCTTAGCATATCTCTCACCTCTCTCTTCAGTGCTCGTCTGAAGTAGCATTAGCCTCCGCCTCTAATCAGAGTACATAATAAAGTAGCCACAACAACCTCATCAGTGGCTTTTATGCCCTGGCAGGTGCAGCTCAGCATTGTAATTGTGTAGGCTGCTGCAACTTTGATCACGTATTTATATTTAAAGAGGTAGTATAGCAACCCTGGATGCGTGCGTGCATGTACGCCTTCACAATCCTGGTAATGGAAACATCGTCTGAATGGGCCTTTTTTTTTCTTTCAGTAGCACTTGTTGTATTGCATTTCCGAGCAAACGTGCTTCAATTCATGCCATAGAAAACCACTTTGAGATAACTTTATCAGCAGATAGAAAATGTTATCTGCTATCCTGATTATGTCATGTTTTCAGCTGAGCAGCAATAAATAAAGAGGCCGTAAAAAATCCTGGAGGTAGTTTATGGGGAATAATTCCCCTGCCCTCTCACACACACACACATAATGCTGTAATTGTGACACGCCTTTAAAGCAAAGACGCAGGAATGCATATGTGCACATGCCCACGCTCAAACTTGGAAAAGAAAGGAAGCATTGCACCTAAGAACGCACTGTTGCGCAAACACACCTTTGGCAAACAAAGATATACTTTAAAAAAAAGAAGAAGAAAAAAAACACTTTAAACCCAGGGAGACAAACTCCTAAATCTGAGGATGTCCTTGTTAGTAAGCAGCCGAGGGTACATGAGTGCTCTCAGCCGCATCATGAAAGCCTCAGCAATTACTCCCATGCTCCCTCGCTCTGGCATAAATCTGCTCTTATCTCGGCTCGCTGCAGGATCAGGGAATATCAGCTCCAGCATCTGCTCCATCTACAAACCCAGCCACTAAAAGCACAACAAAGTGGTTCTGCAGGCATAAATAAAGGAAGGTGGTGGCGGGCGGGAGGCGTACCGGAAGAAGCGCAGGGGGTTGAAGAGAGGGAATATAGAAAGGAACTGAGAATGAGAAATAGGAGGAGGGGGTTGCGTCTGTATCTCTTTAGCATTTCTCTCTGCATGTGTCAATCAGCCAGTCAGAAAAACATAATTCCAGCTCAGCTCAGCTCAGCAGAACCTCTTGGAGGGAAATGAAGATATATGGAGAGAACAAAAGGTCAACAGCATGGGTCATAAGGGGCAACTTTTACATTAGGGAGTATGGGAAGATGCAAAGTTAAGTCAGGGATGTTTTATCTACTGGAGGGGTAATCACCGATGCTTCTTTTATCCAATAAACTTTTCTTTTTCTTTACATTAACATCATTTTTGTCATTACAAGTTTATTCAGAGAGGTCAGCGGATTCTGGGCATGCTATAGACAGCAAAGTTGCTCGCACCTGGCTAAAGTAACAACAAGGACGGATGAACAGGACTCCAAACTATTTTTAGGAGGATGTTTATTTTCCTCACGGTCCGACTGGAACATCTTTCATTCTGGCCTCTTTTTTTTTATCACAGCTGTGACCCTGACCCCCCCCCCCCCCCACCACCACCACCACCACTCCGTCCTCCGCCTCCTCCGCCCGTCCTGTCTCCTGTGCCTCCCCGGTTCTCTCTGCATTTCTTCCTCTCTCACTGTCCTCTACTCCCATGTTACCTTGGGTCAGCCACTCCTTTCTCTCTCTGCCTGAGTGTGTGTGCATGAATGGTTAATGGAGCCATATAGAAATGTATAACCATTCCAGTCAGTTCTGCTCAGCGTGCACGCCTGGGAAGTCATAATAGAGATGAAATGTTACAAGGAAATGTTGAGAGGAAATACCTCAGCTCCAGGTGCTGGCTGAGGGTCAGGGGTGAAGAGGTGGCACACCAAGCCTCGGGGTCCCCTGAACCCTGACCTCACGAGACTGATGAATAGCGTGCTAACAAGGACCAGCTCTCTCTTAGGGTGTCTGCACTCTCTCTTCTTGTCTTTGACTACCTCTTATTTTGCTCTCCCAGGAACTGATCTGGCAGCAGCAGAGTAGTAATACTTATACCGGCTGAACCTTTAAAGTACCTCGCCATCTGTCGTCTTCCTTGGATTTATAATTATCATCATATCACATTCAAACTACGCACTGTCGCACTCTTACATAACCTAACCCCTATCTACCAGTGCCTGCAATACTTAAGAATAGATTGAATAAATTATTATTGGGTGAGGTGTTAAATCTTGGCCAGGAGTACAAGTGCTTTCTTTCTAATGAGGCTCCGCTACATCGTCTCTGCTCCTCATCGGCACGGAAGAGAAGCGAGAAAGCCTGCAGCAGGCACATTCACGGGCCTCCCGCATACACATATGCATGCACATACACCGAGTACACCCCCACATACATGCACAAATGGTAATAGTTTAAATGTGGGTGTTGCACACACGAACATGCACATTTACACTCACACACACACACATTCCAGCCGCACCCTGGCCCATTTGCAAAGCTGTATCATAAAGCCAATTAAAGAGATGAGTCTTATTAGCAGAGGTGTCTCAGCCCTCGTTCATCACTGGGGTTTCCTGGCAGGGGCTGGTGACATGCAGAGCTCTTCATCATCTTTATGAGACCTGTCTCATCACGCCCTTATAAGACACTCATCCAAACTTTACTGAGACTCATGATTTAGCAGAGCGGGCTTGGCCCACAAATCCATTCAGTCGTCCTCGGGTCACCTTTGAATGCGCTTCAAGGGATTTGAAAATGAAAGTGGAGAAAATGTAGGCCTTGCATGGCACACTGCTAGTGTCTTCTGTCCCCCACCCTCCTCCATACCCTCTCATTGAAAAACCCGTAATCTTGTTTCCTCTTCCTGCAGGGAAAACCTTTATTATCCTCACCACAGAGCACAGGCCCACTGGGATGAGTGAAAGTGGCTTCACAACAATGGTGTGAAGTGAGGAGAGAAGGTGTAGAGAATCAAATTCCAGGGTAACCCTGGGTAAATATCCTCCTGCTCCCAGCTGAAAACTCGTCTTGTTTTCTTGCTTCGTGAGGTCGAATGCCCCGCTCAGACCTCTGGACCACCTGCAGCTCTGCTGATGACAGATTCCCTCCACACTCTGGACCATCAGTGCCAAAGAGAGACTAATCCTCCAGCTTCTATCCCCCAAGTACAATAGCCCTGTCACTCGTTCACTCATTCAGCATACCTTTAGCAGCTCTGCCTGTGTGTCAATATGAAGAAAACCGACAGGAGGCAGAAGGTGGATTCCCACGGCGCTCTATTCATAGCTTCTCACTGGAATCTCTGACCTGTTCTGGCTTGTCTCATGAAACCTGCTCATCATAATGAAGGGCATTGATCCTACTTCTCATTTCACATTCACCTTGACATCTCAGTTACAGCCCACAGAGCGTCTCCTCTTAGTCCAGGAGAGATTATTTCCCTTTATTTGGTTACAAGATATTTTATTGGATGCCCAGCACATTGTTGGAATGATACGGTTTGGAATGAATGAGGCGCTAGAAGATGAGTCTGGACATTCAAGCGCTGCTGGCCTGTCTGTGTGAATGAGGCCGCGTGCCTAATCTGAGGCCGGCTCTGGTAAATGATTTTCCAGGGTCAGCTGCTTTCCTCTGCCCTTACAAGCTGAGAAGATTACAACCGATGTTCTCATTAATGATTTATCCACGGAATTAAAAAACTCTAGGTTTATCTCCTCGCAGAGTCCTGGAAAAGTCTCAGGCGCTGCGTGAAACAGCTCTTCTTAGGGGGAGGCTTGTGATCAATCACAAGAAAGAGCAGCAATTAATGTAGAGCAAAGATATTTTGAATGACCATGAAATGCTGTTCGGATCCTCTTAGATGAGTTTCCACAGTGAACTCACGTGTATGTGTAAATCAGAAGTCCTCCTTGACCCGCTGAGGTTTCAACACCAGCTGAACTGATAGTGTATGTTGAGGCCTTTGGGTTATCAGAAGTAAATACAGGCTCTAAGTCCATATGAGGCTGTGATTTAAAATCCGCAGCCCTGACCTCTGTACAGCTTTTAACCCCCAAGTCAGCCCAAGCAGATGCATTGCTGTGGGAAAAAGAAAAGGAAGTAAAAAAAAAAAACCAGCTACAGAAAGAAAAGTATAGGGAAGATAATCGCTTTGGCACAGAAGCGTGAGATGTGGAAATAACTTTGACAATTGGTTTGACAACAGCTACACACCAATCCAAGATTCCTCTTTGGTCTCTTTCTGCATGAACACCACTAACAGCATGTTACAAAAAAAGGTTGACAGCTCAGATGACAATTACACAGGGCTGCAGAGGGAAGTGCTTCCCTTCGCAGTATTCTGATAGCCGACGTGTGACAAGCAGACGTAGTGATAGATGAGCCTCTTCATGTATTACAAGCTGGACATGAAGGGCGCTCACTGCCAGGTCCTATTCTGGTACGCCCGCAGTGATCTGAGCGCCTCTTTATTAATCATGCATTTAACACAGAAGTCTCAGTTGCTTTCATCCCTTTTTTTCCCTGCTACCACGCGTCCTCACTTTTATCAGAAGAGGAACACTGGCGCTCTTTGTCTCCACATGACAACTCTTGCTAAAAATGGGATGTTTTTGATAGTCAACACAAAGGTTGTGTGTAGCAAGATGTGTACATTCTGTTTGTCAGTAACTTAGAAGTGCAAGATATAAATCTATATGTATTATGAGTCAGAAAATGTACAGCAGTAAAGCCACTGTAGGGAGAGTGGAGGTCTGCCTTGAACCACACTGCCCCCATGTGGCATGAAAGGTAATACTTTTCCAGCGGTTACCTGTTGTTTACCTGACGTCCTGAAAAACTCAAACTCCCTCAGAAGTAATTCAAAATTTCAAGATTGTAAGTCAAAAATTTTCTCCAACTAGTAATTTTGTAATAACTCAAAATTTCAACATAGCTCTGCTTGCTCCAGAAACAAGCTTCCATAGAAGTGTGTTCAGTTAAACCCATTTCTAACTGAATTTAAATAATGTTCGCTGAACAATTACTTAACTGTAGTTTGTTTCAGTTGTATAAATTAACTCAAGGAATCAAAAGCCTTTTCAAGGATTCTGTTTAAATACAACGGTTTTTATCCGCACTAGAATGTTACGGCTTTAAAAATTAATGCAGTTTAACGGTATACCTCCTAGCCATACTTTAGTCAAATTTACATTTTATTTACATCCGCCATCCACTGAAATTTACATTGTTTGTTCAACAACTCTGTTTACCTGTAGTATAATTTGCTTTAACAGTTACTAGCTTGCTAACGGTTTGCCTCCGAGCCATACTTTAGGCTAAATTTACATCTAGACATAAACACTGTTGTTAATTATGTATATCCGTAGTGTTTCTCTGCTTTATATGTTAAAACCCAATTCAAAAACTTAACCGCTAGCTACACTTTTCGTTCAATTAATATTTTATTTATGTGAATTTCCATTTCCTACCTACATCGTTAGTATGAAAGCTAACTATTATCCATATTCTAGTGTTAAGGATAATCGGATTTTCGTTTTTAGATTTACACACTTTGCCTTTTTTTTTTAAAACTTTATATTAATCAACTGTTAACATGTTGAGGTGCACTTGATACTGTATACGTTTCAGCCTCCTCCACCTTTGGAATCACCAAACCACACCATATTTAGGCTTTGCAAAGAGAACATAAGAAGTCTACTGTGCAGCCCGATTAGTCATAGCTCCATTAGTTGCAGTTTGTTTCTTGTGGTCAAAAGTAAAAAGTACCACAGATGAAATGTGTTGATTTTTATTCAAAAGTTACTGTCTCCAGACAAGTACAAATCAGAAAACAGAGTGACTGAAAGAGGATGGGATAATAGACAACAACTCAGAGTGTAGGCAAGAGTGCTGACAAAATAAAACACAGACATGGCCAAAATGAAGGAAAGAAATAAAATTTTGTATATATACACATGATCTAATAAGAATTTATACCGATGTAGTGGTAAGTAACAAACAATAAACAGTACTTTTTTCCTTAAAAGAATTTTTCTTTTTTACTTACATAAAATAATTAGGCAAAACACATATAGGCTGTTTATCTACTTTATCACATTACATCTGACCACCTCATATTTCATGTTCTAAGAAGCCAATTATCCACCTTTAAACATGACTGATCCTCTGACATGGAAGATTACTGTGAGAAAATGTGACCTCCACAAGCATGTTTAAGGCTTAAGCATGGAATGACTACAAAATAAAAACCTCAGTAGACAAAACATTTCATTAAAACTTGTGTGTGACAAATACATGTCAAAATCTAAGCTTTGTCTAGCTGCCACAGCGCTGCTGAATAACTTTCATCTTCAGTATTGGCTGAATGACTACCTTACAGTTTTAACATTTGAAATCTAGAAGTATTTTGTGACCGGACTCTTTTTTTAAATGTTGAGAAAACCTTAAAGCTGAATTTCACAAGTCTTTTCATTAGTTTTATCCAAACTAATTTACATGTAGGAAAAAAGGTAGAAACCCGAAGACATTATCAAGACAAAGAAAAAATAAAAATAAAAGAACAAAACATAAAAATACAAATTTAAAAATCTTCCTTGATGCATGGCTTTACATGCTTTCATTTTTTTTAGGTTTTACTTACACATTTCTCACTTTGTGACTGAAGGTTGAAAAGTTGAAAATAAGAAAATAATAAACCAAAAGCACATATATAAAATCAGCACCGATTCATATATAACTTTTATTTAAAATGTAGAGATACCCATTTCAACATTATGCTGCTGGATTTTAAAGAGAAAAAAGGTGATTTTCTTTGACCGAGCCGTTATCCCCCAGAGCCCACACAGTGGTACTACTGGGATTAAAAAAGAAGAAGGGGAAAAAAAGCTCATTTTGAGGGGGAAAGGTGTACATATGTATCTGGTAAGATGGTGATTAAGGAGTGATCCAAATCTTGGGCTAAGCTCTGGGACTTACAGCGTGGAGCATTCAGTGGACTCTATAGGAATCTTCACAGCATAAAGGGATCTTAACTGATTCTACATGACATCTTAACCATCTTAACCACCAGTGGTTATTAGGACCTCAACTCAGGGCCAACAACAGGAAGAAGAAACAGACAAAAGGGAGAAAGGGGGGAAGAAAAAAAAAAAAAAAACCAAAAAAAAAAAAAAAAAACCACAGAAACATAAAGACCTCCATCCACTTGGCTAACACAGTACAAGCAAGCTACTACAGTCCGTTTATAAATTACTACTTCACACCTGGTAACTTACTACAATTGTAAAAAGGGTTAGACATAAACAAAAATGTTTCTTAAGTTAAACACACCATTTCATCCCCATTAAAAAAAAAGAAAGAGAAAAAAAAAAGGAAAACAAAAAGCTATTACTGATTTTTCTTCAGACATGTCTCATCTCTAATAGGTTTGGAAGTGGCCTGTTACGCTATTTCTGAACAGGAAGAGCTTACCCAAGATTATAAAAGTAAATATTTGAAACAAAGTCCTCTCTGAGCAAGCAACACTGAGTGTGGGTTGTCATTGGTCCATGTAAAGTACAAGCCAGATTTTTTTCTTTCCTTTTTTTTTTTTTCATTTTTGCCTTTTCTTACAGAAAACACTTCTGTTTTCACTTCTAAAATTCTCTTTAAATACAAAGCGCCTCTTCTCTCATCCCAGCGTCAAAATCATCTGGATATTAGCTTAAAACATGGACACCCCAAGCATCTGGAAGAAACAAACAGAACATTAATACAGACTTCACACTGCACTCTCATGGATGTTTACATGATTGAATGTCCATCTACATCAGTAATGATTAAAGTCTGACAGAACATGATCGTTTTCAACCAGTTTCCAAACTAAATTAACAGTTACTGAGAAATCCTGATCTTAATCAGGCTGGTTCTGAGCCGTGCAAAAAAATTGGTAAAAGCCAAGTACATCGCAAATGGTTTATATCCTCAGAAAAACCTTAATGGAACAAGATTTGAAGTATTTAGCGCAGACAAAACTGCTCCAATCTGATGATTTAGTTTCATTTTTGTGATCAAAAAGGTTGTTAAAGATAACATAAACCAGTCACACAGGGCTCTACTTAGCCTTACATTGTTCTATAGGGAGTGCAGAATTATTAGGAAAGTTGTATTTTTGAGGAATAATTTTATTATTGAACAACAACCATGTTCTCAATGAACCCAAAAAACTCATTAATATCAAAGCTGAATGTTTTTGGAAGTAGTTTTTAGTTTTAGCTTTTTTAGGGGGATATCTGTGTGTGCAGGTGACTATTACTGTGCATAATTATTAGGCAACTTAACAAAAAAACTAATATATACCCATTTCAATTATTTATTTTTACCAGTGAAACCAATATAACATCTCCACATTCACAAATATACATTTCTGACATTCAAAAACAAAACAAAAACAAATCAGCGACCAATATAGCCACCTTTCTTTGCAAGGACACTCAAAAGCCTGCCATCCATGGATTCTGTCAGTGTTTTGATCTGTTCACCATCAACCACAGCCTCCCAGACACTGTTCAGAGAGGTGTACTGTTTTCCCTCCTTGTAAATCTCACATTTGATGATGGACCACAGGTTCTCAATGGGGTTCAGATCAGGTGAACAAGGTGGCCATGTCATTAGTTTTTCTTCTTTTATACCCTTTCTTGCCAGCCACGCTGTGGAGTACTTGGACGTGTGTGATGGAGCATTGTCCTGCATGAAAATCATGTTTTTCTTGAAGGATGCAGACTTCTTCCTGTACCACTGCTTGAAGAAGGTGTCTTCCAGAAACTGGCAGTAGGACTGGGAGTTGAGCTTGACTCCATCCTCAACCCGAAAAGGCCCCACAAGCTCATCTTTGATGATACCAGCCCAAACCAGTACTCCACCTCCACCTTGCTGGCGTCTGAGTCGGACTGGAGCTCTCTGCCCTTTACCAATCCAGCCACGGGCCCATCCATCTGGCCCATCAAGACTCACTCTCATTTCATCGGTCCATAAAACCTTAGAAAAACCAGTCTTGAGATATTTCTTGGCCCAGTCTTGACGTTTCAGCTTGTGTGTCTTGTTCAGTGGTGGTCGTCTTTCAGCCTTTCTTACCTTGGCCATGTCTCTGAGTATTGCACACCTTGTGCATTTGGGCACTCCAGTGATGTCGCAGCTCTGAAATATGGCCAAACTGGTGGCAAGTGGCATCTTGGCAGCTGCACGCTTGACTTTTCTCAGTTCATGGGCAGTTATTTGGCGCCTTGGTTTTTCCACACGCTTCTTGCGACCCTGTTGACTATTTTGAATGAAAGGCTTGATTGTTCGATGGTCACGCTTCAGAAGCTTTGCAATTTTGAGACTGCTGCATCCCTCTGCAAGATATCTCACTATTTTTGACTTTTCTGAGCCTGTCAAGTCCTTCTTTTGACCCACCATGCCAAAGGAAAGGACGTTGCCTAATAATTATGCACACCTGATATAGGGTGTTGATGTCATTAGACCACACCCCTTCTCATTACAGAGATGCACATCACCTAATATGCTTAATTGGTAGTAGGCTTTAGAGCCTATACAGCTTGGAGTAGGACAACATGCATGAAGAGGATGATGTGGACAAAATACTCATTTGCCTAATAATTCTGCACTCCCTGTAGAAGAGGAGGAAAAAGAAAGAAAGGAAAAAAAACCTTCCCAGAGGTTTTGTGACAGTCTGGAACAAGAATTTAAGGCTGGATATCCAGTCAGACATAAATAAAAATCATTTATACAAGCCTAATGGTTGCTCTGCTCACCAAAAAGAAATGTTGCACTTGGCTTAAGGTTAGTCAGCTCAGCCTGTCAAAATGCACAGCCTTATTCACAACCCAAATAAAACAGGCTAGCAGCTGGTCTAGCTTAAAAAGGCAGGCAATTGCAATTTACTTCCCAACAGTTGTGTCGCTTCACATGTAACAGACGTCAACAAACAAAATATAAGATTGTGAGCAGGATCAGTACAGGATCCTGATCTTGATGCTGCTTACCGATTCATCCATGATAGAAGGGTCAAAGTAATCGGGCTTGAGCTCAGACCTCTCACGGCGGTTCTTGGAGGGTGGCTATGAGATTTAAGAAACGGCATATTTAGTAGACTGTCAAACAACTACTCCCACCCACTGTTAGAACTTTACCCCCATATATTAAAAAAAAGGAGAGAGAAAAAAAAGCAGAGACTGCAGAAATCGACAGAACCAACATACAATACTTAAAAAAACAAATAGGGGGTATGTAATTTCAGCATGTGTTTGGAACATTCAAGTAGAGTGAATTTAGATAAACGAGGACAGTTGTACAGTCTTCTGGTTGATTCAACATGACATTTGGAGCCCATCTCATGGAATCCAGCTCCAGCATCCAAGAGGGGTATTAGCCTCGGATCAAATTTTGTTCTGGCTTTACACTCGGCATACATAAATCTGTGGTGTTGGCATAAATGATGAAAATAAATTTGTCTTTTTTGATCATGGTATACCAACAATTGCAATGTACTGGCAAGTACATACTTTAAAAAGAAGAAGAAAAAGACATATTCTTCCCACAAGCAAACATTTCTCTTTAATGATTTCTGACTTGTGCTAGTTCTATTACAGGCAACATTCAAAACAAGGTGCCTGGTTACATCCTATGCTGGCAGTTTGTGCAATAAAAAACACTTACACAAATGCATCAGAATACATTCTGAACTTAGTTGTAAAAGGGTTAATTTTCTTTGTTAATCTCCAACTACCATCAAACTGAATCATTAAATGACAAAGAGACAATTTAGAAACAGATACTTGTGTAAAATGCTGATTTGCCTTCCAAGACCATTAACAAAAAACAAAAACCGACTTTAATTGTGATCTAGAGTTTCCTCTAGATCACAAGAAGACACAAGCTTGTATCACAGCGCTTTAGAGGACATCTTAATGTTTGTACACCAAGTACAAACTCATGAAAATGCATGTATCTCACCAGATCAATGTCCATGGTGTCAAAGTCCATGCCTTCATTGAGGTCATCCATACGGCCTTCTGATGACATCATCACATCCTCCACAATCGGCTCTTCGTCTTCTTCCATGAGCCCAGTGCCGCGACGACTGCTGAGCAAACCATTAAATAATTACTAAGTGTACCCAGTCTTCAGATTTACACATCGGCATACAGGTGTGCCTGTGACTTACATAGCATGCTGCAGATTGGTCCTGAGCTTGGCATAATTCATGGCTCTTTCTTGCTGGCGTGCCTCCTCTTGCTGTCTTTGAGCCAGCATCCACGTCACCTGGGAACTAAATATATGAGAGCACATTATTTAGCCATGTTTTGACCCACAACTGTCTGGTGTTTTTACTGGGGATACCATGAGGATACAACTTAGTTGCACACTGGCCCGATGCCTGTAAAAACTCAGGGTGGATAAATAAACTAGTCAGTCACTGTCCCAGTAGGACCAACACTTGGCAGGCTGTTAGGAACAACCATTTTGCTACCATTTGCCCTCCAAATTAATAGCATGCAAATGGGCAATTACACTGAACCCTGTCTTAATGTATTTTGGCTCATTCCAGTCCAAACCTTTTCTCAGAGAATAAGTGATGCTCTGGCCTGAATAATCGGCCTGGATATGAGCCTAGATGTATTTATAAAATGTTATAGTATGAAACATCGGGATAAGCTCAAATAACAGATAATTAATTAAAAGTAAATGGTCATTAAAGAGCTTTGAGATTATAGGGTCAACAAAGAAAGAAGAGGGAAAAAACGTTAATGTTGGACTGTGGGGTTTTTGAGTAATTGGAGATGCTAAAGGAAAGTAAGTGGTTACTGCTGTAGCTCCAGGCTACTTCCAGTTTTCTCAGCCTGTACTTTGAGAAGCTACAACTATTCACTACTCATCTTATATAATCTCAACTTAGTTAGAGGCACTATTCCAAATCCTGCTCACTAATATCATGTAGGCAGATTGATTAATTCAATTCTGAAGCTCAGACACCATTTTTCCTCATTGATCTGCCCATTCTCTGCTGATTAAGAGACACATAGCAAATCTGTAAAGACTCCTAATGTGTTTGTTCTTTTCCTAGAGATTTATCTAGGTAATAGGTCATTATCAAAACTGCCCTCATTATTGTGCATCAAAATGCTTCGCTAATAATTTCACACTGATATGTTACAGACCTAAGTAATGTGTTTGAGTCTTTGAACCTATGTGTGGTCTTGCCAACTCAAGTGTACTTGTATTTTATTACGCACTTATAAACAAAGTTTTCAGAGGTTTTGCATCTAAGGACAGTGAAGAATCAATAAGTCCTCTACAGTAAAAATGTTTTTATTTCAAAGAAGCAGCGTGTATTAGCCTGTAACGATTACTGTGCTGAACATGACAGCAATAGTGCAGCAATGAAAGACTGAGGCATGCATACTTGTAATCCATGGATGCCTGGTGGTGCTGGGGCGTCGGTTGATGGTGCTGCGGGTGTTGGTGGGGTTGCTGCTGGTCGTGAGGGAGGGGGTAGACCCCCATGAAGCTGTCATCACGTGCCCTCTTAGGGTCCCGCATGGCAGTGGAGGTGAGATGGGGAGATGGCATCATGACTGGAGTCTGCATGCTCTGCTGCCAGACTTCGCTGCTGCTGCTGCTCTCCTCTGCACGGGAAAAGCCAAAGAGTTTGTTTCAAACAACCACACACATTCTCGTTTTTATACATTTTGCATAAGTTAGCAATGCAAAGCTCTATTGTCCTGGCCATGCTGATTTTGAGGAGAATCAAAATTTAGGATTTTGTTTGGTTGCTATGGCAAAAGCAACACATTAACCCTTGCACCAGGGGCAGGGATTGCCACAGTTCACAGAAGAAGCATACAACTGAAATACAGTTCTGAGCATGTCTGTGTGTTTGGCACTCCAGGAACAGAAACCACCTGGAAAATTACACAACAATGAAAACGGTGGGCCGTCTCTCCCCAGCCTCCAGTGAGCCACAATACTCAGCCGTGTTGTCACATTGATAAAGGCTAGCATATCTACCTATTATTAACCGTTATTCTTGGCTTAATTTGTCCACAATATGAATTAGCATGGCATTCTGTTTAAGTGCTCTGGTGGCAACAGAGTAATGTTCTCTAGAGCTGTAAATTAAGCCATAACATCAGGAACATGAAGTATCACTTGTAAAGGACAAAACAAAAACAAACTTGATGGTGATTGTATGGAGCTTTTATGCTTTCTCATTTATTAGTTAGGGGCTTTAAAATAACCAAGAAGGCTTGGACTTTGCCTTGGGGCCGGTAAACTCTACTTTTCTTGAAATCAGAGCGATATCCTGTCATGAATAGTTCCGAAGCAAACATACACAAGAGAGGTTTTTTGACTGTTAAAGAGTACTTTGACTCCCTCCTAACATCTGCTGTTTAATCTCCTAACCCCACCCATGCAGGCTAGTGAGAAGACATCTGGGTTAATCTGGGCTCTGTGTTTGTAACATCGTGCCTGGCTGAGTTGTATGCATTTCTCCGATTTAATTCATGTTTATAGTTTATAGAAACCTGCTAGCTTTAATCTTTTTAAACCAAACTAAAAATCAATATATTTTTTCCACCTGCACTATAATTAAGCACTTTTATTTTAATATTCCTGAGTAAACAATACCTTCTGGCAACTTCCTCTTGGCTGCTGAAGTTCCAGCTGTAACAACAGGAGGCTTAGTCTTCTTGGAGCGAACGGAAGAGCCTCTGCTGGAGTAGCCACTCATCACAGACATGGTATCATCATCGCCCCCAGCCTGTAGGGAATTCCTGTAGGAGATGAGAGGAAGCCAGCAGTCCTCTCGCTGCAGCGCCATCTGGAACGTCATGAATCGCTCCAGGTACATGTGGCTGGGGAGAAGAGGGAGGTCATCTTGAGAAAATGAAATACGAAATACACAGGACAAACTTCACACGTGAAACCAGGTGCACATTCCAATTGGGGCATTCGAAGCTGCAAAAAAGCTGTCATGCATCAGAAACACCAGTTGCACCAGTTGTCACAAACACCTGTTCCACTGAGATACTGAAGCTTCCCATCCAAAAACAGAGGGGGGAGAAAAGAAGAAAATCAGCTTACACAGTCCTCTTGTCTTGTCTCATAAGCTTGGAGGAGAACTCGCTGAGGATGTCCAAGAAAGCCAGGTTGCGTGGGGGGCTTCCTTCTCCTTGGGGACTAGGCTCCTTAAATGCAAACTCAATACCATCCCTGAGAAAAGCACAGAGGCAGAGAGAAAAAGAAAGACCTGTGAGCAAGGATTAGCAACGTTTTGTGGACATTAAACAAAAAGCAGTTCATCTTAACTGTGTAGTAGAGGTGTGCATACGCACATCATTCATGATAATACCGGTATTTTTTGGTTTTGCCCCGGGTCAATAAATAAATATTATATCGCGATGGTGTAAAAACAAATCACCCTATTACACAGCGGATTACGCTAACGTCGATCATGCAGCATGAAGTTATTAAAGTTGTGAAAGTGACTGCAAACATGGCTAAAGCATCACCGCTGAAGATTTAATTCCCAAAAGAGCAGCTACTTGAGTGGTTTGGAAATATTTTGGATACAAACGAGCAGAAACAGAACAGACCACAATAATATGGAAGGAGTGCAAGATGCCTGTAATATCGAATGGGGGAAAGTACTTCTAAACTTACTTCACCATCTCAAGCATCAGCAGCCAAGTCTGTACCAGGATTGTCTGAAAGCCTGAGAGAAAACTCTGCAGCTAACACTACAAAACTAAAACAAAGTAAGCTCATTCAGCATAGCCTCACCGAGTCTCTAGCTAGTTGTACTCCGTATGATTTTAAAAAACAAACGCTGGAACTAGGGCTGTGCGATATGACCAATCACAAAAATTTCTGTAAATTATGTGAATCTCGGGCAGCTCGACTTGCGTGAAGTGTTTCCAGCTGCGCATCCTTTACCTGGAGTCGAGTGTTTTAACCGATGTATGAAACTATACATTTTTAAACATAAGTTGTAACGGCTGCCGTTTTCTTTGTATTTATTACACAGCGTGTTGCGGGGAAAAGCCTGTTCTAACTTTTTTAATTCTCATCTGTAAATAATCTGCTCTTTCACGTGATTCAGTTTATTTTGAAAAGTCTCAACAGGATCTTGAGCTTTTTTGTGAAAGGTTTATGTGGAACATATCACTCATTCCTACTGTCGTAAAATATCTGAGTTAAGAGCAGCAACCCTGTGCATATCCTTAGATTCTGAGGCTGGAATCACTGGGATTTTCAACATTTAGAGACCTTTCAAAATCAAAAGATAAAAAAAAAATAATCTGCTTCAATAACTATTTGTATAATATGGTACCTACATAGAGCTTCACTAATTAGATTGTTAATTGCTCAAACAGCACACTCATTTGTTATTACAGGCTAGCGGTTTACCTTTCCTAAATGTAACAAACTGAGAATGGACCACTGAATATTTTAGGTTATCGGATTCTTAATATAAAAACAAACTGTTGTGACTTGTTGGCCCCATATCAGATCAGTAGCTTAAGTGTGTTGAACACATACAGCATTTGATTCGTACCACTTAAGTAAAGCAAGTTGCAGTAGTCATGCCACAACTTTCAATAAATGAAAGTTGTGGCATGCCTACTTTAAAACAGTTTAAAGGGGTGGCTGTAGCTCAGGTGGCAGAGCAGGTCAACCACTAATCAGACGGTCGGTGGTTCGATCTCAGGCGCATGCCAAATATCCTTGGGCAAGATACTAACCCCATGTTTGCCTACTGGTGGTGGTCAGAGGGCCCGGTGGCGCCAGTGTCCGGCAGCCTTGCCTCTGTCAGTGCGCCCCAGGGCAGCTGTGGCTACAATGTAGCTTGCCATTGCCAGTGTGTGAATGTGTGTGTGAATGGGTGAATGACTGAATGTAGTGTAAAGCGCTTTGGGGTCCTTAGGGACTGAGTAAAGCGCTATACAAATGCAGGCCATTTACCATTTTAGTGTAATATTACTTTATATAAAATAAACCTGTGAAATACTAGAGAGAGCTGTCAGAATTACTACCTCTTTAGTACACATTTTAAAATATGACCTCATGACAAGTGTACTGGACCCAACTAGGCAGGCATATTGTAAGATTCTGGGTCTATAGCAACAATTAATGGGAACTACTTTTATACATTTATTTTTGTCTGTTTCAGTCCTCTTGCACTCTTCTCTCTGCACCATGGAACAAAAGAATTCAATTTCCAGTAATAACTTAAGTAGTTTTAGGCCTTCTTTCAGAACTCTTTGAATTGGAACAAATTTAATAATACTAATCTGTGAAACTGATTGGCTCAAACAGATAAAGGTTTACTAGTACCAATGTTTCATCAGAGATTTCGCTCCGGATGTCCAATATAACGTAGCACTCACTGACTGTGAGAGATTTAACAATTCACATGAAAGAAACAAGCCACCAAGAAGATTGAATGCTTAAAACAACCAATTTTCCACCACTTATAACAGTATTAAAATAGATTTCTACCACAGCAATAGTTTGTTTTTAGAGAAGATAGTTGAAATGATAGTAGTGATTAGAGCAGGGCGATATGGCCAAAAATATTTATCACGATATATATTTGAAAATTTGCGATAACGATATAACTGACGATATAATTGATGCGAGACAAAATACAACTCCACAACATTACTAGCGCAAAAAGAAAACCTTCCATTTATTTTCACTTAAATAAGAAGCTGGTTTTTATGTACATTAAAGCTTTATAAAAATGTAACAGTGCAAATACAAATTCCTTGCTGAAAGTTTAACCAAAAGGCATTTCCAGTAGAAATGGGCTGACATATCCTGAGCATAACCATATATAATATCCACTGAAGTTAAAAAGAGGTGCTTTGCAAAATTAAACTGCAGTATGCAATACGTATTTTTCGGACCATAAGGTGCACGGGATTATAACGCACATCAAGCGAAACAAAGCAGTCAGATAAATCAAACTTTATTAAACTCATTCTTCTTGCTTCCTCCACTTCTGTACCATTGATTCATTAATGTTGAATTCTCTGGCAGCTGCTCTATTCCCATGTTGTTGCAGTATATTAATGACTAACCTCGTATTGTGGATGGATTATCTCAGTTGTTCTCCTGACTGAAGTTTGGTCTGTTTACAGCACCCTGCCATGCGATTGCATTTGTCTCTAACCATGAGGAACCTTAACGTTAACTTTTATAAGTGGAAAAGTGTTAGTGTTCGTCCTCCAGCTTCCCTGTTTATGTTATGCTAACATAGCTGTGTCGCTAGTGATCACGTAGCACATCATTATATACCAGCTAGCCCAACTTCAGTAACCCTACAAACGTCACTGCTGTTTAGTTTCCTGTCTTCATTTATGTTGGAAGTGATAGCAGAGCTGTACGTTTGATTTTTTTCAGAAATCTCTCAGTCAGAACATGCAATATCATGCTTAGGTAACTAGCGAGCTAACTTCCGCTAGCTTCCCGCTAACTTCTAACTCTGTTAAATGTAATAAATTTTGTTTTAATGGATGCCTGGAAGTTAAACTTCATAGTTACACCTGGTAAAGCAGCAATGCTGATCGTTTTATTAAAGATGAAAGAATTTAGACAGTTTTTAACGCTCAGTGATGCTGCAGTGTTCGTTTGAACTGAAGAATAAGGAGTTTAGGACCCAGATTACTCCCAGATTTAAGAGCATCTTAGTCCAACAAATACGACAATAACGACGGCCGCTTGCATGTTCTGCAAAAAAAAGTGCTTTGTCGTGTATCTGACGGACAAACACCAAACCAGTTCCACATCACGGAAGTTGCACCATTTTTACAAACCAATTCTGGTTCATCTGTTTCACTCAACAATCGGCCATGTGCGTATGAAAACAAAGGCACTGCACATGCGCGTTTTACTCATATTCTATCGCGATATTTCATTTTCCTATTGTTGCCTAACATTATACCGGTATTACCGTGAACGGTATAATATGGCCCAGCCCTAGTAGTGATGATCCACCATCAGATATTAAGAAAAGTCTGTGCGGCTCATTTCATTCACACGGCTCAAATATGTAACGGTTGGTTGCCATCCTTTATGTTTCTGCAGTTCAGTGTTGTGTTTTTGTTTTGTTTTAAACATGTTTTTCTACAATACTTACTGTACTGGAAAAGGCTAGAGTGTAACATTTCATGCATTAAGCCTCTCCAAAATCCGGAGAAAAAACAACATGGCAAAGGAAACACAGTATTCAAGAAGTAATTTGTCTAACATGACAGTTCCCAGATACGGGGCCAAAATCTAAGAAAAGCTTTGTAACCCAATATGAGCAGAATAAAGCCTTACTTGTGCAGCATGGCAATGGCATCTCTGGTTTTGACTTGATCGAGACCGAAAGTTAGAGAAAAACGACGTGCCAACTCCTTGATTCCACAGAATGCCGAGGAGGAGCGATCAAAGCCATGACCCAGTTCAGTCACCATTTCAATAAATAACTAGGACACAGAGAGATATGGAACATTAGATAACATCTTAACCACTGGGACGCATGAGCAGAAGGTCACAATTATGGAATTAATTAATATGCGAGCAACAGTGTGCACACTGACCTGCTGCAAACTGAGGATGAGCGTCTTGGCACACTGAATCTTGTCAATTTGCCGAGTCTTACTCATAGTCTCCTTGATGATATCACCGTAATCATTGTAATACTGTAAAAGCAAAAAAACAAACAAACGGGAAAAACATTGAAAGGTCGTGAAGAATTTTGTGCGTGTGTGCATGCATGTGCCCAAGGTCAGGACAACAGCAAATGTGTTAATTAAACAACTATTTTTTCCTGTAAGAGTTACTTATATTCACAGTTAATGGGGGTAATACACAACTGCATATTTTTAAAATGACAAATGCTTAAGCTTACCCTCATGTACTGTTTAAAGATATCAGCTCCAGTCCTCATTTCTACCACACAGTAGATAATGAGTTTACAATAGGCAGCCAGGAGGTTTCTTCTCTTGTGCAGAGCTTCAATCTTTACTGCCTCGTCGTCCTGTTGCCCATCTGAGGGGGAACAAACAATTTGAAATCCCATTAGCTACTTCCTCACTTTGGCCAGTGCAGTGCCAAAACTGCACATCTGCATATTCATACCTGTGCTATTTGTGTCATCATCCTGGTCTATGAAGACATGGTTCATGATGAACGAGAGCAGTTCAGACTGTAGTGAGTCCTCTGGAGAATAGACCAGGGGCTCCAGGTGTTCTCTGCCTCCGGACACCATCTGGTGGCTAAAGATGAGCAGGAGATCACACAGGATGGTGAACGCCTGTGGAAAAAAACGAAGAAGAAAAGAACAAAGTTAAAACTCTGTGTGCACAAGCCCTAAACAAAATGATCACAAATTAGATTTCGAATTAAGCAGATACATTATAAGTGCTCTGGAGCTTAAAAAACATCCATTGTAGCTGCAATAAGGGGCAACAAAACCACCACTTCAGAGTTAAAAGGAAAGTCTGTTCAGCTGCACAAAGTCCATGTACTTTAGGTGTTCTTGCTTTGCTTTCAAGTTGATTTTACGCGCACTTTTAAACATGGATAATTGTCACTTTCTCATCTGTGTCACCTGCTCTTTGACAGCTGTGTTAACGTTGGTGAGGTAGCGCTGACACATCATACAGAATGCCCTCATCTGCTTCCTCAGGGTCACCAGATCATCCTGAAACAAAGACAAACGCATTTTAAAACATTACATTTATAGCTGCTTAAATCTGTTAAAACAGCACAAAATAGCAATGAAATATGATTAGACCTCACCTTTCTGGAGCTGCCCTCAGATAACTTGGCCAGGTGCCACAGTATCACGTAGTGGGTACATTGCAGTGAATGGATGACTATCTACTCACAAGGAGTGAGAGAGAAAGAGAAAAAACCCACACAAAAGAAAAAAGAAAAGAAAAAATGTATCAGTATTTTCGAGCATTTAATAAAAATAAAACAAAATTATGCAGAGTAACTTATATATATATATATATTACCTGCTCAGGCATGTCCCCGTTCTCTATGCCAGTATTAAGCAGCTTGAAGTTGCTGGTAAAAAGGTCCCATCCCGAGAGGTCATGTGCACTGCAAAAGAGTTGATGACGTCTCATCACTTTCAAAAACGTGCACACTGAATCTACCAACAATGCAGCAGACGTAGATAAAATCACATAGAAAATACTTCTGAGAAAACATACTTGTGAAAAGCTGTGATCCTCTTTAGAGTTGACAAAACCTGATAAGCATCATCTTCATCAGCATCTTCACCCTGTACAGAAAAAAGTGATTTTAACAGGTCAAGATCTTTAATGTTATCATAAATAAAAACAAACTGGAGTTTTCAGATTGTCCAGAAAGGTGAAAATTTCTGATGAGCTTCTTTACAAACTATATGGTAAGGTCATTCACAACACATCAAGTATTTTCATCCTTGCTATATATAAGACTTCTGTACAACAGGATAAGTTCCAGTACCAATAAATGAAGAGTTATGAAATGTGACAGAGCTAGAACAGAACACAAATAATGGAGGCTGTGCTCTTTTCATGGTTTATGTTGAGCTAGTTTCTGTTGTACTGGACTTATAGGTATGCTGGACATTTAAGCGCACTATTACTCTCACCTCTTGTAAAAAGTCCTCCAATAGCCTATTAAATTTGTCCACCAGCTCATCCAGCAGCTGGGAGCGGGCTATGTCCACCCTGTTAAAGATTGTGAATTCCTCATTGCAGAGGGCGTGGTAAGTCTTAGAGCAGGACTCTAAAACCTCAGTGTCTGTGTGCTTCTCCACAATTTCTTTGATCTGACGCAGCAGGGATTCCAGGTGCTGGATGGAGGAGAGCGAGAGATAAGAGATATTAGCATCGCGTGTGTATGATAAACAATCACATTAATATGTTAAATACATTAATCCAATTTGTTCTGATCTGATTAGCGCTGTCCGACAAGCCAATTTGTCTTACCTTCTCCAGACGCCCTGTGGTATAAATTTCCAGGTCAAAGAATTGCGGAAGCTGCAACAAGTTAGTCACCTTCTCTCCATCCACGGCATACTGTGGAGCACATAAAGAGCACAATGATGCTGTACTGTTAAAAGTACAACCTCCTTAGGAAGATTGCTTCTAAGAAAGCTGAGTGGATGACGACATACCTTTGCCAGTAGAGGGGGCAAAGCCACAGCAAACAGCTCTGTTATTCTGGTTCTGTCATCCAGCTGAGTCTTCTTCTCTTTAGCTGTCATCACCTGATGTGTGATGCAACCACATTAGACCACACAACTAGTCTCCATTCATCCATTCAGAAAGTGTACTCTGACTTCTTAATACCAAACACCACCATTTAGGGTAAATGTAAACTACATTAATTAATTAATCTTTTTTGGCGCATCTGGGGAATTTTATTTTTAGCTTTTAACTGAATTTCCTAAATAATTTAAGTAGTAAACTGAGAAATCGATGTGTTGTAAACAACTCAGAAGGACTGCATAAAAAGGGCCGAAAGCAGCTGTGGTTAAACTCATTAAAATAAAGAAAGTATGCAAGTGCAGTAGAAACATGACAGAAAGTACATGTTTAGTATCTACAATTATGCAGAGTGAAGCTATGCACCAACTTTCAACTGTTTAAAAAAAACAAACAAAAAACAAAAAACATGAAGAATATCCCAGAACTGTTCTTATCTCCAAAATCAAACACCACGACAATGAGCAACAGAAAGTATATACATTAAAACAATCTTAGCAAACAGTCTTATCCTCTGATAGCCTACATGTTGCACTTCAGACAGCAAAATTACAAAAATAAATAAATAATCAAACAACAAGTTGGCTGACAATTATTTGAAGACCTATGAACAGACGTGGATCTGTAGATCTTTTAAGTGGCCGTGTTTCAGAAGGTTCATAAAGAGTTAACCAATTTAACATAATTAACTCTATAATATTACTGTCACCAAAGAAATCCCAGGATAGTTGGCCGATTAGGAGAACAGCACAAAGACAGCATAATCCAACAAACAGACATGACTAGTATTGGCTTGTGATTTTTAGCGTGTCAGCCACTCTTACCCTCTTCCCTGTTCCTCTTCCAACAGGTGGGTGGCACTCAGCAGCCTGGCGTACAGTGCACAGCATGATTTCAATCAAAGCCGTCTCTTGTCTGTCTGTAAGAGCTGCGAAGAAAAACCAAACAGAGAAATCAATAAATCACAATAGTGCTCTCAACTGCATACCAGTACAAAGAAAGAAAGAAAAAAACCCAGTGCCATACCTTCCTCTCCTGGCAACGGGTCATCTAGCAGTAAGCTGATCATACACTCCCAGTCTTTCAGTAGCTCTGCACCACATTCCCAGAGTGAGTCCACTAGGTAAGCCGCATGCTCGTGGAGCTGATGGAATAAGTGTTCAAACAGATGAGGGATGGATCACTGATACTGTTTACAAAACAGTACGCGCAATAAAGACAGAAATGTGAGAACAGAAAATATAGCATGATAATGTACCTCACTCTCCAGGAAGAAAAAGACAGTGGTCTTAATGAGGTTGGCATTGGGACTTTGTCTGCCTCTCCTTTTAGGGGCACCTTCATCTTCCGGTTCTCGGTGGCTGAACAATCTTTGAGAATATTTTTCATTAGTTGGGAATCACATGGAATACTAACTCAAACAGCTGATATACTATTTCTTGGAACTGTAAACAAAAATCACTACAAGCCTGAAGCTAGAAATCTTAACTTATGTCTAACATACTTCTTAAAAAGGAATTCTCCAGCTGCAACTGCGACCGGCCTGTGTGCCGAGTACACCAAGTGATAGACACTCTCACAGTCCTCAGGAGTCAACACCTCATCTGTACTACTGCAGAAACAAATACAAAGAAAATTACAAAGACTTTATCAGTAGCACACATGTACTTGATGCAAATCACAAAATTTACAAGTGCTCAGCCTTGAAGTATAAACTACGTCCCAATCACTTATGTAATGTTGTTCAGCACATTATCAAAAACAACCACTTACTTCAAGACAAGAGTAAGTAGCTTAATAGCTTGTACTGCTACATCATATTCTTTGTCAAGAGTCATAGAGACGATGCGGTCCTAAACAAAAGGAGAGACAGAAAACTTAATGAGTCATTTTGCCTCGCAAACTCCTGAATTACTGAAAGCATAGTTAAATAAAGACAAGCCCATGGAGTTTGTTTCTCCAAGTATGGAACAAATACAGTTGTTGTGTTTAAGTTGTCCAGCAGGTGGTGCTGACCTTAAAGCGACTGGTGAAGAGCTCCAGTCTGGCATTGAGTTCTCTGTTGTGATAGAGGCCCTGCAGTGCTGTGAGACACTTTAGACGTACTTCACCTTGCTGGAATAGAGTACGAAAGTATCCATTACTGGTTACTGCAGTTATCAACACACTCTTTTTAAAAAAATAAAATAAAATAAATTAAGTATACACCTTAAGAGGAGCTTTTAAAAAATTCAGAGTCCTTTGTATTGCCCACCTTATCGTGCATCGTCCATCCCACATACTTCAGATAGCTGTCGTTGAGGAAGGCATCACTATAGAGTTTCATCCACACTCCAATCTCTTCTATACAGATCGCCCTGATTTCTGCTATTGAATCCCTGTTAAAACATTATTTAATAAAAAAACGAATGAGGGCTGTTAGCAGTCTGTAGAAAAGACAGTGATAACAAAGTTCAAGACTGGATGCTGACTGACGTAAGGCCATACCGATATCTGTGCACAAACACTCCTTTGAATATTGCGTTCATCATGTTTTCAATCTCGTCCTGATTTTCCTGGAGCTGAAATTAAGAGCAGAAAAAACCATGTCAGCGCATTTTATCACACAAACACAGCAACTGACCAGACTGCAACAATAACTGGTGGTCAGGATGCATTGTTAACATAATAAGACTAGTGTGACAGTCAACTATGCCACCATGCTGCGGTGTGGCTGCACAGTGAACTAACAGATGGATGCCCTGTGGGACCTGCTGTTATATAACCAATAAACCCGCCATACAGGCTAAATAACACTTGGCATTATGGGTTCACCACCTACAGAGGAGCAGCAGTCACTATTCTTCCTAAACCAACAAATGTCTGCTCACAAGCTACAGTAATTCCTGTTTACATGGTTATATAGGTTCTTTCATGACTTGGGGAGAGTCCAAGTTTAACATCAATTGTTGATTTTGTAGAATACTGGTTTCAATTCTTTGAGGTGACCACAAAAAAAAAAGGAACAAATAAAGAACAAACAATATACTGTGAATCTTTCACAAATCACCTGAGATTTCTGGTATCGTCATCTCTGATTCACAATAGAGTCCTTATTTTGAAACAAAGTTCAATTCAATAAATACTCTAGTTCAGAAGAATATACTGTGTATGCAATGACTATCACTCCCCCCCCCAAAAAAAAAGTTCTGAGAGAAACTGGTCTGTGTCCTCCCACTTCACGGGGGAAATGGGTACAAAGCGCTGTGTTGTTGCCAACACCGTCTCCAGCTGCTGAAACATAATAACCAGTTAAGCCCATTGTGTTCCACAACTCTGCACAGACGCAAGCTCTTACAAATTAAACAAATCAAGGACCAAAGTAGTTTTCTTCACCTAAACAGAGTAGGCTAAAATTTATCTGTTCAAATGGATTTGGTTACCAGGGAGTTTTCAAAGCTTGTTACTAATTTGCTAAATCTAAAATGGATCCATTCTTTACAGTTCAACTTTACTGTGTGCTAGATGATACACATTATTCTCACACATCAATGCTACACTTTTACCTCATTTACATAGCTACACTGGCAATATTTAAAAATCTATAGCTGCTTTCAATTAATGTAATGGCATCTGAATGTGTTGGCTTCGTGTCTAAAGGACTCTGGTCATTTTTCAAAAATGGAGAAAAAGAACATGAGAGTATGTGCACTAGGGCAGACACAGTAACATTTGCAAATCTGCTTGAACAGGGCATAAATCTGAAATGCATGCAGTCACATTAACAGGCAGACCTTGAACAGCAATAACATTTATCTCTCCAACTTCAATTTTCATTTGCACCAAGATTGAAGCATTAGTCATTTCTGTTACTTTCAAGCTGTAAGAGACGTCCTTCTCACAGCCTGTGTGGAAGGGGCAGGGAAGAGATGCCTCTCAGCTGCAGCATCATGCAGCACGTGCACACAGACACAGAATTAAACTTTCAAAAGTGTGGCTCCACTTCAACAGTCAACACGATGCTTGCCAACACAAATGCAACAAGTCTTTTAAACACAGGGCACACCTTTCTTATGCACCGCATCTCTCTGAATTAAGCAATTTTCTGTAATATTTATGAACTTTAAAAAAGTATACATTATTGAAAATTTTCTCAAAATATTGTGATATATTTTTGAGGCTATACAGCCTACCCAACTGCTCCTGTTTTTGTCTAACTGAAGGGAAAGCAGCATTTAATGCAAATAAATGAGGGGTGTTTTCAATCCTTCTTTTCCATAAGCTACTGTCATGGATGACAAACTACAGTTGTAGTTTGTCAGCATTATAACCATCAACAGCATAAATAAAATGCAAGCACAGAAGTAGAAGTCTAGTTAGCGTTTGTCCTGTAAACTTTAAGTTTTATATAACTGTTTAATACTTTAACAAAAGCTGACATAAATCTAAATTCTAATTCATCAGAAACTTGTACAACATTTTCATACATGTGGAAGATGAAGTTTTTTCCTTTCTATTTGGGTCAAACATCTCCAGCTGCAAGCATCTCCTTCCTTTGTAGCCTGGTTTTACTCAACAGTATGTTTTTATCTCAATAAATGTGTTGTTTCCACATTTATGGGGAACAGTTGTATATGTATATATTGTATATATTATATACATTGCAAATATCAGTGCTTTGTTGGAGATTGTTGAAGTAGTTCTCTTTTAGGTACGAAACTGTCATTAGAGTGTGACACAATGCTCTTACTTTCAGACATGCCTGGCTTTGTCTCCTTGTTGTACACACAAAAGAACGTAAACAAATGGTTTTGCTACAGTAAAAATATTGCGATAGTAGGGCTGCACGATTAATCGTTAGAAAATCGCGAGCTTAATTCATACTTATGTGCGATCTCATTTCCAAATGACAACGATTTAAAAAAAAAAGAAAAAAAAAGAAAAAAGAGACGACGACGATTGTACCGCATTTTGATCCGGGACGTAATCTGCATGAAAACAAGCGCTCACTCTTCCTGCTCAACAAATGACAAGGGCGGAGCCTTATACCACGTGATACAGAAGCTGGCTGCTAAAATTAGCAGGGAAAAAACAACGGAGAGCACGTCAGGGATGACGAGAAAGTGACTGGAGAAAATCCGTCCCGGTCAACCACCCAAACATCAATAACGGGAACCTTATACAGCGCTTCCCTATACACGTCGAACTCCCGCAGGCACAAACAAATTACGGAGGCTATTACTTATCACCTGACCAAAGATATGGCTCCCATCAACACTGTGCAAAACGAGGGATTTAGGAAAATGATCAACACCCTAGACAAACGCTACACAGTGCCGTCCCGCAACTATTTTTCTATTGTTGCACTACCTGCTCTATACACGCAGTGTCGAGCAAAGGTGGAGACGAATTACAAGCAGTACAACATTTGGCGGAAACGACAAAATGTGAGACATTTGTTGTTTTTATGTTTATTTATTGTTTTTATGTTCAGTCTCAACTGTTACGAAGTTGATGTGCAGTTAATAAGTGCAATAAATATTTATACTGGAAAAGAAAATCGTGAGAGAATCGTGATCTCAATTCTAAGCAAAAAAAATCGTGATTCTCATTTTATGCAAAATCGTGCAGCCCTATGCGATAGGATACTTTTAACGTAAAAATGTATACCGGTACTATAGCTGATGATACAATGTGGCAGAGCCCTAAGAAACAGTCGCCAATTATTTTGATACATTACCAAATCACTACTCAAACAAACCAGTTTTCAATGTGAAGTTTAAGTGTCAAACGTACAAATGAATAAACATGACATGTGCTTAATGTAATAAGCTGCATGACAAAAACAAATGCAACCAATTGTTGCAATGCTTACCTCTTTACGTTTTTGCAACAGCAGCTCCAGCCTGTCATTTGCCCTTTTAGCGACCATTTTATTTCTCTCTGCCTCATACTGGCGCTGGGTGTTGTCCATGTTGATGCTCAAGTTTAGAGCTACATTCACCAGGGCTGTCATCAGCTTCATGGCTGTCAAAAACACAACAAAGAACACGAAGAAATAAAATAATTTCTGTTATCTGTAGATTATTTCAAAACTATCTCTCATTAAGTTATGTGAGCTTATCTGACATCAGTGGGTTTTGGTATTAATAATTTGCAATGAAAGTTAGTTCTGATTGCACTACAGAGCAAAATTGCAATACCTTAAATTTAGAGGATGGTGAAATGGTCACAACTGGAACAATATTTGTATTTTAGAAAAAAAAAATAAAATATGTTTGGGTTCCTTTAATTCTGACTAAGTAGACACCTTGAATTCAAGTATGCTTTACAAAAGACGACAAGTCACCAAACTCAAAGCAAATTGATTATGAATAAATCCAGTTTTAGCAACACCTGGGTAACACAGTAGCTTAGGTGCAGAGAACAATCATTAACTAGTGTATTATCTAAAATAACTATCCACCAGCTGAAACAGGCCAGCCTGCCAAGACCAACACTCACACCCAAACAGAAGCACAAAAAAAAGCATATTGAAAGTTCATGACAACAACTTTCCAGATAGAAAAAACCCCTGTATGTTTTATAGTCACAGTACCCACGTGACAGAGTAAGCATTAAGCCTAACAATATCGCCTATGTGTTCTACACAGCTCGGATTATTGTAGAGCATATGATCAAGATTCTTCTGCGTTTTTTTAATGCGTTTAAATCCCCCTTTGCTGCTTACATTTATCCTAAGTGTTCATGTGTACACAACATGCTCATAATAAAGACTTCAGTTGCCCTGCCCTTAGGAGTGTAAAAACATTTAAAAGAATCTAATCACAAAAAATAACTTAAAACATTTGTGCAGGTGGCCCATCTAGGTTGATCACTGGGGTTATTAACTTTAATACTACTATGAAACAAAATGTGCAGACTGTATAAAAAAAAAACTAGAGTTTACACCAATGAAAATTTCTGACCTCATAAATATCCAAGAGCACTACAAATGAGTCTCCAGTTCAAACACAAGGATACAACAAGGAAGAACCTTTAAAACACACAACTTTTCCCAGCTAGCTAACTGTTGTATGCTTGGAAAAGAAGCTATTGATTGTAAATCAGCACAAACACTTAAATATAATTCATAAACACACACAATCTTACCTGCCAGTGTTGAGGTGTGTCTGAAGGCTCGGACTTGGGAATCCGATAGTCCGGTGAGAAGGGAGATGACTGTGTCCATCATATACTCATCATAGATGATACTGTATTGACACTGGCGCACTAGCACCGAAATGAATTCACAAAAGCTTGTTTTGAACTTCTTCCACTGGGGCCCGGCTATGGTTAGAGGGTAGTCACCGCTGTCCTGCAAAGTACACAGAGGAACGACAGTCCTTCACTACAATGACTAGTACAAGTGGCAGTTATCTACCACAAATTAGCAAAGTTTATTGTCCTTGGTACGTACATGAATTCTGTATTTGGCATCTGAAATCAAACTTAAGTGATTTATAGCGAATATGGTGTGATTATTAGTCTAATGTGGTAACTTGCCTCATCAAATTCCTCTGTCATCCGTCGGATGATCTCAGAGTTCTGCATGTTGCGAAACATTTCTCCAGTAACCACACCTGACAGGAAAAAACACAGAAGAAGAAGGAGAAGATGAAGAATAAAGAGGTTAGACAGAAGACAATTTCCTGAGTGGAAAAGCAGAACTACTGATTCAGATGAGTGGAGGGAGGTTCTGCAGGACAACAAAGACTACATACTTCCTCAATATAGTTTAAAAAACAGCCAATCGTGTAGTATTCGTACTGAAGCTGAGAAACATAAATACCTTTGCATCCTGAGCACTGGATGAAGAAATTGATGAGATCCAACAGTGCAACATCTCTGTCATGTTTGTAAGATTCAATCCAGTCATCAACAACAGACTGCAAGAAGATGGGGACAAGCACAAGTTGTGTATTTTTTTCTCTTACTGAGTAAAAGAAAAGGGAAAAAAGGTGGCAATTTCAAAGGGTTTCCTGTTCATACCTGCATTGCACTCCTTCCCAGCTTCACAACCTCAAACAGCATCATGTTTTCCATGCCATTCTCTTGGTGGTGGCCATTTATACGGCCTGCTCCTTTCCCTCCTTTTCCTTTCTCCCCTGCTGCCTTCTTCCCCTTCTTTCCACCCTGGGAAAGTAGTGAAAAAACAAATATAAATCTGAGAACCACTGCAGAGCGTAAGGAAAGAAAAACAATGTGTGTTACCAATACTTGTGCAATGGTCCATTTGTTGCATCTATACCTTTCCTTTAGCTGAATTTGCACTCCTTCCATCAGGATCCTCAGAGAAGTCTGTGTCTGAGGAGAATCGAGTGTCTGTATCCCTGACAAAAACAAATAACTGCATGAGATATCATATCAACCTTAACAATAAATGTAAACTATTAGTAGATACTTACTGAGTATAGGCGAACTCTGATGGTATTTCTGGTGCTATCATTGTTGCAACATCTTCTGGATAACTTTAACTTACGACTGGCTTATAATCCTCACAAAATACAAGGCAGGAGACGTTGCATGTGACCTAGAATATGGAGCAGAATTGTTGTAGAGTGCTACACATGCAGTCTTATTGCACATTTCTCCAGCAACACTGAAAACTAAACAAAATAAACACTTTGTGTTTCCAGAAATCACAGCATCTGTAGTGAGCAAATGTTACTTTGATGTCTTTGAAAGAGAGAGTGAGAGAGGAAAAAAGAAAAAAAGGTTTCACATGGTAACAGGGGGCGGACACAAACGCTCCTGTCATGCTCACTGTCCAACCATTGGCTCCCTCCCTTTCTCTGCTCTCCTGGGTTTACAGACAACGTCATACAATCAAGACCGGAGTGTCTTCCTCAATGTCCAAATATGGCACTGCCCTATCCGCCCCATACATATCTCAACCAATCAAATGCCAGTATCAACATCAACAAGATTCTGCAGGCCACAGGGAAACTATTGCATGGTTGTGAAGTGTAAATTAGTGGCACACAGATCAAAGTAGCAAGTAGAAGTAACTTTTCAAATCAGGACTAATACCATGTCCACTCTGAACCAAATGTAATTTTTTCTGTAGCAGTCAGTGAAATCAATAAAAGCCCTACCGAGTAAACGATTCAGTCTGGAAAAGACAAACTCCACCCATTATACACCAGGTTGGGTGCAGTGAGTCCCTCTTTCAGTCCTAGTACACTTAGAGCTAACATACACAACGTTGTCATTCTTCCATTATTAAACCAGACACAATTACTTAGTAAACTTTAAGGCCGACTATCCGATTTAAATCGAAAGTAACGTTAGCAAATTGATTCTTACAATTTCACGCAAAATGAAGGCTCACGCGTGCCAAATTACAGGTTATTACTGTTTACTGTGAATTAAATAGTAAACGTGAAATTGGTTAACATCAGCTAACAACAAAGCAAAGAGTAGTGCTCAATATGATGATGTTTCTATGACTATGTGAGTTTCAGCTTTTCACAGTTAATTCTTGGTTTGAGAGTTTGGTACCGTACCCATTTCCTTGATAGTGAGGGGGATACTGCATGACAAGACGGGATTCGTGCAGACAGAAAAAGTGGCGCCAAATCGGGGAGTGTATCTCATAAACTTGTTAATGCGAAACGACAGTAAAGAATGCTATATAACAAAAAACACGCTAATGTGAAACTCAACTGTGTGAATTTTTCAAGGACAACTATACCACCAACTACCGGCTCCGCTCGCCCCAACGCTGCCGACACGGAGCCGCTCTTCGTCGGTTCCTGTCAAAATTGACGCCGGTGCGCTGCTGGTGCTAGCGCGAGTAGCTAAGTAACCGTGGATTTTTGGCGTATTTTCCCCAGCGTCAGCTAGTTGAAATTTGATGAAGTAAGCATGCGCTACTTAGGGAAAACAAACTATGAATAGCCAAATAAGAAGAACGAGAAGCGCATACAATGCAATATCGTCAGATTTTCAGAACATGCCAGCGTTTACCATTGCTATACTAGTTGGACCATAATAACAAAACAACGCAAGCCTTTCTGTACTAGCGTAAGCTAATATTAGCCAGAACACAATAAGGCTAGTCAGCAATGCTGCCGTGTACATTAACTAATTTCTGTCTACGTGTCACTCGTAACCAGTCTTCGTCCGAAGATAAAGTAAATAATAGCAGATAAACTCCAATGGACGAGCTGAAAATAACTCCCACTAGTTAGCAATGCTAAGAGCTACTGCTAACGTTACCTAAAAAAAACATCACGTCCTTGCGTCCTCCATCTTGCCTCGGGAGTTCCAGTACCGTATTGCATAAGCAACAAACACTTTGTTTACAAATATATAAAGTGCAAGTAAGTCGGTTGTGGCAATAAAACGCTTCGGTCTGTTCCGAGCTACGTATTTTGCGCCGCTGTGTAAAAAATCCAGTTCGTTAGCCTGCTAACAACCGAAGTAGCCATGTTCCGCGAGCTAGCGAAGCGACTTGGTTCAGGCAGACATCCGCGCTCTGCGCTCATCTAAAGCTAGCCTGGCTAGCGAGACAGCTAGCAAAATACAAATCAACTAAGTTCCAGATAGCTCTCCGCCATTTTACAGCTAACTTACCTTGTTGTGAAATGTAGTCCCGGTACAATCGTAACTTTTACTACTCGTATACAGCCTCCGTCTGAATTCCGCCACAATTCTGTAAAAAGAGTTTAAAAGTCGCGGTCAGAGGCGGTTTCGGACGTTCTCTCACCCCGCTTGCTCCGTAGTTCGGTTTGTTGTTTCGACGACCTGGGAGGAGGATATCCTGGTGCAGAGCTACCACCTAGCGGCCACAATACTCGCACTGAATGCACGGTTTATAGCCTGACATCTAGTGGTAACTGACGAGAACTGCACGGAAACACTACCGCCTCTGTTTTCCGTGGGCTAGCTTTTCTAGCCATTTGTTTTGTATGTATAAAAGGAGCACACAATACTGACCTAGGATGTTACTATTTGAAGTATCGTAGCAAATCTGTATGGTTCTCGTCTGCAGTTCCCTCCCAGTTCACAGTGACAACTTACACACAAACAAAAACAAACTAAGGAGCTAAGCAACATATAGACAAGGTATTTTGTTTAGCACATCAGATAAGACAGTTCTCCAATTCTGCTGTAAGGGTTAAAACACCCTCCCCTACTGTCCTTTAGGAAGATTGTGGAGGTATGTAAAGACGACACCTGATGGTCCGTCACGAGATACTTAATAAAATACAGATCTAATTCCTACAAGATCATTACTCTATATGAGTAATGATTTTTACCATAATTGAAACTAAAATGCTGCACAAAAATTAAAAATCTGTTTCTAAATCTGATTAATTTGGGTCAGTTCTTGTATATTTTACCATCTGCCATCACTTCAGTTTATAGGCAGTCAAATGCCACATCACTCTTACACTTTCTCAAACCTCATCTGATAGAAATGTGACTTTCTAGCTAACATTGCACAATCAGTGCACCGGGATCATCTCTGCAAATACAACACAAAACATTTTGTTTAGTGATGAAATGAAACTCCAAGTCTGCATAATTATTTATTCACACTTAATTAAAGAAACAATAAAATGATTCTTACATTACAATGGTTAACTCCAAGCCCTAAACTTGAGCTTAGAAATGTAAAGGCACAGCAACTGGTTCTATACATAAAACACACAAGTTAAATCCGAATAAATAGGATAAAAGTGGATGAAAATGACAGCAATAACATCAAAGTCAATTTATCTGTGGTAAGTGATGCATTAGAATACATAAACCAAAAGAAAGGCACTTCTGGCAAAATGTGTTTCAAAATAGGAACGGCCCTTTAATGTGTATTTACATCTCAAGGAACTATTTATAAAACCATCTACATCTATACAGATATTTACCATTGTAAGGACTAGGAAAATATAGTTTTACACATTATCATTCTAAGATTTATTAAAGAAAATTGATCCATAAATAATATTATAGGCTCTCTACTTTACAATTACGATATAATTACAATATTATAATGACAGCGTAAAAGCAGCATTGCGTCTGAGCAAGAGTATATTGTTCTCAAGCAATATAGGTCTTGATCTTCTGTGTTATGTCTTGACAGCAGATCGGACACTTGTTGAGGGCCTGTGAACAATTCTCACAAGCAACAAGGTGAGCGCATGGAATGAATACAATGGCAATATCTCTGTCCATGCATATTTTGCACTGTTTTTCCCTCTGCAGCCTCTGTAGTTTCTCCAGTGGGTCCTCATCTGACATAAAATTAAATAAACAGAAGTCAGCACTGCTCAGACTTTGTTTCATGATGTATCTGGGGCACTGAACTAAAAAAGAAAAATGTACCTTCCATATCTTCTGAAACTGGATTTTGATGACTTGAAGCCTGGAAGCAGAGAAAAACAAAATCCTGTGATTGAGATCACTGAAGACCGTAAGTCCTTTAATTATGACGCTCCTTTCACACGCTGAAATGGAACACTAAGCTTATTTTAACTAGAGCCCAATCTGGGACTACTGATGATTTTTCTGGTGTAGAAAATTAATATACTCCCAAATATTCATATACACCCATTTATACATATAAAGTGTGGTACATTTCCAAAACAAGTTAGTGATTGTCTGTGAAGAACAATGTGAGCCTTCCTGCTTTGCAATCCATGATGAAAACCTTTCTAAACTAACCTTAAGATTTTCAGCACTGTTCAACTTTCATTTGGGCACATACACCAGACCTCTAGTGTTGATATTGACAGTGCTTTAAGGGAATGTTAATTTGTAGTTTACGCATCCACAACTTGTGGAAAAAGCAAAAACTTACAGCTCTGTCATGTTGTGGTCTTTGTAGCTGGATGCTGTTGACAAATTCTGGCCCTTTGTTTGCCAAAAGGAAGCTGCACCTGTTTTAAAACAGTATATACTTTGATTAAAACAGACGCAAATGCCACAGAACAAAGAAGACAACCTGTGTGTGTGTATAGATATGTGTAAAAGCATATTAAGAAGACGGGGGTACCATAGTTGTTCTTACCCTGGGTAGTGTTTGGCATGCTCCACCCAAGGGTCTTCCTCAGGCTGCCAATTGTTCAAGCCTCCACCGCAATGGAAACACAAGACTGCGTCTCCTCTTCCTGCAAGGATACAAATTACATTTGATTGCATTCACAGCTACCTACTAGAAAATTTAGATCATACATTTTAAAATGTTGCACAATGTTTCTTTAGCCTCAAACACCTGAACATTACCTGTGCTGTAGAAGCCAGCTCTGGCAAGCCTCTCGTGGTCAATAGGGTGCCGGACACCAGCAAAAGTAGCACGCCTTGCCTCAAAATTCTGCATTAAGGCCGGGTCATTTGCACGCAGATTGTTGCTGGCATCCTCCTCTATACCTGTCTGGATTGGGATGTTCCCAACATCATGCCCAAGGATAAAGTAGCAGTTGGGATAATGCTTGCTGTGCTCACTCCAGGCAGAATCTCCTGGTTCCCACCCATTCAGCCGACCACCACAGCAGAAACACTGAACCTTGTCACTCTGCCCCACGTAAAAGAAGCCGGCTTGGGCCAGATCTTTGGGTCTCACCGGAGTACGGTTGGGCCAAGAAGAGAAGGTCCGAAGTCGGGCTTCTTCATTTCTCATGTGAG
The DNA here is from genome assembly GCF_057381845.1 of Rhamphochromis longiceps. Taxonomy (NCBI): domain Eukaryota; kingdom Metazoa; phylum Chordata; class Actinopteri; order Cichliformes; family Cichlidae; genus Rhamphochromis; species Rhamphochromis longiceps. The sequence continues at coordinate 26,992,143 of NC_140558.1, forward strand.
GAACTATAGGGTAGGGGGCCTCATCAACCACTTCACCTGTTCTCAAACGATATTCCACGTCTCCTACTTCTTCACTGATTAGTGCAGTATTGGAATTCTGGTTAAAACTGGTACGGTGGACGCAGGTGAGAAACGTGCATGATGGAGAAAACTGTGAGAATGAGAAAATTAGAATTGGATCAATTTGGAAGAAAACCAAACAGACAAAAAAAAAAAGTGAAATATTAACCACTTCCACTTTTTCATGTTACAAGTTTGATTACCTGCTTGTGCTTGTCTACAGGCCTGTCTCCACTGTACCAATTATCCACAGTCATATTACAGCTGAAACAGCGGACACGGTCAGACTCGCCAGTGTAGAAGAAACCAGCCTGTGCCAGTGTTTCCGCAGGCACCTTGTTAGCAAGGTTGGAGCCACGGAATGAGTCTATGCGTCTTGTCAACGAGGAAAAATCGGGCGCATTGTCCGACTCCCAAAGACCATCTTGACTGAGATCACACATGATTGAAACAGGAAGCTGTAGGGATTTGTTAACTTGATGGACAGATGATCTGCAAATAGAAAGAAACAGGATATGTTTGAAAAAAAAAAATGGTACAGTCTCCTCATTTGCTTGTTTGTTTGTAAACAGACTCTTCAGTGGTTAAATTCCTGCATTTCCATGTCTGGCGCCAGAGAGCCAAACGGCACATCTGCAGGGTCTCTGTACCTTTAAGAGAATGCCAGCCTGTTATCACATGCAGGAACTGAATGTTCCATGTGAGGGATGGGCACTGGAGAGGCAGGTTTGTCTACAGGCACATTGCATATTACACCACATAAAAGGGTTATACTGCTCGAAGATACAATGCAGCAGAGATCTCAAACAAAAGGCCCAGGAGCCAGAATCAGCCGGTTCGGTTCGCTGTACAGCTTTGGAAAATGTGAAAGAAGGAATGTATTTTGGGCTTTTGACTGTAGTTTTACTGCTTTTCCTATTGACAGAGACCTCCCCGTTCATAACACACCAAAGTAATTAAGTAATACATAAACAATAAAATGACAGAATAGTTCCTGTTTTATCTGTCTACAATAATAATGTCTGTTTTTTCTTTTCAAAAAGGTAATGTGTAATGTAATGTGTTAGTCCCCATAGGGAAATAGTTCCTCTGCATTTAACCCATTCACCCAGTGAAGCAGTGGGCAGCCACCAATGCAGCACCCGGGGAGCAGTGTGTAGGGACGGTACCTTGCTCAGGGGTACCTCGGGGTAGCCGTTCAGTGGAGTCGAACCCCCGACCTTCCGATCATGGCGCCACCACTCTACCTACTGAGCTATCCCTGCCCTTTTACTCTGCCCAGAGTTTTGTTTTGTTTTTTGTTTGTTTTTTAAAGGGAGGAGGCGAGCATTTTCTGTGAATTAACAGAAACTTTCTCTTTTACAATTACAGCACAGTCTGAGAAATGAGCTGCCAGAACTTCTGAAAGTTTATGCATTTATTTCTTACAATTTAACCCTGGAGAGCTGTGCTGACAGGTTTCTTTGATCTACTGCAGCAGTGTTTCTATGGCCTGAAGAAAATCTGAGAAGTACTGTTGAAATCACCCTTCTTTTTTGATACCTCAAGTATGAGATTTTGCAGATAAACTTCTTAACGCTGAGAGTAAGGGTAGTTTCACTGGGCTTGAGGTCTAAAGTGAGCTTGTATGTGGCCTTAGAAGAAAAATGAGTTTGACATCCTGGCAATGCAGAATATGAGGAAAGAGAGCAATAATAACCCAAGGCGTGAAACTATGATTTCAGAATCTTTACATTCCTCAGCGTCATAGTTTGACGCAAAATGGACTTATCGTCCAACGACAGCACACAGTCACCGATTGTGTGCTGGGTCAGATGTTTAAACAGCTGTTTATCAGCTGATACGTTGCCGTATTGATGGGATGCGATCTTTGAACTGTCTTTAGGTGTCTGCATTATTTCAAGTAAATCAATCGCCAGCGTCATCCTTTTATTTTTTTTTTTAACTTGAGCCAAGACTGCATCGTCCCACGCATTAAAATGCTCACTTTTTGACTGACTCGTAACTGCGAACGACATCTAACCGAAAGTAAAACCAGCGACAGGGGAGTTTTCCCACAAGCAGTTCCACGTGTTTCTTTTAACATTTATTAATGATCAGAGTGGAGAGGATATAACCCCAGCAAATTCCAGAAAGGCCCCACAGCTTTGCTTCAGTTGAACACGACACAGAAGCCGTACTGTTTCTGGGAAACGCCGAGAACAATGACAGCAACTGACAGCCAAGACCTCGCTAAACCCACACCGTGTTTTCGTTCAGTTAGAAATTAGTCAATACAGTTACCTAAAAGTGCTTTTATATGTAAAATGTAAACACCCAAAGCGACAATCTTGGACTCTGACCTGTGCTTTGGATCTGTACTGCTAGGATCGTAAGCGGAATCGCGAATGCTAGCTTCAGAGTGCTTGGTAGCTACATTAGCTTAGCCTTTTTACCCAACGCTAGCTAGGTCACCCAGTGACTTATCGAATATAATAACGAAATTTTAAATGTTTACCTTTCAACACAGCTCCTCTGTTTCCTCCAGATAGTGTAGAGTGCGAACACCTCGGAAAGGAGACTCCGGTGAAGTCTTTTGTGACCTCCCTGTCAGGAAGTGAAAACAGCCTTATCAGGTGACGTCAGGAAAGGGTTGTGCCGTGGTGGTTTTCCGTGTTTGGCCAGATCTCTTGGAAAAAGAAATTTTTGATATTAATAATATTTTTAAACCTGGATTACTTATGTAAGAGTCAAATTGCATTAAAATGCTTCTACGTTCTGATCAGAATGGGGGTTCGCTCAAAATGGCTTAGTATCGTCCAGGAGAGCTATGTTTATAAGCCAACAAGCTACATTTGTAGTCCGTTTTCTGATTTAGTTGCATTTCAGCTGTCAGCTACGCCGTTTAATTTAAATGTATCTCCTATCGAATCCGCCAGTCACAGAGCAGCAAGCCAATGCACTTAGGAAAATGGCAGAAATGGTAAAAACGACCTCAAACTGAGCATCAGAATGGGGAAGAAAGGTGATTTAAACACGGTTGCTGGTGCAAGATGGGCAAATCTGATAATAAACTGCTAATCTACTGGGATTTTCCTGCAATACTAGTATTTAATAAATAAAAAAAACTATTCAGTGAATGTCAGTTGCAAGGTATGAAGAAGCGCATAATGTGGTGTGAACACCACACCTTGGTATGTTGTTCTTTGCATTTTATTAAACACACAATAAACATTGAGGTAGATGAGACTCAGCAATAGACTACACCCGATGGCATTCCTGTGAGCTGAGAACATGTTTGTTTTCAGTTTTATTTGTCATATGCAAGTTAGCACATGGTCAACGTTGTAATGAAATGTGTTTGACGAGCAGCAGTCACTAAGCAGCATGATACAGTAGAAGAAAATATAATAAAATAAAATAAAGTAATAAAAAATAGTAAGGAGCAAAATATTAGAGAGATGTGGTAAAAGAGAAAGATGACTAAATATATATGTATCTATAAATATAAATATATGTACACTAGTGATTAAATAAGAAAATCTTGAAAAGAAATATGAAGGGAGGGCAGATGGGATATTGCACAGGAATGAGCAGCAGAAAATTACAGTATTGCACTTTTAAATATAAATAGCAATAACAATAACGTGGAGTGACCAGTGCAGATTAAACAGAGTACTTGTGAAGCTGCAGGTAGCTTCTGAGTGCGTCCTGTGGACTGTGTTGTGTGTGTTTAAGTGTTGTGGTTGAGGTGTCGTATGGCTTGGTGGTAAAAACTGTTTTTGAGTCTTGTAGTCCGAGCAGACAGACTCCTGTAACGTCTGCCAGATGGTAACAAGGAGAACAGCTGATGTGCTGGGTGGCTGTGGTCCTTGATGATGCTGTGTGCTTTACGGAGGCATCGCTGGAGATAAATGTCCTGAATGGCAGGAAGCCTCGTGCCAGTGATGTGCTCTGCTGCCTTCACCACCCTCTGTAGTGATTTACGGCTGCTGGCAGAGCAGCTTCCGTACCAAACTGTGATGCAGCTCGTCAGCAAGCTCTCAATTGCACACCTGTAGAAATTTGAGGTGATATTGGCATTCATGCCAAACTTCCTCAGCCTCCTCAGGAAATAAAGCCGCTGGCGAGCTTTCCTGATAGCAGTGTCTGTGTGAAGGGTCCAGGAGAAGTCCTCTGTGATGTTGACTCCAAGGAACTTGAAGCTGCTGACTCTTTCGACCTTGACACCATTGATGTGGCTGGGCTGGTGTTCTCTGACTGGTTGTTTCCGGTAGTCCACTATCATCTCTCTAGTTTTGCTGATGTTGAGAGTCAGGTTATTTTCCAGACACCACTCGTACAGTGCCATCACCTCCTCTCTATAGGCCGTCTCATCATTGCCTGTGATGAGGCCTATGATGGTTGTGTCATCCGCAAACTTGATGATGATGTTGGACTCGTGTTTAGCAACACAGTCGTGTGTGAACAGGGAATATAGGAGGGGGCTAAGCACACAACCCTGTGGCGTACCTGTGTTTAGGATGAGTGGTGAGGAGGTGTGCTTACCAACTCTCACCACCTGGGGCCTGTTTGTGAGGAAGTTTAGAATCCATCTGCAGATTGGTGTTTCCAGCCCAAGGTCGACGAGCTTCGTGGCAAGTTTTGAGGGGATGATGGTGTTAAATGCCGAGCTGTAGTCGATGAAGAGCATCCTTGCATATGTATTCCCTTTCTCCAGGTGAGTGAGGGTGGTGTGCGTTGCCAGGGCGATGGCATCCTCTGTGGCTCTGTTTGTCCGATAGGCAAACTGAAGAGGGTCCAGTGTGTCAGGGAGGGAGGAGCAGATGTGACCTTTGACCAGCCGCTCCAGGCACTTCATGATGACGGATGTCAGTGCAACAGGACAGTAGTCATTCAGACAGGAGACCACTGATTTTTTGGGAACGGGAATGATGGTGGATGCTTTGAGGGACGTGGGGACCACTGACTGCCTCAGGGAGAGGTTGAAGATGTTGGTGAACACCCCTGCCAGCTGGTCGGCACACACTCTGAGAAGCCGGCCTGGGATGCCGTCTGGTCCTGGAGCTTTGTGAGGATTGACCTTTTTAAAGGTCCATCTCACAGCTTCTGTTTCCAGAGTTAAAGTACTGTACATTTGGATCCAAATTGTACATTTGGATTAAACGACATGAAGTCGTGGATCCAGCCTGGTTTTTATCAGTGGTTCAAGCAGCTGCTGATGGTGCTGAAATGGTTACTCTTGGCCTCTTAATACCAAAGGAACATCATTTAAATGTCACAGCATACTTGAGTGTTGTTGCTCACCTTGGCCATCCTTTAAATACCTAAAAACTATTCATTTATTTTTAGGCAATTTGAAGCTTCCTCAATTTATAGGCTGGCCAGATCCCAGCAAACTCAATGTGGTAGAACATTGGACCCATTCCTAACACTGAGAATCTTTTAGCATGTGCTAAAACTTGATATTTTTGTTAAGTGACAGTCTTTTCACTTTCATGTATTCTTCTTTTTTGTCTCAGAGTCCTTTAAAACTATTATTTACTGTTCTTTCCGTTTTCTCCAGCAATCATTTGGCTTCCATCAACTTATCCATTTGTTTTTTTGAGCTGAGTTACAAGTGAGAGTTGCCTTCCCAGCAGTTTCATGCTTATTCTAGCTTTATTTTCCTTTGTGGTAGTTTCAGTCATGTTCCACAAAAACCTGCTTTGCTTGTGGGGGAAATTTTCCACTTCAGTGTCGACAGCCTGTCATAATGAAGACACCCTTTGCTGCTTCCTTCACAGCCATTGAGTAAAAGGCAGACTATAGAAAAGAAGGCTGAAAACTTCCGCTAATAAAAATGTGGGCCATAATCTCAACATGTGGAACAGGGAACAAGAAACAAACGCTTTGCAGCACTACGTCAATAGGGAAAACCTGGCCACTTCTGTTTTCCACTCACTGTTCCTTGTATTGGCAGTATTATAAATAACATATAACATATATTGCATGACTACTGCAGGATTTAAATAGCTGTTGTGCTGGGAAGTTGTCAGGTTGACATGCTACAAAGGTACGCATTATTTAAGATTTAGCTTAAAAACAATGAAGCTGCACAACTTTTTATTTGTTATTCAGTTAATCTGAAATCTGAGAAGTCCAAAAACGGTTTGCTTAGGATTCTTAATGTCCAGGGTTTTGGGGTGTGGTCAGATAAAGCTCTGTTGCAGATTTAACCATATTCCACATAGCCACACCTATATGTCACCATCACCAGGTGAGAGGTTAATACTGTTGCAGGTAGGCAACAATATTTTCAGTTAGTCTTTAAGGAACCTGGGTATAAGCTAATAATAAAAAGAACAAAAATGTAGGAAACATTCACAATATTTTGTGCAATAATAGCTTAAATTACTAAAGGCAGCAGTACGTCATTCATGAACAACACATTTATTAACAGGTTGAACTTCATGTTTTACATTACAATTCAAATTTAATAGAAAATAGCCTGTGGGGTTTGAAAACCTGTGCTCAGACAACAAATAAGATCTGTGCAGTCTCAAAGCACCATCTGAGTCCATCATCTCATCTTCCACACGGACCGCTTAAGGAGGACTGAGCGGGATGGGAAATCTTAGAATGTAACTTGGCGGTTGGTGGTGGGGATTTGAGCTGGAACAAGACGCGTCGGTCAGATAAAGCATCATCCCTCCACGATCTGACGGAGTATGTTCCCAAGACTGCCCTTTGCTATCTGGAGCGGGGTCTTCTCCTCCTTGTTCTCAATGTAAATGCTCGCTCCATGTTCCACCAGCAACTTGGCTGCTTCAACACGCTCCTCATCGCATGCAAGATGGCTGGGAGAAGAAAAAAATAAAAATCAATGCATAACTATAAATACAGAAATGCCTCCCCCCCCAATGCTAATCACACTGTATAGCTAATGTAATGTGGATGATAACTTCTAGTACTGCTAGGAAAAGTAAGAAAACATTTTATTTTTAGGTATAATTAGAGTTCATCTTTGTATTCATATTGCATGATGTTAAAAAAAAATTGCATGTGACATATATGTAATCATACAGAGGTGTGTTGCCCTGTGAGTCCTGAATATTTGTTGATGCACTCTGTTTGAGAAGCAGCTGGATGAGCCGGTAGTTGCCCTTGGCAGATGCTCTGTGAAGAGGCGTAGAGTCCAGCTTGTCAGTAGCATTGGGGTCTGCTCCATTTTCCAACAGCAGCAGGGCAATCTGCAAAGAGGTAACCATGTTTCATTCACAAGCTGAAAACCACACTTTTACATCCAGTTATTTCTAGTTTCTATGAAATACCCGTTTTCAGATCTCGTCATTTTGGTTACCACAGTCATGTGGAAGTTTCACGTTAGGAAGTGAGACTGAAAGTTAGGACAATCCTGACTGGGAAAAGAAACCTGTGGTTGAAATAAAATCCTGTAAATGTACAATGAAATCCATTCATGTCATGTCCAAGTCCTTGTGAGAGAAGACGATGAAAAAATTCAGTTTCATGATCTTTTATATGCACATTTGATTTAACAAAAAAAATGCATCTTGATTGTTGCAGTGTGTTGGACCCCGTTTCCCACCATCTCAAGTCTCCCATATATACATAGGTCTTTATTAAATCTTTGTAATATTAGCAATGATATAGGTACTGCAGCATACATGCTACAACAATGCCACGATTTTTGAGATAGCTATGTCCTTTTATTGTTATATTATTATCAGTTATATTGAATAAAACATTCTTGTCATCTTAAAAATAAAGCTGCAGATAGTGATTTTTTTTTTTGTTTTTGTTTTTTTTTTGTTTTTAAATAAAGCTGACAAATCATCTTTTCTTATATCCAAGGGATCCTTCTCAGAGAGCAAGACGGGATGTATTGATGTATTAGTGATGATGGTTCAGAACAAATAAGAAATGTTCAGTAAAACCTTCTAATACTCCAGATAAAAACAAATACGGAAATAAAACTTCATTACATGTCCAGAGGAAAGGTTAGAGTCTAACTGAAAACTGTACATAAGCAGTGAACACAGCGGGAACACATTACAAGCACGTGTTGACGGTATCTTTGTAATACCTCTATGTGCCACAAGGGGGAGACAAATATTCAGCACAACAAGTTTATTGTTAAAGAAAAGCTGTTTTGTTTTGCACATTTGAGAAGTATAAGCAACCTATAATTATATTTTACTTATTCCTACAGGGTTTCCTTAAAAGTACTAAAGCTCATATCTACAAGTTTCATTCTAAAGAGAAAACTTTATGCTGATCTAAGAAAAGACGAAAAGGCACAATCGAATCCTGGTACCCTGGATGAGAACATGTTTCAAAAATTTAATAACCTGTTGCGTGTACAGGGCGTGACTTATAGGTGACAGAGAGTGGTTACTCATAAGCCAAGCCCTGTGTGTATAGGGCGCAGCGATAATAAAGGGGTGGTAACACAGGGGTAATAAGAAAAAAAAAAAAAGATAACAAGAAACAGCAAGACGGTTGTGGGTGTAGGTGATGGGATTGCTGTTTATCTTGATGTGAGGAAAGTAAAAGCAGCAGACAAAGGTACATTAGTCATACTATACGGGAAGAAAGAAAAAAAATGTAATGAAAATTATCTTAATAAGAAGAGGAGGGCTTTTAGACATTCCAGCAAAGGCAAGCCACAGAATAAAGGTGTGCTGTAGGGTCCAACACCTGCCTCCCCCATGGATGCCCCAGTCTCAAGCTGGCCTCCTGCCATGCTTACTCTATTGAAGTGCATTTATCCCCCTTTCCTGTGTTCTGTTGCACTTTCTATATTTGTGTGTGAAGCACCAGTAGAGCTTGTGTAGAGAACAAGAAACCCACCGGTGTAACCCACCATTCAGCACCCCACCTGTAGCATATTACAGGGCCCACCTGCAGGAAGCGAGGGCAAAATTTGAAAAAATAAATAAATAAATAACAGCAACAGATAAACAATTAATTTGAATTAATATGCAATCATTCCTAATGATTATTACTATATTGAGAGCCAGTGTTATTGTACTAATGTCGGGTAAACTGGGCCCTGAAAAGTCCTACTTTGCATAATTATCTTTTTTCAAAATGCTTAGGACGCATTAGCTCAGATCACATGGCCATAGCTGACTGAAGTCTTGGTGTGTTTCACTTCAGCTTTCAGGGGCTTACCCACTGTGTCTAAGTGTAGAACAAAAACTGATGACATCGCAAACTATGGAAATACCAGCGGGCACCAGTTCTACCCCTTTATGCCTACAGTATAAATCTGAAAATACCCTATCAGGCTTTTAAGGTTGTGGGTAAAAAAAAGCTTAAGAGTCATCTGCAGCACCAGGAGTGGCAACAGCAACCACAGCCAGGTTTAGTGTCACCCACAGTATTCACAGTGTAATTACTGATGGCACTGTAGAAGTCAAAAAAAATACATACCTCAGTGATGCATTTGTTCCAAGGGCACATGATGCACTAATGTATTTGGAGCAATGATGTAAACATTTGAATAAACAGCACATCTTGGAAAAAAGTAAAAAGAACAAAACAAAATATACCAATATATACCCACAAGAAGTGTACTGTTTAATTGTAGTTTTTCCAAGGCTGAGGAGGTAATTTGTATTAAAAATAAATAAAAATAAATAACTAAATGCAGAGTCTTTAATATATTAACACGTGTGTACATGCGTGAGACATGCTTCATCAGTCTCAAAGTTTTTCTCGCTTTGGTCAATGAGGATTTCTCCAAATCATGCGCTGGTCATACTTATTGTTAGCCTGGTATAACTTATAGCTTTATTTAGAACTGTGCAAAACACGTTTGTTGTGTGTTCACAGAGTAGACATCATCAAGACATGACAATAGTAAAAGTGGCCAGTGGGTGTCACTGTGGAAATTGTTTTGAAACCTCAGTACAATCCTGGCACAGCTGCTTCAAATGTTTCACTACTTCACACAGCTGTGCTTTGCCCATCACTAGAAGACACTCACAGCTGTACTTCTCCCCTGAGCTACACCACTGACAACAATTTTAACCAAAAGTTTCACATTTAAATTCATCACTCCATCAGATGTGTTGCCACCGATTTCAGTCCAGTTCTTGTGTAATTTGTCATACTTGAGCCTTTTGTCCCTATTTTCCTTCCTTAAGAATGGCTTCTTGATAGCCAACCTTCAGCTGAGACCATTTCTGAGGCTTCAGTGAACAGCAGATGGGTCAACAGAAGTGCGAGATGCATCTTCTCAGGTTCTATGTCAGGTCTTTCCTTGATTTTTCCTATTTTTTGAGAAAATGACTTAAATATATTGTTGCATTTGTTGTAGATTGCCTGCCACTTCTTTTGTCGTCCACTTGTCCACTTTCATTTAAAGGACATACTGCACACCGTGGTGAGGTTTGCCATGTTTTTGGCGTACAAGACATTTTATGCCTCTTAATCTTTTTTTTTTTTTTTTTTTTTTTTTTTTTTTTTTTTTTTTTTTTTTTTATCTCTGGCATTATTGTAGATTTAACTAAAGAAATGGGAATGAATTGTGTTTTCATGACAAGCTGCTAGTAACAAAGTGCCTAAAGATACTATTTAAAATTAGTTCTTTGCTAATTCGTCTGTTATGTGCAGCCAACACTGGCTCATTCCTTGAGTTAGGTGTCTTTTTTTGTTTGTTTGAATGATTCATAGGTTAGTGTTATGTGGCTTATATGGAAAAAATACTTCTCTGAAATTTGTGAGGTATAAGAACTGGACCGAAGATAAGTGGAAAAAGCAGACAAATGTCCAAACTCTTTTGCACAACACTATATAATTAATTATGTGCAGAAACAAAGCACCACTGAACTAAACGGGGAGATAACACAACTGTATTAACTGACTGCAGAAGTATGGAGGACTAATACTGCAACCTGTGGATGTTACCTCATATCTGTCTTTGGAGGCGGCGTAGTGCAGAGGGGTGCATCCATTTTGATTAACTGAGTTGAGCTGAGCTCCTTTGGATATCAGAGATCTCACGATGTCTTCTCTGCCTGCAGATGCTGCAATGTGCAAAGGGGTCCACGAAGCCTGAGAGCGAAAAACAAAACACAGACATCAGTGGCATCATTCTGAAACAATGTGTTCATCAGTATATCTCTTGTATTAATGGTCACATGGCACCTTATAGGGAAAAGTCTACAGAAGGAAAGAATTAATGTACCCACAAATAAACTTACATCATCTTGCAGGTTCACTTCAACTCCCATGTCAAGAAGAAACTCCACAATATCGGTGTGTCCAGCAGAACAAGCCCAGTGCAGCGCGGTTCTCCGGTCCTGAAATCACAGAAAGTTGTGTTGCTTTAAAAAGAAAATTATTATTCCGATTTACTGTAGGGAAAAACGAATTCCCGCAGGCTGTACTAGTGGGTCATGTGTTCTTACCTGGTCTGTTTTGCAGGCAAGCGTTTTATCTGACAGGATGCACTGTTTTAATTTCTCAAACTGCCCCGTGTAAGCAAAGTTACACACCTCCACATTGGACACAGACCCCTCCATTCTTAAAATATAGCTAAATGTCCAAATAAATATATTAAAGCTTACTGAGGATACTCTTTAGTTATTTCGTTTAATAAACCACAGAAGCAATGACTCAGGAAATTATGAGTTCTCTTTCCGCGCTGGTCGACCTTTTCTTTTCAAACTAAAACTCCATCACCAAAATGGTACTGACTTTGCCACGCCACTTCCGCGTTATTATCCACACAGTCAACATTTACTACCACTATTGTTTCCTTAAAATGTAAAAAACACGACATGAAAGTGGAACTCGGAAGAGAGAAGCTTAAATGAGTCTGAAAGATTGTACTGACATCTTATTTTGGTAGGCAGAGTTGGTGCCCCGAGGAAGTAATACCCAGTGTGATAGAAATGTGTTGGTTGCTAAAGGAATAACAAGAGAAGAAAAGAAGTTTGAATTGTGACGTTTTCTCGGTCTTTTTGTAATATTTTTGTTTTGAGTTGTTTCCAATAATTTATCTGTTCATATGGCAACCACCCTGGTAAGCTTTTCCATGCCGTTTCCAAAAAAAAAAAACACACGTTAAATCACCGTGTCCAGCTTTGAGTAATACGTAGTTATCTCTTCAGGATTTCAGGACTCATGCCGACCAGTCATGCAGATATTCAGAAGAATTTGTCAACATTTATTACGACTGTATGGATAAGAAGAGGCGGGTGAGTTTTGTTTCTGTAATTTAACTTAAATTAATTTGTAAGACCAAACTACATACGGTGGCCCGAAAGTGCCGTTGTTCCAGATCTACTGGCGTTTAGATCAACTGGCGTTGGTCGAACAGATGTGTGGCAGTCTTGTGTTTCAGGAGCTCCTACCGACAAACCAGCAAAAAAACGGCAAATGTGTCACCTGTGACACTTGTGAGGTTATCTCAAACACACTCCGTCAGTCTTGATGCTGTTGAACAACAAAATGTTTAAAAATGTGGCGAGTTTACCTGGTGATATCCTCATGCGCGACCGCGAAAACAGCAAACAATTAACACCACGCCGATGTTGTTCACGGGACAGCAAGAGTAAACGATCGGGAGACTCTTGTCGTCGTTATCGTTCCCCTCGCACGGTTTATTTCTCCGGTTTCAGCGTTTTTGCTTCACAACTAAAGCGAGCAGTTTGCTTTGTGCACTAACATGGAGTCGAGTCAACCAGCGCCACCTCTGGCCAAGTGCCCCAGCCTACAGCCAGATCAACCTGTGACACACATCTGTACCACGTTTGAATTCGTGTCATGCACAACACATTTGTACCTTTCAATTGTGTCTGTTTGTGCGTCATGCAAATAAACCATTGAAATGAATGAAATGATATCATGTATTTATTATCAGCCTACATTTGTACAAAATGCCAAATGACATACACATAATCATAAGAATCACCATCCTGATATCAATACTTTTGCCCATAAGAAAAATGCCGTGAACAAATATATGACACACTAATATTTCACCAGTGTTGTAACATCACATGTCGTTAGCATAGTCTGCCTGTGTCTTCCCTCTGCAAACGAACATTTCAGAGTTGGTTGTGATATACAGTCTGCATAAGTGTGGTTAATCTAATAAACATTTGTAAGGAGATGGCAGTTACTGTGAATGTACAGCAGTTACACAGTGATTAGTAATAAACAGTCAGACAATGACTCTGACAATCTCATTCAATCTTGCAGATTGAATGCACCTTCTGTGGAAAGTGGTACCACACGGTGTGTGTGGACTTCCCCTGTGCAGAAGGCGACTACAAATGTTGTGGGTGCTAAATAAACAGAAAAAATTTATCCCTGTTGTCTTTGCTTACTGATTGTTTTCAGTGTTGACAATCCACATTGCTGGCATTGCATCTTTCAACATGTTTGTGGGTAGATTTGGATGTACCAGGGGTAAGTGCAGCCACTCAGCCTCTACTCAATGTGATCATAGCAGCAGGTGCAGATGTGTCACAAGTTAATCTAGTAGTAGGCTATGGTAGTAGTGGACTGACTAGTGATGGGCAGATGAAGCTTCATGAAGCACTGAAGCTTTTCATCCAATTGGTTCATCCCAGCGCAAAGCTTCTTGAAGCTTCATTTGCTCTAGTAGGACACCTACTGGACATAAAAATATTAGTTGGCATGAATTTGAAGAGTGTGGCCTTTTGCACACAGCCTGTAAATGTCAACAACAAAAGTGTATAAAACAGTGTGTAAAACATCTATATTGTAGTGATGGCAGTATACTGTGTATATTTATACTGGCAGTATGGAAAATGATTATTTGGAAATGCTTAAAATGGAAATGATCATTTACTGTGAGGTGAGGTGTGGTTGGGGTGTGGACAGTAGTTGTGCTTTTGTAACGTTGAGGTATGGACAGCTACAGACTGAGGCCTCAGTCCTGCCTGTTCACATTTTATTCTGTAAAAACTAAATTTTCACTGCTTTTATGACCTTTTTAGTAGGGGTGCAACGATATTCGTATCGATATTGAACCGTTCGATACAGTGCTTTCGGTTCGGTACGCATATGTATCGAACAATACAATTTTTTTCAAATTTTTTTTTTTTTCAAATTTTTTTTTTTTTTTTTTTTTGTGTCCCGTTTGGATCTATAGCCATCAGAATTGTTGTCTTGAGGCCAAGAAAGATGCCAAGAGGATTTATTTTAAGTGGATCATCATATTGGTCCATTTGATTGACCTTTATTATAATTATGAATTTATTTTATTTTCAGTTGCAAACGGGACAGACATGACTGTGGGATAGGACAGGGGGAAAGAATGAAAGAAAGAGGGGGAGAGAAAGAAAGAAAACCAAAGGGGAGAAAAAAAAAGAACAATACAAAATTTGTAATTTATTTTATCAACTTTCCTTCTGACGATGCTGTCTGTGTTGAGCGCTCAGTGAATCTGCATTTGACTACTCCGCCTAGGCTCGAGAGTGCAGCCTAGGCGGAGTAGTCCAACGCAGATTCACTGAGCACTCAACACAGACAGCATGGTCAGAAGGAAGAGCGCAGGGCAAGCTAGCGAGACAGAAGTGGACCTCCCCACCCTCATTCAGATCTGGCGTTTGGAATTATTTTGGTTTTCATGTGACGTATGACCCTGAAGGTAAGCGAGTCATGGACTAAAGTAAAACAGTATGTTGGATGTGCCATGCAATGCTCAATTACATGGGTGGGAGCTAGTGTGTTAGCGCAGTTAGCTCGTTAACGTGTTGGCCGTCTAGCCCCTCTGTATAGGGTAGCTCGTTAACGGAGATTTGCCGTGTTGTGGCGTTAAGGTTATTTCAACGAGATTAACCTGAAAGCACTAGTGGGAACACAACGAATATGACTGCACATTTACACCGACATCATCCTAGTGCAAAGACAAAAACAACAAGCATGCATGCTACAAACTTTAGCCGAGTCATTTAGACAGCTGTTAGCACAGGATTCTCCTTATGGAGACCTGATATGTTTAATATGCTGCTGAGAATATAGCCCAGAAGAAGCGGATAGTATAGCTTTTATTTTGGAAAGAGACATTTCTCTGTAATAAACTCTCTTTTCCAAAGATGAGTGATTCCTCAATCAGATACAGGGCTCGCAATATCGCTAGCCCGACGTCCCGGGGCTATCTCTCCCCTGCCTGTCGGGCTATTGTAGGAAGGAAAAATATATGTCAATGCTTTTGCATTCTTTCAGAAATGTAGCTGGGTAATTATGTCATTGGGTGAGCCACTGTCAATATGTGACATATTGAAATCTCGTTTGAATTTGCGCTTGTTTTTTTGCTTTCACTTTGCAATCGCGCGAACTGTGTATAGAGAGCGACAGCACTGATCTGTGAGTGATGATAATTTGTGCACCAATTCCTCTGACATCGTCTTATTAATTGTTAGCTTACTATGCAAACATGACAAGTGAAATCTCCCGCAGCTTAAACATGTGAGAGGTTGATCGCGCAGAGAATCGCTGAGCTTATGTGAGTGCGGCAGGATATATATTTCACTACGATGACCTGGATGACTGAGAACCTTCACAGACAGATATATATTTTAGTTCTGCTGAGCCAAATAAGACAGGTCAGGGTGAAGAAGTGACAGCCAAAGAAAAGCTTACCACAAAACGGAGAAGTTATGACAAATCAGACTATAAGGCAAAAAGAAAGTGCAGCTTTATGGTTTCATGGACAAAAGAATTTCTGTGGCTGCAATATGACGAGCTAAAAAACAACACGCACAAGGGTTAGGGTTAAATTTAAAAACTGTACTTTTGTGTTAAAATATATATTTATAATTTTAATAAATGACAAATTAAAAAGGCATGAACATTTTTTTTTTGTATCGAAAAAATATCGAACCGTGACACCAAAGTATCGAACCAAACCGAACCGAACCGTGAATTTTGTGTATCGTTGCACCCCTACTTTTTAGTGGGGAGAACATAGCTAGGATTTAATGATTTAACAAATCTTTTAAATCCTTTGTCCTCCACAATGCTAAATGGCTGGGAGTCCTCAATCACCATGCTAACCAGGTCTTCATCTATTTGAGATTGTCTTTATTGTCTTTCCTCAGGAGAACAAAGCACAAATATAAATATCACACACGTAACTTATTACAGTTGTATAATATTGTTATATCATTTAGTAACATTACTGCATGCTATATTATCATTGCATTTGATGGCTCACCTGGTCTTGCCCCACAATCGGTGTTCCCCTTATTCTCATGCAAAGCTCTGTAGTACCTAAGCGTGGATGAGGTGTTGTTGTTATATCCCAGCTCCCTGGCACATAGCAAACACTTCACCTTGTACAAAAGTCAAGACAGCTTAACATAAATTGTATTGCACCATCAGTATTATGAAAATACATCTTCTGTAGAAATTTACCTTGTTGGGAGGAATAAGATCAAAATGTTCCCACACAGGGGAGGACATCCTCCTCTTCTTAGCTGGCTCCATTCTCTCCTGACTTTCTCTCCTCACTCTCATAAACCTCCAAACGGTCTCCAAACTCTCACTAACAGCAACTCTCCATCAAACACCCACATTTTGAATGAAGTCTGAGGGGTTTATATCTCTGTCATAGCTCGCGGCAAAGTTCGAACCACTTCCTGAACCAGTCACGTGGTACAGCCGGGCAGCGAGGCTTCGGACGTCTCATTTTCAGCTCCTCCCATAAATGAAGCAAGCCTCGTTACGCGCATCGCGGAAACGCCCCCTCAATTACTCGACACAAGCTTCGAAGCCTCGATACAGAATGTCACATCACTAGGACTGACCTCCATTTGAAACTGCTCCAGCTGCTGTGTGATAGTGGATCTGCTACAAATTGAAGATCATATGGAAGTTTTGGAAATTAACCCTTGTATTAAGTTGAAGAACACACAATTGACATTGATTTTGTTGCGGGTCATTTAGATCCGTACTGTGTAAATCCACTCAGAATTATCCAAAAACTGCAATAAAACAATAGCAACTTTATTTCCCATTAGATAAACATGTAGAACACAGACATACAACTGTTAGACTTTACATAACTATTTTAGGAACAATTTGGCTTTTGAACTTGCCCAACTTTCTCAGTTTTTCAATGCTCAACATTTTCGATTTTGTCCACATGATGGACAGAATGTAACTGTGTGCTTTCTGCAGATGTACTTCTTGCATTTCTCACAAAAAGTGCTTGTTTTCAAACAGGAACCTTCCTAACTAAGATTTAAAACAAAAGATTTCTACGTCTCCTCCAGTCTCACAAACAGATGACAAACCAAGCGACACACCTGAGTCACTGACTTTCTTAAATCCACTCACTCTCACTGGCTGTTTATTACTAATCACTGTGTAACTGCTGTGAATTCACAGTAACTGCCATCTCCTTACAAATCTTCATTAGATTAACCACACTTATACAGATTGTATATAACTACCAACTCCCCAGCCATGTTGATGGATTGCCTATATTGGCTGGAAATATTAATTTCCAGGGAAAAGACACAGGCAGACTCTGCTTACAGGATGTGATGTGACAACACTAATTAAATATTGATTTGTCATATTTGTCCAAGGTGTATTTCATTGTTATGGAAAAAGAGAATATCAAAATCATGATGACCAATTGGAGTGGTGATTTCTATGACTTTGTGTATATAATTTGGAATTTTGTACAAATGTAGGCCAATAAGGAATATATGATATCATTTCATTCATTTCAAAGGTTTATTTGCATGACCCACAAACAGACACAATTGAAAGGTACAAATGTGTTGTGCATGACACGAATTCAAACGTGCTGCAGATGTGTGTCACAGGTTGATCTGGCTGTAGGCTGGGGCACTTGGCCAGAGGTGGCGCTGGTTGACTCGACTCCATGTTAGTGCACAAAGTAAACTGCTCGCTGTAGTTGTGAAGCAAAAACGCTGAAACCGGAGAAATAAACCGTGCGAGGGGGACGATAACGACGACAAGAGTCTCCCGATCGTTTACTCTTGCTGTCCCGTGAACAACATCGGCGTGGTGTTAATTGTTTGCTGTTTTCGCGATCGCGTCGCGCATGAGGATATCACCAGGTAAACTCGCCACATTTTTAAACATTTTGTTGTTCAACAGCATCAAGACTGACGGAGTGTGTTTGAGACAACCTCACAAGTGTCACAGGTGACACATTTGGCGTTTTTTTGCTGGTTTGTCGGTAGCAGCTCCTGAAACGCAAGTCTGCCACACATCTGTTCGACCAACGCCAGTTGATCTAAACGCCAGTAGATCTGGAACACCGGTCATTCCATTAGGCACACATTTCTAGTTGCGCCTCTCTTTTTCCTTCAGTCCCGTCTTAAATCTTCATGGCAAAGATTCAACAAAGTGATTTTGGTGCTTGTGGACTTGACAGCGTCACAGATTTGTCAGCTGCATATCCATGATGTAACTCCTGTTCCACTTTGAAAGGCCAAGTTGGATTGTGATCTAATGACCGGAGGCCATTTTACTACAGTGAATTCATTGTCATGTTCAAGAAACCAGTCTGAGACGGCCTGAGCTTTGCAATGTGATGGAAGAGCTTGTAGTAGTCATCAGAAGATGACTACACTGTGGTCACAAGGGGATGTGTATGGTCAGCAACGTCAGCTAAGATGTGACATTTAAACAGCTGGTACAAAGGAGCCATGTACCAAGAAAATGTCCCAAAAAATCTTAAACTCCAATATAAATGTTAAAGACCAAACGAAAATGACGTATTTCATTGAAAATGTTATTCCAAAAACACAAACCACATTAGCTATAAATTGCTAATGTTGTGCAGTCGTATGAAAAGTGTTAAGGCCAATGTGTGACCCACTCCTTCAATACAGAGTTTAAGTTAAAGTAATGAGTAATATCACAAACTAACCACCTCCAGTTACCAATTTTAATTTCTGTTTCAGATAAATGTATATAAATGTTTAAGTGTACATACTTGTGAGTAATTACAAACTGAATTTCTGTTATTACTGCAGCCTACCTGCAGTACCTTTTGTGGCCTGCCGGGGGTGGGGCAGCCCACACTTTAAGAATCACTGACCTACGCCATCACACCTCCACCATCCTTAACTGTTGATACAAGGATAGATCTGTGCTATCACTTTGTTTACACCAAATTCAGACCCTGCCAAATGTTGCAGCAGAAAGCAAAAATCATCAGATCAGGCAACATTTTCTAGTCTTCTGTATTTTGTCAACTTTAGTTAGCACGTGTGAATTGTAGTCTCCGCTTCCTGTTCTTAGCTGACAGGAGTGACAGCCTATGGTCTTCTGCTGCTGTAGCCAATCTGCTTCAAGGTTTGAATGCATTCACAGATGCTCTTCTGGGTGTTTCATCTTTACGTTTTTCATCTTTTGGCCATTATAAGTCCTGATATATTGGTCAGTACATCGGTTGGGCTCCAGCTTGAATAAGTACCTAATAATGTGGCCAATGAGTGTAGGTTATAGCATGTTGAAACTTAGCTTTAAAATCTTCTAAGTAAGAGATATTGTGAAGACTTCCTTATTTGGGCCTGTGATGTAAATTTATTAAAGTGGATTCAACTATGAGCTCCCCACTAACCCACAGCTCCTCTGCAGTGAAAGCAGTCTTATTCTTAAAGTGATAGTTTTCATTTTAAAGATCACAACCTTTCAGTTTCACTAGAGCTAATGAGCATGGTGCTCTGCTACAGGCTGATGGCACTGTTGCTGTTAATGTTCACCATTGTCTGGCTCCCATGTGCTAGAACTTAATCCGGCTCTACCTGGACAAGGCTACCTTGGTGTGGAACGGAAATGCGGTGTCAGGACAGGAAGCCCTGGGCGAGTTTTTTGAGTCACTGCCATCCAGCGAGTTCCAGGTTCAAACACTGGATTGCCAGCCTGTGCACGGTCAGTGGGTCAATCCCAAACTCAACACATTTGAACTATTAAATTGATCCCCATTAATCATATTGTCTCATTAAAATGTGAATGTAAACCTTTATTCTTCTGTTGCTGCTTTAGAAAATAACTAACTTCTCCTCACTCACAGAGCAAGCAACCCAAGGCCAGACAACACTGCTTGTGGTGACCGGTGGCATAGTCAAGTTTGAAGGGAACAAACAGCGTTTTTTCAACCAGAACTTTCTCCTAACAGCTCAGGCTTCACCCAACAACGATCAGCCCGTGTGGAAGATCGCTAGCGACTGTTTCCGCTTTCAAGACTGGAATAGCTGAGGCTCTGCTTTCCCCTGAAGTGTACAAAGGCTTCAGCAGTGATCACCTTAATAATAATCAATATTGCATTTGTATATTCAGTTTTTTGTAATAAAATAAAGTGTCATACAACACTGAGTACGAAAAGGTGTTTATTCTTGAAATGTCGAACATGGCATGTGACTGCAATGATGGGAGTAATAAATACACGTAGGTTCACCAAACAACTAAAGTGACTGCCATCGTCTGTGTACTTAAAACTTTTAACAATGCAAATCCACCAACATGATAGTATTTGGAAAAATACATAGAAAACACATTAAAACTGAGTTCAGAGGATCCTTTATACCAAATCGTACAATAACCTATTAACTGAGGTAAAGTACGCACAGTATTACAGTATGCCAGTTGTGACTATAATAAAGGCTAAGCAGTTTAGTAGTTAATTGTGTGGTTTTTTTAAATAAGGTGCCTACAAACATTTGTCAAAATGTTTCTATACCCCACATTTGACAACTTCATATATTAAAACATTTGTCCGTCTTCCTGAGTCATTTAGGCCAACACATTTTGGTCTTCCTTTCTTAACAAACCATTAAAATAACATTAAAGCATAAATAAAACAGGTAAGAAACAAAATCAAAGCTAAATACACAGACAAACGACTGTAAATGCTCTTGATCGTGTCGATGTGTCTGCGGTGGGGAGTATTTTTCCTTTCAAGTAAACACGGCATTCAGCCTTTTTTGTAACTTTTCTTTTTTACTGTCTAGCTACCACCTCTGCTCGACTACATGAGAACTGCAGACTGAAGGCACCTTAACATCAGTACTCCAACTTTACAAAACAGCATGACATGCCTCTGTGATCATGGTCGCATTTTTTTCCTTTATTTTTTGAAACATTTTCAATGAAAGCAGCAGCAAGACTTAAGCAACATGTGGACCGAAGGTGCCGTTTCTAACAGCTACAAATAAGAGTCCCAGCAATTTCCAATGGATGGCAGTTGAGAGCTGCAATAGCCTTTCACCCTTCTAATAACAAAAACTGACACTTTGGTGCATCTCTTACAAACACAACTTCTCACACATTCTCTCACACACACACACACACACACGGATAAACGGCTACAACTATTTATAGCTTACGCTTTTCTCTGTGAAGCTGTGGAACACAAATAAACTACAGCTTTGTAACCAGAGGAATATTTGCACATCAAAATCGTGGTTATGGTGAAAGCAGTAACTCCTGGGTGGTGTGGGCCTGCTGGAAGTTACTTCCTCCCATACATTCTCTCTATGTGATGGAGATAGTGGTTCTTCAGCTCTTTCCTCTTCAACTTGAATGCATCTGTGACTAGGCCCGTTTCAGGCGTCCACGGCTCTGGACTCAGATGCACCTTCACTGGAATCTCAAATCTCTGGAGTTTAACTACAAGGAAGGAAAGTGATGTTCAGGCACGTTTGGACAAAGTATGGATGAAAGCAAAACTTGCAAAGCTTCTGTTATCGCAATGCTGTGAAAAGACTCTTACTGTTAGTGGCGACCTCCTTGATCGCCTTCAGGACCTCGCTTTCCATTTCAGGATTAGTGCAGATCTCCTCCCATGTCCCCTCTATGCTCCTCTGTTTGGCCAGTTCTGTGAGCTTTTTCTGATTGGGAACCACGAAGCTGATCACATAGTTCTGATCACTGCAAGGGCACACAATTTAAAACAAACAAAAAAAAGTTTAGAAACTGTTCAACATTACGTCGCATGCCCACCACTGAACAACTACAGACAAAATAATTAATTCAAGTTGCAGCCGTAATCACTTCAGTCTAATTAAGTGCCATATTTAATTGTTCCGATATCAGCTGAAGTCGAAGTGAGCGCTACATTTGTTGATTCAGTCGTCATTAAGACACTTAAACGTCACTTGGAGTTCTCATGTCAGCCAGAGTGCAGGTGACACATCTGAAGTGGGAAGAATTTCATGACGGTTTGGGTGTTCACACTGAAAGCTGTCAGTTCAAGTGCGTAGGTGCAAAAGCCTGTCAGGTAATTATGTATGAACAGTAACAATTTGATTTTATTGGAGCTTGGAGAAGAACTGAGACTGGAAATGATTTAAAGTGTAAACATGAAGGTATAATAAGCACAGGGAAAAAAAAAAAAAAAAAAAAAAAAAAAAAAAAAAGGCAAAGAATGACTGCAGGAGCGGTGCTGAGTGATGTGGAATGATAAAAGGAGAAAAGAATTCAAGGAGTGGAGCTGTGAGACACAAGCAAGTGCTGGCAACGTTGAGAAATACTGCTACTGCTGGGATATCCTGAGTAACCATCTCTGTGTAATATTATGCAATATACCATGTTTAAACTGTTCTGACAACACGTCAGTACTGCTGTAGCTAAACCGGGTGCCCCTTTTCAGAAGCGGAACTAAACCTGCCTGCATAATTAGAACAGTACACACATGTTTAACAGACTGGACTAAATTTAGGTTGAAAAATGTTTTCCTGCACATTATGTTTATATTAAGAGCCCAGAAATAAACACTTGCTTAACACTGTATTTGGTCAGAAAAAACAAAATAATAATTTAAAAAAACAAAAAAAGAAACAAACACAAAACACCTACCCAATGAATTAAACCTTAGCTTGCTTAATTCGATATGCTAAAATACATTACATGGACAAAAGTGCTGGATGACCTACAAGAGCTGCTCAGCCATGCAAACCCACAACCGTGAAGCTCCCCGTGCACAGCGTTTATGCTGATGTTTGAAACTCTGCAGTTATTGAATCAGCAGATCGTTGATGACTTTATAAAACCCTGCTCTGCAACTTTACATGCTCCGAGTTGCTGTGGTTCCAATAATACATTTACAGTCAACTGTAGAATATCTAGTAGGGAAAAAATGTCCCACACTAACTTTGTCCTATTACAGCACCACACTCACATTCAGTGAGCTCTTTACAATGACCCACTCTTTCACGGATGTTTGCAAAGGCAGATCGCATGGCTAGGTGCTTGGTTGTATATGCATTTGGCTAAGAACAGAAAACAATGATTGCAAGGTGTGGCCCAATTCTTTTGTCCATATACTGCATTATGTACTGCATTTATTAAACTGATGATAAAGTGTCATTCACATTTTCAAATGGAGATCATCATCTCAAATCCCAAGTGTGAGATAAGTGAAAGACGTTTCTATAGATACGCAATCATGTATAGTACAAATAGAAACCGCCTGTAGCTGATGAATATACCATACGTACAAGTAAACATTTCATGGAAATGTCATCTGGGTTGTTTACTAGTACCTTTATCTTTTATTTCATTTCCTGGTTCATTTGCATCAACTGATAAGAAACCCTGACCCTGAATAACATTTTCTGTAATTCTAACTTTATGCAAGTATCTCGTGAAATAATATTTGTTTGTACCCGTCATATGCAAATCTGTGTTTAGTCAGTGTTTATTAGCACAAAACTTCAGCTGGCCTATCATGCATATGAAACTGATATGAATCTATGACTGATCGCTATAATGTAATTTTTCTCCAAAGTCAAACGTGAAGAATGAAAAAATATTTCAAGAAGCACTCGTGTTCTTAAGTTTAGAGTAAAAACACAGACGCCTGCAGCAGTTGAATATGATGTTTGAACTGTAAACAGCTCGTGGAAAGGTCACCATCTGCAAATTCATTCAGCTGTTTCCCCATATCGTTTATAATCTGCCATTATACTCGTTGATCCAGATGTAAATCATATATTAGGATATGGAAAAACTTTGCCTCTAAATTGCATCTCCTACCATTTTAACTTTCCCTGAATAAATAAATAAAAAAGTAGGTCACTCACCTGTTTGCATAAGCACAGATGTTGTCTATAAGAGGGCAGTTTTTCAGAGCAGATTCCACTTTACCGAGAGACACGTACTCTCCAGCCTGCAGTTTCACCAAATCTTTCTTGCGGTCTTAATGAGAAAAAGTAAATGATAAATGGACTGATTTTTATATAGCACTTAAAAAAAAAAAAAAACTCTACTTAAGCACTCAAAGGGCTTTATACAATACGTATCATTCACAGTAGCATCCCACCCCCACCCAGAAAAAGAAATATACACACCAACAATTTGTAGACAGCCATCTGGGTAAACCTCTCCTACATCTCCGGTGCAGAACCATCTCTGACCATTTTCATCCACAAAGAAGTCCTGATTGTTGCCTTCACTCCTGTAGTAGCCCATGGTTACATTGGGGCCACCGATCAAGATCTCCCCTCTTGGATTTGGCTTGTCTTTACTGGTGTAGCCACCTGAGTGAAAATAAAAAACACATGATTACGCTGCAATGGAGATCTTTCCATTCTGCAAAAGCATGTCCCGGCATGTTTTCCCCCCCAAACATACCTTCAGCCCAGTCCCTGAGTCTAATCTCACAGCAAATCAGAGGAGCTCCAACACGACCAGTGCTGATGTCTTCAACTGTAAAATGAAAAACATTTCTTAAGAACAGTCATTTAAACATTATTTTCAATTTAGGCCCATCTGCTTCTATCCTGAGGTATTTGTTTATCCTGTGTGACTATTGGCCAGGCTCACTACAATAATGACTGCTTCCAGTCAGCAAATCACTAGGGAACTGAGGCACTTTAGTTAATCCAACTTAAAATAAAACTGTAAGTCAGGATTTGTTTCTTTTAAATTAAATAATGCCTAAATTTGAACTCATCTGTCATTATTTTGGGCACTCAAAATGTTATCTTACCCTCTGTGATAGTGCCTGCTCCACAGGTCTCAGTGAGGCCGTAGCCCTGGCCCACTGGACAGCAAAAACACACATTCATAAATCTCTGAGTGGCCGGGGACAGGGGGGCTCCTCCAGACAGCATCATCCTCACTCGCCCACCCAGCAGTTTCTTTACTTTCCGGAACAACAAGCTGCAAAGAGAGATCACGCAGTGTTTTGATTTTAAGTTAAACAAGCCAATCATGTTTTAGTGCAAGGGTCACAGGAACGCATAGGATGCTTCTTACGCATTGCAGAGTGGTGCGTCATAGCCCCTCCTGATCTGCTCCAGTTTATAATTGTAGCCCAGTGTAAACAGCATCTTCTGAACAAAACCCATTTCCTGCACTTTGCTCATCACGTTCTTGTTGATGCGATCCATGATTTCCTTTTTGGACCAAACATATAGGAGTTATTTAGACACCAGTTGACAAACAAAATAAAATAAAGAAAGACACAAACAGGATAAATAAAAAACAAGGTTCTTACTGGCACAGCTGCCATCAGTGTGGGCCTGAGCACAGAGCAATCTCCTTTACTTCCCTTCTTTATCCTGGTAGACTAAAGAGGAGAAGGAAAAAAATAAAAATTGAAATATTGTCCAACTTTTGTAATGTAACTCCTCCTCAATCTGCCCTGCTTCCCACTGATGTGACTAATGTGGCCACAGACTACAGAATCTAATCGACAAAGGCAAGATCAAGTCACACTGGTTTGTGGACAAACTCATGCCTCAAGTTTTAATAAAACCAGACATTATTAAAGTGTTTCTCATCATTTCCAACCGACTTGTTGCGCAGTTAGCAAAGCTTCCAGTGGGCTAAGTTAGGCATCTCCTTTAAGTAAGATTAAAAAAATAAATATAAGAAGCTGCTTTTTTGGAGAGCTACTGTTCGCCATGATAAACACGATTCACATCTGGTTTTGTGAACTCTCGTTTCCTCAAATCTTTACAATGTAGATAAAGTGTGGACCGATGCCACGGCACGCAATCGTCACAATGGCCACTTAAACTGTGAAAAACAACAGCTTGAAATAAACCAGACTTTTCATCTAAATATTAACAGAAACACCACTAAGAGTCAATTAAAATATAGACTACAGTGACAGAAACAATGCAACCTGGCGTCGGTGCTGCTTACCTGGTCTGACAGTGTCTGTGGGGACGAATAGCCAATCCGACAACCATATGTGACACAGGAGATTTCAGCTGTCATTTCCAGAACATGAGCCAGGGGCAGATAGGCTATGTAGGTATCATTAGGCCTGCCACAGTAGAATCATTGAAAGTCTTGGTTAGGACCAACGATTAGTAGACATTTTCAGTTCCTCTTTCCAATGTTTACACTGAGGATCTTTGACTGCACTTCCTTAGTTCCAATTTGAACTTAAACTTTCTTTTTTTCTTAGATTTCTTCACATCTCCAAGTAGCCTTACTAAAATACAACAAATCAGCCATTGCTGCAACTCACCCGAGCCCAGGGATGCGTTCACACTGGCCTGTCATTCCTGCAATTAGGTTACTGTGGACAATGACAACTCCTTTGGGTCTGCCTGTGGAACCGCTGGTGTACATCACAACGGCCAGATCGGATGGCCGGGGCTCAACAATTGCCCTAGCCACTGTAGAACAAAGGAAAGCGTTACCGTCTTGTACTGTGCCTGAAATAGGACAAAAAGCACAACCAGAGTGATTCAGAAATACACACCATTCTCCGGCTGCCTGCCCATCTCTCGTACGGACTGCATGCTGCGGATGGAAAGCCCTGCTGGGTAGCCTTCTGTGTTCATTTTCTTGTCATCCACATAAATCACATGCTTCAGGTTGGGGATCTGTGGCAGTACAGTCTATGCAGAAAAAGCAAAGAGTAAAAATGTTACAGGAGGATGCCCAAGTACAAGATTTCCTTCTATAAATAACATTTTTAAAAAAGTGATAGTCCTTTGGGATTTTCTTTGTAACAGAAAGCCAGTAAATGCATCTTTAAAAAAAAAAATGCTTTAACAAATCAATTCTGTGTTCCTTATTTCATCCATGAAGCTGTGGACAAAAACATTATTCTGGGCTTTCCAAACTTTAATGTTAACAATTTGCTACATCTTAAATTATAATCATGTGATGATAATTGAGGCTGTTAGATGGTAAACAAAGACGTCTCATGAGAATAATCATATCACTGCTTCTCTTGTTCTTAGGAGTGGTGGTTGGACCATGTGCTGTAAAGGATTAACTCACTTTCAGCTTAGTCTCAAGGAGCTCCACGTTGGTGACCAAATGTGAAACACCCGTCTCATTCAGTCCAAAAGCAATCGCCTCCTCCCCCAGTGTGGCGTAGAACGTCACCACTGCAATAATAATATTGTTTAAAAAAGGATCTCAGTGAGTGAGATAATTAAATTATGAAACACTTAACACAGCATTCACGCTATCTGACCCCAAAACCTTGGATTGAACGCGCTGAGATATACTTACGTGGGAAATTGTGTCTGAAGCATGCCTGAGCAGTGATCATCCACTCTGCCCTGGTTTCACAGAAGACTGCAATAGTGCTTTTGGGTTGCTGCCCCAAAGCCGCCAATCCACTGCCAAACTCACCGACTATGGAGTCGAGTTCATTGTAGGATAACCATTTGTACTCCCCCAGGATCAGCTAAAAGGAGAAAGGGTCACATAAATAACACCGAACATCTCTGATCACTTACGCATTTGTCAACAGAGCAGTAAACTCTAAGCAACCTTACCTTTTTAAAAACTTTGCCGTTGGGCTGAGTCTCGTTCTCTTCGCTCAGAATCTCTCGGGTTCCTAGACAATCAGCTTCACCGAAGCGCTGCACAGCATGCTTGAACAGCTTATCGAGTGTGTCCTTGCCTGGGAAGTCTTCCCTGGCCAGGGAATCAAATTGGTCCACGGAGCGGTATGGTCCCTCGGCACATCCTGATTTGGAACGGGCTTTTATCCTCTTGGACAGAGCTTTTCCTTGGCCAGCTCCGGTGAGGTAGTACCAAGGCAGGAATGAGACTATTGAGTACAGCCATATGATAAGGTGGATTGGAAAAAGGAGGATAGATTGGAGGACAGAGTCTGACTGAAGACCCATGCTTTTTTCTGGAAGGGAGCTGAGCAGCAGGTTATCAGAAAACTTTCAAGCTTGGTGGCCCCAAAGATGTTTGAGGTGCGTCAAGAGAATTGTGTTGGACGGGAAGAGGGGGAAAAAAAGCTCTTAAACTCTTAAGAGTCCCACAGTTGTAGCATGTAAATATTTGGTCCACAAAATGCTTAAGCTAAAGTTGAGACAGAAAAGAAAAACAAAAAACACAATACAGTCAATTGATACAGTTCATTCATCAGCTGCCTGTGAGATCACTTAAATAACTCAGGTTAAAAGTCAAAAGCAAGAAAGTTGATTTTCACCCAAATATCTATCGCATGCCAAGAGATGTCACAAAAGGGAAGTTGGCTGGTTAACTAAGTTTGTCTGGTGGTTGACTTCTTGCTTAAAGGAACTCTGACAAAACACTAGATTGGAAATAAAAAGTGAACTATTAACCATCAGTATCTGAGGCTTATCTAAACCGTTCCACCACTGTGCTACCTCTTCTTACAGACAGGAAGACTGCACTACACACGGCAATTATCCACAGCCTCACCACCTCCTCGCTGCGTACCAAACCGCCTCTGTATGTCTGAACGTTTTCAGTGCTCAGCTCCTTATAATGTCCTCTGCTGCACTCAAACACCTGCCTGCTTTTAAACAACAGGTCAACTGAAAGGTCATGGAGGGATGAAGTAGTGCGGAGATGTGGTCACTCTGACCAGACTGGCTACTGTCCAATGAGGATTGTGCTGCAGACAACCAATGACAATACTCTTTAGGCTCACCCCACTTGGTGGTCAGGGAAGGGTCACTATAGAGCAAGCTCAGCCTGCTGATATCCTCAGAGTGCAGAGACGGTAAAGTAGTTAAAACAAATTGTGTCTCATAATTGCAAAATGTAGTCAATATCCACATGTTTGCTCTGTGGCTAAACGTCACGTGCTGAACCCGTTTAGCACGTGACAAAGTAATTGTAGCCTACGGCAGTCAGCTATTAAGTGGAAAGTGTCTTCATGGCACAAGACAGACACCGGTTACCTGCAAATAAGAGAACACTGTGTACTTAGCTACATTAAGACATTTATGGAAAGAGAAGGTCAAACCACGTAACTGGCTTTCCCAATCCTGAAAGCTCACACTCTTCATCGTGAATCATTTCCGTGAATCATATCCTCAGTGTACGTCACATCTGTCCATACATCTTAAAGAATGACAGTACACCCACAGATGAATCAAAGCGGCGGAGAAAGAAATATTTATATGTCAGGATCTTTTTCTGGGCTCTTACTGTGAAAATAAAAATACCCTGAAAACATTCCTGTGTGATGACAGGACGTGGGGATGGTGATGATGATGATGATGGAAAAGCCATGGACCACTAGCTTAAAACAGTTTTTCCTCTCTCTCTTGGGTGGAATTGAATAAAAGCAAATTCAAATCATTTTATACGGGAGTGAGTGGTTCGATGCAAATCTCCTCACACGTCTATATCTAGTTGTGAGTGATAAACACGTTATCTAACGGTAAAAAGCCAAACACTGCATATCCGTTTAGGGCAGGTATTGCTAACAAAAGCGACAGTTTAATACCGGGAAATGCTAAAGTTGTAGCTGGGGTTTGCAGTTTCCACTTGTAACACGTTACGCTAAAACACCATGAAAAACAATACGAGCTGTAATTAAAATTAAAGCGCCTTTCTTGCTCCCTTTACATAATTGGTGTGCTTCAAAATAAGGCGAGCTGGGAAGCAAATCTGACCTCCTTATCTAGCACTGAAACGACAATGGGTCAGGAGCGGCATGGCAGACGAAATGATGACAAAAAGCCGCCGCACATTGCTGGCACGGCGCGTCTCACTGGCAAGTTGATTAACGTTAGCTGCTGTCGCTTAAACCTGCTCAATATTAGCAGTACATATTAACTAACGGATAAAGGCTCTAATGAGATTACAGCGGTCAGCTAGAGAGTGATACCATGCTGTATTGGCAGGCTGGCAGCGTTCTTACCTTCAGCTGAAGAAAGCCCGGTCAGCCGTGTGCCGCTCTTTCACAAATGACCGAAAGTTACCTTTTGTTGGGACCTAGAAACCCGGAACCACTACGTCATCTGATTCCATATTTCTCGACCAATGAGCAGCCAAAGCGGATTTGCGCTCTCTTATGCTATGTCCGCTTAAAAAGAAAAAGAAAAAAAGAAAAAGGTAACAGGAAATCAGTAATGCGTATGTTCTCTGGCTCTGTTACAGCACCTGTATTTTTCTTTCATCATGTAATGGTTATGTGTGTATTTTACCGAAGTTTACATCCAAACAAAAGCAAAACAATAATAATAATAATAAAAAAGTTACCGTACTTGCACTCTTATCTAATATATTTTGCAGATAGATCTGATAATTGAGATCAGATCATTTGTTTACATATTATGCAGCTTACACAAATCTAGCTGAGATCTGATAATTTATGTTTATATATGATGGAGCTTACATAACCCCGTATAATATTAGATTGAAACCTGGTTTTTACATTTATGATCCTGCTTTGATGTGTGCCTGATTTGGTATTTTTATTAAAGACACTGAAAATTCTTTCAAGTACAAGCACCATTCCCACTCATTAAAACAACAAATGGTTGCGCACGCTCGGAGTGCACCAGTGAAGACAATGCATTCATCATCACAGAGCATGCCGTGAGGAACACCTTCAGGAGGGTGAACACCAGGAAGGCAGCAGGACCAGATGCAATCCCTGGCCGGGTCCTGAGAGCCTGCGCTGACCAGCTAGCACCGGTGTTCACGGAGATCTTCAACCTTTCCCTGGCCCAAGCAATGGTTCCCACGTGCTTCAAACAGTCCATCATTGTCCCTGTTCCAAAGAAACAACAGCCCGCTTGCCACAATGACTACCGTCCAGTAGCACTGACTTCAATTGTAATGAAGTGTTTTGAAAGACTGATGAGAGATCACATCACTTCTTCACTTCCTGCCACCATCGACTCATTTCAGTTTGCTTACCGGACTAATCGTTCCACAGACGATGCCATATGTCACCTGCTCCACACATCCCTGAGTCACCTGGACACTGGCAGAAGGAATTATGTTAGGATGCTGTTCGTGGACTACAGTTCAGCATTCAACACAATAATTCCCTCTAAGCTTTTCACCAAGTTGACGGATCTAGGACTCAGCTCATCACTGTGTCAGTGGATCCTCAACTTCCTCACAGACAGACCCCAATCAGTGAGGGTGGGAAAACAAGTCTCCCCCTCCATCTCACTCAGCACTGGAGTGCCTCAGGGCTGTGTTTTAAGCCCCCTGCTGTACTCACTGTACACTTATGACTGTGTAGCCACATCAGACACCACCTCCATTGTCAAGTTTGCTGACGACACTGTTGTTGTGGGCCTGATCTCCGACAACATTGAGACGGCCTACCTGGAGGAGATTAGGAACCTGGAGACCTGGTGCCAGGAGAATAACCTCCTCCTAAACGTCAGCAAGACTAAGGAGCTGATCGTGGACTTCACTACAAAGCAGGCGAGGAATTACAAGCCCCCCATCATCTGTGGCACGCCAGTGGAGGAAGTGGACAATTTCCGATACCTGGGTGTCCACATCACTCGGGACTTGTCATGGTCCTGTCACATCAACACCCTGGTTAAGAAAGCTCGTCAGCGTCTCTTCTTCCTCAGAAGACTTAGAGACTTCCATCTGCCACTGAAGGTGCTCAAGAACTTTTACTCCTGCACCATCGAGAGCATCCTGACGGGAAACATCTGCACCTGGTTTGGGAACAGCACCAAGCAGGACAGACGAGATATGCAAAGAGTGGTGCGCTCGGCCGAACGCATCATTCAATCAGAGCTCCCTGACCTGCTGTCCGTCTACACCAAGCGGTGCAAGACCAAAGCTAGGAAGATTATGATGGACCTCTCCCATCCCAACAATGGACTCTTCTCACTGTTGAGGTCTGGGAAGCGCTTCCGCTCCCTTAAGGCCAAAACAGAGAGAATGAGGAGGAGCTTCTTCCCCCAGGCTATTTGGGTCCTGAACCAGGTGTAGGTCTGGACTCTCCCACACACATCACATCACTATAAGACTGGACTCTCACACACATCACATCACTATAAGACTGGACTCTCACACACATCACATCACCACACGCACTCTGTTTTTTCTTCATGCACACTTCCTATAATTTATAATCTCTATTTCTGCTATTTGCACATTTTTACTGTAAATTTCTAAGTTAAATCTGTAAATTTTGTAATAACCTGTAAATTGTAAATACTGTAAAATCACTGTCATTTAATGGTCAGGCATTGCATTGCACAGCTACAAGCATTTCACCTCATGTCATACTGTGTATGGTTGTGTGTGTGACAAATAAAATTTGAATTTGAATTTAAATAGATTGATGGATAAATAGGTACGTAGATACAGCATAGACTGATTGCTGATTACTGGACTATGGAGTCCTTAGCCTGAACAAGATTATTTAAAATCACCTGTGCCAATCTGAAAGAGCTGGAGTGAGTTTAGCTATGAAACATGGAATGGATTCAGAAAACCTCAAAACTGTAGGAGTTCAGAATCAGAATCAGAATACTTTATTGATCCCTGGGGGAAATTATTTTTTTGTTACAGTGCTCCATTATAAACCAACATAAACCAACATTAACAAGACAGACAATACGCTAACTAACAATAGTACAATATATATATATTTAAGTCACTCAATAACAAATAGCTGAAAAAGAAACATGTGTAGTTGTAGCAGTAACCAGTGTGTTAAGTGGATGCGTTGTACAGGGAGATGGCCACAGGCAGGAAAGATTTCCTGTGTCGTTCAGTGGTGCTTTTCGGTAATCTCAGTCTCTCACTGAACGTGCTCCTGTGACTGACCAGCATGTCATGGAGTGGGTGGGAGGTGTTATCCAACATTGTCTTTATCTTGGACAGCATCCGCCTCTCCGACACCACCTTGAGGGAGTCCAGCTCCATCCCCACAACATTACAGATTAGTTTATTGAGTCTGTTGGCATCTGCTACCCTCAGCCTGCTCCCCCAGCTCGCACTGGCCACAACAGACTCATAGAAAATCCTGAGCATTTTCTGGCAGATGTTGAAGGACCTCAGTCGCCTCAAAAAATAGAGACGACTCTGGCCCTTCCTGTAAAGTGCTGTGGTGTTTTTAGCCCAGTCCAGTTTATTGTCAATGTGTACTCCAAGGTACTTCTCCAAGGTTGGAGAAGTAAATCCAAGAAAAACAATGACAGCACAATGGCATATCACTCTGTGATGTAAAAAAAAAAAAGAGAGAGAGAGAAAAAGAGAAAACTCTTTTAAAGCAAATAAATATTCCATCACTGAGGCACAAGTCAGCTGTGAAAACAAGGGATGCTGGATTTTTTTTTTTTTAATTCAGTGCAGGGGAGCACTCATCCACAATAACAATACAACAACTTAGGTAAGAGTCATCATCTTTATCACCACATTCTATTGTAAAATCACTGAGTTGACAAAATTTGGCATATCAGAGCATTCAGACTTTGCACACGGATCCCTCCAGGTTGATTTATTTATTTATTTATTTTTGCTTTTTATCCACCAAGGACATGACTTTCAGGTACTGCTCATCTACTGTCGTTTTTTTCAGTTGGAGCGTGCCACTTCTTCTTTTGTCCTCTACCTTTCCAGTTTCCTCAAATTTTCTAAGGTCAACATATGCAAGGTTTTCAGCTAATAGCTGTTTGTGAATGACAAGATATCTGTTAGACTGTATTAACTTTGATGCTCTATGCTTAGATAAGTTACAGGTCAGTGTTGAGTGTCTTAAATAGAAATTATTCATTTGAAAATGGTCAGATAAAAGAATTGGACTGAAAATGAAAAAAAATTGAAAAAGCA
Organism: Rhamphochromis longiceps; assembly: GCF_057381845.1. NCBI lineage: Eukaryota > Metazoa > Chordata > Actinopteri > Cichliformes > Cichlidae > Rhamphochromis > Rhamphochromis longiceps. The sequence continues at coordinate 27,026,172 of NC_140558.1, forward strand.
GATAATGTGAAAGAAAACCTGAAGAACTTTTGTTTAAAAACACTTTACAAAATTACAAGAATGTCTAGCTCTTTGGGATTTTTCTTCATCATCACCATCATCATCAACTTTATTTATAAAGCACTTTAAAACAACCACAGCTGACACAAAGTGCTGTACATTGGAACTGTAAAATAAAATTACATAAGATATAAATAAAACACAAATAAAAGAAGAGTGAAATCATTAATTAAATAACTACTTCAATTAAAAGAGAAACTAAATCTCACTGAGGTTAAAAGCCAAGGAATAAAAGTGGGTTTTAAGACGTGATTTAAGATATACTTTTGTGTTTGACTCTTTTGTTCCTCCAAGCCACAGGTGTCAAGCTCCAGTCCTCAAGGGCCAGTATCCTTTAACTTTTAGATGTGTCCCTGCTGCAACACACCTGAATAAATTTAGTAGGTCGTTAGCAGTTCAGCCATTTGATTCATGTTACAGCAGCTAATGAATGAATGAACATGGTGCAATAAAAGTACTTTTAAAAGTACATTTTTCCAAACACAAAATGTATTTAAATTTACTTGAGTAGGATTAGTGGTTGCCACCTCAGCATGCAGTCAAGACCTATAGTGTCTTGCTAACGATCTACTAATGTTATTCAGGTGTGTTGGAGCAGGGACACATGTTAAAGATTCAGGATACTGGCCCTCAAGGACTGGAGTTTGACATCTCTGCATCTAAGCAGTTGCACCAATGAGAATGCACCACGTTCCTGCTTGTAGTTCCTTGCGAAGGCTTTGGAAATGATACTTCCAAAACACCATTCTACCAGAACCCTACGGCACACATGAGTCAGGCTGTTACCACCACCGCTCAGCTGTGGGGGGCTACAAGTATGATGTAAACAGAAGATTCTGAGCAATCCTCCCTTATGATAAGGTCTGGAAATCATGAGCTGCACCTTTCTGTAGTGTTTCGCAAGAATGAATGAAAAAGCGTACTGGAAAGCGCATATACCTTGGAGGTTTATGCAAACCATAATCTTGTCATTCCTGTTCTCCTTGGTACCTGGATTAGAAGGATGTGTTATGCAAACATGAGTTCCATGTGTGTAACCCATGAATCATAGAATGCTAACCTAATAGTTAGTATGTGTTGTCAGGGAAGTTTGTGTAATGTTAATTCACAAACTCAAAGTCAGTTAATGAGTTTATTGTCGGTTCACTGACACCACACAAAGCCCCAGTTTCTTTGTGACAAAAACCTTAAAGTAACAAGTGCCCAGAGATAAACTGGTTCAGGCCATCCTCTGCAGGTCACAGATGAAAGCTGGATTTCAAAAGCGTAAAAATCTCCGTAGCTTTTCCCTTAAACATTCAAACACAATCTCTAAAACTGATTTAATCAAATTGCTGCTGGGGTCACTTCATTAATGTGGTCAAATTAATTTGACATCCTAAAATTAATATGAAGTTAAACCTTATTCCTAGGACGTTTATTTTAAGCATCAATGCAATACTGGAGTAGCACTAAACTTTTTATAGTTAAAACTAGTGATGTGACGTTCTGTATCGAGGCTTCAAAGCTTGTGTCGAGTAATGGAGGGGGCGTTTCCGCGATGCGCGTATCGAGGCTTGCTTCATTTATGGGAGGAGCTGAAAATGAGACGTCCGAAGCCTCGCTGCCCGGCTGTACCACGTGACTGGTTCAGGAAGTGGTTCGAACTTTGCCGCGAGCTATGACAGAGATATAAACCCCTCATTCAAAATGTGGGTGTTTGATGGAGAGTTGCGGTTAGTGAGAGTTTGGAGACAGTTTGGAGGTTTATGAGAGTGAGGAGAGAAAGTCAGGAGAGAATGGAGCCAGCTAAGAAGAGGAGGATGTCCTCCCCTGTGTGGGAACATTTTGATCTAATTCCTCCCAACAAGGTAAATTTCTACAGAAGATGTATTGTCATGATACTGATGGTGCAATACAATTTGTGTTAAGCTGTCTTGCCTTTTGTACAAGGTGAAGTGTTTGCTATGTGCCAGGGAGCTGGGATATAACAACAACACCTCATCCATGCTTAGGCACTACAGAGCTTTGCATGAGAATAAGGGGAACACCGATTGTGGGGCAAGACCAGGTGAGCCATCAAATGCAATGATAATATAGCATGCAGTAATGTTACTAAATGATATAACAATATTATACAACTGTAATAAGTTACGTGTGTGATATTTATATTTGTGCTTTGTTCTCCTGAGGAAAGACAATAAAGACAATCTCAAATAGATGAAGACCTGGTTAGCATGGTGATTGAGGACTCCCAGCCATTTAGCATTGTGGAGGACAAAGGATTTAAAAGATTTGTTAAATCATTAAATCCTAGCTATGTTCTCCCCACTAAAAAGGTCATAAAAGCAGTGAAATTTTAGTTTTTACTGAATAAAATGTGAACAGGCAGGACTGAGGCCTCAGTCTGTAGCTGTCCATACCTCAACGTTACAAAAGCACAACCACTGTCCATACTCCAACCACACCTCACCTCACAGTAAATGATCATTTCCATTTTAAGCATTTCCAAATAATCATTTTCCATACTGCCAGTATAAATATACACAGTATACTGCCATCACTACAATATACATGTTTTACACACTCCTTTTGTTGTTGACATTTACAGGCTATGTGCAAAATGCCACTCTCTTCAAATTCATGCTAACTAATATTTTTACGTCCAGTAGATGTCCTACTAGAGCAAATGAAGCTTCAAGACGCTTTGCGCTGGGGTGAACCAATTGGATGAAAAGCTTCAGTGCTTCATGAAGCTTCATCTGCCCATCACTAGTTAAAACACCCAGACTAGTCATTGAAAAGTTCCACACACATTTAATATGAACAAATTGTTCATGTCAATGTCGCCCTCAAGTGGTCAGTGAAGTAGCAGATGGGGTTAATGAGGTTCAGCTGCTTTGGTGTTAATGAAATTAAGAGCAGCAACAATGAGACAAACCAAACCTGGACCCTACAAAGGTCGCACAGATAGTCCAACTCCTCCAGTGCGGCACATCAATAAATACCATTGCCAGAAGGTTTGCTGTGTCTCCCAGCACAGACTCAAGAGCGTGGAGGAGATCCCAGGAAACAGGCGGTTATTATGAGAAAGATTTTTAATTTTTTTTAAAGTGTTCCTTGTGTTAACGTCAATGTCGCCCTCAAGTGGCTGAAAAGTAGGAGAATTTTTTTTAAAACAAATAAAATAAAACCAAAAGGCAGGTCAATCTGTCAAATAAAACTACAAACAAATATGTCACTTTAAAGGAGTCCTGATTAAACCGATTTAATGCCAACTTTAATTATCTCTTTTGTGTACATATTCTATTGGAAATACATGTTTATTTATGTATCTGTTTATGTTTATAATAACAAGACTAACTGACCAAAGGCTAGAAATTTCCAGACCAATGGGAAATCTGTTTTGCTTCTCTATTTGCTGATTTAATCCACTCCAAGAGAATCTTTATTATTCATAAATGTAATAAAATAAAACGCAAGCAACACAAGTGAGTAAATAGACAAATGTATAACTATATGCATCTAATGTACCTCCCGATTACAGAAAAAGTAAATCGCGTAACCCTTATTGATACTTACTGCAGGAATTGATCAGAGCTCTGCTGATTCGTGCGAGACGTGCACACTTTGTTCCAAAACACTGAAACGGGTAAATATATCTCCATATAAACCTATATATAGGAAATGTTTGGATAAATGAAATGTTGGAGAGTAATAAAGCATTTCCTGATTAAAGAAAACTTATAATAAAACAGAGATGACTGTAACCCGTATAGACGGTGCTGCTGTTATTGATCAGAGATCTGGAGCTGCCACGTGAGAGACGTGCACACGGTGCTTCTCCTCTAAACATGAAGGCATGGTACTAACACACTGACACACATGTAGGGGGCAGTGTTGCCAAGTGATTGACAACCACGAGGTGGATGCGTGGTTTGTGAACCAGATGACCCCTGTCTAGGTATTCTCGCGGGAACTCGTGTTATTTCTATCCAGTATACGGCTATTTTAATACCATTCGTTTACAAAGAGAAACTAATGTTATTCATTGGTAATAATACAATTCCCACTATTTCCCCCACGGGGTAAACTGACAGTGATAGAGAGTAGAATACAACGCTCTTTTTACTCATTGTCACCGCCCTCGCGGACTGTCGTTTGGAGATAAACATTCGTACCCAATACACGCTGTCCCACGTGCCTGGTAGCTACTGCACAAAAACATGACGGCTGGCTGCTGCAGATTTGGGTACCACGAATGCAGAGTGTAGCAGCGTTTGGAAGCTGGTTGTCGTGACAGACCTTAAAACTTTGAGCTTGCTTTAACTCTTAGTTTGCAAGTGAAACTTGTAAAACTTTACGGTATCTTACGTAGTTTTGTCCGTGAGGAAAGCTGTGGGGAAACTTGTATTTACGAGTTTCGGGGCTAAAGAAACAAAGAAAGTCGCTAGCACTTTTTGAAGCAGTAGTTAGGCCAAAATTAGCATGTCGGTCGACGCAAATCAAGTTAAAAGCCGTCCTATCCCCACCAGGGTGCTTACCCTGAAGGACTGGTCCCAGCTACCAGACTGTTACAGCCAAACACCCGGGGGTACCCTGTTCTCCACCACGCCTGGAGGTAAGAAAAACTGCACTGTGTTGTGTTTTTGTGTTATCAATTTATGTTTTCAGAACTCAACAGGAAAGAAAAAGGGGAAAACCCTCGAAAAGTTCGACTTTTGCTGGAAACTAATGGTTTGTGCCTACGTCCAAACGGTCACGCGTCATCTCTCGCGAGAGGCTGCACGCGACAACATAAGTGTCTGATGTAATATTAGTTTCCCCTAACGTCAATAAAAACAGCCCTCGCACTTGCTCGAGACCAAAAAGCGGGCAAAGATGGGGCCCCTGCCTCGTTTGTAGATTGAGAGCATGCTCACAGCAGGCCACAGCCCCGTATGTTCACGAGTGTGCTTTACCTGCATCGAGTTGGTTAATACTCTAACGTCGGTGTTTTGTTTTTTCCTAAATTGTGTTTTCTTTTTTTATACATGTATAACTACATACATATTGTTTAAGTTCTGTAGTTAAACTTGTATCGGTAAGGCTTATAACAACACTGCCCCCTGTGACAAACGAAAACACGGTGGTCTGATCGGTGACTTGTTGCAGCGTCAAACTTACTGATTGTTGTCTCAAACACAACACGCCCAGTCTTAACTCGTGACTTTTAGGGTGTATGTGTCCGGCTGCCAGAAATGCAGAGTGATTGGCCTTCGCAGTGGTGGAGGAGCGGGAGGCCGTCCTATCCCTGCTTCTCTCTGTTCTGCATTTGAGGAACAGTAGAGAACATTCTGTACATTTTGAAGGGGGAGGGGGTGAAATGTGTAATGCATGGGGGAATGTAAACATTTCAAGAAAAAGGCCTAAAAATGGATGCCAAAGGACACGTGACAGGATGTCGCTACTGAGTTTTGACTTGAGTTAAACTTTGTATAGTGACACATTAAATTTTGCACACCCTATCAGGTCGATGCTTGTGTTGGTAACCCTAACCCTTTGTCACATGTAGCTGCATGGCGCAGTCGCTGCTTTCACTATAGGTTGCATTCCAGCCCCCTTCCCCTGCCCCATTTCCCTCTGCTTTGCTTCCCTTTGTCTAGGATGAATTGCCCGTAACTGTTTTTCAACGTGTTTTTCCTTGTAGACGGTACAAACTCCATTTTGAAAAGAAAAATAAGTACTTTTAGGTTAATTCATAAGCATTTAATGACTGCTGTATATGTAACAGCTTTCTGCTGAATCAAAATATGAAACATGTGGCTTTAATCTGAAAGCATCTTGCTTCAAAGTGAGAATGTTTTGTGGTTTGATTTCTTGGAATTCCTAGAATTACTGTGACGGCTCTAAACATTGTGTGCACACAACCCTTTCCCCACTTAAATCTCTTCCAATACAGAATAATATTGTCCAAATCTCCAGATGTGCACCTTAGATCACTGCAAAGGGGCTTGAGTAATAACTAGGCTGCAGTTTGAGCTTGCAGAAGTCCAGCCTTTGTTCTGTTGTTTGACTCTTTGTTTCGATTTTAACCCCCACCCCCTCCTAAAACAAAATAGGCACCCGCATCATCTATGACAGAAAGTTCCTCTTGGATTGTCGAAACTCTCCTCTTGCTCGGACCCCCCCATGCTGTCTTCCCCAAATCCCAGGGGTAACTGTACCAGCCACACACTCCACGGGGAAGTTGCAGGATCTCAAAGAGGAGGAAGAAGAGGAAGAGAAAGACATTGCAGGTAAATGTCTTGTACATATAAGATTCATTTGTGTCACCACAACTTGTAATGTGGAATTTTACTTGATATATATTGAGTCTCCTGAAAGTTCAGAATCCTTATTGTTCCCTTTATTTGTGAGAGTGATGTCAGCCAACACAATTTTATCAATCTGAACACTCAGGATAAATACTGGGAGGGGAAAAAAGCTTTGCATGTGACTGAGGTGCCCAAAACAAATAGTTCAATAATTTGTTTTGCAATGTGCAGCTGTTGGGTTAGGGTGGTGGGGGGCATGCCAACACTGATAAAAGGGATTAATAAGCTTCAAGGCATATGAGCCCATGAAATGGAACCTGTTCTTAAGTAAAACAGTTTTTGATTCCTGTCTTTTTCCTAACCCCTGAGAAAAATGTGTGTGTGTGTGTGTGTGTGGGGGGGGGTGTCGCAATTGACATTAAATCATCCTCCCCTCTCAGATTTTTCTAACTGATACAAAGAAGGCTCCACTGACTGTTTTATGATTAAGTCGAAATGCTGATTAAGCCAGCGTGTCCAGCCTTAACCATCATATGCATACAGCCTGCTGTTCTTGCAGTCCTCAACTCTGCAGCTGAACTGTTTGTTAGCTGTTTACCTTTTTATTAAAAAGAGGCCAGCAGTTTATTGGTAAACAATCATGTCTGACAAAGTGACTTTGTACGATTAACAGTTCAAAATCTGGTTATCTTAAACTGCATAGATGTTGTTCCTCTCTTTAGAACCATTTTAGCTGTCTTTTGATTGGCGGCCCCTCATGGATAGAAGTCAGAAAGTTGTGTGAGATGATCATATGTTCAGGATATTGTTTTCTGGGCAAGGAGAATAAAACAACTCAAGGAATGAGCATTTAGACGAGTGTTAAGCCTGAGCTTGTGACTCACTGCGATTACTTGTACAAACACAGCCAAAGATTCAGATCATAATGTCACAGGCTGAGGAAAAGCATCATATTTCCACTTTTTTTTTTTTTTTTAAAGTTTAATGTCTTTTGGTAAACAACTTGACATTATTATTATTATTATTATTATTATTATTATTGATTTCCAATTAGAATATTGTGACTTGCTAGAGATAAAGTTCCTTATTTTGGCAACAAATCCTCTAGTGGGGCTTATTGTGGCCATGTGACCAAAGGTTGGGTTCACAGTTTAGTCATTTGTTATTGACTGAAGTACATGCAGCTATCAATCTGCCCTCCTCCATTCCTCCTGTCAAACTGAAGACCATGAGGATTACACGTGACCCCTGCCTACTTGTCTCCTTCTTTGTGTGGGTAAAAACACCCAAGACGTGCCGTGGGTCTTGTTTTTATGTTCTATGTCCTTGGTGTGTCTGTGTGTTTTTTGCCCCCTTGATGGTTTCCTTTGCAGTGATAAGAGCTAGTTTGTTCTCGTCGCCATTGTCGGTTAAGGTGTGGCTGCAACCGCACAAATAAGGTGATGGCAGATTATCAAACCTCACTGTTTTTAATCTCAACTGTTTTGTTTTGTGCTTCTTTTTTTTTTTTTTTTTTTTTTTTTTTTTTTTTTTTCCCCCCCAACAGATGACAACCAGTTTGAGATGGACATCTGAGCTGCAGTATTACCTCCTGTGGAGATGTTTAAATGCCTCCAAGGTCATCACTGACCGTAACGCATTACAAATGAAGCTTTTTCACTTTTTTTTTTTTTTTTTTTAAAACGAGTAAAAGCTTTTGTCTGGAATTAAAGAATGAAAGCATAAAAGTAGGGTGCTTTTAACCCTACAAAAGTGTTTATTGTACTAAATGGGTTGTTTGGTTGCTGATTCACTTCAGAACTGTAGCAGGATTAAAAAAAAAAAAAATCCATTTTGATTTCACTTTTTAAAATCTTTGTAAATAAGAAACTTGTACTATGTTGCTTTTTTTTTTTTTTTTTTTTTTTTTTTTTTTTTTTTTTTTTAAATCGAGGGACTATAAGATGATCGTACCGAGACATATGAAGTTGGTACTTTCAATGCATGCATCATTTATCATTTCCCCCACCCGCCCTAAAAAGGAAGGTTGACTTTCTTTGTTTGGTAGACAGGTGTCACCTAACATTGCGGGGGTGCCTTCTGAAATTCAGGTCCTACTTTGTTTTGTATAGAGGAAGTGATGGAATGTGAAGAAATTCAAATAAAGGCTGTGAAAACTGTCAAATTGTTTCTTCGCTTTCTTTTTGTCCATGTTTTAGCTTTTAAGCTGCACACTAACATAAAGGCCTTGTAACTTAAACTTTTACCATTTCCAATAAAGTATATATTTCTCTAAAGAGAAATGGTCTACAAGGGTTTCAAGTGTTAATGTATTTTTATGACCCCAAAGGATAGCTCATAAAGTTTGATAACATGTACTTTGGGTAAAGTACACGTCTGTGCTTTATGTCAGGTTTTCTCTGTGCTCAAATGGACTCAAATGGAGCCTGTAAGCCTGGGCTTCACGTTTAGTAAATGACTGTGCTGCCTTATTTCACAGAAATCCACTATAGCCAGTGTAGCTAAGACGATGACCCTGTTACACCTTGTAACAGAAAAGCATGTTGCCATGCAAAAATGTATATTAGGCAGTTAGTATGTTGCATTACTTGTGTACTGATACTCTTGTATTCTTAAAAAGGGAAATCCACATGTGCATAGAAGCTCAATTTTGCTGATCTGTGTGAAGTAAAATGGTTATTTTTAGGCTTGTGGTTCTCTGAATGTCAGGAACAGGGCCAGACTGAATATGATTTTTCTAGGAGAAGGTGGGAAATAAAAAAAAATAAAAAAATAAAAAAAAAAGTCCTTCCAGTCAAAGTTTTGTGGATAATCCCCAGCTATTCTAGTCTGCATGCTGAAGTATCATTGTCCAAGATGCATTTATCAGTGCGTGTGTGGGAAAGTTAGAGAAAAAGTATGAGAACCACAGCTTTAGTCTTTATCCTGGTATTATGCACCGTTTATGTTGATGGGAAATGCAATCTTGAATTTTCAGACATAGCAAAAAAACACTGAAAAATCTATTAAGTGTTTTTTTTTCTTTTTTTTTTTTTTCTAATATTTATCAGGAGTGGCTTTGAAGCACAAGGCTGCCCAGAGTCATGTACACTGTGTCTCCGGCCGTGGCCACTCAGCAAGGTCAGTGCTAGGCATGCTGGCTTATTCCAGACACTGGCAGTCTATAGATCAGGGAAACTGACTGTGGAAGTAGGTCTGGTCTTAAGGAATGAAAGCAGCTGCACCTCAGAGGCCAGACACAGTAAAACTATACCGCAGTATGGGGGCGGGGGTATGACACCTGCTGGTATTTGACCAGATAGTCATTTCAAATATGTAATTGTGGATTTACTGAGTATTTTAGCTAATAATAATGACAGTCTATTCTGAGTGGAGTATTCAAGCAAAAACGGACAAGCAGCCCCTGCCCCACATTGTTCATGTTTAATTTTGTGACATTCTGTTCAGATGTTGAAGACATGGTTTTGCAGATATTATTACCAACCACCTCTAATTAATTAAAGCAAGCAGTGTAGTAACTGTAGTTCCTTTAAGAACAAGCAAATTAAATGTGCTCTGTTAGCTTGTATTAGCTCACCTTACAGCAAATACAATGCTCAGACAGCAGGTTAACATTTTGCTTCTGTAATAATTCTAGACTAGACTAGACCATCGAGGTCACCATCTATCAACGATATTTGGCTGAATTCTGGCTGCATTGAGCTGATTTTACAGCTGAATCCAGGCTAAAGTAAGCTACAAATGTTAGCCAAGGTTTTCAAACATATTTTGATTTATTTCTTTATTTTTAATAAAGTACGTAAATGGACTTTGCATGCTCATTGCCAGCTCTGTTTTTTTAAATTCTTGGACTCCTCTAGAGTGGCTTTACATGACTCACAGTTCAAAATAATCCCTGTTTATCTTACTGTGGACTTCAGTGCAGGCTCTCAGTTTTTAAACTATCTGAAACAAGCTATTTTGCATCCAGTATCTGTGTATCCATTATTGCGACAGTATATATATGAGATAAACCAAGGGAAAGGATGATGGGTCGACTTCAGAGAAATGATAAGAAAGGTTTGTTGCAGCAATAATAAGTCTCAGAGTGAGCGAGATTTACTTAAGGAACTCTATTGCAGGGCATATGACAGCCTATCGATACCTCCGACATCTCAATATGACAAGATATAATAGCACACATTTCAGGAGTGTAGTAGGCCATTATGATGCTTTTATACAATGCATTTTCACTGCATTGCATACATTACACTGTGTCCAGCAAGCAGCTGATCCTGAAATGTTTTGTGTTGTTGATGAGTGGACTACCAGTCTCTGGTCTGCTGCACATTTGTGAAATGTTATTTTGGAAAAAATATGTCTGTGCTGTTGAAAACAACACCACAGATGACCACCCTTGCCATCCAAGTTCAAATGAACCCTGGTAAACTTGCTCCAGTGCCCTTTTCCAAAGAGTTAAGATCCCTTCTTTGCGTCTTCGCTCCTCCCAGTTTCCCTGTAAGAGGGTCGGGTAAAGCTGGCATGGCCGATGAGGATCTATTTTTATCAGCTGCTCCTGTGCTCCTGTTAAAGCCGAGCAGTACAAGTTCAGGATGAATCGCCCGGGTGACGATGTAAACAGACACTCAAACACACAGCCTACTAGGTGACATATATCCTGACAGGAAGGGGCCTGGAGGGGTGGGAGTGGGCTGATGCAGGCCGCATGTTTGACACATACACGCACACAAACTCCATTTCACATTACTTACACCACAGGAAAGCCAGCCAGCTGTTTACCAGAATTCCTGTTGAGCACATGAGTAAAAGAGTACACTGTAAACGCTGATTCCTCGATCGCTGTTACACTGAAATTTAATATGAGACACTGTCAGATGTTTCTTGGATTACATGAGGCTCATATGATGCTTGAAAACATTTCATTGTAATTTTTTTTTTTTTACTATATTCCCTAGAAGTGATCTTTGAAAAGTATTTTTGAATTGTTTTTCATGTATTCAGAACTGGTCTGTGATGTTTACAATGCAGGCTACACCGTCTTGCATTTGGCTCAGTAACGCTGACGATTTCTTCACTGTTTGTTGCACAATCGCTGCTGTTGCCTAATGTGTCACCGGTAACTTTCATCAACAGACTTTCTGTGCATGACTTTACGCTTCCGCTGTAAACATACTGTGCTTAGTGTGCATATGTCAGAGATCAGGGTTTCGATACCCAGTGGCACCACTGGTTTACAGCTCTGTTTGTTGATACAGGTGTCCTGTTACACATACTCAATGTGCAAGCCTCATCACATGTTGCTACATGGAATTCTTTGCAGAACAGAAATCATTGCCTTTTAAATTCAACTGTCAATAGCAGAGGTCACGCTGTCCAATTTCTGGTATGCTACTCATTCATTAAACAGAATATCATGTATTGTCAAACATCCACCATACCTGCTGCTGAAACAAGCATGTATATACTGTATATATAGTAACCAGTTATCCATCCCTTCTTTATTTCATAATTTATTCAAACATCTTTGCACTCCTCACCATTGCACATACAGTATGGATATGCCATACATGTTGTTACTATACTGGCTGTTCATTCTGTTTACACTGAATGCAAAGGGAAAAAAACAGAGCCCAGTTCCTTGTATGTGCACACATACTGATTCCGATATATAATAGTGAAGAATTATATTTTGGTTTAACATCTACCAGTGATTTAAAAAAAAAAAAACCCTTATATGTGAGATATGCCCAGGTTGGTTTGTATTACAGTTACTTTACAGTGTAATAAGATAGATATAAGGGTGTTATTGTCTTAGAAAACATGATGTATGTTAATGAATTTGTAAATATTATCCAGCAATATATATTGATGTAAGAATTACAGATCCTTTTTTGGTTTCATAATGAGTACTTACAGCTGGGAAAACAAACTTATACTTCTAATGGAGCTATTGACATGAAATCATTACCAGATGTTGGTAACATCCCAAATAATCTGTGCATACAAAGAAACCAAGACAAATGAGTCCTTAAATTAAGCCATGTGTAGTGGCGTGGAATGACACAAGGACATATGAAGAAAGGGAGGTGTGAAAAGGCATTGAAAGCCTTAGCCAACTTTATATCTCAATGTCACCAGGTGATGTTGAACCTATCCAAACAATTAATAAATGCATTGAGCAAATTAACAACTGGATGTCTCATAATTTCCTTCAACTGAACAAAACCAAAACTGAAGTACTTATCTTTGGACCCAAAAAAGATCGACTAAATATCAGTAATCAGCTTAAACTGGTCCAACTAGAAACTACTGACCAGGCCAGAAATTTAGGTGTAATAATGGACTCAGACCTGAACCTCCAGGGCCACATAAAAGTAATAACAAGGTCAGCCTTCTATCATATGAGGAACATTTCTAGGATTAAAGGACTGATGACACAAGGAGACCTAGAAAAACTCATCCATGAATTTATCTCTAGCCACCTTGATTACTGTAACAGTATCTTCACAGGTTTACCTAAAAAATCAATCAGACAACTGCAGCTGATCCAGAACGCTGTTGCTTGTGTTCTCACTAGAATCAAGAAAATAGAGCACATTACCCCAGTTCTAAAGTCATTACACTGGCTCCCTCTAGCTCAGAGAATAGACTTTAAAGTGCTTTTATTAGTTTATAAATCATTGAATGGGCTAGCACCAGAGTACATTAGAGATCTGCTATCATGGTACAAATCATCTAGATCAGTTAGGTCCTCCAGCTCTAGTTTAGTGACTGTCCCTAGAACCAGAACTAAACATGGAGAAGCAGCTTTTCGTTTCTATGCTCCTCACATCTGGAGCGCACTATCAGGAGAATGCAAAGCTGCAGAGACACTGAACTCCTTACTTGTTTAGACTTGCTTATGAGTAACTGATCTTATTATGGCTTTCTACTTGCTTGTTTTTAATTTTGAATTGCACCTTGAATTGCCTTGTGCTTAAAGTGTGCTATACAAATAAAATTGCCTTGCTTTGCCTAGAAGCCAGCTGAGATCTCTCTCTATTATGAATGCAATCCTGCCCCCTATCAGTGGAAATTAGTACTAGCTGGTTCAGTCCTAACTCATGGCCTATAAGAAAGGTTTCTCATTACCAAGGTGTCACAGCAAATGCAGCTTATGACGGGTAAACCTTATTGTTGCAAGACAGTAGGAGCCTTACTGTTGCAGAAGATACTGATGGGATCAGTTACGGGCATATTTCTGACCTTCAGGATGTTACAGTGAATTAGGGAAGTGGAAAGAACATCATTTCACGATAAACCAGCCACAATCAAACGTTCCTCACAAGATTTCTGATAGAAGAGTCAGAACCTCATCAAAAGAGTTGTCCAAGAGCCAAGAACCACTCGGGGAAAGCTTCAGAAAGAACTGTGGTCTATGCTAAGCAGCCAGACTTGGCTGGCTTATCCAGGTAACTTCTGGGTTAAACCTGGGTTTTCTTTACTATGAAGTATTCACTTCTTGTTGGGGTAAATTGGTAGATTAAGAATCAACTCAAGAATCAAATCAAGAATCAGTTCTCCAGAAAAGAGTGTCACCGTACCGGGAGATCCCTCGGGCACCTGCATGTGAACAGTAAAAAAGGTCTAAAGTTTTTTTTTTTTGTTGTTGTTTTTAAATACCATGTAATGTCTTTGATTCCCTGATGAGCATTATTAATTAACACTTACATATAAATAAATAATTAATACTTACATATTTTTTTCAATTTTATTGTTCTGCAGCTTAGAGAATAAACACTCAAACTGTCAGGAGAAGGTTATGTTCAGAGTTTGGGTTTAAAATCATTTGTAAGCAACACGTTTTCACTAATTCTTTTCTTTTAAAGCACGTTGTAAGTGTGATGTAGATTCTCTATTGGGACAATACATAATATGTTAAGCTGTACCTTACTAAAATCACAAAATGAAGCCAAACTGTGTCAGTTGTCAAAGGAAGCCCTTTAACAGTCTTGCATTTTACTGGCATTTTATGTTGTTTTGAGATTTTCATCACCATTTGATAACGTCTCTGGAGTAGGTGACACTCACAGGGATCATTTTCTGTGGAAAAGTCACATGAGTCTTGAAACCTCCCTTCGTGATTGGTCAGATGCTGACGTCACCCCTTTCATGTGATAGCACAGGGGAAATCCTGGGTTAATTTAGGGAGTTGATAACCAGCGTTGTTTGCCATTTATCCTGATAGCCAATGTTAGGGTAGGTGAATCTAGGTAGGGGAAAAAGCTTCTTTGAACTCGCTGTGTAGTATGGAGCCCTGAGTTAACAGGTACAGTTGTTTCAAAGAAAACAAATTCACTCAACCGCCATGGCCTCTCTGCACGTGCAAGACATTTTGACAAGCCAATAAATCACTGGGAGAATACGGTCACAGATAAGAGGGTTTATAGCAATCAGCCTATAGTGAACACAAGTGCAGCTATACAGCCCACTCCACAAACCACTTTCGTGGAGTTTGTTTTCCTTCTCTCGGATCTGTAAGATATACAATTGAAATCTGCCAAAGTGCTGCAATTACTGGGACCCAGAAAGATCGAAAGTGTCTTAGATTAATGCCTGAATCTTACAGCATATAATGTTAATAAACAGCTAACAACTCAACGACACGGTGTCCTGGTGTGCTCAGCAACTTAAACAAAATTAAACACACGCATTTGGCGAATATCCGAATTGTGTATCTCATATAAACACGAGAAGGTCTTATGATTCCAGGCTGGGGCTAGCCTGACATCTGCTGGGACAAAACCAGCAATGCAATATGATAGATAAAACACAGGAAATAATAAAAAAAAGTTCATTCTTACATATATAAAATAATATTTGACTATGTGTCTTTGGTAACATGTAAATTATCCATTAGCTTTATGAGCAAAACTCCCATGAGTGAGAGAAATAAGATCATCGATGAATAATTGACCAGTTAGTCACTCCTCTGAGCTATTCTTGCTCCTCGTGTGAATTTCGTCACTGGCTGGGTGATGTAGACCCGCTAAATCGGTTATCTGTTCAAACGACCAGAAGTCATTGTTTTTTCCCCTGGCGAACGGCTGGTCATCGCTCTAGCTTGTGATTGGACGCTGGAGAGCGGGGGCCGGCTCAGCAGCCAATCCCGCCCTTCGGTGGCCCACCGAAACGCCTCCCGCATATCGTACCCTTTAAATGACGTCACACCCAGTGAACGCGATACGCACCAAATTTCTGGACAGTGGTCGGTCATTGCGGTAAGAAGTAGTAACAAGAAGAGAAGACTGACGCCGTTTCTGGTTAAGCAGACTTTGCTGCCGTCTCCAGCTGACCGGAATAGTGGTTACTCAAAGGTAGGAAGCCCAGCCAGGGCCGGACTGTGTATATTTGTGTGTACGAGCCTTGTCACTGTGAAATTAGAGATGGGTCGGACTGGGTTGTGGCCTGCAGGTGCGACTTCTGTTTGCCTCATGTAAAGGCTATAGAGTTCTTAAAAAAAAAAAAAACACTTAATAGGCTAAACTAAATTCTGTTGACTAACCCTGATAATAAGTGGGCTAGTCATACTAACAAACGCTTATTGAAAATACAAACGGATCAAATATTAACAGACTAGCTTTAGCTTAACTCAGATTAATTCAAGGCAGCGTTGCTGAGCAACAAAGGTTCCGGTTATAGTTTCTGTTCTTTTTTTCTTTTTGTTTTCGTGTCTTTTTTTAGTTTAGAGCTTTTTTTTTTCTCAGTTTGCTCCAAGCACCTGTTTATATGACAGAATTATGGTTCTGATTGCTCTTAATTGGGTCCAATGGGGTGTCTTAATATACACGGAGTCTTGTCTTGTCTCTAGACAAAGACAAGGTAAACAGGGGCTGCCAGGCTACCGAACTGCTTTGCCACAGCTCAGCTTGTACAAACATGATGTAAATCTAATGTAAGCTCATTCATTTTGGGCAATATGGGCTTTTACCCCCCCCCCCCCCCCCTTTATTTATTTATTTATTATAGCTGGTCCTTTTAGGCCCTGGTATTTAGGTAGATATGTGTATTTTCTCTGAACAGAATTTTTAAATTGGCATCATATCTTAAGTAGTTCAAGTCCTATGTACTAAAAAACATTAAAATGCCCAAATAGATTTTTTTTCTTTTACTACTTAATGCTAATTATTAGCACTTCTTTTGGGTTTGTGAGGCTATATTTTAAATATTCCATAGTAATGCTTACGTGTTCTGCTTTACCACCCAGTTTATTTTCCAGATGTTAGTGTTAAACTCAGCCACAAGGATAACACAACTGTTAGGGAAACTTCTTGCTTGTCATTATTTAACAATGGCATTTTCAGTGGCATTTAAAGGATTCAGGAAGGTTTAGTGTTCAGTGTCCAGGTACTCCGTGTGCCCTGTTTGTCTGTGATATTGTCATCATGATACTGTTGTGGAAACACATGTGATCTCACTTCACTCATTTATTTTCGCTTTTCATCAGAGGGGAAAAACAAACACATGCAAATTATCACTCTCGGACACAGTAAAGACACACTGAGAAAACCTTCATAGAAATCAACGTCTATTAAAATCTTTTCATTAAAACTTAACCCTGTACCAAAGTCTAGTAAGAAATGTACGTAGGTATAATAAAAGCCCATGGCCTTCAAGGTGAACTTTGACAGTATATGCAGACATCCTCATAGGTGTCAGGTTACCGATCATTTGTTTGGCTTCTTTCTCAACCTTCAACACGTAATCTTACACAGGAAGAGAGGGACAGAATAGACCTTCATCACAGGGGACACTTTGGCGTCACCTCTCATTGTCCCAGCAGGACAGGTGAGCTTATTCCAGTGTTGTTGTTTTTTTGCTGGTGAGTGTGCTGGCTTACTGTAACTACTTAAACAAATCATCAGGAATTGTTTTGTCCCTCCTAGGCATCTTTAGATGGAGTGCCGTCTGCTAGTAGCTTGAAGAACATATTCAGGTGGTGAAATGCGTGAAAGCCGTGATAAAGCTTATTGTCACATGGGCTGCTAATGTTAACATTCCCACATCACTTTGAAAGTGGTATGAAACCAACCTCATAGCTTATCTGCAGGTATAACATTACCCAAGAGCCACAATCAAACATGGTTATTAATGCCATTGGGCAATGACACTTATAAAAAGACTTATGTACTTTGAACCCAATAAGAGATTTTCCATAAGTGATAAGTACAGAAAAGTACACTGTTAAATCCTACTGAGTAGATTAGTGGTAATAACGTTTTTCACCATCCAGTTTGGAAGTACTCTGTGTGTGCACCTTTTTTTAAATTACAGATGGGAGATTGAATGTGGATAAAAAGATGAGCAGGAAGGAATGAAAGCCATTTGGATGTTTATAGTGTACATATACAAGGTGAAAAAGGGATTCCAGTGATGTAAGCACCACCACAGTTTTCCAACTATCAGCCTTTTCTTTTTCTGTGGCTCTTCTACGTGAAAGCTAGCAAGTGTTTCGGTGTTGGCCTTCTCAGAAACCACTGGTTGGGAAATGCACTTGAAAGAAATGACTTTTAAATGGCTGATCTCAGACATAGTTTATTTACTTTGATAATGGCTTTGGGATCATTTTCTTTCCCGTTTGATTCGCACACTGACAAAAAGAAGACATGAACGTGTGATATAATGTGATACGTGTGAAAATGCAACTTGTACGGGCCTTGTGGTTACAGAGTTCTTTCTTCCTCTCTCTTATTCACGTGTTCTACTGGCCTCACTCTGTACGCTGTGAAGCCAATCTTTCTGTGTGAACAGTAAAATAATTATGCTTGCCTCTGGAATGGTTGATGTGTTTTGTGACTGACCACTGAATCATAAGATATCCTCTGCAAACATTAGAGTAATGTACTGTGCTTGTCTTTCCTCTGTGGCTGAGTGGAGATAATGGCTGTTTGCCGAAAGTGTGGAATAGTCAACAGGTTAAAGAAGTAGTGAGTGAAGTGTGTGATGTATACAAACTAGAAACAGTTTCTTTTTTTTAGAACTTTGGCAAAATACTGCCAAATATTACTTTAGACTTTCTGAGTAGGAAACCGGAATATGGAGGAATTGAAAAGGTATTCTGTGTTGCTTCAGTGTATCTGCTTTCTAGTCAAGAAAAGGGCCATAATCACACCACCTTTAACTTTTTTTTTTTCTCTTTTCCTTTTAAGCAATCGTTTGACCTACAGCCAAACATGGAGAACCCGCCTCCATACCCAGGCAATGGCCCGACTGCTCCTGGTTACCCAGCCCAGGGCCCACCACCTCAAGGCTACCCAGGGTATCCTCAGCAGGGATACCCTGTGAACATGGAGCAACCTAACCCAGCTTACCCGAACTACCCTCCCGGACCAATGGGACCTGGCGGTCCTTATCCTGGACCAGGACAACCTCCTTATGGGTATGCTGGACAGCCTCAGTTTGGCTGGCAGGGTGGACCTCCTCCCGGGCCCATGTATGGGGAAGCTCCCAAAAACACAGGTAAGCACTGTGACCCAAATGTGCTACACAACACTTGTGAGTCCAAATCCAGCAGTACTAGCAGAACTACAAGTTGTCACTGTCCTTACACAATTTTAAGTCCTGTGCTGAATTACTTGTTGACTGGATGTTATGGAGATGCACTGGGAGTCTTGCAAGTCTGCATTCAGCTGCAAGGATTAGCTACTCGCATAACTCATAAACAGTAGGAAAGCTGTTTGTAGCTACATTGTTTTCACACACTGGTTTTTGAAAGGCATTTTGAAAACATTTTGGAGCTAAGAATGACCATATTTGTGTGAGACGATGCAGTGCTACCTTGTCAGCTGGCTACTAAAGGAACTGCACATTTTGGCACCTGGCATTGGTTTTAGGTCTGGAGGTTGCCCCTTGTTAGTACCACTAGGAAGCTGATCTGTTAACGTTAGCTGTACCTTTTTAAGATGGTTACATAAGTACCTTAAACACATATTCTTTGTAATGGCAAGAGAAGGGCCTTTCCGCTGCTCTAGCAAATATGCCAGATAAGCAAAATATCTTATTGCTCACTTGATCTTAGACCTTTAACATTTTCTTGATGAGTTTATGGTCATAGCTGGAGTAAAACTGGTGGTATGCTTTAGGACTGGCCTGCCTTGTGATTAACAAATTTCTACTGAATGAACAAGCTGTATTGCTCAGTCACATCCTCCTGAGGCATATGACAAAAAATAAAGCTTCATAAACAAAAACTGATGTCTATGTTTGTGACAAGTGAAGTGAACTATATTTAAATACTGAAGTGGACACATTTCAGTGGGCTCCTGAAACACGAGTTCCTGTTTGGGACAGGTGTGTAATTTCTCTTAGCTAGTTTTAGATTAGACTGAATATTACACCCTCGCTGCAAGAAGGAGCGCTTTCGCAGATCATTCATCCCAATAGCAGTTAGACTCTATAACTCCTCAATCACAATGTCATAAGTCACTGGACACTGTGAACAGCCACGGTCACCACTTCATGCATAATGGTGTGTGTGTGTGTGTGTGTGTGTGTGTGTGTGTGTGTGTGTGTGTGTGTGTGTGTGTGTGTGTGTGTGGTACAATAGCTATATAGTTTATGTTCTTCCATATTTTCAACCATATCCATGATCACATACTGTGTATGCTACCATTGTATATAGTGTATTATCTTACTTTTTTTCCATTGATTGTACTTATTTGTATTTTTGTATTTCCTTCTGATATCTGTACCTGAGCTGAGGTGACGCAAAAATTTCCCCGTTGTGGGATCAATAAAGTCTTATCTTATCTTATTGAATCTAAGCTTCATCAACGGGAAGTCACTACTTTAGCATGTAGTCGTTACTACTTTTTTTTTTTTTTTTTTTTTTTTTCCCCCTTAAGTGTGTGCTTAACACAATAAAGTCAACATTGTTTAACAAAGTATACAACACACTCGGGCAGAATGGGGGGGAAAAAAAACAGGATTTCATTTACATGCTTGGCTTCCTTGAAAAAGTCCCACTTTATTAATGTAAGCATTGGGGTTTCGCTGCTTTAAAAGCCACCATTCTGTTCCCTAACAACATCAACAAATAACGTGTTGTTAAGTCGTGGTACTTGATAATCTAATTGCCAATTTGACAAATGCCTGTGTTTCTACCAGGAACCTTAACGTGGTACAACTTCAAGCATCCCCGAGCAGGCAGCTAAGGTTTCAGATGTGTGAAGTCAAGTCGGGTTTTAGATGAAAGGTGTGTTAATGCGGCTTGAACTCCCCACTGAGCAGCCAATAAAGTGTAGCACAAGCTGGGAAAGAAAGGGCACGTTTTAAAAATAAATATTCAAAGTGAGTATGCAAAGAGAACAGCCTTGCATGAAGAAAACACGGCCAATCCTTCTATTTATGAAAGCGAGCACTAAGGTGTTGCTGCTTTTGTAGCCTAAGATAAACCTGATCTGGTCAATAAAAGCTAAGTGTGCTGTGACTGAGATTCTCATTGCACGCCATGTCGATTAGCGGCATTAAAAATAAATATTGGCCAAACATTTATTAACCTTTGCCACATCGTTATCAGAGTTCAGTATGAAAAGTGGTAAGCCATCTGTCCTTGCCTATTGGGTCAGTGGCATGTCACCTAGGTAACTTGCCTCCCAGCTGAAGCTGTTAAAAGCTGGATTAGTGTTTGCTTCCACATAAATGATTAATCAGAAACACAAAGAAGGTGAGATGTGCTCATTCAGGCTGGAGCAGCTGTTAAAGCTCATGTATGGCTAACATGATCATTTGCCTCGACAAGTTTCCACATGTTGGTGAAGGATGAAATAAAGCCACTGCTACACACGTGAAGTAAAGGGAAAGCACCGAAGGCGAGCTGATGTTAGTCAAGTGTAATGCTGTGTGATCATGGCTGTGCGCTGCTATGGTATTACTGTAAAGATTAAACTCCTAAGATGACTGTAATTAGAGGAAAAGTGTATAAACCCCTGGTTACACTTGAACTCCCTGCTGGAGATTTGACACTGAGAATTATATCACTGGACTTTATGTTGTTTTAGAAAAGAAATCACTAATTGCTTTCTTTTTCTTTAAAACCCTTTCCAACCTCTTTCTTCCATCTCTACTCTTTATTTCACTGTAGTGTACGTGGTTGAAGACAGGAGAAGGGATGACACAGCGGACACATGCCTGACAGCCTGCTGGACAGCTCTGTGCTGCTGCTGTCTCTGGGACATGCTGACATAACGCCATTCCCCTACTGATTGACCCCCATTACCCTCTTGCCCCTATTTCTGTGCCTCGAAGCCCATCGCCCTTTCTCCCATCTGACTTAAACCTTGCACTTCCTCACAAATGCCCCTCTGTTCCCTCCAGAAGTCTTGTATGTCTGTAAAGCTATAAATTACTTCTATAAATGAAGTCCTCGCTCCCACATGGAAGCTTCATCCCAGTGCTCTACCTTCATGTGCAACCCTCCACCTTCATGTGCAACCCTCCACACTGACTGACTGACCTGTCCACGGTTACACAGTTGCTGTCCACGGTTACACAGTAGCAGTTTCTAACAGAGCTTGTAAACATTACCAAAATCTCAGGCTCCTTACTAAAATTGTGCAACAACACACAAGCTACAGATTTGCACACACAATATGGTAGATGCCAAACATACAGCATACTATGATCTCAGGCTCATCCTGCGTGATTCACTTGGGCACTTTATAATGATTGCCTCTGTAATATACTCCTTCCTGTCTTCATAACCACATAAAAGCTTTCCTTACTCCTCCCCTTCAGCTATGCTATCTGCAAAACTTCAAGGACTCTTACCCAGTATGATGATACCCAAAGGCTGTGAGAACCCCGCTGCAGACAGGGCTGATGCTTGAAATGTTTCCCATCTCATTTGCACACAAGTCATTTTAACAAATGTACGTTTGTCCATAGGCGGTAAGACAATAAATGGAATGCTCTTATTTTATTATTTTGATTAATGGCAACATTTAACAGCCACAATGTTTTTCTTCATATACAAAGAAATGACTATCAATATTCAAAGGAGCTTGCAAAGAAAAGCATCTGGACTTCTGAAGAAGCTTCTCGGATGAGAGGTGAAATGTCTTCAAGCAACTTAAAGAAGTCCAGACGCTTTTCTTTGCAAGCTCCTTTGACTGCGATGACCTGGATGACTGAGAACCTTCACAGACTATCAATATTATTTTTATCATATTAGCTTTTCAGCTTTATTTCTCACTGAAACAAGATGTTGTGATTGCTATACAGACTGATCCAAATTACCCATACGATGCCTTTTTGCTGTAGATGATTAAAATAATTTATTGCCATAACCATAAAAGGCTCTGTTTGGGTTGTTTTTTTTTTGTTTTTTTTTAATGGGCAATGTGAATGAGGTGTGTGTGTGTGTGTGTGCGTGTGCGATTTAGGCAGGGATGAAAGTGCAGATTTGTGGCTGTTGGTGACTGAGTTTTCAACTATTTTTAACACCAAATGTCTTACAATCAAATAAAAGGAAGGGGGGGGGGGAGCAGAGGAGAAAATGAGACATAATTGGCAGCCAGTAGTTGTGGAGGAGGTAAATTACAAGATGCATAGTTACTCAAGCATAAACACTTTTAGGGTACTTGTACTTCTAGTGATTTTCTTTTTTGCCACAATACTTGAAATGCAGGATCTTTACATTTTCAGAAGAAATCCTAAAATAAACTGCACAGTTGAAACATCAATCTGTTGCTTATTATCCATGTTTATGAATCAAAATTAACATTACTATATATATTCAGAATATAAAGAAGACTTATTTGTAATGTAAGTTTCTGTATTTTACTTACACCTATAAGAGCTTTCTCTAATTGGCCACTTGGGGGCACTGTGGAAACAGTCTATGAAGCTAAAATTCCCTTGTAGCAACATTTTCCCAGTTACACTACCACTCTGTTTGTTTTTATCAAATATAAGTCTGACACTCACCTGCAAGCACTACTGCTTAATGTTTCCACTACAGTTGCCAGCTAAGCTAGTTCACTGCAACTGGTGGTAACAAAAGGAGACTCTTTCCCCACCCAAACTGCCTGCTGAGCTAAGAATGAGCCATCACTGAAAAGTCGTGAGCTTTGAGCATGAAAACTATCACTTTACACATTAAACATAGCATTAGACAGTTTTCACTGTATTTCACTTCATTTGTGGGATACAGCAGAGAGCTCACATGTGAATCAACCGTAGTTTGTATCACATTTCTCATTAAGCTAGCCTCCACAGTATTTATAACTGTTTCAATTAAAAGACATTCAAAGCTTTTTAAAGTTATAAGTTTAACTTGTGCTTATGCTGCTGTAACCTACACTGGCTGGGCAATTTATTATGTTCTTATTACTGCTAATATGCATTCAAACAATAACATGACGGAAACTTAAAGCATTTAGGTTTGAAGACATGGCTGACGTGACATAGTTCAAACTAGGCTCAGAGTGGGAAGAAAGGTGATTTAAGTGACTTTGAATGTGGCATTGTTGTTAGTACCAGGTGGGCTAGTCTGAGATTTCCCATAGAACATGGGCTTGCAGAAAATGGTCTGGAAAAGAGAAAATATACAGTAAGCAGTTCTGTGGGGGGAAAAGCCTTGATGATGTCAGAGGCTGAACGAGAATAGCTAGACCCCTAATAGCTGATAGTTGAGTTACTATTGCCTGCCTAACGAACTCACTCTGTACAACCGAGGTATGCAGAAAAGCATCTCTGAATGCACGTTATGCCAAAACTTGAAGTTGATGGAGCAGAAGACCAGCAGAAGACCAGACCAGGCATCACTCCTGTCAGCTATTAACAGGAAACTGAGGCTACAACTCATAATAGAAGATTGGGAAAATGCCATGTGGTCTTATGAGTCTTGATTTTGCTGCAACACTTAGATGACAGGGTCAGAATTTGCCATAAACAACATAAAAAAAACATGGATTCATCCTGCTTCGTATCAATGGTTCAGCCTGATGTTGGTGTAACAGTGTGGGGGATATTTTCTTGTACCACGTTAGCACTGTTTAAATGCCACAGCTTAGCTGAGGATAATTGCTTACCATGTTTGTCCCTTTAACCATCTTCTGCTGTCATCTTTTCACAAAGCTCAGATCTCCTCAAACTACTTTCTTAAATATATGACAGTGAGGTCACTGTATTTAAACGGCTTCTACAGTCACCAGATCTCAAGCCAACAGAGCACCTTTGGGATGTGACCGACCGGTGGCACTGACGTCACATCTTATGAAGACTCTAGAGCGGCTCTTCCTCAACCTCCTCCGACCACAGGTACAACATGCCCAGGACCCACTACAGTTTGCATACAAGGCGGGTGTCGGAGTGGAGGATGCCATCCTGTACCTCCTACACAGAGCCCACTCACACCTGGATGGGGGAAAAGGCACGGTCAGGATCCTGTTTCTTGACTTTTCCAGTGCCTTTAATACCATCCGGCCCTGTATGCTTCAGGAAAAACTGAACAGGATGGAGGTGGACCCCTGCCTGGTGGCTTGGATCTCCGACTACCTCACCGACAGACCACAGTACGTCAGGCTGAAGGACATCACGTCTGACACAGTGGTCAGCAGC
Source organism: Rhamphochromis longiceps (assembly GCF_057381845.1). Taxonomy (NCBI): domain Eukaryota; kingdom Metazoa; phylum Chordata; class Actinopteri; order Cichliformes; family Cichlidae; genus Rhamphochromis; species Rhamphochromis longiceps. The sequence continues at coordinate 27,051,107 of NC_140558.1, forward strand.
ACAGGAGCACCACAGGGAACTGTGCTGTCCCCTCTTCTCTTCACCCTGTAGACCTCTGACTTCTGCTACAACTCTGAATTATGCCACATTCAGAAGTTTGCAGACGACACAGCCATCATGGGGTGTATCTGGGATGATCAGGAAGAGGAGTACAGAAGTCTGGTGAGGAACTTTGTCGCATGGAGTCACACAAACCACCTGCAACTCAACACCTCAAAGACTAAGGAACTGGTTGTGGACTTCGGGAGGTCTAGAGCAGGTCCACTGCCGGTTCAGATAGAGGGGGAGGAGGTGGAGGTGGTCAACAAGTACAAGTACCTCGGGCTGTGGGTGGACAATAAACTGGACTGGTCATGCAACACAGAGTACCTGTATAAAAAAGCCCAAAGCCGACTGTACTTCCTCAGGAGGCTGAGGTCTTTTAACATCTGCAGGAAGCTCCTGAGGATGTTTTACCAGTCGGTGGTTGCTGGAGTACTTTTCTATGCTGTGGTGTGCTGGGGGAGCAGCACAGCAAAGAAGGACTCATCCAGGCTGGAGAAACTGATCAGGAGGGCTAGCTCTGTGGTCGGCATGAAGCTGGACACTCTGGTGACAGTGGCAGAGAAAAGGACATTAAAGAAACTGATGGACATTATGGACAATGCCAGGCATCCTCTGCACACGGCCATTAACAACCAGAAGAGTCTGTTCAGTGACAGGTTGCTTCTCCCAAAGACAAGAACTAACAGACTTAAAAACTCCTTTGTCCCACACGCCATCAGACTGTTTAACTCCTCTCTGGAGGGGAGAGGGAGGGGAAACAGGAGGACAAAGAAGGGAACAACTAAGCTGTAGTGCCTCTTCACCTCACTGTGCAATACCTTTTGTGCAATACTTTTGTAAATAGTCAACGGTGCAATAGACTCAATACTTGAAATGTGCAATTCACTTGTATTTTTATTTTTATTCCTATTTATTCTATTTATCCCCTTTGTATATTTTATTTATATTGTCTCTGTATTTATATATATGTGTGTGTGTATAACTCTGTAACTTCTGTCGGTGCTGTGCTTTTTTGGAAATCGAATTTCCCAGAGGAACCCACCCGAGGGATTAATAAAGTTCTATCTTATCTTATCTCTTATCTTAATGGGAGAGTTACATTATGGACTTTGTGATGCTGTCATGCCACTTTGGAACAACATCTCTGAGGAATATTTCCAGAACCTTCTTTAGTCTGTGCCATGGAGACTTGATGCAAATCTGAAGGCAAAAGGAAGTCCAACCCGGTATTGGCAAGTTGTACCTAAAAGAGCGAGCAGTGAGCGTAAATGGACAGTAAATTCTACACATTTTAATCACATTACTAATACCCATTAATACAAACATTTTTAATGTTTATAGGAAACATTTACTAGAGTAGTTGCTGGTGGCATGGACATGAAGATGTCAGAGTTATATTTTTTAAACTGTGTTGTCTGAGCTGGCAATATATCAGATCCTGCCCTGTGCCTTATTGCGATAATTGCCTTGGCAACAGTGAGAAACCCCTAAAAAAAAGAGAGGGAGACCACAACTTCACCTGTCAAACCTGGCAGGTGTATTGCTGGAGACTAAGAGTGAAAGTGCAGGTTCGAGTCTGAGGTTGTGTTTTTTGGGGGCTTTTAAATTTGTAAGAAACATCATCAAAGGCACTGCGATATCATCTGCGACCGCACGCTCCTCCTTTATAATTAAGCCTTCATTCAAAATGCTGTCACATCTACTTTAGCTTATGTAAACATGCCCGAGTAAGTGTCAAGAGGCAGCAGATATAAAAAATGTAGCCCCCCCCCCCCAGAGCATAGACGAGAAGGAAATGGTAGCTCTCTGTGTGTTTATAAAACACTGCTGTTAATTACCTCTTATTTTCCGAACAAACCTAAGGAAATTATGTACAGTTAACAAAGAAAGGGCTGGGTGCGGGCTGCCCGTTTTAATTATTGGAACTTTCCAGTACCAGCAACAAGCTCAAAGATACCTTTGAAATGCATTTCAGCATCACACAACTAATACGAATGCATGTCATAAAATAATGAGGATGTTCCGTATGAGTAACATCGGTAGTCTTCAAACGGAAAAGTGGGATGAAAGTGAAGTACACGTCACTCGGCTGAAGTAAACAATTATGTTTTATTGATAAGGTTTCTCAGAAGAGTCTCGTTTTCAGCGAATGTATAAGAATCATCCTTTGATAATACTGATTTGGTACATTATGACATCCAGCACGAGTCTCTTCACAGTGAGAGGGATCCATTACTGCTACTGCTGTTGGGATCTAGGACAGCTTCCGAACAAAAAGAAAAAAAAAACAACCCCCAGTCAAAAACAACAAACTGGGGGTCGGGTGGGGGGGTCGATATTGTAGATATGGAGTATTAGAGTGCCACAAAACTCTAGAGTAGTAAGACCAGCTAAAGATTTTGCACATTACAAGCCACTTCCTCTTAGAAATATAAAACTTGATAATCTGAACAATATTCTACTGTGCTGCATAAAGGTAAGTCTATACACTGTACATCGAAATATATTTCGAAAAAACAGATTTCACAGTTTTAAAGACTTTATTTAAAGTATAAACTGTTTTTTTTAAAACACTTTATTACATAAATTATTCTTTTTGAGAGTGACTATTATTTGCCCTGGCAGCAAACGGAAATGAATACAAAAAAACCCCAAAAATGAACAATTTCTTACATATCTTACAAAAGAAAATAAACTCATCCATTTAATGTTCATATTGAATAGAACTGGTGACTCATTCATGATTGTCATATAGTACTAAGAATAAATAAATTAAAAAAAAAAGAAGAAGAAAATCAAATAAATACTAACGTAAGCATGTTGTCTGGACTCTGTGATCGGTGTGTTTGATCGTTCTGTACAGAAGTGCCTTATGTGAAAGTCTCATAATTCTACCGCGACTGGAACGTACAAAACTACGGCATCTACAGTATACGCAACATCCTGAAATTCAGTGTAGTTGGACACATATGTAAGTAGTATGATTCTTTTCCCCGTTTCAAAATAAACAATGCCGTGTGACACCACTGTCCACAAATATAGCCATCACATTTTTTTGACTTTGTTTTTGTTAAAAAGTTTACTTCGTAGTCTGTTAACAGCGTGGATTTTTCAAGGATGCCGTTAGCCCGCGTGTTGCTTGGTTAGGTGTCCGAGGTGGACAATGGGAGGCCTGAGACAGGGAGACGACTCATAGTGGTGGGCAACTCTTAGCGTTGCCGTGTCTGTCGCTGTGCACGACGTCCTCCTTTTGATGAGCAGTTTTAATGGCGGCACTCTGGAGTGCTCCTCCACTTTGGTCCCTTTTTTTTTGTTTTTTTTGCCTCTAGCGTCGATTAGAGACAGATAAGCCTCGATCGCAGAAGCCACCGCAGTGCAAACCCTCCGTGTTACCAGTAGCTGTCATGGACGCTCTCAGTGTGACCCAAAAAATATGGGCAAAAATATCACTATCTTTTTTAAAAAGGGGAATCTTCTTACTCATTAAGCAACAGTTCTCAAAGTTCTTCAGTGCTTTTTCAGTTGTTCAAAGTTTTTTCAAAAGAAAAAAAAAAAAACAGAACAAAAAATCTGACTGACTAAACTGTATTTTTTATTTGTATTTTTATTTTTTTGCCTGTGGCAGTAAAATTAACAATGTGTTGTCTGGTAAGTCATTCTTTTTTAAAAGTCCCTGCAGCGTTCCGTGAATAACCCCGTTTGTTGGTTAAATCTCCATGGGTTTTAAGAGGAGGGAGGGTAAGAGAAAAAAAAAGGAACCGGGACAAAATCTCGAGATGTGAAAGTGGGAAGAGTCCGCCCTTCCAGTGGGCTGTTACCTCCTGCCCATCTCGTTCTGTCTGAGAAACTGGATGTTGTTGCTGCTGTCAGCCAGTTCTGGATACTGCTCCACAGGCAGTACGTAGTAGCCGTCATAGCCCTGTACTCGACCTGTCGTTAGGAGCTGCTGTCTCTCCCCTTCTGTCCAGAGGCGACTGCCTCCCTTTCCGTCCCTAGCTCGCTGCTGTTCCTTGGCCCAGGCCCCCGCCAGCGCCCTCTGCCTGGCCAGCTCCAACAGTCTTACCTTCTCTTCGTCCAGCACGTCTGCAGCGAGCCCGTACCGAACGCTCAGTAATAATGATGGAACTGCAAACTCCACGGTCACTCCTCTCCTCGACCGCCCGCTCACTGTCACATTGATTCCGCTCTCCAGTGACTTGCGCCCGTTTGTGAGCCCCAGGGCCAGCAGGTCGCTGTCAGCAGAGCCTACCTTCACAAAGTAGTGGCAGTCCTTTCCATCCTGTGTGTAATGCGTGCCTTCGAGGTACTGCGCACCATTGAGCACCAGAGCCACTTTGCGGCTGTCTTCGCTGGCCAGCGCCGACACGCCAGCCACTACTCTCCCCTCCTGCAGCGCCACCATTACTCCTCTGCCTATTATGGGGGTGCTGGTGCCGAACCAGTGGCCAGGCTTGTCCTTGCGCCTGCGACGCTCCTTGTTGAGCAGACGACCCTCCAGGGCCATGAAGGCCTGGTTGTGCCGCTCAGCTGCTTGCTGCACCCCGGTTATGAGCTATATAGAAAAAGTTAAAGAAAAGCTTTGTCACTTTTTTGAAAGAGATGATAATGTAATAACACACAGCTGACCGCAGTGAGTAAATACAGGGCACATTTATATTAGATTTAAAAGAAAATGGTCAATATTTGATTTAATAATGAGAGTAGGTATATATTTTAAATAGGTGTACCTGTCCGTTCTCACAGTGCTGGGTGGCCTGCAGCTCATACGGTGGCTCCACAAAGTAGAGCGAGTGTCGAGGGAACCCTGGGATTATGTTACTGAGCTGGAAGCCAAACATTACCAGCCAACTCTTCACATCTACAGCAAGCAGACGAGGGGAAATTACTTTTGCTGAATGACAAAGTTAAACACAGTAGCAAATGAAGCAGTGGTTTTAGTATAACAAAAAACCAAAAAACTGAAAGCGTGTTTGCTTTTGTGACTTATCTCGTCCGTGCCATCTGTAGTACATTGTTACTAGCATAAACTATCTAGTCCACAACAATCTGTTCTGCTGAACACTAGAGATTCCTGACAGTCTCAGGACATAAGCTAAGATGAGCTTGTTAAGTAAACTAGAAGCGTTATTTTCCCTGCTTTTTAATATGCCAGGAAGAAACACAGCCAACCATCTGAGACAGAGTACAAGGGCTAAATATTCATACAACACATTTCACCATTTGGCCCACATAATATTTGTAACTCTCTACCTGTGACGTAGTTTTTAACATCCAGCATGTCACTGAGTGGGTTGTTGTTCTTGAACATATACAGATTAAAGGGAGCGGGATCTTTTCCTATCTTGGGCCACATGCTGTAGTCGGGTGAGGTCCACCGCCCAGCCAAGACATCGTAGTCCCGCTGGGTGAAGTGGACCAGCTTCGTCAAGGGGTCGTACAGGCCGCCGTGGAAACCCACCACCAGTTGGAACTCTGGGTTAGAGTCCAGATACACCTCGCCGTAGGCGGTGTACTGGACCTGGGTAAAAGAAGCAGATCACTCAAATATAAACAACAATGCGGATGGTGGAGGGAATAAATGTGGAACAGGTGTGATTCACAGCTGGATACCTGTTTGATCATTTGTCCATTGCTGCTGAAGACTGCTAGCGGTGTGCCGGTGTTGTCAGAAGCTATGTAATATTCCTCTCCACTGCTCACCTCCATGGCAAAGAGATGACCCTGATCATAGGACAGTTACAAATTCCCATTTTAGTTCAGGATCGTGTTTGTGCTGATTAATCAGTCTGTACCACAAACATTATAGGATGATCTTATAATTAACCAACCACGCCCACCTGGAGGTCATAGTAGAGTGACGAGATATCAGAGCTGGAGTGATTGAAGATGTGCGTCACCCTGGTTGGATGGTTGAGGTCAGCATAGAAGAACTGAAGGTGCTGCCCCAGGCTGTTCCTTGTGGACACCCTGCGACCGAGCCCATCATAGTGATATACAATGCTCCAGCCTCCTGGACCTCTGTTGTACGCCCGCAGGAGCTGACCTTTGGAGTTATAGTCAAAAACGTCCGTCCCACGCTGACTCAGGAAGCCGTCTTCGTCCAAGCGATATTGGACATCTCCCAGGCGCGTAATGCGATCTCTGAGGTCGTAACGCAGAGGCAAGATCCGGGCACTGTTCCCAGGATTCAGCAGGTGGAGGTTACCGTTAAGGTCGTAGCTGTAGCGCCAGGTAGACCAATCATTCACCTGGAAACAAACAATGATGTTTGTAAATCAGAGTTATGGATACTTCAGCCTCTAATGAAGACACACCGCACGATTAGAATCCCAGCCTCTCTGCTCACCTTGACGCCACTGAGCTGCCCGTCTCCATCGTAATCGTAGCGGTACTGTGTGGTGTTGGCGTAGGGCCCGATCTTAAGCTCTCTCTTCACCACACGTCCCATGCTGTCATACTGGACCGTCATCCAGTACATGAGAGAACGGAAGATCTCGTACTGGACCTCCTTGATGCGACCGTGGGTGTCAAAATGCTTACTCAGTGTCATAACGGCAGTGGTGATGATTTGATTGATGTCGTAGTAAATGACCCCAAACTTTCCAAAGTGTTCTATCTGTAAGGAGGAAAAAGCAAGAAAGGTAAGCTACAAATACTTGGAAAGGGCGTTGCTAAAACAGGAAAGTAAACCAGAACAAATCTTCTGCACCTTTCCAGAGATCTCATCATATCGGTAGAGGTCAACAGGCAGTGGCGTCTCACTGATGACCGGCTTCATGCTGGCAATCCGGAAGCTGTTGTCATGGTAGGTGTAGTCGAACCGCGCGTTGACCATCCCCTCCTCACTGAAGCGATAGATCTGCTTGTCGATAAGCGGGCCCATTTTGCGATAGCGGATGGTGCAGGAGAAACCCCCGCTCTGCAGGTTGACCATCTTTAGCACGCCGGCTGTCTCGTCATACCCAAAAGTGACGGCGGTGCTGTCGTAAACGATCTCCGACAGCTTTGTTAGCTTGCCGTACTTGTAGAGGACACGCCGCCCAGTGCCCAGGTAATGTACGGCCTGAGGTCTGCCGTCCTCACTGAAATCGTGGATGATGGAGGCGTTGCTCTCCGGAGGGTTGTAGGTGTTGCGAATATAGCCAACGGACACGTGCGTGAACATAGTGTGGCGAGCGACACTGGGCATCGTGACAGCTGTGACTCGACCCGAGGCGTCAAACTCAAAGACGTACTGCCTCTGGCTTTGCAGGAGCAGCACCATGGACTGGAAGCAGAGCAGGGAGGTGAAATACGGATTAATATAATAGCATTATCACTGCGTGACTTGTCTCCTGTGAAATAGCACCAGGAGTAATTTGCTCTCTCCCCTGACAAATCTGAACCTTCATAACCATAAAAATGATGTATTATTTCACTCAGTCCTACAATCCAAATTACTGTACTTTCTTGCTAATGCCTTCCTCTGGATGTGACTCTGCGGCTGACAGTGTTGAAGATAAATGCACTCACTTTGTCAAGATAGCTGTAGCTCCACACCTTCCCGTCTACAAAAGAGCGAGACAGGATGCGTCCCTGGGGGTCAAATTCCGTCCTCTCACTCATGCTTCCCCTCTGCAGCCCTACAAGCTGTCCGGTGGCGGAGTACGACACGTTGACTACGGCCAGGCTGCTGCTGGGCAACCACATAGCTGGCCGGCCCTGAGCATCGTACATGATGCGCAGCGTGAACTTGCGGTGATCGTCGTAAATCTTTTCCGTACGGGTGTTGCGATCGAAATCGATGGAGAGGAGATTGCGGCCATGAGCCTAAAGAAAAGGAAGGCGTTTGTCAGGTAAGTTAAGTGAACTGCACATGTGGATTTTAACAAAGCAGTGGACAGGTTAGTAAAATTGGTTACCCTCAGCTTCCTCCCAAACACGGTGATCTTGCCCTTGGTCTGCTCCTTGCGCAGTCGCCACTCAATAGAGTTGAGACCATTGTCTGTAGGCAGAGTGATGTTCCTTCGGCCGATGGTTGGACTGACAGAACCCGCCAGGATGTGCGGCTCTGTGTGGAAACTGATGCCCATCCCATTGGCGTACATCACTCTTAGGGTCCCGTTGTTACACAGCTGATAGCTGTTCCTCACTTGGTCTGTAGGGGGACACCAGCAGACACGGCATCAAAGACAAGACGAGTGGCACACAAGACTTCCAGGTTCCAACTGAATAGCCAATGTCTTTTGGGAAGCTTCCACAATGAGTGAAGTGACCCGGAAATATGGGTGTGGCGACCATAATAAGAGCTGGTAAACACTAAAGTGCTTTAGTGCTTCCTTTATGACTTCCTTAAGCACAGGCTACAGCGGACTATGAAAGGAAAGAAGATAATGCTTGAGAACAAAGTGATGACTAGACTGCTAAACTGTCAGCCTAATGCCACATCTGGAGCTGATATACAAATACTTTGAAAACTTTTAACAATTTGTTAAACCAACTCGAAACGTTCCACTTTATTTAAATCTGCTGCTGCCTCATGTGAAGTATTTTTCAGCATGAGTTTACAAAAGCGCTATATAAATAAAGCTAATTAGCCATTTTAAAATAATGTAAAAGGGAAGGTTGTTTAGTTTAGTGTTGTGTGCTTATATCCTTGTTTTGGGAGCTGCTGCACACACTGCCAACTTTTAGGATTATCATTACTTAATTTTGCTCCAGAGATGCTGAAAGCCCCAATAAAGGATGAGTTAAAGTCGATTCAGCGGAGAGAGACAGAAAGAGAAAATACGAGTGGACAGGAGGGGGAGCAACATCTCTTAAGACAACACCACCGCTGTGACAGGAAAAGATATTCTTCTTATAAACTCCAATCTAACTAATAAAGTGGAAAGTGCTTCATCTTTGGGCAATTTCAGCTTCTACCTGGCACACTCAGGTCAACAGCCTCCTCATATTATCACAGCTTAGTGTAAGTGCAGTCTCTTTGCCTACATCTTTGCAAATTCTCCTCTGCACCTTTCCTTTGCTTCATGACGTTTTCCACTGAGGTGAATGAAAAGTGGTTTGAAAAAGAGAAAGTCTGACTATTCAACTGCAACCTAAGTTCTTGTGTTGAGATCCAAATGACAGTACCTCAGAAGAAGCGTAGTACCTAAATCTTAGCAAATCGAAACCTCAAAGTATTCGATTCAGGTCAGACAGTCGGTAAAAAAATTATAATCTATGAAATCAGAATAGCAATGTGAAGGTACTAGTTTCATGCAGAGGATATTGGCAATAGATAGGATATGAACACTGGTGAGGAGAATACATTACGTTTTATGACCTTTCAGGCAAGGATACATAGGATCATTCACTCTGAAAATTACTATACGTACAGTAAAAGAAGGTGAAAAGATAAAAAAACACTGTAGGTTCCATCAGACAAGTTGTATCATTTTATCTTTGCACTGCTTTTCAACCGTACTGCATTTTCACTGTGGTCTGGGAAATGTTACATAAGCTTTCTACTGTTTGGATGAGCTGATTCTGTCAGGCAAACTGCAGCCTGTGTTGACAGATTCATGTATTTACTCTGTTTTTTTACCGCACAAAATCCAAGCTTAGACCCGATGGACCAATCAGAAGTGATCCGACAGAACGGGCACTTTAGCATCTGATGGCGATGGGAAATCCGAGTCACAGAGGCTTACGTCAGTCGGAATCAGATCGTGTCCATTAAACGTTTGCCGACCTGATTTCTGACTCCTTCCCACAAACTGCGCGCTATTTTAAATAGAAAAATCCTCAGGCTAAAGAGACATCGCTCCACAATCAACATCTCTCCGATTTATCGACTTCAACAAGAATAGAGACAGATAAGCCCGTGATTAATGCAGAGGCTAAATTTTCCCTCTGATGTCTGAAAGCAAGCTCTCCTCCCCACCCCCGACCACAATGAAGTGATTAAAAGCGAGATTAAATTGTTTTCAGCTCAGAAATATCGAGAAGATGCAGAGTTGGGAGCTTTCTTTATTTCACTTACAAAAGGTGAGAGGGTAGGGGATTGGATGGTTGTCTCTTTGAAGTCCTGCCATAAATGACAGTAATCCATAAGGCCAATTTGTAATAAAGCTCCAGGCACATTTTAACAATGCCTCAAACAGACAAGTGAAGCTTTTTCCATTGACTTGGCAGCAACAGCCTTTAGATAAATCTTCTCCGCTCTCTCTGTCTGAACAACCTCGTAATAAAACAGAAGCGAGGTAGAGGGATAGCGAGCGTGCGTGAGAGAGAGAGAGAGGGTGAAATGAGAGCTGGAGGGCCAAGGAGAATTCACTGTGCTGGAGTTAATGAAGAGAGCGAGAAAGAGCCGAAAGTGAGGGAGACGGTTAAGTGAGTATGTCAGCAGAGAGCTGTGCTCAAACCCACACAGTGCAGTGGAAACCTTAAATTACTTACAGCCGTGTGAACAACTCTTCTCTTCTACCACAACAAAGGTGGACGACTAAACATATATGTAGACGCAAGGTTTTCTCAATGTTTTTGGACCGTAACGAGTCTGGTCTGGATTCAGACATCCGTCACACGGCACCGGTCAGTGGAGGGGTGGGGGGGTCGGGAGAATTCTTCTTCTTCTTCGTCTTTGTCCCCCCACCTCTCTAAACAGACCAAATAAGCTCAGGGATCATGGGAACTGTCAGTATGTGTGCGTGTGTTTCTGTCTGTGTGTAAGGAGAGAGCTTGAGGGATGAGGAGGATTCACTCTACACGAGTTAATGAATTTTGCTGTGATGATATTCAAAAGCAGGATGATCCCAGCTGGGATTAACTATATATTGGTAATTTTACTCCTTAAGAGGGGAGCGAGAGAGGGCTGGGTGTGGGTAGGGGGAAAGAAAATAATCTCCTGGAGCATGCACATAACTGAGTGAAAATTATAAGACTTTCAATTAGAGCCGGCAGGCCTGAGCACATTCAGCATCAGAGGGCGGCTGTGTTTTTTTGAATGCTAAGACAAAGCAGTGCTAGAGCCTGCATGAATCTCATTAGGGCGATGATACCACATAAACAGATCTGCTTCACCGTTATCAGGATTACTTAAAAGTCTACTCAGAATGACTAATGAATGATAGTTGCTTGATTTGCACTGTTCCATGTTGATAAGTTGAACCCAGGATTAGCCTGTCTTTGTGCCACATCATTTCACAAGTATTTAAAAATTCAATGCCGGATCATTTTTCCTCCGTGTGTCCAGGTATGTGCTAAGCGTGTCCCCTACCTTGTACCACGGTGTATGAGGCTTCAACCGAGGACAGGTTGGTGATGACGGTGACATCGTCGTCTCTGCTCGAGCTCTCAATGTCGATGTTGATGGAGCGCTCGATCTCTCGGTGCAGACTTGTCACCATGCCCGTCGGGTACGTCACGTTGGTCAGTCGACCCTCGCTGTCATACCTGCGAAATGGGAGATTGCAGACTTGTTCATACTTGTGCCACCTGTGTGTTGAAAATCGAGCGCACATCCAACAGTCACAAAAAACAGTTTGGCAAGGGGGTGGGGGTGTTTGGTTGTAGATATAAAAGCTAACACTTGGGGGCAGCAGAGCACTTTGTGAAACTCAAGGAGAAAGCAGGAATCAGAGGACGGGAATTGATGGAAATGAACCCGACAGCACTCAAAGACGACAATGCAGACAGTGTCACACACTTACTGGTAAAATGTGGTCCATCCAGTCTCGTCAGCTTTGGTTGCCAGGAGGCCCGTGTTGCCGCTGTAGCTCATCAGAGCCACTTCTTGGCCCAAGGCTGACACACTACGCAGCCCCCCACTGGGGTCCAGTGCAAGGGTCACCACTTGATTCTCAGGCAGCAGCACCAGTCTGAGCAGGCCGGCTCCTCCTCCTTGGCCCAGCCCATCCCGCCTCACTTTCACAGTATTGTTGCAGTTATCCACCAGCATGGCCAGCTCGCCATCGGGGCTGTAGGTGAAGTTGAAAAGCGGCTCCCCAGTCACGAGGCTGACTGTCTGGATGTGAAGCCCCTCCCCGTTGAAGACGTACAGCTCCTGCTCCCTCGGAGACGCGACTTCGTACTGCGCCGATCCCACGTACCCGACGCTCGAGAGGGCAGGGCCGGGCCGGTTCGCTCGCACGGCTCGGATGCGTATGTTGTTGAGGTCTGCAATAAAAAGAGTCCCGTCGGGGGACACGGCCAGGGAAGTTGGGGAGTTCAAGCCAGCGTCGGGGGCGTAGCCCTCGTCACCATAGAAGCAGTTGCAGTTGACGTCGTTCTTGCAGTCGCAGTCAGAGGCAGCACCGGCCAGGAGAGAGATTTCTCCATTAGTGCTCACCTAAAAATAAATAAATGAACAAATAAATAAATTAAAAAAAAACACCCACACTTTGAACAAAGAAACAACCAGACAACCGCATACCTGTCTCACTCGGTTAATCTTTTTCTCATCTGTTTCAGCGATGTACAGGATGCCGGTGTGGGACAAGGCGATGGCTGTGGCACTCTCCAGGGCGGCGTGTATAGCCAGCTTACTGAGGCTGTAGTCAATGCCCGGCACTTGGCAGTGCATAGGCCGACCCGCTATAATGCTCACCTTTAGGAAACAATGCAGAAAGTATTGATGATCCAAAAAAGTAGGATGCCAACATAAGATTCCAAAGTAGTAAGTAGTATCTTCCTAGAACTAATTAATCAGTAATTTTCCTGCAAAACTTAGAATTTGAACTTTTTACTTCTAAATTGGCTTTAGGAAGGCTAATTGGGACGAAATCTTGTCAAAGCCTATGGTGAGTGTGCACTCTAATGGGTTTGCAGCCCTGTATGTACAGACCTGGTGGTTCTCAGTGATGCGTAAAATGACGTTGTTTTCCAGGACGTACAGAGAGTTGTCCATGGGGTTCACGGCTAAGTCTGTGGGCCACTCAAGACGCACCTGACGGGCAGAAACAGAAGTTATACGATCTGTGAGACGGTATCTATGCCGAAAGGGTGCCAAGGTTCAGACAAGTCTCTTATTCATTTAAGTGACTGCAGCAGTGTTCACTTTCTTCTGATCCATTCATTTATCCATTGACTCTTTAATCCCTCCCTAAATCAGTTTCTCCCTGACCTCCCGGCTGGCTCTACTCCACAGAGTCATCATAGCTCAGCACTAAGGGAGCTCTTAGATCATCATCAATCACACCGTCGGCTTTTGTCTCTTTTTCCCCACCTGGCTGACGTCCATGCTGGTGTCACAGCTCAGAGGCCGCACGGCGGTCAGGTCGTTAGCCCCCAGCAGAGTAGAGATGATGCCATTCTGGTCCACCTTGCGGATCATGGTGGCGTCCACGAAATACATCAGCCCGTTTTTATCCACTGCGATACCTGTCAGCGGGGGGAGATGAACACCGTGAATGACGACTCATAACTCAAACACTGCGGGGCCATACCCATAGACATTTTAAGTCAATTAAACTTCACTCTTTCAGCCGCTGAAAATGAATAGCAGCCCGGGCCGCTCAATTGCTCAATGCTTCATCGAATGAGAGGGAACACAGAGATGGAACGGGCATTGAACTGTTGAGAAATGTTAGTTTTGGGATGAGTCATTGGGATGCCGAGCTGAACTCCCCTTAGAGGGCAACCGCAGACGGCACGCAGATCATCTAGAATGGCGAGTGATCTCTTGCGCTTCTCTTCCTTCCTTGGTTTCCTCTTGATCTCTTTTTTGTTTTTTGACACCCAACTTTCGACTTGTTTATACCTCTCTCCGTTTTATCCTTTATCACTGGGTTGGTGTCACCCCGTCAGTCTATCAGACAGCAGACGCTCAGAGAGGTGTGACTGTTCAAGTAAAGTGTGCCCAGAAATAACTTCTAGATGCACTGGGATAGTAAACAACAGATGGAGGATACAGCGAAGGGTGCACAGAGTAAATGATACGGAGATAAATAGGAAAAAGAGCGGAAGAGCTGGAGGAAGAGAAGAAACAGGAAAAGGGAGGAACTGACGCTTTCTGACTGCGTGACGGGTAAGAGAGAATCAGCAGTTCATTGTCTTCCCCGATCGTCCCATCTTATCTCATGAACTGTGCATACACACACACATGCATGCACTCTTGCATGCACACAGTGTATATATTCTAACATCTGTGGTGCTACATGTACACACATGACAAGAAATGTGACAGTGTGACATCCTTGACAGTTTGGTGTCACAGTGTTCTGAGATCCAATGATCCACAAAAATAATCCCATTATAAGTTTAACATTAACCTGGTTTATAACCTCCTTCTGTCTCTGTCCTGCTTTAGTTGAGTCATAAGATGGGCGCATTATGAAAAAAAAAACCTCATCAGTGAAAATGTAAGCACCCTTAAATTACACGTCTTGTGAACTGAACTGTGGATCACAAAGTCTCCTCAACAAAACTCATTTCGAAGGATGTCTTAAGAGTCTGTATCCACATTTTATACTGTAATACAAGAAAATGCAATTTGAACAATATGAAGTTAACTGTGACGTGAAATTCCCCCTAAGTGGCTCACCTTTGGGGCTCATAAGTGTAGCTTCAGTGGCTTTTCCACCATCGCCACAGCGCTCATCGAAGGGCAGGCACTGCTCCCCGGTCCCCGCCACGACCTCAGCATTATCCGACAGCAGACGACCACCGGTTAATGACCGCACGCGGTAAATCCGTCGCGAGTTTGTGTCTGAGATAAACAGCGCCCCAGATACCGGATCCACAGCCATAAAGTATTTATGGGTTGGGTTATTACTGAAGCAAAAAAAGACAAAAAAACAAAACAGGTATAATTATAAAATCAGCCTGGATTTACAATGTAAATGATACTTTGAAGCGCTTTTGCATTTATTTTTTCCTTTGCTGGCATGTTGTTAATTTCTCATCCTGAGCCTCTTACCTGTGTCTGAAATCTTTGTTCCTTTAAGAAAAGAAAGGGAGACAGAAGCACAGCAAAACAAATGTTAATTCACACAGTCTGCACAGAGCAACCTACAGAGAGCAACACAAAGCTGGCAGTGGTGTGAAGAGCAACATTTAAAGATGTGTAAAAACACCCTGGGGAAATGTTATCTAGCACAGTCTATATTTCTTGCCAGTCCAAGTCTCTCACCTCACTTCTTTCATCTAACATCTTGTAAGCACTGAAAACATCCAGTCTTTATCCACAATTTTTCCTTTTCCTGGTGACTTACCTCAATATATCTGCAACATAGAGAAACCTCTAAATTCACAACTGCTTTCCTATTGATTACTATTCTATTAATTCGTAATTTACTGTCCCATAGATCTGGAGGTTTACCTCAGTTCCAGGATGCCAGTTGTGTTCATAGATGGGTAGACCCGGCGCACAAAATTGAGGTCCCCGACATACAGGCTGCCATCGATGCCCATTGCCAAAGCAACCGGAGCCAGCAGCTTGTTGCCGTCCGCGAGGCCATTACAGCTGGGGCACGAGATGCTGCGCCTGCGGCCGTTCCCCATGATGCTCGTGATTACTGGAGGCTGCTCTGTCACAAAGATGTTTTCCCCGCTGCCTTTGTGAAGGATGCCTGTGAACAACAAAAGACAAACAGATATATCAAAAGCAGATAAGGGCTCATTATTCCACAGGTAACAGTGGAATCAGCTACCCCCAATCACATCCACCCCGATGTAGAAATGGTTTCCTTTAACTCGTTGGTGGAGCCATCAAGAATGCAAAATTTAGCTTGTTCAATGTTTTTTTTAATTTGATACCTGGAAGCTTTTAGCCTCGGCTGAACTTGTGCATAGTGAGCTAATTAGCTCGTTCAAACCAAGCGGCAACCCTTAGGGTTGAAAAACGAAGCCAACATAAAAGTGCCAAAAAACCCCAAAACAAAATTACAGTTCCCTTTAATTGGTAGCTATCAGCTAATTCAACTCACTGAACTGGACTTCACGACTGGGTTTGCGGTGACAAATATTATGTCAGCTCATGTCCAAGAAGCCGAGGTTCCAGTTTTAATGAATGAAATTCTAGTATTATTTCACATTTATCTCTGTCTATTCGAGGAAACGACACGGACTTGGTAACCGAGCTTACTGGCACTAGCTGATCCTGCGCCAACACGGCAATGGCCATAATGCTAAAATTAAGGCCTCACAATTGGAGTTCACAAACCAATAGGTGAGATCATCTATCTTTTATATACAGCTTATGGAATACCACTCAAGCGATCCTGAACTAAGTTTTGGCAAAGGTGTCTCTGCCAACCACACCACCTGTCTCTGTTTTAGTAGCTGCTGCTGATTGGTCGGTGCACACTTTTAGTGGATGAGGGAGTCAAACTAGGTGAGACAACACTTCCTGTGAAAATCCTCACTGACAGATAAAGTCTGGCAACTTCAACTAGAGGAAGCGCAGTGTGGTCTAACCCCTCTCCACCAGCACCACCAAGACAATAACACATTGTGTACTGTAAACCTGCTACACACAGGGAACGGGCTAAATATAAACTGGAAGGCAAAACAGGGGACAAACAGAAAAGGCTTTTGCATAACTATGAGTGTGTAAGTGTGTGTGTATACGTACCACTGCGTGTGTTGAGTATGTGGTGCTTGTTGAGCGACCAGCCGCCCAGATTTGTGGGATCCAATTCGTAGCCCTGCAGGAGGGCCGTCCTCTTCTCCCAGAGGATGAGACTGGCACATGACTCATACTCATAGCCCACTGACACTACATGCAGGAAAGAGTAGAGGCAAGAGAAACGAGAGGGGTGGGGTTGGGTGGAGGGGAACGTGCAAAATAAAGGGATGAGAAAACATCAAAGAATCATTTAAGAAACAACATAGGAAGAGAGGCTGTGAAACTTCATCAAAATATAATCTCCTAAGTTCATTTAAGGTGTGAAACACAGAGAAGCTAGTTAGCACCTGTACCAAAACCTGCACTCGCACCTTACTAACACTCTGGCATGCTGTTAAACCAATTAAAAAGCTTGCTAATTGGAAAGATTGCCCTTTAAACCTGCAGGCCACGCTGGCTGCAACAGTAAAAACTTTGCTCGTGGAAAAATAATGCCCTGATCGTGTTCGCGTCCTGACTGAGCCACGGTTAATTTGAGTAAATAAATTGAACAATTAAGGGAAATTAGTTGCGATCAGGTGTATTTTTGAAGACTACTCAGAGAGTGTTTGTGTTACGTGCTTGTTTTTGGGTTTTTTTCATGGGTGTGCTGTTGTGTTCCTGCTTGTTAAAGGGAAAAAAGTGTGTTAACACATCATTTCCCTCCTGAGTTAAAGAGAGTGCTGCTGCCAGCACATTTTCAGCTTCACTACAAGCAGTAATGCAGTATACCTGTGTCTGTATCTATGCTTAGCAAAACATAACCTAATCATCAGCCACGTATGTCCTTTATATTCTCCAGGAATTGGAAAATTGCTCCTACTCAAGGGACATTTAAGATCTTTCAGCGAATGCAATTTTCCAAACAGTGTGCCCCTCCACACTGAAGCCCCAGATGTCCACTGCATCTGTGGCCTGACAGCAGTGTTTGGCTGACAGCATCTGTGAGCGACTGTGACAGCAGAATGTAATAGCACTGAGGCTCCCCTGGACTCCTGCTTGCTGCTCCAGTAGTTAACTGCTAACTCCTCCTGATGGTTAATAACCCTTCACCACAGTTACGGCTGGCTGACTGAACCAAACGCGGCTTCAATGAAAAATAGACATATGAAAAAAAAAAAAGAGCCCTTCACTGGGGCCATATTGCGAAGTGGATCCAAGCTGGGTTTCTGGTGTATTATCTCTCCTTCAGGCTCACTAATTAGCCCCACTCCCTCTGTCATAACCAGTGCTGTCTTAGTGGTAAAGTGTCTAATGTATTCAGGGTGTGCAAGGCTGGGAGAAAAAAAAAAGATCTGTGCCCGCCAGCACAGCTTTTCCTCCATCCATCCCTTCCACTTACCGACAGCTTCGGAAAGCCCGTAGACCCTTTGCCCGTATGCATCTGTCTTATCCCAGATGTAGGTATATGCCAAGTTGGGCGAGGCGTGGAACCACTTCTGGAAGAGGTGGCCCTCCACCGCGACCATCAGGTGAACCTTCAGAAGGCCCATGGACACCACAGCTGGAGTCATGGTGACCTTGAGGAGGGAGCGATAACCTTGGGTCCTGGAGCTTAGGTAGCACAGCTTTAAACTTGTGCCAGGCACCTCGATCTGCTCATGCAGCACCTGGAAGACAAAGAGAGGATGGCGGGAGAGAGGGATTAGGGAGGATTAGAGAAAGAGGGAGTAATGGGGGTCACGCTTCCACTGATGGCTGAAGGACAAGAAATGGCAAAAAAACAATGGGAGAAATAAAGGAATAGGAAAGAGGGAATAAAATGGGGGAACTATGGAAGCGGAAGGAGAAAGAGAGCTACAAAAAGATAAGCATACAGGAGAGTGGGAAGAGAGCGAGGGAACCAGAAGGAAGATTAGCCGGCAGCCAGAGGTCAGTGGTACTGCACCTGTGTCTCCGGTATGATGGGTTTCTCCCCTGGCTTGGAGCTGAAGAAGGAGGAGAGAGGGGATGCAATCACAAGTGGGTCAGGCCTGACGAAACCGCTCAGGTCACAGCCTGGGATCGTGTTCTCTTCTGTCTTAAGCACCAGAGTGTCCATAGCATAAAACTGGCTCCAGGGCAGCCACACGGTGCGCTCCTGGCTCAGGAAGGGGGCGCGCTCGAACCGAAGGGTCAGTGATGCACCACCATTAGCTATCAGGTCAAACCTGGAGAGGTTTGCGAGAAGAGGACGGGAATGAGGTATACATGGGGAGTGCCGTGGTGGATGGACAGGCCAAGTTACTTAGACCTAAACAGAGCTTAACACAGCAATTACTCCACAACAACAAAACACCTGAAATAAATATTCCGACATTATTAATTACGGTCCAAAAAAACAGTACACAGACCACAACAAGGTGACAAGTTGAAGGCCAACCTAGCCATCGGTCTGCTCTGAAATATGAACAAGGCGACGTTAGAACACACGTCTCATAACAGAAGTGATTTTATTAGATGTTATCCTTTTACCCTTTGTCACTAAATTATGGGTAACAGCTGTAGGTTAATGATTAGTAGAGGAAAAGGTCACACACACACACACACACGCACACAATTGACACGTCTTATGGGAAACGGCCAGAGCTGCGTGAAGAGCTGCGAGAAAATAACATAGAATCCGCGAGACCAAACAAGACCAGACGCAGACGTGTTCATTGAAGACCGCGTCTGGAATTCAAGGTCAATTAAACATTACAAGAAGTTTGCATATTTCTCGAAGAAACCGCTGCAAAGAAACAAATGATAAAAGGCGATTGCTTAAAGAATATGACAGAAGACAGGGAGAGGAGAAAAATGTATTTTTAATGCGTGGAGATCAGGCTGAAGAACCAGTGAATCAAATTTTGAAATAACATGTTAGAGATGTCAGCCAGACTTAAATTAAATAGAAGTTGTTGGGGGGGAAATTGGACAGAGAAGTCAAATCAAAGCAGCCGAGAAGCTGGAATTCCTGCAGAGGAACTAAAAAGACATGTAAGATGACTTAACTAAGTGTGTTTGGAAAGTGGCTATCAAAGAAGAAAAAAAACCTAAGAAATTCAAAAATTAAGCTGTTAAGGCTTTGATTCAACCTTGCTTTGATCGCTACAGTGAAAAAGAAAATCACATGTGAAATCACGAAATCAAATCAAGTTTAACAGGAGGAAGAAGTAAGAGGTAATGAAGTAGAAGGAAGAATTTAAACCCTACATTGCGTTATGCACTTTGTTTTTCCCTTTCTTCCTCTGCATTTGCTATAATGTACATGTGTTTTTCTTTTTAGCAGTTTCACTTCAGAGAAGATTCTAGTGTTACAATCCTCAGTTGTGTTGTTCTTGTTACAGACATTTACTCCTCTGCTATTTGAAATCTCCTTTTCTTTCATGTATCTAATTATTTATTCCACCAACAGCACTGCCTTCTCGTGGGATCAGTTTTCTAACCTAATCTAATCAAATCTGATTTAATAACAGAGCCTATGTGGTGAGGTAGTTTCCATATTTCAGCAAGGAGTGCTGGGTGGCTGTTGTACATACATTCCATCCTGCCGTGTCAGCGTGTATCCGTAGTGGGGATAGTTGACAAAAGACACGTTCACCCCCACCAGAGGGGTTCCATCTGTAGTCAACACCTGACCCCGAATTAGAGATGCCAAGCTGGAAGAAGACAGAGGAGACACAAGTGAGGGGAGCGAAAGTCAGCCTGTCAAACCAGTCTTCCCAAACCATCCATCATCTGATTTGATTAATCTCTCCATCTTTCAATCATCCAATTTGCCCATTCAATTATTGCCCTGCTCTTCCACCACTCATTAATTAGAAACAATCAGCTACCCCCACCGTCTAGATGAGCTCGTGTCAATCACGTAAACAAACCATGACAATATAGATGGGATGTGCACGTATTGTTAAGTACGGGCGAGAGATTGCATTCTCGAGAACTAATAGACGCAGATTAACATTTAAACATTTCAGGGTAGCGTCGCTTTGATAAGTTATTTTCTTTGAAACGTCCGATGTCAGCATGTGTAAATATATTCGGAGGAAAATCAACACAGTGGACAGCGCTTCACAGCTCTTCTAAATCTATGGGGAATCTTGGCTTGCCAGCAATTGGCTGTGGGATTTGTTAAGGTCTTGGCTAGCTGTACGAACCATTTCAAAGTCTATTTGATATTTGTTTTTGGAAATCTAAAGATTGGAAATTTTCCACGGCTCGTATTTTTTCACTTAAATGTCAAATCTTTTAAGATTCGCAGTCAGATTGCAGTCATGCACAGTCACCACACAATGTTACAGTGTTTGCAACACCAACGAAAGACAAAGTAAATGTAGATGATCAAAGCTTTTATCCTGCATTCCTACTTTCATTATTGGCTTGTATTGCTAGTTTGTGGGGCGCAGAACAGTATCACTACACTGTATGTATAGATATTCACCGGTGACTTCATATTATTCTCATATTTTAAAATATGAGATCTGTAATGTTTCTGTGAACGGCTCTTTTGTGTCACAGTCTTAAGATATGGCCTTAGTTGCTAGCGGTTGAATTTCCTGCCATACCTGGAGTTGAACGGGTTTTCCAAAGGGATGATGTGGGTGCTGTCCCGTCCCACAAGCATCTTGACGCGGTCGTAGAAGGAGCGGACTCGTGGCTGGGACATCGGGCTCTGCTGGATGACTAGCAGAGGGTCCCGGGA
Source organism: Rhamphochromis longiceps (assembly GCF_057381845.1). Classification (NCBI taxonomy): domain Eukaryota; kingdom Metazoa; phylum Chordata; class Actinopteri; order Cichliformes; family Cichlidae; genus Rhamphochromis; species Rhamphochromis longiceps. Next base: position 27,072,385 of record NC_140558.1, read on the forward strand.
GCCCCGGCACAGGGGGCTGTTCTGGCAGGGACTCTGGATGCAGCAGTCTGGGTCCATGCAGTCTGTCAGTCCATCTGATAGAAGAAGAGCAATGATAAATGCTCTAAGGGACGCGAAAAAAAAAGAAGAAGCTTTGAATAATCTGTTTCTTTCACTTAGGAAAGTTTAATTTTGCCATCCACAATCAAGGCTCTTCTCAGGAGACCTTAATTTTATATTTTGTTTAATTTATTATTTTCTCCATCATCCTTTATTTCTTTGAATTCTTAAGGCACTATACGCCCCCCCCCCCCACCCAAACTCACCTCCTTCGTTGTCTTTGTTGTCGGCACAGGAGGTCTCCATGGCAACACTGCAACCAGGGCCCCTCCACCCCGTCTGACATTCACAATGCCAACTCTGCTGGCCCATGGTGCACTGGCCGTTACCATTACACAAGTTAGGACAGCCATCTGTGAGAAGAGGACAGGAGAGGGGAGAGGGAGGGGGGGAGGGAGAGAAACAAGGTGATGTTTGTTTTATCATTAATGATGCACAGATGAAAACACACACACGCACGCACAAACACACGCACGCACACATATGCTCATATGGTAATGATAGATCAATGAGTCACACTCAGTGTGGTAACCAAATAATGGTAGCATACTGCCAGTGCTGATTGTTCAGGAATCAATTCCAATCAGGAGGTCAGTTTCCATGCACACCTTTCCATCTTTATGTCTCTGCACCTGAGGGATGCCTCCTAGTATGTGTATATGTGTGTGTGGACCGAGGTGGATAGATCACTTTATTCACTTACTGGATGGAGCCCAACCCGATCATCTCTCTCTCTTTCTCGGGTGCAGTTTCACTCTCTCTCTCTTACTTATGATTCAGTGTAGGTAATGGGATTCTGATGGCCTGAGAGTAATGCTTTCTCATGAGAGAATGAGATTATGCTTGACAGAGTGTGTGCGTGCATGCGTGTGTCTGTGTGGTGGCAGTCCATGAACTAATAAACCTTCGCTTCGGCGTATGCAAAAAACCCTTACCAGAATCTACAACCCTGGAGCCAAGTAAGTTCTGTAACTAGCATAGCAAGGGCACCCTCAACTCAGGAGTGACTTTAAGGCAAGGCAGAGCGGACGTTTTGAGGTGCTCTGGATAAGGGAATTTGCAATTATAGAGGAAAGTGCCATTTTCTCACTTTAATATTATCTGGTAACTTTTGGAGGCTTATATCATATATACATATTTATATATGCTATATATATGTGTATGCTTTATACATGCCATATTTCTCTATGTGAGGCTGTAAACTGCAGCCAGTTATCTTAACATAAAGACTGGAAGCAGGGAAACAGCTAACTTGGCACTTATGTTATAATATCCATCAATCAGTTCTGATAAAACTGCACAAAATAACATGTTATATGCTAAAAGTGGAGTGCGAAAACTTGCATTTTGTCATTTTACAGGAAGGTATGTGTGGGATTATTTCTTGCCAGGCAGCAGAGACTTCCTGGAGTGTTGTGACTGCGTGTTGGCCAGGAATCCAGGAGAAAATCCAGAAAGTTATAGCACTATAGGGCACAAACAAGCCTCATGCATAACCCCGTGTAATAAGTTGTTTTGAATTCAATTCATTTATTTATTTTTTTGTATAGTGCCATCTCAAAGTGCTTTATATTGTACGGCAAAAACCCTACAATAAGACGACCCCAACAATCAGATGACCCCTATGAGCAAGCACTTGGAGACAGTGGGAAGGAAAAACTCCCTTTTAACAGGAATAAGCCTCCAGCAGAACCAGGATGGGGGGGGGGGGGGATATCTGCTGCGACTGGTTAGGGGTGAGGGGAGGAAGACAGGACAAAGACAAACTGTGGACCAGAGTGAGACAGTTTTGCACATTGTACAGCGAAGCTAGCTTTTTCCTGGCTTGATGCTAATCTTAGCCAAATGGCTGGTCGTTCGTGATGAACAGATAGGCCTGAGACTACATCAATTTTCCACAAAATGTTCATTTCTTCCTTTTAACTGACTCCTATATTAAGACAATTTCACCGAATTGGGACCATTTAATATCTCCTAAATGCCACAAAATCAAAACTTTTCTTTAAAAATCATTCGATTCCATTTGATAATTTGCACCCATGCTGAGACAACGTACCCCATCAATGCCATTTAAAGGGGAAAAAAAGCCTTTAACTCCTGGCTTCCCTTACAACTTTCCCGTATCTTTCGAAATCCAACCTCTCTAATGCAAAACTGTCTGTTTGCCACATTATAATCTATCAAGGAGGGGAGGGGTGTGGAAAAAAAGGCATGATGACACACAATGACAATGTTTTCTCCAGCAGCACAAAGAGCCCCAAACAAACTTGTCACAGTGATTTCCTCTTAAACAAATGAGGGAGCGGGGTGCGACACTCTTAAGTCTACCCACGGGAGACGAAGGCAAAGAAAAGGGTTGACTGATAAAACAATACGTGCATGCACGAAAAGGCTCTCGCTCGCAAACGCACGCACACGCCTAGCACGACACACCCTGGAGATATGACCTGACATTTCTCACTCGGTACTATTGTGCCGACAGAGTGAGGAAGGACAAAATAACCCAGTAAGAGATTATGAATATGAAATGCTTTTCACTGAGTCCTGCTCAGTAGATTAATGAACATATTTTCACTCAAGTTGCACTGTAGAATTTTGCCCCCTAACAAATCGCTGCATCAATAAAGCCATGCATTATGAATACAAATAGTGCAATCTAAACCGTGGCAGCAGCTAAATTAACAGGCATTTCACCCCGATTGGCATTTTATCATATGTCTCAACCAACAGACGATGAGGGGGGAAAGTCAAAAAAGGACTTTTAGAGAAAGACGGCGCACCATCTTGTTTGTGGTGGAAGAGGTGGGGAGCCGGGCGAGCTTAACAACGTTACTCAGTTCAACACGAAGACTCAAATCAAAGGTTTTATCTTTAATTATGACCATTTTCTGCATCAGGGGACTGCTCATGATGCTGTATTAACAGTCAGCCTGGAATAGATTGTCCCCAAGTATTGAGCTCGGGGAACAAAGGCAGTTAGCAGTGATTGCCTGTTAAATGGAGTTGCCATTTAAAAGCAGCCAAATACTTATGAAGCACCCGGACAGGACAATCCATAGCGGGCATTGATTGGCTTGCCTGGGCAGGCCGGCACGAGGCTCCTCTCTCTTTAATGCCAGGACCCAGTCGATACCCCCTCATACTAACTAGAATAAAGTGGGATTTCAGAAACTATTAAGTCCACCCTCCCCAGTAATGTGGTTGGACTCTGATGAAATCCTCCTAAAAATGAGAAGAAATTGCCTTGGGTTATGGGTGAGCACACACACACACACACACACACACACACACACACACACACACACACACACACACACACACACACACACACACACACACACACTATGTGGTGTGCAGTGTCTGTGGGTGTGGATGGTGGGGCATATGACTCGAAAGATATCGTGTAGGACTCCAAGGATGAAGTGAGAGGGAGGCAGGCGGAGATAGAGACAGATAGAATGAGAACAAAGTGTATGAAAGAAAGTAAGTTGAGACATTGTACTGAAAAGTTCCACCTTTCTCTCCATTCCCCTTGTACCCAGCTCTGCCTCCTTTAAAGGTCATGAAGTAAAGGTCACAGCCATAAATCCGCGATCAGAGCTCATAGATGGACCAGATAACGCTGTACTTTCTCAAATATACCCCACTTAGCTGCTTCTCCTATTCTTAACAAGCTACCTTTGAAATTACATTGATTGCTTTATCCCAAATTGTTCTTTGACCTGCCTCTCTGCTTCCCTTTGGCTCCGTCTCTTCCTTTTTCTTTTTTTTGCGCCCTGCCTCTTGCTCCCTTTTTAACCCTGCAATTTACCTTTTCTCTGGGTTGGCTCTTCATAAAACAATGAGAGCTATTCCATTAAGCGTAGAGGGTGAGAGGACACTCTCAACGGCGCTCCAGGGACCTGTACTGTCAGGCAATCTGTGCCGCTCCGTGCAACCCGGCAGAGGTTCAGCTGCGGGGCTATCTATTAAGCATTCTTGTTGTGCGTGTGAGACAACTCACCTCAGACCCAAACTCGTCTCTGTGTGTTAACCTCAGCTGTTATTCTGTTTATTATTGAGTGATCTGACTAAACGTCATATTTTTTTGCTTTGGTGTGGTTTTGGCGGGGATGTTGAAAATCAGAAATTCTTAAATTAATACTGTAGGCCCTTTCAGTCACACAAGCATAATCAAGCACACACACGTGCACAAAATAAATTTAGCAGCCACTCTACCATGGCCACGACACTTGCCACACAAACCCAAATGTAAACACACACACACACACACACACACACACACACACACACACACACACACACACACACACACACACACACACTTAACAGTTCTGTATGTATTTGACACCACATTGAGGACCTGCATCATTGGGTTATGAAATACACCAATTACCTCCAAACTTTTTTACAACTTTCATTATTTTCTCCTCGTGTGAAGCAGATTGTGTTTACACAACACATGAGTGGAATACCTGAGTGTTTTTTTGTGTTTCCAGGCTCCACGTTGGAAATATTAAGGAGAACACGCTCACACGCATGCACGATCACACTTTTCACAGCACAGCCCCTCGACACTGCTGATACCACACTAGGCTCTACGGTACCCCACAACACATCAAGGCTCAATGACAGCTAACCCCTGCTGTAGTCCACTGCTGCAATGGGAGTGCACTACATGTAGGGAGTCATCATTGAGGCTGGAGCCCTAATCTACGGACAGATAGCACCACAGAGTCTACAGAGCCAAGCCAGGCCAAGAACCCACAAATGCAGCAGCTAGCTTCTACCACCACAGGCTAAGAAACAAAACACCAGAGTCAGATACGGTACCTGCTTTGTCAACCATGCTCCCATGGTCTGCAGTGGGAGAAAATGTGCAAAAGGTAAGAGATGGGGAGAGTATTTTTTTTCTGAAAGAAATGCAAGCAACATCATGCAGAGCTGAAATGAATAACAGGCAAGCTGAGATAAGCTAACGCTGAGAGTGTCTGGTGCTAGTGAAGTGTGCTTTGCACCAAGCTGAGGCCTGATAACTCTTTCATCTTGGGCTGATGGTGCAGTCAAAGCTGCCCTACTTTCTGATGGGGGAAATCGGGAGATCATAAACTGTTATTCCCCTGTGCATATGTATGTGCCTATGCGTGTGTAGGTGTGTGCGTGTGTGTGTGTATATATATATATATATATATATTGGTGTTTTGTTTGGTGTGTGTGTATCAGATTGCAATCACAGTGCTTTTGGTGACAAGGAAATGAGACTTTGTGTCTCAAAGCACTGACGGTGAATCAAAGGAATCTGGCACTCATCCATCCAAAGTGACAGTGATGTCAATATGAGACAGTGATTGACTGACAAAAACGCTCACTCACACTCTAGCGCAACTGTGTGCATGCACACACCATAAACAAAGTGAGAGTTATTTTTTGATCGCAGTGAGGTGAAGTGGGGATTTTGTTTTGTGCCTTTCATCACATAACTTTGGTGTTTCAAAGGCCATAAAAACTAAAACTCCTGGGGTCTGCAGTTGAGAGGCAGCATAAAACAGCTAAATCCTGCTCTTGTGTAATCTCCCACCCCCACTTCTAAGAAGTTTGCACCTCTTCTCTCTGCTCGCCCACCTTCTACGTCAGCCCCTTCTTCAATTCCCCATGGCCTTCCTCCTGCTTCCACTTCTGATTTCCAAATTCCTTTAAGAAAGTATAAAGGAGCTGCCATTTTAGTCTGACTGGGTGCTGGTGTTTCTGTGCACACCCACGTGTTGACACACAGGCACGCACGTCAAACACACACCTCCAGACACACGCTCACGGGAACACACTCACCGATGGTGCAGTGCTCTCCGTTCCAGCCCTGGTGACACTGGCACTTCCCGTCCTTGCAGGTTCCATGTTTGATGCAGAGAGGGTTGCACACACGCTGGTCACAGCCTGCACCGGTCCAGCCTTCCTCACAGCGACAGGCTCCGCCCATGCACACTCCGTGAGTTCCACAGTCCACTGAGCAGACCTCTGAAGGAGAAAAGATTTGGATCACAAACAAACGGTGCTAGACTCAAAAGTCAGTGTTTCCTGTATTTATTATTTTTAGTATTCTAAAATTTCATATACAGTCACGTGAAAAACCAAATACAGCTCTTGATTCAAAAGCTTTTAACCAATGATAACTTGAAGTAATTGTGTTTTGTATAACTCAGTCGTTCACATTGTTGTGGAGGAATTTTTTTGCAACTTTGCTTCAGTTCATTGAGGTTTGCAGGCATTCATTTAAACTGTCTTAAGGTCTCCCCACAGCTTTTCAGTCGGCTTGACGTCTGGACTTTGACTGGGCCACTGGAGCATCCTGATTCTTTGCTTTTTCAGCCATTCTGCCGCAGATTTACTGGTAAGTTTGGATCACGGACCAGTTTGGGTCAAACTTCAGGTGTTGGAAATTTGACTCTAGACTCTACACAGAGTCATGGGCAACTCAGTGACTACAAGGTGACCAGGTCCTTGTCCTTTCAGTTTGATGACAGGCTTGTTTTGCAAAACAGCCTGAAGTCATCATGCCTCCATCACCACACTTGGCAGTTGATTTTTGGATTTGCCAAACATCTCCACATCGATTCTTCAGTGGAAAAGACACAAGAAGTCTTGTGGTTTGTTCAGATGCAGCTTTTCAAACCTAAGCTGTGCTGCCATATCCTTTTTTAGAGAGAATAGGCTTTCTCCTGGCAATCTTTCTAAATAGGCCAATCACAGTGTTCAGTCTTATTAAGTCTTTTTCTATTTGTACTCTCGCAAACTTTAACATTTAACATGTTAACTGAGGTCTGCAGAGTCTGAGATGTAGCTCTTAGTTTTTTTGGAATTCCTCTAAGCATTGCATGATGTGACCTTGAGGTAATTTTGCTGAGACACTTACTCCTGGGAAGATCTGAATTCTCCAGTGCAGGAAACGGCAAAGACGTGCTTTTATAGACGTGCTTATATTTGCAGATGATCAATTAATCCGGTGCATTTGATTAGCAGCTCCAGGCTGCTACTTACCCTCTTTACTCCAATGGAAGCAGTAAGGGTGCACTTAGTTTTTCACAGGAACACATGACTATATGTATTCATAATGGACACTACTGGGCAGTGAACATGGTTGCTGTTCAGATACATATATGATCTTTTTCATGAATAACATAATAGCAAATGTTACAAAGTACCAGTTCCTAACTTGAAATGCCTGTAAATATGGTGGTATCTGAAAAAAATATCTGCAAAAACTTCATTTTCAATCCTTTTAGTCAATTTTTGAAGCTAGAAAACATAAATTTGTCTGCATTTGATTTCAAATCACATCGGCAAGTGCAAAAATAGAGAACCTTGAGCTTCAAAACAATCAAATCCACATTACACGAAAACACAACTCTCTGTCATGTATTTTTAATTAAAATCAGTAGTTATAGTAGTGCAACAACAGGGTTTATTTCCTGAGCTTCTATTACAGTCGCTGTCTGAGAGGCTCAGATGTTGCAGTCGGCGACAGTGCATGTGGCGAAATGTGACAATCCCGCTTGTGTGCTCAGGACCCCTGGTGTGCAGGGAACGCGGTATGTACAGACGTTTTGATACACACTTGCTGAGGGATCCTGCAGTGTGAAACAATGTTGTCTTTATTAAAGTTAAGCATTGCTTCTCTCATAACAAATGCTGGTGCTCTCGTCGTGCTCCTGAGGAAGCGTTCCCAGGCTGGCATGACGGAGGTGGCTGTCTTACTTTCTAAAGTGGAAGCTTAACGGCTTCATTTTATTGAGATAAAGAACTGTGAAACCTCCTATCCCATCTTGGTAAACTGTATGTGTTACTATCCGCAGTGCAAGAACACCTCCAATACATTCTTATGAAAGCCTTGGAACTAGCATGCCATTATCTCCGCGGTACTAGAATCACAGAATTGGCTCCCAGAGCAATACATAACCAATTAAAAAAATTCTGATAGTAATCACGAAGGCTTAACAAAGTTAGGATTCCTACCTCATTTCTGAGTAGCTCACTGAATGCAGCCTAATCATACCTCTTGGGTCATACAGTCTTTCGAGTCTACAAGATTAAAAAAAGTTTTACTTTGGCCTGAACTGAGATGTGTTACAGCTACCTTGTTTAGACATTATAAATTTCAAGTGCTTGTATTTTCTTATTGGCTGACCCTATAAACAGCAGGTCTGAACAGCAGGTGGGCGGGGCTTCTGCACTCAAACAGTGTATCCGACATGACCGTATTTGGATCATTAAGGAGTTTCGAGCAGTTTGAAGCCCAAGCTTTTGGTTCGTAGATGCAACTTATACATGCTCTGAAAGCCCAGCCATGTTTAATATGTGTCAGAACACAGGGACAGAGTCATTTTATTCATATTCCTTTTATGCAAAACCCAGAGTACTGTAGTTTGGTATATAAATAAAAGTGTTCTGCCTTTCCCAAATTAGAATTTTAAGCACTACCCTGATAACCATAAAAATCTGTCATTACCATACTGTCACTGACAGTCTACTGAGAGAGATAATTTTATATAGTCTTGATAGTACAAACTTGCCACATTTTTATTCCTGCATGTTCCAATTTGGCTTCGATACCACAACAGTTGTTGTACCCTGTTTCTGAGCATGTTGTAATTTTTTTTTTTTTTTTTACGATTTGGTAGATTTGGTCCAAGTGTAGCTCGAAAACCAGAACAGTATGAAATAAAATGGCAAACTAATTAGCCATACTGGGACCGCGAAATATGTTTGGACAAAGGGTAATCAGCAGTTATTTCTTTCCAACTTTCAAACCCACAACCCCCATTTTTACCCGATGTATCTGACTCTCGCAGCTGAACCAGCTTTACAATCGCACTCACCCATGGAGCAGTCGGGTCCCATCCAGTTGGGGTCACAGCTGCACAGCCCAGTGTCTGGTATGAAGGCACCGTGGCCATGGCACTGATCTGGGCACTGGGCCCTGGGCAGTTCGCAGTGGAGTCCTCCCCAGCCTGGCTTACAGTGGCACTCCCCGTTCACACAGATGCCATTGTTGGAACATGTTGGATCCATGCAGTCCACTGGATTAAGCCAGCAATACACCAATTTAAAAGAAAAAAAGCAGAAAAAAAAGAAATTAACAAACAAACTAAAAAATGTCATTACAGAGCTGACGACAAAAACAAATTAATGGTTGTTTTTTTTTAAAAAAAAAAACAGACGTGACAGAGGACATCATTTCACTCTGTGTTTATAAAAAGATAATGAAATAAAGTAAAATGTTACCAGACGTATTACTAAAGCAATTAAAGCACACGATAATGAATAGCTAAGTCTATAATTGGGGCACAGCAGCAAATGCGTTCCACTCTGAAAGAGCAGTGCGCTTCGCTGACACATCATTTGGTGTGAGCTTTTCGCCCGTGTGGATGTGGAAGTGTGTGTGTGTGGTTGATTTGTGTGTATGCGTGTATCGTGCCAATACACGGGGAGAATCTGACACTGTCAGTCTGCCAGGTTGACAGGCAGCTCTGAGTCCAAGCAGTGAGTGAAAACCAATTTGACAAATTACCTCCTCCCGGCAATACGCACACCCATCCCACCCACCCACTCGCTCGCCCGCCCCTTCTCAGGCCTCCTCGCATTGCTCTGTCCCGGTCACTTGCATTTTCCTCTCTCTCTTTCTCTCTCATCTTGTCCTCTTCTTTGTGACACTGCTCTCCCCACCTCCATCTCCTCCCCCTTTTTCCACCACCTCGGGCATGATTGACCCCGGCGCACACGCAGTATTAATAAAAGCAGCCCCCTCGCACACAACCTCGACCCTCCATTTCTGTTTGCCTGGCAGAAATGGCGGATCACAGTTATCGATTTTCATGTCGCTGGCACTTCAGGTAAATTGTTTGAGGGACTCTGCTGTGATGAATATCAGATTTGAGGCTGGAGTAGAAGGGGAAAAATTGGATGAGAGGGAGATTGGGGATCGGCGGGGTGGGAGAGAAAATTGAAGCGCAGAGGAGAGAAAATGCTGACCTTGTTCTCAGGCCCCATGTTTTGACTCTTTCTGCCACTCATCTCTATTCTTCACTTTGCATCTCCCTCTCTGCCGATCTTCTTCTTCACCCCTGGCGTGCTGCTTTCTCTTTTCCTTCTTCTCAACCTATTCTCTCTTTCTTCATACATATTCACCTCTCACCACCCTGACTCCAGCTCCCTCCTCAGCATCTTTTTATCCCTTTATTTTTTCTCCCTTGCTTTCTGATGACTACGATCGCGGCATGCTGATCCTTCTTAACAAAGATCAATAGAAGCGATTTCAGCCCTTAATAAAATCTGTGATATGTTTGGCTGCGCCATCATACTTCATCTGTATACATGGACGCTCAGTCAGCGTAAGATTATGCCATGATAAGCTGTCTTCACTGGTGTTAGAAGGGGTAAATCTGTGAAGTTTGTTGTGCTTCACCTTACTTTCAAAGCGATCACACAGAACAGTTTTAAAGAAAAAAAAAACAAACATGCACCATTACACCTCCTGCGCTCACCCTCTGCACAGTTTGGCCCTTTGTAACCGACGGAGCACACGCAGTTTCCATCAGTGCAGGTGCCGTGGCCGCTGCAAAGAGGGTCTATGCACTGTGTGACAGGGACGTCGCATTCGGGTCCTTTCCAGCCGCTGTAACACACACAGGAGCCCTTGTCGTACTGGCCGTTGCCGCTGCACAGCACCGGGCATGCCGCTGTAGGAACAGAGAAACGGAGAGATTAAACCCTGCGCATAAGAACAAACCAAACAAACAAACAAAGAAAAAAAAACAATTAGCAAGCTTTTTAAAAGATCGCCAAAGCGGCGAAAAGTGCACGTCGCCCACCCACGCAGATCCACATCCCACCGTGCAGGAGGGTTGAATAGAGTGGCTAAGGGGCTGGAGAGCGCCAATGACATGAAGAGTAATTACAGGCAGAGGTAACTAAACTATTCATCAAAGCTGTCTACCCCAGGTGAGCACAGAGCCAGGGAGTCGTTAGCTAGGGGAGCTGCCATTCATCATCAGTCATCTTGTCTCAGCTCCACCTAAGGCCATGCACCATCTTGCTACTCTTAATCCTCTTCTCCTTTTTTTTATGTTTTATTTTTGCACGAAGCTGAAATGTGTCTGCTCATCTAATTAGACAGCGGAAATGACAGATTTTTTTTCCTTTTCATCCTTGCTCCGACGGAAGAAGCGCATTCGTAAACAGCTAATACCTTTGGAGCAGTCCATGCCATGGAATCCTGGGAAGCAGTGGCACACACCAGAATTACACTCTCCGTTGCCATGGCAATTGCGCGGGCACTCTTGCACTGAATCTGTGAAGAAGATGAAGTGAAACAGAGAGAGGGAGAGGCGAGGGGTGAGACAGTGTGACGGCAAGCATCAAAGCCTTCCATTAAACCATTGGCACAATTCATTCTTTAAGATACTACAAATTGAGTCGAAGCGCTGCCGAGTCTCACAGTCGCACAGACATCAAACGCCCTCCTCCAAGATTCCATGAGTTTCTTTTTTGTCTGCATTTTTCATAATGTGGCAGGAATGTATTATGAATCAGCCATTTTGACGAGATGGGATCCACCAATGCTCCGCTCATAGAAAACAAGAGTATCCCCCTCCACTCTCCTTCTTTCTCTTCGACCCTTTTCTATCCATGGCTCACTTTCTCACTCCTCACTCATGTCCGGCCCCACCGAGGTCACTAATATTTCATCAAGCTGCGGATGTTTGGTGCAGCTAGGCCAGATTTTAGCTGGACTCTGAGCTGCTCCATCTGCCTTCTAACCTACTCACTAGAAATGAGAAACAGTTTAGTGGGAAGGAACGGGGTCGGTGCTAATCATAATCACAAGGAGGACACTTGGACTTTTATCCTCTCTGTTCTATATGCTTCTTCCAACTTCCACTCTTCTTACACAAAGAATGACACAGCCAAGCCTCACTGCTTCTCCTAACACTTCCCCTACTCCATGCACCCCCCCCTAAATAAAAAAAAACTAAAGCCCCTCGCCTCCCTCTTTACCCTAATGCCACCCTCTCTTCCATTCTCCTCTTCAGCTCCTCCTCCCGTCCTTCACTCCACTTCATCCCATTCTGGCTTTGCCCCTACCATTAGGCCTTTCTTCCAACTCCCCCTCTAACTACTCCACTCTCATTCTGCCCCTGCCGCCTCCGCCTCTCCATCTCGCCACTACTCCAACTGCTGAAAGCTCTACCCCTCCGTTATTGACAGTGAAGGATTCTTTCACTCCGCTTGACTCTTTCCATCCAACCCCGCCTTTTGTCCTTTTGTTCTCCTTTGGCTCGAATGCAACCGAAATGATCTGGTTAGGATCCTAAAATCATTCTGTTTACAGGGCCGTGTGACACTGTGGTCCTCACCCACCTCAAAGATGAAGGTTGTTTAATGTAAGTGTGTGGGTTTTTTTTTGTTTTTTTTTGTCACACTGTTGGACATATTAGCGTGCCCAACTATGTTTTGGCAAACGTACATTTTTAACTCACTGAGCAGTCTTTCCTACTTGACAATGTTACTATGGTTGTGTTGCATTGGCAACATTGTTCACATGCTGCCGGGGAGCATTTTTGCACGTCGTGAATGTGTAAAGTCACAGAGTAACTGATGGGGAATCTATTTGACTAAAATAGCAGCCTTGCTTTGCCGCCAGTGGTAGAGAAAGTTTCTGCGTGCCTCTCTCTAACCAGCTCCTAAAATCCGGTGCCTAATCTCATTTTCACTGCCGTTCTGCTTTTCCCTGCCGCGCTGTCACCTCTCCGCCCACAGCGACAGATGCCGACTCTGTCTCACCCATGACATTCGTGCTGAAGGAAACCGTCTCTCGCTCCCGACCGTCGTTGTAGAAGGCCAGGTGCCAGGCACCGGCGTCCAGGTACTGGACAAACACCGCCTCATTGAGGACCACGGTTTGGATACTCCTCCTCTCCCGTGGAGACTCCACCACGCTCCACTTCTCCTTCCCATCGAGGCGCTCCATATAGTCGTACTGCAGAGGAAAACGTGTGAGAGCAAGTTCACTTTTTCAGGCTTCAGAAAATGAGGCATGGTTTTATATGCTTGAGGAATTTGGTAAATAAGATAGCTGGCAAATGACAGTGAAGCATGAGGAAGGGAACACAAAGCTCCTCGCAGGGTTTTCTTTGGGTGTCTGTGTGCATTGCAGGGGAGTGTTTTTACACTTGCCCCGACTGTGCAGTTTCCCCAGCTGAAGTCAGGTCAGGCAGTGAAACAGCTATCTGAATGCAATTATCCCTTCCTACAAATCGAATCCATTGTCAATGGAGTAGCTTCTAATTAATAAGAGGCAGTAAAAGTTACATTACTGTGAAATTTAATTAAGTGTAAATCTTAGTCTAAATTAGTTTTTTCAAACAACTATTACAATGAATCACAAATGAATTTTAAGATGTCCCAAGAAACAAGCCCATTTCTTTCTTTCTTTCTTTTTTAAAAATACATTCTCCACTCAGATGAATATGAAGATTATTTTTTCATTATGATGGTCCTTGTACAGATTTTACCTGCGCATGCGAAGGAGGCAAGCCCTTGCGGATGTACACCCCGAAAAGGGCATCTTTGCCGAGGGAGATGTTGAACTTCAGGAACTGTGGTTGGCTGAGGTGGAGCAGGGACCTCCAAAACACTCCCGGAGGGACTTCTTGGGTCACCCGCCTCCCAACCTCGATGCTGCCTGAGTCTATACTGCTGTTCCGGCCTGCCCATGGACCTGGAGCAAAGGGGAAAGAAACTGCATAATCTGTGATTCCAGACATTGATTGGTACAGTCAATAGTTAATCATCGCACTTTAATGGGAATAACCTGGCACAAACATTGAATGGTATAGAGGACACGCACCATTAGCTGTGCAAACTGTTCAAAGTTTATACTAAAACGAACGCCGTTAGGCGCGATATGCGGGATGCAAAATGACGCCTCTGTATCAAAGCCTGCACGACTGTTGACTCTGTTGTCTGGGCTGAAATGATAGAGGGCTGATAGAACTGCAGAGCACAGATTTCCAAGCAGACAGGCCCGCACACAGAAACATCCTGCAATCAGGTCAGTCATCTAACAGCACAATGTTGGAGCCCAGAGAGGGAAAAGACAGCAATGTGAGCGCGCGTCTGTGCGCAGAATAGCAAAGAAATAAAAGTAACAATGTGGAAAAACAACAGCGGCATCTGGCCCAGACAGTCACACACACAGCAGTCCTCTCATTAATACAGAATACAGACACAGAGCAGCAGCCCACAGATACCTATAGTACACGCTGTGTATGTTGCAGAGCGAGATTGAGCAGGCGAAAGAAGAATAGATGGAAAAAACCGCATGGGGGCCTTTAAAGAGAGGGGGTGAGCGAGGGGAGCTTTACCTCGCTGCTGACTGAAACCCAGCTCAACACAACTCAGCAGAGTGGTTAAACAGCATACACAGACAGCACAGCTACTACTGCGTCATGAATTATAGAAATAATTTATGTGTGCGAGGCTGTCTGGTTGGGAGGGAAAAAAAGAAGCTATTGGGCTGTTTTAGTATTTAACACAGCAGATATAGCATTTATAAGCCATAAAAGATAAGGCTGACATTCTTCTTGTTTGCAACAAGAGATGTGGCAGTCTGTCCTTCAAAACTTTCTGACTTTCCTGCAACGAGTGGTGCATTCAGCCTCAAGCCAGCTAAGCTATAAATATTCACAAATGCATTAAAAATACTAAAGTCACTTCTGTTGATTCATTTTACGCAATTGGCATGCTAATTAGGATGCTGCTTTAGAGAAATACCTCCACAATGGTATAAAAAAATGGTGGAAGCGATTTAAAATAAACTCCAGCGTCCCCCTCATCAAAATGAAGGAGCACCGGAGCTCTGTGGCAGAAAGAAACGAGTAGGCTTTGGCTGCACAAACAGCACTTGTTAGGATCTATTTATTGTTGAATTTGTTATGTTCACGAGGTCTGTTGCTAGGGGAAAAACAATGCAGAACATTAGCAGCCTTAACCTTTAAGTTTCTTTTTTCTTTTTTTTTCAAACATGTAAAGTGCCTGCTTCTTCAGGCAAAGATGTGTGGGAGGGGTGCGTGTGTGTTGCAGTTCATACCTCTCCCTCCAGAGGGCAGTGTGGCCACATCGCTGTTGACAGGCAGACCAGCTCCCAGTCCGTTGTTCAACACGGGGCCGTCGGATGGCTTCAGCTGCCACGTCAAACCCAGCAAGTTGATTGCTGCACACAGAAAGATGAAGAGTGAGGATATAGGGGAGGAAAAGGAGGATGGAAATAAATAAATAAATAAATGAATGAATGAATGAATAAAAAGCCCAAGATGAAGGCTCATCAAGGCGAAGAAATATGAGGCCAGCCCTCTTAAATCTGATCTGTCATTTAGACAGCAAATCCCGTAGCATCAATAGAATCAGCCACCTCTATACTTAAGTCATGAATCAAGCGCACGGTCATCAGAGTGGCGGGTTTAGTTAACAGGCACACAAACAGAGGTAAAATCTTACAAATCAGGCAATTAAACCACCTTCCCAAAAAATCCTTCTCTGTTTTGCTTTCTTAACCCCCGACCTCTCGCAGCCATCTTTCACGGGGAAAGCATCTTCAGCTTTTATTTGGAAGCCTTTACACCGTCTCACAGAGAGCAAGTGACAGATTGCTCTCTGAAGAGAATGCTCCATGGCTCTCCTTTCGCTTCTCCTCTTCTTTTGTCCTCTGTTGTGTTATTGTGTGCTGGTGGTATAAGGCTGCTCGAGTGTGTTCGCTCTTCACTTTGTCAGCTCTTTACTCTCCCCACGTCTCTTCCCTCCTTAGCCTGCTGCCAAGCGTCTCCTCCTCCTCCTCCTCCCCATCCAACTCCCCCTCCTCCCCCCAAAAAAAACTGAAAGAAAAAAAGGAAACAGAAAGACCGTACTGCAAAAGTTCAGCGATTTATTTGGTGACAGGTATGTTTTCTGTTTGTTGTAAATGATTTGTTTTGATCTCTTTAATGCCTTCAAAGAATCTTTGTAGTGGGGAGAAAAAAACGGAGACGAATCGCCTGCTCGCGTCTGAATATCGAAGATAACGTTAATGTTAACGGCGGAATGCACCAGCATTTTCCCGCGTATACGTGAATACTGTGATGTGAGCTTTGATGATACACGCAGCACGAATCTGTGATCGAGTCCAATGCATTATGTAGGCGCTATCGCACGCTTCTCAGCGTCGGCCTTATCCCCACCGCAGAAGCCTCACAACACCTGAATCTGAAGCCCGGGAATCAATTTCCTTCTTGTCAAATTCTATCTGTGCTTGCCGAGCGTTTGCACACACAGGGGTGTAAAAGTTGCAGAGGGAAGGGGATGCGCCTTTAGGATTCGCTGCCGGGGCAGACTCATTCTCACCCCCTAAAGTGTCCCGTCGCTCTTTTTCTCTCACCCTGCTTCTTTGTTTCTTCCTTTTTATGCTTCTGCTATTCCCCTCTTTCCTCCCTCCCTCGCTCCTGGTCGAAAGAAAGCGCTGACACCTTTGGCTGCTGCCCGGCCTCCACTGTCAGCTCTTTTTTATTTTTCATGTGTGAGGGTGGTGGTGGGGGCGTGGGGGTATAGAAAACAAGAGATGGATTGGGAGAAGCAAAAAGAGTGCTCCCACCCCTTTCTCTTTCCCCTGCTACACCAACTCTTGCCCTCTCCTCTTTCATTGGGCTGACCTTCATTTCTCTCCTACTTTTCCTTTTAATTCCTCTTTTTTCTTCTTTCGTTTCGTCTTATCTCTGCCTGTCCCTTCTTGTAGATAATGCAGACATGCATCCACACACACACGCACACACACACACACACACAGGTGCGCGCAAAGATGGTATCAGAGGGAGCAGTCGATTGAAAGCTTGCCTATTGAACCATCTGGAGACAGTAAGCAATTGTGAGTCTATTGTGACGGCACTCTCAATCTAGGTCATCCCCAAGAACACACATAGCAGACAGCCCTATAGTTAGCTTACTGTGTGTGTCTCATCATTGTGTCGGTGAGGGTTGGTGCACACTTTTCTCAAATTTGTTTTTCCTGTCTTGTTTTTTTCCCCCTTCTTCATCTTCTTCTTCTGTGGGTGGTTGTGGAAAGCTGACCAATAGATGGCACACTTACTCCTTAGCGACAGAAGCGCAAAAGCCAACAATTTGTCAACAGGATTCTTTTGCAGCAAGACACAGAGCAGGAGAGACGTGCAAAAGAAAGAAAGAAAGAAAGACAAAGAGAGACACTTGTTATCATTCTCTTTACAAGTGCCATCCCTTATTTCAACAACACTTCTAAGTTTGTTAGGGTGTAATTTTAGCTGAAATGAAACTGCTGAAATTGATGTATTTAGCTTTGTGTTGCCATAATTTTAAGCATTTTCTTTTCTGATCATAATTGCCATAATTACTGTTTTCAAACTGGATTGGAAGGCTTTATTAAATACCATGCCAATAAAGCCTATCTGAATCAGATCCGACTGACAGACTTGGGAAGAACAAGAGCGATAGTCAGACTTGGGCTGTTTTTCTTTTTAATCTCCGTCTTCTCACTCATGTTCAATTTGACAGACACACACACACACTGCATATACGCACACATAGAAAAGATCACAGAGAAGCAGGTTTAACAAGCAAACGAGTCAGATTAAAAATAGATCAGTTGCTCCGTGAGGTTTTTATGTAATCTCGATGCATAATTCAGACAGGCAAAGTGCTTGCCAGTATCATCTGCAAAGAACAGCGTCTGAAGAAAACAAAACGTGATCATGTGATGACAAAAAAAAAAAAAAAAGGACGGAGGATGATGGACGGAGAAACAAGAGAGATGAAAAGGGAGAGGTGGTGGCCGGGCTCGGAGAGGGGGCAGCGGTCAGGAGCTCTTAGAGAAATTGTGCCAAACCTCAGCACGGAGGAGGAGAGGCATGGGGGGAACAGAGAGAATACTGGAGGACAGCGAGAACTGAGAGAATATTAAAGAACACATGAAATCCCCTGAGGAAATATAAAAAAGAGGAGCAGAGAAACAGGCTACACATGATGTTGCAGAAAAAAAGGGAGGAAAAGATGAATAAAGGCCCCCACGGATAAAGTGAGGAAGGGGGAAGAAGATGGCAAGTGAGGAGAAGAAAAGATTTAAGGGATAAGTGGCCCCGTATTCATTGACTGGTTGGGTAAAAAAAAAAAAAAAGGATGGTGGTGATTCATCCTTTGACAGTAAGTGGTTCACAACACGGGCAATCAGGCAGAAATACAACGCACATGCGCATGTTTTGGGAAATATTTATATATCTCAGAGTTAAAGGGTGTAAATGGATTTCTGGATGAGAGAAGGAAAGAGAAGGAAAATAAAGAGCGAGGCAGAGATGGAGAAAGGTGACTTTGCAGCGAGTGTCCCCTGACTGGAAAATATTGTATCATCATCATTCTGTTCTCTGGAACATGTTCCAAATGTTCAAATCCTCTCCCCACCCCTCTTTCTCTCTCTATGCTCTTATGTCTCTCACCCTTTTGCACAAAGAACACAAGCCCTGGTCGGTGGCAACACTTTTTTTTCTCCCCCCATTTCGCCTTCTCCCCTGGCCATCCCGATAAATGCATATTAACCGTTTTAATTCACCACTAAATTAACAACTCTGACCTTAATTAGGGCAGTAATTGTAGACCACCTCCCCCCCAACTCACCCCACCATCCTTAGTCTGCCTTTTAATTGGTTTAGGAGCCTTTCTACCCCCCTCTGCTTTCCCCACCTTGCACACTCCTAAAACATACATGCAAAAAAAGGAGCCACCTGAGAAAAAAAAGAGGCGTCTGTACCTCTGCGGCACAGAGGTGCAGTGCTGCTAATATTGAAGAGACTGAGGAAAAGAGCAGCATGCCGCCTCAGGTTCTCAATATTCAGGCCATTTGGGACGTTTTCTCAGAATTTACCACACAGTATCCACTTATGTAATCTATAAATAAAGCAGCCTTCTCTCTTGGCTAAGTTTTGAAGGCGCTGCTTGCTGAGATCATTTAGAGCCTCAGACAGAGGAACGGGGGCGGCGGTTGGCTGCTGCCCTTGGGGGTCATATACACTGAGAGACACAATTTGTCTGCTTCTGAGTGTGTATCTGCGTATGCATGCTGAAAATTGCATGGTATTAACAACAAGCGCGCATGCACCCTGCAACCCCCGACGGGACCTTCTCACCCAGCTGATGCAACTGAACTGTAATTGACTGCAACACAAAAGGTTATGCGAGTTGCTGGCAGCTCCTACCTGCACGGCTGTGTCTAGCCGAGAGAAACGGCAACTCACTCAATCACACAGCTGAAAATGGTTTCTTTATTGGCACCGAAATATTGAGACGGCCCGGCGCAGACGTAGCCGCCCGGCGCGCGTGTGGGTGCGCGTGCACGTGTGTGATTGGTTAAATGAAAAGAGATGTGAATCTGAGTGATGTCCTCCTTTCTGAATCCTCATTTCCTCTTCAGATATCTCTACCCTGACCCCCCCGCCGCTTTACTCCCCCCAGCAACATCAACCCACTCTGCCTCGTCTCATCCCTCCCTTCCTACCTCGCTCCTTTCCCTCTCATCGATCTGTATTAGAAACAGGATATGAGGAACTATGCTATCTTATCACAGATCAGAGAGTGGGAGAGAATGAGTGAGGACGAAAGACAGAGAAAAGAGTTCGCTGTGGAGGCCAAGAGACGGAGAAACCGAAAGAAAATGAGAGACGGAGCGAGAGGCTAAAAAAAAGGGAGGACAGCAATTTCTTTTCGCTTTGCCTTCATCCATCTCCTGTTTCCAACACAGTACCAGTGAAGCACCATAGGCCTAATTGGACTAACGATTGAGGCCCCGATAAGACCCGCACTAATGAATAAATGAATGAGGAAATAAATGAATGAAATGAGCTCGTGCACACTAATGCACGAGATGGTATGAACATCGCTCAGCAGTGACATCAGTGAGGATGCAAATCCTCAGTTCATGCACACATGGGTATTATTTCCTTTAAAGCATGTACCGAAGCTCAAGTCAAAGGAAGAACATCGATGTCACCACTTAAACAGCTCCTGCTCCCTGCTTTGCATTACCTTTACCAGTGCATTGACCCATGTATCCCTCTGGTGCAGATGGTATAGCACCTTGTGCCTGGTCCTGGCCATGCCCTGCCCATTTTCTGGACTGGCAACGTGTGGTAAGATCCTAACCTTTATCAGTCCGACAGGCCCTGCTGCTGCGGACACACGCTCCACGTCTGATCCTTATGCCCAGGTTCCTGCATTCACCATATGCCCAATTGCATCTTCACCTCCGCACACACACACATTAAATGCACACACGGACGCCTACGCTGGCATGAGTGACACATCCTGACCTCTAGCTGTTCCACCTCAGATCAGCAGAAGGGAAGCCACATGCAATGTGAGAGGGGACTTTGGGGTCAAGGAGGTGCGTTTGGAAAGCAGCCACATTGCGAGACCTGCATGGCCAACACAACTATTCACTTGACTGTCTTGACTTGCTTTTATACTTACTCATAAAAGAAGCAGTCTTATTCAAATAAATACAAACTTTGGCATATAACTACTTGGGAAAACAAGCATGCACTATAGAAGTTGTTCTTGCGTAAAGGACGATCAAGTTAGGAAAAAATTGCTCCTTTTCTTGTATGCTTTTACGATCTTTGCTTATTTTTAATATGACATAATGAATACTTTTTAAAACATCAATCATTTAGCCTGTTAAGAGTAGACTTTTGTATATCATGTATATCAAAAAGTGTAATTAGGTACTTTTTTTGAATCTTTTTTTCTTTCTCAGAAGAGTAGCACAGTAGTACCTCCCATCCACACAAGGCTGGAAGCTTAAAATTAATATAAAGGCTCTAAAGATGATTGATAAGGAAAGGGACGAAGAACTAATGTTGTATTTCTAGTCCAGAAACTGTTCAATTGGCAGAACAGTAAAATCATTAACATGTGATTATGTAAGGGAGCAGGGATATGAATGCACTGTAGTGAGACACTTGTAATCGGGAAGAATGGGCAGTAAGCGATTGTGATCACTCTGGAACAGGAAGACAGCGGTGATGGATGGAAAGTGGTCGGCTCGGAGGCATGAAGGTCACGCTCGATGACAGTGCCACTGTGTGTGTGTGTGTGTGGAGTGTGGTTCTGTTGAATCAACAGACAGGGGAGCTGAGAGTAAGACTAAAAATACATCGTGTGTGTGCGCGCGCCTGTGCGTGCGTATGTGCGCCCTTACTCATTAGTGGTGACAATACCATGTGGATTATGCCACGTCGCCTGACAAATTCCGCAGATGCACACGCGCACACATCGGCGCCAAACACCCCTGCAAAGGTGACACAAGCGCCCGCTAGCAAGTTTACTCATTGCAGTCAAGGGCACACCTGTGCATGTGTGTATGAAAACAGTCCACCTGGGCGCAAGCAATTTGACACGACCTCGATTTCTCATCCATCAAGCCAGGCTCTCCTCTCATTCCTCACTACAGCGCATTTCTATCTGTTTTACCCCCCTTGCTGGATGTTTTTGCTCTCAGAGGTTTACATCCCTGTTCTCTTTTTTTAATCCTCTCTAACTTCTCTTTTTCGTCACCCCTTGTCCTTCACAGCCTCTCTCTGTCCTCTGTCACACTCCCTCTGTTCTCTGCTCGCTGTGATCAATTAGGAGACATTAGTCCCGCAGATATTCCAGGTGACAGAGCCCTCAGGAGGCCACGCTCTCCTTCATCTCTCCCCCTTCTGCCTCCCTTCAGTTTCTTCTCTCCACACCTGGCTGTCTTGTCACTCCTCCTCCTCATCTCCTCTACTTTCCTCAGCAGCGCAAACAACCTCACCCGCGCCCCCCCATCAACCAATCTCACACCTTACAGTGCTGACAGTGACATATCAGCCCTCCTCTCCTCTGTCTCTTCACTGAGCTATCCCTCCTTTTTCTTTCCCCTTTATGTTCCCCTCTGCCCCCTGTGCACCAACTCCATTCCACCCCGTTCCTTTTTTTTCTTCTTCTCTCACCCCTCTCTATCTCGTTCTCTCCAGGTTGCCATTCACAATGATGGACCTGTCTTCTCTCCTGTATGCCAACCGCTCACCTGTATCCTAGCAACCACCTCTCCTTTGGCTCAGGTGCTCCATGCGGAGCAAGCAAACAAGACGCCGGGGGAATGAAGAACAAGCACTCTCGTTTATCCTCCTCCCTCCATCCGTTCAGTCATTCCTTCACACATAAAGAGGAGGCCATACTCCGCTGGAGTTTGAAGAGGGAAAAAAAAACGCTTTCTGTCCTCCCTTACAAATAAACTCCCTCGAACTCACACAGACACAAATAATGACTCGCAGCTCCAAACGCTTTTTTCATGCTACGTGTGTATGTTTATCTCATCCCCAAGGCTTCATTCTAACAGTAGGACACAGTAAATAAGCTTCACAGAGATACAGCGAGTCAGCTGTGCTCCTGAAACATGCAAAGTCATGTTTTTTCTGAAGATGTCGTCCTCAATTGGCACACACATGTGCGCGCCTGAGTTTCTGGAAGATTGTCAAGCAATTTTTTTTCTTCTTAATATTCATGTGAAGTCTGAATAAAGAAAAAAGAAGGAAAGGCAAATCATTTGAAAGCCAGCACACTCTCAGACACACACGGAGAAGTTAGGAGTTCTCACACACACACACGCCAACCAGCACAAAAAATGAAAAGTGCTGTTCAGGCACATGTGTCTTGGTGTAATTTATGAGTGGGCTCCTGGGCGGACGCCTCAGAGGGGTCCTCTTCACGCTGCATGGCTCTGGGTGCTCTGCACAATCCCCACAGTGAGCGCTGGGCCCCACGCACACATAACACACAAACAAGGTAGTACAAAATCCCCCTTATGAGTAGTGAACTCGCTGCACGATTAACGCTACAAAAAGCATGGTAAACACAAGGGTTTCAGGCTTGGCAGCACTGCTACAGCTTTGTTCAGCGTAGAAAAAACACCGGAGCAAAAACATTTCCTTACAACAGCTGAAAAGGGGCCACAGTTAGCAATAGTAATAATAACAATAAAGTATCATTTCAGCTTTGTTTCAGCTTACTGAATTATAGCCAGTTGGACAATTAAGTTTGGTGGTGAAGCACACACACACACACACACACACACACACACACACACACACACACACACACACACACACACACACACACACACACACAATTTGGCATATAATAAAACTAAACTGAAAAATATACAGAAAGTGGGGCTTAGAGGGAAAAATATTACACTCTATTTCCCCTTAATCATGCAATTCCATTAAAAATGCAATATTATACAGTATACTGACAGGGTATCTGGATAGCTTGCTCTTTTGTGCTGTAAATACACCAATAATAAAAAAGAAAAATCTTTTATAATATAGCTTACAATCTAAAAGTACCTATTATTAAGACAGGTTAGAAAGCTTTATGTGTCTGCAGGTACC
Source organism: Rhamphochromis longiceps (assembly GCF_057381845.1). Classification (NCBI taxonomy): domain Eukaryota; kingdom Metazoa; phylum Chordata; class Actinopteri; order Cichliformes; family Cichlidae; genus Rhamphochromis; species Rhamphochromis longiceps. The sequence continues at coordinate 27,096,000 of NC_140558.1, forward strand.
CAAAAATTACTGATGGAGTGGTATGAAAAAAAGAAAGGTAGAAGCAAAAATTATTCTTTAAAACAAATGTGTTTTGATTTATGTCCCCAATTAGATGTTCATTTAACAATTATATGTTCTGAAGAAAACAAATATTTGTGTCATTAAAGCCCCAGGTGAGCTCTGCGCTTCGAGTAAAAGATGAATAACGGGAGGTCTTTGGTCCTTTCTGCGCTCCAGTGCCCTTGAGTACATATATGGAGAGGATTTCGGGGGGGTTAGGGGGTATGAGGGCAGCGGTTGCCGTCCTTCGTCCTTCTCCCGGCTTTTGTTTTGTGGCTCCATATGTGGCTGTCTACTGCAGTGTGACCGTGTAAAGCTCAGGAGAGAATGGATCTTACTGTGTGCCCTCGGCAAGAGGCCTTGATCTGCTCTGGAGGACACACTATTGTCAAGGGCACTCCACGGGGGTTACACAAATCACACAAATACTGACACATGCACAGATTGGAGTGCACATGCATGAAATTCGGTAGGCCAGGATGCATACGACACACATATGGGTGCATATATCACAAACTCACTATGGACGGTTAGATCGATGTGGTCACGTTTGGATAAATATATTTATAAATAAAGAAAAAAATGATCTTAATAATATATGTAGAGAGGGTTGTTATTTCTGCTGATGCCACTCTTCCCCCCATCTGTTGACTCTGGTCTCTTGGGTAAGAGGCCAATCAGGGGCTCAGTGGCACATCTGCCTTCTTGCACACACACTAACACAGTGAAGTAGACAAACACACAAACATGCACATTCATACATAATTACATTTCCTCATTTTCTGTTCCTCCTCCTTCTATTGTCTTCCTCTCTCCCTCAAACACACACACACACACACACACACACACACACACACACACGCACACACACACACACACACACACACACACACACACACACACACACGCATAGGTCTGCATTCTTTTGTCCAGTGAATGAGGTCAAGAAGGAATAAAATCCACACCCACACACACACTCCCACACACACTCTAAGCAATGTTTTGTATTTTTTCCCTCCCTTCTCTTCACACAGATTCGCCGGTAGACAGCCCATCAGAATCTCTTCCTGATGTGCTGGGTAAGTGCTCTCCTCTGAGTATCTGCCATTCCTTAAAGTATGACTATTGCACGTTGGCTTCAGATCAGTGAAAAACATCCACTTTCCTGCTGGGTCTGTTAGGATTCCTACCTTGACTGATACCTGCTTGCAGAAACAGCCGCAGTATGCTGCGGTTTGTGTATCTTTCTGCCCCTCTAACTGCCTGTGCACTGATGCTGACTGGAGGCCGAGGCTCCAGCTGGGGTTGATTTTGACAGTGCAGCAGTCGACTGAAGTGACAAAGCTCACACCTTCTGAATCTGCTTTGTGTTTTACAGGCAGGGGCTACTAACTTGACACTTTGTCGTGGAGGTGTGGGAGGTTTATGCATTTTAGGTCAATGCGACACAGTGTGTCGACTGAGCTTGTATTTGTTCAGGGGTGTATATATAGACAAAAAATAAAATAAAATCTGGTTAACCCTTTTCATAAAAATGCTTTCACTTACCAATGAAGTAAGACAGCAGGATGGCCAGCAAGGCAGCGGCTGCGATGGCTGTCACCGCGGCACATTTCCAGCTGCAGTACTTGGACGGCTTCTTTAGTTTGAAGGCTGAGCGGGAGAAGGTGTTTCTGGGTAGCAGGCGAGGCGGTGGAGAATACACTGTTCCCGAGGTCAGGGGGTATCCGGGGGAGGAGCTACTGAAGAGAGGGGTGGTCCCTGACGACGTCTTGAACAAAAAATGCCTGAAGATGAGAAAAAGGGGTGAAAAAAAGAAAAGTCAGCACACACAGAAAGACGCTTTATAAAGTAAGTGGTTAAAACAAGCTCTGCTTGAGTGCAAACACACCAAACTATAACCTAATCACCGTCTGGATGACAGGGCATATGTGCAAGCTTCTGTCCAATTTACTTTCCGATGAACCCTTCCTGCCATATGGGTTTTAACATCCTTGAACTGATTGTGTCTCCAATTCAGTGCTGTTCCAGTCAGAGGTCTCTTTTTAACCTCCACCTGCTCTGCCCTGTTTTTTTCCTTCTTCTGTGGCTTCGCTTCTCCTCTGTTCACCCCACTTATAATTTGCCTTGTTTCTGCCCTTAATGGCTGGAGAGGATCACTGCCATCCCCCTTTTGCTGTCCTCATTGTCCAGGTAGGGTCAGAGCTCAGAGAAAGGATAAAAGGGGGATTTGAACCATCATCCCTTTGCTCATATTACCCATTATCCTCTGCTATCACTGCACCTGCTCACCCGCTCACTCTTTCGCTGCTCCCCCTACTCCAGCTGCTTTTCCTATTTCTTGTCTTATCTTTTCTTTTCCACTACCACTCCAATATTCCTCTTCTTTCTCCCCCTTTTTTATTCCTATAATCATGTCTTCCCTCGTTCCCCTCCTACAAAAAAATGTCCCTTTCTTCTTTCGGATTTTCTTTTGTTATCTGACCTTGAAAGAACACTTTCGCCATAGCAAGGAGAAAGACTGCACTTGAAGACTCTTTTAAAGGACACAAGAAGAAGAACTTCAGTGAAACCTTTGTGACATCTTTTGTGGCACGCATGCACACACACAGCCCCTACGCAGACCTCAGGTGGTATGACAGAACAAAGCCCTCAGGTGAGGTGAGTGTGATCTATCAGAGGAGAGAAGGTCACTCCACTGCCTCAGAGATGACTGAACAGAAAAATAAAGTCTTTTTGTGCCAGCTTTTTGTGGAACTTGCTTGTTTGTGTGTTTGCTACTGTGTTTGTGTGCACATATGAAGATGCTCTCTGAATGCTCTCCTACTTTTATCTTGTGAATAATGAACCTTGGCCACACAGACATTTCTGCAAAGAGAGGAAACAATTTTTGGCCGTCACTTCATCTAAATGCAGTGTGAGGCCTAGAGTCTGGGTTTTCAGCATTCTGTCATGATTAATGGATAATTTTGGATTATTACAAATGCTAAACTATTTCCATAACTTCTCTGTTAGGATAACATTATCCTCACAAAAAATAATTACTCTGACAGGCCAAAAAAGTGGCGAGACAATAGGATGGGGAGTAAACAAGCCAACAGTTTAGGATTTGGGTAATTATTTTACAATTTGTATGTTTTTCTCTTCCTAAATGTTTGGCAAAGCCAGGGGTTTGTTTAAAATCTGACTTCTAATTTTATCTCCTGCCTAATCAGGCCAGATTCACAGGACTAAGCAGTGACTTGGTGGAATGCATTATGAAGAGGTGGAACTAATTACTACCAAATTACTACTAAGTCTTTATAAATCATGAAAAAACCCCAAACCAACCAGTCTTGAACCCCTAATTTCTGGATGTTTTACTAGTAAAATAGGAAACAGATGCAAATATAAATTAAAACAGAGCATATAAGGCAAAAACAGAGTTTGCGCATATCTAACAAGCTTGAAGATCTGTGTATGACCACCTTTATTCTTCATCACAGCATGAACTCTCTTAGACAACCTTTCTTGACATTTCTTTAAGAAGTTTTCAGGAATAGTTCCCCGGGCTTCTTGAAGGACATTCAAAGCTCTTCTTTAGATGTTGGCTAAAGAAGAATATCTGAGTGTATATAAGATGCCCATGAGAAAATTACCCGATGACCCACTTGACTTATCAGCTCAGAAAACATTTTCTGGTGACTTTATGGTCTCATTCACTGGTTTTAAGTCTTCGTCAATACAGCAAAATAAATAAATAAAGGGTAGCTTTAGCTAAGATCGGTGCTACTGTATGCATACAGTATCCTTGGTTTTCACCTGTTTTTTTCGCTAACCATTACCAGTATTTCTTCTTCAGTCACCTTTCTCACTCACTATGTGTTAATAGACCTCTCAGCACTGAATCATACTTGTTATTAATCTCTGTCTCTCTTCCACAGCATGTCTTTATCCTGTCTTCCTTCTCTCACCCCAACCGGTCACAGCAGATGGTCCCGCCCCTCCCTGAGCCTGGTTCTGCCGGAGGTTTCTTCCTGTTAAAAGGGAGTTTTTCCTTCACAATGTCACCAAAGTGATGATTTTTATATGATTTTTTTTTTCTCTGTATGTATTATTGTAGGGTCTACCTTACAATGTAAAGTGCCTTGAGGTGACTGTCGTTGTGATTTGGCACTGTATAAATAAAGTTGAATTGAATTGATCCCAGTTAATATAATGGTGAATAATGGATAAACCAAAAGCTCTACCCTGTAGTTTAAATATGGTCACATGGGGTTTCAAAAGTCCAAGATAATGATGGCTAAAATGCCAAAAGTAGTCCACAAATCAGTGGGCAACATCATGACCGTCTATCTTTCATATGCGGTCGAACAAAACACAAAAATCTGAGAAGGTTGCCGGGTTTCTCTTTGACAAGCTGGAGTAAAGCAGATTCCAAGTCCCCAGCCTCGTGCTTTCTCTCTACCTCCACACCATGACAAATGACTCATTCCTGCACAGATGTGTGTCTGAGTTGTCCTCTTTCTTCTGCAGCCTGCTCTCTCTTCTTTTCAGACTAGTCTAATGGGACCAGTAATAACCCACCACTGTTACTGGACTGGATGATCTGTTTAAAAAGGTGTTTCACTGCACTTTGTGGTCTTCTATCCTTTTGATCGCTGCTGTTTCATAACAGCATGTCCGCTCATCTGAAAACAGTTGGCAAAACCAGGTGACGTGCTCAGAGCATGAAGATTTAGTTTGGGAGCGCTGTTCCACTCTCTATCAATTATTCAGCCAGTCTGTGCTTTGTCTCTCTCTTTCTCTCTCATCATTTTAAGCCACTGATTGTTGGACTGCTATCTTGCTGGATTTTTTCCCCTCTTCCATTGCTTCTCTCCCTGTTCCTCTCTTTTAGCTGTCAGGTATGGCCTGTGACTCCAGGAAAAAAAAAATAGGCAAAAGAGAGAGAAAAAAGCTGAAGACAGATAGAGGCTGAAAGACCACGAGGCGATGACACCCAAAGAAAAAAAGAGGTTATTGTCTAAAAATACCACATTCTCACTCTCACCAACATCAACACATTGTTATGCATTGCATAAACCTATATGCTCTGGCATGCATGCATATATGCTCAAACACACACGCGCGCCGTCCAAGGTCAAGCGGCTCATGTGCTCGTTTCAATTCATTTTCACAGCTGCTGACTCACTGTGATGGCAAGGCCAGCGGTAATTAATGGTGATACTGAAATAATGCACGTGTGAGCACAAGGAGAGGGTGAGCTGCTGAACTGTTTGTATTCTGTGTCACACGAAGCGTATGATTCGATGTGCTGGTATGTGTTTGAACTTAAGCAGTGAAATCATTTCATTCCCTGGCTTTGTTGTTTGTGTGCAGAAGCTCCGCTGTGAGCTTGGTGTGGGATGGGAATATGTCTATGGGCCATACTAATTACGAGTAGGAATGGAAAGTGTCTAATGTGCTCTGGGGAGGTAATTGACATTGATTTATGTTGCTGAGGACTATGGAGGGGTTCTATCATAGCAGGCAGCCGGCAATCACAACTCTGTATCATTAGGCTGGGGTGTGTGCGTGTGTACGCTTGTATTTGTGTTTGTGCTTTTGTGTGTGCCTATTGTAGGGTTTTTGACAGGGGTCCAGCGTGGAAATGTCACACATAATTAGAGAGAGCTGACAGAGATTCCCTTAACCACCGCTACCTCGCTGTCATGCATTCTGTCTTATATATGCAACACACATCCATACAGAACATTAGTCAAAACTGACTCACACACTGACACACATTTACCCGGGCTCACACACAGGCGCCCACCCACGCGCAGTAAAATATAAATTTATGTGGTTATTCTTTCATGAGATTGCCCCGTATGTGCTACCGAGTGTTTAATTTTCATCCTTGCGGAACAAACAGTGACACAAGAGGGGAAGGATAGACAATGGAGATAAAGGCTATAGATTAGAAGACAGAGAGAAGACGAGAAGATGTGTTTTCACTCCGTTCCAACCCCGCTCCCCATTGAGAGAAAAAGAGGACCTGGACAATTAACCACAGAACAGAGAGCATGCTGGGTAATTAGCAGGAAGTCAAAGCTCGCATTCCCCTTGAGCGAACAAACACACACAAGCTTTTTGCATGCCCGCACACACGCACGCTCTTCATATTCTCAGCTCTCACAAACATGCGGTTGCTTAGCATAGCACTTTCAGAGTCATCATCAGATGTAGAGAACAATTAACGGGGGTCTACACGGTATGGGGGTGACTGAAAAACAGTCAGATCTGAGAATGAAACAAAGAGCCCAGGGAGAGGAAGATGCTCAAGGACAGAGTCGTGAGTATTGCTACCTGCTACGATCGTAGGAAAAAATTGTGTGCAGATGGATACAGTAGACTGGGATTCATTTGCTTATTGTTGTGCAGATGAGGGGAAAATTCAGAGTTCTAATGTTCATAAAAAGCAAAATCCAGGCAGATTATGTATATATCTTAGATTTTTCTTTTTTCCTTGCAAACTAGGCGCTGTACTGGGATTTTATCCATTTTTTAATTCTGTTAAAGGAACATTTGAGAGATCCTTTTTAAATGAAGCCAGTTAGGCATTGATTCATTGACTTTACATAAAACTGGACTTAGCCTCTAGCCTCTTAAAACTGCATTCTTTCTAATGGCCAGCAGGAGGTAACTTCTGTGGGTAAAATGGCACTACTAGTGTTGGGTGGAACGTGTTTGCAATTCATTATCATTGCATTACTGTAATCACATAAAAATTTTCAGCAATGCAGTAATGTAATGCATTGCTGTATAAAATTTGGCAATCACATTACAGTTGTTTCTTGCTTAGGATATGCTGAACGTTTCTGTTGATAAGCGCTGTTGTTTTTGCTGCTGTTAGCTGCTATTAGCTTCTGTTAGCCGCTATTAGCTTCTGTTGGCCAGCATTAGTGAAACTATCTTTGAAGTGGACTCGGACACTCAGTGATAAAAGTCATAAAACATCAAACTTGTTTATCAGATTAAAAGTGTGATTTTTAGGACACTTGAGCATAACATTAGCTGGTATAACGCTAGCTTATAACCAGCTGCTGCTGTTGTTTAGCAGACTTTTGTCTGGAGATGGTCGTTTGTCTAATCTGCTGACAATAAGTAACTGTGACAATATTGGAAATTAATGAGTATGTTATGCATATGTTCTTGTCATTGAGGTGAAGAGGAAGACCAACAAATATGTTGGGGGAATAACAAACTGGTGCATGCTCCTATGTATTTTAATGGATTATGTATGAGAATGTGTCATTTTGTTGGACGATGTAATTACACACTAATCAATGTATATTTAGAAGTACAACATTTTTGTTTTTGTTAAATAACATTAAAAAATTACTGAGTTTGTAGCTTTAATGTATGAATACGAGGTCATGTCATTAATAAACCTGATGTTACACAGCGGTGCCTGTTACAGTAGTGCCTACAATATATCATTTAGGAACAGATATACTGCCTCTCCTCCTTCTTCTTCACCGGTTGTTGTTCCAACAGGTAACATCTTTGTATCTGTCCCCACAGTAATGCATTTGAAAGTAACCGGTAGTAACGTCCACCCCTTCCTTTCCAGCTCCTTCCAGATAAATTGAGATGCCGCATCCCTCTCAGTGATCTTATTCCGCCACCCCCCAGGGTTGTGGCCCACAGAGGAGCGTGCCGGGGTGCAAGGGAATATCCCGAGATCACGGAGATTGAACCTGGCATGAGCCACCCATAGGGGCTCAGAGGGAGCGATTGGAAATCAGATGCTTTCACACAAATCGTGCGCACACACACACGAGCACACACATGCGGTCGCATTCACACAGAGAAATGTATTCTGTCTCTGTGTTTCTCATTCACACGCACACGCAGCGGCACCAGCCATCTATAGTCATTTATCTCACACAGGTAAATGTATCCATGTTCTGCGGGCCTCAATCTCCCTCTTCTGCCTTTCTATCTCTCACACACACTCCCCAAAACAATCTCCTTCAATCACCACCTCTCTTCATTTCTCTCCCTCTCTCTCCTTCTTTATCTCTCCCTCCTCTACCGTAAACCATTCCTTTCCACATTCCCCCGCCCTCTCACCTCCCACTCTCCTGACTTATATTTCTTTGCTATATAACCGCCCCCCCCTGCCCCCCTCGTCTGTTTCTATCTCTCTCTGTCTCTGCCAGTCATCCAAGCCTTGGGGTGTTCTTAGGTGATCAATCTTCATCCTCTCACCGCTGTCACACTGTCGGGTCAAGCCAAAACGCATGTGCACGCACACACGCACGCACGCACGCACGCAAACACACACACACACACACACACACACACACACACACACACACACACACACACACACACACACACACACACAATGCATAATGAGTGGACAACAAATGCCAAGATTTACATATGATTACAGTGGGGAGCAGTCTGATTTTAAAAAAACAAAAAACAAACACATGCTTGGATGCAAATACACACACAAGCGTACACACATACACTCCCTCCCCTCACATGAACAGGTTGCTCATCATTTCCTATAGCTGCAGGTTATAATGAGATGGAGGACAGGCTCTGCCAGCACAGGGATGGTGTGACTCGCTGGCTCTGCCTGGCTGGCTCTGCCTGGCTGGCTCCGTCCCAATCACGAGCTCCAGCAACTCCAGCAGCTCAAGCCAGCACACCCAGCCTCCACCATAGCCTGGACTGGAGAGGAGGGCCCAATCTGGGCTGGAGGGTGGAGCTGGAATACTCTCTGTGCTGCTCTGGGCTCCATTCACAGCGACAGGCTCTGAGCCATGCCAAACCCCACCACCTGAACATGACCAAATACTGGCACTGTAGAGGCCTCAACAGTGTGGGCGTGTGTGTGTGAGACGCTTCAAATCTGCAAAGATAGCAGTCAGGATTTATAAAGTTATAAAGGATTTATAACTTTAAATAGATTTTATTTTCATCCTACATCACTGGATCAGAAATTGCAAGAAAAACAAATCGTCCTTCATCTCGAGTGATGTTGTGCCAGTCACGTCAACATAACAACGCAGGCCTAGAAGAAGAAACTGCCAGTTGAAACAGCTTCTTTTTAAAGGTGTACGTATTCTTGTTCCTACCCATCATGCATACAAGCACAATGTGTGAGCACAGGTTGAGCATAGACCTGAGATCAGTGGGGATGAATTAAACATAGCCAGGCCTCATAAATACTGCACAGGTCCAACGCTCTGGGGAGTTTATCCAGGCCCATCAGTGCTGGAAGCCTCAGCACCCAGCAGGAGAAACACAAGTACAGCTTGCAGAGTAAATGCTCGGAGACTGACCACGCGCATGCGAACAAGCATGCAGGCAGTCTCCCTCTCACTGCCATGCTTCATGAATAGTAATACCCTGCATGAATGCTCTGTTTTCCTGGTAAGTGTTCTTTGTGTACTGACCCCCCCCCCCCCCCTCCCCCACATGTGTAGAGTGTGTGAAAAGGTTTGTATTTCCTGCTTCTTCACTCCAGGTTGCATGCATAATACTCTTTTGTAAGGGGTCCTGTTTGGGGATGAGGTAGAGAAGGAAACTGAGCAGCACACTTTTATGAATCACAGCCTGGAGCCATTGGCTTTTCATTTAAAGGTTCATATACTGGTTTAGAAATAGGGCTGCCACGATTAGTCGACTAGTCACGATTACGTCGACTATCAAAATCGTCGACGACTGATTTAATAGTCGACGCGTCGTTTGAAGCTTTGTAAGATCACAAAAGACGCAGGAATACCGGTAAGCAGTAGGATTTAAGAGTGTAATAACGGCCTGACACAGAAGATGGCAGCACTGCATGTACAAGGATGCCAGCTGCCATTAACCCCGAAGAAGAAGAAGAAGCTGTGTCCCAGAATTCATAGCGCAGCCCAGCTCAGTTTACAACAATGGCGGCAGCTAGTTAGTTTTAATATTACTCTTATTATTCTTTCTGGGTCACAAAATAAACGTTTAACATATTTTCATGCGAGAATGTAGCTGTGTAAACCTCAAATATCTGCTCAGTTTATCAAGACACCACATATTTTCAAAAGCGCTCCGACGTTTTCGGAGACGTCTGTTACCCACTAGCTCGATAGCTAGCCGGGGTTACAGGCTCACCGGCAAATCGTTTTCAAACCCACCGTCGTCTGTCGCTACTCAGGTTAAATATATATAAGTCACTTAGATAACTTCAAAATGTTATTGTTTGGCTTTTTTAATATTTTATTTGTTCCTGAGTAAATCGGTTTGGCTGAGATTAAAGTTATAGTTTTTACACAGCTGAATAAACAACTGATTATCAGAAGTGTGAGATGCTCGAGAATATACTCCGGTGTCCCGTTATATTTTAGATAGCAAGGAGTTTATTAAACTTCACCGAAAGAATCTGCAAATTTCATTAAAATTTAATAAACTATCATCTTGTCTTTATTTTTAGTTAGCACATACCATAAACACTTAAAGCTGTAAGCTAATGATAGTTATATAAGAGCAGATGCTGCTGGTGCAATAAGCTGTACGTTTTACGTCCAATGGATGATGATCTGATTAGTCGACTAATCGCAAAAATAATCGGTGACTAGTCGACTATCAAAATAATCGTTTGTGGCAGCCCTATTTAGAAATAATGGAAATGTGTGAGATCGTGGTTGCTTTGGGAACTAAAACAGTGCAGATACAGTTAGGTCCATAATTCCTTGGACAAAGAGGCACATTTTGTAGTTTTGCTTCTGTACGTCACCACAATGGGTTTTTAAAGCATACAATCAATAAGCGATTAAAGTGCAGACTTTCAATTTTAATCAGAATCAGAATCAGAATACTTTATTGATCCCTGGGGGAAATTCTGGGGCTTTTACAAACATTTTGCATTAACTGCTTAGGAATGACAGTAATTTTTAAACACAGTCCCCCATTTTCAGAGGCTCAAACTGAGAAACTAACAATTTTAAATACAAGCATAGTTATTACTACTTGGATGGAAATCCTTTGCAGTCAGTGACTGCTTGAAGTTTAGAACTGTGGACGGCACATAAATGCTGTGTGTCCTCCACTGAGATGCTCTTGCAGCCACCTTCTGTTGCGTGGGTCTCTTTGAATTCAATTTCAATACTTATTAAGATCAAGAGAATTCTCTTTTTGGCTGAGAACAAACGACTGACTTTGCCATTGAAGACTTTTCCTGTATATGGGTCATTATCCATGTTACGGGTGTACCTGAGCTGTTTTCTGGCTCATCTGGTCTTCTTCTTCTTGAGTATAATCAGAGTTTTACACCTTATTTTTTTCTTAATCATGGAAATAATTCTGTGATTGTGCACTGTACTTGTGGTCTCCCAGGCCTTTTTGGTGCCAGATGTACCAAACTGTTGATTTGGCCACTCCTAAAGTTGTTCCTATCTCTTTGATAGGTTCATTTTGTTTTGTTCAACCTAATCATGGCAACCATATTTGCACTGATATCTGTTGATAGTGACAAAACTATAAAATGCAAATTCAACATTCAGCTATTATGTCTGTAAGAGAACAGGACTTGTCTGGTCATGATGATGTTTGTCACAAACACACAATTATTTCTGGGACTGAAAATGTCTCAAAGTTAATGCGAAACGTTGTAAAACCCTTGCTAGTGTGCACTTTGATCATATATTTGACTTAAAATCCATTGTGTTGGTATAAAAGAGGAAAAAATACAGAAATTGTATCTTTGTGCAACATATTATGGACCTAATTATGAACGTTTAAGAGACAATTAGCTGAACTTTATTATTCAGACAATTCATGCAGGTGCTCCACTCTCACAGTGCCTATGAACTGATATCCATATCTCAGGGTTCCATAACATTTATAACAAGAATGCTAAATATACAAACTCATCATGGCGGAGACAATCAGTGATTTGTTGAATTAAAAAATAAATTGGTGTTAGGTGGGTGTTAAATAACAAAAAATAACAAGGGACAAAGATCAAAGCAGCATTTTAAGAGCAAATACAGGGTCAGTTAATTCCAGTGCAATTGCAATAAGTGGTTTCACTTGTGAAGGCAGAGTAGTTTGTACAGCGCTCTGAGGTGGAGTTTGTAATGAAATTTCGCAGGCTTAGATCACGTTTTAAAACGTGGATTCTTTTTAGGCTTGGTGAACACAGCTTTGTAGACTGGAGTTAATGAATATTCTGACTGTGATAGGTTTGTGTTACAGCTGGAGAAGTGTCTACATTTTACTTTTCCACTTTTCGGTGTTAAAAGCTTTGCTGGCCTTTAAAGGAATGGCGATGTCAAAGTGGACCTTTCATTTTAAAGCTGGGATGGGTAGATTTTTTTTGTTGTTGTTATTGGTCCAAAATATTTTAAAAAATACAAAAGTTTTTGATTTATTTATATGTAGATTTCAAGAAAAAGCAGCTGATGAATGGTTAAGTGGAATGTTGCTAATAATTTGCTAATAACCACTAAGCTGGAGCCTAAGCAAATTATTATTAATTAATTAATATTAATTGTCTCTGTTCTTACACAAGAACGCAAATATTTAAATAATAAATATTTACAGATTTTGGGGCTTATTATCGTCATTTTTTTTTATCGATTTATAATTAACTCTGTTTTCCTGGGTCTTTTCCCCTGTGTTATGAATAAATCTTCCTTTTTTGGTACCAGTACTGGTTTTATTTTGTTGTATTTATCCGCAACACCTTAAAGGCTGGTTTGTGAAAATATTGTTGGACATAAACCGGTCCGTGGCGCAAAAAAGGTTGGGGACCGCTGCTCTATGTGACGCAAACACACACTACCCTACACATCCTCTGCTTCCTGTAAGCATGTCTCATTGCAGTCCTTTGCATGCTTTGCTTCCTTTCACTTCCGCTGATCCGTCACGTTATTGTGTCCCCAGAAACGCTTCTGTTGTGTTTTGTGAGATTTTGTTTTTTTATACTTCCAATGTGTCATTTTATATTTCCATTGTGTTTTTTTCTTAAGCTCCAGTGTGTTTGACCTCTCAGGGCTGCCGTATCATTAACTCACAGTTAAACACAGACTATTTAAAAGGCTCCCAAAAGCTTACCAGCAGTTGCCACGGCAAAAAAGCTTCGACAGCTTATTACTGGCTAGAGATAGCCAGTGTTATTAAGACACTCTGTTACCAGTTAGCTTGTCAGCCACAGCAGCTTACTAAATAGTCACTTCATCACTTAGGTTACAGCACCATTTATTTCAAGAGGACATAGTTTGGCCCATGAAGTCTAATATTTTTTTTGCTAGTCTGCCAAGACCTTCCATTGATTTGTTCCCAGTTCCCTAATTTCCTTCCTTTTTAAGTTCTTAAGTATTCTTTCATTTTTAGTGTAACACGTTTTGTGGTAGTCCTAGTGAGTGAATAGTTGTTATTTTACATCATGGCCAAATACACCACAGCTTCTTTCTTTCTCTTCTAACATTTCTGTCTGACACCGCCACACTGAGCTTACAGAAATGTTGCTGAATGGATCTGACCTTTCATTCCTCACTATTGATTACTCAAGGCTTATTCAACTGCTGTGCTTACTGTAAGTGGCTCCAGATATCAGCGTCAGGTAAACCCGTCAACAGAAAAACAATCCAAAACAAAACAGAAAATATATACTCTGACCTGGTCTCCAGCGGCACGTTACTGTTAAGCACCCAGCTGTCTTGTAACTGGACAGACTCAGGGGTGGTCGGACCATCTCCCGTCCCCGGAGCGGGTGCGTGAATGGGGTTTCGTCCGCCTCTCAGGGTGTTTCTGTTCAGGCTGTTGGCAGACTGGTGGGACAAAGTGTGGTGGTTGTGTGGAGGGGGCAGTGGAGGTCGTAGCGTGGTCTGACTCTGGTGGTTGGCAGCCCCTGGAAGAAAACAAGCACAGAGACGAATTTAAGAAAAACACTTCTGTGTGAAAATAGAGTCTCAGATCAAAGGGATCAAGGACTCGGTTCCAAAATGCTACAAACCCAAAAGTAGAACAGAAATGTTATTTGATATTTGGTGATTATTTCGCAGTATGTCAAAAGCAAAGCTCTTCAGCTTGCAAATAACTTCATTATCATTCCATTATGTACTACTTTTGCCTCTGCAATCATTTGGTTCGGAGTAGGTCTCATGTTTTCCAAACGGTCGATAACTTATTTGAGAAGGAAATTCCAGCTCAACAGATACGTGGAATTTGATAATCATCTTCTTACATTTTGATTCACGTTTTTCTCCATTTTGTCCATCTTCATTTTTATCCACTCCTCTCTCTCCTTGTCTCACTTTTACGTTTTCTCTCCAGTTTTCTTTTTCCCCCCAAGTAGCAAAAAGATGCGTGTGAGCAATATTAGAGCACTCAGCACAGCGTGCGCCCTCATCTCTTGCTCTCAGACTTGGGGGAACATGTCAGCTAGAATCCAATACCAGCCCTTCCAACAATGAGCTAATGGACTGTTGAGTGAGAGAGCTGAAAAACAAACCCGGATGACTCAGACGAGAACACCCATTCACACATCACAGTTCTCTCCCCCTCCCCCTCTCCCTCTTTCCATGAATCAGTGGGGGATTTGAGCCCATCTTCATCGTGCGTGTGTGTGGGTTTGCACGGGAAAATCAATAAACCACATACTATACGGTACAGGAGATCTTAACATACTTTTTTTGTTGCCAGCTGCTTAAAAAATTACATATCATGACAGTGCAAAACCTGCACGTCATTTATGCTTCACGCAGCTTTACGACATCGTTTGCTATTTCTTTCATCGATGCCACGCATCAGACTTTCATCATTACTGAGTATGGAGATACATGAGACTGTTTACTTGGTGCGTCATCTTTCTCCAATTGATCAAAGTTTGGAGCACGTGCACACACATATGTGTGGGGTGAAAACAACAAAAAAGCAACTGCTTTGTCAAGCTGCGTGATCACACTTGCCCTCCTCCATATGTCATCTTCTCTTGGATTTGATAAGAAAAGAAACAGCGTGCGAGAGGAAGGGAGAAGTGTGGATGTGCTGAACTCTCCTGTCTGCTCTTCCGCTTTGATATTTGCCTGTTCACGTGTTGTGTGTGGCGGAGGGAGGGAGGGGGGGGGGGGGGGTGACGACTTTTGACAGATAGAAACCAAATCAGAAGACGAATGCATTTTGCATCTACATTATGCAAATGCATCTTTCTTTGTTCTCCTGAATGTGTGTTTAAGGGGAACCCGGCTTGCTTGCAACTCCCGTTGTAATGACAACCAGTTTGCGAGGTGACCTGATTCCTCTGCGATACTGCGGGGATGCAGGTGTCACCGCCGTGGCTGGAGAACAGATGCTCGTGAAAGGAGAGAAGGGGCGAGAAGGGGGAAGGAGACTGGGGGAAAAAAGATGGGGCCTGACCTCTGCTACACAGGAGAGACGCTAAACATCTGTTTGTGCGTGCAAAGATGCTCTTGGGAGAAACAGATACACATGCGTGCATGCAATCACCCGCATACATGCAGCCACAACACAGCCCGAAAGGCCATCCTTCTCTATCATAAACTCTGCACGTAAATTGATATTAAAGCATGCGGTGGGGTTTATTTCGTGTACTTCCCTCCTCCTCCTCCTTCCTATACTGCCCTATTTCTTGTTAAGGATTGTTTCTCTTTCATCTTCCTTTTATTTGCATTTTCCTTGTGTTCCTTTGCTGAAATGTAAAGCACTTTAAGATAAACCTTGTTTGTTAAAAGCACTTTATAAATAAAATTAACTAGACTTCCCCTCCCTGCAACGTCCCTATAAATGTGAAATACCTTTTACTGCACCCTATCTGCATAAATACTTTTATATAGTGTACCCATATCAACAAAAGCACACAAGCATCTAAATACAAAAAACAAAAGCCGTATACTGGCTGGGCACGTATGCAGGCATGGACACAGTCCCAACGATGCAAAAAATACAACTAGGCAACCCCACGCTCACTAGACCAGCCTGCTATCTCCCGTGTTTAAATCTGCGTACAAAAATGCATGCCTTATGCTTTTGTTCACTTTCTCTCCCATAAATATTGAACAGGTTTTTCATTCAAATTTGAATGAATAATATATGGCACACCTTGTATGGAAGAGGAATACTTTTTTCCCCAGCCCTACTTTTCCCACAAACTGCTGTAGCCTGGGTGCGTGAATGTGGTAAAATCTTCTGTGTGTATGTGTGTGTGCAGAGTCAGACACACTCCAACCACTGGAGAGGGTTTTCTTCAAATATCCAGCCACTAAATTATGTTGCGCAGGTATCAAGTCACGCTCTGTTCTGTCTGCAGAAACTTGCATCCACCACTTTTTGTAATAAGTGCATTTTGCTTTGCAGACTCAAGGCAAAAGAGAAAAAAATGCTAATCCTGTTATCTATCATTCAGCAGCAAATTCAATTGCACGTCTCCAGATAATGTCAGAAAAATGTAAATTCGGAGAAAAGTATTGCCTGTAATTCTATGCATTAACTCTCTTCGTAGCCTACTGGGACCGCCGCGGCTGTCATGTTCTGTCGGGCTAACCGAACTGAATTGTTACATGATAGAATGTGATTGTTCCTTTTATTCTTCGCTGAATCAATATTTACTGAATAAAGTGGATAACGACTCATTACTAATGCTCTGCTTGTGTTGTCGTAAAATGTGCTGCAGCGAAAAAAAAGAACAAGTTTTTTAAAGAAAGCACTATTCTTCCAAAAAGTCCCTCAACCTTTGGTAGAAGTTCAAGAAAGAAAGAAAGGAAGAAAAAAAAAACAGAAAAGAGAAGAAAAATATTTCTAGACGTGCTACAAAATATTTATGATCAGAGACAAATTGCTTTCCTTTTTCTGCTACAGCACGGGAGATTGATGTCAAAGAAATTTGTTCTCATGCAGACTTCAAATCCATAAAAAAACACAACCCAAAAAACAACCCTTAGAGCTCGCTGGAGAAAACACAAACATATTGAGAAGTGGGGTCTGCCGGAGGAGCAAGGCTGACGTACAAGGCTGTTTTTTTCATACATGCAGAGAACCGAAGAAAACATTTGCGTTTCTGTTTTGGCCACAAATACACAAACGCGAGTAACCACTGGAACAGAGGCGGCGTGCAGGAATGAGCAATCTTGAGCTAAATGGTTCTAATAAATTAAGATAGGGGACTTAGTCAGATAAAGTGTGTGGTTTCCAAACTACAACCCGCAGGTAGGCTAATAGGAACAACCGTTTTACTAGGAACCTGGTCTGATAAAAGACCAAACATGCGAAAAAGGAAATAGAGCAATTAGTGAGCAGCCAAGCAGATCACTTTTTATTCCACTTTATCTTTTCCTCCTTTCTTTTCCGTCTCTTTCACTCGCCAGTGTGAGTAAACAGAAAGCATTTACTTGACAGCTCTTGGTTTTGTTTTGTTTTTTGTGGAGAAGCTCTGAGCCCCCTTCCGACTGCTGTCGAAGCCTGACCCAGTTTATTCTTGTCCAAGGTCCCCTGTGACCGGAGAGAGAGGGGGACTATAGCTGTAAGCTGGTGCGTTTGGCTCGGGCTAATCCCTGGAAGTTCATTATGCTCGCCAATTCAAAGTGGCCTCATTCAGCAGAAGAGCATTAGCCTGTCTGCTAACCTGTTAAACACACTTCAGCCAGAAGAAGGGCCTCGCACATCATATTAATATCACAGTGTGTGTGTGTGTGGCCAACTGGCAGCAAGAACCAACCAAGGCAGTTTGTTTTGCAGCCTTGGATGGGTAAACTGTTTATTGACATTTTCTGTGGTTAACAGAGAAAAGTCACAGGGCAGGATGTGCATCTGTGTGTGTGTGCCTGTGTGCAGGACAGAAATGCCCATTCAGCAGTTAAAAAGGGATCAGCTCCCACCCCTCGCTCCCTATCGTCCCTCTATCCCTCTCACTCCCTCTGTCTACCCATCTCTTTATTTCACGCCCCATATCTCCACTGCTTCCACTTTCTTTTTTTTTTCTTTTTTTTTTTTTTTAAACTGCTGCACCAACCTTCATTGTTTTTCATGCACCTTCCCTTCCAATCTAATTGCCATGCTCCCCATGTTTTTAAGGGTGGTATATTCCCATGTGTTGCTGCTTCATGCGTCCTCTATCTGAGAATGTCACATGCTCCTCATTTGTCATTCTTCTCAGAGCTCTGAGGCTGAGCATGGAAGGAGAACTTGAGGTGAAACACACACACACACACACACACACACACACACACACACACACACACACACACACACACACACACACACGCACAGCCTGACAAAGGAGCTTATTTCTCACTAAGGTTTTATTGTACACCATTGCACACACTACAACAGACACGTGCTGGCACAAAGAGGAAATAAAGTTAAAGACATACATTTATACACACATACATGCACACACACCCACACACACACCGCCTCTGCCTTGGCTAGTCATCTCTGTCTAATTAGGAGGCAATAATCCGCTAGAGAAGAGTCATCAAATTCAGCCAAAAACAAACAGTCTATGAGCAGAAATGCATGCGTGCATTTTACCCTGCACCCACCCCCCCACCACACACACACACACACACACACACACACACACACACACACACACACACACACACACACACACACACACAAATACAAATGCACAAATTGTCCAACTGCTTTGCAAATGTCACCCTTACATAAGCACCATTAGGGAAGAATAACATTAGCGGAGAAGAAGGGAGTGTGCCTTTGTTGTGCCTTTGTTTCTGTAGATTTGTTTCAACAAAGCCATTAAACATTCATTGCTTCGGCAGTGACTTGAGGTGGCTTCCCTGGCAGCAGATAGCTAGCCACTTTAGAAGAGGCTTGAGCTAAAAATAGCTTAGTGTTCCCCATGCATAATGAATGGCCAGAGACAGCGCTAATGCTAGCTCTTTCCAGGAGCGATCTGCTACGCTCCGTTTGGTCGTCTCAGCTCTCCCGTCGTTCCGAGGGAGCGTTCCCAGACAGGTGCTCCGAGCCAGACAGTATTCCCATATAAACATTCGCAGACCAATTCCCAGCCAATCCTCGGCAACAACGTTCCGTTCCCATTCACCTGTCACGCTTCACTAGGAACACAAGTCATGTCTGTCCACCTGTTAGCTTAGGTAATGGTGGACTACTTTAGAGGAGCACACACACACACACATACACAAATACACACACACACACACGCAGCATGCAGTTTCCTGAGGATTATCTCGCCGTGGTCAGTTTCTGCCTGGCTTGGTAAGGCTCATTTCCTGCCCAGCATCTACTCTCTCCAGGACCACACCAAACACATATTCAGACAGGCATGCACTTTCACAACACATGCATAAACAGTCGCCGGTTATAGGTGTTTTATTTGCTCGCAGCCATTGCTCGCCTCGCCTGCATGCCAGGCTATGTTTATGCAGTGCCAGACTGACACTCTGAACTCATTTAGGCCAATTTTAATGGATGCCCAAAGCCAAGGACTCTCTCTGCACACCATTAGATCGGCAGTCCTAGCTTGGAAAAGTAGCACTTTCATCCGAATGTTGTTGCTCTCCCATCCAAATATCTCCCTTTCAACCTCGAAGCTCTCATCAGTTTACCCTTTTTTACCCCGTGTCTCTTTAACTTTCTACGTGCCTTCGTCTCTGTCTCCCTTTCACTCACTTCCCCCCTATCCCCATCTATTTTTACTGGTGTGTTCTGGCTGCTTTCTTTTCTCTCTCCTTTTTTTTCATGCACGATGTCTCATTAAACAACTTCAAGAAGTCAAAGTTTGGCTTTCTCTCTCTCCCCCCTCTCTCTCTCTGCTCCCATTTGCCTCTTTGTGCCTCTTCTTCTTCTTTTTTTCTTTCCCAGCTTCTCCGTCATTGTTTTCTTTCTTTGTCTCTCTTGCTCGCTGTCTGCGTGTACAAGCTCAGCAGAGACTGAAAGAAGCCCCACAACAGAAAGTGTGGGTGTATACGAACAAGAATGAGAGAAAGAGAGAGTGCGCCTGCGAGCCTCACTCTCCCTCTTTACCAGTGTCTGCCATTAGGGTGTCAGTGGCAGAGTGAATTTATTTGCTGTGCGGTTACTGGGCTAATGATTGATGTTGCCCCAGCAAACAGTAAACCAATTAGAAGGCTGATGTAACGTCATTTTAAAAGCCTCCTAATCACGTTGCTCTTGAACCTGGGACCCGGGCCTTCCCTAATGAAGATTTATACTGGATCAAAGGAGAGCCTAACGCCATTAACAATAGATTGTATTCCACCAAAAATCACATTAGGACTTCTCTGCCCACCCCTCTCCCTCCCATCAGGCCTTTGCTAAATATATCTACTGATTACAAGTGCAGATGCACAGAGGAATGGAGAAACAGGGAAGAGCGGGAAAGGGAGGCATAGAGTTGCCCCACAGTAGCTAATTGTTGAGAATAAATGCATATACTGATGAACAGCCTCATCACTGCAGACGTTTGCACGTGCATGTGTACGCGCACACAGCGTAAGAGGAGAAAAATAGTTGTGAGGTGCTGATATAAGCACACGAGGCCTCTAACAGCCAACAAGAAGGGCCCGGTGATGAAAGAGAAAGCTTAAAGCTGGGGAAACTAACTAGTTTGTCTTTGCTACGCTGATCCTCCTGCTGGCACTTAAAATTCATCATCCCCTTACCTTTCACTTTCCAGCGGATTATTAATGTCATATGGAAAATAACTACAAGCACACCTACTCAGTGGCAACCAAGCTGCACTCTGCAGAGAGTAGGGGGTTGCTTCTCCTTGCATCATTGTTTGTTTTTTTTTTGGTTAAGGTGGGAGGGTTACATTTAAAATGCAATCCATTAACGAATCAGCAATTGTCAGTCTAGGATTGTCACATGTGCCACAAAAAAATAAAAGGAAGACAGGATTTTTATATTAGTTCTTTTTATGCTTATGCAACAACTGATTTAAAAATCATAAACAGTTTTTTATTACAATCAGTGTCATATAACGATTACCTGACGCTGTAATTGTTTGCTTTGAATTCATCCACGAATGATCCAAATTAAAAGTTTTACGTCTTCTCGAAAAAAAACCCTATTACTATCCACAAATTTTATTTATTTATTTATTTTTACATTCTCTTATTATTTTAAAGCAATCACAGTAAAAACGTCCCCTCAGTTTGATTTCCAGCCCTGCAAACAAATGCTGACTTCAGTGGAATGCAGAGAAGCAGAAACAAATGGCCAGAGCCGAACAAGATGTGACATTAAATTAAAGCGCAGCATTGCTTGGCATTTTACTGAACGACTAAATCAGATCAGGAAATGGACACATGATGAGGTAATGCATCGACTCAGGTGATGGATGGCATATTGATGCAAACATTAAAACGAAAAAAAAAAAGAGAAGAGAGAATGAAAGGATGGTTGAATGGAGCGCTCTCTTACCAGTGGACGAGGGCTGGGCCCGGAGCAAGTATGAATCCTCCGGGTGGGGCTCCAGGTGAGAGTGGGTGGAGTTTTTCTCCAGCAGGGGCACCTGGCATTCCCTGATCGGTGGGGACAGGCCGGGGGAGGGGTGGTGGGGGGCAGACGAGGAGGACGGGAGGGATGGAGGGAGCAGGGTGGAGGAAGAGGTTGGAGGGAGTGGACGACCTGGAGGATGGAGGGACAGAAAGAGAGGGGGGGCAGAGAAGGACGGAGGGGACGTTAGACAAAACAGATGGCATTGTCTGACAGTGATACAGGGGCCTGCTCAGAGAGGCAACCTGAATGGGAGACGTGGATATTTTTAATGAGGAGATGCCACCATTTTTTTAAGGGGCCTGTTGACTCAAATTACAGGTAACTCTGGGATCAATCCAAATTTTACGGTAACTATATCTAAATTTTAAAAAAAGTTTTATTGGTATTACTGATTACTGGTTGGACAGAGCTAATGCAAATGTGTTTGTCTTTGTTGGGAAATAAAATAAAATTAAGATCAAAATGTCTCTGAATGAGAGATTTTATTTTTTTGTGCTTTACTTAATTTGAGCTAACCTTAACCTTTAAGGCTTAAAAATCTGCACACGGATTGAAACACCTGCTGCACGCACACTGTACTCAACAAAGCTATCCGGTTAACCCCTAATTAAACTTGCTTCTTTGAGCATCCCCTGATATTAATAATGTAGAACATGCTGGGTACAATCACAGAAGGCTGAGACACAGAGAACGATCAGTGCAGATCTCCTAAGTGCATTAATGAGTACAAAAAAAGTTTCCTTTCAAGTCATGACAATTTTAGTGCCGTTTTCTCATTTTAAAAAAAAATGAAATATTGATATAAGTGGTTTAAAGCCATTCACAGTACTATACGCACACACACACACACACGTATATACATACATGTTTTTTCATACACATGCCAAAATTAACACAGGACGCTATCTACTCCTGTAAACACCTAAAAAATGACCAAATGAAGCAATGGGGTCATACTGAATTGACCAACGGTGCAATTTATAAGCATCTGTTATTTTGTCATTAAAATAGTTCAACACCAATGGTAGAAGACTGCTGCTAGGACCTACATCCATGATACGATTGTCCTCTACATGGGTAAGACAAAAGAAAGTTAACAGCCAAGTCTTTAAATAGTAGGAGCCATGGGATGCGTGGACACAATCAGGCTGTCCCGTACACCAGAGAGAGAAGAGTGGGATGGAGAGAATTCACTCTACTCTCCAAAGGTTTGGAATCAAGGACAAAGACAAATCTAATAAATTCTATTTAGAGACTGCTCAAAATATAGAATAATTATGTCTGCCATATTTGCAGCTCAATCAATCAACAATATGATAAGAATGAGGCCACTGAGTCCAGTCAATCCACAGAAGGACTCAGGTTATTATAACTACTAATTAGATAGTCGACCGAAGACTTTTTAACACAATCACTTATTTTCTCCTCCTTCAAAGTAAGATCTCTTGTTAGCCAGCCATGTTTTTTCTTCTTCTTTACAATAACAAATTACCCATTTTTTCTCCCACAAAGTTTAAGTGTGTGGGGGAAAGCGGTCTAGTTCTTCTCCAGTTCTACAAACTTCATCTATTTGTTCGCTTGTCGCCGAAGACTTCAGCGGGAAAATCGAAAACACAGCCTTTCAGTCTCCTTTCTCTTTCTTTTCACACAGAACAAAAACAGTCAGCAACATAGCAGGAGAAAGACAGAAAAGCATTGAGACCTTGGAGAAAAAGAAAAGATAGCTGCACATTCATCATTGCACTATCTCCCCCCCTTTCTTTTTTTCCCCTTACTGGCGCTCCTTCAGAATACAGATGTGGTGTGATTGTAATTTGACAGCATTCATCTTCCCATCACAGAGCATTGACAGGAATCAAAAAACTGCAAAGGGCATGATAGATCGGGGGGTATGGTGGGCTTTTTTTTCAGTGACAATGCAATTTTGCTCGCCTCGGGGGGGGAAACGGCACCTGGGCGAGGGAGAGGAGAAAGATCAATGCAGACATCACTTAAGAAACAAAGCGGTTGGACATATTTGTTGGCTAACGCGCCCTTCTATGCGGCATCAAAATGAAACGCATTAATCATGGTAAATACACCTTTGACTCCAGGTGTTGTCGCGGCTTTTGCAGAGATTTATTTGATAGAAACAGAGACAGACTGATGCCTCCATCCTGCTGTCCAAACTGCTCCAGCTCAGAGCTTTGCGTCATGGAAACCAGAGCTAGGATCGATCCACAGCCCCACGTTAACTACACCCCAGAGACATGCTAGCCTTGTCTTCTGTTTAGGTATGTGTGTGTGTCTGTGTGTGTGTACGGTCAATCTCATCAGAGCAAACAGAGAAAAATGGATAAACAATGGCAAAGCAAACACTGTGGCCGACAGGGGGGAAAAGGGGACGGACAGAGAGGGACAGGCAGAGACTGATGGAGAGAAGGGGACGCAGGTGGGGGGAGACAGTGAGGTTACAGGGTTAACCGGGGAAATCAAGAGCAGGAGAGACACACAGAGAGAGAGAGAGAGGTATGGAGGGGGTTTGGGGGACAGTCAAGAAGCTATGAGCTGACAAAACTTATTGCCAATAAAAGGGAAAAAAAATGCGAGGAAGAAAGCAATAGAGGAAGGGAATTAGGAGGGGAAGAGGCAATAAGAGGGGACTGAGCAAGATGGAGGACAGGAACAAAACGAATAAAGAGGTAAAGGGGGAATAAGCCACCGATACGAGCAAAAAAAAAAAAAAAAAAAAGGCCCAATGATCTATATGAAGTGACTTTTTAAAGAATGATGAGACGGAACCTAGTGATTTGCATATTTCACAAAGCCTACAATGAGGCTACTGGTGACCACTGGCAATAGAAAAATGGCAAATGTGTAGCAGCACACCTTGCAGAAGAAGAAGAAGCAGAAGAAGAAACATGCATGTTTTTATCGCGGGTCCACACAGCTGTGTCTGTGTGTGTGAGAGCTCGTGCACATGCTGTTATTAATATTCTAAATGCCTTTAATCACAAAAAAAGGAAAAATTGCACTAGTTGGCCAAAAGCAATTAAGGGAACTTTAATCTCCTTAGCAATTATGCTGTGGGGCATCCTTAACTCAGTCATTTCTGCCCGCTACATTTCTAGAAAGGTCAGTGGAAATTGCTTTGTGTTATTAGAACAAAGACTTGGCAATGAGCTCACGTGGTTCTCCTGACGATTTGTTCATTGCCATCCTTCAGCCGCCTCCCTGGCCATCTGTATACATCTCTCAGTCCTCCTCTCCCTGCGCCCGTCTCTCACTCACTTTGAATCTACAGCTCTCTCGCGCAAGTGTTGATTAGTGTGAAAAAGAAGCGTATCATGGGGGAGAATCTAGGCAATCCTAAGACTGTAGCATTGTATTAGAAGTATTAGCAGTGTCCCTTGATGATTTGTGTACAATGTAAAACACAAGACACACAGGCGTGCACATGCACACAGCCGTCATTAGTTTGTTCTGCGGGCACCAGGCTTTGAGTTGCTTGTATGAGTCATACGAGCATATAAGCTTTGCCTGTTGCTGAGCTACTGCATGTGAATGAGCGAATGAGTTTAGCATCGTCTATTGTTTCTCCGTGAAGCCATTCCTTACTCGGCAACGGAATTATACATGAGGCATAATTCTGCTAGTTGGCTCCTCAATGCTTTCCCTTCCCTTCTCTTCCGTGTCCTTGCCTTCCTTTCCGTCCCTCCCTCCCTCCTGCCTCAATCCGTCCATCCGTCCACCCATCTGGCTGAGGTGAGGAGCGGTAGGCCGAGGGAGAGGAGAGCAGAGTGGAGCGAAGGATGGAGCGACAGCTGGAGCCCAGTCAGACAAGGAGAGACAAATTACCCCTCTAACGAGAGCCATTCATCATCTCTTCATCTCTCCCTTCATTCATCCCTCTCTTCCTCCACACCTCTACATGCGGCGCGGTGCACCTGAAAAGCGCTTCGATCTGCCACACAACTTCACACTTGACAATGTTTCTCATTTAGTTGCTACTCGAGCGCGGAAAAGTCAATCAGCACATGCTCCTAAAAAGATGACGAGGGGTAAAAAAAAAAAAAAAAGTAGAAATAACGAAAAGAAAAGAGCGGGGGGAAAACAACAAGACGAGTGAAATGATTGAATGAGCTATGCGCCGGGAAAGAAGGAGGAAAAAGAAGCGACACACCCATGCTGGCACATGCAGAGACTCATTACCATGGCTGCTGTCAGCACAGATGTTGGACTGAGGGGGTGCTGTCAGTCAGTGTGTGCCTAACTATGCACATATATGTGTGTGCACGCGTACGATAGTGCCTGACAGTGATCTGAGGGCTATTTAGACAGCTGTTGACACAATGGACCCTTTTCTCTATTTATCCATACAGTTCAGTCTATCTCCTCCATCTCATCTCTTCCTGTTCCTCCCCTCTCTTCCTATTTCTCAAGTTCTCGCCTCCTATTTCCTCTTATTCATTGCTTATTAATATTACACATTTTGCACGACTTGCAAGACGCACACCTGTTGTTGGTGTGAGCAACAACTGGATGTGGAAGTCTATCCAGGAACGGCCTGCTTTATGCGTCCTCCCACATCCACCCCCTCTATTCTTTCCTTTCGTAATCAGCGCCATTGCCGAAAATGAGTGATAAAATGAGTAAAGTGGGAAGGGAGAGATGAGAAGATGATTCAACAGACGTGTTTTAATTAATAAAGTTGGGCTTTCATTGCCTAAAGAGATGATTGTATCACTGGCTCCCTCTTTGATGTGAAACAGAGTGTCTGGGTTTTTCTCTGCCCTAGAGCTCTCCTCTGCTTGTGCTACGCTTCTTTCTTTCATCTCGCCAGCATCACTTTGTCACTTCGCAAGTGTAGGGGCGTCTTCCCAAAAACGCAGATCCTCCACGGACACACAAACAGCCCGGGGCTGTGGCTGAAGATGTCTTTCAGTAGGGCAAAGGGTGCTATCCAGACTTCAGGGCATGACTCAGAGTCTTCTTCTGGTTTACTCAGAGTACATTGGTCCAAGTTCTCATAGAGTTTCTCTCAAAAATATCAGATGTTTTGAAAAATGAAGGTTCTGAGAAAAAAATTATCAAATTTTCTGTTCGGTCTCCGTTTTTCTGCTCCCATGCACAAAAAAATGTTTTATTCCAGACCACACGTTCACACAGTAAAGATCTGAACTAACTTTGAGCTGGATGCTAATCATCACTATTAATGAAATCAAATAACATTTGAGTTTGCGGGTTCTCACTCAAGCATTTCTAAGAATCTTTAATTTAAACAGAGCTTAAACTGAGCCTATCCATTAATGTTATCTACTTGTTTTAACAGTTTTTTGTTCACTCTCAATCGGCAACCACCGATTTCTCACTAGTCTGTTTTTCTGCTCCCATTCAAACATGAAGTATTTATTCTGGAGTCACTGAAGACCAAATGTTCAAACTGTAAATATCTGAGCCAACTTTGAGCTGGATGTCATTCAACATGATTAATTAAATCAATAAGAATTAACTCGCTTACTCAAAAACGATTTAAATAAGCAAATTCTCAGTGTAGGCTTAAAAAAAAAAGTCGCCTGTTAATGTCATCTAGATGTAAAGAAAAAAATGTTAATT
This sequence comes from Rhamphochromis longiceps, assembly GCF_057381845.1. NCBI lineage: Eukaryota > Metazoa > Chordata > Actinopteri > Cichliformes > Cichlidae > Rhamphochromis > Rhamphochromis longiceps. Next base: position 27,123,105 of record NC_140558.1, read on the forward strand.
CTCATTGAGCAACAGGTATATTTGAAATATTTCAGTGAGCTGAAAATAAAGTACTCCACAGTACTTCTATGTACCACTTGGAAAGTAGCTTCAAATTACTGGTTTGCATTACATTATGCACTCATTGCTTTGGAGAATAAAGCTTCTACACTTTTACACAATAACTGTTTCTACCAGTCTTTACAAATTTTTTTTTAAATAACTAAGCATTTCGGTAAAATTTGTATTACTGATTTATAAGCCTGTGACTGAATGTCACCACTGTGACTAGTGACCATACGAAAATGGAATATTGATTGAAAAATACCCAGTAACTTGATGCAGCTGGTCAACACAACACAGCACAAGGAGGCTTGTGAACATGAATCAGTGAATTTGTAAAGAGCCTAACTTCCAATTCCAATACCATGGTGTTGGAACTAAGAATATAACAAATACAACCAGTTAGCAACCAGTTGTGTTAAATCCTGTATTACAAAGACGCCTGACAGTTGAGTGACTCGGGTTGATTGCAATGTGTTTGTAGTGCCTTTGCATTCATAAAATAGATGGAAATTATTTTCAGACCTTGGTCGATCTGGCTGAGAGTGATCACCTTCACTGTGAGTCAAATCACATACAGAAGTCACCCAAAGGTTATTCAACTTCCAAGTAACCAGTTGGCTGCTGCAACTACTTGTTGCTGCAACTACTTGCCATCTCAGATGGCACAAAATATTCAATGCAATCAAAGGGCAACCATCGATTTTTACTTAAGACTAATCCAGAAACGAATAAAAACTAAACAGAAATGAGCAAACCCAGTCCAGTTGTTAAGTGAAACTACACACAATTCGAAACAAAAATTAAAAAACGGATTTTTTTTTAAATTGAGTGGAAAATACAAACCTAAATGACACATTTCTCATCTGGCCAGATATGCTATCTAAAACTTGAACGCTGTGAAAATTACAGCCAGCCTCACAGAAGCAGCACAAAAGGAATGAATGAATGAAACTGGATTATTTGAAAGGGAAAAGAAAAAGGATATGTATGTAAGTAGATGAAAAGTTAAAGGCAGAAATCCTCAAAAGACCTTTACCTTGTTCCATCTTTTCAATCACAAATCAAAAACCACCTCTACAGAAGATGGCTCTGAGGTCACTCAGAAGTAATAGGTTCTGATGATTAGTGGCCTCTTAACAATATCCTTTGGCCTTCATATAATGTGAAGTGCACTGGGATAATGGAAACCAATTACAAACTAATGTCAACAGAACTTTGAAAAGAAACGCAAGGAGATGATGAATTGAATAACAGTGTTGATGGTCTCATCAAAGACTATTCTACGAAGGAACAGAGACAGACACAGACCTCAAAAGTCGTTGCGTGTCGTACTTCACAACCGCAACAAAGTACTGACTGATTGAGCTTTGCTGTGCTTTAAAACCTATACAAACACAAAAGCCTATATTCACCTAAATGAAGTGCAAAGATAGTGGACAGGATGGAGAACTGAAGATGAACTACACAATGCTCCCAGGGGATTAAACAGAAAGGAACATTGTATAGATCAAAAAGGTGGAGGCCAGAGTCGACAGCTTTTACAGCAAGCCTGACCACAAATGCACGTGGATACATTTGCATGCACACAGTCGTATAGTATGCTACAGTGTGCTGCAGGAAAACAAATGATGCAGGCCATGAATTCTAACAAAATACTTCCCAGATTATTCCAGCGTCTGCTTCAGGAGGTCCTTTCTCACTCCTGTCAAGAAACATTTTTTTGTTTTTGTTTTTATTTTCTACCAGGGATACGAGAGCAGACCCAGCTTGACACAAGACAATACACTCGACCTTTAGCCCCAGCAGCACAAATGCAGTTGAGCATCTTTCAGCGTCTGCTAATTGAAACATGCCTCCCTGTTGCGGAAATGTGCAAGAGTGTGTCGTGTGTGTGTGTGTGTGTGTGTGTGTCTGTGGCTATACATAGCATTAGGATGCTACAGCACAGTCATGCTGTCCACTGTCAGAGATGTCCACTGTGTAACTTGGGGCAACCACGCAGGCTGCATTACCATATAAATTACATCCATGTTGCTGCTCCTGCTGTGGATTGATGGTATTGTTATGGATTCTACGCATTGGAGCCTCATTGAAAACAATCAAAATAAATAGCCTCCTCCTCCCACATCAATGCAAACACACGCACAGATGCATGAGCAAGCGCACTTCACCACAGCTGCACATGCACAAACACAATATACGTGCATGGTAAGCACAAAAATACGGCCAGACCTTCAACCTAAGGTGAAGAGCTATAGATAGCTATCCTCTCAGCTTTCCATTAACTCTGAACATGCTCAGTAATTGCTGAAAGGAGCACAGGGCGACATTTCTGTGCAGAAAAGTCTGTTTGCTGGTGTGTGTGTGCGTGTGTGTGCGAGTCATTTGCAAAATCCGTATCAATACATCACTTTTGTGCTGCTGCTGTGCTCACTAAGCAACCCATTGCCTATTAATGATCCAAGCAGAAAAAATGGACATATCAGGGAAGAAAACACAATAAATTATTAATCAGCAAAATCACCAAAAATTATGCATACGGCATATATTAAACCTTGTATTTATACAGTTCTAATTTGCAGCAACAGTTATCTCAAGGCACCTTGCACTGTAATGTAAAGAGATGTCAATATTAAAGGAACGAAACCCAACAATTTCTTGTGACAGTTGAAAGAAAAAAAACTCAATTTCAATAGGAAGAAACTTCGCTCAAATCCAGGCTCGGGGAGGTCAGCCATCTGCCTCGAGCAGTCGGGGTGATGTGAGAGAAGTAAGTGCTGTTGCCATGGTTGGTGGGGGGGGGGTGCTTGGTCTGCAACAATGTTTAGGTGGGTGGTATGTGTGAAAGGAACATCCACATGGATGCCAGGACAGAAAGTTTGCCATTAACGTCGTTCCCTTAACGTGCCAGCAGTTTTAACATCGTGCCTGATCCGTGCAGATATGTGAACAGAGTAACAAGAACCACACAAAACACATCCTCAATATGACACTGAATAAAAGCCGGCGTTTAAAAATGGCACCCAATTATTTTCAGTTTCATTCCTATTATGAAACGAAGACAAGTGAAACAAATATTACATCTGAATAATAGAAAAAGCACTTTTTTCTGTATTAAATCCAAAAGATTTCATGGCACCAGCAAAGCTGCTTCCATGTTTTCGCACTTGAGAGAAGGGCCGAGAGTCACATATGGACAAAGTCTTTGATTACCGGAGATAGCACTTGGTCTTGGCACTTAGTGTAGCCACTGACAAAAACAACAGAAACCTGCCTGCAGCTTTGGACATTAAATTTATATTCTATCTGGAAGTCCAATATCTCTGTTTGTTATTTCCACTGGAGAAAGCTTTTAGATGCTGCAGTAGAAAAATCAGTGGGGTGAAAACCTGGGCAGACAGAGCTTTCCCTCCAATCTTCCATGCTGCTGAATCACTCGCAGAAGTGTTTAGTGGTGTGTGGAAAAATTGTGAACCTGGTACAAGCTAGGGACATGAATTAGGAGTAGAAGCAGAAATTAAATTCAACATGTCTATGTGCTTGCCATGCAAAAAAAGGAGAAAAAAGGCGAGTTACAGTTCATTTAATGTAATTAGCTGTAATTAATGTTTACTAAAAGATAAAAATTGGACAGTTTCAATGTTCTGACAAAGATCAAGGTAAGAAAGAAGCTTCACCAAAAAGAAGAAGAAGAAAAAAATTCACTGCTCAAAACATTCTCACTAATAAGCACTTAAATGTGAGTCACCCAAGATTGAATTAAATGTTTACACCATTTCCAGACAGCCTAAATTTCCACACAGCTAATAATTAGGTCTTCTTCTGTGGTGGATAGAGAATGTGCTTATTCTTATTAATTACATGAGGCCAGTGCGAAAAATAAACTCAAATCCTGCATTACCCACAATCATCCGAAATTAATACTATACTCATTAAAAATCAAGTGTTCGTGGAATGCATCATAAAAAAAGCAAATAAAGACAAGTGCAAAAATAATACAAAAACACACATTCAGCTACATACCATATACAGTCATAGTAACACACACAGGTAACTGCACAAATACCTATTCAGCACAGCTCTACAAAAACATCAGCCATTTTGGTGTGGTTGCTATGACGAGCTAAATCTTTAAAGACCACAAAAAAGACAGAAAGATGCAGAAAAACAGAGAAGAACAATTAAAGAGCAGAAAAAGAATCCAAAAGAAGAACAAAAAAAGAGAGCGAGAGCCAGGGGAGAAAGAGGAGATGGAAAGCGATCAGTTTGGTGCACGCTAGTTTGCGACCTTGTGCAATCGGAGATATCGCGTTTAACTGGAAAGTCGTGAATCAACTCAATTTCAATCACACTCTTTTGTGTGAGTTGTTACATTATTTGATGTATGCGTGTGAGACAGTGGGCTTGTGAGGCTGAGTCAACAGTGTCTCCTTTGACGATAAAGCACACACACTCACACTAACACACACTCACAGTCCCCAGAACCCTCTACGTTGGGATCAGCCAAAAGAGGGATGATGTATTTAGAGCCAGTGGATAATGGCTGTACTGTGGCCTGTTGCTGAGAGAAACCTCTCCTCTCTTTGATGTTCTGCAGTCTCTATTTATAGTAACAACAGAAAAAAGGACTGAAAGAGCTGGAAAACACATAGGCCACATTTTGTTCTCACTAACGAGCTTACTGTTGAGCATTGTGCTCTCTCTGAGCAGGCGGTAGTGTCTCAACACTCCTGGCAGAATTTACAGAGCCGCTGGCACTTCGGTTTAGACACATCCTGCACCTCGGCGCAGTGAAGTTATTTATCAGACAGATACAGCATTGTTGAATTTGCAGTTTGCTAGTGCTGCTGCAAATTCTGGTATTGATCTGACACCAAGTAAAGTCAAGGCCGGTTTTTCCGATATCAATACCGATAGTTTTTAACGTATAAAGGCAGCTTATGTAGGGGAGAGCTGCGTGTCATAATATGATATGATATGACTCATCGTTAATTTTCAAATTATGAACACATTTTAATGACCACTATATCACTGTGATTTTTACCTTCCACATTCAACACAACAAGAAATTCCTTTAAGCTTTTCATGTATTTTGGAGATGTGGAATGTAAGTGTGCCTGTGTCTGTTTAAATGTGCTATAGGCTACAAATAAAATAGACATTTTCAACTAAATAAATAAATTACACAATTCAGTGTGCTACATAGCCAACTTAGAGGACAGAAAGTATCGGTCCTGTTGTGCTAGTATCGATCTGATACTATTTATATTTGGATTGATCTACCTGCTTCTACTGTGTGCATTTTAAGGAGTGAGGCGTAACAGATGGAGGCATGGATTTTACAGCGGCTCTGAAGGTTCACTGTCACAGAGTTCAATCTCGTTTGGTTTTTGGAGCACTGTGTGTCCTGTGGAACTTTTAGCATGACCACAGTTTCCATCAAAAAGCGGGCTCAATTGCTTCATCCATTTAACCTTTACGTACATTTCTATAAATAGGTCATTATTACAATTTTACCATAATAGACACCCAATTTATTATCCCTGTTTGAGTTTCATTAAGAAGCTCAGTTAATGGAACTGACATTTTGGATATTACAAAAATATTATTTTGGGTGGATCTCTGACAAATCCTACTGCCCCCCTTTTGAAGTCATCATCACTTGCAGGATGTGCTTAGGAGGCGAGCGTTATCACTGATTGCATTATTAGCTGCTGCCTTAGAAAATCAGATGTTAATTACATGCAGATTGCGAGCTCAAACGGAATAAAAAGTGCAGCACAAACTTGCTGTCCCACACTCTGCCGCGGCTCTCTCACTATATCTGGGCCTTCTGCTAGTAAATGGTATTATTCTGTCTCCTTATATACATAGTGTGTATGTATCTACCTTTCTTTCCTACATGATCATGCAATAGTCATACACCCTTACAATTAGCACAGCTTGCATCAGCTGACATCAGCTGACTCAGAGGAATATGGAAGTCCCTATGCTAATGGACTTGACATGCAGTTGTGCATCTAGGTGTACGCCCGAGTGTGTATTTCGGAGCGCTTGTTTGTGGTCCCCTTTTGCACAAACACTCTCTTGCAAATGTGATGCAACTCCCAAAGGCACAACCTGCAAGCCCTTTCAGCTCACAAACAGTCATGCCCAGCCAAGCACAGGCAAAAAGCCTTTAGTAGGCACTCTAGGAGATGCACAACAGCCGCACGCTCCACGTTAGACTATTAGGCTCACCTCTCATTGTGAACTAGAGACCTCAGAGACAAATAATAAATGCTAATCTTGATAGGACGAAGCCAAGTCAGTCAGTTTAAGCTGAGAGCGTTGAATGAGATTTTTAATTACTGCATGACCTGGGGTATATTAGCGCATATTAATGAGGATCATTAACCTAGAGGTAACTAAGACCCCTCCTCCTTAACTACAACTGATAGCACCTCTGCTGTGTGCTAAACTGTGTGCGTGTGCGTACATTAAAAAATGAAAAGAAAGAAAAAACGTTTCACAGATGGCTTATTCCATCCCAACTGCCTGTCCTTGGTGAAAATAAATAACTACAGTGAATCTCCTTTTACAGTTGAGGAATTATACTGCTGAAAGTGTGAAAAAAGGCTGGGGAAAGAATAAAACAAGTACAGAATACAAAACCTTGGCCTGTAACTTAAATGCTGTTGTGCCCATTTTCTGCAGCACAAAGATGGGGCAGGGACGGTCATCATTTTTATGTAGCCTTTGACCAAATAAAAAAAAGAAAAGAAAAATTCAGCGGGCAACAAGTAGGAGCAGCAGAGAGCAAAACAAAGACGAAGAGAAAGGAAGAGCAATTTCAATTGACATATGCAAAGGTCAAGGTAATTTCAATAAAGAAGAGGCCAAACAGGGAAAAAAGCGAAACTTTCCTAGTATCTCTCTTGAACTATGAGAGGTTGAGGCGGAACAGAGGAGGTCTTATTTTCCACCCCTGCAGTGTAAATGTCAGGGCTGATACTGACGTCACCCACCCATCGTTTCTATAACGCCTCCCCCTCTCCGCCGCCCCAGCCCTTTCCTCCAACCACATGTGTCAGCTTCAGTCTTGTAGTGCCATTACACTGCAGTCTCAGTGGTATAGAGGCAGACGCTTTTATCTCATAAGAGGGCAGACCAGCCGTATTTGGCTTGTAACATTTGCTAAGCACACACACACACACACACACACACACACACACACACACACACACACACACACACACACACATTCACCAACTCATTCATGCAAAGACGCCTAATGCGCACACACGCACGCAGACACCCATTCATGCGCATGCATGCTCTAACACTGTCCATTCCTCTCCACTCTCACTGCCTCAGCAGTTTATCCTTTCATCTTTACATAACTGTGAGGTCCCTCGGTGACCTGCTCTAAAAGTAGTTGTTCCACAGAAGACACATGCAACAATCCGCAGTGCAGGGAGGGACCCATCCACCCGAGGCTCGTTTCCCCAACTCTAAATCTCCCTCATTTCTCCACTCAAGCCAGTGCACCAACTGGAAGAAAATACCAATAAGATAATGAGCAGAGGGGCCAGTGTGAGGGGAGTTAGCTGCGCTGGTGTACACACACACACACACACACACACACACACACACACACACGTACACACAGATTTATCTATGAAATATAGGGCAATGCAACAGAGGGAACAGGACTCCTTTGTGCAGGAAACCCAAAGGAAAAACAAGGCCTGTGTCGTTGAGTGTTCTGGGTGGTTACGTACGTGCACAATGGAGCCAATCACTTGAGCTGTGAATTATTCTTTCTGGAGCCGGTATGGAATAATGGGAAATAAAACTGTTCTCCGGTTTTTCCGCCATTTTCATTATGTAAACTGATGGCAAATGTAATATGGTTGAATGCAGCATTTGCACAGTTTGAGTTTAGACCATGGCAAGTTGGGCTGTGGTTTGTTTTATGTAACTGTACATCTGAATGTGTGCACCAGCCAGTGTGTGTGTGAATCTTCCTTCAGTACACCATGCATTAATTGCCATTCCCAGTGGTCGTCAAGAGAGCGCAGGACTCCTGGGGGACATCTCCACCTTCATTAGACTCTACTGATCATCACACTGTGGTACCAAGAGAGGGTCTGTTCCTCTCTTTCATCACTCCTTCTCTTCACGACTCCCTTGCCTCATGATTTTTATATGTAGCATTATTTCTCAACCAGACCCTGCAGTGTCGTTTTTTTAAAATATTATCTTCATGGCATTTCTGGGTTTATTAAGCTGGCGCAGACAGAAAAAAGAAAGGAGACGTGAGAAGGAGCCTGTGAGAAAGTTCTAGATGAGCTGGACTTGAACGCAGTTGCTCCGTGCTCGCCCCTAAACTGCTGTACCACTGTGCATCTTTCTCCCTCAATTTGCAATGGCTTATGATTTCACCGTCTCCCCTCTCATCCTTCAATATTTCTGTCACCCCACTCGCGCCCCCTCCCCTCAAACCATCACCCCCCTCCCTCGCACTTCCTCTCCGCCCTCATCTCACACGTTCTTTTGCATTTTCATTCCCATCAGCCTTCCTTTCATCATTATCTCTCAGTTAATACTTCTTACTGTCTCGAATCCCGGTGCAAGTGGTTCTTACCCCCAGGGGGTAAGTTCGCTCGCACTCCACAGACCCCTACAGACATGTAATGCCCCCCCTCCTACTCCCCAACAACTCCTCCAACTCATCCCTCCGCTCTCTCCTCCCCTCACTCCTCTCTCTCTCTCCCCTCCTTTCTCCGCAGTGGATGAGAGACGCCAGCTGGAGGAAACAGAGAGAAATGGGCCCAATTACAGCATTGGGAACTGAAAGTTGGCTAATTAACTCTAATTCGTTAACAAACTGGTTTTTCACCAAGAATCATCTCTCTCTGTCACATGGCATACGCATGCATGAGAATCTGCATTTGCATGCGCTGCCAAAGAAAAGAAGAGAGGCCGAACAGACACCCATCCCCATCTACACGATTGCAGGTACACACGCACACAAATACAGCAAAAAGAAAAAAAACCTGCACTCCCTTCCCATTTCCACACACACACACACACACACACACACACACACACACACACACACACACACACACGCCCACACAAATGTGTGCGGATCCACTTGCTCAGCTGTATTTACTGCAAGGGCAATATGTTGATTACGTTAGAGTGGCTGATTATTGCACAGTGACAGTAAAGGAAACAAATGTCTTTCATAGGCAGGCATCTATCTCTGCGAGAGGGCTTCTAGCTATAGACTATAGCAGCAAATGACTGCGCTGTACCCAGCTATGACAGACAAAAGAAGGAGTGCAAGAAGAGGAGGGGGGGGAGGGGGTAAAAAGAAGAGAGTGATTGCACAAATGATGTGCAGGAAGAACACCCCCCCCCCCCCCCCAAAAAAAAAAAAAACAAAACAAAACAAAAAAAACAAAACAAACCAAAAACCGAGGAGCCCCAGATGGAGACGCAAAAACAGATGAAATTAAAAAAGCGAATGGATGGAGAGATGAGATGAGACAGCGCTAGGAGATGGGTGAGGAGCGATACTCTGGATTTTGCACTGAACAAGTGAAGCAGTTTTCCTCTGCACTGGGATAATGGTGGTTAGAGGGGAGAACAATAGGTTTATCTAGTGCAAAGATGCTATGCTATTGCACTTGAACAATAAGCTTGTCAGTGTTGAGTTATCAGAACAGGTGCCCAATGGGTACAACTTGTCTGAACACACACACACACACACACACACACACACACACACACACACACACACACACACACACACACACACACACACACACACACACACACACTTGCAGAATATATGAGTATGAAGTTTGAAAGCATCTCTTAAAGCCATTGTTAGTAAATCGGGATATCCTCTCATCCCACTTGATGAGTCGTGAAATCCTCCTGGATTACCAGATACGATAACCAGCTTCTCACATATGTCTGTGATAATACACGTATGTACATAGAGAGCAGACACACAGACACACGCATGCAGTCTACACCACAGAACAGATGGTTTTGGATGGGAAATGTCACTTCTCAGTTCTTGCTACGCCTTTACTTTCATTCTGCCCGTCTTGCTTCTCCCTCCTTTACCAACTCTCACTCTTTCCCAGTAAATTTCTGCTCCCTGCCTTCCTCTCCAACTCTAGATCTTCTTCATTGATTCCTTTGCGATGAGATTGATAGTTACTCCTCTCCCTCTCGCTCGCTCTGTTTCCCTGATCCACCTCTTTTTCCTTTTTTCACTTGCTTCATCTCTGTCCCTCTCTCACACCTCATTAGTAATGCTAATACCCCAAGTAATAGAAGACACCATTCAATGTATTTGTGTGAGTGTGTGAGAGTGTGTATCTGTGTGTGTGTGAGAAAGGGACTGTGTCTGGGAAGGGGAGATGAGTTTCCCCCTCTGATCCCATTTCTCCGTCTCTGGCCCTGCTTTCCTTCTCGCCGGGGAGAAAATCCGATGGAAATGCAATCACAATCATTTAGGGTCCAGACAAGAACGGACACACACACGCACGCATGCACACGTGCACACGTGCACACACGCACGACCACGCACAAACACACACTCTGCTCCAGTATCGCAAGGGAGCCATGCAGAAAATTGTTTTGGACATGGTGATGAGGAGAGGGGGGTCGGGGTGTGGTGAAGGGGGGACTTTTTAATTTACATTTTTAATGTAAAATATCATTCAAAGAGGGAAAGTTAGGCATCTCATTATGCTGCTTCTTTATTACACGCGAGGCACATCAGTCTCAGGGTGCTGTGTCCTGGGAAATGTGCACGCTCGCACATGCATAAACACAGGCGTAACACAACCTGCGGAGCCCTCCGGCCGCAATCAGCGCGTAAGAAATGAGGCTCATCTTCATACACAATAAATCTGGAATAACCTATTCTGTCTTCCAGAAATCATTAATCACAAGTAATCTATATCTTTGGATTTCCCTTCTCAACTCAAATCTGTTGGGGAGGGGAAAACTTCAAACTCCCGCCTGGTTAGTCTTAATTACGAGTAAACTATTTGATGGTCTGGATCAAGAATTTAGCTGTGCATCAAGATCCACGGCGACGATCGCAAAATAACCACCTAATATTTTTGTTTTTTGCCACCTTTTGGAAAGGTAATGACCAAAAACATATACGGACCATTAACTGATTACTTGCGTATATAAAATGCTGATTTGTGTGTGTTTGGCACAGATAAACCTCAGCATTGTGAATATCTATACTTTGCATTTTCTCTGTCATCGTGTAGCCAGCGGTTAAGAGAAGAATGAGATATGATTGCTATTTTGCACTGAGATGAATCACTTTTTTTTCCCCAGAAGATAGAGGTGTCTTTCTCTCGAGTACAGATGCTTGCCCTATGTGTTTGTTCTACACAGTCTGTTGATTTCCACAACAGCACAAATACTATGAATGGCTCACAGAGGGAAATCATTATCTCTGTCTTTCTAAGCTCTCGCTCTGCTCAATCAAATGAGGCACTTTGCGCCTTCAGCTTTGCACCGCCTCTGAGGTCAGAGCCAGTGATGTCAAGCCAAAATGAGACTGTGTGGCCCTCATAGGCCCCGAGGACCCCCCGTGGCTGCCTGTGTCATAAGCGATCAGTGCCAGACCATCAGTCGCATGTACTGGCTGAGGATCAACCACTTGCAGGAGCATTAGGGGTGAAGCCTCTAATGGCATGGCCGCATGTCTACGCCTTTAAATATAGAGATCTGTGCATAAAAGCTTTGATTTATACGACATACCATCCAGAACCCTTAGGGAAGCATCTGAGATTCATTTTCCAGCTAGACAGTGACCCCAACCATACAGCTAGAGCCATAATGAACTATCATCTGTAACAAGAAGAAAGAGTTCTACAACAGATGGTATGCCTCCCCCCCCTCCAAGTGAGCCCTCATATCAGTATCATGGAGTCAGTCTGGGACACAATAATTCCACACAAGAACAGTGGCAAGTTGTCCAAGATGCTTGGAACAAGCCTCATGCCAAGAAAAGAAAAACTCAGCGCAAGTGTAGCTAGTACAATTGGTGCTGTCTTAACCCTATGAGACCTGACGTGTTGTCGCAGACACAGCCAAGCAAGCTGTCTTCTTATTACTGGAACTCATCGGAACAGTTTGAACTATCAGAATAATCCAAACTGGATTCAGCACAACTGGAGCATAAAACATGTGCTATCAACATCTGCTTAGCTTTGTGTGGAAATTTAAATCACGTCAGCAGTGATTTAAATCTCCTCCACACACCAGCGCGAGCTGACACACAGTCGATAAGCTATCCATCTAATGGGCGAGTCTGACTGATAGCGATTTGTATAAACAATGCCGTCCATCTATTAAAACTTGACCTCCCCCCACCCTACCACCCCTAACACGCCGTAATTCAAATTCCACACCTGTTTGCTTATCGCACTGAATAGCAGTTTTAAAGCAGCGGGGCTTCACGCAGACGCTCCGATAATCATCCCACAAAGACCTCCTTGTCAAAAAAAGTGTAGTTTCACAAACTAATGCAAATACACAGTCGGAACGTGAACCTGACACTGCCCTTCCTCTATTTCCTCCTTCCCCCCCTTATCTCCTTTCATGTTGGTTTTTGTCCTCTACAAGTCTCCTGCAGTTCTTAAAGGCTGAGACGGCACTGTGGGAGTCTGGTCACTACTGCGTCCGCATGCACACACACACACACACACACACACACACACACACACACACACACACACACACACACACACACACACTGTGAGTTTCCTTTGTGTTGCAGAAAATAAAAAAAAAAATAAAAAAATACTGAACCTTTAGAAGTGCATCTGTCAAAATGAAATTGCTGGCTGCATTACAAGCCTTTGAAGGTATTGAAAACTCATTTTCACAATCACCCCACAGGCAGGTAGAGAGAGCCCGTGTGTGTGTAGTTTTCACCAGGTGGGTTAGGCAATATTCTCTGTTCTTTTAGTCGGTTTGCAGTTGATTATTATTGTCTCGGCTACAGTTTGTTGCCAAGCCCGTCGCCGTTTCTCAGCCCTCCATCCACCACCCGGCACATCTTCGTCTGGATAATCCTTACCTCTTTCTGCCATTCGAACTCTAAGGAAAGTCATTTCTCCCTGAAACCCCCCACTGGGGAAAAACAAACTTTCAAAGCCGGCCAAACAATGACTCACACATACACACATTCCTCTATGAAAAGGCACACTCCCACAGAGGAACATCAAGAGACACTGAGCGGACATAATGGTTTTCTGATAATTATTCACAAAGGTGACTTTTGTGTGAGTGCCACTATGTGCTCAAGCTCAGCAGCATGGAATGAGCCCGGAGTTAGTCACAACACAGGCAGATGACCAACATTATGGTCAGTCGGAAACTGACTGACACACACACACGCAGAAGGGCCTAGGCACACACATATGCAGATTCCGTGACTCTTTCTCATCGTAATGTTTCAATTAGCTGCAGAGGACAGTCTGGCCCCACACTGATGGCCATGCCTCCCATCTGGGGTTACTGCAGTCACACAGGCAGGCGGATAGATGGACAGAATGACAGACAGGCTGATGGCCCTCCATGCTGATTAATTCGGAGAGATGAGGAGGGCGGGGTGAAAGCAGAACAGTGATGGAAATAATCAGTCGAGGCAGTGAGCTGTGCTTTTCCCAGAATTACAATATGGTCACCGAGAGCATATGGTTCTTCTCTATTTCAGTTTCTGTTACACCTCCGGCTCAGCAGTTATATAAGTCGAACTGCCTTCTTTGAAAACAATTTTCCAACGTATCTCTTCCGCATTCTTCTTGAACCCACTTTTGTTTGCAGTTATTGGAGACGTAAGGTGCATCGTCTCTGCTGCAGAAAACATGCACAACAACAACAACTACTGTCCCAAAGGACCGGGAGAGAGGAGGGCTGCGTTGCCCCTCCATGATCTCTCCCTTGAGAACCCCCACATTTTTATCCCCATCTCTGGTTTCCAAGGCGAGGCGTAATAGTTCCTGTACGGAAGTCGTTACCGAAGGATTGTGGTGAAGAAAAAAAAAGATCAATGAAGGAAAAAAAACCCCAAGGTCATACTCCACCTCTCCCTGTGTCTCCCTGCTCACCTATCTAGCCTGGACCCCTCCTCATCTCTCTCAAATTCTCCATCTCCTTCCCTCCATCACCCTCTCTCTGGTGCAGGATAGTAATCCCATTAGGATCAATATTCCAGGCGAGTGAGCATCCTTTCACTGCAGCAATTACAAACCTTTAGAGACATAAAGGAGAGCATTTCTTCACAGCTTAGACCATCAATCAACTATTTAGCTTCGGAGGCAAAGGATGTTGTGTCTGTGTGTGTGTCTGTGTGTGTGTGAGAGAGACAGCATGCATGCATGCATGCATGTCTGAGCGCGTGCACGCATTTCTGAATTCTGCAGTATTGTTCCGTCTGCGTTACTGAAATGACTGTTGGGATTTTCGTCTTATAGATCCTATTATGGGTGCATGAATACATGAGAGAGCTCCTTAATGCACACTTCCCATCTGGCAGTGCAACAAGGCCCTATCATCTCCCCTGTGAATGCACGTATTAGTATTGTCCGCAGCGGGATTTCACAGACGGCTAGTCTCGGGTGTTTAGCTAGGGGTTAATATTTCATGCCTTCATGTTATCCCCCCTCCCCTCCCCTGTCATGCCGCCACCCTACCCTCTACCTCTCACTTCCAACATGTGCACCACATGCGCTTCTTGCCTCTGCAGCAACATTTCACAGCTACGCTCGTGTGACAAGTACAGTACACTTACTGTACTTGGCAAGGTTCCTTGATGACAGTAGAGCATTCCTATGATTGTAATTTAACCCAAAATAGATCCATCGCTAACAAAAACACCACCGCTGCCGTCTTTCCCTAAAAACTCTCTCCCTCTCCGTTTCAGTCTCTAATGAGGTGGCGTGACAGGACTGGTGAGGGCATATCACTTCTCATCTCGTCAGCTCTGCGCCCACTTGCGCCCCTCAATGTCACAGGGCTCCACTTTGCCTCGAGGGCCCATGGCATCCATCTATCGAGCTGCTGTACAAACCCCCATCTGGCACTGTTTGCCCTCAAAACAGAGGCAGCCTTGGTTAGGTCGCATCTGGGGGCAGCCTTGCTAGCAGGCTCGCCAGCATACAGCAAGCTCAAAGAGGACGGGGGAAATGCAATTCATTAAAAAGCTTTATATACATCCTCTGCAGTGAAAATTTAATCTGTGTCTGGGGTAAAAAAAATTGTTAGCGAGTATAACAATTTAATCAGTTCTTTAGTGGAGCAGAAAATAAAAAAACGCTACTGTAGATCTGAAGCAACACCACGGGTTACAGTGGATCCTGAAACAACAATGAGTAAATTATAAAGCCAAAGAGTAACAGACAGGAAATGACAGATCCAAATGGCTCACTATTTTTATCGACAACTCAGAGCTGCATCGTAGCCCGTGGCTCACACTGTCAAAATGATCGTTCTAATTCTTTGCCATGAAAAAATTCAATTAGACTATCATTAGACCAGGCTGATGATGAGGTTCTGTTTATCGTTAACTGCACATTATTCGATTCTTCATTTAACAGGCAGCGCCTCATTTACTGATGATCCATTTAACAAATGCTTTTCTAAAAGTTTCTTTTGGCTGAAAATGTGGTGTTTTGTGTTTTTTTTTCAAAGTGTTTGTTGAGTGCGCCACAGAGGAAACCAGGGTAACTTGTCATGTTGCCTTTTTGACGTTGACGAGTTCACTTTCCTGCCAGTCTGACTTAGAAACTCAAGCATATGACTGCGAGTAAAAAAAGGAAAAGCAAATGGAGTGGCAAAGGGGTTAACTGTTGGATAGCTGCTTGCAGACCAGAGAAAAGGGAAACGGTGCCAGAAGCGTGAAGAGTGCATGCACGTATGGAAATAGTGAAAGCACCAGAAGGGGCTTGATGGCACTTGTGGTAGTGGATTAACGATTACACCCACAACAGAAAGCGGTAGCAGGAGAGAGGAGGGCCGGCTCTAAAGCTGAGCCCCTCTTTTTGCGAGGTTTTTTTTTTTTTAAACCAACAATAGAGCGGAAGAACAGATTGACTCCTGTAAGGCCAGCACTTTCTGTTCTTCTTTTTCTTCATCCCATTTCTATAAATCTCCAAATTATGCACTCCAAGAATGGAATCTTATGGCAGTTTGTGCAGCACTTGGAAGGCTGAATTTGGCTTTCCACCCTTGTCCCTGCTGGTGAATCTACCAGATGCAACTGCCGCACATCAATTCCTTTGGCTTTCCGTCACATTATCTCAATTCAAGCATTCGCATATTTCAACACACACAGCCACGCGCATCCTGCCGCGAGCGCCGATAGGTTCCCGTACTGATCACCCACTCGTTCCTCCGAAAGCCATGGAGACGGTGAGCACGGGCTAACAAGGGAATGGGGGATGAAAACAGAGTGCTGGAAGACGCAGGCTGCTGGAGGAAAAAGTATCAGGGTTGAGGATGTCTTTCCTTGGAATCAAATTGTGCATATTTTCATCTTTGCTCATAGACCAACTCCCACAGGACATCAGTATGCCAAACCAAAGGCCTGCTGTGTCTGTTTACTCTTCGCTACAAGAGAGGGGACTGAATCAAACTCATTTCAGTAAAGAGAAATTATATCTCCTTTGATATCACTGTGTGTGAAGGCAAAATTCTATCAAAGCCGCCTCGATGAGTAGCTAAATCTTGTTCCAATACTATTCAGGAGCTAAATGCTAGCTTAACAAATACGAACTGAATACTAGCCTGTATAATGCACCAGTCAAATATAGCAAAAAAGCAATAAATGTTACAGTAAAGAGTTACAGACAAGTTCCATTTGCTTATACAGGTGAATGGCAATAATTGTTACATATGGTGGCTTTGAAAAATTACAGCCTGATAGCTAATGCATTTTATACCATTCACTGAAGGCTGGCGCACAAACAATGGTTTTAAAGTTTGTTTATCTTCTCGTACAGTCTCCAATTATATTGTCAAGAGACTAAAGAGTGTGAATCAGCACTTTTTTCCCTTCTGTTTGACAACAGGCCTGTAAGACACGTTCACAAGAAATAAAGACACCGAACTTCAAACAGAACTCGGTGATACAGATGCAGTCAGTGAGTCAATGCTTTGTTTTTTCCCTTCGCCCCTCTGTTTTCCCTGCCCTTTGCTGTACGTTAATTGTGTGCATGTTTATGTTGATGAATAGATATGCGCTGACAGCCTGGCAGCCTTCGTCAGAGCGCGCGTCTTTGTCAGACCACGGGCTGACTGACTGATGAGGAGGAGAGCAGCAAACTGGAAAATGAGAGCCAAGAAAAGAGGAGGAGGAGGTGCGAAGAAAGAGGAGAGGGGAGGGCGAAGTGGACAAGAGGATTTGAGAAGGTTGAATAAAAATGGCACGAAAAATAGGCCGAGTGACAAAAAAAAAAAAAAAAAAAACTGGCTGTGGATGTGCCTGAAATGTGGAGATGAAGCAGGGGTGAAGAGGAGACCAGATTGCAGGAATTAAAGTGGGGGGGAGTGTGGTGGCTCCCCTACTAAAAGGGAGTAAAAAAGGAAACTGTAGTTTAATAGCTAGTGTAGGCGTCTGTGTTTGTGTTGCTTGTGTGCACAAACGGGAACTGGTTTAGATGGGTGGCAGAGTGTAATAAGAAATGTGACCTATTGATTGGTTGTAGAAAGATGTCAAAGCTCTGTGTGTGTGTGTGTGAGTGTCGAGGGGGTTGATGTCAGGGGTGGCACGGGGACAAAATGTCTTCCTCTTTTCCTGTGAGCGTATCCAGCCACTTGCCATCACATCTTTAGCATGATTTGGCTTTGCCACGGATAAAATCAGATTATTATATGATTATGATGTGTGGTTAAGGTAACGGCGCCTGAGGGCTGCGGCGGGTTATTATGTGAGAGTGTTAAACAGAGGAGGAAGTGTGCTCCCCCAGATTGACAATCCAATTAAACGAGTGCGTGGTGTGTTAAGAGCAGCTTCAGACCACCCAGGGAAGCAACAAATAATACACGATTTCTGGCCTACATAGGCACTTGAAATTGAGGTGCTTTGATGTCTGCCTGCACAGCCAGTTGTGAAAAAGATTCTGCATGCATTATAATATACATAATACAGCTCTTATATCATCCTCTCATCTCTGTTTGTCCAAGGCTGTCATATAAGAAAGGAGCGAGTGGATTCTCAAGCAGGGAAAGCAGATTGAAAGAGCATGACTTGTCCTTCATACTCCTGCAACGTTTTGAATATGTGCATTATGCACTATTTGACCATTCAGAATCCCCCCACCCAGTGCTTTTCTGTAGCAAGCGCCCTCTCTCATGGCTCACCTTGTCAGTGTTTCTCTGCTCGCAGCAGAAGAGATCAGAGGAGTGAGCACAGAGGAAGCCTATAGACAGAGCAAACAATTCAAATGCCACAAAGGTGATTGATTAGTTGGCCTGACTCGCGCTCCTGTGTCAATAAAAAGGATGAAAGAAAGGATGCTTGTGGTGTGTGTATGATGGGCGTCTGATGCTACTATAAAGAACCCATAGCGACTGAGAGAAGAGGAGGAATCTGAAACAGAGACATTATTTTTTACCCTTAATTCCTGACAGAGAGTTTTTTTTTTTTGTTGTTGTTGTTTTTTTTTTTTTTTACATTCAGTTTATAAGTTCATCATTCTTTAAACTATCAAGAGGGATTTTTTTTCTTCTGAAACAATCCGCAGATTAGGGACGGTTCGGTTTGCTTGTCTTGGTTTTAGACGTGTGTGTTGTTCGGTTCAGGGCATGCTCGTAAAAGCCTTGCACCATTGACTCAAATGAAGGAACAGAGGGTTTAAATGTCTTGTGCAGCAGCCTAGTCGTGAAAATAGTGAACGGTAAAGCCAAAGCGATCGAGGATGCGCCAGCAGCAGCATTGTTTCGGTCTGCTGTGTGAGACCATTCTGGATTTAGTGCTACCTTAGATGACCGCAGTAAGAAAGTGGTGGATAAAACTGTAACAGGTGTCGTGTATGCTAACAGCAACACACCCAAAATTGGCTCCAATCCAGCCTTAATGCCGCAGTAGAGGCGACACAGACATTTTCACTTTTGATACTAAATAACCTTAAATCTGTAATTGTGTTTCCAATGCTGCAGAAGTGGAAAAATTCTTTTTTCCATAAATAACTATCAAGAAACTGAACTACTGTTTTCTGTGTTTATTTTAAAGAAGGGAAAATCTTCTTCTCTTTATTTTGATTATCTTTGCCTGTAATGTGATCACAAAAATACCCAAATTAAAGTCTTTTGTTTGCAGAAATTTAGGGTTCACAGCTTTGAGAGCCAGCTTCCTCTTTTATTTAATCAGGCAATATTCTTTTGTAAGAAGCACAGCAGAGTTAACAGATACAGTGTGTGAATTTCAGTCATTTTGCTCTTTATGTTCTGAACACACACAAAGCGTCCTCAAAGATGGAGAGATCACTATATTTTAGCATCAAGAAAACGTATACTTTTAGTTAAGACGTGACAGCGAAGAACTACTTAAGTAATTAGCAGGAATTTAAGGAAAACTCATTTTAATCATTTTGTGCCAAAAAAAGAAGGAAAAGCAGTTTGAATTTTGCCATATTTCTACTTTTATTGTACAAAAGTCTCACCTAGTGTCATGGTCGGCTGTGTGGCAGGCAGGATGAGGACCCAATCGCAAAACTCACGGACTCAAGGGATGAACTCAAAAGGCAGCTTTATTGCTGACAGGATGACAGGAAAATACAAAACTTAAACTGGGCACAATAAACTAATACTTGGAGAGAGACACAGGGAAATCCACGCAGCATGAGGGAGACTACGACACAGAACTGAGGGAGACGCAGACATAAATACACAGAGGGTTAACGAGGGAAGTGGGAGCACACGGGGAACACAGCTGACACAGATAATCATAACGAGACAGGGCAGGAGTGAACACAACATGACGCATACTGACGAGAGACTGTCAAAGTAAAACAGGAAGTACAGAGGTTCAGACAGGAGGAGAGAGCACGGGGAGAACACAGACATAACAGGCTGGGGAAAACATGGAATAAAACACGAAAGGGGACAAGGGCTCATGAATACATAGAGGGGCACACAGGGGGTGAGAGTCACAAAGGGAAAGCACACAGGGAACCACATAACAGGGCAACTCAAGAAACAGAACCTAAACAGGGAACTGAATACAAAAATACAAGAGAACTAAGAATACTGGGCCAACACGGCCCAGGACCATGACACCTAGCTGTAACCTAAGACTGTCACAATGACGTGCGTAATGCCACCGGCCTCATTCTTTCAGTTCTGCATGCCTACATGACATGTCCTTAAACATAACTGATATTTTAAACACTGTAAACTGAACCAAAAACTGCGATCCCATAAAATCATAGTATGAACTGGCTAGTGCAGACCTATTTCATGTTTGATTTTAGAAGCTAAATGGGAATTATTTACGTAAAATACTTTTTAAAAAATAATTTTAATGTAATTTTAAATGTAAATCATAAACAGAACAGGGAAGTCCCTTTGCCATGTAGTGAGATTTACGCTGATATCATAATGGAAACATTCCCAGAAGTACTTGAGTAAATGTACTTAAATACTTCAGAGATGGTAGAAGCTGCTCAGACTGTGAAAATAGCTGCGTCACTGCTTCTGTAGGAGCTTCTAGGAGTCTGACTCTAACCATCAGTGTGCTATCTCAACTTGGAGTCATTCATAGCAAAGAACCTGGGTTTCATGTGCATAAATGTGGATGTGCACAAGTTTGAACAAGAGCTAATAAAAAAGATACCAAGCCGATTGCATTCATTGTGGAAAAGAATCCTGCTTTTTTAAGCTCTGACCCTCTTTGGCAACTAAAAATCAGGGTATCTCAACCTCTGCTGCACATATTCCTGAATATTCCTGTTAAATTTGTCTCTTGTCATGAGTGCAATGTGGAGTCTCTACGGTGCCAATTTATAATTTGCATGAAAATTGCAGCAGAGCTGATTTGCACGTGTTATCAAACGAGTGGTTGTTTCACAGGCACAGGATCCTACAGATCTGACACTGAATGTGATTTAAGGTCCTCCTGAAGTATCGCCATCCTTGAAACCAGATGAAGGCACTGAGGCAAAATATGCTGGGTGAGAGAAGGAACAGATTTTATTTGCATAGAACCGAGTCGAGTGCATCCCTTATTGTTTCCTGTGAAGCCTTATGTTGCGCCACATATCCGACGCAACGTGCATGTTCCCTTTTATCTGCGTCTCGAGCTTATGTTCCTCCCCGCCTTGTTCCCTCCAATATCTGCTTGCCAGCAACCAAACCGTGTCGACCAATTTATGTGGAGACGCATTGTCCCATACGGGGCCCATCTAAGACAATCAAGGCTACCTGATGAGACCCTGGGGGAAAATGTAGGGAAGGGAGGGGCGAAGAAGGAAGGATGGAAGAGGAAAATGCACAGGAGTTGGAGAAGGGGTGTGTGGGGGAAACAGGCGCCGAAAAACAATGAGACAAAATCAGAAGATAAACGAGGCGCTATTTCAGTGGCAGGATTTATGTACTGTCAACATTACCCTCGCTATTAGGGGGAATCCAATTACTCTGCGCCTCTTCTCTCCTCTTCTTTTTCTTTGGGAGCGAGGGAACAAGGGAGCAAAAGAGTGAAGGATGAAAAGACAACAGATATGAAGAGGGAAAGGACGAGAACACCTCTGCGTGATTTATCCAATTTTCCATCACATATTTAGATATTAAGGTGAGGGAGGAGAGGAGGTTAGGGAGGACGGACTTAAAAACTGAGTTTAAGAGACGGGAAGAAGCGGAATAAACAAGAGCGCAGATTAGGAGAAAAGAACAGAGACGGAAAGGACACGACTGAAAGCTCGTGCGAGGAAGAGCGGGGTGGGAATTTTGAAAGCGAGAGAAGACGGGGAGATTTGGAAAGACAGAAGCTCCCTCTGGATTTAATTGCATGCACCTCCGCTTTTAAACGGCTGATAAATTATACATGAAGGATGCTAAGACAATAATTATGAGCTGTTTTAGTGCAAAACAGCGGGATGAGGACAGACAGACAACGGCGGAGGAGTTGGAAGACTGCAGTCGGCCAAGAAATTCTCCACGGAAAAAATCTCTGGAGAGCTCGCAGGGTCCGGGAGTGGAGGAATCACAGTGCATTATCATAATATTACAGAGGCCACACGGGCCAAGCAAGGAGTGGGTAGTCTTGGTGAAGCACACGCTGAACAACACACAAAAAAGAAGCGCGCGCACACACATGGATTTCTTTTCAATACAGTGCCCTCAGGTTATAGCCCCAGCAGCTTTGGCCCCTCAGATTTTTGGCTTTGTTTATGTGACCTAGCCTGCAGCGCAAACGCACGCTGAGGAGGCTTGTGTTTGCAGTTCGCTGTCAGTACCTCACCACCATATCCTCCTCTGAACTCTTTCTCTTTTCTCGCTCCCTCCATGCATGCCCTCTACCAGCAGAGTTTTAAGCAGCAACAATATATTCTCCCTCAGTCTCCAGATAATCATTATAAATCTCTATTAAACCCCCACCTTCTGGATGGATGGGGAGCGTCAGCCCACATCTGGCACTGCGAGTTTGTGTGTGTGTGTGACTGTGTGTGTGTGAGAGAGGTTTGAAATCTATAAATGAAAGTGTGGGTGAAAAGGAGAGGAAATGAGATAAATATGAATTGACAATCTAGCAAAAACAAAGGGATGACAGAAAATCAAACCGCACGCTGTCCATACGCTTTCTCTTCAGTGTGTGTGCGCGCGTGTGTCTCTCGTTGGCTACGATGTGTGTTTTCATGAGCCCTTTATCTTGTTTCGCAGGGCTCGTTCCAAAGCTGTACGGGAGCAGCCAGTGATCTCAGCAGTGCTGTTGTGCCCTTAAGCACAGCCACTTAACCCAGACTAACTCACTCACTCAATACACTCAATACCCAGTCGGGTGAAAATGGAAAGCCTGCAATGGCATGCTGCTTAACATAAAAACTAAAAAAAAAAAAAAAAAGCAGAGAGCCGAGCTAATGCTGTGTCCACAGTCCCTGTACTTGTCATATCTGCTATAGCTGAGGATGAAAAGCTGTATTTGTCTGTCTGTGCATTTGTGTGTGTGTGTTTTCCTCAGTGGCTAGCTAGGGGCACCGCCACAATGGATGCCTCCATCCGCTATGAGGCAGATAGAGACTTAGCTTTAAGTGCTTCCCTCTGCTTTGTGTACAAACACACGCACACACTGGTGCGCACACACACCTACACACACACGCACACACATATTGAAATGAAAGGTCAATTTCTTGCCACACCACTGGTCTGCCCAAGAAACCTGAATTGATTGATTTGACTCAATTGTACTGCAGGCTGAGATGGAGAAAAGACATCTGACAGAGACTGACAGCACACACACACACACACACACACACACACACACACACACACACACACACACACACACACACATAGATATATATATGAAGAGAAAATAAGCTTCTTGTGTGCTTCGTGCAGCAAGATCCAAAACCAAAAAATCCTACAATTCTGTAATTATCTATTATGATCACTGTCACACACACACACCTACACACCTTGGTGTGAACCTGGCATGGTAGAAGTGCTGGAGGATAGGTACAATTGGATCACTCTATTCTAGTCATGGTGTCGGGGGGGGGGGGGGGGGGGGGGGGGGATTTTGTGTGAACAGATGGTGTTTACCTAGTAGCAGGTTGGTTGGATCACCTAACCACCCCCCTCTGCCGACCATACCATTTTAGCAACACCGAGTATACAACGTGCACGCACAAAGGACCCAGACACTTGGAAACACGCACGCACGCACACACGCACACACAAACGAAACAAAGAAAAAACCCAGACATACACGCCATTCCTCTCATCGAAATGAGGGGTGATAACTCGCCAAGCCGCTGTCGGGGAAAGGATAGAGATAAACGAGGGGTGACGAAATGAGAGCGAAAAAGAGCAGCTACAGAAGCAGCAACAGAGATAGAGAATGAGGGAGTGGAGTGGAGGAGAGGAGAATTGGGCCACTGGTGTTTTTTTTCTTCCGTGGTCTGTAGTTATGTAGGTCACTTTTCCCTCCAACTCGGGTGTGGGGAATTTGTAAATCTGACATAATAAAGCGTTTGGCCCGCGGTGATGCTTCTAAAACGTTTCATCTCTTCTACCTGTGTTCATTACACCACTGCAAAAACTAGAGGAATGCAACTCTACTTGGTGATCTAAAGATCCCAAATAAAGTAAATGACGAACGAAAGGACAATAACTGATTAGTTCCGTTTTCTCTTTCTTTCTGGTTAGAATCTGATGTTGACACCAACGTGTGCGCATTCATTGAGAGAAGAAACTCCCCAAAAAAGAAAAAGAAAGAAAAAAAGAAAATCTCCAATTCCTTTATGGCTCTTGAATTTCACAGAAGGCCACGAATGTTTGGTATTTCATGCTTGCCTTCCTTCCGAGACTTTTCTTGTAAGAAGCGGTGGGCGATCTGAAGCAGAACGACAATTCCCTCTCTCATTAATAATTCAATAATTCAAAGAAAGAAAGAGGCGGAAGACAGAAAGAAATACAGAAACATCACATGGCCGTGTTTTCTTGATGACACAGCTTGTCCCGTCAGCCTTGAAACGTCAGAAAGTCTGCACGTTTATGCAAGCGCAGATACACACACACACACACACACACACACACACACACACACACACACACACACACACGTGCATGCACAGAGGGGCAGACGGCATAGTGTATGAGGTCTGACAGTGCTCTCTGAGGACCAGCCTGTGTTGCTAAAATAAGGGCAAGTCTGGAAAGAGGTGGATTCCCCTGGAGTGGGGCACAGAAGAGCACTAAAAGCTAAGTGGAGATAAGAAAAAAAAATAGCCT
This sequence comes from Rhamphochromis longiceps, assembly GCF_057381845.1. Classification (NCBI taxonomy): domain Eukaryota; kingdom Metazoa; phylum Chordata; class Actinopteri; order Cichliformes; family Cichlidae; genus Rhamphochromis; species Rhamphochromis longiceps. The sequence continues at coordinate 27,148,143 of NC_140558.1, forward strand.
CGAGAACTGGAGGATGAGTGAGAGGATGAAGGAGAGGAGGAGAGAAGGTGAAGGGCCGGAGAGGGAGGGGAAAAGAATCGAGGATGGAAGAGAGGAAGGAAAGGAAATGTCAGGAAAAGGAGACAAAAGTGTGCTTGTATGGTGCAGTTTTAGTGCAATATATTATTATATATATTTATTCTGGGACTCGTAACGTATGAATGGCTTTATGATGGAAATGCCAGAGAAAATTTTTGAGAATTAAAAAAATTATAGGAGGCTGCAGAAAAGCTTAAGTGAGCGACAGGCGTAGGAAAAGTTTAGGCATTAGCTGGTTAAGTGTGGTGTGTTTCTTATGACACTCTCAGTCAGCCGTTCCTTGTTTCTCGCTGACAGCATTTGTGTTTGTATGTATCTAAGAATGTAGATATTTGTATAGAAGCGCACACACAATTTATCCCCCGCCAAGCAAAGAAGCGAGGCAGAGGGATAAATATTTGTCTGTTTGTCGGCAAGATTAAGCTTAAAAAAAGAAGAAGAAGAAAAATAAATAAATAAAACGGAATATCTGGAAACTGCAAGGACGGATGCATTGTCAGTGCCCTTCAAATTATTATTAGTATTACATTATTTCCTTTTTGCCAGTCGAGCCTTAATTGCAAGTGTGAGATGTTATCCAATGAATCATGGCTGAACTTTCAAAAAGATGCGCATACTCTCGCTATCTCTACGCCTCACTTTTTAACTAAGCGAGTCCTACGTTAGTTAGTTAGTGTTACAAACCCACAAATACGCACGTCCACGTGTGCATGCATTCTAAGAAACAACAAAAAAGAAAAAAGTAGCGCGCACTCTCTACTACTTCACAACTTGGCGTAGAAGCTGTGGAAACACATGGAACAAGGGTGTTACTTTGGCAACATGACTAAGAGCTTTTTACTTCTCTTTTTCCGCTGCGCACCATACAACACTGTGCCTCCTCCTCCTGCTTCTATCCTTCTGTTTCTCTCTCCTTTTGCCTGTGTGCCTCTTTGTCCCTCGCCCTCTCTCTCTCTCTTTCTCTGTATCTCTCCATCTGTGACTGTGTGTAGGTACATTCCTTCTCCATTAGCTGCTTTTGTTGCTGTGCCAGGGGACACCGTGGGGTGGGCTGGGTAGGTGGGAGGGAGGAAGAGATCTGGAGAAATGAGTAAGAGAAAAGGACGACTGAAAATAAGAGCCACAGCTGGATGCACCACCTTATCCTCATGCTCTACCTGCTCTCATATATGGGATGCACTGGAAAATGACAAGGTTCAGAGTGGACTGTATGAAAGACGCACGAGCCAAAAACAGCAGAACAAGGCACAAAATAATAGCTCTGCAGATTGGCAGCACTGCAGCGCTGTCTTTAAACGGGATTGCTTTGTGCGATTGTAATTTTTGGGTTTGTTTTTTTATGCATATGTACCCATTGTCTTAAGAAAACAAGCAGTATTCGTGGGCTGCCTGCTGGCTGATGCTGGAAAACAAAAACATTCAAATGAGCTGCTTTTTAAGTCATTCTTGGAAAGAAAGGGGAAAAAAGGAAAAGAGAAAAACCTTTGATATGTTTCACTCAGCCATCACTCACGCAGCATGTTTTGACTCCCCTACTTTATTTCTTCCGTGCCATATTTGCTTGTATTGCTTGTTTGTTCTCAAAGATGAGGTTATGGGCTCTGAAAATTGGCAAGTGGTGCTTTAAATTTGTGTGGCCTTGATCAGGTCACGCAGCTTAAAGCAGACACAGAGAGCAGTGCTTCTCAGTCAGAGAGCCCTAAACGAGTTTTAAAATATTCTTGAGGGGAGGCTTTTATCAGGAAGCTTTTTGGTGTCTGAGTTCAGCTCCGGCGGACGAAGTCATCTCCTTCCGTCCGGCTATTCTAATTGAGGCTGCCACGAAATGAAACGGCAAGTCTCCCCGTCTGATGCGGATGCAGCCTGGGTAATATCCTTGCTGCATCCCCCAGTGCGCTGTTTCAATCTCACCCAGTCGGCGTGAGGATGAGAGAGCGAGATATGAGCGTATGGGCACCGAGGGGAAAGGGAAGTGTGGCTGTAAACAACCTCAACCTGTTCTCAGAGCTCCGACAGACCTGGAGAAAGGGATGAGACGAGCTGGAGTGTGTTTGAGCAGAAACACTCCTCCTACTGTCTCCTCTGTCTGCCTTTTCTCTCTGCAATCCCTCTTTCCCTGGGAGCCAGTGTGTGTTTGAGTGGGTGAAACACTGCCACAGTCCTATTGCCTCCCGTGAGACGCTACTTCAAACAGACTGGAGAAGTACTGCCAAGGGTTCACTTGCTGGATGTGTGTATGTGTGTGTATCCCCCATCTTTGTGTGAGTATTGTGTCTATACACACAGATGCTCTCTGTGCCTCCGTGTGTCATTTCGCTTTCATATACTCCTATAGTTATTTTAAATTCATTAAAAAACACACGGGCACGTTCCAAAACAAACTGTCATCAAAGTGGAGCTCGTATATAATCAAACACACCCTCACTTTCTCGCTCTCTCTCTTGCTCCAAAACACACATTCGCAGACAGACGTGATTTAACAAATCCGTGGTGTCTATTAGGCGTGAAGGCCTCCCCGCTGTGTGAGACATATTAAAACTCGGATTAGTCCAAAACAATTACAAAAAGCTACAGATCCAGAGCCACGGATGCTCTAAGTATGTTTGTGCGCACGCATATGTGTGTGTGAAATTGCCTCTATCGCCCCATGTGGACTTTATACTCTGGGGGTGGGAGGCGGAGGAATTGCTCACATTGCTCACGCAGCTCACGTTTTATTTAATACTTGGCAATTGTTGATGAGCAAAGGTAGCGGGAACCTTGAAGCACTATGCTGCTCTAAATAAAATTGAAAAAACAAAACAAAACACTCTGAACAGAGCAATGGCAATGACTCAAGTCTCATTATATCTGTGTGGTTATGTTCCAACAGTGATGCGCAGTTAACAATGTTAAGAGCTCTGACAAAAAGAGCAAAGGGAAATTTGCTGACACTAATATACAAATACACATGATGGAGCAATGCTTCGCTCCCGTTGCTGGTTTCCGAAAACTCACCTGGAAAGCGCTCCCCTGTTCCCCCGCCTCCTCGTTTCTCCTCTCGCACGCTGCTGCAGCAGCTCTTCAGGCGCTGCGCGGGCTTCCGGTGTGTCACAGTATTAAAAGAAACAAATTTACGTCTTGTCTATAAATCATTAAAAGACTTAGCCCTGAGAAGCATGGCTGACTTGTTTGCACAATGTAAAACGAACTGGGCTCTTAGATCATCTGCCGCTTCTTAGAGTAAGAACAGAGATAAGTGGATCATCACGGAGCTGCTGCGTGCTTGCAGAACAAATTGCTAAAGGTCTGGAGTGCACATTGCTGTGAATGTGTGTATATTTTTGTCATTCTTATTAAGCAAATCACCCTGAAACACGATTTCTAAACACCCTTCCCAATATCTGTTATGTAAATCTTTATTTTTAATTTCATGCATGTGAAACTCCTCCAAACTACTTCTCTGTATAAAGTTTGCAAACTGCGCTTCGCTACACTTCCCTTCCTCCCTTGACTCCTTTGCTCTTTTTGCTCACTCGTCTCTGTCCATCCGTCTCTTCCTCCCTATCCTCGCTGACTCTCCATCTCCTCCTCAGCAGAAGAAGTGGGAAGTCTACCTGCTGGATAATCCTGCATTACATCCCTAATCCCCTCAACGTGTTCTCACACACACACACACACACACACACACACACACACACACACACACACACACACACACACACACACACACACACACACACACACACACACACACACACACACACACACACGATAAACAATAGATTCGGCTTTTGGAGGATTTACACACCTGCAGGTACTGTAGATTTTTTTTCCTTTTCTGGAAGTAGTAAGTAATAGCAGTAGTATGTGCATTATCAAGTGACAGGTTTTCTACAATCTCCTGAAACTTATAGAAAACATTCACTGTGATTGGATGTAGAGGCACAGTCCTTTATGACTATAAGACTGAGCCGCAGTTAGTGAAGGGTCTGCTGACACTGAGCTTATCTAAGAAGATATACGAGTGTAAATATAAGGAAAAGAAAACAGAGGTGTGCAAACACTGAGCTTTGGGAGTACGTGTGTGCGCATATGATGATCTTCTCTAGCGGGTGAGACGCAAAAAAGGTGCGATAATTGAGAGCAACGGAAAGTGGGAGCGGCGTGGAGCGATGGAGGCAGAGCAGCGGGCGAAAAAGAGAACAGAAAGAAGTGGGGACGCGGGGAGTGCGAACATCTCTGAGGAGGGGTTCTCATTAAGAAGTGGCTGCGGGGTCCAGCCGCTTGGCATTGATTTGTTTTAAAATCCAAAGCTCAGCCATCGACAGGCTCGGTGTCCTCAAGTCCCTGTCAAAGCCAACAGCCACACGCATCGCACACAGGCCTGTTTAACAGTCAGCAAGTCAAACCACCAAGATATTTTTCTCTTCTATTTCTCTAAAATAACAGCCGATACTTAGAATAACACGTGAATATTTTTGAAATGACATTAATAAAATATTTAACTTGTTTCATCCATTTCGCTTTCAGAGTTAAATGAATAAATCACAAGCCCAAACGAAAAAAACCCAACAAATCCAAACTCCTCAAACACTCAAGTCTGCATCTGCTTTCACATTCTCCAGACTTTTTCTTGTGCACGAGCCTCTCAGCGCGCACACGTGTGTGTCTGTGTGTGTGCGTGCTTCTCGCTGAATAGCCAGTGAATAGAGGCCATAGGCAATCAATAGCAATCTACGGCCAGCCTTTGCAATGCTAATGGAACTGTGTGGAATAGCTGGCATTTGGCCAGTGCCATCACTGAAGCATCAGTCTGAAAAGCACACATGTGTATACACACAGAGAAAAAGGTTAGACAGACAAAAGGTGAGAGCCACAATGTGTGTCAATATGAGAGACGGCGAGAGTGAAGTAGACAGAGAGAGACACACATGCGGCGAGATGAATGTGCCGGGTGACATTGTTTAGGTGATCGAGAATGATCGATGGAATCATTTCGGTGCCCCCTTTGCCCTCCTGCACGGCCCATCTCCCCCTCATCTCCCCCTTAAGCGCTGGTCATTAGTAACACAGACACACGCACACACAAACACGCGCTAACACACATGCACAGACTCCTTTTCACTTTGTCATCATCCCTAAGGCAAGGTCACAGCGCACCGTCTCCTCAGCACGCGTCTTCTGTTTCGTAGTTGGAGCTACTTTCTGCTGAATTAGGATGAGAGCGGCGTTAACGCTGGTAATGAAAAGAATGGAAAAAAACTGTTATGCAACTATAGATTATGCATTGAGCTACGAAGCCACATAATGTCTTATTTGTGCAGCGCAACAGTGACATTTACAAGTCTTTTCAAAGTCGGAGTCTGCAGTTCAAAGTGAGCTGAATCTAGTGAGTAAATCCCTCCTGAGCTGTAAATATGCCTGCACTGTGACTGAGCGCAGAGAGAGAAATAAAAATTAATAAATAAATAAAGAAAACCGCAACAGAGAGAAAATGGAAGCTGTGATGATGTTTTTCTGTTTAATCATCTCCTGGCGGAAGTGAGAACATTATGTCGAGTTAATTGAGGGAGAAGTGAAAAAACATTTTAGCCGAATGTGTATCACCCCCCGCCCCCAACCTCACAAAATTGATGGACGGCTAATGTACGTCTTTCGGATGAGCCATTTCGTTCTGTTCGTCAAACTAATTCCGAAGTAATAAAACTTGGTCTGTAATTCATTACTCTTTGCGTAGAGACGAGCTTAAAGTCCCCCCCTCCCTTTTTTTCAGTGATTTAAGGCACACACATAATCGATAATCTCTTTCTTAAAAATGAATGTGACAGCACTACAGTGAGGGGAAGAATATAGCACTAAAGGGAAACCTCATTTTGCACTCTCCATCAGTGCCATTTATGCATTAAGCTACTCAAGTATCCAAACACGGTACCCTCTGGCAATTGGGAAAAGAAGCACCTCAAGCTATGCCCTACACAAAACTATGAGGACAGCTCCTCCGCTAGACGCGAGCACAGAAACACCTCCCTTTCTGCGCTTGTAATACAATCTTATATTTGACCTCTTCTTTTTGCGCAGCCAAAATACCCGACTCTCCCTGGCAGAAGCAGGGCTCTTTGAAACTGCCGGGTGTAACGCACTAATGCATGAGCTGTTGTCCTCACCCAATCCCTTAAAATCAGCTTCACATCTGTCCCGACTTGACAGCCAGGGAAGCAGCCAGTAGCTGGCGGCGCGGCGTGACTCACAGTCTGGGGCTGGAGGAAAGGTAGTCACTCCTCCTTTTTTTCTTCTTCTTCTTCTTTTTATGGTAATAACACAGAACCTGAGGAGAGTGTTCACGAGAAAAGAGGAAGAGATGCAGGAGGGAGAACAAAAGAAGAGGTGAAGAGTTCAGGAAGCTGGAGTCAGTGCTTTGGGGAGAAGGATATTAAAGATGAAGGGAGGTGCTGAGAAGGGATACGTGGACGGGAGGTAGGAGCAGCAGCAGCAGGAGAAGCAGCAGAGGGGTGCAGATAGCAGAGAAATGCGAAACATTAGATAAGATGAGGAATGAAAAGGAGAATGGTTAGTCGGGTTTCGAGTTTACAAACAACGGCGTGATGAGTCAATGAGTCACGGCTGTCGCTACTGCAGCAGAAGGTATAATGAGGCTGTATAGATGAACGATGGCATCTCTAGGACAAAAACTCCTTTCTAGCAGAAATATGGGGATCAATTTATCACTTGAGCCTGACTGTAAGTGTGACACTTTCATCTGTCTCGTAGTTAGCTTTGGCACAGATCGATCACTCAGAGCGTTAGTGTTGCATGGCTAACAAATGGCGTAACGTTGCATCCTACACAGCTGCACAGATTCAGGGATGGGATGCTTAAGAGAAAGTTAAAAAGGTGAATGAAACAAATGATGAATACCTCTAAAAAAATCGAATTCTTCTGCATTAATATGGAGGAGAAAGTAAGAAAAAGGGTTTAAATTAACAGCGATGCCACGCTTTTGTTTTCTTCCTCCTTTTCTAATTTAGCTTTTGAAATGAAAGCAGAAGAGCCAGAAGAGATAAGAAGACACTGAGACAGTGTCAGGCGTGGATGGAGGGATGCTTAGAGATATGAGAGGAGTGGGATGTGTTGGGGGTACAGGTGACACACATGGCAGCGCCACATGCAGATGGTACACATGGATGAACAGCCAGGGTAGTGAAGCGTAAAACCAGCCAGCTCACTGATCAGACACACACACACACACACACACACACACACACACACACACACACACACACACACACACACACACACACACACACACACACACACACACACACACTCAAAAGCATGCTGAGAACACCAGTTAGCTTGCCAGCCCTTTACTCACCCAAATCACCACTGTGAAAATTAATACCGCCAACCGTCCATACACACACACACACACACACACACACACACACACACACACACACACACACACACACACACACACACACACACACACTTTATAGCAGACACACATACAGTATACAGTATTATCAGTAATCAATAAAAGCATTAAATATTAACATAGGAAAATGTATCTATAAAATTTGTGAGGAACCCTTTCTGAAGCATTTTACTATAAAACTTCAAAAGTGTGTTCAATTAAAAAAAAAAAACACTCCAGGATCCTAAAGTTTTAATATCGGCGTGTTTAAGCTTAACGATTCTTTTCACTTTCCATTTATTTTTTTTTCCTTCAAAATGGACTCGAAAAGTAAGATTGACTACCAGCTTTTCAAGACACACACACACACACACACACACACACACACACACACACACACACACACACACACACACACACACACACACACACACACACACAGATCCCCCAAAAATCCAAATCAAGAAAAGCAAAAACAAAACAGCCACGTAAGTGCTTACCTGATGAGAGACAGGTCAGACAGAGCAATACAACCTAAGCCCCACCCCCTTGCCTCAATCTTGTGAGTTCAAACATGCACGAAAGTGTTATACACCAGCACTGATGGCCGTGTGCACAATAAAAACATGGGGTGTTGGGGAGGACACAAGGGGCTAAAAGCAATCTTCCAACTGACCTTGAGTGGGGAGGACAAAATGCAGTGATGGAAGGAAGGGGGGGAGAAAAAAAGCCAATGCGACGAAAAGGGAGTGAAATACTTAATCTATCTCCCCTGGTGGAGGGAAACAAATGCTTTCACTGTGATTGAGGACACATCGCCCTCACACACCAACACACACACACACACACACACACACACACACACACACACACACACACACACACACACACACACACACACACACACACACACACACACACACACGTATACGCGCATTCTGGCTTAAGGAGGAACTGGATAGGAGAAGCAAGAGTGAAACTCATTTTCCTGAAGCAGAATGGGAACACAGAGAGAAGCGGAAGAGGAATCTGTTTGGGGAAGGCGGAGTAGTACAGGAGAAGGCAAAGAGGCCGAAATAGGTGGAAACATGGGGGGTGGGAGCAGACAGAGACAGATGGACGGAGTAGAGACAGGGACGGGAGAAAGGGAGATGACTGCTAGTGACCGGCCTTTGTAGATGTTGCTCACTTTTGAGTCAGCTTCACTGAGGCAAAGTCTTAATGACTCATGACCCGATACTCCGCATAATCAAGCTGTGCCTGTGTGGGTCTGCGTGTGTGTGAGCGTGCGTACGAGCCACTAGTCTTGTAACAGAGAACTTTATTACCATCTGTTCCCACACATGCTTATTTGTTTAGCCCTGACATCCACGTCTTCTTCAATCGCTTTGCTATTTTTTCCTCTCCCACTCTGTACCTCTTCCAATCACCTCTCCTTTTGTGTGTGTACCCCCCTCTTCCTCCTCCACCCCTCGCTGCCTGCGTGGAGGGGTTGTGTTCCAATAAATAGCGTCCGACCCAAAAAGGAAAAAAAAAAAAAAAATCAGGGCCATTATCTCCGCGGCTTCCTAACTACCTCGCTCGTCTTGGTGACATGGAATCGCGCTCCAGCCATTTTAATCAAAGCATGTGTGTGCATGTCAGCCTGTCTGTGTGTGTTTGTGTGTGTGTGTGTGTGTGTGTGTGAGTGCCTCAGTACCTGTAGAGGCCATTAGGTGGAGCTGGTGCTTGGCTGAAAGAAAGGGACAGAGGCAAGATGGATAGCTGAGCACAACAGAAGGGAAGGCTCACTCTCTTCTACCTGGTATCACAGATTTTCCTGGCAGTGTGTGTGTGTCTGTTTTTAAAGGTGTCCAAGTGTGTTGTAGGCTGGATTGCTTGTGTCCAAGGGAATCAATTATTCATGGTACAATGAGTAGTAGAAGTGTTGATTACAGACTTAAAAAAGCAAAAGCAGAAGAATAAGTAATATTATTTTTCTCTTTTTTTGTAACCTTAAATAAAAGCACAGGTGTGCCGTTAACAAGCATCCAGCTAGCCCTACCTTCAAAAACTACAGAAAAAGAAACGCCTTCACTCAAGACAATATTATAAAACAGACTGTGTTTAAGGACAATATCAATATCAATTACTTTCACACGTTTACCTGTGACAGCATTTTGAGTTTTAGTTTTCGCAAATGTGCTGGAAATCAGCGAGACTCTGTGTGAAATTCCTCACAATAAGATGCTGACACCTCGGATGAAACACGCAGATCTTCCCTCTGATTTGTGAAAAAAAAACAAAAAAAACCTCACACACAAACACGCACAACACAACACACAGACGCACATGCACCTGTGCGACCACAGATCTTGTTGGCAGTTGAGAGAAAAAGGGACGGTAGCCTGGAGGAAGGGCAGGTCTCCACAGATGGAGCTCTCTCTGTCTCTCTCTCTGTGTCACAGATGGACCCAATCACACCTATTTCTCTCTCACATGCCCTATAGCTACATAATCGGTGTGTGCGTGTGACTCTGACTTGTTTATTGTCACATTAAAAAAAAAAAAGAACGAAAAAAAAGAGTGTATTCTGAATTAGCCTCTAAATATGCATACGTCTAGCCTACAGCGGCGAGCGTGTGTTGTTTTTTGTGGGTGAAGCAGAGGCTGAGCAACGAGGCCACGGCAGACATCTACCCCACCTATCACTCTGCGCGTCGGTCTGCTCGGAGCCAAAGTACAACTTACGGCAAATATGCTCACAGTCGGATGTTGTCATCATCGCGGTTTAGGACAACTTTTAATTTTTTGTATATCTGGTGACAGCTGAACATGTGTGAGGCGACCTGTGGGGGGTTTGTCTGTCTGAGATAGCGGGGGTTCCCGCTAGCCAATGGGACCACACAATCTGTAAAGCAGGAAGTGAACCACCGATCTGTCATCTGTCTTCATAAACCCACCAGTCAGGACCCTCCTAATTAGTCACCATAGAAACCATGGCTAATTCCCCGGTCTGCCATGCCAATCACGTCCTGTCTGTGGCAGCAATCAGAAAGGCACATTTATCCACCACTGGGCCGGATCCCTGTAACAGATGAGTGTGTGTGTGTGTGTGTGTGTTTGGTGGGTGGCTTTGTGTGCATGTGTATGCGTGTGGGCGGTTCAGGGAGTTTGTATGAGCTTGTCAAAGGCTTGTATTTCCTTAGACAATGTTGCCTTTATCTTAAAAAAAAAAACCACACGCACACACATGCGCACACATTACGCCTGTCTAGCTTGTAAATTCATAATGTTTGTTCAGATAGGAGGCAGATGTGTCAGAGCTGCTGAGAGGGGTGTGTGCCACGTTGTGATTTTCTGTGGGAACTGTTTGATTAGCCTGACGAGTGCTAGCAATCCCCACACACCCACAAAGCAATCAAGCAACTATTATATGGCTCGCACACAAACACGTACATGGATACAGACGTAGAGATGTGCCGCAGACGTGCTTAACCTTTCCCTCGGAGGTCAAACTGTTTGGTCAAACAACACCGCCACGCTAAAGATGACCCCTGCGGGTCCGTTCACACGTGGGAGTTGAGACTCATCAAGCCAGTTTGATTTTTTTTTTTTTAAATAAATGAAACCCACATCTAAATAGTCAATCAATTGATCAACAGCGGACTAGAAAGGCAAATAGCTCGAAATAACCTTGTAAATATTGAAGAACACACAGATGAATACATTATCGATCGACGTGGAGGGGGTGGAGAGGGGGGACAACCTGTCCCATCCATTTCTCCCCATCAGCTGCCTGTCAATCACTGCAATCGCCGTCAATTGGAACGTGCTCACCAGAAGGCTGGGGTGGCTGACACACAAAGATGCTCTTACATCCAACTTCAAATCAATAAAAAAAAACCCACTCGGAATCGCATCCGAACGGCGCATGCTGGCATTCACGGATGCCAATCATAACTTCAAGGGCACATCAAAGCCAAGTTCTATTCAGATGTATGCCCTTTGATCACCACTGCCTCCACCGTGCACGCACATTCTCGCACTTCGCCATATGTATATATATAACCTGTGATATAACGGCAAGTCATTAAAATTAAACATGTGCAGGCTGGGAAAAAAAACATAAATAATTCAAGATCCGTGTGTGTTCATCCACAGCAGACGAATTACAGGGGTTTGCGTAGAGTGAAGTTCGAGCGTGGCTCTATTGTTCCCGCTGTCTGCAAAGAACACAGCACCATGCCATCTGACCGCTGTAGTGACAAAGAAGTATCCGAGAGTCCTACCTGTCTCGTGAGAGAGGGTCTTGGTCCTTCCTGTGTTGCCTGCGTGATGCATCGCTCCGTACTTGTCGCTCTTTCTCATTAACCCTCTACCCTTATCTCCTCTCCTCCACGCTCCACTCCTCTCTGTTCCCTTAAGAGTCCTCTTTTCTTGATTCTCAATCTTTTGCACTCTGTTTTCTCCCTCTTATCAAAGTCCTCGCTGTCTGTCGCCTCTGCCTCGCTGTTCTTCTTCTTCACTCTTGATTTCCCTCCCTTCTCCTCTCTCTGCCTATTTCAGTGAGCTCTGTGAAGCACAATCCGCTAGCTGAGTGCTGGAGCACCGCGCAGGAGCAGAGAGAGAGAGAGAAAGAGACACAGAGCAGAACGAAGAGCTACGAGCACACGCACGCACACACATACATGCGCGTGCTCGCACACACACTTGCACTATGTGGATCGACACACTTGCGCACGTGTAGCTGTTGCTCTGCAGAGATGAACGGCACAACACCAAAACACCGGTGGGGGGGGGGGGGGAAATGATGAGCGCAATGCCCTGCACTGCTCTCCCTGCTTTTCCAGGAGACTGCAGGTCTTTTTTGTCTCCCCTCCTGCTTCTAGTCCTCAGTCCTTTTTTTTGCTCAATCCGTCACAGATCAAGGCCAACTCGGGCACAGGGGAATGGATGGATGAGAAAACACTGAGAGTGAGAGCGCCTTTCAGCCTGTGGCAGGCAGCGCAGAAGACAAGGAGAGATGTGGCTGTGGCTCCATCCTCCATCTGCCCACAGCTGAGACTGAGAGCAGACTCAACACACACACGCACACACACCAGCTCCCTCGCCCTCTCTCTCTCCCGCTTGCTCTCTCCCTCGCTCTCCCAGCAGCGATGCACCAGCGAGATGGAGGGGGAGTAAGGATGACGGCGGGAACTAACGAATGAGCCGAAGGAGAAAGAGAAAAGGGGTTGGGGTGAGACAGTGAAAGAGGGATGGTGTAGTGGTAGAAAGGAGGAGGAGGAGTAGGAGGTGGCAACGAGGGCGGCAACACGCAATGGAGCCCACAAGCGCTAGAGAGAAAAAGAGTGACAGAATCATGGGAATGTGACAAAGCATGCACATTAGAGGAAAGGGGAAGGGATAGAACGGTTACGAGGAAAATACAAGGGAGTGGGTGTGAGAGAGGAAAGATGGAAAAAGAGAGGAGGAAAGGAAAGGTAGGAGAACAGGGGTGAGGTTAAAAGGAGAAAAGACAAGGCAGCAAAGCGGAGACGTGGAGCAGGACAGGGGGGAGGAAGGGCAGAGGACACTGCGGCGCTGAAGCCGGTAATATGTCAGATCTCACATGGGCACGCTCACATCCACACCGTGTGCCTAAAAAGGAACGATACAATGTCAAACAACGCAGGACGATAGCAGCCTGTGAAACAACACTTTTTAAACCTCACAAGATAAAATAAAAAAGCGGTACTTTTCATTTTTCTTTTAAAAATAAAAAATCATAAATTATTTGTTCAGTGGCAGACAATGATAAACAGAAGCTCGCACATCAAGCTTGTCAGACAAATCTTCGAAAATACAAAACTGTACTTTCTATCTTCATAAATGGACTCCGGCCAAAGTCTCAGGTGGGAGGTTACCAGGTGAGTGAAGGTCCTCGCACTGCCCAGCAGAGGGCACACATCTAGTCAAATATCAACCACAAAAAGAAAAAAAAAAAAGGCTGAGGCCAACCAACTCATCATGTTTTTACAATATTAGCATAACCCCACATGATTAAACACATTAATCAACATTCAGTATGCATCCAGGCACATCATTTAAGACACTTATCAGACATTATGCAGCGATGCATCTTCAAAGCTGCTCATCAGATATTTCAACGCTACTATGAAAGATATATAAGCTAGTCATTGGTAAGCCAGTCTGTACGTTCCTCTGTTTTTGCACGCTGGAGAACCAATGTGGAAGGTAAACTTTGCTATAAGTCAGACAACAAGGATGCTGCTCAAAAAGAAGTGGATGCTTATTAAACAGATACAGTCTTGCATGCGGTGAGGGGCAGGTATGAAGCTGCTACACAGGCAAAGAATCCGGTGTGTGTAGTAATGAAGAGAGAGGACGAGATGAGCAGGTATGACCCATGAGGCTCTACTCCAGGGGACCACTGTCAGCCCCATTTTCTATTTCTTCATGCAACATTCTCACACGCCATTCATCATCCTCAACGAGTCACGTCGTGACTTGTGCACAATGTGCCGCTGCGGCACCCTGGCGTGCGCACACTCCAGTTGATATGTGGGGGCATGTACACACATGTTCGCACATATGTATGCGGAGAACAAGAGCCGCGCGCACGCGTGCAGGTACTCTCCCTCAGCACCCACGGTAGCAGGTGCTGAGAGTCGATTTACGGCGAGAAAAGGAAGGGGTGGCAATTGGGGTGGCGGCGGAAGAGGGTAGAAGGGAGGGGTATGGGGGGGTGGGTTGTGGTTATGACTTCATCATATTAAAGTTGAGAGCGCAGCCTGGGTAGAATCGGAGGGGGTGCAGGAGGAGATGCTGGATTTTTAGATGAGGTTCACGTCGATTTGTCATGATAAAGAAAAAAAACATCTGAGAGAGAAACAAATTGCTTTTTTGACAACACCTTGTAATACTCCATCATGCACACACACACACACACACACACACACACACACACACACACACACACACACACACCCCCCTGCGCATATACACATGTTCGTACATACGCGCGCAAACACAAAGCAATGCATTTTCCTCAAGCTGGCTATTTATCAATGCCATTCAGCATCATTATACCTGGCATATCTGTATAACCATATATATCAGGTGTATACATGTATGAGAGCTACACACACAATTTCCCCACTCAGTGTGAATTGCTCACTGGAGAGGCCGTTCAACCTGTAGTTGAAGTATAGAGGACACAAGGCTGTGCGGAGAGGATGTAAAGAGAAGCAGACGTATGTGTTAAAGAAAAGAATATGCAAAGGTCACACAGGCAAAGGTGAGCAAGGCTCATGTAACTGCATGAGCTGAAGCGAAACCTGTGCAGCCTTTATGCAGATTTATATTCCTTCTTTCCTTTTCGTCATCTCACTATTACACTCACAGGTTAATACGGGGTTTCTAGAGCTCAAACTAGGCAGTCTAAATGGAAACCTGTCAATTTATATATTCCTAGCAGGTCACTGAGTACTTTTTCCCCTTTTCATGCTCTCTATTCAACACTTAGTTTCTTTCTTCCCTCAGTGACACTTTTTGTTCTTTCTTCCTTACTTTGCTACCATCCACCTACCTTCTCGTTTCTCCCACTACTACCCACCTCATGAACTGAAACACCAGGGGATAGTGGGTGAAGAGGAGGGGAGAGGGCAGGTCTGCTGTAAGGTGCCCCATGGGTTGAACATGGTCATTTGTCATGAGGCTGAAAGCTTAAGAAAAGACTAGTTAACCTTTACAGCTGATTCCCGCGAGACGGGAAAGAACACAGCCAGGCAAAACACCTCCAGGAGAAGGCGGAGCGTACATGCATGTGTATACACACGCACACACACACGTGCACAGACGCATGCATGAATGGCGCTTGCGGCATAGTCTCCAGAAATCGATATCTACGGGAAGCAAGAGAGGTTACCGTTTTTACACCACCACACCACCCTCCCCGACTCGCTTCTCCCTCGGCATAAAGACTCAGTGTCTCCGTGGTCCTTTTCCTTCCTCCTTCATCCCACCACCCCCCAATCCTTCTCATCCCCACACCCTGCCAGAGTAATTAATCACCTTGTGCTAATGAGCTATTAACTAATGACAGATTGACATGTCGCTGCCTGTGTGCGCATGTCTGAGTGTGTCTGTGGAGGCATGTGTGAGTGTTTCCAGAGCCACCCTCGGCACACTAATGTGATTAATAAGGTTAAGCTCTTATTACTGAGGGAGCAACAAAAAAGGAGTACACACACACATACACACACATGCACCGGTGCACACAACGGCCAACATGCATGCACAAAAATACAAAAGTGACAAATTTCTTTCATGCACAGGGCAAAGAATGACTAGTGTCAGGCTGCTTCAAAGTATAAATAAAACTAGGGCACAGAAGAAAAGAAAAGACATCGAACGCTACCTTTCACCATATATTCTCATTACCCAGAGGCTGACTCTGCTATACACAATCACATCTCAGGGAAAAAGAGGGAAGCATTCCAGTAAAGCACTTCACTACAATTGAGTTACAACTGCCTAAAAAAAAAAGAAAGAAAAAAAAACCTATAAAAAAACTTACAAGTCTTCTTGTGTCTTTGTCAACATTTTCAGTCACTTGTCAACATTTTTACAACGATTCAGTCGACCACTCATAGGTGCCCAATTGTTGGTTTGCTGCTGCTGACACATACCAACACAGGCACACATGCCTCCTATCACGTTAAGCCTGGTTTCAGCACCACGGACAGCTACACAAAGGAGGCGCTTTATGAACACATTTCAAGAGTCCCTGAAACAGCGTCCTTTGGCGTTTTGGTGCACAGCGAGAGACTCCTTCTTTGTAATAACACTCACATCCTAATATGTGTACCGAACGCACCGAACAATTACCGTGCCAAACAGACACACTATATCAAACCGTAACGCAAATAGGAAGGTATTGCTTGAGACAGGTAGTTACGCCTGAAGAAGTCACTACCTGGAGCCTGTTTAATCGGATGTATTGGACTGTAATGTCTCTGCACTCCAATTCTAAGAGAAATGTAGTTACAGCAAGATCATTTGATACTCAAGAGGATCCTTGCACTACATAATAGCGAGTCTAACTCAGCTACATGTGAGTGCATAGCATGTAAGCGTGTATGTGCGTGTGGCAGCACATGTACTGTACTGTATGTGTGTCTGTGACCTAACAGTGCGTCCCCCTGGAGAAGTTTTGGCGCATACCGAGACTCATTTGCATTCTCGCAGCTCTCTCATTTTTTTCCGTGGCTTTAGAAGTGAACAGCTGCTTAATGGTCATAGCTCTTCAGAGACGGGACATTGGGAAGCGCAGAGGGGGTTAGCCAGGGTTTCTGCGCTGCCAAACGCACAACTACACGGGGTGGAGACACACACAAAGGCACATGCACGTGCGCGCTTGGAGCACACACCAGGTAAATCCTGGTTTAGCTATGGCTCTGAGAGTGAGATGTGACCATTTAGCAGATGTTTTCCTTCCCAATAGTGACTTTGGAGGCTTTCCACACTGTTGAATTTAACTACAATGGAAGACAAACCAAGATGCACGCGCATTACACTTGAGCTGATGTGACAACAACAGAGAGAAATCCTTTGCTCAGTATGGCTAAAACAACACTGGTACGTGTATGTTAACAGTAAGCGCCGAGCTGGTATAGCTGCATGTTCCAAGCAAGTGATAGCAGCATAATACCTTTTCTGTAATCCACTGAAATCACTTAAATCTGGATTTTTATTGGATGGATGGCTGGACGGTGCAGTGGAGGATGGTTGTAAAACCTGATTTAAAAAGCAAAAGAGGGGATTGTCAGTGGATGTTTTTAGGGGGGCGAGGGGAGGTTGAGTGCTTTCTCTATTTTTTTTTCCATGGCGCACGCAAACTTAAACCCCGTGCCACAGACACAGTGACACACATTCGAGCAAGACTACATGAAATGGCCTTCATCTCCATGCGCATTTGACTGCTTCGCTTGCCGACACACACACATGGGTTGTGTTTCATGAGATGCCAAAAGAAGGGATTTGGTGAAGTGAGAGAAGGTTATCACCTCACAGCTGGAAGTGCGAAGAGCCGTTCTGGTTCCACGGCGCTCTTCTCAGCGGGAAGCCTTGTGTTTTGACCTTTACGTGTTAGAAATTACTCAAAATTGTCAAGAGCATGTCAATGAAGCATACCAATATATAAAAAAAGGCAAATGAATGATTGGGTTGGCAGGGTTATTGACCTCACAGATCATAATTTAGTTACCGGACCTAAAAATAAATCCAAGAACAAAATGTTGAAATATATTTGATCTAATATTACAAAATGAAAGGTAGCTGTTTTGTCTTAATTGAGACAAAAACAACAGGAACTTGTTGAGGATGATAAATGCAAAATATGTCTATTTTTAAAATGACCACCTCTTGGCAAATCCATATTCAGTTCAGTTTTATTTATATGGCCTCAAATTACAACAAGAGTCACCTCGAGGTGCTTTATGTTGTGAGCTAAAGGCTGCATAATAACAGAGATAATACCCCATGAATCAGATGACTACCTATGAGCAAGCATTTGGTGAGAGTGGGGAGGAAAAATCTCCCTTTTAACAGGAATTCTCCTGCCGAAACAGATTCAGAGACGGGAGGCTCTCTGTTGTGAATGGTTGGGGTGAGGTGGGAAAGACAGGACAAAAGACACATTGCAGAGGAAAATGTATTAATCACTAATGATTAAATGTAAAGTGATGTATAAACACAGAGAGTGAAAAAAGGTGAGTGAAGAAGAAACACTCAGTGCATCATTCGAATTCCACGCTGTGGAAATGCTGTGGAAAGTAACTAAGGGAGGGTTCAGGGTCACCTGATCAAGCTTTAACTGTAAGGTTTGTCAAAAAGGAAAGTTTTGAGTCGAATCTTAAAAGTAGATTGTGTCTATGAAGACTAACTGACCCTTCCGGCCCTAACATACCAGACATGGTCCCAGTGAAAGCCAAATATTATTTACTTAAAATATGGTAAAATAAAATGTATTTAAACATGCTGAGTTTTTGTTACTTGTATTAACAGACTTATTTTTTTTTTAAAAAACAATCCCCCCAAACTCCAAATATGTCTATTTGAATTGCTTTTAAAGTGGCATTAAAAGACTTTTCTTTTAATATTTTTTTAATCGTTTTGCAGATCTTTCACAAAGTCAGTACATTATCTATATCTATATAGACAGTATGATTGGTATAATAAAAATATTTGGTTGGCAGGTGTTCTGTCTGTAACCACACCACGATTATTAGCACATCTGTTGCCCATCTGTTCCTCCTGCTATTATCCGGTGCTACTTGGGACTAAATAGAAACACAAGCTAGTATGTAAAGTATATGATTTATTATTGGACTAAAAATTTGAGCAAAAACTTAACAGGTAACTAAAAGTAATTGATAGGCAGCAGAAAATAAGCAAATGTAATGTGATGGTCAAAAAGCGAATGAATGGTTCAAGTTCGCTGCTAAAAGTGTGATCGCCAGTTTAAACGAAAACCAATAAAATACAATAGACGGCTAAAATGATTTTATTTTATTCTAAGGAATTAAAGTGCTTACAATACATGGGTAAGACTGGTCACAAAGCTTAATGAAAAAAGCATCAGGACAACAGTATTGGCTGAATGGCTGCAAAGTAGGCTAATAGGACAATTTAAGGACAAAATAAGATCTATTTAGAATGAATTCAACTGAACTCATCTGAGCATGAGAGGATTTAATGAAGATGGTTTTTTGGGTCTACCTGACTGGTCTGTGTTGTTTGTCAGATGTAAAAAAGAAAAAGAAAAAAGTTGATAAGATATGTAATAAAAAAACTCACCAAAACACAAGTGAGCTTGTTTGTCTCCTTGTTTAAAGGTAATTTTGTAGATACAATCTAGCTTTATTTTTCATCATTCATAACAATTCAGTTATTCTTGGCATTATTCTTTCTCTGACTTAAGCTTGTAAGGCAACATTTCTTTCAGGAAGTATCAATCCAGCCTCTTTCTCTGTGACTCACAAACAGGTAGAGATGTCTTAATCTGTGAGTAGCTCCTTAAAATAATCTAATGACCACCAACTTTTCTTCATTTCCTAGCCGCTATTATAACACACCGGCTTTAGCTTGTTGGTTGCACAGACTGTGATAAATGACTGGTTTCCTTGAGATGGATTGGAATATCTGTCAAGGTCTGCAATGTCTTTAGATTTTCATTTGTTTTTCTTCTTGTGTTTTTGCCTTCTACCCGTCCCCGTGTCTCCCCTCACTGCATTTTCTCTGCTTGCCTGTGTGTTTCATGTCCTCTTTTCTGTGGCTTCCCATTGTATTTTGAAGGTTATGTCCTGGCACGGCTTGCTGTTTCTACTTCCCGTGTTTGTTCTTTTTCTGCCCTCATTATTGTTTAATTTGGCTTACCAATGCCTTATTACCACTCTGAATATTTCAACAGTCACTTTGTCAAGTTATCAGCCTCTCCTCCTGCATCTTCCCTCATGTCTCATGAGTTTGTTTTTCCTATCATCTTTTTGGCTTTCCAGTACTTTTCCCGTTGGGCTTTTTAAAAATTCATTTTTATTTCGTTTTTGCTAGTCTTTTTTTACATTTCTTTTTTCTTGCAAACTACCTATCTGCTTCCTCGATAACATGCGCTTGACTGTTCAAGAACTCTCCCTTAAAAGAAAAACAACAATATCTCCTTCATGGGCTCAGCGTGACAATTTTCTCCTGATCTAAACATACAGCACCATGTTCAAAATAACAGCGGATGGATGAATGGAGTCAGACAGGGCCATTATGAGGATGCTTTTAAGTAGTTTCTGTTTGTCAATTTGTTTTAAACAAAGTGGCATACTATGTTCTTCTTCTTCTGTTATTGAGTCTGGCTGTGCATTTGCGGTCACCGTCATGAAGTGCAGAATAAATTCTACACCGAACAGATGCCTCTGCAATGCTTCAAGGGTCTAAAATATTTATACAAGGCCATACATTAATGCAAAAGAACAAAAAACTAATAAAAAATGAAAACAAAACCCCCACAGATATCAAGTATATCTGATGAAGAGTTACAAGAATTTGTAGGATCCAGACAAAACAAGGGAGGGAGACAGGACAGCTCTAACATAGAGACAAATGACCTCCTAGCACCATGAACAGGGTGGGTATGAGCAGTACCGGGTTAAAAAAAAAATCAAAGTTTGTATCCAATGAATACAGAAGGCAAAATACACAAAGGTAGATGGTGAGAGCTAGACCAAACACAAGGATTGATGGCCTTGTAATTTCTTCTATTCTGCCTGCTAAAGATGATGAATCCCTCCACGAGGAATTTAATCAAACTCCAACAGTGTACACAGGTAGTGCTACAGCTAACCTTTCATGGTTAAGCAAACAGCGCGGTACAAACAAATACAAAGCTTACGCGTAACCTTATATGTGACGTGAAATAAAAATACACATAAATTCTCAAATTCTGGCCTCGATTCAAAGTCACGTTATCCAGCCATAAACAAACACTACAGTCCAGAATGCATGTGTGCATTTTCCTGCTGGAAAGTGTGTGTACGTGTCCTGTATTGGCTCTTTATTGTGTAGACTGAAGAGATTACAATACCCAAGCCTCATGGATCAATACTCACAAGCTATGGACATATGAATTGCTTGTGGCAATGTAAGGAAGACCACAAAACTTGTGCAAGGAAGAATAACCCTTGGGGGAGGGGAGGGGCGACGTAACACTGTGTGTGTTTGTGTGTGTTTGAGCTTGTTGCCAGAGTCAGCTGTGCATGCTTAAAATAGTTATTGTTAGTCAATAAGCAATTTCTGTGTGAGAGGCTTCAATATACAGCCTTATTAATTCAATTACAGCAGTCGGCCTTGACTCGACAGTAAAATATGCAGAAAAACAGAGAGTTGCAGAATGGAGCGAAAGCAAGAAAAGGGGGTAAGAGGAGAGAAGAAGCAGGTGAGTTTGGGGGTTTCTGTCATTATGATGGATAGATCAAGCGAACAGGGGCTCCCACAAGGAGGGATATAAAAATAGGCGAGCACCTCTCTCTTGCCGGTGCTCCACTCTGCCCATTTATCGAATCACAAGTCTCCTCGTTTTGTGATTCCCTTTCTTTTCACCTTCGACTGCCGTGGCCTTGCGCTTCCCCTCTCAAAACTATTCTTCTTCACTGGTTTCTCCCAGCATCCTCCTCCCCTCCTTCCTTCTCTGCTCATTGACGTGACTGCTTACCCCCACATCCAGCACAGACAAAACACAAAACCAATCCATCCCACTGGGTTTCTTCTTCATCACACTCAGCCAGAAAGGGTTTTTTTGTTTTACTGATCCCAGATGACACACTAATTCAGTACCCACAATTTTTCCCCTTCTTTTTTTTTTTCTTATGAAAAACCTATATTTACACCCAGGGATTGCTTAGAGACTCTTCTGTCCTTTTATCTCAGTTGCCTTTCCCTGCTTTGTATTCATGCTGCTATACAGATTCAACACATTCAAACTAGTGGTCTATGAGGGATACTAATGGAAGTCGTTCAGAGCACAACTTATTGTCCTGTGTGTCTCAAATGATCAACAAACCAAACAGCGCAGAGACCGCTAAGGAAAGAATAGAAACAGTCCTCTGCTGCTTCCCCCCCAAGTTTTCACCCAAGTCTCACTTCCATTCTTCTTCTGTCCTCCCCAATCTCTATCACTTTCTCACTCATTAACCACACCCCCACTGCCATCCCTCCATTCCTCTTCCTCGCTCTCTGGAGAGGAAAAACAAACAGCTGTCAGGGTCAGGCTCGCAGATGAATTCCAAATGACTTTGAAGGGCAGAGGGGCCGACCAACTTTCTCTAGAGGAGAAGCTGGTTACAAACATGCACGCAAACAGCATAGAATAAATATGGTCCATTCATCGAATCCCCCACCCCCAATACCACACTCACAGAAGCAGAGTGCTGCTACTCCTTGAATCAATACTGTGTCTTAAGTCGGCCTGCTGTCAAGGTAAAGGGAGCTTGTGTGTGTAAAATGGATCTGTGGGTGGTTACACACACACACACACACACACACACACAAACACCCGCATTTGCTGAAGTGTGTCAGTGAGAGTGTGTACACAAGTGGCCAAAGCTTGCTCCCATGTGATGACACAGATATTGTAAATCTCGATAAACATAGAGGCATTGAGCACAGGTTTGCTCACTTCCTCTTTGATTTATTTCACAAGTCCTCCTTCAAACTTTCTAAAGACGCAAGAAGTCAATGTCTCCTTCACCAGCTTGCCACCCATGGCTCCATTTGCAGCTCTCGCTGGGTCAAGATGAGCCGATGAATCATTTTTCATCTTATCAATCATATCTATGCGGTACCTCTCCATCTTGTCTGTTGAGTCCACTCTCTATCACTGTCTGTTACCATTCATCCATCATGAATAAAGGAGACCTTTGAATTATTCAGTGGTGCTAAGCAAACGTTTAATCAAGGCATTAGCGCCATTCTTAATTCTTTCATGATGTTTTCTCACTGGTAGCGTCCTCTGAAGGACCTCAAAGGTCACAGGCCCCCGGGATTCTGTTTGCTTGACCAGGATCATGGAAAACATGGTTACCTTTTTCCTTGATCTATACCCTGGTCACACTGACTGATTACAACAAAACAAAAGTTAATAAACAGAGTTATATGGACAGATTTGTCCATATAACCCTTTGATCCACAAGGGGTCCAGTCATTTTCAAGACACAACCAGCTAGGCCTCTATGTAAGACTGCTGCTCCTCCCTGAGTTTGGTTCTGCTGGAGGTTTCTTCCTGTTAAAAGTGAGGTTTTCATTTCTACTGTCGCCACGTTCTTGCTTAGAGTGGGTTATCTGATTGTTGAAGTAATCTAAAACCCACTATATCCACTTTTTACCTAAACCAAACAACTTTTTCCAAAAGTCAAATGTGTCATGTTAGGAAGAGTGACCATGTAAAACCAACTCAAAACATTTACTGCAGCTTGTTTGATCAAACTACTAGAAAGGATAGTGTTAGTTTAAACTGACTGTACCAGCTGCATGTTGCCTTGTTATGGGTGCATCTGAAATTATTATTATTATTTTATTTCTTACCCATCTGTATATATTGAATAAGAGCCTCACTACAATGCAATGTATGTATGCTTACTATATGCCGGTGCTAATTTGTTTGCTATAAATAAAACCACGATGGTTGATTAGATTCAGTGTTAAAATGAAAAAAATGAGAGAGTAATAATTTTTCCAGCCACACATGTAACTTGTACTCATGTCTCACAGGTTTCAACACTGGCTGACGAAATTTAATTCAAGACTTTTTAGCACTCGGGTATACGTCTGTGTGTATGTGCCTGCTCGTGTGTGCGTATTAGTCCTTCCAAGTCTTTGAGTTTTGGCAGCAAGATCAGAGGAAATGTGTGTTGTTGTGTTTGCGAGTGTGCGTTCGTGATTTTGTGTGTGTGTCACAGAGAGAGAGAGAGAGAAAGAGAGAGCGAGTAGGCATGAAAGTGAGATTCTGCTCTGAGACGTTTGATGTCGAAGAACAGCGTCTGCTGTCTGTCTGCCAACTGCCAACCCTCTATCACCGTCCCAACACATGGCCTCCGCAAAGTGTGTGCATGCGAATGCGTGTGTGTGCGCAAGTGGCCTGATTAGGCGGGGACTTGGCGATGTGACACTGCTACAGAGCTAGTTAGACTCATAACGTGCACCTCACTGTGTCACAGTGTTAATGTGTGGGCCTGAGAACGCAAAATAGGATTTCGTTTTGAATCACATGACAGAGATGGAGGAAGAGGTGCGTGTGTGTGTGTGTGTTTGTGGGCGTACTGGAAAGGGTGAGTAATCTGTCACATTTTATACCTCTCATCTTTCACCAGTGATCTTTGGATGGCTCCTTAACATACAGAGTCAAGTATACTTAAGCCTAATTGTTAATGTTGTGTATGTGTGGCTCTGTGCATGCATATGCTGTATGTTTATGAACATATCTTTGGATCGTGTTTGTCCATGTGTGTGTAGACTGTGTTGCAACACTTTGAGAAATACTGCAAAAGCTATTCCAACATGTCTGCAATTACAGACAAGCAAATCCTGTTTTTAACTTTAACTCCAACTTTGTCCAACTAAGGTTAAAAGAGTACAAAATACGCTTGCGAAACAAAGAAAAAGAAATAAAAAAAAACAGCAAATGAGACATACCGCTTGCTATATTTGGCCTCAGAAGGCCAAGGGATCCCTTTATGACGAGTTTTACTTTGCTAAGAAGCAAAAACAGAAAAGATCCGAAAACGTCTGAAGAACTGAAAGCCAGGGGAACAAAAAACATTAAAAGGGAGATGGAGAAGAAAGGAGAAAAATGAGATCTGTTTAAAAAAAAAAAAAAGTCAAACACTTGTCTTGACTCACACTAGCAGACGTGCGTGCCTACGCAAACTTAAGCACAAACAAACAAAATAAAAACAGTGATTGAGGTACTAACAGATGCGCGCGTACAAAAACCCCCAAAACATACTGAAACATTGGCAGAGCAAAGGGCTCAAAGATCAGGTGAATCTACAGAGCAAAAGACACATGGGTCTTTCTTTTGCACCCTTCTTGACATTTTCACTCTGATAGGGCCAGATATAGCTCTCCTGCCTCCTCACAGCTCACAAACACGCACACTGTGAGAATGAATAGTTCAAGATCGAGGGGGAGTGAGTTATTTTGGAGGAAAAAAAACAGAACAGAATATGGTAACAAGAAAAAAAGAAAGCGAACACTGGAGAAGCGATGGAAACGTCTTGTGGCAACAGACAAATAAGTGGTGCTACTGGAGTGATCCCGGCACCTCGTGTCGGCTACATTGATGAGGAAATTCACAATGCTGAAAGGCTTGAGAAATTGAAGAAGAAAAAGCAGAATGAGATGGGGCCTAGAATCAAAAGTAAGAAAAATCAATACAGAGGCTCGAGACAAGATACAAAAGGACTTGAGACTGAAAACTGGTTTACACTGAATAGATAAAGACGTGGAATTTTCTCAATGCTTTGTGCCCTTTGTGTGATATTTGCGCTTGCAATGTCGTGTCTCTATTGTCTTTGGATAGAAACATAGAGGCAAGAGCGCTCCACCGATCTGCAATTAGTCGGTTCTGAGGGCTGTGTTGCATTAATTACGCCCAGGGGTGACAGGAGCATAATAATATTGATCGGTTTGGATGATTCCGATTTAGTCTTTTAGTTGCCAAGGTGTGGGGTGAAAGTTACCTGATGACTGCATCTGCATACGTAATGTCTCAATATCATCAATTCTGGCCAGTGCTGGGTCACGTGTTAACCTAAGACTGCCTTAGAAATTTGATTAATTTCGCAGTTTGTCTCTACAGCTGTCTGTTTTTTGTGAGCATTATCATATGACAGCTCTTGTAACCTACTTTTGTTTATAATACTATGTGGTTAGGTTCAGGAAAACATGCTCGGGGGGAAAATAGCAGATGGCATAATGGACTTGTATGTATATTGCACCTCAAAACATCTTCTAGTCTCACCCATCCAGTCAGTCAGCACTTTTTGTCTAACATTCACACACACATACAGATGCACAGGAGGATGCTTCGACATGCAGAGGTGATGAGCTGGGGTTTGATACGCCAACCTTCCAATTGGTGGACGACTTGTTCCACCACTTGACTCGCAGCCACCAGACTTCAGGGTACTCAAACTTCTTTTGACTGCCTTGACTCCCTTGCAAGGGGTCATGACACTGGATAATCATCCTGATGGTTCCAATCTCAGTTTCGGGGATCTATCACATGCCAGGCAAATGTACTAAACAAGGGCTGCCATTGTTCTTAAGTATATGATGGTAAAGCGTCCAGATTTAGGATATATGTGCAATAAGTTGGGAGTAAGACCCATCTCACCATTGCAATTACCCACTGAGTACTGGCACTCATGCCAAAGGACACCTTGTGTGTACCTCTCAAACATGAGCAGTTTTGCCAGAATCTGGAAATGAAAATAGGTTTTTTCTTTCCATCCTGACATAATGTGGTTCTCTCATTTCCAAAGATCTACTGTTAATTGACGATTAAACAATTTTATCAGATCTTTTATAGATGTTTATCATCACTTAACATTTTAATTAAAACCCACTGCTGTTAAATGACCCACAGCTACAACAGATTTACAGTTCTGAATTGGTACAAGAAGAACAATTAGTATCATAAACTTTAGATTTAAGATCTTAAGACACTTGTCAGATGATACTTGTTGCAGTTAAACGACTCTGTGTTTGAGAAAAACAACTAATGGTTTTCTATGGCACTTTAATACTGTTTCTGTGCAATGAGCAGTGCCAGTGTGGAAGTATAATGGCAGGAAGGTTTGAACAGGATTTGGACTGCCTCTCTCTTTTAATCCTTAGCATATGCTCTCAACTAACAACAGCATTTTAGTGATGTCGTAATCCTGCAAAATGTTGCTGAAATAGATACAAAGCTGCTGTTTGTTTTAATTTAAAGCAGATCTGTTGGCATTGACCGCTGATGGTTGCTACTACTGAGGCGGCTGTGTTTTGTGCACACGCTTACAACCTTCGGCATCAAGATATAGTTTTACAGTATTTTAATTCATACCAATTTTTTAAAACATCCCTCTGCAACTGATCTCAAGTATAAGCTTATGTAGGATACTGTAACGGATATCAGCAACTTGCTGTTGTCTCCTAAAATAGATAGTTATGACTTTGCAAAGGGACCACTGGGGACAATGGATGGGGTAGTCTAGAGTGACCCATTGATTACGTACAAAGGTGACCGTGGCGCACTATCGATTGCAACTGGGCAGGACAGACATACTCCTGCATAAACCGGACAAAGCTTCCAATTTGACAAAATGGAGAAAAGAGAGGAGATGAAGACAGACTGAACACTTCTCCTAGGTTTTTTTTTCTTTTGTAAAGTCAAGACATTATGAAAATGGCAGCTGATGAGAATCCAAATAGTCATATTTCTCTGTTCTCTGGGCTTTCGCCTGACTGCCTGCCTGTACAACTGATACTTGGCTTTGCCATGGAAAGGGCTCAAAAAGGAAGATTTGGGACCAGCTGAGATACCAGGCTGTCTCCATCCCCGTTTATGGAGATGGAGGATAAAGTCAGATACTTGTCTGATGATTAGCCAGCGCTGAGTATTAAGTGGCAAAACAAAGAAGACTTGCACAATTAGAGGTTAGCGACTCGAATATAGATCTATTCATCTCATCTCTTTCCTCCCATTTGACTCGCCGTGAAACAAAGCCAACCTATTAAAGCAAGTATTGAGTGGAGAAGAAATGGTTTTAACAGAAATATTGACATTACCACTGCCTGCTTGTTTCTGCTGAGCAGGGCGCTTTTAATCGGAGTCTGTTTCTTCGTTTGGTATCCATACAATAACTGAGCACAGTGTTTAGGTTTTATGAATGCAACAAATTCATGAGGAAGGATGGTCTGTGCCTCGTGTTTAAAACCAGTGAATTACTATATATGTGTTATATGTGACACGACTGATGGGTACATCTTTTCATCACAGTGGTGCTTGTTGGATAGTGTAACTGAGATATCGTAAGGTTTATTCACACTTTAATTTACCACTACAGCACTAGTGGCAATGAGAGAAAATAACTGTCCAATCAGAGATAATTACCTAAATTTGCTACTGTAATGCCTAACACCCTCGCAAGCATCAGGCTCATAAGAGGAACCTGCTACTTCAAGTCTGTATGTGTGAAACAGTCATCGACAGTAATCATCAATAGCGAGAGCACCTCTTTAATCTTAATCTAGCAATGACGTTCCATAGGTGGGTGCATGTGTGCTATAGGTGTCTCTTATTAAAAATGTTGCTCTCTGCTGCCAGACTGTACCTGCCTTTTTATCAGGTAATCTCCCACTCCTTCTCTTTCACACATAAACAAACACTGGCCGGCAGAGACCTGCAAGGTAACGCCATTGCATGCCTCGCCATGCTGTGTGATGCCCCGCGGTGCTGCGCTCCATTCGGTGAGGCAGCATGAAGCACAAATCAATATGGATTAAAACTCTGTAAGGCGCTATCTACTCACCTCCTCGCACTACATACAGAAGGGAAACGTGTGCACTTAGTATGCCAGATTGCTGAATTTCCCCCCTTTTAAATCAGAGAGGAAAAGTGAAGAGTTTGAGATAAGCTAGCTGTAAAGTAAGGGTTACCCTGACAATGAAGAAAAGCACCTGTGCTGCGTCCAGCTCACGACACCCGTGGTTCATATCCATCATGCTGCTTAGAGGGCAGCATGATGGGGGGGCTGGAATCAGCACCTCATTCCACCTGCCACACCTAGACTGAGCGTCGCACACGAGGACTCACACATGCACATGGAGTGACAGCCCTGGTGGTAGGCCTCAACCCCCATAGCAATGGTGGGCCTCCCACAGTGCACTGCAGGACACCAGAGATTATCCCGACACTTGCAGACAGTCACAGAATGTTAATCCTCAGCCATCTCTTCTACTGTGCTGTTAAATCTGGATCTTACTCTCAATTGCTCCTCCTACAAATCTCCCTTCTTTCTTTATCCATCACTCACCACATCCTCTCCCCCACAATCCACTAGAATCTTCCTCAAATTCCCTGCTCTAACCCCTTCCTACCGCCTGTTTTTAACTCCATCCTCTCCTCCCCTAAAATCTCTTGATCCCTGTTTTCTACTCGAGAGCGACAAGGCATCATCCCCATTTTTCTCTTATCCTTTCTCTCCGCTCCCAGCCCAGCCCTCGCTATCAGCGATCTTCTCATCCCCAAGAACACAAAACACCAATCAGCCTGTCATAATCACTCTGTTGGAAGAGGAAGCTCTGAACGCCAAGCGCAGCTGCTACGTGTTGAATTAGAGAAAGCAGAAATGCTAACGCTGCAGCTCATAGTAGTATGGGTTGTTTTTGTTGTTGTTGCTTGAACATTTTACTGGATGCGTTCTATTTTTAAATATGCAGAAAAGGGAATTCGAAGGTTTATTAACTACACTGTTGATTCCATTCTGCTAATGATAATACTGATTCTCATTCCTTTTTTATTTGTATCCTGGAACAATAAAGCGACAGCTGCCGGGACTGTTCATTTAAAAAATTACAGAGGAACAACCTCTGAATGGTATCTGGTCTCCCGCA
Organism: Rhamphochromis longiceps; assembly: GCF_057381845.1. NCBI lineage: Eukaryota > Metazoa > Chordata > Actinopteri > Cichliformes > Cichlidae > Rhamphochromis > Rhamphochromis longiceps. Next base: position 27,177,808 of record NC_140558.1, read on the forward strand.
GCTTCCCTTCTTATTCACTGCGATTTGACTCATAAAAATTGCCCTCTACAGCTTGTACTTTTTTTTAACTACTCGTCCCAAAGGATTTTTCATCAGGACACTGTGTCTGCTAACTTCCAAACAATAAATGCAGTTTACGATCTGTCAGCAGTCTCCAGCCCGTTAACTTCCTCATACTGCTGTTGTCATGCAAAACACATGCAAACTTCTTGTCTTCATATACGTCAGCAACTTTCCACCACTGGTGATGTTGAAGAGTCAATAAAAGTAAGGTTGAAATGTTTTCTGTGATGCACTTAGATCTTAATTAAACATTAAGAAATACAATCACGGTGAAAAGAAAAGGCTCGCTCTTTCCCTTCTAAGGTTTGATGGGTCATAGAAATTGAAAAAAAAAACAAACAAACAACAAATCCACAAGCTACATCTCATACTCTAGAGCAGGGGTGGGCAAACTTTTTGATTCGTGGGCCACATTGAGTTCTAACATTTGACAAATGGGCCGGAACAGGAGTAGATAGATGGCATGCTTTGAAAACATCACCTCATTGGGGGAAAAATACACATCTTGGGATATGGAGAAAACATGTGCTTTAATTTCATTTTTTTTAAATGAAGAAAAGCATTACAATAAAATCTCTGACTTCGAAATGAGCCTTTAAACACTGAAAATCAAATAAATGAACATTTTATTTTAAAGCACTGAAAGTTCTGTTATCCTTCAGGATATCACATCACTCTCCTCCTAACTTTTTTTTTTTTTTTTTTTCCAAAAACGGTAGGAGATGCAGATGTACTTGTCCTGTTCCTTTTATTCAATTTGTTTCCCCGGTGCCAAAAGTCAACAACGACCAGTGCAAGTTCGAAACAGTTGCAGCAAGTCAGTCTGTGAAGCGTTATATTTGATCTGCGCGCACTGTTCATTTTAACAACGTGCGTATCACGGAGACACACATTTTAATGGGAGCAGTGTTGTTGGTCTCCTTTTTTAGCCAGCGCATCAAAGTCTGGAGTTAGTTTTGTTGTGGCGATTCTCAGGATTGATCTGAGGTGTAGGTCTGTTAACTTGGATCTGTGGCTGGCTTTGTTGATGTTCATGACGCTGAATGTCTGTTCACACACGAAGGTAGAGCCGAACAAAGCCAACATCATCTGCGCTTTTCGCCTTAGATTTGGAAACGCGGCATCATTGAGTGAAGCATAGAAGTCATTTAGTTTCAGAGAGCTGAATTTCTCTTTTAAGGCAGGGTCGGACTGAAGGTCGATGAGTTCGAGCTGAAGCTCCTCTGGAGCTGTTTCGGGGTCTTGTGACAGAGGAAAGGCCACCAATTGAAGTGACTTGTCAATTTTATCGAAATCCAAAAACCGACGGCAGAATTCTCCGTGCAGTGCATCCAGTGACTCACTGTATTTCTTTACTTTTGCTCCGGCCTCTTTCAGCGTGGCTAGTGTAGGAAAATGAGTGAATGACTTGTTCAAAATCTGCCTGGAGAATAAAGCCAGCTTGGATTTGAAGGCTTTCACGTTTGTGTGCATGTCATGCACAAACTGCTCCTTCCCCTGCAGTTTCACGTTGAGCTCATTCAAGTGTGAAAATATGTCCGTAGCAAACGCGAAGTCACACATCCAGCTCTTGTTGCTCAGCTCAGGAAATTCATCAGTCTTCCCCTGCCGCTCCAAAAACATGCCAATCTCCTCTTTGAGCTCCCACACTCGTTGAAACACTTTGCCCAAACTCAACCAGCGGACACGGGAGTGATAAAGCAGGTCCTGGTGATCCGCATCAGTTTCCTCCAGGAACGCAATGAACTGACGGTGCTGAAGTCCCCGTGCGCGTATGAAATTGACAAGTTTCACCACAGGATTCACAACATGATTCAGCTGTAACACCGATTTACATAGAGATTCCTGGTGGAGGATGCAGTGGAGGAAAATCACATCCTGGTCAGGGTTTTCATCTTTCACTTTATTCTGGATTCTCCTCAGCAGGCCAACGTTTTTTCCCGTTAAATTTGGAGATCCATCTGTGGTGACGTTAACAAGCTTACTCCAGGGAAGCTTCATGTTTTCGATGGCAGCAGACACCCGTTCAAACAAGTCCTCTCCCCGTGTTTGTCCTTTCAGAGACTCCATTGTCAAAAACTCCTCCGTTATTTCAAAGGTTTTGTTGATTCCTCGGATAAAAATCAGGAGCTCAGCAGTGTCTTTGACATCATTGCTTTCATCCAGTGCTACAGAATAAAAAGTGAATGACTTCGCCTTTTTGTTTAATATGCTGGTGATATCTTCATCTATTAGTTCTACACGGCGAGTCACTGTCCGCCGTGATAAACTGATTTTCTCAAATTTGTCTTTGGTCTCCGGGCACAAAATACCTGCTGTCTCTACCATACATTCTTTTAAAAACTCGCCCTCTGACAGTGGTTTGCTGGCCTTTGCTATTTTGAATGAAAGCATAAAACTGGCCTTGGTACTTGATTCTTGAATGGCAGTTTGACGGTGAAAAAAACTTTGCTGAGCCTTCAAATTAGCTGCCAACTTCTCAGCAGCAGCTTCCCGTTCTTTAGTTGAGAGCTTGCTAGCATAATTTGTGTGCTTTGTGGCAAAGTGACGGCTAATATTATACTCTTTAAAAACCGCCACAGTTTCTTGGCATATCAGGCAAACAGCAGATGATCGGTGTACAGTGAAAAAATATTTAGTTGTCCACTCCTTTTTGAACACTCGACATTCTCTGTCCACTTTCCTTTTCTTGGGTCCGCTCATCTTCATAGAGGGGCGGTAGGTCACAGGGTAAAGTGCAAACGTGGAGTAATAGGCCTACGCCGCTTCACCTCAACAAAGCCAATATATCTAGAGTGCGCCATCTAGTGAGGAAACATCAGAATTGCAGGGGAAATAAAACGAGAACATGGCAGCGCAAGTTTGCAAAGTTACAGCTGAACATACATGAAGATGTTTCGCAATAATGCAACGCCGTGTTTGGAGCAAACCAAACACAGCATCAACGCCTGATATCAACTGTCAGGCACGGTGGTGGAGGGGTAATGATTTGGACTTGTTTTGCAGCCACAGCATCTCGGTACCTTGCGGCCACTGAGTCGACCATGATCTCCTCTCTATGAAATTTGACAGCGAAAGCTTGGCTGAAACTGAGTCCCACAACAGGACAACGATTCCAGGCACAGCAGCAAATCCACAATAGAACGTGTCAAAAAGGAAAGAATAATGCTGTTGTTAAAGTTGAGACGAGTGGGCCAGAATTCCTCCACAGCAACGTGAGAGACTGATAAAGTCATACAGAAAATTGTTACTTCAAGTCAGAACCACATTACTTTTTCTTCTATCCAGATGCATAAAACCTAAGTAATGCAAGAGTGCATACTTTCTTCTTACAATGACTGTACTGTCAATCTGTAAAATGTATCCTTAAATTATTTACACATATTATAGTTTGTAATTAACTCACTCTTCCATATTGTTCTAGAGTGCCCTAATCACAAGACCCTAGGGTCATCCACACTTCAACCGGTGGTGACATTAACCAATGCTGTGACATTTTTTTTCTGTCTTTTTAGTCGCTTCTCATCTCACAGCTTCATGTATTATGCAAATATTCAACAAACAAAATAGTTACATGATTCAGCGACGTCTGAGAGCAGAATAAAGCATCAAAAGCACACTAGAGATGTCTTTTGTTAATGGTTACTTTTTTAACACTGTATGGCAGTTCAAAATGTTCTGATGCTGTTCGTTTCTGTTTCTGTGACAAGCTGCAAGCTTTCTGCTAGTTTACCATCTAAAGTATCTGTTTTCACAAATTATATATTATTAGAAATTACTGATATCACACTATTTAACCAACTGGAAGGGCTTTTTACACTGTGTGACGCTGTCTGAGAAGAAAGATGGCTGTCGTCAAAGGAACGCGGTCAGCTCTGAGGTCATCAATCCAGAACAGCGATCCTAGATCGCGCTGTGAGAAATGTTTGGAGCTTTGGCGACTACAGTGAGCCTGCAGCAAAACCGAGGCGGTGTCAGAAACATAGGATTACACTCCCACAGCGTGGCTGCTGTTACAACCCACATGTACTAGCCAACAAATCGGTTTGTGATTGGTCAGTGTGACATTTTATATGTGCCATTTAAAGAAAAAAGCCTATATTGATTTAATAGCGTTATTGGAAGGAGACAGCCAAGACTCTCTCACCCACTGTCATCACCCAAACAAAGCCACGCAGCCACTCTGAAACTATACACACATTAGACAAGAACATTAACAAGTGCACAGCAATTATTATCAAATTAGAATACAATGTTCTACTGGGACACCATCAGTCTGGTTTGGAGCAGCAGTGGGATGCTCAAAAGAAACTGTTTTCTTCACATCACTGAACCATGGAGTTATTTATGGTCATTAAACAGTTACAGTCACTGATCACCCCCTAACTAGATAAGAGGTCCATGCCCTGTTGGTAAGCCCTGGTTTTGTCCATAGGGTGATTGTGTTTTGTATGGAAAGCAAAGTCAAAATCAATGTGAATGTGGGAAGGAAACATCAAAAGGAAACCGACAGTGTTGCTTTAGTTCATCCCAAGCGAAACATCACCGTCTGGATCAAATTCATCTAATAATTTTGACTTATTTTCATTTATGCTAATACAGGGAAAGTCAGATCACCAAAGTGATTAAGGTTTATCGTCTGGGTACCACGAGATTTGTGAAAAATGTCCAAAATGATCTGGCAGTATAAGGTTACTACTATTTCAGAAAGTGTGAGAACAGTGGAAAAAACTTCTAAGCATATATAATAAATGTTAGACATATAGAAGTGAGTGTTAACAGATGAATAAGCAAAAACAAAACAAAACAAAAACAAGCAAGAGACACACACAACAAAAAGGCACAATAATTGTATAGGTCTTTTCAGGTCTAGTTATGTACCTATGCATGCTGAACATTGGAGCTCATATCAATATAACTGTTGAGAAGACTGATGATAGAGTAGCTTGTTGTCCTCTACAGTGACTGGTGGGGTTGTATATCATTCTTTGGACATCTGACATCTGTATGAATGATTTAGCCAGTAGACAGTTTGTCAGTTATTGGTTTCAGATTGTAGACGTTGATAAGGCTGTCATCTTCAAAGATGTGCATAAAGATAGTTGGCTGCTTTACACAATTAAGTATTTATACTCATATAGCATGTCGCTGAAGTTAAATTAATTTAAACAAGGAAATACATGATAAATAATTTTATTTTATAATTTGAATTCTTTCATTTTAAATATAAATTACATGGACCTTAAATGATATTTAAAGCCCATGGTGCTACTGAAGCGCTGAAACAGAGTTGAAATACACCGAAATGAAATACGGCTTTAATAATTGCAGAACTCGTGGTCGGAGAATGAGAGTTTTTTGATTTGTGCAGTTGTCAGGATTTGGCTGATGACCGTACTGTATGTTCTATATTAGTATCAGGGAGGAGCCGGCGATTTAGATGGGAACTTTCTCATCTTTTTTTTTCCATTTACCTAAATTGATATAGTTTCTTTTTTTATTGCTACCCACTCTCAAAGTAAATGCATGCGAATACAATAAAGCCGTTCCCACCTATTGTATTTCTTGTGCGCTATAAGGCAAATGCAATATACAGTTTTTTAAGATTTTAATTTCCAGAGAAGTCATGCTATTTACTCACCACAGAACACTGCGCAAAGCAAATAGTATATTTCTGACTTGCTTCCACGGACAGAAAGTAATAAAATAAGGCATTGAGGGAAATTATCATCAGCAAATATCAAAGGTAAAAACTTTGCTTCCATAAGGATTTAAACTGAGCCAGAAAAGCAAACTCTGTGAATTTATGAAGCAACAATTTTAACCTGAAAGTGTCAGTGTCACAGCCCTCCGTTATTTGTTTATTGTAAAAGTGTGGGTCAGAATATGTCAAGAAGATAAACCTTTACATGATCCGATTTAGATAATCTGCGCTCCAACATCTCCTCACGTCTTTGCTGCCACGTGAATGAATACCTTTGTATTGCCTTCAAGGTTGCGAACTTGAGAAAAATCCTGCTAAACGAACCATAATGGTATTAAATAAAAAATAACCTTCAACCTCTAACATAAAAAAATGTTTATTTTCCTTTTCTAATACGCACTCTGCTCTTACTCCTTTCTACCACTTCTTACTAATAAAAACAGATGAAAACTCTGCGGCCCAATAACGCGAGCATTAACACTAACCCACGCTCACAGAGACAAACAATCTCTGAAACAGGAGTAAATATGGCTGACTTTTCAATAGTGGAGGAGGAGAAAAAAAATGGACCCTCTGGGAAATTTTCTCTGATCAAGTGCAAAGAGATTAACCAGTTGGACGTGTGCTAATGAACAGAAGATCATAATGAGAGGCGCTCGTAAATGTAGATGAGGCATGTGAAGAAGAACAGTGGCTTCGTCTTGTATCAGATGAAACACAAGAGTAATGTACGGAAACCAATTATTTTACTGTTCCCTTTCTACCCAACATCCTGACACTGTCTAATGATGGACTGATGAAAATGTCAAGTCTTGATTTAAAGCGTGGATAGGAAAATAATGCTATAATAATTTCCAGCGGTAGCCAAGTTAGAAAATAGGATTACATAGGTTGCAGTGCCTATACACAGCAACTAATATACACTTCTCAAAAAAATTAAAGGAACACTTTTTAATCAGAGAATAGCATCAAATAAATTTAACTTCTGGGATATTGATCTGGTCATTTAAATAGCAGAGGGGGTTGTTAATCAGTTTCAGATGCTTTGGTGTAAACTCCTGCAGGATGGCACATCAATATGTTTGCTGTGTCGCCCAGCACCATGTCTAGAGCACGGAGGAGATTCCAGGAGACGTGCAGTTAGTCTAGGAGAGCTTGACTTGGTTGTAGAAGGTCCTTAACATATCAGCGGGACTGGTATCTGCTGTTTTTTTGAATGAGGAACAGGGTGAGCACTTTGAAAGCTGCAAACCTGCAGCAGGACACGGCTATGAATGTCTGATTAAAAAACAAACAGAAATAGACTTAATAAGGGTAGTCTGAGGAACCAACACCCTTCCTCTCGTGGACCTTGTGCTAACTGCCTGGCACGATTGAGCCAATTAGCATTTGCCATAGAATACTAGAATTGGCAGGTGCACTACTCGTGCCCTGTGCTTTTCACAGAAAGAAAATGTTATCCTGAGCACATGTGACAGACATGAAAGGGTCTGGAGATGCCGTGGAAAACTCTATGTTGCCTGTAACATTGTTCACCATGACTGCAAATGGGTATCAGGATGAAATCCTTGGACCCATTGTCGGACCCTATACTGATACAGTGGGTCCTGGGTTTCTCTTGGTCCACAACAATGCCCAGCCTCATGTGACGAGAGTGTATAGGCAGTGGAGGATGAAGGAATTGATACCACTGCCTGGCTCCCATGCTTGCCAGACCAGAATCCAATACGTTCCAATAATCCAGTACCTCAGAGACATTATGTTTTAGTCCATCCGGCGCATTGCATCCTCAGACCATCCAGCAGCTCAGTGATGCCCTGCTCCAGATCTGGGAGGGGATCCTACAGGACACCATCTAATGTCTCATGCATACAAGCACGTGGTCAAACTATTAAGTACTATTTTGAGTTGCTGTAACGAAACTTTGATAAAATGGACTATATCGGGGGGTTTTTTACTTTGATTTTTGCAGTGCCTTTGAATTTTGCCCTCTGTAGTCTAATAATTTCCATTTCCATCAAACAATGTCACAGCGTTCTGTTCCTAACACATCATCGGGTCTATATCAGTGTAGATATTCAGCATGATATTTCTTTTCCCATTGACCCGATGTGTTTTCAGAGTGTTCCTGTAATTTGTTTGAACAATGCATATTACTACCAGTTAAATATCGTAGCACATCACATACAAGGGGATCTAAAATGGGTTCAATAATCACAAGGAGGCTACAGTCAGTTGTGACTTACTGATCACATAGTCTCCGAATGGATCGTCATCATCCTCATCATCCAGGTAAGCTGGAGCAGAAGTAATGGAAGAAAGAAAAGGCGAGAGAAAAGAAACAAACAAAAAAAAGATTGTGAAAAATCAAGAGAGAAAGCATGAGAAACAAACCAAAAACAAAACTGAAAGTGCTCAAGACAATCAGAGAAACGAAAACAAAAACAAAGCGAATTTCAGTCTTCTAACCTCCGATCATCTGCCTTTTTTTATACTCATTCTTGTTCTCAGCCTGATACTTCCAGCCTTCATTAGGAGGCAAAGCGCTGACCATTAAACTACAAAAGTAGTTTCAGCACCACGCGGAGGAAAATATGATCACTCATAATTGACTAGAGAATTCTCAGCTTGCTCTCAGCGCTGCTTCTCACCGTTACACTCCTTTCCCCCCTCTTTCTCTAGGCAGGTTCTGACGATGGCATGAGAGCCCATTACGGCTCACTAAATTCCCTATTAGGATGGCAGCACAGTCGTCAGCAAGTTACAAGTCCAACACAAACGATATTTTACAATGTGTGTAACTTCTTTTTAAAAACTGATAATAATATTGTTACTATGAGTGGACCCTCACTGCCTGCTTACACCAGCAAGTTGGCACAATAACGCATATTTGACTGCCCTCTTTGTCAGCTGTATAGGAAAATCCCTCCCTCATCATCCTCTTTCCATTTATTCATCGTTTAGGTTTTCCTCTTCTTCTCTGCCTTTCTATCACTCCCGGTTCCCTTCCCTTAATGTGAGTTAGCATCCATCTACTGAAATCGATATCCCGGGGCTTTTATTAAACACTGCTCTTATGCATCTGTGTGTGTGTCTGTGGTGTGGACCTGCCTGCCCGTCTTTGTGCATGTGTATTATCAGCTCCAGGTCCAGCAATACCATACAGTCAGAAATGCTCGACAAGGACAGGGAAAATTTTTTATTCATCGCTTAATTTTGTGCGAGTGTGTGAGCACGTATGAGCACCATGTTGAATAGACCAATCATTATTGATCCTGACTGCGGGGCATATTTCAAACCCTTGGCTTAACCAGAGGACATACGCATGCAGATGGATGCTGCATGCGCGTGTGTGTGTGTCTATTACCACTTTTCTCATTCCGGCATGCACGGCGCTTAGTACATGGACAAAAAGTCCTTGAACCGCTGGGTGAAGTATGGAGGTGTACGCACACATACACATAGCATGCGCACGCTCTCAGTGGTGTGTATTTCTGAAAGCGAACTGTCAGTGCTGCTCTCACACACCATTCATCACAAGCTACTAATTCTGTTAGACCATTGTCGAGCCTTTCGCACCCCACGTTGCTCTCTGAAAACTCAATCAGAGGCTAATGCCCCCAACCCTCCCAACACACAAACACGCGTGCTCTCACTCTCAGTTTCTTACTCGCACACACTCACAGAGACCCTGAGGGGACAGCAGTGGTCTTGGGGGACCCCACCAGCCCAACTCTATAAGTGTTGCTCGAATTTGATAGACAGGCGAGGCACGAACTGAGTTACTCGTGTTGAGAGTGGCTGCAGTGTAAATCTAACTGCTAACACCTGAAAGCAAGAAAAAGGTCTTACAGTCACTCTGTGGCATATAATTATAATCTGCGTTGCATAGTATAAAGCACTTTTTATTCAAAACGAAAATGATCATAATTAAACATTATCTTAATATCCTTGATTACAAGACAATCACTTGAGCGCCGTGACTGTCTAAGGTAAAAAATTTTTAGAAAAATCCCTGTCAGCCGATTTGAATGCAGTTTGATTTACGGTTCACATTGTGGGGGAATATTAAAAAAAAGAGGACAGCGCTGGTACAGGCACTCTGCCACCTGTGCTAGTAGATTTGATTAGTTAATCAGAGGAATCACTTTGCCCAACTCTGCTTTTATAAAGCATAATTACAGCTCCAGCTACCAAGGAAATGAAAAAAAGAAAAGAACAAAAGGGGAAAAAAAAGTTCTCAACTGCAGATGTTTTTAGAGACATTTGGAAAGTTTTGTTTCTGGTCTTTTCAAAAAAGAGAATTAACACTTTAGCATAATAAAAGCATCACAGCAAAGCTCCTTAATAAAAACAGAGTGAAGAAAGGCTCTGCGAGGAGGGGAATTAAGGCATTTGAGCAAGCCCAGATCGGGGGCAGGGTTAGTCAGAAAAGGCCAGACTAAATTTAGCGCCACCTTTTCATTCTCTAATTATGAGATTAATACATCCTGTCACATACGTCACAATACAACCTCATGATTTATTATCCAGTCAACCAGATGGAGAGATTGAGCCAGAGAAGGAAGGAGGAGGAGAGGGAGTTTGTCTGAAAACAGCTAATCAGCATGCATGTGTGATTTGGGCCGGTCCTCAACTGAGCGGCTAGTCTGTGTATATAAAGTTGGCAGGCGGGGTAAAGGCAAGATTTATTAATGGGAAACAATGCTGAAGTTGAATTTGATTCTGTATGTTTTCTTTAAATGGCTGCTGTATAATGAGAGGAAAACACAGAGGCATATGGACCACACACACAAACACACACAGAAGTATATGAGGAGCGCTGGACTATGGATTGTGGCCATAAAGTCTGGCCTGGGCTTCAGGTTTAAATCAATGTCAGAGCCTGATCTTATTTCATTTAATGCATGTTTTAATCATTCTCCCTTCTGATCAATGCAGTTTGGATGTGACCATCAGGCACTGCTGTGGGAATTTACAAGCACTCCTGTTCTCCTGCCTGTGTTTCCAGACGGACGTTTTACGAGGCAGTGCACAGTGTGACAGTAAATCTCTTCCTCCACTTTGCCAAAATGAAATCTCCAAATGCTGCTCACTATGCCCATATTTGTTTGTCTCCCGCTAAAGAAACTTGCATTGGCTCTGCCAAGTCAACGTTCTAGTCTCTTTATTTTAATAGTGTCTGGAAGGGGCAATAAACGGGAAGTGTCTTTATTCAATAGTCGACAATAAAACTGGATGTAGGGAAACTTTGAAATCCCTGAGTTGCGTTTATGAAACTAATTTAACGGGCTTTGCATACTTCTCTGTAAAAGGAATTTACCAGTGAATGAAAACAAGCGAAAAACAAACCAGAAAATGAAAAATCCTCTCTTATGAACTGAGAGTTAGATTCAGGAAGCTGGTGTGACAGATACCAGAGCTCTGCAGGGGAAATGAATACACTCAAACTGCTCCTTAAGCGGTAACTTATTCACTTAACGGTCAATTCATCCTCATCAGTGGATGAAGCTCACAGAACAACATGTAAAATGTCAGTAGGAGGAGCTCGTAGCTATTTTGTATTGTTCATTTCCCATTTTTTGGATATACATAGATACTTAAAGGGAAATATATTTAGATTTCTTTAACCTACAGTTTCTGCAGACCCTTGACACCCATCCCCATATCAGCTCTGTCTATTTGTGTTAATCTCATTGATGCCTTTTGTGATGACAGCTACTATGTTCTTGCTGCTTTTGCTTTCCATGTATGGGTGTGGAATGGTGACAGGGCCTGTAAAACAGTCACACCAGCAGATATGCATTAACAAGCCACCTTATTAAGTGCACCTTGTCTAACCCTCCTTTTCCCTCAGAACTGCATTAATTCTTTGTCACATAAATTACTATTTATTTGAATACACTATTCTACATATTATATATTCACTATTATACAAACTATTAAACTCGAACTTGAGGGTTATTCAGCTGGAAGCAGTCATCAAAAGATAGCTACGCTGTGGTGATACAGAGGTGGACATGGTCAGCAGTACTCATGCAGGTTCCAGCAAGTAATTGATGCTCAGTTGGTACTAAGAAGCCCAACGTGTGCCAATAAAATGTCCCTCACACCATTAGACCACCTGCAGCCTGAACCATCAATACAGGGCAGGGTGGATCCATCCTGACAGTACTGTCTGAATGTTGCAGCAGAACAGGCAACTTCTAATGTCCAGTTTTGGTAAGCATTTTCAAAATATCAGTGTCCTGTTCTTAGTTGACAGAAGAGGAACCTCGTGTCATGTTCTCTGCTGCTCAAGATTACTGTGGCCTTCTTTTCAGCTCAAAGCAATCAGCTCAAAGTCACTTGTGACGAAGGCACCTGCGACACACAGCTTTACAGGCAGTTGAATGTTTATTTATAATGTCTCCAGTGACTCCAGTTAGGCAGTTTTGCAGCCGCCTCTCTCTAGTGCAGTACACACAGCTCCGCTGTCAGGTCCCAGCATCCTATTCAAACAGGGAACGCACAATTATACAATGGAAATCAGCTGTGTTGGTAAGCCTTCCTCTAACACCACACCTGCTGCTCTGCTCCACCCCCCACCCCTCCATTCTGATGCCTGATTTGAACTTCAGCAGTTGATGTTGACCAGGTCCACATGCCTAAATGCAATGAGCTGCTGCCATGTGATTGGCTGATAAGATATTTGTGTTAATGAGCAGTTGATCAGGTGTACCTAACAAAGTGGCTGGTGAGTGTAAACTAAAGTATATTTCCCAACGTGAGACACTGACAGCCATTTTAAAAGCACAGATGGGGTAAATCTTTTTTCGAATGCAGTTTTTATCCCAAATCATAAATATAGTTCACTTTGCAAACACTTCAGATCACACATAGTGACACTTGTTGTGCACTTTGTTTACCTATGCAGTGGCTGTAAATGTAAAAAAACGGGAAAAAAAACTGTATTCAAGATTCTCTAATGTAACATCTCCTTAGGTGTATGTACAGTTTGAAGTGCTGATTGTGTTGAGACTAACAAAGGCACCAGGCATCGTGATTGCTATAAAAAAGATAACACTTTTTAATTTGTTATTGACTCAGCTTTTGTTTTGATTGTTTTCCAGGCTTTTCACCTCCTCCAGGAACAAAGATACAAAAATAGTACATGTAGTTAGGCACTCAGATATACGGGTGTCCAACTACACAGTTAGGGAAACGTGTGTATTTTCTTTGTTCGCTGTTATAACGACATAGAATGGAAAAACAAAGATCACAGATGTGAAGTAAAAGAAATCTGTAAATATATACTTCACTGACTCTTCAGTCAGTTGCCCTGCTGACAACAAAAAATAAAAAATGAATAAAAAAATAAAACACACAAACACAAATTGTAATAACCTGGAGGTTTGTAATATCTGTCACGGTTTCTGTGGGTTTTCTATTTTGGTAGTGAAATCTGCAATAGGGCACACGCAGACATTCATCCACATGTACCCTGAAGGGGAACCTTAGACCCTCAAACTGAAACCTGTCAGTCACACTGCCAAGCTATACTGACAGGAGTGTAACGAGAGCTGGTGAGAGGCGCCGTGCGAGCGAACAGAAAGACACAAGAGGAAGCTTGAAAGCTGGAGAAGAAAGATGGGAGAGGAGTGAGATGAAGAGGAGGAGGAGGAGGAGGAGAAGCAAGTGGAGGTGAGACTTCTGAAGATTGTTAGAGACACGGCGAGATGAGAGCGGTGCAGCATGCTGCTTGGTGTTTTGGCACGTCACCGTCTTTTTGATTTGTTAGCATGTGTTTATGATGTTGTTTCTCTGTCTGCTTCTGTCAATCTCTATTATTAGACCCTCAGATCCTCCTCCTGCTGTTTTGACACTCCCGCTGCTCCTGTTTCACACTTCCACTCACACGGTTCAGACTTATACACTCTCACGCCGATAGACAAGCGATATAGGACACATGTCAAACTCAGAAACATATATGCACGTGTGCAAAATCGACACAAGATCAACACGCGCTCGATGTATGCTGTATCTGGTGTTTTGTTTGGAAGCAGAAGCAGGAGCAGAGGGTGAGATTTCCTCACTCAGAGAGACTAAATAACTAATGGATTGACTTGATCAGACACACATACACTCGTCTTTTTATCAGGCTGCTGCGTTGCCTCTGATCTCTTCATGCTGGCAGAGACACCAGTGCAGACGCCTGATCTAAATCTACAGTCTGTGAAACCACGAGACGGGCCTAAAGGTGTGAGATGGTGGTTTCCCTAATGCTTCTATAGAAGGCAAACTTTTGAAGTGGAATTAAATTAAAATTACTTTGATTTGAGACGTGTACTGCATAATCAAAAGTATGAATGTCTGACCCCCCCAGGAGCGTATAAATAGACTTGAATACTACTTTTTTGACAACGTTTATGTTGCGACACTGACAAGCGACATGTTTTGATCGCCTGAACAATCGACACTCGGTGACATCATACTGCAGGCAAGTGATTATCACAATACAGAGGTGGATTAAGAAGCTAATTCTGCAAGGTCCTGAAAAACAGGCGACAGAGTGCTCAATGCTGTTCCTCTGGCCCTGAAACAGAGAGAGTGAGAGCGGCGTCTGCAGCTGATATCTGTGGCTGCAAGATTAGCTTGGTAATTAACCACAAAGCAATTATCGGGTGGTTGGAAGAGAAGTGCATCTCAGGGAAGGTGTTTCTTGACGTGTTTAATAGGTGTTGAGTAGTTTGATCAGTCGACAGAAGTTGTTTCGGATTCTGAGGCTCACAGTCCAACAGAGGTTGATCCACAGCTGATATGTGCGGCTGCCGAGAATTCAATTAATTAGACTGTTGCTCTTCCTTCCATCCACTTTTCATTAACCTCCATTGACACCTCGGTGAGGCCCGTGCGCGGGTTTACGACTGCGTCAGGATTAACAAGGAAATGGGAAGTTGGCAATAAACAAAGTTGCCGGAGGAATGAGATTTCCCCTGGGAGAAACGCACTCTCGCAGTCACGGGGCGATTTAGAGAAAAGATGCAATTGGAGAAGCGAGATTAGCTCCTCTCACAAAAGCTAAAATGCAATCGGCGCTCCCCCCAAAAAAGCTCAGAAGTTGTTTTTTTTATCTTCTTGTTTTGAAGACTGACAGACCAGTGGTGAGATATCAGCAGATAAGTGGCTTAAAAGGGTGGAGTTGAGGGTTTTGGCTAAGTGCTATTGATGAAAATAAAGAGGCCCTCTGGGGGGGTGTCCAACTACTGTTCTTCAGATCACAAACAGACTTAATCAATAAATCCAACTCTCTCGCAATTCAAGCAATGGCTGTCTGTCGGAGAGAGGTTTTCACAATATTGTGTAAGATTTATGCATACATTCCCTTTCATGATCCCATTTCATATAACATCAGCCCAGAGCATCAGCCTCACTATGTTCACACATTCTCATCGAATTCATACTCTTTTTTCTCAGACTATGGGCCTCAACTTTAATAAATGAAACACATCTCGATCTTCTGAGAGTCCTTTGTCCTACCTGACTCATCATCGGACTTGTTATCATTCTCAGAGTCAGTGAGGGTGAGGGCTGAGTTCTCGCGACTGGACACTCCTGAGCTTCGGCGGGACTTTACCCCTCCTCGTCCGGCCCACAGCTGGATGGCCCGCTCTGGAGACAGCGGCCCCTCAGGGTCTGAGTCGGCGTCAGAGCCAGCGCTAAGGGAGTAACCCCGCTGGAGTAGGCCGAGGTCGGGACAGTAGGGAACAGCGGCGGGGTGCGGAGGGGGAGACGGCTCGCACACTCCGAGCTCAGCCAGGGTGAAGTTGCCCCCTGCGAAGGAGAAAGATGGGTTTAAGGGGATTGCTGAGAATAATGTGCGTAAATGCAGCAAAACTGATCGCACTAGCACAAACGAATGCTCGCACAAGCAAATGCTCACGCACGTCTGGAAAACAAACCCACCATCACACGCAGAGAAGCACACTAATTATGAAACCACGGAGGCGGAGGAGGAAAATTGCGCTTTGTTGTGGCAGGCAGGAGGGGGAGAGATGACGCAGCATGAATCAGGCACAAAATAAAAACTAGCTGCTGGAAGAAATATGTACTGGCCTGCAAGCCTGTTAAGGCTGGCTGAGAAGGCCCGGCTGCCTTGCTTTACTGATCCACATTGGCATTCATGAGGTGTTGATGTGAGATCAAAGAGTTGCTCACTTGAGGCCTCTCAGACTTTAGTGGGGCTGCTTCGTTGCCTTCTGGGTTTGATCATCTCCCCACCTAGTTGCCATTGCACGCTGGACCCCAGGCTTGCCGAATGTACCGCAGTCTGCTGCAGCACCAGCCCCACCGCCTAACACTCTTCCCCTCAAGACAAACCGACTCGTCACGTCCAAAATAAATATATAAAATTATCCAAATTAAAGCACATCAAAGGCGATCAATAAACAGAGCTGCGGCCCAATTAAATCCAAGCTGAGGAAAAAGCAATTAAGGAAAAAGGCATGCTCAACCAATTTATTCTCTATACTAATTAAAAGAGTATTGTGGATGCAATCGCTCACCATCAGCTGTTGGGGTAAAGGGATCGGGGGAAAAACAGTTGTGATTCACTTCATTAGCAGTTTGTGAGGGAGGGTAAAGGAAGAGGCGAGCAGAGAGAGAGGTTGGCATTGTGGCGGCACACTATATGAATCAGCGCGCTGGGAATCGCACAGCTGTGTGACTGGGTTAACTGTGACTCATCAGGCGTACGGACGCAATCACAGAAAGAGGAATTAAACAGATGAGAATCGTCTGCTGGATCTTCACGGCTCCTCTTCACAGGCTCGGCGGAACTCGAGAGTTCTGCTGAAAGTAATGCGGAGGGAAACGCAGCCAGGGAAGTGGTGAAAGGCTCTATACTTCTACTCAGGCAAACAGATGGACTAGGCTAGAGAGCAGAGGCAAGTATAAAGCTCCACAGGTGGATTCGGCTAATGCGCTACAGCTTGCCAAGCTTCCAACAAGCTACAGTGCAAAGGCACCCAAGCACCACAAGACATCAGCGAGTATTACCATTCCTCGTTTTCCTCGCTTCATTGTCTTTTCCTCCCACTTCTCATAAAAGGGAGACAAAAGGAACCTTCTTTACAATCCGTGAGCCAAGGGACTTTGACAATTTGTTGGCAATTTACACTACAGGATCTAACTAAAGTCGATGAACTCATACCTGAGATGAAGTATCGCAGGAGGACAGGAGAAAACTCCAGGAGGCCTGAGAGAGTAGAGCACATGGGTTCTTTAACATCAGTCAGCAAATTATCCAGAACTGTTCTGCTTGCTAGAAAAGCGTCTACTCCACAATCACAGTCAGGATGAGTTTTTATGCAGATTATCCCATCCGCCTAAAATGACAATAATTGGGCTACAAACACAGCTAGTCTACACAAACACTGCGTGGACACAGTTACACAACACTTAAGTGTATGCTTGAGTGCATTTGTATGCATTGTGTGCGTGCATGCACGTATCTAATGTTACATCCCACAGGACACCGCTCTGTACAATTAACATCTCATAACCAGTGATTACACATGTAAAATCCAATCTCTCCTTATCACCATCAGCTGGAGACACCGCCCGATGCACTATGTATTCAAAGAAAGATGGATTGGGGCGAGGGGTTGAAGCAGACGTGAAAATCTATCTCAGTTATTCCTCAAACAGAAAACCAATTGCATGTTTGTTATATGATATTATGACAGATGTGGGGGCAAAATGTGGCACTGAATTCTAATCAAATCAGTCCCTGTCCGTCCATACGACACCGTCGCTGTCATGCCCGCCCTTATGCGCATTAATGTGTGTTTTAAGGCTTGTGCCATTTTGGCAGCAAACTTGGGCTGCTCACATCTGTGTCTGTTAATTGTCTGTGTGCTAACAAGTTTCAGGATCCAAAGAGCCAAAAGCTATCCCACCATGATTTTACTGATGTTCCAGAGAGCTTCTGTTCACTAAAGGCCCAAGTTTATCAGTCTTCAAGTGCGCCACGGTACCAATAATACTTGCAAATATATAGTACTTTGCGAAAGTCTGTATATTTTACTAGGAAATTTGAAAATTGAGACATATGCAAACATGCAGGGCTATACAGTATATAAAGTAAAACAGAATGCTTTAAAGTCAGTATTTGGTATGACCACCTGTCTTCAACACAGCCTTAACTCTCTTAGGCAAGCCTTTTTGTCACTTCTTTAAGTAGCCTTCATGAACAGTTTTCAAGGCTTCTCGAGGGACATTCGAAAGTCTGGCAGCCTGTTGTTGACATTTTCTGTAGATTCAACAAGAACTGGGAACAAATGATGTCCTTTGGCGTCTGCTAGCTAAGAGGATTTAAAGCTGGTTCTTTGCTAGCTTGTCTTTCACATGTAGACGCAACAGTTGTTCCTACCTTGAGTTACGTGCTTTTTTATGTTTTAATCGTTCAAGCATAAAAAGGTCAGTGTTATGTCAGCGTTAAGTGACTTAACAGAAAAACCAATCCCCTGAAAATTGGTACAAGGACACTGAAAATGTGTGAAAAATCAGCAAATGTCCATAGAAAACCTATAATTTCTTTTAGAAAGGCTGGAGAACAATTAGTTTAGAGCACCTTTAAAAAAGTACAAGAAAGTCTGGCTCCTTGGAAGCAAAATTTAAAGAAAAAAGGGGTGGCTCAAGTTTTTTATTGTAATGCACTGAATAAAAATGAACTGAACTAGTTCTCTAGTCGCAAACTTTATCTCAGCATCTGTATCTTAGTCCTGGCTTCTAATATCTAATGATCAGAAAGACTAATCCGTGATTAAAAATCAGGTGTGCTACACAGAATATCCACAACCCTCATCTCCACTCCGTGATATTTTGCCACGAACTGGCTTGGGCATCATACTGAAAATCTACCGAAAAGTTATATTTATAGCTAGAAAGGCATTTTTAAAACACAGAAGTCATTCAGATATTTATCAAAATCAGCAGACAGATACTGATCATTAGCAATCCCATTTTTGACGTAAGCAACCATGCAATACTCACTTCATTTTACACATGACTTCACCTCATCACCATGGAAACAGTGATTTGCAAAGCTGTTTATTCATTTTCCACCACCGATGTAGGTTTTTAAAAAATAACCATATAAGCATAATAGTATTGTGAAAATAGTCTCATATAGTCCATCCTTACTTCAGACAGAAAAAGAGACCTTGAACTTTGACCCTTTTCTTAACATGCATTCCCATTAAGGCCAACCACCTTCCCCCTGCTCTTTGTCTCTCTGCTGAGGTGCTTTCATTAAATCCACTTTATTGCCGTTTTGTTCACTGCTCTGTCTGTCTGCTCAACCTCCATCTTTTCCTCTTTTCATCTCTCTCCCTGCAAAGAGTGTTTACCATGACCAAGGATTTCATCAGTCTTCACTACCGCATCTTATGATCCCCTTTTTCGTCATCAGCTTGCCTCACTCTCTGTTTCACTCCCTATTTTTTCCCTTATCAGCTTAAAAGGAAGCGCACCCCCCACCCCCATCTTCACACACAGTGTAGCACAGCGGCAGCCTGTGCAAATGAAACTGTGGATCATTTTTCATTGCTTTGACACAATGTTAATTCAATCACCAGCTTTCTCACTCAAACTTTAAGGAACTGTCTCTGGACTATATTGATATTAAAAAAAAAAGTTAAATCAAAAGTATTTTCACTTCATTAGGATATTTAAAAAATAATAATATTATGATTTTTTTTTAAAGAATCTTCAGGCAATAAAACTTAAGTCTTACAGCTCTGACAGAGCTAGCATATTTCAACAAGGCCTGAACTGGCTTCACTTGGCTAATTAGCATAAGCAACACCAGTGCATGGCTAATTAGCATACCATTACGTGCACACTTTTCTCTGCTACTATTTACAACCTATATTCACACAAACTATTTACAGCAACAGAAACGTTTATTTTAATCTTTTGAAAGGCGTTCTTAAGGGAAAATCTCACTCAGTGAAACTGCACATTTTAAAGCTCCGTTTGCATACCTGTTACTAGTAGTTTCCATGCTAGAGTTTCTCTGTCACATAATCCTCCCATTGTGTCGGTGTTTATGCACTGAAGTGTTTCAGTTTTACAATCTTCCTTCAGGTTACTATTGTGCCTCTATTAGTAATATAATGAGAGCTCAATAAGGTCAGGTAGCAGCAGGTAGAGTCTGTGGGAGGATAGGGTCCTGTAGCTATATGCGAAAACAGAAGAGGTGAGGTTCGTGTTGGTCTGCTTCAGGATCCTTAAATCCCTACTAAATTCCTCTGCATCTGTTTGCATGCTCTTATGTCTTGTCTAATTGCACAGATTAATTATGCACTCAGTGGAGACAGGTTATAAGATAATAAAGATAAATTGAATTTTGGGAATTTTTTGATCTGGGAAGCATGACCCTTAACTGCAAGCTGCGTTTATTCTCTACTTGGTCATTTCTGCTGCTTCCCTGACTCTCCTGTCCTTTTCCTTTCTCTTGGATCTGTTGAAAAATGTCATCACTAAAGCATTTATTAAGAAGCAATATAGATGTATTTTTTATTGCTTCAAAATTCAGATAAAAGAAAACACAAAAGAGAAGTTCATTTCTTCAGGCATACTAAAGTGCAGCGCAGATGAATTCAGAATTGGATGCAAATGAAAATGGAAAATATTAAGAAATGACACATTTTGGCTGCTATTAGCAACAAATTTCTGCATTTCTTAGCTGTGCCAAAGAAAATAAGGCTTTTACTGTTATTAACAGTAATTTTACGCATGTCAGGAGATTGATGGAGAACCTACCGTGAACAGTGGCATTTGCTTCCTGATTTTGATGCAGCCTCCACTGAGGAGCAAATCAGTTCACTAGTTCGGCACTTCAGGGCAAATCAGAACTTGTTCTGAACTCGCACTCCCTTGAATGCTGAAAATGGCATGTCCGAGGGTGGCCCGGACTGTAAACTATTCAATCTGAAAAAAAGCAGCATAATTGCAGGCAATGAAACCCACAAGTTCTGCCTGATTTACATCCTTTACAGAATTACACGGTGGGGTGGAGGAAAGTCAACCAGCATAATGCAGAGTCCTGCTGCCTATACTTTGCCTGTCAAACTGCTAACAAGCACAAATGATTTTTTAATGATAGGCCCTCTATCCCACAAAGCTGTTTACTCACAAACAGTCACACTTACACACATACACTGTGCATTGCACACTTTCGCTCCCTCACGCACACACACACACACACACACACACACACACACACACACACACACACACACACACACACACACACACACACACACACACACATACACATAATGAGTTTTATCAAGGGAAGTACATTTGGTTTAATGGATCACTGCCAATGCCATACCCACTCACACTATTGTATTGTTGTAAGTTTCAGCAAGATGCTTGCTATTTCCCCCATGTCACTTATTTTTCTGAGGCACAGCGTGTGGCGCATGAATACTCCAAATGATTATGTACTGTACCTCGGGTAAAGGGAGCTAAACTTACTGCTGAGCAAAGTAACAAGTAAATCTGCAGCTTATAACATGCAGTGTTTCAACCAAATGATAGGTCTGTGAAGGTAAATCCAAATAAATCTACAAGACTCTGTTTGGCTGAATAAAGAAAAAAACAAAAAAACAAAAATCAAACAAACACTGTTTGTACCAGTGAGGCAATACAGTCATTTTCAGGAATTTGAAGGCTTATTGTAGAGTTTAAAAAAACAACAACTGCATATTGGTTAAAAGGAGATATTAATGTATTTTTTGTTTGGTAAGCCACTTAACACTGACCTGTGAATGATTCAAGCATAGAAACAGCACCTGACTTAAGGTATGAGTTAGTGTTATGTCTGCACATAACAGACAACAATTTTATATTGTATCTTTGTTACTAGCAGCCTGTCAAAAAAACAAAACAAAACAAATACACACGCACAATCTATGAATATAAAAAATCCATTTTCCTAGCATTCTGTTTTGTTTCCTAGCAAAGTACACTATCAACGTTTCAATACACCTCTGAACTTTGATGTTTTCCACATTGTCCACAAAACACAGAAACATACCGTCCAACCAGCATTTAGTATTTTGGGATCTACAGGGAGTGCAGAATTATTAGGCAAATGAGTATTTTGTCCACATCATCCTCTTCATGCATGTTGTCTTACTCCAAGCTGTATAGGCTCTAAAGCCCACTACCAATTAAGCATATTAGGTGATGTGCATCTCTGTAATGAGAAGGGGTGTGGTCTAATGACATCAACACCCTATATCAGGTGTGCATAATTATTAGGCAACGTCCTTTCCTTTGGCAAAATGGGTCAAAAGAAGGACTTGACAGGCTCAGAAAAGTCAAAAATAGTGAGATATCTTGCAGAGGGATGCAGCAGTCTCAAAATTGCAAAGTTTCTGAAGCGTGATCATCGAACAATCAAGCATTTCATTCAAAATAGTCAACAGGGTCGCAAGAAGCGTGTGGAAAAACCAAGGCGCAAAATAACTGCCCATGAACTGAGAAAAATCAAGCGTGCAGCTGCCAAGATGCCACTTGCCACCAGTTTGGCCATATTTCAGAGCTGCAACATCACTGGAGTGCCCAAAAGCACAAGGTGTGCAATACTCAGAGACATGGCCAAGGTAAGAAAGGCTGAAAGACGACCACCACTGAACAAGACACACAAGCTGAAACGTCAAGACTGGGCCAAGAAATATCTCAAGACTGGTTTTTCTAAGGTTTTATGGACTGATGAAATGAGAGTGAGTCTTGATGGGCCAGATGGATGGGCCCGTGGCTGGATTGGTAAAGGCAGAGAGCTCCAGTCCGACTCAGACGCCAGCAAGGTGGAGGTGGAGTACTGGTTTGGGCTGGCATCATCAAAGATGAGCTTGTGGGGCCTTTTTGGGTTGAGGATGGAGTCAAGCTCAACTCCCAGTCCTACTGCCAGTTTCTGGAAGACACCTTCTTCAAGCAGTGGTACAGGAAGAAGTCTGCATCCTTCAAGAAAAACATGATTTCCATGCAGGACAATGCTCCATCACACGCGTCCAAGTACTCCACAGCGTGGCTGGCAAGAAAGGGTATAAAAGAAGAAAAACTAATGACATGGCCTCCTTGTTCACCTGATCTGAACCCCATTGAGAACCTGTGGTCCATCATCAAATATGAGATTTACAAGGAGGGAAAACAGTACACCTCTCTGAACAGTGTCTGGGAGGCTGTGGTTGCTGCTGCACGCAATGTTGATGGTGAACAGATCAAAACACTGACAGAATCCATGGATGGCAGGCTTTTGAGTGTCCTTGCAAAGAAAGGTGGCTATATTGGTCGCTGATTTGTTTTTGTTTTGTTTTTGAATGTCAGAAATGTATATTTGTGAATGTGGAGATGTTATATTGGTTTCACTGGTAAAAATAAATAATTGAAATGGGTATATATTTGTTTTTTGTTAAGTTGCCTAATAATTATGCACAGTAATAGTCACCTGCACACACAGATATCCCCCTAAAATAGCTAAAACTAAAAACAAACTAAAAACTACTTCCAAAAACATTCAGCTTTGATATTAATGAGTTTTTTGGGTTCATTGAGAACATGGTTGTTGTTCAATAATACAATTATTCCTCAAAAATACAACTTGCCTAATAATTCTGCACTCCCTGTAGTCACCCCAGAGTTCTCAGTCGCTATACCCCAGTAGAGAATAAACGACACCGTCAGTATTTCTAAGTGGCCAAAAATGACACATGTTTGCATTCAAGCGGCATAGTGTACCTTAGCAGTAGTAATTATCACAACAGGAAAGTAATAAGTATACAGAGCAGCAAGGCAGGCAGGAAACGTTAACAAATCTGTAGACAGAAAACTTTTTTTCCTAACCAATACTTCATCTAAGTGTCCTTTAACAGTTACCATACATGAACCGGTTCATTCTTGCAAGCATAATGCCAGCGCTCACTAATTGCTACGCGGTAGTGTAGTAGTTTAATTAACACACTGTTTTTTAACTAAAACCATAATGTGAAGCCTAACCCTGACCATAGCAGCCCTTGATCTTCTACTGCCCTTTGCTTTATTAGAGCAAAGTGTTGAGAACATTCTAGTTCCTAAAGCTTTGTCCTATTGCAATCCTCGATACAGATGTCTACACTCACCTATACACACACACACACTAATCTATTTGCTTTGTTTATTTCTCTCTTGTTAGTTCAATTTCATTCACTTAAACCTACTCTTATTGGAATTGGATTTTGATTATACTGATTACCATTCTTGTGTACCTTGTGTTCCTGTTTCCGTGTGCACTAACAGTTGGTATCTAACTTAGTTGTCTCGCTCGGTGTCTTTCCGTTTCTTTCTCACATACAAATGATCATATTTCTTTTTAAATCTCGCTTCCTTCCTTTCCTTGCTCTGTTTTTCCATTTACAAGCTACACTTCACTCAAGCTAAAAACACTGAGTGAAGTGTTCTTCGAATTCTTGCTATTTATTGTGAGTCAGCGGCCAGCAACCAAGCTGTTGTGGCATTACCTTTATTGTGCGACTGACATGTCATGACACGATGGCAGCGCACACTCTCAATTACACACATATACATCCCATAGCGTGTGACATGTCATTAACGCCACCATTAGCAGTGCAATAACGACCTAACAGATACGCACAAATCAGACTGCTATGGTCAAACACTTCCCACACCTCCCAGATGACACCCGTACTTTCAGTTCCCGCCTGAGCCACAGGGGCCTTGCACCTTCTAATGAAGAGACCAAAATAGGTGTAACAAATGTCATCCATTCTTGATCTCATTCTACTTCTGCCCAGAGGACAGCAGTCCGGGTTGGACAGGACATGACGAGACATGACACAACACCATGCACTTGAGAAGAGGTCTTGTCACTGAGAAGTGTAGCTCTAAGCAGTGAGGTATTTCTCATCCATAATCAAGGAGCCAAAACTGACTAGACTGGGAGACACGGCTTATCCTTGGTTATGACACTGGCATATTTCTTTGGCATTGGGATTAAACTGACTTTTATTAAAGCGTAAAAGTAAATGTGGGAATAATTTTAATCGTTATTATTACCCAATATTGTGAACACAATTATTTAACAAAATGACAGATTGTAGGTTACTTAAAATATGTGTCCTTGAAAAAGTAGATTTGTTTGTACTTTTTGATTTCTAACGTCATCGAAAAAACTAATAAAAGTGGATTAAACTAAACATGCCACAGCCTGGCAGGGAGTGAATCTGGAAAGACAAAAACAAGACCGTCGTCATAAAATGTGTCAGAATAATAGGTTTTTTTTAAAAATCATGATTACCTTGTTTTAATAATCACTGGAGACCAAAATTGTAATTAAAATTAAAGTTTGATTAACTGAACAGCCCAACGTGACACATGAAGCCCAAGGCACCTGTCGAAATGTGCAGCTGACTAGCACTACTTTGGGGGGTGTTTTTTTTAATGTTACCACGGTTTTTCTTTTGTGTTCAAAATTACCAAATCAGTCATAACTGTTTATAGATATAAATCTGCTATCTAAAATTTAAATTTACTAAAAGAAATTATGAATGATGCCGTTAGAGCTTTTCATCAAGTGTCACATTTGTTTTTAAAAAATCAAGATCAAGATTTGCAGGATTGTTGTCATCGCTGGAGAACTAAATTTTAAATCAAACAGATATGATTTATAATTTTTTCTTTTACTATTGTAAATACAAAAGGAGACATGCTGTGCTGTTTGTCGCAGAGCTCTGGTAAGTGGTACAAAACAGCATCTGTAGTGTTCAAAGATTCAAAAGAATTTCCCAAATATGGGATAAATAAAGTACCACTGTCTGTCTCTCTCGTTCTCCCTCTTCTCTGCTTATGTATATATAAACTGCTTCATCATTTTCACAACAGATGTGCAGCCTTTAAAATGTGGAAGAAAAAATGGTAAAACCTTCTCCAAATATAAAAAAAATGCCAATTACTGCACTGAGCTGCCCGTCGTAGGATCCAGGTCCACAGAGCAGACAAAAATTCATCTCTCAGTCAAGGGTATATTTAACTGCAGGTAACCACAGCAACAACAAGTCTGCTTTATGCTATGGTACCTTCACCTGAAAAATAGATTTACAGGGTTTAAGTTAAAAAAAAAGATGACTTTTTAGCAGGTCACAGAATTTCCAAGGCAAACCTTGATCGGAACAGGAAGATTTTTGCTTTATTTATACATTTGTCATCTCGGTTGCCTAGAACGGCGAGGTGGCGAAATGTGTTCCATGGGCCAAATCAAGGTTGAAATCCTACATTTCTTTACTCTGCACCAGCTGTGTAATGTTTTAAACCTTGGTTTCACCTCGGGCAGCCCAGGGTAAGCAAACAAAGGATATTATTCATGTGATCATGGGGGAAAAACAAACCAAAAAAGAATGCTTCCACTGAGATTCTCACATCAGGAGCAATATATCATCATATACAAAATAATCAAAAGAAAGACCACAAAAGATTTTGGAATTTTTTGCCTCATCTATTGTTCCACTATACAAGAAAAACCAGGGGGACATATTACAAAGCAACCTAAGCAGGATTTGTTTGTGTTAGCTGGCTTGACAAAACCGCAGTCAGAGATAACAGGTTTCACAAAGGTGGTTAGCAACTTTCTTTGTTAACACAGTCTTTCTACTTAACGCTCTGTGTGTGCTCACATAAAAAGGAGGTGTTTAACGTGACTTTTCTTCTGCACAGAGTAGATCAATTAAGCACTGCCTGCTCCAATCACAGCCATAATTGAGGTGAGAGAGATTATAAAAAATAAGAGTAACATGTAGCTTTAACACTGTTGATATGAGAATAGGAAAGAGAGAAGAAGAAAGAAGAAGAAAAGGGTAACTGTGTCGTTGTGAATTTTTGAGTAGTGCTGAAAATAAATATATTTTAAAAAATGAATGGATGAATATTAATATTTTTATTTTCATGCTCAGTGTTTCTAATGTGACAGCTGGACATTAGACCTCTGTAACTTTAAATGTGATCAGTTAACACGAAAGGGTACTCGGTACCTTCGGATACTTTATTAGTTGCTCTGTCGTCTGATAAAGGAGACGCAGAAATCGCTTCAGTTTGTTACCAGATGAAAGTGAAATGAATTGTATTGATTAAACAGGGGATAAATAGCCTGCAAATATAAGTCAATCATCAAGTCGATCAATTTTCTAAACTGTGTTCTAGTAGCTTTGACTTCAGCAGTGTAAAAGAGACTTAGCAGTAGAATAGGGCCAGGCATAAAAAGCTTTATACATTTTCTACATCACTAAATGAATACATGCAAATTCCAGCGACAATGTGAAGCACAGTTTGCGCTGTTGTAACTTTACAGCTGGGCTTTATTCGGTCGAGTTACCAAGGCGTGGCTTAACAAATTGCATATATGAATTGCGCCCTTTCAGCAGATGATCTATATCACGCTTACTGGAATCAGTTTAAAATGTGGCACTTCAAGCTGATTTTAAGCTCAAACTCTGAATATTACCTTCTCTAGACTAATTATGGGTTCAGCATAAGTTAACATGGTCAGGTTAAAAAGAGACACCTTCATGCCACTGTGGATGACTGAGAATTACACAGTCATGCTTCATGACACTGAAAACTCTAACTTTACGCTCAACATACACTGTAGTTCCAGAAGTATTCCTTCACCCATCCAAATCATTGAAGTTCTGTGTTTCAATCACTATAAAATCAAGCACATAGACGTGCAGACAGCTTTTACAAACATTTGTGAAAGAATGGGTCCCTCTCAGCAGCTTGGCGAATTCCTCTGTGGTACTGTGATTGGATGCCACCTATGCAACAAGTCCAGTTGTGAAATTTTCTCTCTACTGAATATTCACACAGTCAACTGTTCATGTTATTATAACAAAGTGGAAGCAACTGGAAAAGACACTAACTCAGCCACAAAGTGGTAGGCCACAGAAAAACACATAGCGGGGTCAGCAGACGCCGAGGCACACACTGCACAGAGGTCACCAACTTCCGGCAGAGTCAGTTGCTACAGATGTCCAAATTGCATGTGGCCTTCAAGATTAGCTCAAGAACAACGCGTAGAGAGCTTTATGGAATGGGTTTCCATGACAGAGCACCTAAATCCAACCCTTACATCAAGCACAATGAAAAGCTTTGGATGCTGTGGTGTAAAGCATGCCGCCGTTGGACTCTAGAGCCGTGAAGATGTATTCTTTGGAGCAACAAATCATGCTTCTCCATCTGGGAATCCAATGGACGAGTCTGGGTTTAAATAGATTGCTGGGGGCTCAGGAGGTAGAGCAGCTCATCTATTATCTCTATCAGAAGGCTGGTCGTTCAATTCCTGGCCGCTCTAGTCTGCATGCCTTGGGCAAGATACTGAACCCCTAGTTGCTCTCAATACATTCATTCAAATATGAATGTTATGATGATAGAAAGCTCTTAAATCTAGAATGTGTGTGTGAATGGTTGACTGAGACATATTGATGTAAGTCCTTCGAGTGCTCAAGTAGAGTACAAAAGCACGATTTAAGAATTGATCCATTAATCTTGAGCAAGTGTGATACCATGATAGGATTCCACCGGTTCATCTGTTGTTACTTAGGCTTCTTTTCTGAAACTTATAATTCCCAAGATTTTTATGCATTGTAATCCCATGACATATGGGAAGCCTACCTCTACATGCTGCAAAATCAGCTGCAAACCCAATCTTTGCACAGCCCTCCTCACCCACCTTTCTGTTACTTGGGCAAGGACAGGGGGAACGTCAAAACATATATGGACATGTATAATGTAAGAAATGTGGCCTATATCTTTGCACGCAAAACACATTTAAATTCTGTCGCGGGGGAACGTGTTTAATTACAGCCTAGGAAGCAACTGACTCCACTGAGAGCGAGCGAGAAAAAAACACTTGATAACAGTGACATTTACAATCTGCCTCATTTATCAAAAGCTGCCAAAGCAGAGTCAAAGAGGGTCATTACATAGTAAACATAGATTAACTCAACTCTCACAAAACCCACACAAAATTGTCTGATAAATGATTTTTATTCTAAGAAAATTGCAAATGTCAGCATGCATTTCCCTGGACTCTGTCAATTAATAGTGTTGTTTGTTACCCAATATTTGTGTGTGCCCGTGTGTCTGCGAATAAAAGCCTGCGCCGGTGCTAAATAGCTGCCACAATCAGCATGCATTTCCCCAGCCTCTCCCTGTTATTTGTCTCATTTGTTACCCTGTGTTTTCATGTGCTGTGCATGCACCTGTGTGAACATCATTCCTAATAGCGAAGCACTTTTACTTTTATAGCACGGGGGAGGATTTGACAAAACTAAGCCGAGGTGCATTTTGGTTTTGTGTAGATGATGTCGAAGAGTGAATTCCAAGGGCACATCGGGTTCTGACAGGCCCGCACTTACTCCCAAAACAACTCATAATCCCTTTCAATCTTTCACAAACACGGTTTATGTGCACAAATTCGTAATGCGGGGAAAATAACTAAATTAAGTGTTTAAACCAGATCCCTTTAATATATACGCAAGTCTGTGTGCCAAATGCTGGACCAGATGCTACTTTGAGTTGTAAACCCCTTTAAAGACATCCTTGCATGTTTAGGGGCCACATATACAAACCCAGATGAGCAGTTTCCTGTCTAAAAGAGCGAATGTGGGGATGGGGTGAGTGGGGCGCATTGAGGATCGGAGGAGTGGAGTGGAGTCGGCCCCAGGATATTCTTCAGCAACTCTGCTGCTCTATTGCTGCAGCTACGGGATGCTTTTGAGTGTCAGCAGCTGGCAGAGGCACAGAATGCCAGGGAGAAGACAAAGATAAAGAGGGATCGGAAGAAGAGAGGAGGGATTGTATTTAATCTCACCGCCATTTATTTTTAATAGCATGCAGCTGCTTTGTTCTCTCTTTGATCATCAGCAGTACAGGTTGACAGTAACTCGGTGGAATGCACGAACACACAGACAAGCATGTGTGCATGAATATACACAAAGAAGAATACAAAACTTGCATTCTCTATTTTGCTTTACTTTAATTTTGTGGAAATTCGTACTTGTTTACACTATTTTTTTTTACTCTTCTGTGTCCCCGGTGCAGAACAGCTATGCTATTGGTCCACGAAGGGACCACAAACAAATGGGCATTCCTTCTGAGAGGCATGGTGCCACCGACTGCTGCAAGTGATAAGCACCACTAAGTAAGGAATATGTGGTAGGTACAATCTGCTACCCTAATTCAAATCACCACTGTGTAAGAGTCACAGCCAAGAAGAAGACAAAGGAGTAAAGCATCATAAATGAGAACACCGACTGGCTTCCTACTGGGGATCACAGTTGAAAGTTGTTGGAAGCCTTGCTTTAAGGACTAGAGGCACCTCTACTTGTAATCACACATCAGATGGAAGAGACAAATATATTGCTTCTTCAACCGTGTACCCACGGGATGTTTATCTGAAAGGGAAATGCTACTACTGTGCAGCTAAACATGTTCACAAGCCACTGAGGGTGCTATAAACTAGTTTGTCACTGTAGAGGGAACTTCTTAAAGTTGAATTAGTATTTAGGGCCTGAACATGGCAAGTAGGAAAATGAAAAAAATATATAATTTGGGTCCAAATGTGGATCTGCAACAAATCGTTGGGGGCTGAGTTCCAACAGCAATGCCCATCATGAGTTTGACACTGCTAAAATCGGTGATTTGATCTTTTCATGGAGGATTCTGCAAACACAGTCACACAGAAGGATGCTCTCTCCAGAGGGTTAGGATGAGTCCCTGAATCCTGCTGAAGAGGACATATTATGAGAGGTTGCTGCTGCTGCTTTTCTCACAGATATTTGGAAGTCTCCCCAAAGAATGGAGAGGACAGAGAAAACAAAAGAAGCCTCTCTAGCATAAAGCTTCTTCCCAGCCACCTCACAGTGGGTTTTCCTTGCCATTCGGTCTTGAATACAGACAGCGGAGGTAATCGTGCCAGGATACGAGTGGCAGAGTTTGGCCAGAGTTTTTGGACAAGGCATTCCTTGGCCACTGTAGTGATTTGTCAAATCAAAGTCAATGGAGAAAAGGGAATGCAAAATGAGGGAAAAATGGCCACACAGGATATATAGTGCAGCTCTTCAGATTTCAGTGGCCTCATTCTGGTAATATAGGCACACGCGTGCACATTTGACCATATCTCTGAAAACGAGAGGCCAGACCTATAGAACCCACATAGCTGGCAAAGCCTGTGTGCAGTCTAAAATGAAGTCACACCCCATGAGCTTGGTCTCAAATCCATAGAGGGGGCCTGAACATAACACAAAGGTGTGATATGACCACTAAAGCAACAATACAGGGCCAGCAAGGGTGAAAGAAATGGGGAGAAAGTGAATGTGAGTGAAAGAGCAGACATGAAAGGTGTGACAGAAAAGCAAAGAAGGACATCAAAGAAAGTGAGAAAAAAAGTGAGAGACAGAAAGAGAGAGCAACAGATACACAATTGAGAAGGGACAGTAGATGATGTTGAGTGTTGTCCAGGCAGTGAGGTAGATAGGTGGGTGGTGGATTCTCTCTGTGACACTGATTTCAAGCCCTGGGGGTAAAACAGCAGAGGAGAATGTAGAAGGGCCCATTTAGATCTATCTGAAAGGAAAGGCCACAGCTTCTAGAGACTGCAGTGGCTGTGCTAATGCCTGCTGTCTCGAGGTGGACCTGCAGGGATGACACACCCCTGGGATGCACTAAATAGGAGCCGCGGAAAGGACTTGGAGAGAGACAAAGAGATGTACTATGAGTTGAAAGATCAGAGAGACAGTGAGGTGAATACAACAAAGAGAAAGTGCAGTAGGAGAGTATGGGGAAGTGTGCCTCTGCACATCGCTCAGAGTGATGTTTTACACTTTTGTCATATTTTTATATCTGTCGTGGGTTCAATTTGGAAGCGATTCAAACTGCTAACAAACCAGCTGAAAAAAACAAGACAGGGAAATGAAACTTGTCACAGTTTTATGTATAAAATAAATCCAGCCAATGCGTCTCTCGTATTCGGCTTTTATGGGAGTCAGATTTGCGCCTTATTGGGATCACTCGTGTTTTCAAATGCATGGCTTTGTGGTGTTAAATAGTGAACACTTGTAATGAGCTTTCCAGGCTGCTGCATGTTATGTTGAGAAAAAGACTGTGTTATTTGGCTGTGCTTATCCAAGCAGACTAGGTAATAAGTGTGTAATGGGGAAACAGTGGAGTTGATATCCAATGAAAGTGGGGGGTCTGTTGGAAGACACAACTGAGCCCGCTTTATCAGGATCTCCAAAGAGCCATTTCAGACAGCTAGTTTTCAAACACTAGAAATAAACTGAAATGAAAAAGGGCTGCACAAATCTGCAGTATGTTTGGACTGACATAGGATCAAAAAAACCCAGAAAAAAATCAAGGATTTCAGCCACATGCAGGAACATATTGCACAATTCATCTTTCAACCAGATAAACAGACCAAATTCCTAAATGCTTCATTCAGCCGCCCATGAATGAACGTTAGCTGACTGATTACCTCTTAGCAAGGCAGAGGTCATTTTGTTCTGTTGCTATTTCAAATGAATGATACCTTGCAAGTCACATGAGGTGATAATCTCTCAATATCGTTGAGTTATTTCTTTAATTATAGGAAACAGCAGTCAGTGAACACAACTCAACATGCTGTATAGTTCAAACATTAATGTGAAATGCAGAAAGCAGATGAACTTTTGTGATAAATTTTTCATTTGATATGTATGCAGATGTATCTTATACTACGTCTGTGAAGGTTCTTAGTCATCCAGGTCATCGTAGTCAAAGGAGATTGCAAAGAAAAGCGTCTGGACTTCTTTAAGTTACTTGAAGACGTTTCACCTCTCATCCGAGAAGCTTCTTCAGTTCTAAGGTCAAATGGTGGGGAGTCCCAGATTTAAACCTAGTGGGAGTATCCCCCCGCAGAGGGACAAAAGGACCCCCTGATGATCCTCTAATCGCCTGAGCCAAGGTGTGAAACTGGGTGTGGGTCCCAATCAGCCAGAGTTTCGGGTGAGCTCATTGTGAAACCTGGCCCCACCTTATCATGCGATAAGGTCAGATGGCCCAGGATGTGAGTAGGCGTTAAGGCGTCTGGGGAGTCCATAGTGGACCACAGACCTCATCACAGCCACAGACCAAACAGCCACTTCACAAGTGCATGGCACAACATAGAAGAGCCACCTCCACAGGATAAGACTTTGCATGCCACCTGCATCTTAAGGACAAAGGTCACTCTTTCGAGGATGCCAATGTTCACATTTTGGACAGAGAGGACAGATGGTTTGAAAGAGGAGTGAAAGAAGCCATCTATGTCCACTGTGAGCGACCATCTTTGAACGGAGGCGGTGGTTTACGACACCAACTGTCTGCCATCTATAATCCAGTTTTGAGTTCCCTCCCCAGACGCCTTAATGCCCACTCACATCCTGGGCCATCTGACCTCAGGAATTCGCATGATAAGGTGGGGCCAGGTTTCACAATGAGCTCACCCGAAACTCTGGCTGATTGGGACCCACACCCAGTTTCACACCTCGGCTCAGGCGATTAGAGGATCATCAGGGGGTCCTTTTGTCCCTCTGTGGGGGGATACTCCCACTAGGTTTAAATCTGGGACTCCCCACCATTTGACCTTAGAACTGTAGAAGCTTCTCGGATGAGAGGTGAAACGTCTTCAAGTAACTTAAAGAAGTCCAGACGCTTTTCTTTGCAAGCTCCTTTGACTATCTTATACTACCTTTAAAAAATGAATACTACAAAATCCAGAGAAAAATCTCATCGTTGCTGATTTCCAAAGCACACTGCAAATATGCTTCCAAAACCAGATGCTGTTTTTAGTTTAATTTACAGCGCTGAGCAAAAGTCATGAACTGCTCCGGAAAATCTTTCAAGTTTTTTGAACTTTTTTATTTGGACACGTCATCTGATCAATCTAATGCTTGGCCTAAGATGACTCCGCTATTATAAATATGCTAAAGGTATGCTAAATTACACGAGAACTGAAAACCAGTGACAACAGGTCTCATGGAATGATGCATCTGAATGAGAAATTTATTCTTCAAATTATTCTCAATGTGTACAGAGCAGGTCAGGAGATCCATTATGGTTTGAGGCTGCATTCAAGCCTCAAGTGTTCAGGATCTTGTCAAAACTGATAAAATTACGAAAGAAGAAAAGTACCATCAGATATCGATCCACCATGCAGTAGCATCTGGAAAGCCTCTGATTGGTGATGGCTTTATTTTTCAGCATGGCCAAGATCCCAAACACACTGCCAATTGAGTATAAGCATGTCTGGCTAGAAAAACACCCAGTGGAACACTAACAGTCATGGACTGACCTCCCCAGACCCCAGACCTCATTATTGAACATTATCAATATTATTGAAGCAGTAAGGGATCATCATGAGAGGGATTGGAACAAAAGGCAGCTAAAATCCAAATCCATTCATGAATACTTCTTACAAAAACTACAAGAAATCTTGCCTGAGAAAGTTCAGGCTATGTTGAAGAAGAAAGGTGGTTATACCAAATACAGACTTCAAAGCTTCTTATAATTGTGAAAACTCTGTTTTTTCCATATATACAGTATTTCCATGTATTCATTTACATGTAAAGGAACAAGACAGTAAAAACCATTATTTGATTATTAGTTATTCTACAAGACAATATAAACTGAGTCTGCATTTACCTTTAAACTACTGGTATATATTCAAAAAACTTGCACATCACATATCACATGCACATCTGAGCTCAGTGGGTGCCCTATTCCCACCTGTGCTCGACTCAAGCTTTGCTTTCTTACACATGACTCTAATGACAGCTGTAAGGGTGAGTCAATATGCATTAGCACACGACAGAACTGCAAATTGGTTTGTGTTACACAGAACCATTAAAGCAAAAATAAAAATGTGAGAAAATCTTTAGATGACCTCAGAACGTCTTGACAACACAAAATAGAAAAATGCCAGGATGGCTTACCTACTCGATCACAGCTGATCGTATTTTTCGTGTGATTTTATCAGCTATTAATCAATAATACTACAAATCAGTTTCAGATATCAAACTGTTCCTCCTTGGGTTTATTTAGGTTTTTTTCTTTTTAGAAAATCAATAGAACAAAAAGTCAATATTCTGAGTCTACCAGCTACTATCTGTAAGGAAAATAAAGTATCTCGCTTCTTTCTATCTTACCGCTAAAGTACTTGATAACGACAAAATATGAACACATTGTTTCCATCCCTCGTTATCTCACATACTAGTTATAAAAATATCTAGTTGGAGGATCATGGAAACTCTGTCTGCTGCTTCTTTTGCTCTATCTTTCTCACACTCAACTCCTTCTCTTTCTCCATCCTTCCAGCACCATGCCTCCTCCCGTAGTGTCACAGTCCATATGGTGCTGCAACACTGTTGGTCTCCTGTGGCCACACTTCCCACGATGCATCTGCGGCTCTGGGCTTTCGAGGGAGCCGATAGGCTGAGAGGACTTTGGTATCGACCAGCTATTGCCTGGTGTGAGGTCAGCTCAGTGCAGCATTGGAGTGTGTCCGAATCTACACACACCACTGCCTCCAGTCTTTCATCCATTCTGCCAATCAATCCTCCATTTTCTGCTGTTACCTTTGCCTCAGAAGAAGTATGTTCTTCTGTTGTATTCCTTTCTTCCAAAACCTTTCTCCCCTGTGAGTGTGCCATTGCACATTTTCTTCTTTAAACTACTGCCCGATTGATCCATTTCTCAAATTTCTTGAGACCACATGCAGTTAGAAGCTGCTACCGTATCTTTACACCTTTTCTTTAAAGCTTTAATGACGATATTCTATTTGCAAAAAACCACCAAGGATTCTTCAACATACTATACACATTTATTTATGCATTTGTTTGACGGAGGTGGGGGGGATTTTGTTTTTTATCTATCGTAGGCATTGTAGTGTTGTATTACTCTGAGCTGGCTTCCTCCTCTGTCTGTGTCCATGCAGAGAAAACAGAGCTTAGTAGAGATCAATCCCATTGAGTCTGACTCCTTTCACTAGCCAAGGATCAATACTGCCTGTTTCATGTCCCCCTGCAATACACGTACACACGCACACACAAATCCACACATACACATACACACACAGTTTAAAGACATGGGCTACGAAGGCTGACCCACCCCTTTAAAAATGACCTATCGGCCTATCGGCTAGCTTGCTCACTGGGGGATACAGAAGTTCATTATGACAGCCTTGCCAGTGTTAAAGGTCTGCTTTGGTCCTCCTCCGCAAAGTGCAGGATCTGATTACATTAATAGCTTGCTAACAGAAGCAAAAAACGCATAGTGGCTAAAAGTAACGTACAGCTGGAAGCCTTTTTCACATGCAACAACGTGGCCGTTCACAATGTGATAGAATTTTTTTTTTACGTAATGCTGGATCACAGAAAAGGAGTGGAAAGGCTTTTGAAATCTATGACTGCGCTAGGTTCACCCACCTGTGCTGGACAGAACAATACTGGAGTTACGCAGGCATCAGAAATAATTGTTCAGATTTTGACAGGGAAATGTTACCCCCAAGAGCTTTGAGTTTCGCTTTTTAATCTCAATTAGTAGTCGTCAACTCCTATTACCCTGGATGCATATTGCCTGCAAAAAAAACCCAAACTCTCTTTTATGCTTAATACAAAGCTGTATTTTATGCAGGTAAATTATGCATAATGCAAATTGTTATTCCAAAAAATCATATGACACTTTGGGAAATGTGTTATTGCTCTTTTGCTGAATGAATCTGAACCTTTGCTTCATTGCCCTAAAATATTTAAGGCAACGAAGGTACAAATAGAAAAACAAAGAGATGCTATATCACAGAAATGTCAAACTCATTTTACATCATGGGCTACATACGACTTTGATGTTAAGTAGGCCGGACCAGTGACCATTATAAATGTGTAAAATTACAGAAAAAGTTCTGTTAGTTCATCATTCCTTGCCTACTGAACTACCAGAACTGCAATAAAATATACATTTTTAATAAATTCACAGACAATGCCCCTTTTAGTAGAAAGTAGAAAAACAAGAACTTTTCTGTCATTTAATCTGTTACTTGATTACTTTAGTGTAGTATGAATGGCAATTGAGGAGGGTCCTTTATTGAGTGGAAAAGCTGTAAACCAGTGCGCCTGATTGGAGTCTTTGTGAGGCCGATTCTGGTCCCTGGCCTTATGTTTGACAGCCCTGCTATAGCTGTTTATTGTGTTGCATTTGCTCAGTGTATATGCAATGTGCAAAAATAAGACATAATTCAATACACCTTCTTAGCCAACAGCATGTTATTTTTATATCATTATTTTTATCTGAATACATAAATAAGCCTCTTAGGTCTCGTTAGGTGGATTTCTAACCTTTGGGCAAATAAGCAAAAAAGCAAATAAGTGTGTTTCCCAAAACAGATGTCCTTTGAGGTCATAAAGGTACATGATTTTCTCAGTAATGTCTTGAGTCCAGCATAGAGTGGGTGCATAAATATATATATGTACAGGGGATTTTAGGGCAAACTGACCTTGCCTAGAATACTCATCAGCTTCATGGTGAACCAGGTCCGTCACACACCCGCCGTAGTGCAGCCTCTGCTCATGGTCGAAGGCCTTGAGCGTTTCACTCGAGCTGTAGGACTTCTGGGTAGGCACACGACACTCATCGGCGTCCAGGGAGGAGGTGTTATACTGGGAGTCTTTGGAGCAGCGGCCCCTGGTCAGTGAGCGATTTCTGCGGTCCTTCAGATCCATGCTGATGTTGTGTGTGGGGGGGGGAGGTTGAATGCAGCGAGAAGAAGACAGAGTAGACGGAGGAGAAGGCAGTGACGGGAGAGGAAGGGCTCTCCTAAGGGCCTCCCTAATGTCAGTCTCCACTTCAGTCACCTGGAAAACAGAGACAGGAAGAGGAAGAGATGGAGAGATGGGAAAAGACAGAGACAGGTCTAAAATTAATGGATGCACTGCTGTGACTCACTCTCGCCTCGCACTCCCAGCAGAATATACAGACAAAGTAAGACAGGAGCAAACAGCATGAGTGGACATGAGTAGCCAGGCAAATATAAAACACATTAGAGTATTGATGCAGGATAAGTAAGGCTATTGTAGGTACCATTAGGATTTCCACAGATTAACTTGTTAATTTGTGTGATTAAGGTGAACTAAAAAGGAAAGAGTCACACCGCTCCTCCAGTCACTTACTGCAACTGTAACTTGATAGCAGGGCAATAAAACCCCCAAGTCCCCATTGTTTCTCTTCCTTTCTACTTTTACTCTCTGACCCCTCTCATGTCTTTGATGGTTCTCTTTTAATTAGTAACAGCAGCCACAACACAAAGTCTTCCAGCAAACTTTACCGAGCAAGCAACAAGAGCAACAAGGCAAGTTCTCAACTCCGCAAGGAAAACAAACCGCTTTTTCTTCAACCTGTACACACACACACACACACACACACACACACACACACACACACACACACACACACACACACACACACACACACACACACACACACACGAAACCACAACTCTTCTGAGCCTGGCTCATCATAACCAGACCAAGGGAGCACTGCCAGCTCGTGGAGCTGCGCACCAAGGACTTTCCTTCTCTTTCATGCACTAGTAATTTCCCATACACAGGTATCCCAGTGAAATTGTGCACAGCTAAGCTTTGCTTTTATTAATGTACATAAACTGGTTTTGTTCACTGAGATGTATTATTATGTATCCTACAGTCAAAGCTCGCATTTCAGATTTTGTTTTGTTTTCATCTAAAACATGTGTTCACGTGGTGCACATTGAACATACGGAGGCATATCACATAATCTTCCTGGTGCATGCTCGCCCTCCCTCACATACACAAAGCTCCCTTTTAGTTCTTTAGGTGGGTACATTTAGTAAAACTGTATATTACCTTTATAAATACACACTAATTCCTTTATTACTGCACAGGAGTGAATGCTGCCAACCTCTGCTATTAAAAACTCCCAAGTCCTTAAATATATAGTTTATTGCACTTTAGGAAAGCGATGAATCAGACGATATAAATTTCCAGTCTTTTTTATTAAACTTAAATATTAACTGAATGAAAAAATGTGCAATCCATCACTAAAGAGAATTATTTGGTGCAGATGTTTTCCTTCAGTCTAAGGTGGCTCCTCTAATTTGCTTCCCTTCCTTTTTTCAGAGCATCCCTGTTGCGCTTACGCTTTGCAGGGCGAAACAGAGCTGTTAGCACTGTGGTCCACAGAGACAGTCAGCCATTGACCGCGCGGATGAAAAATGGTCAGACGGCATTTAAATCTATTAGAACAGAGAGGGACTCAAATGCGGTCATCCTAAACCAATGCTGGCGGAGGTATGCACACAACGAAAGTGGACAAGTGCAGGTGCATTATCGAGACTAAAAAGAAATAATAATAAAAGAAGATGCAAAAGGCAAGAAAGAAAGAAAGAAAGAAAAGCAACAGGAAGGATGGAAGAAGAGGAGAAATGACTTGAGGGCATTGCTAGTCTCTCCCTCATTATCAGAGTGGGAATGAATCCGGCTCCCTTAGAGGCTTTGAGGGATAATCAAACACACCCAAACACAGATACACGCAAACAGAACATCGCTAACACACATATTCAGTCCAGCGATACCTGAGACAACAGAGTCTCCTAAACTTGACATAAACTGTAAAACAGCCTGTAAGGCAACTAAACATTTGTATTATGACACTGCGTCTATGATACGATAATGACGCTAATAAAGCTTGATGCAAGTTTTGCAGCCTTGTGGAATGCATTACGCTGGCGTCCAAGGATCAAAGTACAATGATATGACAACAACCAAACAGCCAGCTGTAATTGACAGGCACCCTTCCTCCAGCTATAGCTACTATGGGATATTTATGGTAATGAACCCATGGTTCCATTACTTGAGGCTGAAAAAAGTCCGATCCACCCACAGAATTACAGCGTTGCATTGCATTTGCACCAAAAATACTGTTCAGTCTTAATAGTTTTTATCAATATGAGAGCAGACAAGGGCATCTCTAAAGGACAGGCATCATTTCTTTTTTGAATATGTGATGTAATTAATTACATGCAGGAGCAGAGGAAGAATTAGAAGAGAGAGGAGAAGGAGAGACAAGTATACAGAATGTGAGTCAATCTATTCAATGAGGGCTCATTTTAAAATGCTTAGAAGGTAGTATTGAAAAGTGCCCTGCTATGTCCATTGATTAACAGTAGGTATTAAGTCTCATAAAGAGCTCATTATGCTTGGGCATCCATCACACAGGCTATTAGGAGTTCGACCTTAATGTGTTTGTACCTTGAATGGAGGGCGAGGAAATAGAGAGCGATACTGGCTCAGAAAATGTGGGGACATTCAGACTGGGGTTAAAGAAATAATGGCCCAACGAGTCTCCGTGTGGAGCTGTGGGTGTGCACAGGTGGGTGACAAATTAAAGGAAAAAACAAAACCAGAAAGTACCCCATTGATCTTTACAGTGAAGAGCTCTTGTGTATGCTCCTGGGCATTCTGCTGGAATGGTTTAGGTCTACTTGACAGACGTGTGACCACAAACGAATACAGCGGTACTCTGTGCGATCAGATTTATCCCACCCCTTCACATTTCTATCCTCACGGGAGTGGTCTCTTCCAGGGTGACAATGCCACCATCTATAGGGCATGACGGGTCACTGAATGGTTTGAAATGTATAAAACGGATGTGAATCATATGCCATGGCCTTTGCAGTCGCACAGCTCTAAACTTGATCGAGTATGGTAGATTCCGGACTGACAGCTCTGTCCGCTGCCATCGTTAAAAACGTCAAATGAGGGAATATCTGTGGTGTACTGTAGAGTTTCTGAGCCAGTGCAATGGCACATTAATGCTGGTCTACCAGCATATACTGAGCCAAAAATATAGGCAAAAGTTGGTCACTTTACATCAGATGAAAACTTGGATGTCAAATCGGCTGAGAAAACAGAATTACACTAATGATGCAGACTGTACTGTCTGTACAGTTGAGCTTCACTGTACAGAATAAACTGCGAATATGAACACTCATCTGTCGTAAGTGGAAAATTTCCCTTTAGTCATCCAAAGGTCTAAGCTTTAGGCGTGAGCCTTACACACTGAGTTGTGATGTCATAAACTGGATTTTGTGATTTTACTTTTTAATGGAAAAAAATAGTAGAAGCAGAAGAGAAGACGCACAATAGCGGGCTGATGGATAGACTGGAGGAAGCTAAGGGAAACAACCTTGAGATCTGGAACACATTATCAATCACATCCCATCCAGCCAGGTGTTTCCTCAAGGTCACTGAAGCACATACAGGCAAACTTTTCTTAGTTAATTACTCCAGCGACAACAGTCCAACCCCCCAGATCGTCACAACGAGGCAGATCATCTCATTTATCAGAAGTACAATGACTTACTGTCATTCTGACTGTTCGCATACCACAACTCCATGGTACGCTAGCACGTATGTGCATGCATATTTAAGTGCAGACACCCACACAGACTCAGCAGACAGACAAACACACGCATAAATGCAAAACTATAGAAAGACGTGCGCGAGCCTGCAAAACAGCCGCGTCTCCTTGACAGGCAAGAAAGCGTGGTTAGATGAAGGAGAAAAGAGACATGCATGCAACCGTGAAGTGACCATGAAATCCAGGCAGAATGAGAAATGTAATTGGAAGATGACAGGGAGGGCGGGGAATTCATTTTGGAAATTACAGAGGTGAAGTTTGGTGCAGATAATGGCCTTTTCTCTGCAAATAACAGCTTTGAAGGGGGAAAAAAAGAAATATGGAGCGCACAATGTAAATCCACTGTAACTAGAAATCACACCCAGTTAATAGGATGTTAATGACATCAGTGGATTAGCAAGTATCAAACAAGACGGTTTTGTGTTCAACCTTAACAACCTCCTAAAGAACAAAAACCAAATATCAAGGAAAGCAAAGTAACAGACAATGAAGATTCAGTTCTTATGGATCAAAATGAGGCTTCATTTTCTTCACCTGGCACAATCGAAACAAGTGACATGTTAAGTCGTGAACGAATCCCAATTCTCCCTTCCTGTTTTCTCGCAAACTATTCTATCAAACTAGCAGAATATGGGGGTGGGAGGTTAAAGTGAATAAGACCTACTAATCAGTGGGCAAATTGGTGCATTTGTGCCTTGAAATTGCCACAGGTATTGTTCCATCGTGACACAAATCTGCCTCAGGAAACCATTACCGAGATATCCAGCTCTGGGAACATGCTGGATACATTTGACCGGACTCAGACCTCAATCCTTTGCTCTGTTTTCTGATGATTACAGGTAGACTGGCACGATCGCCGAAAACAATTAGCTGCAAATCTTCCATCCAGCCACTGCTCACATTTATCATACAAATAAGCACGGAGGCGATGTGTGAGCGCTAGTATAGATGCTGTTTAGGGCCATCACACTGTGGGAGGCTTCCTGACCAGATGACTCCTACTGCAGCCAACCAGGAGGTTACAAATAGGGCATGTTCACTCTGCTGACTTCTTCTTACAAGACACCAGAAATAGCTGTTGTTGTTCTTAGCTCTAAGAGTTGTGCACTTGCATTATTGAGAATATTATAAGTCTCAATAATTGTTCATATCAGAAAATACAGAAAAGTACATGTCCTATTTTTGTTTTGTTAGATGAGATGCTTAAACGGGTTTTCAAGAAATAGAACACTAAAGTAGTGCTACATTATAATATTACCTGTAACTTACACTTCTATATAGTATGTTGAACCTGTTAAATGTATTTACAGCTGTTTTATCCATAGTAAAACTTCATTTACTCCATTTCTCGTTTAACTAAAACCATGTAATTACATCACATCCAATTTTATGCATGAGGATTTGATTCTGTTATATAGCTTTTCTTTTGTTCTGTGAAGGTTTAATATTTTTATGCTTCTTTAAAGCATCAAACATAAGAATAATTATTACTGTTTTTTGTTACTCCTTCAATGTACTTTTTAATCTTTTATATCCTATAAGCATCTCATCTGATCTTATCTAGTCTTATCTTTATTTTAGCTTCTTATCATTGCATTAGAGGAGCCTGTAACACAGCCATTACCTGGCTCATTTAATTCAATTGTAACCACACCAAAAGCAGCAATCAGCCAACAAGACTGGCAGCTAAAAGCCTGATAAAACACAGCATGGAGCCTTTCCATCAGAAAATTTATCCACTCTTCCAGCACTCTTTGTCAACAGGAGATGAAGTTGTTCATTTGGTGTCTTTTTCTTTCCCCGTCTCTCTCTCCCTCTCATGATCTCTTTCTCTCTCTATCGCTTGCTCTTGTGTTTTTTTGTGGGGGATTTTTTGTGGGTTTTTAAAAATTTGAATGGAATTTGTATAGCAAAAGATGGCCTATTGAAAACCTGGCCCTGTTATCACAAAAGACAAAATTGTGGCTATAAAGCGTTTGGCTTCAATTTTCTGCTGTTTTTGTGCCGCTGCTCAAATTAAGTTGTTTACGCAGTTTGTTCACAAAGACAAAGAGAGGAAGACACGGAGTGACTGAGAAAAAACAAAAGAGGAGGCAAGAAGAGAGCTGAGTACAGAGAGGTTGCGAGAGAATAAAGACGGAAAACAAATCCTTGAATGAAACTCATACTCAATTATACATCGCCACAAAGCCTCTGTGCATCTTGACTTCAGGAGTGAACATCCAAGTCAAAGTCCAAATATGCTTTAAATGGAAATACTATATGCACAGTTCATCAAAGCATTCAATTACATGTTCAGATTTCCCCTAAAAGCAGCGTGTACTTGACATCCGATGTGTAGGTGTAAATCCTTATTATCCTAACATATAATTTGTTCTTTTCACTGTAAAATCTTTTCTTTTCTGTGCTGAATACAAGTAAAGGTGAATCATAGTAATTAGTTTTTAGAATGTGTAGTAATAAAAAAAAAAAAAATCACTTAATTTCTTATTTTATATATCAGAATTCGAGTTTCATTTACAGATAACAAGTTAATGTTGTAAAAATAAACGCGTGTTTCTGTGTCAAAGGCTAATAGGAGCTTCAGCAGATAAATATTCCTGTATTTATACAATTTTATCAGTGCACTGCGACCTCCATTATTCGTCGTACAACTCACACTCAAGCGCTCCGTCTATGAGCTCTGCACTGCGCCCCGACGGAGAGGCTCCTCACCACGAACA
Organism: Rhamphochromis longiceps; assembly: GCF_057381845.1. Taxonomy (NCBI): domain Eukaryota; kingdom Metazoa; phylum Chordata; class Actinopteri; order Cichliformes; family Cichlidae; genus Rhamphochromis; species Rhamphochromis longiceps. The sequence goes on from NC_140558.1 coordinate 27,221,866, forward strand.
GCCATTAATCATGTCTTCGATCTCGGGTGGCTTTGAATATTCACACAAAAAGGTGTGTAGACTCACACGTACAGTATACACACAAGGCAAACGGATGGACGCATGCTTGGATGGCTCCAGTTCAACTGGAAACTACAACTCCATTTTGGATCCAAGGTGCTTTGCGAGCCAGCAGCTGAGGGGTGCAGGACAGGAAACATCTCATCCCTCGCTCTCTCTCTTCCACAAACCTCGCATCATTACCTCCAACACCTCTTTGAGCCAAATAGGTAAAAATCACTTGCTTATTATGAGTGATCAGTCGTTGTATTCACTGGTTCTGTCATTATTTGTTTGTGTTGTTGACAAACCACACAAACTTAGTGAAAAAGAAAATTGCTTCCATTGTAGAAAATTGCAACACAGATGCAAAAAATACAATAATAATAAATAAGATATTGACACTGAAATGCCAACACAGTCTCATTGCAGTTCAAAAGCACAACGTATTCGGTTTGTTCAAGGGCAAGAATTTTTTTTCTCTTTTTAATTTTATTTACTAACAACAAACAAAAAAGGTATTGCTGCTAAAATACCAAGACGTTGCACGTCTTATGGCAGTTCAAAACATAGTGACCAAATTTTAGCTGTTCATCAGCATTAATGGAGGTGAATTATAGTCAAGTGCTTTCAGTTTTAAAGAGCAGCGTTAGTTAGTGGCATCATAGGATTTTCATCTACAGAGACAACTCTTTAATAACTACATAGCTTGGCAGACTGTCAGTCTGTTGACTAGCCGGTACTGAATTCCAGTTAGCCAGACTAGTTAAGGAAGTGAACACTTGTTTGCTAGCGTTAGCAGGCTAACACATTGATCTATCACCCTTCAGTATATCTTTCTTCAAAATAAAATGCTACTGCTTCATCTACCTCCACGCTGGTCAAGTAAGGTACATGACATGACTGTTATATCCAGATCTTCAGATCGTTTTAGGCTTAAGCGCTATTAGCTATTTCACCTGGTACTTTGCTAAGCTAATGGCTTAGCTGCAGCGCACGCTACAAGCCTTTCAGTTCACTTGTTTAGCACACAAAGGTTTGTTTCTGAGTTCGCTTAAAGGGCAATCTTGGAAAAAAAACTTTCTGCTGAAACACATTTTCTTCAAAGCATTGCTGATTTTCACACACAAGAAAATAAATTACATTTTAAGAATAATATCAGGTTGGAGATGCATGAAGCTGTCAGATTTACATGATAATTGTAATGGTACCCGTGTTTGATTACTGTGTACATTCTGGGTTTAACTACTTTACAATGCAGCATCTGAGTGCAGTGATGTGCGGCAAACTTCCATATTTCAGATTTTGAAACAATCATTAGCAAGTGTACACATAATGAGTCTGTAGTAGAGTTTACAAATTAGGCTGCCTTTCATCTGCACTGCTATGCAACAATAAGGTCACCTAGAAAAATAAAGCAAGATATATTCTCCGTAATTGAGCCTAGTTCTATCGTGTTTCATGTCCCTGCAAGCTGATTTTCATACTGTACTGAAATAGAAAGGAAAGCAAGAACACATTCATTTATCTCCAGTAGTACAGGCTTTGGAAAATGCTAATCAGAAATGCAGACAGACAAGATGGAATTCTTAGTGAGCTAATAGTTGTGTTAGGCTTTCAAGCCAATGCAGAGCCTTGTTCTGTGCCTAGTTTGTGCTCTGCTGAGTACTGGGTTTGAGTGAGGCAACATCCCCTTTGATCAGCCAGTATTTATGAAGTATTGTTGGGATTGTACATGGGTACAGGATAAGATTTAGGCCTACCAACCCCAGAGTCTGCATATGTGACTCACAGTTGCTGGGAGGAGGAAAGGTCCCATCCACCTTCCATTTTCTCGCTCTCTCCTCTCATTTGCCAGGATGGAAAACAAATGAGGAAGGATGTGAGGAGGTGGTGGGTGGATGGGGGGGCATCCATCCCTCTCTCTTTCTTGCACTTGGTGCCTGTGTAATCTCCACACTGGGCTGCAGAGTGCCACAGAGCCTCTGTTTATTAGACTAATCCTTAAATCCACATTCTGCAGGCCTCGAAAACGCCTCGCAAAGCTCTAATCTGACTCAAAACAAAGGGATTAGGAACGACAAGGTCCCTCTCTCTGTCTCTCCATGTCTGCCAGAGCGGGCTCGGGGTGGCGCACACATGTGCTGAGAAACACACAAGAACTGTTGCATACTCTTGCCTGTCACGCCCATATTTGCTAAAGACTGATTGGCACATGCAAACCCTCATGCACACGCGCGCACACACGCACACACACACATGCTTCCTGTGAACACAAGCTGGCTGTGACAAGACAGCCAGTTAGAGCCAAGGTGCAAACAAACTGGGTAATTACACATAGCTCAAAAACTCATGGGAGAAATGACGGACAAGATGAGAATGAGCTGTGGGAATGGGACGCGGCGACAGCAGGGAGGATATACTTGGCTAACTAAACAAACCAGGCTTATATTATAGACTTACACTGTTACGAAAACAAATGAGAAAAGGTTTTTTTTATGTGTGTGGATTGTTTTTTTACTCACAAGCATCAAATGCCAGAGGTCCACCTTGGGTGTACTGGCTTGTTTTAGTATACCCACAGCATAGAGCCAACAAATCAATATTTGTTGAGTATTTATCTGTATTAAAGGGCCTTTACACCCAAACAGTGCAACAAGTCAGAACCTGCTACAAATTTACATTGCACTTCAGTCTCTCCACGAAACCTATTTGCTAGCTAGAATTTGCTCTCCAAGTCTCTTTGTGTTTTTCACACAATTCCATCCCGTTTCCCCTCAATATGGCAAATGAATAATGCAAAAAAAAAAAAAAAGTCACTGCTTAAATTGTGTTCACCCAGCTGTTAATCCTAATTTTACACTATAATCTTAATAACTGAAGTTCCATTTTGGAAATGCAACATGTAATAATTCTGACAAGTGGGCTCGGTTTATTTTCTGGTTCATCTCTTCACGGGGAAACTTTTCAAAAAAAACTTTTCTTTCAATGAGATATAAAAACCAAGCAAGCACAAATACAGGCAAATGGTGCCAGTATGTGGGCACGCTGACATATTGCTAACATTATTGGAAAGATTTTTGAATGATCTTATTCAAGTACTCAAAGTTGTAGAGCCTGAATGATGTCTACATTTACAAAGACAGTTTAACTTGGTCTTTTCACAGTTACAGTGGGGCAAAAAAGTATTTAGTCAGCCACCGATTGTGCAAGTTCCCCCACCTAAAATGATGACAGAGGTCAGTAATTTGCACCAGAGGTACACTTCAACTGTGAGAGACAGAATGTGAAAAAAAAAATCCATGAATCCACATGGTAGGATTTGTAAAGAATTTATTCGTAAATCAGGGTGAAAAATAAGTATTTGGTCAATAACAAAAATACAACTCAATACTTTGTAACATAACCTTTGTTGGCAATAACAGAGGTCAAACGTTTACTATAGGTCTTTACCAGGTTTGCACACACAGTAGCTGGTATTTTGGCCCATTCCTCCATGCAGATCTTCTCGAGAGCAGTGATGTTTTGGGGCTGTCGCCGAGCAACACGGACTTTCAACTCCCGCCACAGATTTTCTATGGGGTTGAGGTCTGGAGACTGGCTAGGCCACTCCAGGACTTTCAAATGCTTCTTACGGAGCCACTCCTTTGTTGCCCCGGCGGTGTGTTGTGGATCATTGTCATGTTGGAAGACCCAGCCTCGTTTCATCTTCAAAGTTCTCACAGATGGAAGGAGGTTTTGGCTCAAAATCTCACGATACATGGCCCCATTCATTCTGTCCTTAACACGGATCAGTTGTCCTGTCCCCTTGGCAGAAAAACAGCCCCATAGCATGATGTTTCCACCCCCATGCTTCACAGTAGGTATGGTGTTCTTGGGATGCAACTCAGTATTCTTCTTCCTCCAAACACGACGAGTTGAGTTTATACCAAAAAGTTCTACTTTGGTTTCATCTGACCACATGACATTCTCCCAATCCTCTGCTGTATCATCCATGTGCTCTCTGGCAAACTTCAGACGGGCCTGGACATGCACTGGCTTCAGCAGCGGAACACGTCTGGCACTGCGGGATTTGATTCCCTGCCGTTGTAGTGTGTTACTGATGGTGACCTTTGTTACTTTGGTCCCAGCTCTCTGCAGGTCATTCACCAGGTCCCCCCGTGTGGTTCTGGGATCTTTGCTCACCGTTCTCATGATCATTTTGACCCCACGGGATGAGATCTTGCGTGGAGCCCCAGATCGAGGGAGATTATCAGTGGTCTTGTATGTCTTCCATTTTCTGATGATTGCTCCCACAGTTGATTTTTTTCACACCTAGCTGCTTGCCTATTGTAGATTCACTCTTCCCAGTCTGGTGCAGGTCTACAATACTTTTCCTGGTGTCCTTCGAAAGCTCTTTGGTCTTGGCCATGGCGGAGTTTGGAGTCTGACTGTTTGAGGCTGTGGACAGGTGTCTTTTATACAGATGATGAGTTCAAACAGGTGCCATTCATACAGGTAACGAGTGGGGGACAGAAAAGCTTCTTACAGAAGACGTTACAGGTCTGTGAGAGCCAGAGATTTTCCTTGTTTGAGGTGACCAAATACTTATTTTCCACCCTAATTTACGAATAAATTCTTTACAAATCCTACCATGTGAATTCATGGATTTTTTTTCACATTCTGTCTCTCACAGTTGAAGTGTACTTCTGGTGCAAATTACTGACCTCTGTCATCATTTTAAGTGGGGGAACTTGCACAATCGGTGGCTGACTAAATACTTTTTTGCCCCACTGTATTTACCTCTCTTTAGTGTTAGTGTGAATCCTCTGCGACAGGGATTGTTGCCACAGCTTCTGCCACACAATCTGCCATTGTGTGATCATCAGCTGATAAGGATCCAACCCAACACCTGCCAGCCAAACTAAATTTGAGCAGACCTATTCCTCCACAGGCATCCAGTGTGCGGACATCCTCTCAAAATCTCCTAATTCTAGATTTTTCAAGTTGGAAAGTGGTGCTATATTTTTAAAAAAAGAAACTTCAGTGTATTTTGGAGTACCATCCATCTCGGCATCTTTGCAGTGATATGAGGGCTGGATATTTCCAGCCACTTTACAGTAGTGTCTTATTTTGAGGTTATGGTGCACATCCATGCTGGGCTGCGCGTCTGACAAGAGTGTTATAATGCAGGTGAAGGTCATGTGAGATATAGAAAGCTTGGCAATCTGCAGATGGATAATGTCAGCAGTTGGGTCACAGAGCTACGCTACCCCGTTCTTTTATTCATTGAGGGAATTCCTGCTCATCCTCATTCAGCAGAATCACACCCTTGGTAGTGTGTGGGGCTTTTTTTTTCACCTGTGCCCTAGGAACTAGCTGCAGCACGGAGAGTGAGGGCAAACTTCGCTGCGGCACTGCCACTGAGTTATTAAAACAATCGAGTGCTGACAAGCCCTGCATTCTGTCGCAGAGGGAGAGGGCTAGGGCTTAATAACTCAGTGTCACGCCTTGACATTCTTACCATCTGTCTGGGTAAAATATTCAAATGTGCAATAAATGTCACTGGGGACAGCCGGTGACACTGTCTAATTAACACTATGACAGAGGTGACACACTGAAGACTTTGGCTGGCTTTTACTGTACAACATGCATCGTCTGTGTGTGTACGTGTGCATGCCATAACTCTGTGCGGAAGTGAAATGTTGAGGGACACTGTAGCGATTATACTGCCATCCTGTCTCTTTAGAGGGTAGTCAGCTATTGTTTAAGTTAACAGAAAAGTGTAGCACTAACACACATATTACAAAGTGTAAATGACAGCAGCTATAGGGCTGAGCAACCCTGGAGCGGTGAATAAATGCCAAAGGTTTCATTTCTTCAGGCTGAAATGTCAACTAGTCAGAGAGCGGGGAGGAGACACACCGTCAGCCTTATATGGGTGTCTTACCTCAGCTCAGGTAGATGTATGTAGGTCAAACACAAGCTGCAGTGATTCATTCCTTAACTTAAAATGAAACAAAGTAACCCCTCCCATACACACACTAAAAGCTGAGGGAATTCCCAGAAAGAAGATCTAAAAGATACTTTATTTATTGGGTAAATAAGAAATGATGTCTTCTACTTATCCTAACAGCGAAGTCTGCGTGCACTTTCAAACTTGAGTGGCTCTAACAAAAATGCAACGGCGAACATGTGACAGTTTAAAAGAAAAATGTGAAGGCCAGGGATGTGTCCAAAATGTATATTTTTGCTTGCCAAAACACATTGCAGCATGCTCATATTCAGTATAATGTATCCTCCAGTAATATCATGGTTTGCTTGCGAAGTAAGGTACTTTGCAAGCAAACCATGAAAAGGAGAAAGTTATTTCTGTTCAATTCAATTCAGTTCAGTTTTATTTATATAGTGCCAAATCACAACATTTGCCTCGAGGCGCTTTATTTTGCAAGGTAAAGATGCTACAATAATATGAGCGAGAACTAGGGGTGGGTTTTTATAATTGATTCATCGATTAAAATCGATTCTGGCTTGGATAACGTAAAATCGATTCATTAAAATCCTGAATCGATTTTTTAATATAAATTTATTTTGCCCAAAATGCCAGAATCTCTGGTGAAATCTCACAAAATTTCAAGAACCACCAAACAGTTAAGACAGTAAATGAGAGCAGGAACACGGATTCTGCACATAGACTTAAACACACAGCGCAACCCGCGGATCAGAATCAGTTAGATGTCGCCTTTCTCACAGTCGGGGCTGAAAGCCGACAGCTCGCTGATTCTGATCTGTCGGCGGGTCCGCGCTTTGTGTTCACGCCCTTTATGCGCCGATTCTAAAGCTGTTAGTTTGATCTCTCTCCAAACAATACTGACCGAACCAGCAGCAAAAGAAGATCCAAACGCTTCACATAAAATCGTCATGAATTCACTCTGACTTTTACTGTTTTGCTTCCACCGCGATGCACAGCTCTCTCTCTCTCTCTCTCTCTCTCCCTCCCTCTCTCTCTCTCTGTACTTCAAGAACATTTTCCCTTTTGTCATTATTCGCTTGCTTGTTACGCACAAGTCTACTGTTGTTTACAGCGTGGTCGGCCGCTGTTTTTTTCCCTTTTACATTCTTCCGAAAAGAAAACCTCATTTCTGCTGTTCAATACTGAACAAATTTAAACTTTTTAAAATTATTCAAAATGCAAAACGCTTAACGTGTCTCTAATAAAACTGCTGTAACTTCAGAGGTGATGTTCATATGTTGATTAATGGTTTTCTTTCGTTTTTGATGTACTGCAGAATATTTTTATAAATCCCAGGCCAGGAAAACCTTCATGTTTTTCTGTGTTTTATCTTCAGCTACTTTGACACAAAGGCATCTGCTGTGACGCTCACACCTGTGATAAAGTCTTGCGTGTGTCAGCTTCCTTTTTATTGATACAAAAATATGTAAATGTACTGATCTGAATTATAATATTTCTGACTGTCAAAATTTCCCAGATTTAAATCGAATCGAATCGAATTAAATCGAATCGTGGATCGAATCGATTCGGGACCTTGTGAATCGGAATTGAATCGATTCTAGAAATCAGTGACGATACCCAGCCCTAGCGAGAACCCCAACAGTTCATCATGGGAAGCCCCCAGGACCCTAGGCCTATTGCAACGAGGGAGGATTCAGAGTCACCTGATCCAGCCCTAACTATAAGTTTTATCAAAAAGGAAAGTTCTAAGTCTATTCTTGAAATTAGATAGCGTATCTTTCTCCCAAAGTCAAACTGGGAGCTGGCTCCACAGAAGAAACGCCTGAAAGCTGACGGCTCTGCCTCTCATTCTACTTTTAAATATCCTAGGAACCACAAGTAGGCCAGCGGTCAGAGAGCGAAGTGCTCTGTTGGGGTAATATGGTACTATGAGGTCTTTAAGATAAGATGGGGCCTGATTATTTAGGACCTTGTATGTGAGGAGATGAATTTAAATTAGTCTAGATTTAACAGTAAAGAGAAGCCAATATGGGCAAAATATGCTCTCTCTTTCTAGCCCCCGTCAGCACTCTCTCTGCAACATTTCTATCTGCGGTCATTTATATTTGGTGCCATGGTTCTGCTCTGGGACCTTGTGCATACGTGGAAAGGGAGGAAGGTAGAGCAACAGCAAAACCCCAGCTCAGATAACAGATGTGACAGTAATTAAGTCAGATGCAGCATGAAACGGGGAGGCTGCGATGAAGGTTGGCCACCAAGCTTGCAGATATGCAGAAGGCTGTGAGATTTATCAAGTGAACACACAGGACTGTATCAGCTCAGCCATCACGTGATGTTTGCTGGCACTGAGGTCAGTTGATCTACCAGGACTGCAGCTGAACTCGACTTTCTGGCATGCCTGAGCTAATCCTACGCCCGACTGAAAAGCCCCGGTTTATTTCCAGATAAAGAGGCATTTGCTAGCGATAAAAACATTTTATGCACTACAATGACACAAGGACACTTCATAATAAAATGTATCTGTGCTTACAAATGTACAGTTTTAAACAACTTAATGAGCAGAAAAGTGTTGCTACCGCATGTTTTACTGTTCAAAGCGTCATAAAAATGAATCTGCGTATAAAGCGGTGTACACATGTACACCAGAATGTGTTTGAACTTTTACCACCTAAAAAACGCTCTTGTGCTCTGTTTCCCTCTCAGTCTGTTCTTTTCTCACTTCCCTCTCTGTATTCTCGCTGAGAGGCTGTTGTATGAAGCACCTTTAATGGGTTTGTGAGGGATATATTGGACTTCAGTAGGAGATTTGGCACACTGTGTGTGCGCGTGTGCGTACCTGTAAGTGTGTGCGCATTTTGGATTGTCATGTAGGGTCCTATAGTACGGTGCTTTTCCACTTGTGTGACTGTGTGCACTCACACTCCAAAGCCATTAGATTCTATACAAAATCCTGAAGCTGAGAACTTTAAAGCTGAGAGTGGTGCAATTGACAAGCCGGTCTCCCACCGAGCACGTCTCGCTACTGTTGATCTCTGGTACAGTAGCGATCTCAGCTGGAGCTACAGTTGCACTTTCACATGCACATTTTGACTCCGTTACTTTTATCTGTTCTCTACAGCCCACACATGGGTACCTCTGTCTTCGGCTGTATGCATGGTACCAATATTTCAGAGCTACCACTGATAAGTGCCCGCTACTTGGGACTATATTGTTTGTGCCTACTGTACTGTGAATGCTTCTAATGCCACCGACTTACCGTCTTGAAGTGTTTGTGCCTTTGGGGCCAATAGAAGACAGCCCAGGCTGCTCCAGCACCAATGACATAGCTGACTGGTCCCATTTAGCATGCTAGATTTAGCTTCATTAGAGAGGATATGGCTGGGAAGGCACACAGAAGAAATGAAATGAGAGGTGGGGTGGTGGGATGGGGGATGGGATGGGAGAATGACTGCTCAGCTTTTGCAAGGGCTCACTTTGCAGAAGAGGTGGACAAAAAGCTTAAGCTGTCTCATAAAGATACTTTATAAAGCAGCCATATCCATAATGGCAACGCAATAGAGAGAAATGGATGAATGAAGGAAATCAATGCAGCAGTTAGACTTGAATTAAAAAGTACCCCACACTAGGCTACATTACGGCCTGGCAAGCAGCTCTTGCAAAAGTTTGCTGTAACTTGCAAAACAAAGTATGTGAAAACTGCATTTAACAATAAAGAAGAAATAATGAAAACCAATTACAGACCAAAAATAATAATGATGTTTTATTTTATTCAGTCTTCCCGAAAATGTGTTCACCACATTTCAAGCACAAAAATCCAACAATCTACCCGGTGGGGTAAAGGTATTACATAATTTCTTATGCAACAAGTGTTCTGCCTGCTGAAGCTTTAAAACCCCATCTTAATTCAAGAAATGTCCCACTTTGGCATGACAGATACAAATGAGCTATCGCATCCAATTGGCAGATTTGTTTCTCTTCTATTAAGGAAAATAAGTCTGCAAAATTGAAAATAAGAATAAATGACTTGTCAAGATGGATACTGCTCGCAGTGATGGGAAAAAAGAGAAGTTGAGGCGATTAATGTGTTGCTGTTTGAGAGGTTAGCTAGGACTGGGGACAGATGCTGGGTTAAAAATCTGTCATTTCGAACAGCATACCGAGGAAAGGAAGGAGACAGAATCATCCTCCATGATGATTGGTACATGTACATGTTGCCCTTTAACCTTCTCCCTAATCTCTGCGCATTCAAATATGCATGAAGCCGCGTGACCTCACACAGAGACTGTGTGCGTGCGGTCTTGTGAAGAACATGTCCCTTAGAAACACCGCACAGGTCACCAAAAGACACCCTGCAACTAATGGTGTGAGGTCATCACACTCAGGTCATGCTCTAGGTCAGTGTCACAATAACTGCTCATGATGAAGGGGTTTCCAAGGTAACCAGAGGGTTTTCAGCAAATCAGAGAGAGGGAGAAAGGACTCCTCTGGGTGTGCATGTCTTGTAGCAACCAGAAGACCTCTGGTGATTTATCCCTCACTGCTCTTGTACCACGCTAAACCATTAGGGCACAGTGATAAGAGATAAACAAAGTCTAGGACAGAGTCTGTGGGGTAGATAGGGTAGAACACAGCCTGCTCATTGCCATGTGAACCCGTCTCTGGCTGTGCTGTAAAATCATTATTTTTTTTCCCTTTAGAAAGGCTGGAGTGTCGAACGTACACACATACATTAATCACAATTTTGAGACATTTATACCACCTGCTGCTGCAGCTCCTGTAACTATACTGCCAATCACTTATTCTGTGGTGGCCATTGTGATTGCAGTGGAAATAATAGGCAAAGGCAGGACTTGGAAAAGTTGCCTTTTTTTATCCTACGCCTACACCTGGACTTTAAAATACCATGTTTATGAAAAGTGCTCAAAAAGGCCACAACTGTGCTGCAAAATGAAACTCACAAGTACAAGTGCATGAAATGTTTGAAATCACCCGTGTCTGGGGGCATTTTTAAGATCCACAAAAGATCTGAAGACATTTTTAAGAACCACCTGAATCACCTGCTCTGGTTAGCCACAAAGATTCATTACAGCTCTGCGGGGAACTCTTGTAACCAAAAACCCTTGCAGATTGTTCCCTTTTTTGTCTTTGTAGTAAAGGAAATAGCAGTTGGTATTGGTGTTAGTAGTATCATGTGGCATGGAGTGGTCAAAAAAAAAAAAAAAGTGGTCGTATTATGGTGGCAGTAGCCACACCAGTCTTGTATAGTGCTATATTGATGAAGATTGGAGTGGAGTGTTCTCCCTCCTCCTTAACGCACGGGCCTATATTGGATTTCACGCTGGCTGCCCATTCACCAGACACTGCAGTGCATTCCTACCAAAGGCCTGGAGGCAATACGGCTGCTTTATTTGTTTATAATGTTTAGGCTTCCCGCAAATGGCTTGCGCTGCAGTACCAATAACTGTGCATAGTTACATTTAGGCAATTGACTGGGCTCGTTTCGACATGAGTGCTGCAGCTCAATTCATTTGGAATGGACTAAAAATCCAATAGAGTTGTCTAAGTGGGGGGGAGGGAAAGGGAGAGGAGGAGAGAAATATGGATAGAGAAAAATGGAGGAATAAAGAAGAAAGACAGGGGAGGGGTCAGTGGGACTGATGCTGAGCACGAAGAGCTGATACGTTTCTGTCAAGAAAGCGATCAACGGAAAGCAAAGCGCAGATCTTCTCCCTCGCTCAAATCTAACTGACAAATAAAATATAGATGCCCTCTGAGTGCTCGCAGTTACTTAGGCATCCCTCGCCATGTTGCACAGCTCTCCGCCGTGAATTCCTCTGGCTGCAGCGGCAGCAGCACCCAGAAAATGCGAGAGCCAACTTTCACAACTTTGGGTCCATTAAGAGATTTGAGCACATCCAAGACAAATTCCCTGGAAACACTTGCCGGAGTGAAAATATAATTCACTGAACTGATGACAGATGATGACACGCGGGTGACAAGGCAGGAGAAATTAATTTAGCGGTGTTGCAGTAGGTTGTCGCCGAGATGACACACAAATGACGGCATCTGGAAAGTGAACTGGTGTGAGTCATGTCACTTCGCGTGTGCGCCACCAGCTTGAATCATCATCGCTCGCGTCTACGTGCCTGTGTGTGTGTTTGTGTGCGTGTTTGTGAGCGTGCGTAAATCTCCCATCTTCTTCACTAGCCTACTCCTTGTCCTCTGCCAGCTGCTCAGCTTCTCACTCCATTTGCTCCAGACTTCATACACATCTGCTCGCAAAAATCCATCCATGTCTCAGTTACCCACACACACGTACACACATGCACACTATCTGCAGTCATAAATATGCCCAAAGGCCATTGACCGAGGCAAAGCAGAGCATTCACTCTGATGCATCACATAGCTCCTAAACACTTATCTTCAGCTTGTCACATGAACAAACTCGACAAGAGTGGCACAGCTGACCAAGGTCAGCAGAGAAATTCTACCTTTTCTCCCTAATTACTTTTGCCTTTTCTTCAGTGAGTTTGCCGCACATTCTTTCTCTGTGTGAAATGGAACGTCCTTGCAAACTTTAGGCGATGTCTCAGAAATTCCTTTTCTACGTGGTTGTAGCAAATAAAAAATCTGAAGTCTCCCAAAGGCTCCTGTGAAGTGAAGGATGAAAGCCAGCGAGCAGGAGAGTGGGTAGAAAAACTTGGAGTGAGGGGTTTGATGCAGTCTCCTGAGTGAGGGGAAGGGAGTGAGAGAAAAGGGAGAATGTACGGGGGAAAAGTGTCCTCTTAAAAAAAATAATAGTTCATTGATGCAACCATTTCCCCTTAACCTCAAACGGCGAGCTTCAGAGCTAAGAAGGGCAGAAACCAGGGAGTTTTTTTTCTTGAAAAAGAAAGGAGAAAAAAAACATCCGTCCTCAGCCTTTTCTCCTCCTCCCTCCTCCTCCTCCTCCATCCTTCCTCTCTTTTTCTTTAGGCTCTTTGAGGAAAAGCAGGAGCATCTCTCAGAAAAATGACAGTCCTTATACTGGAATTTGGTTCTGTGATTAACCTGCTCATTTGCTAATTTGACTGTAATCAAGCCTCTCATCTTTCCCAGCGGGGTGCCAGAGCGCTTTGAGCAGACAAGGCAGAAGACAGTAGCAGTGAGCTCAGTGATGAGTTGCATCAAGTGCCTCCTCTCCTTTACTTCACCTTCGAGAAAAAAAAAACAAAAACAGCCACTTGCGTGCTTAAAGGAATGAGCAAACAAGTTCAGGTAAGACGCATAGAGGACTGTGATACATATGGTGTAGTGTTAAAATAAAAGCGCAGTAAAGGACGAGACATTCCTTGAGGCTCTTCATGTCTGTTATAGCTCTGCTGCGGATCTCAGCCCCCGCAGCCTATTAGAAAAGCACACACATTTTAGCAAAACATTTTAGCAAAAGAATTCAGGTATAGGTATTCTTCGTTCCGAGCCCTTCAAAGCAAACAATCCAGCTGACATTTACATCTGTCAAGACCCAGTGTGTGTCCTTTTTCTTCTCCTTGAATGATCAGAATCCAGCATATCTCTTTTGATTCCCTCTTTATTCAGGCTGTTTTGCTTGGTCTATCACCTCTCTCGCTCACATTCAATTCAAATGGGCGGCACGCACTCTAGAAAAAAAAAGAGGCAGACTGTATTGGTAGCCAGTGGCAACAGAAGCTTGGGGGTAATGGCCTTAGACTGGCTATCGGTTTTGATGTGAACTTCATAGTTAACAATTACGAGAGCCGCGGCCATTACGGCAGCATTTCCACACCGACCGTTAGTCCATTCGTGGAGCCGACAGAGCTGCACTCACAAATGCAACACTTGAGCTGAAGTAAACCAATCAGGCTAAAGTTGAGCTCAGATTTTGTACTGGGCGGGAGCCTTAGCCCCGCCTTAGCCCACAGAAAATCTGTTCATTGGATGAATTTTAGAATAATAGCTCCAAGTAATTATCAATCAAACAGCGCAGATGCATTTATTTCATCTAAAAGGATTGTTACTACATTATCATATCTGTGTTTGTTTTTCTTTTTTCATAGGGAATATGTAATAAAATGCCATAGCTAAAAACAGTCCTGATGCTCAGCTGGGTGCACTAAAGGTATAATCTTCCTGTTAGTGCAACAGGTTGCCGCGATAAAAAAGCGTTTTAATCCAATTAGATGATTGGCTGAACACACTTTAAGAGCCAACATATAGTTGCGAACAAATTAAATATAATACAGATCAAATTAGATGAGTTTTTGGCAGCGTTCCTTTAATTGGCAGAAAGAAAGTCAGAGGGAGAGAGCTTGAGGGAGGCTGACAGAGATGAGAAAGAAGTTATTTAAGAACAGAGAGGGTCTGACTCAGAAACGGGGCTGCCTGTGACAGTCAGTTTCAAGAGAAAGGAAAAAAAACACACTTTGACGTGCCGAGTGTGACTGAGGAAGTTCTACTCATCCAAGCCTTTCCTCTGTCATTCTCTTTATGTCTAATAGTTTTTATATATAATTCATAAGCTGACTGCAACCCCAACTCTGTCTTGGCTGTTTCTTTTCTCTTTCCTTCGCTGCTTTCCCCCCCTCCTTCCTTCCTTTTTATTTTAAGCACTGATAAGTGGTGATTCCGACTCTCCAGATGTCGACACAGCAGGTGTTGCGATCGGTTGGGATCAGCTCGTCTCAGCTCAATCAGATGCCCAGAGAGGTGTCCAGGTGAACGGGAGCAATCCCTTAATGAGACTAGCATACTGACATAGTTTGCGCACACTCAAGAAAAGACATGCGCACCCACATGTGAGATAAGCACGTGCCACTGGCGGATTGGCTCGGAGTCAGTAACCTACAACAGAGAGTCGCCAAGAAATGGGAACACACCGAGTTAACCTATGGACACAAAGGAATCACCCCCCCACCCCCCTCCCCAGAAAAGGTAAAGTTGCACACAAACAACTAATGATGGTGCATTTTGCTATGTTGTGCAAAGCATCTCCATGCGGTTGCCATCTCTTTAAAAAAGAGGACCTGCACAAAAGTAAAGTGGTCGGTTGGCATGACGACGGCATTGACTCAAAGTCTAACGAGCTGACGGGCCCAATTATGAATGTTTGGTCAAACGTGCACGTAATCACACACCCACATACATATATACACATGCTGATTGGATGCCGTAACTTCCCCTCAGATGTCATAAAGGTGAGCAAAAGGAAGTCTCTCTGAATATTAGCCTCCTTTTCACACTCTCCCAGGTTTTCCCTTCACCATTCCTCCAGTACCAGAAAGCATCTCACCTCATGAACACCATCTGGTATTTCAATCTGAAGATGATCCCACAAAGGACCCTTTGCCTGGCCTTGACCGGCTACAATGCAACATCCAAGTACTCCCCCCCCCTTTTTTTGCACTTACTGCAAAAACTCGCTTAGTGAAACAAAGTTTTATGCCTCCAACAAAAAACAGGAAAAAAAGGTTACATGAAATTTAGAAAAAAAAACGCAAAAACCTAAAACTTGTGCTACTTTTGGTTTCAATTAAATCTTTCTGCAGCAGTTGCTTGTGGGGGCCCTGGCTTTACTGTTCTCTTCCTGCTTTCTTTACACTATACAGAGACATAACTCGCCTACTCTTCAAAAGGCTGAGCCGCATCAGGGCCGCATAAAAATTCCCTGATGAAGCAAGAACCAAATGAGCTGCGCGTTGCAGTGGAGGAGAAGTCAATAAAAGTGGATGGATTTTCAACTGGGGAACAATTACGTGTTTTTGTTGTGGGATGATGTTTACCTCAGTATTTGCTTCTCTTTGTATGTGTATCTTTTTGTATACATGTAAGTGTTTCGATGCTTTTCCCCCCTTCATGTTTTGGAGATAGTGGGGCTATCCAGACCCCCCAGAAAAGAAAAACAGTAAACATCTACACATCTTGAACCCGTGTGCTAACGTGTACATACACAACCTGATGAAATAACCTCTTAAGCCATGCACGGCCTTTGCGTAACACCTCCAACCCTTCTAGGCCTGTCCGGAGGGGAGCGACGATGGTAGACAGAACTCACTCACATGCTCCTGCTCCTGTGGGATTATGACTATTTTTAGATAAGCGCCCCCCTGGCCGGGCTGGCGTGCAGACATGTACCTGTGACTAATCCACAACACATGCAAACACACACAGACACACAAACTCTGCTGGAACACATGCACAAAGATCAGCCCGTGCATGCAAATGTGAAAGATATGACTTCATTTATGATTTTAGCGATTCTGCAGCCATTACGGATTCTGGTGGTCGAATAGGAGAGAAAACATGGAATAACTCTTTTAAATATAACACTTAACACGCAGCTTGTGTGTCGGAGCTTTTAGTTCCGTGACCTCCTTACCCCGAGACAAACCGCACTTGCCACAGCAGCAGTGTCGCCACCTAACCCTTCCCCTACGCTCTCACCTCTACAGATAGAGAGGTCCCATCTAAGTTTCAAATCCTCTAAAATATTCATCAGCACTAAAAAAGGAAAACTTTTAATACACATGAAACAAGACCTCGCTACCTTTGTTGTTGCTCTCTATCTCTTTGCTCCCTTCCTCCCTCTTTCCTGGTCCCTCTCTGTGGTTCTCATGAATAATGAAGGCCTATAGAATCCAGTGGCTCAGATTGTCCCTGCAGTCGGATACAGCTCCCCTGTATTGATCAAATAAGGCTCCTTAAATAATTAACCAAGCCTTTGTCATGCAAATGAGTGGCCACAGCAGTGTGTGTGTGTGTGTCTGTACGCTTGTATGGCTGCAAGTTCAAAACGTTAGAAGTTACCGAGGGTTCATGTTGGGGCCTGAAAACAAGTCGCACCTTACTAACTAAAGTCACACAAGAAAACCAGCTACAACATTTCCACAGGGATCGAGCAAACAGGCTTCTTTCCTGTCCCGTTTTAAGCCTTTCCTGTGATAAGGTTGATTTTTTGAGCGGTAATGGACACAATAAACAGTAGCAGTGGAAAAGCACAACGAGGTCAGACACTACAGAAAAAATGTCATACCTTTAAATTTATACCTATGAGCAGCATCTGTGCTGACCTTCCAGTTTACCAACCAGGGGGATGAGATAACTTTCACTCACTGTGAATCTCATTCATGCCAGTTCTTCCATATTTCTGGCACCATACAAACACTTGGAAAGAGACTCTGCCTCGCAAGTCTTTCTTCCAAGGACAGACTCTTTTGTAATGCAACAGTTCTTTGCAACAAACAGCTCATTTTCATTCAACCCCTGCATTTTTTTTCCATTCTCTGACTTCTGTATGATATAAGCGGAGTCTTTTTTTGTGGTCTCTACCTTTTTCCTTTCAGTTACCGTTTTCTTTTTGAGGGGTAAAGCTATTTCAGCAGCAAAGAGATGAGCAGTGATAATATTCTGATTTATTACAAAGCGTTTTTGGATATGTAGACTTATTTTGACTGTTAGCTGCAGCAGGCAGTCAACAGCTACAACATTAAATTTGTGACTTTGTGTTTATTTTTTATTATATTGAAAAATCCAAGTGAAATATTGACGTTCTGACCTCCTTTAGTCACACATGTCATTAATTATTTAACACACAATTATACACAATGACAACATTTATACAGTATCAATTCACAACAACTGTTGCCCCAGGGTGCTTTATATTGTAAAGTAAAGGCCTAACAGTAATACAAATTCAGACAGTACACTATGAGTAGGCACTTAGAGACAGTGGGAAGGAAAAACTCCCTTTTAACAGGAAGAAACCTAGAGCAGAACCAGGCTTTCATTAGGGATTTACTTTTATTTACGGTTATTTCTGCCAGTTTTTAATACAATTATTTGCATTTAAGGACAACATGTTATTGTAAAACGTGACAGAACAACTATTAATTTGTTTCTGCTTCGATTTTCAAGAGACTTCCACGTTGGCAGCATCGAAGTATCAAAGTTTAAATCTCATGACCCTGCAGCAAAACTTTTGGGCACAGAAAAAAACCCCAAACAGCACTTTTTTTTCCAAGTTGGACCAAACTTTTGATAGCAGACAACTAGGAAAAAAAAGGGGGGCACCTAGCTGGCAAGATATCGAACCTCCTCAGCCATTGAGGTCTCTGTTCCACTGTAGATTTCAAGAGTCATTAGTAACTCCAGCTGAATAATGGTAGGTAGTGCAACTTCCAATCAGTGCAAGTCGGAATATGGCAAAACAAGTACTTTGCTGTGAGAGTTTTAAAGTATAAATACATATACCCAAATACTGAGTAACAATTATATTGGTTGAAGAGAAAAACATTTTCTGAGATGATAGTGACTCTAAACCCTTTACAGCAACTGCAAAAGACTTTTAAAAGAAGTAGAAAGTAGAACCTGGCCAAACATGTCCCCTGACTTTGTCCAATAGAACACCTTTAGTGCATTTTCAAAGTTGAAGGCTGAGGAACAAAATCCATCCAACAAAGAGCTGAAAAGAAGCATCTGGGAAGAAAGAATAAACATCTCTCCACAGACCTGTGGACAGACTGCTATCATCTCTGCTAGAATAAAAACAAAAAAATCCCAGAAAAATGGTAGAGATAAAGAATATATGTACCCTGTAGGTACAATTTCCTTTGGAGAATATTGAATAAGGGGATAACTGTGGAAGGCATTCTGGTCTATAAATCTAATTTTACCTTCGAAGAATTCAACACTTTTTTCTCCACATCTTTCTTTCAATTCAGCCATTAAGATTTAATTCACGAATTGTCCCTGGGATGTCCTTGACTGGCCGTCTCTGTCACCAAATTTTGATCTAATTGAAAATCTTTGGTGAAATTCAAAGACAAGAGCTGGCTGCGAAGAAATGAAGGCATACTAGTAGACTTGGAAGCTTTGTGTTTGAGAAATGGGGTAAAAATATTCAAATGAGTGATATGAGAAGCTTGTTTGAAACTACCAAAACATTTATCTGAGGGTTAAAGGCTGCCATTCTTAAATGCCAATTCTGGGGGTGTGGTTGAATAACCTTGTTTATAAGGTGGCAGAAAATGCTATTTGTCTTTGCTACTATTAATCACTTCATATTATCGTGTATTCTAATTTCCGTTATTGACTGGCTCAGTGGCTGGTGGTGCATTTATATATAAATTTATTGCATGCTGCATTGTGAGATTATTTCCACGGGGGCTCTGGAATGACACAATGCATAATGATCGCTCCTGTGCCCTTAAAAAAACCTGAGATACAGTGAAGGACAACCTATGGCCCAACTTTGCTTTCTTTCCAACTCATTTTTCATTTCCATGGTAACTGGCAGCATGTACTCTATTCTCGTTTAATCCTTTCTTTTCCTCATTATGCTAATTAAGACCAACTCATAAGGATCACACCAATAAGTGCTCTTTTCTCTATTTTCGTGTCTCCGGCTCCTCTTCCCCACTCTGCGCTTTACTCTGCTCATTTAATCAAGATGGCTCAGCGAGTTAGGAGCATAAAAACAGAGTTTTAACCCTGCTACCATTGATACACTTTTCATGTTGAATGGTGTTAAAAGCTGATTTTATACCAAATTAAATGTTAATTTCACCCTGCATAGCCGAGCAGTAACGTGCTTCTTTTCAAATGTATCATGAATGTAGCTGAGGGAATAGCGTTACCTGTGTGCATGTTTGTGTGTGTGCTTGAATGAACACGACCGTGCTTGCCACCGTGACTGTATATCACTTTTAGGGCAGGGGTGTCAAGCTCATTTTAAATCCCGCTTTGATCTCAAGTGGGTCGAACCAATAAAATGACACAATAAATGTGTAAGATCACAGTAAAAGTTCTGTCTTTTAATTATAAATTATAAAAATTCACAAAAAAACAACCTGTGGATTCACAGTAAAAAAAAAAGGTATTTCTAGAGCAGAAAACGGGAATGTTTATCTATTACTTCATTACTTTGCTGTGGTGTGAATGGTGAATAGGAAAAGTAATAAAACTTAGGAAAATGCAGTTTAAAATCTATGCACTCATTCATATTTTCCAAAGCCATTCAGTGGGCCGGTTTGGATTCTTTGTAAGGCCGAAAGTGGTCCCCAAGCCTTATGTTTGACATCCCAGAATTAGGGCACACCAAGTAAACCCAACTCCCTCTTCGAATACCTCACCTCACTGTACAATACCTTGTGCAATACTTTTTGTAAATAGTCAACAGTGCAATAGACTCAATACTTGAAATGTGCAATTCACTTGTATTTTTATTTTTTATTCCTATTTATTCTATTTATCCCCTTTGTATATTTTATTTATATTTGTCTCTGTATTTATATATGTGTGTGTGTGTGTGTGTGTATATATATATATATATATATATATATATATATATATATATATAACAATTCTGTAACTCTGTAACTTCTGTCGGTGCTGTGCTTTTTGGAAGTCGAATTTCCCAGAGGAACCCACCCGAGGGATTAATAAAGTTCTATCTTATCTTATCTTATCTAATTCTCACAGGGCAACTTTTACAACAGCAAACATGGCGCATCAACGCTCGGCTTTGATCAGCCGAAGACATTTTGTTGCCACATTCGTATTTCTGATGCACAGCTGACAATGTTGCCAATTAACGTTGACTCTTAGTCACCACACACACACACTTACACACGTCTTCGTAACTTTGGTCCTGTGCATCTGCAATCAAACAGGGACAAAATTCGCCAAACATTTTTGATGCCTTGTCTGTCTCAAGGCATCGTCAGCCTCCTGTGGCTGCTTCTCTTTCCCTCTCTTAACTGTGAGTAGCCAGAGGAGAGCAATCTCACCAACTGTACTGAACAGACAGGCGCCAAAAAAAAGAGAAAGAAAAAAAAAAGGGAGAAAGCGAGAAACAGAGATTGCCACTGGGAAGGAGATGGAAAAAAAGGAGAGACATCGCTAAAAAGAACCAAGGTGCTCTTTTATAATCTTTCTGCCAGAATGCCTCTCATTGAATGCCTTTTTTTTCTCCTTTGACTTTATAGCCCCCCCCCCCCCCCCCGAACAAATGAGCAATTTACCTTGACAACAATGGTACATAACATAAAATTGGAACAGAAAGGAGCAGTTGACATTTTATGTAGATTTTGTCAATAGGCATTGTCACCCCTGGAAACCCCATGTTTAACGGCAGCAGACCTTGATTTAATTACTACTCAAGATCCACATCTATTCTCTGTCACTCACACACCATAACACAAATGCCAAAGAGACAATGAAAACATGATTAGAGTGATGGAGGAGATGTTTTTGTTTTTTTTTTTTAGAGGTGGTGCTTTGAAAAGGCCAAATTCTTTGTTTCGTGCAAGACCAACATGCCTTTCACAAACAACACGAGAAAATTAAGTAAAAATCTCTTAACTAAAAAAATGAATGGACAGACATGTAATTTTGTCCATGCATTTTTTTGGTCTTTTTTGGTTCGGTTGTCTAACATATGGCTCTTTGGTTAAATCTCTCATTTCTGTGTTTAAGACTAAAGTTCTCAATCAGCTTACTCCCTGAAACAGCTTTCATCTCCTCTCTGTTTCCAACTCACGCACGCCTTCGGGGACTAAAAGCATTCATTCCCTCAGCTATTCTTAACATGCTCACTTGTTGGCTTTAGTATACAAACACACACAGACACCCACATATATATACGTGTGTGTCTGTGTGTATACACCCCCCCCCCCCACCCCCCACCCACACACACACACACACACAGACAGAACTTGGCGGGGGACGGCAGACAAACTTTCCCCCAGCGCTGCGACATCACCTCAGGACAGAAAAAGTAAATGAACGAGAGTGATTTGTGTGTAAGTGTGGAACCAAACACACAATGTGTTTTGCTGTAAAGCTTTTCTGTCAGCTCTGCAGGCTCTGAGAGCACATGGCCCATACAAATAGGCTGCCCCAGGGCTGGCTTCCTCTAATATGCCACAACTATCAGCAACAGATGACAGAACAGGGGAGGGGAGAAACACAGAGAAGGAAACAAAAGCTAGATCACCACTAACAGAGGGAGACACGAGGCTGGCTCAGGGTACAGCGAGTGTAACGTAAGAAGGACCGGCCGGCACGCGGACGGGAAAAGATCTGATTGTCCCAAACAAGCAAAAGAGTGCTACAAGTAAAATCTGATCTTAAATAAATGGAGCTGAATACTGCTGTATAGGTGAGAACTGGCGAGGCAGAATGTTTACCATGCAGGTCACATGTAATGACTCTGAGCATTATGGGTTGCTGAGAAGATAAGTGTGGGTGTATAAAATAATGATACGTTACAACTGAGACAGAAAGGCAAGCGAAAGCGCGTCTAAGACAGAGGGGGAAAACACAGAGAAACGAAGGCAAAAGAGATAAACAAACAAATTAAATGACTGACAGAATTTGACAGAGACGGAGATAAAGTGGGAAGAAGACTGGGAAAAAAAGAGGGGAAGAGACAGTGAGTGACTGAGGAAGAGGGAGAGAGACATTGCCTTAGACTTTGCTATGACAACCTTTACAGAACTCAGCATGCTCCCAAATGTGCAGCTGAAATGTCACCGACAGTAAGCAAGCGAAGAGCTCCACACAGAGAAAGACATATCTGCGCGGAACAGGCAGCACAGCTGACAGAAGCAAATCTTACATCAGGAGGACTGAAAATGTGATCAATTCTGTGGCTAAATAAAATCCACATCTCAATTCCGAAAGGCACGTCTTCGTCTGTTTTACCAGAAGAAGTCTCGCTTTCGACTCTCTTTCTTTTCAGCCTCCGCCACTTTAGCCGATGAGTAATGGTCTTCATTCAGTCCCATTTGGAACTGATATTGATTCAAGGTTTCAATCAGAAGTCTCAAAAAACCTAATAAAATTAGCATCATGAGACTAATTTCACAGGAATTTAATAAAAGGTAAGAAAGCACGCCTGGTATGACTCATATGTTGCGCGTTCGAGCTCCTTTGTTTGTGTGTTTGCTGCGCATTTTGTTTTGTGGAGCCTCTGACAAAGTTGAGGAGTGCCCCACCTGCTTGAGCACCTTTTTAATGATTATTGATGAAGTTGTTCAGTTAAACAGAAAAACAATTAGTGCCCTGCCAGTACAGAGTCCATACTACTAATGAGCGAGAGCATGCCTGGGCCTGCTCGCTGTACTGCTGACTAGTGTGTAAAACCTAATGGAGGCGACGCTTGTTTTAATCGCACCTGAATCCTACAGGCTCGAGGTAGCTGTCAGTGTCAATGTCTTTACAGGACTTGAGCTTATGGGGCTGAAGCAAACAGCAGATGGGCGACGGCTTCGCGAGCAGCAACATACGGCGAGTCCTTGACTGTGCAGCTCGCTGGAGCCTGGGGTGGTGGCGTGTGCAGGCGCCTTTTCCACATCTGCTGTTTACACATGGGCAACCTGACCCTTCCCCTCCGCTGCAGGCCCCCGAAGAACCCAATAAAATCATCAGCCTCTGCTCAAGATGACTGCCTTTGCCTCCCAAAGCATTTCTGAGCTTGTTTTTTTTTGCTGCCCTCCTTGCTGTCATCTCATCTCTACTCTTTTGTCTCTGCACCGCCTACTCGTGGCTCTTGACCCCCTTCTCTTCCTCGTGTTCTGTCATTTCCCAGCACCCCCTTTGCCTCCTTTGTCTACATTCGATGTATTCTCCTATAAGACAATTGTAAGCATCCAACAGCGGCTTTAGCAGAACCAGTGACTGACTGACCTTTTGCACTTCCAGCTGTTTCCTCCTCCCTCTGGCTTCACTCTTACATACTCTCTCTCTCTCTCTTGTTTAACCCATTTACATTCAGAGGATAGGGGCCATAGAGGGACAATGTGTTACATAGTGTGTGTTTGTCTGTCTGACTGCAAAAGAAAGTGTGAGTAATAGAGCTAACGTCGTCCTCCAAAGAGCTCTGTCTGAGAAACATTGGCGCTTCCTCTACGTAGGTATGGGTAAGTGTGTGTGTCACATAGACAGCACCAGGCCTGACTGGGGGATTAACACAGCCCATATGTGGGATTCACCCAACCACACACACACACACATCCTCACATACACACACACACAAGCGCACACACCGTCACAGCAGCAAAATCCTCAGCTGGATTTGCGAGCATCATTCTGTCTTTCTTACTGTCCACTCATTCCCTCAGTCTGAACCCCAATCTCATCTAGGAGAGGATTTATGACGGGGCGCACCTCATCCCTTCAACACAACACAATCTCAATTGGACTGAGTACAGCCTTATTCCAAACCAGACATCCATTAAACCAAGGTATTACTGTAATACAACTATCGGACAACTCTATCTCTTTCTATCTCCCTCTGTCTCTCTCATTCAGGCTGAACATCAGCAAGAGTGATGTTATTAATATAGATTCTGCTATAGTGCGAAGGCATTTCATTTCTATGTATATCAGATTTAAATGCCTTACAGCAAAGACCTTATATATTTCCATAGAAAAAAAAGCTGCTTGGTTCATGATTAGGTTTGGGTCTTGTTTAGACTTGGTGTTGAATTCTATCAAGTAAATGAGTGTGTAATATGCTCCATAGCCCCTCTTGGCTGATAGGCTCAGGAGAAAAGGGTTTTAGCCCACGTTACTTCCCTAGTGTCTATCCTCCTTTCCCCAAAGACTCCCCGATCCAATTACCAACCTGGCACTGCTTGGCTCAGCACTGACTCTGCCAACCTGTGTGAGCTATGTCTTTCAGCTCCACCTCCCTTAGTTTGCTTTCATTCATTCACTCTACTTTTATCTTCTATCTCTCCTTTTATTCATTATGTGACGTAGTCACGGTCTGTCAGCCTGCAGCGGGCGCTTATTTATTTGTTTTTTTGCTTTGCATTGTTGTGTGTCTGTGTATGTGTTTGTCAGCTGTGTGCTGGGATGGAGTTTCAGGCTGATTAAAGAGATGATTTATAGGCACACGATGTCGGAGGAATTCCCTGATCACTCCTCAAATCGCATCTTCTCAAACGAGCTCTCGCCATTCAACCACAGTCAGCTGCAAAAGAAAGTCACCCCAAGACACAAGACACACACACACACACACACACACACACACACACACACACACACACACACACACACACACACATACATACATACATACATACATACATACATACATATATATATATATATATATATATATATATATATATATATATATATATATATATATACATACATACATACACATATATTTCTCTTTACACATATCACCTTACATCTGCACAGCTGAGAAGTAGCTCAGATTTTGACAGTGATTCGGTGCCTTTATATTTCGGAGTCACTCAGTGAAAATGTCAATTCCACACAAAGCCTCAGACTTGATTACCTTGGTAATTTTTGGACTTTACTGGATCACAATCGGGTTGGGAAAAAATGCTTTTGCTCCTACTTCTTCTGTTCGGTTTACATTTACCTGTAAAATCTAAAGCTTACCAACTTCAGATCATCTTTCTCCATCTCACCCTATCCCTAGAATCCTCTGTCACACCAACCCTCTGCACGTCCTCCTTCACTACATCCACAAATGTTATCTGAGTTCTTTTCCTCCTGCCTGGCAGCTCAATATTCATCATCCTTTGTCCAATATATCAACTATACCTCCTTTGTACATGTCCAGATCATCTCAGCCTTGCGTCTCTAACTTTGTCTCCAAGCCGCTCAACCTAACCTGGTCCTCTGATGTACTCATTTTTAATCTTTTACAGTCTGGTCGCTCCCAATGAAAATCTTAACATCTTCAGTTCAGCCTCCTGTCTTTTTGTCAGTGCCACCATCTCCAAACCATACGTCACAGCACATCTCACTATGTTCTTGTAAACCTTCCTTTTCACTCTTGCTGCTATCCTTCTGTCACAAATCCCCTCTGATACTTGTCTCCACCCACTTCACCCATCTTTTTCCCTTCTCTTGTGCACTGTCTGTTGCTTTGGATGGTTGGCTCCAGGTATTTAAACTTCTTCACCTTCACTGTCTCTGCTCCTTGAATCTTCACTGTAACACCTGTCTCCCTCTTGTTCACAGACATGCAACCTGTTTTGCTTCTACCTACTTTCAACCCTTTTCTACTCCAGAACATACCTCCACCTCTCCAGGCTCTCTTCCACCTGTTCCTTACTTTCACTACAGATCACAATGCCATCTGCAAACATTATAGTCCACAAAGACTCCTTCGGGACCTCATTTCTCAACCCATCCATCACTGGGAAGAAGAAGGGGCTCAAAACCTATCCCCGATATAATCCTGCCACCACTTTGAACCCATCTGTCACTCTTACTGTTCACCTCACCTCTGTCTCAGTGTCCTCATATATGTCCTGCAAGATCCTCCCATACTTCCTCACGCAGCACCCTACCAAATGTTTCTCTAGATCCACAGACACAGTGAAACTCTTGACCTTTTCTGTACTTCTCCATCAACACTCTCAATCTGTAGTGCTCTTTCTCAGCATGAGGGCTTACTGCTACTCACTAATTGTCACTTCTCGTCTTAATCTAGCTTCAACAACTCTTCCCCATAGCTTCGCAGTATGACTAATCACCCTCGTTCTCGAAAATCGGTATCAGTAAACTTCTTCTTATACATTCTTTGGGCACTCTCCAGGATTGCATTAAAGAATCTGGTTATAAAGTCCACTGGCATCTCTCCTACCGTACATCTTTGTACCTTTGCAGGTATGTTATCTGGACCAACTGTCTTTCCACACTTCATCCTCTTCATAGCTGCCCTAATTTCCTCCGTACTAATGCCCTGCTCTTCCTGATTCACTAACTTTCCTCCCCATGTTCTCCTCTCTTTGTTATTATCTTCATTCATCAGCTCCACAAAGTACTCCTTCCATCTTTTCGGCACACTGTCTTCAAGTGTTAGTACATTTCCATTTCCATCCTTAATCACCCTAACCTGCTGCACATCATTTCCAGCTCGATTTCTCTGCCTACCCAATCGATACAAGTCCCTTTCTCACTACAAGCCTTTTCTTTTTCCTTTACCACCTCTTTCCCATACACCTAGCCTCCCAGTACTCCTGTCTTATTCATCTACACCATGGTAGAACAGCTTAAATCCACCTGCTCTTGCTTCCCTTCCACCTAATTTCCTGCACACACAATATATCTACCTTCCATCTCTCCATCATGGCAGCCAGCTCTCTCCCTTTAGTCATAGTCTACAGTAGGACAGTTTCCTGGTGGTCACCGTTAACCTGGATGCACGACTAATCTGTTATGGCTCAAACTTATTCTTGGTGATATGCATATTTGGTTTGGAAAGATTTTCTACAGGATACTACGGCGGCCCTGAGAGGCCAAATGGACTGCAACTTAAGAAAACACCAGCAATAAGAAAAACGTTGCAAAAGCACACAAAACACAATGGAAATAGGAAAAACGAAAACGGAAATAGAAAAAAACAGATTTCCAAAAAGCACAAGGGAAGTGTTTCTGGGGAGACAATAACCCGGTGGACCAGTTGCAGGAACCAAAACATGCTAGGTAAGTGTGTTTTAATCTCATGGTTCTTATAATACTGATGAAGGATTGTTGGGCTAATAGTTAGGCTAACACACTTACCTCTCATCTTTTCTTTCCTCTCAAAACTGATAGACCTTCCACTTCTTTTAAGTGTCTCCTAGTGCAATTCTTAGCATATTTTGGTTCCTGCAACTGGTCCGTCGGGTTATTGCCTCCCCAGAATCTGTTTCTTCCCATTTCTGTTTTCATTTTCCCTATTTCTGTTTTCTTTCTTCTTATTTCTGTGTTCGTTTTTCCTATTTCCATTGTGTTCCGTGTGCTTTTGCAGCATTTTTCTTGTTACCGGTGTTTCCTTAAGTTGCAGTCCAATTCGTCTCTGAGGGCCACCGTAGGATACTCACCCTGACACAACCCTTCCCATTTATCTGGGCTTGACACCGGCACTAGCAGTACACTGAAATTGCTACTCTTTACATGTCTTCCACAAACCAGACACCTAAAATCTAACCTACTTTGGTCAATGTCTGTTATGTTTAAAGCACCAAGCTCAAGTTCCTGTTATCAGTAATATGGGCTTACAAGATAATTAACAGTTTATGTCACTGTTTTAATTGTTGTTATTTCAACACAGAATCTTGTTTATGAAAATTTGTAGTTCTATAGAACTAAAGTAGCTAGAGTTATAGAGCTATATAGAGTAGCTCTATATACATGGTTCTCTCTCTGTCTCACTGTGGCTTATTACATTAGGTAATATTTACAGTAATGTAGGAATTTTCTTGAGATTCTGCCTGCTTATCAGTAAAGCAGAAAATGCAGCTCCTCCACACAGCGTTGGCTTTGTTTATGTTGTGAACTACAGTATGCATGCTTTTCTATTACCATGTATAGCACTGTCATCTAGACTCAAAGAATAGGTCTAATTGGGGTAATAAGGGAGTGAGCTAATGTGAGAAGACATGTACACTAATTGGAGCAGGAACAACACAATCACAGAAAAAAAATGCTTTAATCTCAATGTTAGCTACTTTTAACATGTGATATTTGGGTCTACTGGTT
The DNA here is from genome assembly GCF_057381845.1 of Rhamphochromis longiceps. NCBI lineage: Eukaryota > Metazoa > Chordata > Actinopteri > Cichliformes > Cichlidae > Rhamphochromis > Rhamphochromis longiceps. The sequence continues at coordinate 27,250,373 of NC_140558.1, forward strand.
AAACAAATTGCAGAAATTACCCTTCTGTTGTATCAACCTTCTCCTAACCATCTTTGATCTAAGTGTGCTTCATTGATTTTCTGTATTTCCCAAAAGTAGGTTATGTCTGTTTACTCTTGATTATTAGGTTGTATTATTGATAATTTACATGTCTATCTTTCTCAAATGAATCACTGGTAACATAATTGTATCAAATTACATTGTCAGTCTGCTTTGGCACTGATGCCTCGAGCAGCAAGTCCCCTGTTTCGATCTTGGCTCATTCCCCTACTGTCTTTTCCTCATATTCCCTTTCTGTTTTTTATGTTTCAGTCAATAGAGCCCGAGCAAACACACATTCTCAGTATAACACCACAATGAATCTGAAATGAAAAAATTAAAATGTAATTGATGTGCAGACCTGCAGTTTTACCTATGCATACATAACAGCTCAGTTTTAGAAGCTGAAATTTAACAATTGACAGACAAACCAGGTGAGGCCTTTTTCCTTGTTATTTCATGGTAAATTAAGCAGATACAAGGTCTTGAGCTGAACTCAGTAGAATTCTGAATGTGGGGTCCAAAGGGATGTAATGGAGAACCATCATTAGACTTAAAAACCAAAATAAACCAATTGGAGAGATAACACAAACTTTGGGAGTGTGCAAATCAACTATCTGGTACATTCTTTATTATAAGGAATGCAACAACCAGCTAAGCAACACCAAAACACCTGAAAGACCACAAAAGACAACTAAAGACTGTAGAAAAATTATTTAATCTTCAGCTAAGTCAAGAACACTCTCAATGACATAGTTGCGACAATTCTGCATGATTTTTAAAGCCTACACTCAAAAATAAGCGTAAATGGAACGGGTTTATCACACAGTGCAAACACTCAAGAACCGATTAGACTTCGCCAGAAAACATTTAAAAGAGCCTGCACAGCCCTGGAAGAGAAAATTCATTTGACAGATGAATACAAGATTAACCTGAATGATGGAAAGAGAAAAGAGAAGAAAAAAAAAAAACCCAGACCGTGATCCGAAGCATACCACATTATCTGTCAAACAAGATGAAAGAAATGTTATGGCGTGGACATATATGGCTGCCAGTGGAACCAGGTCACTAGTGTTTATTGATGATGTGACTGCTGATAGAAGCAACAGGATGAACTGTGAAGGGTACAGGGCTGTAGTCTCTGCTCCGATTCAGGCAAATGCTTCAAACCCGATCAGACAGCGCATATGACAGCACAGATAATGACCCAAAGCATGCCACAGAAGGAACCCGACAGTTTCTCAAGGCAAAGAAATGGGATATTCTTTAATGGCCTAGACAATCACCTGATCTCAGGCTGTTTTTCAGTTACTGAAGAGAAACCCTGATGGCAAAGGAATGCAAAATATATAACATGTAAACCACATATTGTTATGTCTTTGCAATGTGAAGAGAAAATAACAATAACAATGACACACCAATCTATGATGCAATCTCTCTCCCGCTGCCTTCTCATTCATCTCTAAACATCTTTTCTATCAGTTTAACACCCATTGATCAGACAGAGCCCTCTTTGCTGTAGGGCTAATTTTAACATGCAATCAATAGCCACCAACTTGTTTTTGTTTTATAACTATTACAAGCAAATTATGTGTTTGATGGAAAAATATAGACCAGCTGCGTGTTTCTGACATACTCCTAGTCGCTTCAGGTAATTTATTCTCTACTGGGAGAGACATTCGATTTTTGACACATTGGGAGTGTTTATTTTTTTCTATTTTCTTTTCCTTGCCTGTATTTTTTTTTTTCAGCCTGCGGAGAGAGTACGAGAAAGGCCTTGAATAATGATGAGTGTGTGCTGTAATGCAACTTCAGTTCAGTTGAGAGATTCATTAACAAACTCTGATGATTTCTTTTTCTTTTTTATTTCTGCCACATCACTGAGCACGGGGGTTTTGGTTGATGTTATACAACGTTATCCTCTCTCAAGGTTACGCATTCTCTCATTTCCCCTGACTCCTCTGTTTCTTCTTAAAAGTAATTGTTTCGTGCTATGGCTGTATTCGGGCTATGTGAGTTATTAGCTGAATCCTCCGGCAGGAGTGTGGGCTAAATGGAATGGTGTCAAGAGGCTGGCTGCCCTGCTGTGTGGGAGGATGACTGGGAGTTAAGTAACAATGGCCAAGTGAACACAGCGTGATTTTTTCCCTTTTTTTATGTGTGCATCAGTACATGTGTCTATCACAGCTTTTTTCTTTTCAATGCCACATCTCCTGAGCAACAGTTCAACCTGAACGTCAGATTCCAGTACATACCATGACTATTTCTACACAAATTGAAATGTATTGTTGGTCAGTGAAGATAAGTGTGAATATATAATGGATTGCATTTTTTTTTACACTGATAGCGGGAATACCTAGAGGTTAGAAAAAGGTAAAATATGTGCAGCATCCAGTCTGAGATGCTGAAAAAAGCACACTGCAAAGAGTAATAAACAGAAGTAATAAGCTAGAAGTTAAAGATCATGGTAAGTTTTTTTTCCGTTTAACCTTTTTTCAACAGGAGAGTGGAGAGTATACAGGAAAGTAAGGCGACAGTGTGGGGGAATGACCTACATGATGTTGTCTAGAGTAGACTCAAACACAGACCCTTGCAGCAAGGACTCTTGCTTGCAGTATACAGGCCACCAGCTTCACCAGGTGAGCTATAGAGACACCCTGAATGAATATACTTGAGGACACTGAGATACCGTCATCATAGCCTGTGTTTCATCGCTTGATTGTTAGCCATTGGCTGATTAACTTGAACATTAGTCGGTTCTTACACAGAAATAAAGCTGTTTCTAACTAATCATAGTCTTTTAGGAAAAATTAGACCCCCCAAAATAGGTACCACAGGGTTGCAATTAGACCCCATTCCCAGTAACTGCAGCAAGGCTTTAAGAGAAACGATCCTGCAACAAATCATACGAATCCTAAGTGCTTCACCCTCCACCCAACTTCCTCAACTGCCTCGCTACAAATCTAGCTGCTTGGTAATGACGAACAACAAGCCACGATAGCTTTCTTTCAAAATAAGGGAACACAATTCTTTGTTCATTTTTTCAATTCCTAATTTTTTTGATAAGATTGTAAGACTACTGCACAGTATTAGTATTTCACTCATAAAACTCTAGTTACTCCTAATGGGGAAAAAATGGCTCAGAGTTGGCACAGGAGAATTAGACAAACTCCTATCACCTTACACCAGGGGTCGGCAACCCTGGGCACGCGTGCCACGGTTGGCACGCGAAGGGTTAACTGATGGCACAACCATAGCTGGACTGGCCACTGAGCATACTGGGCATTTGCTCGGTGGGCCGATGGTGATTTTTCGTTTTTATGGGCCGATGATTTTTATTTATTTATTTATTTTATAACAGTATAAACAATGAAAGGTGGTTGATTGGCCAGATGCTGGCAGATGTGTAAAAATAACTTATTTGGTGGTGGCTATGGCGGAGCTGCCACAAGAGGCCAGGTGGATGAGGGAAAGGGGAGGCAGGAGGAGCAGAGACCCGAGGCAGCCGCCGGTCTGAGTATCAGGTGAACTGAACTTCAGGTAATAAGTTATGACCTGCAGTCTATCTGGGTCAGATATAAACCAAGTTTAGGTGGAGTTTATTTTCGTTGTGCTGACTTTTTACCCTCAGTTACAATAACTGGTACTGCGTACTAGCTAGCATGACACAGTTTCTATACAGCTGGGTGGGTGCTGTGATGTTACTGGTGAACTTTATGTTATTCATAAGGTTAGTTAGTAGAGTTGCCAACCGTCCCGTACAAACGGAATCGTCCCGTATTCAGAGAAAATATTACGCGTTTCGTATTGAGCTGAAAAGGAGCACAGTTTGTCCCGGACTTCAGCTAGAATGAAAAAGACACAAAGCTGGATTTATTCTGTCTTTACGCTGCACAGCTGCCTCTTCTTCTCTCATTCAGTCATGAAACTGATCAATGATCAGCTGATCGGCTTTTCTCTCTTGTTTGTTTATCGTCCACTTTGCAGCAGCACGTTTAAGCTTGATCAGCTGTTGTTAGAATTTATTTAATATTAATTTCTAGTATCAGCTGATGTTTGCTGGATCCACAGCTGTAAAAGCTGCTGGTCATGATATCGGTTTGGTTATCTGGTGAGAGGGAAACATGAAGATGAAACCAGGAGATGTCCTTACTGAATCACCAGAGCTGAACAGGTGATGGAGAAACAGGTTTACTTTTTAGGTGACATGAATGAGTTGAAGGGAAGTTATGAACTGTTTCTGAGAGATAAATAACACCAGGATCCTTTTCTGTGTAGCTGACAGCTGGTAACTGTGCAGGGGCGGGTCTAGGAAAGTTTTGCCAGGGGGCCAGGTAGGGCATTAACAGGGGGGCACAAAGAAATACTTTTCTTTCTTATTCTCATTTAAAATGTTTCATTTTTATTAAATAATTATCTGAATCTTACAACCAATGTTTTTATCTGATATACAACGTATAGAAATCATACATATACCAACAAGACTGTACATCACTGTCACAACAGCGTTTGTTTTCATTCAAAGGCTTTATGGCTTTAATACCTGGTGGGCCGGTCTCTGGTCAAAATGCCCGGGCCCATTTTTTGTCCCAGTCCCAGGGTGCATTAAAAAATAAATGGCTGGGCCAGCAGTGCACATTGCAAATTAGCTCGCATAGATACATTAGTTGTGCCACTTCTTAATGACCTTATCTTAGCTAACAACCCCAACTACCAGATTCAACTTGTAATTGGCTAAAAATCCCCTAGCCTACTGGTGAGAGGGGCATTGCTAGCTGTCAGTTTTTTCAGGAGATGTTGAAATTTCCACATTCTGACACTTCAAATGCCTCAGGAGCTGTCCGCTCAGTGCAGCAACTGTTAATATAGAGCGTTATTAAATTTATTGCTAATGCAATCATATGGCACATTGACTTCTGAGGGAAATTTTAGATGGCACTCGTCATCAAAAAGGTTGCCTACCCCTGCCTTACACAATATCTTCTTCCTTGGCAACGCATGGCAACTGCAGTAGCCCAAATCCAACTCAACTTATGACATTATGGGCAGAGTCTCTGGGTGAGCTATACCACACACAGCTGGTCTATAGCCTCCAGGAACTAGCCGTTTATTATTTTTTATTGATATCCACCATGGGTTAAAGTGGGTTTTGGCAGGATGGGGGAACTCAGAGATTGGCTGTAGTGGCGCAGCATGGAGAAAAAGGGTCACTTAGAAATAAGTCATATCATAATTTTTGAGATCCAGTAGATTTTTACTTTTACAGGCAGGACATTTTCTGCTACTCCAGATCGATCCAGTTCATTGTGGTAAAAGTATATGCTATGTCACCCACCACCGTGTTTCTGTCATCTTCTGCTGCACAGATACCTGCTAGTGTTTCCCTTCAAGTCACAAAAAAGACACAAAGTCCCACTGATGCTTTGCTCCTCCTCTTCTCTTTCTGTCAGTCTTTGATTCAGACACACACACACACACACACACACACACACACACACACACACACACACACACACACACACACACACACACACACACACACACAGAGCTGACCTATTAAAAGCTTCAGAAAAAAGAGGGCTGCCTTTGTCCTATTACTGAGTAGTGGAGCTGATGTTACTGAAGTTGGCAGCCATGGATGACTGGGAGCCACCAAGGCCTTGGTCAGCTGACATTATTCTGGCCCTCAAACATTACCCAGCCCCTGCAGCGGTGTCTACCTCTGTGTGCATGTGTGTGTGTGTGTACCTCCTGTACTATTTGTCCTTGTCCAAACTTCTGGATGGAGTTGCCATTTGCGGCTAGGTGGACAAGAGAAAAGGAGGGAGGGCCAGAAAGAGACAGAGAGAGAATAACAAAGAAGGTCGTAATCTGAGCGGATCCAAGCACTGATCCTCTTTGGCTCTCGTAGCGTGTGTACAGGGGTCACATCAAGCTTGAGCTCCAGGATAAGACGGGCAGGAAAGCAGCAGAGATACGGTATTTGGACAGGCAGTAAAGTCACCAATGACAGATTGAGAAGGATCAGCGTTATCACAAAACAGAAAAAAATATGGAAAAATAATTTGAGTTATCCATCTGTACTGTTTACGTCTCGACGTGTGTGTGCGTGCCGCTATGTCTGAGTCAAGAGCTGCATCTGCCGTGGGATTACTCGCATATCGCATATTGTGATTCACATAAAAATTGTCCGAGGTAATTTCGGTCGATCACCGACAAAACTTCGCCACAGCTGTAATGCCGGAGGTCTGATTTAAGTAAAGGCAGCAGAGATGAGCACTCCGCCTGTAGTCCGGGGATGAAGCTGAAAACCAGCAAACAGTCCAGATGGGTCAGCAGCACAGAGCCAAAGCCCTCCTTAACCTGCTGGATCAGGGAATCAGCCATGCTTCACGACTGAAAGGCAACACACACACAGTCCCCCACATAGAAAAACACTCAAATGAATGGCGACACAGGCTCTACCTGCACACAACCCTCCCATTCACAGCAGGTGTAACAAATCGGGCGGCTTTAAAAATTCTATCCACACTGCAAGTGATAAAGCCCAGCTCACTAGTTTGTCTTTGGTAACTGCTGTAAAAAATAGCAAACGCCCCGCTTTATAGATTCAATGTCATAAAAAGATCAATTTGTTTCTTTGGGAATAAACAATAATACGGTGAATGTAATATTCTTTTTTACAGACTTGTTTATTTTCATGTAGACTGGAGCATTAGAGATGCCATTATAAGGCTGTCTAAATTGGTCCACTGAGGTTTGGGCTAGCCCATAACAAGCACGGCGTTTCTGAAGCATTTATGCAACATCGCCCAACATTACAGCTTTTAGTGTTTACTTCAGAGAATTGTTTGGTCCCTATAGATGATCAAGTGTCTCGCAAATTCATAAACCAGTCCTCTGCCAGTTACTTCTGTCTTCTCTAGTCATGTGGAACTGCGTGAAGAGGCGCAGTTTACACCCCCCCCCCGATTCCCACTCCAAAAAGACATCCATTAACTTGTTTTGACTTTTTCATTCTATATCAGTAATTAATGGAGAGTTAGCACGCTGGCCATCCTTAAAACTTTGAAGTCGTCAGGAGCAGGTTTTGAAACTAATTCTCTCTCACGCGTTTCTAAATTGTATGATTAAGCACACTGGCTGCAGCTCTGCCTTGCTGCACCGCCGACAAGTTGGCGCGCACGTACAATGCCGGCAATTACTTTTTTATTTTTTTTCCCCCCTGAATAATTGTCAGGGAATTGAGGGGTACACAGAATAAATAAGAACATAAGTCAGGTTTAGGGCACATTGTTATCACAGCTATGCCAGTGCTGTGACTGTGAAATGGAGAATAGAGTTTCAGCGCTCTCGAAAATCGCTCTCGCCCACTGGGCCAGTGTTCCTCTAGTTCAGCTCACTCAGAGTGATATCCTCTTGCCGAGGGTAAGTGCAGGGTCCTGAAATTCCATCCTACACTGATTTACCAAAAAACATTACGCTCTGTCTTTGCTCGAGCTAAGTAGTGCCAACTCCAGCACTCCTCTAAACAACTGTGATGCTGAATTTTTATAGCACTCCAACGCAGAAGAAAATCTTTTTGTTGTTTTTTTTGTAGTAAAACAAAACTGAGACAAGTGATAAATAAAGGAAAGGAAGAGGGGGGGAGACAAATTCACAAAATCTCTTTTTTGGGGGAGAAACATAAAATAACCAATCCATTATCTGAGCACCACCCCTGCTGTGTTCCCCTGATTCCTTCTAGCTATTAGCAGCTTAGGACACAAATAGATCACACAAGATATTAAAAAGCAGCAGGAATCTAACAGTTTAAAAGCTCTGTCGTAGTCCTTGCTGTGGAACAAAAACATGTCTGAATGCAGTCAAATTATTTTTCCGCTGATTCTTTCTTCTTTTTTTACGGTTATTGTTTAGTATTCATATTTTATAGTACATGTTTTTTTTTTTATTAGAGAAGGAATTTTCAAAGAGAAGATGCAAGGCAACAAAGGTGATAAGCTACTCAGCTGAGCATCCACACAAACCCTGCTGGTGGTATATAAAACGTATGTAGTCTTAACTCCATTTTTATTCCTTTTCCCAAGTAAACATGACTCAAATGAATGGAAGGCATTATTTTGTGCCAGAAATATAAAAGCATCTGGTTATACAGTGGCAGTACTGAGGCAGATTTAATAACAAAACCTCAGGAGACAAATGTAATGTGGTTCATAAGAATGAAAACGTACAGATATACGACTTTATTGTATTTCCAAGCTTCGCCTTCCAAACATCAGCCACAGATTTGCGGTTGGCAGGAAATAAAACATTCTGTCAGAAGCGATCAAGGTATCAGGATGTGAGAGGGGCTGGTGGCAACAATTGTTGCCATCATTTAATTGACAGTAGCTGCGACCCTAATATTGTTAAACTCTTACACGAGTGCAAATCCTGGCACACAGTATGTTTTTATCCTTTTACACAAATGTAAAAGGAACATAAGGGAGCAGACAAAAAAATAAAATAAAATAAAATTGCTGGCTTCGGGTAGGAAAAAAGCAAGAATTCAAAACGTCCTTGAGGTTTTCGATGGACTGTGATCGTGTCCATGAAAACACTTAATACATTCATGCTCTTGCACCTCTGATTTAATGAGTATTCACATTCTGCTTCAAACTCTCTTTGGGTTTAGCTCCTTTCTGGGGTTATAAAATCCATGTTGAGGAAAATATTATACTGGCAGACATAATAAACATGAAGGCAGTTTAAGTGATTATGTCAGTGCGCCTTCACCAACTAAATCCATGAAAATCCACAAAACTAAATCCATGAAAATAACACAGGATGCAAGTGTTTGCTCTAAGATATAGTCTGAGCAGTTAAAAGCAAAGCACACACACTCCTCTAAATTGAACTTGAGCCTTCTCACATATCTTATGCTGACCTTATAGCAGATGATATTTGAGGTGATTCAGTTCGAGGCAAATTTCTCATTTAGAGTCTAATCACAGACCCGAGCTCTGCTGCCACCAAACTTCGTGGATACGACTCAGTTAGAGCTGAAGTCATTTTACTAGACATTATGTTATGTATGTTAATGCTATGTTACCCTTCCTTTTTCTTTTATATCACTGAAAATATCTTCTTTCACATCTTTTCTGCTTTTGGTGTGAAGGATTAGTAAAAAAAACACTATATGACTTTAATGTATTTAATATATTGCACAGGGATAGTTTTAAAGAAGCTATTAACGCCTGTCTTGCAGGTTGCAGCAGGAAGAATAATTGTTCATTAGGAGCCCAGTTTAGCTCTAACATAAATTACTTTCAATCAAATAACAATCAGTTTAGTATATATGTATTTTGTGTGTCTACGATATCCATATTAGTTTGGTTTATTTTCAGTCTTTTACTTTAAAATGTTTAATTGTGTCCATTCTTTGAATTACTGATAAATACTCACCTGTAGTGTGTTTGTAAATTACTAAACTTTTGAAAAAAACGTCACCAAGTTTATGAGAAACCATCAATTGATCACAATCCACACAGCATTATCGCCACAGGCGTTTTCTTGTTCTGTGCTGGCTTTTTTGGATCCCGTGTCACAATTGGTCAGTTTCTGGCCATATAAGCAGATAATATATTTACATATAACACTGTTTCACTGGCCTCACAACCTTTAGAGTTCAGCAGATGGTTTGTGTAACTATAAGTCACACATCAATTGGATAGTTTAGAGATTAGCTGACAAAAAAACCTCCTTGTAATTGCTTTGGTTGCGAGCAGATTGCTACAGTCACCCATAGTTTGTACAGAGATCCCCAACTGAAGAATGTTATCCTTCAAAGTAAAGACTGATATTAAGACATTTGAAAAGGTGCAAACTTTTATTTTTAATGGTCTCTGTTTCCAGTTTGCATCGCAGTCCTCACAGTTTGAATACCTCCCAGTGAGCAGATGGTAAGGTGAATGAGACAAGTCTGTGCCTTCCATGGATGACCATGGCAAAGCAAATTTCCAACAAGCAACCTCCTGCAACCAACTGTCAACCAGTCGGGGAATACATATTATTTCCTATCAACTGGTTGTTTTCAGGCAGTACTAGAATTTTATCATCACTGACAACATTCAAAGTTCACTCAAAACAAACAATTAAAAACTTGAAACATCCAGAAAACCTTACATTATGAACCAAATCCTCCTCCTGTGAGCAGTCTTTCCCAAACCACTCTTGGCAGCTGTTCACATATGCCAACCTTTAATTATTTGTTAAAAAATGTCAGGTTTGTTTAGGCTTTTTGTGCTCATGTGGGATTTTTGTAGCTGATAAGTAAAATAGTCCACCACAGATGACCTACCACATTTCACCAAACACAGAGGTCCAGTAATATTATTAGTCCTGTACATTTTGGTGATTTTGGTGTCTCTTTTTTTGTTTTTCAAAGTTTTATTTGCTGTCCTCCACCTCTTTCTTCTGTCTGTTTCCTACATCAGAGTTAAAGAGGCTCTGCTGGAAATTATCAAGAGGCTCATGTCTTTACACAGTATGCAGACCAAGTAACAGAAAGCAGGTTCAAATCTATCAGAAGAGTGACATCGGGATGATGAGATGGATAACACGCAGTGCGATAAGGAACATTTTGCTGTCTTTCAAGAGGCTCAACAGTTATTACGTGGCGTTCCGTGCAAATAGGGCTATATTCTTAAATCAATGTTGAGCGACAGCAGGGTAAAGAAAACAGAGAAGTGGACTTAAAGATTAGACCGCTCTGCCTAGATACAACCGCACAAACACGGTGAACGTGAAGTGCCCTTATTATGCACAGTGTCACACCGCACCGCGAGCTCCATCAGGGCTTGACACTTATAGAAACAAAAGAACTCTTGAGACGCGACAACATGTGGTAATAATAAAAAACCGAGGCATTAACCTTAAGTGCGAATGTTCTGTGCAGGAGTTGCAAATATAACTGGCAAAGTCGAACATGCCAAGATCACATTTTTAGAAGACACATTCACACACACAAAAGTCTCAGAGGGCATTTTCAAGTCCAATAACATCATTACATCCATTCGTGTTATTACTATTCACATGAGTGAATAGTAATAACATCAAATATGAATATGGTGTAGACAAGTCATCTGTGTGTGAGTGTGCGTGTGTATAATGTGTGTATGCGGGTTATGAGATTAGAATCATCCAGGACATTCATCTATTCTGTTGCTGGTGAGGCGATTGAGTGGGGCTGGGTGATATGATGGCACTTTCACAAAGGATTACATTACTCTCTTTCATCCCCTTCATGCAGTACTATTTTGCTCTCCCAAATCTTTGCATTTGATAATGGACACTCCTTATGTTATGAATTAAGCTGGTGCTATATAAAGGATTAACACCCAAAGAGATAAAACACACAATCGTCTGCGAGTATATGTTCACGTTAGATACGTATGCTTCTCTTTTGCCAACTTGCATTAATCCACCACTCCAAATTGCCTTCACATGCACATGCGACGTAATGCAAACAGGGCTGCTGTTGCATTTTCGGTGGCAGATCAGTTTTAATTATAGCTGGGAGTAATAAAAAAAGTAATAACCTCATTTAAACTCAGGTTGCAAGTTAAATGCTTCCAATCTTCAACTTCTCGAGCTATGCAACTGACTCCAAACTCCTTAAAGTCGACACCAAGAGGACAGAATGCAGTTCAGATTGAACCAATTAGTCTTTACTGACTTCTTAATTTAAATAATGAAAGTTGGTTTAATAGCTCTGTAAACTGCTATCCGGTTGTTCAGTGATGACGCGACGAATCCTACTTCCGGGTCTAAAGTAGTCTGCGTTTAATATGGCTTTTGTGTTGTTAACATGTTTAATGTTATGTATTTTCTTCTATTTGATCTCAAAAAGCTCCTAAAACAGTCAGTGATCCCTGTTGACCTCCCTCGGCTATTATTACCGCTAATCATTTATTTAAGCTCAGTTTTTAAAACCTTAGGATGTAACTACAGCCCAGCCCATGCAGCAGTATATGAATGACTAACCTCGTATTGTGGATGGATTATCTCAGTTGTTCTCCTGGCTGAAGTTTGGTCCTTTTACAGCATCCTGCCATGCGATTACATTTGTTCCTGACCACCGAGAACACTCACGTTAACTTTTATCGAGTGGAAAAAAAGTTAGCTTGTTTATATTATGCTAACATAGCTGTGTCGCTAGCGGTCACGTAGCACATCATTATATACCAGCTAGCCCAACTTCAGTAACCCTACAAACGTCACTGCTGTTTAGTTTTCTGTCTTCATTTATGCTGGAAGTGATAGCAGAGCTGTACGTTTTAATTTGTTTCCAAAACCCCGCAGTCAGGACATGCTATATTGTATTTAGATAGAAGCTAGCGAGCTAACTCCCTGCTAACTTCTAACTCCGATGTCATAAATTCCGTTTTCATGGATGCCTGGATGTTAAACTCAATTGTTACACCTGGTAGAGCAGAACGCTGATCATTTTATTAAAGATGAAAGACTTTAGACAGTTTTTCAACTCTCAGTAATGCCATAGTGATCGTTTGATATATGGACCTGCAGCGGAGTTTAGACCCAGACACGGCTAGTGACGTCAGACTGAACAATCGGATACTAATAATGGCTTCATGTTTTGTATTTTAGCAAAGCAAGAAGCTTTACTAAAAAGCATGCTTCTCACCACCGCTAACCACAGGTCGGACCATGGTGGATAAGACTAACATTAATGATAAAAATATAGAACATTTTTACTGATTATAGTGCAACAACAATAGCTTATAAATCGAGACTCGCTATACATAAGGTACACCTATGTGGGTAGACATCAATTACATTCCCACACTTAGAGAGAAAAATTTCTCCTGATTCTGATTTACTTTTAAAAACTGTACCTGACAGCACATGCAAACATATATCAGCTTTTTCTAACTTTCCCCCCCCAAACTGCAGCCTGTTCTACAATCTTCTCTCACTTAAACAATTTCAAATAAAGTGCTTTAACCAAAACTGAACTGAAAATGAGCTGCTGTACACCGACCTTGATCTATTTTTACCTTACCACCTTAACAAAAGCAGGAGAAATAGACTTATGTAACAAAACAAATGTCAGGGACTTATATATACATACTGATAAAAATGATGTATGTAAATTCACCAGATAACAGGACATTGACCGTTTCCCCCTTTTTTGTTCGTCTCCATAATTTCCCTCGTAACTGCTTTGATCCTTTCCAGATGGCTTTTAGCTTTAGCCACTTTGTCTTCTTTTGATTTAATAGTCTGACTAGTTTTTTGCTATGAACGTTTTCATAGCTTACTCTGGTGGACTTAGCTAATGACACTTTAGCGTGAAGCTGTGACTATTTGCTTGCGCATGCATGAAATAGATCCACTCATAATTGAACATTATGAATGGCTGCTCACTGGTAAGGGATGATAATGCTAAAAATGGGCAGACTCCGGTCCCTGTCTGCTCCATCGGTGTAGTCTTGGATAAAAAGCTAACCACAATTTACAAAGCTAATGGTCAAAAGCTTTGGTGTTAGATGCTCATTTTATCCTGAATTTGTTCAAGTCTTCCTGTCTTGCTAGAAACATTTAATTACATGATTACATGACAGTGTGTTTCTACAAAACTCATATCCCCACCCCCACCAATGCCCACCCTCCCATCCAATCCCAGGAAAGAAGATGGACTGCATTCGCAGCTATAGCCAGCTCTGTGTCTTTGTTACTATGTAAAGAGGCAGAGAAGCAGAAATGACAAAAGCATAGGAATCTAAGCTACAGTTGTCTGTAAATGCTCTCCATTACAATAAATGACTTCATTAAAATAAAGATGTGTTCAACCACCCTCTGTGTTTCAATGAGTACAACTGCGGAACAATTTGTTGAAGTGCGCTCAAGTAATGGAGCTTCGGATGCAGCCCGTTGTATTTACACTTATCCTCTCAATGTGCTGGCCCAGGACTGCCAAAAAGTATTTGTACCTGTGCAGAGCACCTGAATATGCACACTTATGTACATAGACACAACTGTATCGCACAAAGAGGGCCAGATCCTGCCTTTCTCTGTGCTTATTAAGACATTGAAGCTGTTAGCACCTAGCAGCACTAATCCTATAGCCTTATGCTCACTGTTAGTGGAGCCAAATGGCCTTATACAGAGCAGCTTGCACTCTTTCTCTCCCTCCCTTTTCTGACTCTCTTTCTCCCTGTGTGAGTGTGAGCATCTGTGACTGTTTGTGATGAATGGACAAGGCAAAAGAGGAGAGGGGTGAATGTGAGACATTGCACCACTGAGGCCAGTGAGAATAGAGGGGGAAAAGACAGAATGAACAAGGCAGGCAGAGACGAAAAAAAAGAGGATATGGGTGTATATGGGAGTGTGATTTTGTGTGAATACATCTGTCTGGATGCTAGGTGGAGAGGGTCGGGGAAGGGGAAGGTAGGGTAGTTGCACATGAATTGCATACAAACACAACTACATGCACTCTGGCCCAGCGTTTATGTCCAGCTTGTTAAGCATGCAGAGTGTGCGCGTGTTTACACCTGTGTGTGTTTGCTGTGCCGTGCGCACGCCCGCACGTGTGTGCGTCCAGGCATGTGCAAGGCCGAGCTAGGTTAAACTTGTATTCGTGAAGTGTTCCCAGAAGAGATTAATCATCCTGTGCTGGAATGCAGCATCGCGGTCATATATCATCACCTGACCTCTCTCTCTCTCTGTCTCTCTCTCTGTCTCCCTCACGTAGCAGTGGAGTCAGGGTAAAAGGAGTGTCATTGCATATCTGCAGTAAACAAACAGCCGAATGCTTTGACAGAAGTGGGAAAGGTAGGAAACTGCGCTAATTATCAAATACCAGTGTTCAGCATCAATCAGATGTTACAGAAACCTGTTAAGGTCAGAACCATTTAAAAAAAAAGAGAGGTAAAAAGAAGACAATGCAAGCTACAAATGGGAGAAGAAACTAGCAAAAAAAAAAGAAAAAAAAAAGAGGAAAATGCTGGCCTTCAGCTGCCTCTGCTGGAGACACGCAGAAGCAGATGGATGCTCTAAAAGTCTTTATTTTAAACAGAATCAGAGCCACTTTAGCTAACTCCAACAAAAATGCTAAAGATGCCAGCCTCATCTCATTGCAGTAACCACAAGAGCATCACTACTGTGGACTAATTTGGGTTTGACTTGGCTGTATAGTCATGCAATATATACTGTCTATGCTGGGAAGCATTAATAAATGCCTTTAAATACTTCCACAAATTCCTAAACCACAGAAACTGTAACACATTGTGTGTGTGTGTTTTTATTGTTAATCCTGCATCCCAAAAATATAGATATATATAGCACAAGGTCTGAATGACCACTTCTTTGAAAGGCATTATTTTTGCATATATTTTCAGCATACCCTGCCTTGGCCTATGCATAAGTGAAACGTTTTCCTGGAAGACCCCTTTTTTAAGGAATCAAAGACTGAATGGCTGACTGGTTATTTGTTAAGACAGCCAAGACATCTGAAGAAATGATTTCCAGTAATTGTATCCAGATGACTTCTCTCTTTTTTTTTGCAGCACTACATGAAAGCAGTGTAAACCATGTATAACTTCATAATTCTGCAAATGTACCTACACACTGTGAAATCTTGACCTTCAGATGGATTGCAGCTTAATTCAGAAAATGCTTTTGGTGCGTTTAACATTTTTTTTAAAGTGCACTTATGCTTGCGATAGCCAGTCCATTTTTTCTTTTTCTTTTTTGGAGTAGGGACTTAGGTGAGGACAACGTGTGCTTCCAGCTGGTGCTTAAACATTCAAGGGTGGACGGGAGGTAGAAGATGCTGCTCAACAAATGTTCTCATCAAACCTTTACATCTTCCCACAGTGAGAACAGGAGGCCAGCCATAAGTCAATGCTATTCTGTGCGAGCTGCAATGCATGTGGAAGAAAGGACCTTTTACTTAGTTGTGTTCAGCAATAGGAAATTGATTCTTTAATATTAAAAATTCAACAGCTGAGTTTCATTACTTTTCTGAGTCTATCCCCTTTCCCTTGTGGAGTGGGAAAATATAACAGTTTATTAAATTACTTCTCTGAAAAGTCTCTGGGGATGCCATCTTAACTCCTATCCTCCTTCACAAGGCCATTTTAGACTGTAACTAGACATGTCTGCTTAGAAAGAGAGACAGAGAGAGGCAGAGAGAACATGGATAGATGGTATACTAAATATACAGATTCCACTGACTGCCACAAAGAGTTTGTAGTTATTTCACTGGCCAAGGAAAGGCATGGAATTGAATGATCCCACATATTAAGGGAAGGGATTATTGTCAACTGACTGGTCTGAAACTGTGTGCATGTCCGTTGCTTAGCTATATCAGTGCTATCATGCAGTTATTAGAGAACATAGATGACATGTTAAAGATAAAACCTGAATGCTTGATTCCTATAGTAAGGCTATTCACTCATTCCACGTGTGCCCTGAAGGAAATGGTCACTGCAAACCAATACAAAGTTCTTCTGATTGACCACTTTTATCCTATATGGGAATGCTGATGGAAGTGATCTTATTCAGAATGGCAATGATCCCATGCACAGGTGCCAGGGGGTCCCAGAATGAGTTGGTGAGTAAAGTCTTTATATCCCAGTCCACTTAAACACTTGTGGAACTGTTTTGGACTGACACATTAAATGATAATCTCCACCAGTGGAATTAACACACAAAATAAGGGAATATTTTTGGGCAGGATAATTTGCCATCCCCCCAGTAGAATTCCAGAGACTTGGAGGATAAATCCCAAAGCATACTGAAGCTGTTCTAATGGCACATGGTGGCTGAGCACCTTACCCTTTACTGCCTTAATGCTGATTTTCCTCTTGAAGTTGTCCTCAGTCTCTACATGTTCGACCAGACAAGGTTAAAGCGGATACCTGTCTAATCCCCACAATATTCAATAGTTCCTGGGTCAGAGGGCTTTACGAAAGTTCACTCTTACAAAAGATCCTTAAGTATCATCAATGAATGCTGTTAATACACTTCCTGATCTAAGGAGCAATGGGGTCAGGCCTTAATGACTCTGTAAGTCTAAGTAATAAAGGCAGTATATTTGAGCATGACTCAACCGGTCACAATGTCTTCTTAAAGGCAGATAAGGACTTTCCCACTATTAACTCCACTCCTCGGGAACAGAAGGAAATAATTTTAGTACCGTAATTGTCGGGCTATAAGCCGCTACTTTTTGCACAAGCTTTGAACCCTGCGGCTTTTAGTCAGGTGCGGCTTTTCTATAGATTGTCCATGATTTTTGTCATATCGTAAGACGATTTGTTTTGTTTGTTCCGCTGTTGTACGGCACTACGTTGCCTGGCGGAAGGATCGGGGTTCAAGGGTGGTATGTTGGTCACATGTCCATCCGCCAGGCAACATAGTGCCGTACAAGTAGCGCGAAAAACAAACTTCAAAGTAGCGCTATGCGTTCAGCTGGAGTCGTGGATGATGAGCGGCGATAAACTTGCGAAAAGCAAGTTGTGCTCAACTCTACCGGTGGATTCTGACAGCGTGGAAAAGTGTGCAAACATCCACGATCACCAACGGATTTCGAAGGGCTGGACTGCTGCATGATGAAGAGGAGGACACCGCCACGGCCCTTCAGAGGGTGTTCGACTCCGACACTGACAATGACAATGAGGATTATCTTTGGTTTTGAAAGTGACAACGAAGGAAAGAAGCTGAGAGTGGATGACGAAGCCATCCTGAGCCTGTTCGTTTCCGACACTGGAGAAGAGGACTTTGGTGGTTTTAGTGCGCAGGAAGATGGTGGTGAATGACTGACTTTTCTTCTTGTTAAAGCCGTGTCACTGCACCTGAGCCTAAAAGGTAGTCTGAATCTATTTTTCTGGTGTGCTGTAGGTTACTGTTATGTACTACATTTGTTACTCATTTATGAAGCACAGCACATGTGCAAATATGTACCCATAACTTGATTTTCAAAATATTAATAAAAGGGGTGTGTCTCCAAACAGCCATCTCTTTCCTGACAATTCGCTTTGTGCATATTCTCTTACATATGATAAGTCAATATTGAAACACCTGCGGCTTTTGGTCAGGTGCGGCTAATGTATGTACAAAACAGGATTTTCCCCTGATTTTAGCTTGTGCGGCTAATATTCAGGTGCGCTTTGTAGTCCGGGAAATACGGTAACTTGTTAAAAAGAAAAAAGACTGTCTACACTGAGAAAGAAAACCCTGAACTGTTAAACAAAGACCAACAGACGAAGGATGTTATTTCTTGGTGACTTCAATTAAGTTTCCTCTGCGAAAGTTAGCCATGAAATTCAGTTTCATTCGTTTCCAATAAGGTGCATGTTCAGCTGTACCATGACTTCTTTGCAAAAAGATCAGCCTTCAGCCCGTTTCATACACAGTGCTGTAGGTGTCATTTTCACTGACGGATGACTGACAGTGCTCGCCTTCGCTGAAACATCAACATGAACGCTGAGCACCTAAATGAGTGAACACATCACTCACTGGTCAGCGGCCTTTGTTTCTGTGTGTTCCAAATTTCACCCACATCATCCGCTGAAACTGATGGTCTTACACAGCCTTGTTATGATGAAAGGCTCGGTACCAGCCGTTGTCCACATGCAAGCAGGCGCATGTGCTTGGCTGCACTTCAATGCAGGGAGGAAGCTCATCACAAAGCGCCATGAGTCCATGAGAGGGATGAGTTAAAACCAGTCGGTCAGCTGTCAGACAGATGTAGTAAATATTATCCCACTCTGCCATCACTTCCAACACAAAAACCCACAGGATCCATGAGCATGGTAATCCAAGATGAAGGCTGCTCTCTACGAGCGTCACTTTCTCCAAAGCACAGCTAATGCTGGGTGTCACACACCGCACACATGCAAACACACACGCATACGCTCTCATCATGTAACGCTTAGCGGTGTAGTCTGAGCAACACACACACACACACACACACACATAAAAAAACCCGTCAAATAAAATCACAGGCCACAAAGGCTTCTGAGGAGTGTCCAAATCCCAGATGAACGATGAGTTTATGGTTTTCAAATTTCTTGTACGTTTAGGAAAAATCACAGAAGATCAACACAACACAAATCTCAGACTATTATGCATTTTAAAATTTTATTCATGTTACGTTGGGATCTAAGTATTGGCTGCTCCGTCATCTTCTCCTATTATATGTTTTTTTTCGTGGCTATTTTAAGAATCCTTGTTGCGATAAAGAGCTATCCAATGCTCTACGTTAATGTGATCTCTCTTTTTCCACTGAAAAATGCTAGATAATAGGGAGCAACAGCCATGTGCGTCATGGCCTTTTAGAGAGATGCTAAGATGATATGTTGAGTCAGTGTTTTGGTTCAATTTGATGGGACTACTGGAAGCACAGACATTAAGGAGGACTGTTAATTGAGGTGCTCTTGTAAAAAGTGCTTCAACATAAAAAATTTAACTGCACTGGCAGATTCGTCACACGTAAAGTGGTACCAAACGTAATTGAATTCAGTCTTGCAATCACATCAGGAGGTTAATAATAATAATACTAATACTAATAATGATTTTAGCTTTCCTTTTATGAACTCCAGCCTTAAAATATCTCAACAGAAAGCCACTGGATATGTCATCTTCTATTGTTTTTTTCACACTCTGTGGTTTCTTACTCATCTACCCACCAATTAATCAATTACTGCAATTAATATAATTTTCTCCTTCATTAGCAAGCCTTTGTAATTTTAGCCTCTCAAAAACCCACAGCATGCTATTCCTACCTATGCCTTGGCAAGCTCTTGAAAGGAGGACAATTAATGTTGAAAGTTGAAATGTTGAAATATAACACAAAGAGGACAATCGAGCATGAATGGATCAAAGTGAGGCCTCGCCAGACGAGGCAGGAAAAAGGAAGGGGGGATAGTATGGAAGCATAACTGGTTAACTGAGTCTGTCCTTATAAAAGCCTTTCCGACACGGTTGTATGTCATGCTGCCCAAACTCTACTGTGTAGGAGGCCAAACAGGGCAGTATCATAGGAATGAGCCCATTCCTGCAGCAGTTTCTCTATCTGGATGTGGATTTATGACACTGAGATGATTGTATATTTGGCTCTAAAAAAAAAAAAGCAAAAAAAGCCCTGAGCTTGTGAAATAACTGGGAGGGTGGAAGGCCGGGCGGACCTGCCTCTAATAGAGCTGTGCCACCAAGCTTAGTATTTTCTATTTACTAGCACGTCCTGACAATTACAGCAACAGTGTAAACATAATCACCCTCTCTGCATATTCTGACAGAAGGAACATCCTTTTCACCTACCTCTACTCTCTCTAAAGGTCAGTGTTCTTAGTTAATCAGCAGTGACAAGAGGCTATTTGTCCTCTGTTACTACTTATCCTGTTCTTTCCCAAATTATAAAGTGCTATAGTCTAATGTACTGTAGAGCAGCAATAATTGCTAATATATATATATATATATATATATATATATATATATATATATATATATATATATATTAACATCACAAATTGTTCCGAACCTTATACGACCAGATTATTATAACAGGAAAAGAAGTGGATGCTTCAAGATACAACTGTGTGTAGATTATCTGGGTGTGATTGCTCAATTCATTCTTCCAAGCATCTTAAAAATAAATGAAGATCTAAACTTGGAATCCCAAATTGAACCCTGTGGATTTAAGTTATTTAAAAACTTGCTGATGTTGCTATGGTTGCGCTGTCAGAAACAACAGTGCTTAGCAGTTCACACCCTGTCGAAATGGCCAGGTAAAGGGAAAAAATGTTAACACCAAGCAGCAAATGGCTGTTTCCAAAACCAAGCCAGTCAACACATGAAATCATGCGAAAGCCTTCAAATAAGAGGCACTTTACTGCTCTCAGGTAATTATACCTGAGAGACATATAAGCAGCTTTTTTCCTGTGACATCAATTAACATGGTGCAATGTAGTTCTAGTTGATAGGAATTAAAACAAAGGAAACAATGGTAACTGGTTTGTGTTTAAAAGGGATTTTTGGCTCTAAATCGGCAACAAAATTGCACTGGCCTAGTCACAACTATTCAGCTACTATGCTGGTTCATTTTCCAACACTAAGTAAGCTCTGAACTGGTTGGGGAGGACAAAATGTATCAACCAGGCTTTCAGTACCTCTACGGGTTCACACCTGTAAAGTGAAATCGAACCTTTGAGATTTTCTTATGCGCTTTCCATCTGTGACTGTGGACAGTCCTGCACAGTGTGGGATAACACACAGCACAGAGGTCAGACTGGATATCGCTGACCTCCGAACAGCCCCGCAGCCCCCAAAATGCGCGTGTGCCTGCTGACATGCACATGCATTAGGGTTATTGTGTGAAGCCTTCAGTCTTTTAATCCCCTAATCTGCTGAACCCTGGAAATCACTTGCAGTCATCTGTCAGCCAGGTCGGAGTGGGCCACAGGACTCAACAGATTCGCACACGAGTGCACACGTACACACAGCCAAACACACACGCACACACACAGACACACACACACTTTCTCTATGCTAGTCATTTATTCAACAAGGCCAGCCTCATTGCAGGCTAATGAAGATTGATGCTCCTCTTTCCAGGACTCACAGGTGTTTCAGTGAAATGTATGTATAAATATATAACCCATATAGAGCACTGGGAAAAAGAAGAGAGATTAACAGAAAGATCGTGCCCAACAACATCTATGTGTGATTTAACAAATAAAAAGCCATATTTATGTAGAAGTCAACCTGCAGAATATCTGCATGGCAACAGCACTGACTTAATCTTGATGATTAGTTGTGAAGGGACGGCAAGGACATGGACTCAGGGAACCTGTAGTGCTCAGACCCTTAAGTCAACTCTATGCATCTCAGGCCTATTTGTGCATGTGTGTGTGTCATCATGCCAAATAGGACACCGTCAAGGCTAGTCTGGAGATTGCGGTTGACACAGCCTGCTGCTCTCCGGCGTGAGCGCCTATTAGCACTTAAGACCGAGTCTCACTATATGCACACACAAACACGGCAAACTGGCCGTGATTACACCTGGCAGGTCAAACACTGTGGCAAACAGCTGAGCCTGTGCACTCGTCCTTGCGAGCGAACCAGACAAATGGCGAGAGAGAGCAACATATGCACTTGTTTCCATATGCATGCATTTAAAAGTGTGTCAGAAGTGATCCCACGCAAATCTGAGGGCTTTGCTTCCTTTTTGATTTCTACGCCCCTGTCAAAAGCTCAAGATGGAGGAATGGAAAGCGGGAGAGAGATCAAAGAGCGTCAGAAATCACACAGACGCAGGCTGGCTTGAAGAGAGCTAAAAAGGTGGAGGAGGAGATAGCAGGGCTGCAGAGAGAAACTGTACCAGTTAGATTGAAGTGTGAATCTCAACAGTGCGTCTCATCACCAAGATCTTCTCGGCATGTGTGTGTGTGTGTGTCTGCGTGTGTGTTTCATGTCATAAGGTGCCGATGACTGCCAGGCTCTGGGATATACAGCTGGTGTGTGGGCCTCATATCCCTCGCCACCCTGCTTGATACACAACTGACTTTAAAAGTTTTCCTTATTCATCCTTAAACTTTGTGCCTGAAATCCTTAACTAAAAGTCTCACTCATGCTCATTCCTGTGTGTCCTACACTGTTATGTTCTGCTGCAGCTTGAAGGGGGGCAGCTATCCTGTGCATGAGCACATCACCAAAAACAGCAGCAGAAGAAGAAAGCTCACACTTCCTCTGCCCTCACCTCTGATATAATACCAAGCAAGCAGAATAAATATGAATGAAAGAAGCTGAATAAAGTGCAGTGCACAAGACAGAAGAGAGGAATGCATCGTTGCTGCCGTCCCGAGGAGGGGAGGCAAGAGGCAATGACAAGTCAAGCAGCCAATTAAAGCCCTCCAGCAGCTCCATGTTTGTTATTATGAACTGAAAGCGTGATTTTGGTTTCTTTTCGAAGGGCACTCACTTAGGTTACTTTCTCATGCACGTTACGGGGATCGCTGAAAAGAGGATGCTGCGCTGCGGCAGCCATAAACGCGTCGGACAGGAGCTCTTCATCACGAGTCACGGCGGGGTCTCGCAGTCCACCCTGACTCTTTTAGGGTTAATACATTTCTTTAAAAAAAATATGCAGCGCAGAATCGCCATGTGGAAACCTCTCACGCCACAAAAAGTCCACCGCAATTAATAAGGTCATTATTGACGGGACTATATTTTTTGGACGTCTCTACGCATGGCACGTGAACGACACTGCAGTCGCGGGAGATGACCCCGATCACCAATGTCAGCCAAGCGTCAAGGGCTCGCATGAGGACTACAGAATGATATTCGGATAAAAGGCACCTCAATGTCATCGCTCTGCGCTGCCCTCCTCCCCTTCCTACTTGCCACAAGATATGACTGTGCATGTCACACACACACACACACACACACACACACACACACACACACACACACACACACACACACGCGCGCGCGCGCGCTGCTCGGTCACAGAAGCTGGCGGGTTAATCAGCAGCATCGTTTCCACAGGAATACATTGCAAAATATCACGTACCTGTTTATAGTTACGTGCGGCACTCACTGCATAATCCTCCTTCTTCAACTTGAACTTTTTCCTTCCCTCCAACCGAACCAGCCCGAAGCTACTTGACACTTGTTTATTGCATGCTTCTCTCTCGCTCTTTTTTTCTTGTTTTGTTTGTTTGTTTTTGCCCTGACTATCCTGTCAAGCCGCTATTGAACGCGAAGTGAGATGACAGCACGAGGGGATGAGCTGATAGAGAGGGCAGGCAAGGAGCCTCCAGTTCAGCATCTCACCAAAATCGTGGAATCAAACGGAACCATCCGTTCAGCGCTGGTGGTCGTTACAGGCAAACAGTGCTGACTGGCAAAAAAAGGGGGGGAAAAGAAAAAAAGCAAACCCCCAAAATGGACCAAAACCGGATGAATACGGCTGTGCGCAAACGGCACGTCTTCCGTTGCTTCTCTTCGGACCCGAGAAACGGCGGGGCGAGCGGGCATGCTCTGAACACTGAACCACGGCCGATCGGTAAAGGCTGCGCGCAGCGGCACCCAGGGAGCGACCATTCACACACACGGTATAGAGAAATGACCGTGGCTCGCGGAGCGCGCGTTCACGGCCCAGCCAAAGTCAGTGGTCATTATCAGCGCATGCCGAAGAGTAATCCACAGTAGGCTGTTACAGCCACAGCTGCAGCACTACGAGATGAGATGCAGGGGATCAGCAGTGACAGCGATTAAACCATCTGAATCCCAAATGTTGAACTATGCTATGTTGAATAGCAGATCACAATTGAGGGCACTTCCTCTATTAATCTAAATCTATTTACATATTATTGTCACTTTAAAACATATTTAACATGGTGTAGGATTTATTCGAAAAATGCATATTCCACTCAGTATTAATATATGATTACTTGAGGACATAATGGGACAATTTCACGAGAGGCAGCGGCAGCAGCTACATTGCCACATGTATTTACAGCCTAACAAGCAAAAATTGAATCTCAGTGCATTTTTCAGGAAACTTACACATGCCCGCTTTTGGTGTTAGTGCCTTCTTTCCAGGGCCTGGTGCTCATTACAGTGGTCCTCAAGCATCTCTTTTTAAACAGTGCACCCACTGCACTGCAGGCTACTGTTCACATTAGCACACTGCCTAATGGGCTTTCTCCGTATTAGCAGCAATAGAAAGGTGCAATAATAGAAGCATGCAATTATGCACCATAACTAGGGAAAACATTGTTAACAGTTACCCTATTGCCTCTCACTCTCCGAGCTGTAAATGCATATTTCCCAATGGAGGTATGATAATAACGCCTGCTTATTTGAAAACACCTTGTAAGGAGAACCTTGTGGCTCTTTTGATAAAGATTTCATTTCAGAGGCATTTTTATGCATAACTGGGGATTGGCAGGGGACATAAACCTCCCACTTTCTGCTTTATTTATTTATTTATTTTACTCTTTCATTTTCTTCTTGTTTTTTGGCTTTGGCAATCCATCAACCTGCACACAACTGGTATATTGATTGGGACAAAGGTGTCCACTTATAGCGTAAGTAAAATTTAACAAAACTGCAAATGGGTTTGAATTCACAGATGGCTTGGTTGAATTCAGAGCGAAGGGTAAAAGGAACGAGGAAGGAATCACTGGATCTCTAGTGGGTAACACAGGTGCAGTACAAGATGAAAAATGCAGATGAGGGTAGGACGGCGTACTGAACCATTTTAAAGTCCCCAAGTGATAACCTAAAAAAAAAAAAAAAAATAGAAAGCTTTGACTTGGGCTCATGGTACCCATTCTTAATCATGCAGGTGCAGCTTTGTCCAGGGATTTTTATTTGTCTCATACTGTCCAATGTGGAGTTTTGTTTTCTTGAGGCTAATGAGCTTAGCTACATTAAGATATAGCAAGGCAGCACTAGTTTGTTGACAACAGTGTATGATTGCTTTCTATGGTTGCATCCACATCTTTGTTTCTTTAAAGTAAAAGACACAAACCAGAAGACCACATATTATCATAATGGTAAAAAAAAAACCCCAAAAAAACACAGAGGCACACCCCCACCTTTCCTTCTGATTTTGCAGGGTGTTAGTGTGGACTTAAAAGCAGTGATGTCAGCAGTATTAAATCAGTCCTTTCTATCCATCTGCACTTAAGTCCTTGCATATGGACACACCTAGAGATTAGCCCCAATATGTCCTATAATAGGCCAACACTTAGCCAGCGAGATGCAGAGACTGGCCAGTGAATAAACCCCAGATTAGATCAACCAGAAGCTAAAACCACACACTTGCTCACGAGCATTTTGCTCATGGTTTTTCTTTTTAATTCGAGCTTCTGCTTACGGCCCTGCCACAAAGCAGGATCAGTTGTGGAAATCCTCCATCCTCTTGTCTTTACTCGCTTTCAATTTTCTGTCAGTATTAAGTAAATTGGTCTTCCCCTACAAATCCAAACAATGAAGAGATATTGTTTCTAGTTTCTGAGTAAGCTAGTTTTTAAGTATTGTTGTTTTTTTAGTTAGTATTTAAAGTTGCACAAAATAAGTTAGTGTGAAAACCCGATTCTCGGTGGTTGTCTTGCCTAACTCTCGCCACGTAAACATCCTCCCTCATTTGGCCGCTCTCACACGTGTACGTATGCATACAGAGACATAAACACAGACAAGTTTGTGCAGCTCCTTTGCATATATACTCAACCTTAACCTCAACGTGACTAACCCCAAGCCTTCATCTCACTCCTAACTGTGACCCACATTCAATCTTAATGCTTTGCTGATAATGTCACAACTTCTGCCAAAAGGACCTCACTCCTGCACTCTAAAACACAAGCGTGAGCCTCGCATAGATTGACACAGACACAAACAAACACAGGCTACACTTGGCAACAAAACAACGGGCAATTAATCAAACACCTGTTGACGAAGCATGAATTAAGCCCGCAGAAATGCTAATTTTAGCAAATTGTCACGAACGACCTAAAAATAAATGCTAATTGTACCTAACATCTGTGTTTAATTGGCCATGATTATGAAAATTATTAAGAGTCTCACATTAGCAGCAGACAAGAGGCCAGACTGTCCATCCATTTATTAATTAAAAAAATGTTTAAAAATGTTTATTCTAATGTTATTCTAATGTAGACTATCTGAGATTAAATGGGACGAGATGTGTGGGTCCTTCTCAGGAAGGTTGGTGATCAATCCTAGAACGCGCACAAAGCAACAGTGTGTAGTGCATGCAGACACTGAGAAAGGCCTCAGCCACCCAGAAACTCCTTCTTTAATCTAAGACTAGTTAATGCCTTGCACACTTGCTGCAAACTGCCATCCTTAATCTCAAAAGGGGGTTGCACTGCATTTCGTAGCCTTTTCGGTACCTAGCCTTCTGTCCCATCCTTCTGCCTTACCCCGTAATTAGAAACAGTGAGGCACACAATCTGACCCGTGGATGAATGTGTTGCTTGAGACTTGCTCAAATGAGGAAAAAAATAATCCCGAGGCCAGTTGTCACATGCTATACGTGTAGATGAGTTAGTTGACCTTTCCCTATCATGAGCCAATATTAGCACAGGCTATTACAACCTATCAAAACTTAATGCTTATAGCCAATGCCCAGGGTCCATGAGCCTTACAGCGCTCTGACTGTGAATTGTGTTCCTAATGCTATCTCTGCTATTACAGACTGCATAGTGTCAGGGGTTCTATTTAACCTTGTGCAATGAGTTCTGTCCCATAGATATATCACCATCAGTCACATCTACATCCACAAGGGTTAACTCTCAATACGAACTGCATCTGTGCATGCGCCGGGTGAAAACGTGTGCCTTACAAACACAATGAAGAAGATGCATTGCACTGTTAATTATATAATCAATTTGATTAATTTTCAAAATGCAAATGAGCTAATTAAAGGACCTGAACTTATAGAATTACCACTGATTAGCTGGCTAAGCACTATTGCTGCCCTCTGGATAGACCCTTATTAAGCTATATTAACTGTGCCTTTCTCGATACAGCAGTAATATAGCTCATAAGTTATAACTATTCAAAACAGCATGAAAAGGATGAAGAAAACCTGATGAGCTCTGAGTTAACAAATATGAGAAAAAAGCAGCAGTAATGGGTGTTAGACACACAGTTTCTTTATCCAATTTGCGCTCAGAATAACCTTTTCTGCACAAAGTAAAGCTGGTTATTAAAGTCCATATTAACAGGCTTTTGGGCATTCCTTTCAGTCTGTTTCTCCAGCGCCTGTCTATTTGTTTGTCTCTTTAGTAACAAAAGGCTGTGACTTTGTATTTCTGCTCCCAACCATTTCTCTTTTTCTCTCATCTCACCCTCAATACCGCAAGTGCCACTGGGAGCTGGCTGATGTGAGGCAGTAACAGGTACATCGGGGACTTGGAGAGAATGGAAAGGAGCCCGTTCGGATTGGCACACAAGTCTGCTGTAATTACGTCGAGTAGCGGGGGGGGTGCAAATGAGCATATACTGTGTATTTGAGGAGCAGGCTATGCTGTTTTATGTTTGCATGTTTCATTATGTCCATGTGTGCACACATGTCTGCACATTCAAATGCGTGCCGGCGTGTTTTCGGGGGAAGCATTAGATCCATCAGCATGAGTCAAGAAGCTTACAGGCAGCTTACAGTGCAGCGGGGGGTTTGTGGCAGGGGGTACTGGAGAAGGAGGGGATGGTGGGTAAGACATGAGAGGAGGAGGGTGAGGAATGCTGGAGGGCTTACAGAGGAATAGGGCACAGCTGGTTTTTAATTGAGTCTCCCCCTCTACTTCACCATGTATATATGTGCGCATGAACACACACCCACTTATTTTTACTCAGCAATTTCCCATGATGGCTCAGAGAAACTAAACACTTCTGTGTGGCAGCAAACTGCATTCAAAGACCTCTGCAAGGGCTCACTTTTGGTTATATGACTGGTACATTTTTCCACCAATCAAGGCCTCTGACAGCTGCGTGCGCCCCTGAATTTTAGTGCTAAGTCTCAGCTCAAGGCGAAACAGCCTGCCTCCTGCCGAACATCAGCCTGTGATCTCAGCTGGGAGGACCTGGGGTTACACCCAAGTTCAACCTTTTTCTTTTTCCAGTGTTAATGACTAATTATGAGCTGGACCAGTTTAACGAAGATTCACTCTCGGCCAGTTATTTGCCAATTTGATTTCATTTCTAAGCTTGCTCGATAAACAATTTAGCACTATCGCACATTCGCATATAATAAATACATTCATTTCCTTTTCTATTACATACATAAGAAAAATATGCTGCTTAACGAAATATTTTGACAATATGAAACAGTGAGGTCTATTGCCTTAAGAAGAAACACAGTCATTATCTTCTAACATTGAATTTAAATGTAGTTAAGACTGAAATCTGTTTTAAAACAATGCCATTAAAAAAAAAAAAAAAAAAAAAAAAAAAAAAAAAAAATATATATATATATATATATATATATATATATATATATATATATATATATATATATACATATATATATATATATATATATAATCTCCATGAAAACAGTTTGCAGTTTTTATGAATCCAGATCTTGGATTCATAACTATAGTTAGAGGCAGCAGCTTAATCTAGTCCTAAGAAAACTAGCTAAACTGCTAAGTCAATATCTCAACATGAGCTGAGATACAGGATAAAATAAAACATTATTATCTCTACAGTTCGCACTCTGTTGCTTAGTCACCCTGGAAACCTTATACATTGTTTTCTTCACTGTGTCTGTTTGATTTTCTTTGTATATTCAAAATATATGTTTTCAACTTCTCATAAATACAGCTGCGCCTTTTTTTTCCAATCACTACTGATAAGAAACAGAAAGAAACTTATTTCATAAAAACATCAAAAAACATTACTTTTTGCTGTTGTCTGCTGTCAGACATGAATAATACCTGGCAATCTAAAACCCAATTTAAAAAAACACAGACCCGATTTTATTTACAATAAAGCGTAGAACATTGGTCAAATGTTTAGACATGTTTACTGTTTCATTAGCAGCTCATTTTGAATTTGATGGCAGCACCACATCTGAAAAAAAGTTGGGACAGGGGCAAACAAAAGGTTGGAAAAGTATGTGCATCTAATTAGGTTAATTGGCAACAGGTCGGTGACATGATTGGGTATATAAAAAAAAGAGCATCTTAGAGAGCTAGAGTTTCTCAGAAGTAAAGACACCAATCTGCAAAAGAAAAAAAAAATCTGTCTACAATATGAATCTAATGTTTCTTAAGAGTTTGGAAATTTCATCATGACATGATATCGTCAAAAGATTGTGAAAATCTGGATAAATCTCTGTGCACAAAGGAAAAGGCTGGAAATCAATACTGGACGTATTACGACACTTCATTAAAAACAGGCATGGTTCTGTCATGAAATGTCAGAACATTTCCAGAAATCAATGTCTGAGAAGAACACAGATCACTGTGGCACCCACAAATGCAGATTAAAGCTCGATCACGTAAAAAAGAAGCCATATGTGAACATGATCTACCGTCTTCTCTGGGACACAGCTCATTTATAATGGACCGAGACAAAGTCAAAAACTCTTCTGTTCTGAAATTTTAAATTCTTATTTGAAAATCATCAATGCCTCATGCTCCAGGTTAAAGATTAAGAAGAGAGGGATCGTTTGGCTTGTTATCACTGCTCGGTTCAAAAGCCTGCATCTCTGATTGTATAGGGGTGCATCTGTACCTATGGATTTGGCAGCTTGCACATCTGGAAAGGCACCATCAATGCTGAAAGGTATATACAGGTTTACACGCTCCCATCCAGACAGCATCTTTTTTCAGGGAAGACATTGGACATTTCAGCAGGATAATTGCTGTTAGAAGAAGAGGGGATGGTATAAAATACATTTTATGGTCTCATGTAATGATATGATATCTTTTTATGTTCTATTGTAAATAAAATGCTGCTTTTTACTGTTTTGTCTTTCTTAGATTTGCAAATCATTACATTCAGTTTTTATCTACATTGCTAACTCTTTTGGGGGTTGCGATTGTATACCAAAGCGTTGGCACATTGCGCTTTGTTGTGTCTGCACGAATAGACTGCACATCTGACACCCAAGAAACACCACAATGCAACATTTTCAGCCACTATTATTTCATATAAAAGACAAAGTTTGATCTTAGCTCACACACTGTGTGAAGAATCACATAGTGATATCAAGGTCCATGGTTCAAATCCACAGTGGAGCTACGACAAACACTGTGAAACAGCCATAAATGGCAGTAAATGTTACTCCGCAAAAATAAAAGTCTTTTTCTGCTCTCTGTGCAAACAGCTCAAATTTGTATTTCCATGATGCAACACAAGAACAAACAAACAGCGAGAACGTCTCTTTGTTTTGATGAGTTGTGAGAAAATATGTGGGATGTACAAGGGAAAGGGATTGGAGCACTAACTAGAACAGAGCTTTCCTCTAGATTGTATCAACAGAGTGATAACATATTTTCTGTTCCAATCCCAGAAACAAGCATAAAGCAAGATTAATGATACAAATCTTTCCCAACTTACTGTATAGTTAAAGCTCACTCATGTTTAGATGTTTATGCCTGGATGATGTAATGATGTGATGATCTAGACAATTATCTCTGCTTCCAGTGACTACACTGTTCATTTTTCACTCGTGTCTAGACAGTAATTGTTGACTTCCTATTAAAATAAATCCAATTTTATGCTTTTTATAGGTTCATTTTGAAATAATGAATGACCATGCTTTTAGCAGTATATGGGTAAACAAGGCAGCAGAACTAAAAAAAAAAAATCCAAACGGTGCATTAACGGACTGGAATGCTTTTTGTCGATGGTGTCCGCTTTATTCTTGACCACAACCGAATGCTATCAGGGCCCCCGTTTTGCACTCTGTCTGCATATACACGCAAATGCACACACGCACAGGCCCACAAAGATATGGTGATGAGCTCCTTCTGCTTTGTCTGCACTGCTCTTTCAAAGTGGAGCTGACGCCACATGACTGCCACCTCATTAGAGGCTTTAGGCCCTGAGCTAACAGGCCACAGAGACAGAGGGCCACGCCACGTTTGCTAATTATAATAATAACAATAACACTGCCTTAGGATGCTACTTGCTTTTCTTTTCAATTAATTTTATCAGATTCACTCAAGGGGAAAGAAGTGGAGGAGGCGGGGGTGGGTGGTGGTGTGCATGCATGTGTGTGTGTGTGTTTGTTTGGGGGGGGGGGGGGGGGGGGGTTTCAGCCACAGCACACTTGCTCTATAGGTGGGAAATGATGTGTTTATTCTACACACTTGGCCTGATGACAGGCTGTATAATTGCTGCCAAATAACAATAGTTAACCTGTTTTTGAATAAAAATCGTTAATGCCTGACGATGCTGCTGATGTGACTGATATTGCTTGCTAGCAACAGTTGGTGATAGTTTCACCCGTGGTAATGCTTCGACAAAGTTGCAGAGACGTGGCATGCAGAGGACCCCTTTAGCCCCATGAGACAGCTGATGTTTGCTCAAGACTTGTTTCGAGGTACACTGAAGCGACTGCACAGGAGGGAGGGGGGCTGGACGGCAATAAACAGATGTTTCTAAAGTGAAGCTGTGGCCATCTTTGAGATATTGCTTTTGATACTCCTCAACTTTCACCTGGATCAGAGTTCAGCCTCTGCTATTTCATGTTATTATGTCTGGAATGGATAGCAGTTATCTGCAGGTGCCTCCTCGACACAGATACCGCGCAGCTCCTAAAATCAGTACATCGGTATAAAAATACACACTGAATCATAGTCAGGTTGTGTTGTGATAATGTATTCAGATATGATATGTGTGTCTTGGAGAGATGTATAATTTATTTTGACACTTTTGTCTGCCATATTACCATTTCCTGGCACATTCTGCAACAAACGGGGTAAAACACTATTTTCACTCTGCCAAGGTGAGATTTCAAAACAACAGCAAAAACTCCAGGAGCATATGCTGCCTTCATTCTCTTATTGTACAGAACTGGCTTCAAAGACAGCTCACAATGTTGCAATGTTGATTAGTGCAGGGTTAAAGATAGGCCTGACAGAATTAAACTAATTACAATGAAACAAAATGCTCTTTTTTAAGCAAATCTGCAGTCATCTGATATATAGGCTGCTCTGTGTCAGTTTTCTTGCAACTGTTCCAAAGCATCAACGCTACAGTTTTTAGTTCAACTCCAGTTGGATTTAACGTAAATGCACGTCAGCTATAAACATCATATTAGAATTTCTTTTAAGATCAGACCTTAATGAAAATGCTTGGTTACATCATCCATCCATCTATCCATCCAGATCTGTGTCACAGGGCTGTTGGAGCCTATCCCAGCTGTCATATGGTGAGAGGTGGGATATACCCTGGAAGGGTTGCCAATCTATCGCAGGGCTAACACATAGAGACAACCATTCACACTCACCTTCACACCCACTGCCAATTTAGAATCACCAATTAACCTAATCCATGCATTTCTTTGGATTGTGGGAGGAATCTGTGGGACCCAGAGGGAACCAAGAGTGGCATAGGGAGAGAATGCCCTTCCAGCCAGTGGATTCAAACCTGGAGCTTTTTGGTTATGAATCAACAGTACTAATCACCACATAACTGCACTAAACCACTGCACTGGGTGTTTGCAAATTAAGCTGAGTTACAATTTGTGTACATTCAGTCAAATCTCCCAGCATATTTCAAACTCAATTTACACTGTGTAATGTGGGAGGAGTCCCAGGAGACCCCTCCCACCCTGCCTCTAAACAGTAAAATTTGTATAGTCAGGGGTTAAAGTGGATTCAGCAGGTGGAGGAACCCTAAAATTGGTTGCAATGGCTCAGTGTGGGGAAAAGAATCATAACTCACAATAATTTATTTCGAGAGCTCCAGTAGATTTTCTTAATGTGCAGGCTGTGATCAGTTGACCTGCTGCTCTTTGTGGCTGTAGACCACTTAATTAAACCAGATGTCAGCAGATGTTTCATTGGTTGTCCATCCTCTACACTGACAGTACACTCTTTATCCTGTGTTTTTTCTAAACGGTATAAAGTTAGTGAATGGATCTCAGCATTTTCAGATAGAATTCATGAGTCTCTGCTACAATTGATGTGACCTAAGTCTGACCATGCAACCACAGCCACTGGGCACCATTCACACACTGTTCTTTGCTTTAAATCCATCACAGTACAGGAAACTAACCAGTTCATCCTTCACTAAAATGCAACCTTTAAATAACAGTTAGTCTACCTCTGTTTGTTTTTCAGCATGTTTCACAATATAATAAAACATAATGTCAGATGCACAATATCGGATTTAAAATGAGATATTGAGGACTTACATAAGCTTTACAATTACAGTTGATCAAACAGCAGTCCTTACCTTTAAATTTACCCTCTCTTCTTCTTTCTTATCTTTCTCCATCTCTGAGTGAAGTTAGCTCTCCTTCTTTTCTCCCCCTGTGAAATACAGCAGCTGGACCTTTAGCTAGCAACACACTGTGCGACAAACTGCTCACAAACAGTCTCTGTGTTTGCTGATGTTTGTTGAACTGATAGAAACGTTGCATTTGAAATTACCTGCTACTAAAAAAGTCACTCCCTTTATGCTCCTCTTCCGTAGGGGTAGCTAGATGCGGAAGTACCGCAACCACAACTATGTATGTAGTCGTTGTGGCAAAAAACCCCAAACCAAAACAAACAAACAACAAAAACAAAAAAAGCCGTCCCACGTTTAACCCCCGACTTTGACAATCGTCATCTCTTTTTATGCGAACAGGACTTCCTTCCATGTGTTTCATATCACTTTGATGTTTGGAGGCTCCTAGTGACGAAATAATAACTCGACCCAAACACAAAAGTAACGAGTCTGTTTTGAAAATGTAAGGAGTAGAAAGTAGAGATATTTGTTTAAACGTGTATGGAGTAAAAGGAAAAAAGTGGTCAGAAGAAAAAACACTTAAGTAAAGTATAAATAACTGAAAATTGTACTTAAGTACAGTAACAAAGTATTGGTACTTGCCTCTGCTCAGGACCAAGCACATCCTTACATAGTTCTGAAAACACAATCACCTTAAGCAATTAAAGGAGCTCATCACAATGATTAACATTATAATTTTTCCATGAATTCCAGACAGTTCTAAAACATTTTTTAAAATTTACCAGTACCAAATGAAATATGTTCTATTTGTGCTAAATGTGAAATAAGTCATATTACTTTCAAACTGCTGCTTCCATTTGTTCAAACTGAAAACATCAGAGCACGTCAGCATGCTCAGACTGTCTGAAAATACCCTCAGACTCCCGAGGCATGCAAACAAACATAAAACATGACACCGGGGTTCAAAAGGCATCAGCCAGTGTCTTGGAAATATTTACTGACCATCACCAGCTAGCTCAGCATTAACCTCAGAGACTGGATGATGCACTCCGGGATTCTTGCAGTTCAAACACCCTCAAGCTCTTAACTAAACCGACCCATTCCTGAATTCCCGGTGAGTCTGCAACATATAACTAAATCAGCTTTGAAGTTACCTGAAGACAGTTTCCTTTCACCTCCAAAACCTTGAGCAAACTGAACTTGTGCCACTTCAGCCAGTCAAATGAACGCAAACAGAATGGTTAAAGTGGATAAATGAATAACTTGGTATGTGTGTTTCTTTTTTTTTTTTTCTTATCATGATGGTTTGCACCTTCCACAGGAAAGTAAAACCATTTGGAAGAAGGACCCTCTCGAAAAAGATAATGGTTTCCCAAGCAACCACACTCATCATTACTGACAAGTGAAGGACTAATAACACGTAAAGTCGCATTAACCAGTACTGAACACATTAGTAACAACTTGATGAGCCACGAAGGTTGCTGCTCAGGATCACAAACTAGTTTTAATCACATCACAGTTCAATAGTTTATTCAGCAGAATCACGTATTCCTTATATAGAAGGCTGTCTATAATATAACATTATCTCTACTCTTTTGTATATTTTTGACAGTTGTGCCAAAGCAGAACTACCAATCCATGCATTTTCTTCCACTTATCTAATAATAACAATAATAATAATAATAATAGTTATTATTATTGTCATTGTTATATTATTATAAAAACAAACAATACTAAACACTGTCTCAAGTGATTAAAAGCATTCTCAAGTAGGATGTTGATTAATGGAAAACCAAGATGACACATTCATTTGACGGACCCAAGAAAGGAGAGAGGGACAAGAAAAAATATTGTGAGGGACAAAAGCTATAATTAAGTAAATTAAACCTCTCTTATTTGCATGATCTCAATTAATGTGCAGTCCATGTAACTGCAACAGGCACACACCAGAAATCAAATTAGCAGAGATGAGACAGCATCTGTCTTTGGCTCCCATGTCCCTCTGGACTGGAAAGGATGGCAGGACCGGCTCCAAACAGCCCATTGTTTTCACAAGAGCTTGATGAATGGGTGGGTGACAGAATGCTGTATGTCAGTCACAGAGACAAACTTACTCTGTTTAAACACAGGACAGCATACATATGAGAGAACGAGATGGTGATTTAATTAACTGCCACACTGTCAGCTATGAAAGTACTTGTGGTAATGCAAGAGTCTGATCCTGTTTTTTTTCTCTGAAAGAGAGCAATTTGGCAAATAAGACAAAAAAGATCCCACAGGCAAAGAGCGCTATTGTTATTTGAGAACAAACTTTATCTTTATAGACTTGTTCTGTTTATTCCAATTTAGAAATCTGGCACGATCATTTTATTCTCATATAGAACGATGGTTTTCATATTAAACTCGCTTCCATCCATACATCCATCAACCTACTTGGGGGTAGGATGTCTGGAGCATACCCAAGCTGACAAGCTATGGAAATTCAAGTACAAAAATCTGAACGCTTAAGTAGGTGGCTTTTCAGCCACGGTGACTGACAGGCATCTCCAGCACATTTATCTGAAGTTCAACTGTAAACTGAGACAGATGGAATTACAAAAAAGTGTTTGTGTTCATATTTTTGTATGTGTGAATGTGCTCGCAGTTATGGATGCATCGTATAACTAGTCACTGCAAACTCTTTTGCAAGCCAATTTATGAACCTTGGCAATAATACCAATTTATGTACCTGAACAATGGCCCTTGTTTGGGTTCTCATTACTGCTCACACACACACACACACACACACACACACACACACACACACACACACACACACACACACACACACACACACACACACACACACACACACACACACACACACTTTGTGCTTGCTTATATTGCTGCATGACTGGTGCTGAATTTAGCAGGTCTTACCTTCATGGAAATAGGCCAATTTTCTTTGTGAAGTATCTTGTGACTTCTGTGAAGGAGAAGATGGAGATTCCTTCTAGTTCCAGCTTGGCCAGTAAATGGCGCGTGTCTCCTCCCATCAATCACAGAGCTGCACTAACAGACAGCTGGCTGCCTAATATACACCTCCATTAGGAGTATCTCCTCCTCACCGAAAATCACTGGAATCTCAGTAGATACTGCAAGTATATGGAGCACTTGTCCTGAGGCGCATTGGCCTACCTTTCCAGCTGAAGGTGTGAATGAGTGTCAGGCTTTCAGTTAACACAAACACTGGCAACTAACATCAGTGGCAGCAGCGAATCGCATACACAGCTGCCAATGATAGTTGAAGACAAATGAACCCGACAGCCTGAATTTTTATTTTAATGTCAAAAACTCTAGAGACAAAAATCTATGTTTGCAACAAGCCACAGAATACTCACTGCAGTTTTACTGACTTATCCACTATTTACTCTTGCTTTGCGTAACTTAATACTGATGTTTTTAATCATGTACACTATGGTATGCACATGAAAGGCTAAACTAAACTGTAGCACGGCACCTTTCTGTTTACCTCCACAATGTAGTACAATGGCTTAGTATTAGTTTTAGACACCCTAAATCCCTCCCCCTCCGTCATTAGTAGTTTTTTTCTTCTTAATCATTTATTTTTTAAAATAAGGCTATTATTAGTAGTTTTTATTTTAGGCTTAAAAGAAGCATGCTTTTCATTTCCGCTCAGCAACTATGGATTTTGGCACCTATAAATACAACTCTACATTTTTATTATTTGTAGCTACTGTTAGAAAATTAGTTAGCATTAGGGTCACGCTGATGATGATGGGTTAGGGTTAACCTAAGGGTCTCAAACTCTTGTATGAAATAAGGTGCATTTGGCGTTACTGGGCAAGCTGGACTTGTTAAGAATTCTACCTCGCTTTAAATACACACTTAACCACCCTCTGGTGTTTGTGTGCTTTCAGTATTACATCATTTATATTAAAAAAACCCAAAAATGTATTCAATGTAAAATTTCCCCATTAAAGTGTCTAATCTTAAATATTTTGCTAATTTTCTACTTACAACATCCCACATTATTCATTAGTTTTCAAAACAAACTAAATCTGAAATTGTATTCGATGTAAAGGTGTACCTCTGGGGAAACTGAATAAATACTGCATAATGATGTGCGCTGTTACTGTGTTATTTGTACACACAACAAAACACACAAAGTAAAACATGCTCATAAAGCTTAATTAATATGCTTGTTACCCCACACAGATACAAAGACCTGTTGGATCCACACAGCTGGATCAATACTCCCACGCAACTCATTTGGTATTAAGTCATCAAAACAATATCAGCAATTTTGTTTTAGAAATGCAATATGCTATATGTGTGGGGATGCATCTCTTTTAAACTTTAAACTGTAGACTTGTGCCTTATTTGGATCAAAATAGCCCTCTGTCACATGACCCAGCCCACGCTTGTCACATCACTGTAAGAGACCGTGGTGGATCATTTTACATAGCTTATCATTTTGTACACAAATCCTTTCTATGGTGTTGAAAGTATCAGTAAAAAGCGTGACTAAAAATAAAAACAAAAACAGCACCACTCATCTCCGTCAGCTACAGTAGCTGCAGTTAATTAAAGACATCCTCAATCCACAGCTTCAATTGGTTTGATTGCGATAGCCCTTGTGGTAGAAATTATGTATGTTTAAGATGCTCTCATGCACATCATCTCCACATGTGGAGAATTCCAGACCTTGACAGAGATATTGTGCCTAGTTACAGTTGCTAAGATAGGACTGAAAGGCTGCTCAGTGAGTGAACGGTCAGATGCAGAAAGACAAAGAGATGTGTATTGACTGTCACACCTCAGCCATATCAAACAACCATTATTACTATTTCATATAAAATAAAGACACAGAAAAAGGAAACAAACAGCAATTTCATTGCCGTGCTTATGAAGTGCGCACTTTGTGAGAAGACACAATGAACACTCAGTCAATCAATACTTCCCCTCTCTTCCTGCTGTCTCTCAGTAACATATTGGAAATGGAGTTAGAAAGATTGATTCTGTACACAGCGCTACAGGCCAAAGGAAAATTAAATGAAAATGTAAATGAAGACTGCTGTGTTTGATGTGTTTTCTCCCTCAACTTGTTACCCTTCTTTCAGGCCTTTGCCATAGCTATTTGGTTTTTGGTTAAATCACTGTGTGCCTTTATGAATAAATTCACATAAAGGTAGAAAGAGGAGAGGTCAAACTGAAGGTAGGGGGTCAGATCAAGATTGTTATCATTATTAAACATTAAGCAATGCCAGTCCTGTGCTGCTGCTAGGAAGAGAGCACAAGTAGCAGCCATCGATTTAGGAGAGGAGGATATGGCTGACAGCACAAAAGAGGAGGAAAAACTTCACAGAAAGGTCAGAAAGCTATTTCAGAAATGGGAAAAAAAAGAAGAAAAAAAACATGTATCTGCCACGCAAACTTCCACCGGCACACAAACATCTACATAGACACAAAAGAAAACAAACACAATCACCTTGCCTCAGGGTTAAGGGAAACTGTTCTTCACCTCTGTACAGCCACTCCAGTTGTCAGAAATGGCTTTGAGCTAGTAATGAAAAACTTTAAATCCAAGGAACCTGTTTGGAGTGGTTAAATGTCTGAGCCATACGGCTGTGTACCATTTTATTTTTAGAGAAAATGCTAAATGTTCATGCTCATTCGATGTGTATCCATGATGTTGATGTGACAAAATAAAAAATGTTCTATCACACGTTTGAGGATGTTGCTATCGGGGGAAAATTACATTTAAGAGTTATCCATGTCTGCAGGTCCTCCACAATGGCCCAGTTAAAACAGACTCTTGAAATCTTGAAGCAGTCAAGTTAATTTCCGTCACTTTTGCGATTAAAATATAATTTTATTAAAAATATATTATGAAAATGGAGAAAAAATGTTTCTAGTCTTTGCTTAAAAAAGTGAGATTAAAAAGCAGGTGGAATAACTACAAGAGTTTAACAGCTGAACAGCTGAACTTTGAGCCAGCTGCTAACATCACCATGCCAACATGCTCCTACTGTCAGCGCTAACATATTGATGTTTAGCAATTATAATGCTCATGCCTAACATTGCCTAATCAGCTGTAAATAGCACATTAAATCCATTTGATTCCACACGCTACTTGCCAACAAATTCCCACTAAAAATCACAGCCAATAGCCCAACGTTGCCCTCTCTCGAGTCGTGTCACTAGCGTGGCTGAAAATTCATAGCTGGGATATTGTAAGGATCGGAAGTGCACTTCGGAAGACACAAAATGTCATGCTACCCATGCAATCTGCAGCGGAAAATCTCTATTCTGATTCAGATGACATTTTGAATGTAACCTTCTCAAACTTTACCAATTCATGCTTCTTATTGCAGGCTGAGACAGTTTCATTTGGTTTAGCACATTAACATTTTACAGGTAGATTCACTTTGACTAATCCTCATAATATGGTCTGTGGCAGGTCTTCTGCAAGCACCTCCACATCCTGTTCTACAAGAAGTGAGATCTACGGATGACAGTCTGTTATAATACCTCATATGAAGGTGTTGTTTGTCTAGATTAAAACCCCTCAGTATTGTATTGTAAGAATCCCATCTTCTATTCTAAACCTGTATAATCCCCGGAGGAAGGGGACAGGCCTATAATGGTGGAGCACAGATCCCCAGCATTGATGTATACAATAGTGTTAACCTCACACATCTCTATTAGTGTGCCCACTGACACAAGCATTACAATCCCCCATGGGAAGTCAACTAAGATAAACAGTGGAGGGTAGCAGACCCGACGCTCATGCTTCAAATATAGCCACTCATTTTTCAAAGCACAGCAGGTGGCGATACTTCAAATGTGATAGGGCATCTGTCTAGTTTTGACTTAGTTGCATTTAATCTCGTGGTTATTCCGCGGAAACATGCTGCATAACGAAAACGGGAAAACAAAAACAACAACAAATGAACACAAAAGCGTATTGCAAGGGAGCACTGCATGCTATAAAATGTGCATCAAGCACGTCTGTCAGAGGGAGAGGGCGAGTGTAGCCGATGTTTTTTGGAGTCTGTAGGGAGGCATAAAGACTTTGATATGCAGCAGTGACACACATTAGTTATGTGTGCACACATTTGCATGTGCTATGTGTGCACTTGTGCGAATGCGGTGGCTGTGTGGGTGATCGTGCCTTTGACTGTGACACAAACCTGTGCATCTGTGTGGGGGCCTTGAGTGTTGGAAAATTGGCCTAACATCTGTGAGGATGTAAGACAACTTATATCCATGGCGGGGACATGGAGGAGATCATAAAAGCCCGGAGGGGGGGGGGTTCTGGTTGAGTCCAGACCTCCCGCTGGTAGGGGGGGGGGAAGGGATGGGGAGGATCAGAGAGGAGTTTGGGACTCTTTTTGTAGGGCTGTGGGCCACAAATGAGCAGGGTGGAGCAGAAGGAAGCAGGGATATGGTTTTTCCGAACATATAAATGCTTCCCTCCCTCATACACCAGCTTCTCTCTCTCTGATTTCCACTGGCTTATCCACAGTATTTCAGGCAAGAAAAAAGGGGTGTTTGTGTGTGTGTTGGAGCTGGGCAGGGGATGGGTTCTGCCTTATTTGCTAATATGATCCAGCCCAACAGAAGGCAAATCACATTCTGTGGGGGTGTCTCCTGTTCCCACTGCAGATTTTTTACACTTTGTGCCACTCGACAATAAATCACGCCACTCCCCCCCACCCCCCCACCCAGAAGGGTTGGACATGCCACCACTGGCAACTAAAACAAGCACTTCACTCATTCTGATTTATTCCTCCCATCGCAAGGAGGAGAAGAGGAGGTGCTAACAGGGTCCCAGGGAATGGTGAGCAGAAGGAGCTTGCTTGCTTTCATGTGTGCTTGTTCAGATGCTCGAGCATGCCTCCTTAAACTGCGTATAAATGAGAAGCAAGAACGAGAAAAGGAGGATAAATGGACAGCATTGCTGACCACCCTGATATCGTTTTTATTGCCCCAAAAGACAACTGCTATCTAAGTTTGGCATTCAAGTTTTGAGTCTGGCTCTGTGCTGAACTCACCCTAGCACCTGCGGAGACTGGAACAAGACCACCTCCAAGCTCAGAATTAAGAGCCACACATGCCGGCATGAGCACACGTGCATGTGTACACACAGAGAGACACGTGCACGCCAGCCCTGAAATGGGCATGACTGAGTTGATATGTCTGAGAAAAGGCTTCCTCCAGATACCAAATTAATCAGCAGGCTGGAAGATGCAAATGACTGGCCTACATGGAACCAGCAGCACGAAGCCAGAACCCACACAGCACCATAGACAGATGGCCTGCAGGACCACACCAGCCCTCACATAAGCTACCTCTGTGCCATCCCTCTCATCAGCACCTCATTCTATGTCAGTCTTCTTGTTTTTAAATGTCCGGATCCATTTTACATCCTTTTTCTTCTGATCTGCTGCAGTTGTCTGCTTTTCTTTTTCCATCTCTAATTAAACGGAACTGACTTTTAGAGTCTTTAAGGTAGAAATACAAACACTGGCATGAAAACAAAAATGATTCTATCCACTAGAACGGCACGATTTTTAGTTCATGCGAGGCGATGTCAAGCTAAGTAGATTGTTTTTCTTTTCTTGCCATTTCTGACTCAAGCAGGCTGCAGGAGAGCTAGCACAGTGCAGGAGGCAGAGAGCAGAGTCTCTGACCTATTTAGGAAACTGGCAAGAGAGCAGCCAGGGAACATCAAATACTTCAAAGGCTTCTTTTTTAATCCATCGTTACGCCCAACTTAGTGTGTGCACGTGCGTGCACGCACACACCGCTGCATGCATCCGGGCACGTACAAATGCATCGCCTCCACGCAGACGCAAACTTCATCAGCTTTCTCATACACATGGTAACACATAGACACAGCATCCCCGATATATTCTGTCTGAGCTGTTCGTTTGAACTGTGTCCCACATTGCTAAGTACGGAGAAGTCTGAGAAATCACATTAAACGGTAGGTCTGCCACAGCATCATGACTCACTGTACCTTGGAAATTCTGCCCCAGACCTAGCTGTATAGAATCTATAGCATCCCTCTGCCACTCACAGGCTATACTTACTTTAACTTTGCTTACTTAAATGGTGAAAAATGTCATTAAGACGACTCAGATAACAGCTGATCTTAAAGTGCTTGGGGTATTGATAATAAAATAAAATGGAAAAAAAAGTGAATTTGATTGTTTTTCACACTTTTGTTGAGCAAAAACCCCCAAACACCTTAAAAGAGTCCATCGAATTCATAACATGTAAACCAGCTTCTTGCCACCACCTAGTATGCAAGAGCCAAAACAGGTTTCAGGACCTTGGACAGCTCCTGTATCACGTCAGCTGGTCAGGACCTTGGACAGCACCGCGAAGGAAGTCTGCCCTCAAAAAGCAGAAATTACAGCATTGGAAAGCTGCAGGAGCCTGTTGTGTGTCTGTTTGTGTGTGTTTGCATGCAAGTCTACTAGCAAGACGCATCCTT
Organism: Rhamphochromis longiceps; assembly: GCF_057381845.1. Classification (NCBI taxonomy): domain Eukaryota; kingdom Metazoa; phylum Chordata; class Actinopteri; order Cichliformes; family Cichlidae; genus Rhamphochromis; species Rhamphochromis longiceps. Next base: position 27,293,865 of record NC_140558.1, read on the forward strand.
TTGTGACATCCCTAGCACAGACAAGTTTTTATAGCTTTGAATTTGAAGGCTGAATGCTTTTTTAACTCCCCCCTCCTTCCCGTGTAACTTTGACCTTGGACACTTTAACCTCAGATCGCAGATCGATAGAAATGAGATGGGATGCAGCCGATGTCAAACAGAACAACTGAGATAAAAAGTGACTGTAAGAAGTGTTTGAGCTTTTTCCCTACTAGGAATGTGTTTGGGTGCACTGTTTTGCCCCAGGGGCAAACTTCCACGAGTTTATTTGTGTTGGTGTAGAAGGCGTATGTGTGTGTGTGTGTGGGGCCATGCAAAATTAATTGGTCTCACTAAGAGTCATTGTGTGTGAATGTGTTAGGTTGCTTGAATGATGTTGTGTATTTTTCTTCAGTGGTTAAGTCAGCTGGTGTGAGTGTGGAAGAGAAAACAAAGAATGGCACAGAAAGAAAGAAATGAATGTCTTGGGTCATGATTTTGTGCCAGTTTACATGTGTACACTGCATTTTACCAGGGGACTTTTCTTTATGCACTGTCCCCAAATCCTAACACCCCCCCCACATTCTGGTCTTGGAGTGTTAAATAAATGATAGACAGAGCAGAAAGCCATAGCAGTCCTTTTAGTTTGAAGAGACCAGTTTTCGTGTAGAACAAAAGTGAACCAGGATGAAGTCCTCATTTGTCTAAGTGGTTTTTTGTTGTTGTTTTTTTCATGCATATTAAAGTATATCTGCAGTTATTTTGTGTCAAAAGACTGTTTGTTACTGTTTGTTCGTGCCACAGCTCTACTTGTTGTTGTTTTTTTGTTTTGTTTTTTTGTGGTAACTGGAGCAAGTCCAAATGGACCCTGTAGTTGTTGTGGAGAATGTTGCTGCATCCCACTGAGAAGGATCTGGGACAAATGATAGATAGCCTTGGGCAGAGGAAGTGAGGGGTGACTCTGGGAAACATGGAGGATAAGTGCATACTCTGGGGTGAGTGGCTGGGGTCATGGATGTATTCAGGACATTGGAAATAAAGGATTGTATCTGGTATATAAGGCACTGTTTGGTCTGGTGAGGACAAATTCTCAGTAAAGAGAGGTGCAAAGTTTAGGCCACATACTCACTTAATAAACAAAAACAAACAAACAAGTAAAAGCAGCAAATATATCACAATATGCATAAATCATGGAGAAGAAAGATTTATAGATATATAGCTCTAATATCACGTTAATAAGGACGGATAATTTGGATGAGCTGAACATGATTTATTGAGATAGAGAAGTATTGTATGTACTTGGTGTATGGTCAAATGTATTTGGTGATTACTACTTAAAATGTACTTCAGTCAGTGCTCCTGTCTGGGAAACATCACTAGTGACAGGATTTAGGACAGGACCACCTAGAGTCTAGTCACTGGTGGTGGTGAAGATGGAGGCTTGGATGGAGCGACTCAGGTGAGGTGGAGTTGGGGGTTACATGATCGAATGCCTGAAAGGGAGAATGACAGAGACCGCAGATTTAAACCATGCACAGTTGAGGCTGATTGGCTCAAAGACGACGAGCAAGAAGATGATTGGACTAACAGCATTGAGTATGACAGTGTGGGAAAGTCGTAGTAATGTAAAGAATGGACTAGCAGCTAAACAGGCAGGAAAGCAGGAAGACAAGTGATTACAGATCTACCTCACTGATCCTATGCATAAGCTTCATGTTTATCCAATAACTATATCCACACAGGACCTGTAGCTGGCAATGCTGTTACTCACTTTGAGTATTAGAAACAGTTATTGAAAAGCAGTCAGTCTTGAACAGTAGTGAGCTTTTAAAATGAGCAAATGTTAAAGTGTGTGTATAAAATACAGAAGATTAGCCATGAAATAACTGCAAAGCTGTTCACACTCTGTTTTATCAATTTGTGTTATTAGGTATCTGTATATAGTTAGTCTTTCCAAAAAATGGCTAAGAATATTATTATTATTATTATTATTATTATTATTATTATTAAGAAGAAGAAAAAGACATCCCTGTGTGCTTGTGGGTTTCCAGGGAGAATCTTGTAAAAAATATTGCAACGTGACTAAATTTATACTTCTGCTGTCACTAACACGTGTAATAACTGAAACACATCAAGTGACATGTTTCAATTTTTACTTTCAATTTAATGAAATCATTAAGCTAATTAAATCTACTCCATCTTTACCATTTATTTTGTTACTTACTTATTTTACTGTCTTCAGTAACAAGCATTTATAACATGTCATGGATATAGTTATGATGCACTCTCTTTTGTTAAAGTACTGGTTAAGCTTAAGTGCACAACATACTGGCTCATAAAATGTTGACTTGCATACAGGTCTGGTCATATATATTTTTTTTGTTCATGGGAACAAAAAAAACAAACAAACAATAAAATAATTATAAATATAAATAATTATCACCCATGTAGCTCCTGTTAAATGTAATTTCAATCATCCATGATATAAGCTGAAAAAATATTCCGTAAATATACAGTGTAATGGACTATTTTAAAATATAAGATCTTTTTTACGGATATTTTTCATGGATATTTGTCTACTTTAGATTTTGTTGTGTATGACATACAGACATGTCCACAAATATCTGTAAACAATGCAAACACACACTAAAAATACCCCCCAAAACAGATCATTGATGTCAGAAAATTACCAGGAGATATAACAGATTTGTTTAATGTTGATTTTTTTTTACAGTGTAGAGTGCAAGCATTGTTGTTCAGAAGCTCTTAAAAGCATGTAAGTGAACAAGACCTTTGCACTGGGTTACATGCTCTTTCATCATGTTGAAAATAGGCACTGTAGCTTAATCTCTGTTAGTCCGATATTACCCTTTGTACTTCTCTAAAAATCAATAGCAGAAAATAGACTTCAGTCAGTGCTCCTGTCTGGCAAACATATACTAAAAACAATAATTACCTCCTGTTTTTTTAAAGGATCCATACATGTGTGAATTTAAATAAATGTACTCAACGACAAATGGCATTAGGGGTGAGGGCCATAAACACTCCATGGGGAAGTCAGAAAGCACTAACACAAAGTAATGTTGGATTTGAACTCCAATGAGATAAAATAACAGCTGGAAAAATATAGGTGCCAATCTCATCGTGTAATCACATAACATTAAGAATAACTTCCTTACTATGACCTATTGTGGTTCCATAAGGCTATGCCTAGATATAAATTTGTAAACAAAAGAAGACTATGGATTACTGTAAGTACTTGAAAAGAATTTAATTGATAAAAAACTAAAAACTTGATAAAAAGTCTAACATAAAAAGTCTAACATTACAGTTTGTTACAATGTTTTATTGTTGGAGTTAATTCGTTTAACCCCCGAGGGATTTCGATGACCTCTGGAAACTGAGATACTGAAAAGACAACAAAGCTGATAATATTGGCAGATCAAAGGAGATACAGTCCATATCATGAAGTGGTAGTGAAAAGGGCAGTGTTGTCTCTTCAAGTCGCTTTCAAATCAATTTGTTGATGGATGACATGCCTTATGTGAAATGGACTAGCCCGCTTGTCTCACACTTGAAGAAATTGCCTTTGAATAGCAAAATGGCAGTTTTTGAACCATCACTGACGTCCTTTAGACTCTGTCATTTGTAACATTGCGGCGTGGCTGCAGAGTACACTTGGTCCAATAAGAGGTGGAACCCTCAACAAATCTCAAAATAAATGAACTCCCCCTGGATTTTCCCCCAAAAAGATAAAGTGCAAGCTTCGATGCACCTACACGCTTTGCCATCAGCCACTGTTTTTTGCAGCTTTCTTAAAATGCAAAGAGACACACAAACACACACTTTGTCTTTTCACACCCAGAGCTGCCACAGCTGGCTGATGGGATAAGGGCAGAACCAGGTAGGCCAGCTAGGCTCTGTGCCACAGCTCCCGGCTCCAGGGCAGTAGTGTGCCTCACAACATGGAGGACGAGGAAGCAAACAGGGGCAAGAGCCACAGCTACTATATCCCTGGGCTGTGTGGCATCGCAATCACTGCCACAACCCTGACATAAGCCACGGCCAAAGATGATGGCTGTGTGCCCTTGCTCCAGACCTCTGCCTAAGTTATTCACTCCAGCCGAACACTTTCAGAGCCCGCTTCAATTATGGAACGAGGCCCTGTACTTAACGCTTACACAAAAACACCTTCTACCCCGAGAATAAGACAACATATCCTGGATGACGAAAACACCTACTGCAATGTTGTACTGGGTTTTAAGGAGCGAGTGAGATGAATGAGAAACACTGAAAATTAAATGCAGCTGGATGCAGGTTTTCCCACCTTGGGCTTCAAGTCTGTCATTGGGCCTCCATCCCCTTGTTTCAGACACTCACCGTCAATGTATCAGGCAGACCCCAGCCTCGAGGGTACAGACCCTCTGCATGCATACTGACGAACCTATAAACAGGCCATTTATTCCCATGACATACTACACACGCACGTCTGACAGGATGTGGGCAGATTGTTCTAACAATATATCCTTTAGACCATCTTCAAGAAATGTGTATACTTCCACATCCCACGCACGGTTAGAAAAAAAAGAAAAAAACGCATCCTGCTATTTTAGCTATGTACAGTGCGAAACACAAATATATTCACTGCTTTCCCCCCTGTCTGCGTTGGATATGGTGCGCTTATCTTCTGTGTGCCAACATTTTAGAGGGGGAAAAAAATATTGCCTTTGGCTCCTTCGTGACACAATTTCTTATTTCTGTGAAAGCTGACCACTGGCACACGCTGGCGAAGTGCAATAGTAATCACATATAAAGTAAGCAATGTCTTGGTTTTACTGGCTTGATTTATTTTCTGATTTGCATTTAACTTTAGCACGTGCAAACTGAGGGAAGAAAAACATCGGAAAAGGTAAAATGAAAAAAAAAAGAGACAAATATAGTACAAGGGAGGAGTGAGAGAAAGCGTTTATGTCAAATCTGAGAATAACGGGGAAAGATCGCCAGCTGATTGAGTGGAGGCTGAACTGGGAGAAACTGTGAGGTCTGTGTGCTATAGCGCAGCTTTGCCACAGAGAGAAGAGTCAGCCAGCATGTGCATCATACACACACTACACACACAGACACAATAGAAAAACACACTGAATGAGGTCCTCATAGCCAATGTTTCCTTTGCTTCAGTCTCCTTGAACTGTCACTATGCTTACACACTGAATCACGAGACACTGCTGAGGAAATGACACTAGTTATCCCCAGCAATACCCGCTAGAGAGCTGTGTGGGTCTGTGTGTCTTAGAGTGATTTTGTAACTAGGTCAGATGATTGGAAAAGACATGGACCCAGCATGCTGCTGCTGATAATGTCCTCTGTATGGCCTACAGAGGAGAACGCATTCATTCATCTCGTCTCTCATCATTAATAACCTTTTTCTTTTCCATATGACAAGATTCCATATGACCAAAAGCTGAGAAAGTCCTGAGAAAATGAAGCAGAACTAATGAGAAAGTTCATGTGTTGTTCATATAGTGACCCAGTGTTCATACAGCGATACTCTTAGTGTGAGGTACGGCGCCTCGGGCAAGGTTCCTATTAACAAATGCCTGCAGCAAAAAAAGAGAGCCAAGTGTAGAAATGAAGCGGTGAATGACAGGGGAGTATGTTTTAGTATTAAGATAGTTTCTGCTTAGACTACAACATATACTCGTGTTGTTGCACGAACATCCACACGTTGTTCTCTGTGAAGAGAGTAGCATGAATGGAAGATGGTAAAACAAATTCAACCGCTTCCTTATGAGGTGTCACAGTACATTGGCCAATCTACTGAAACAGCAGCCTGACTTTAGAATTAAATTAATGTTTTTTACAGCCACAAACTACTAGAAAGGTGATTTAAGTGACACTGAATGTGGCATGGTTGTTGTCGTTGGTTCTGTTTCAGAAACTGCTGATCTTCTGGGGGTTTGATGCACCATCATCTCTGGGGTTTGCAGAGAAAAGTCTGAAAAAGAGAAAATATCCAGTGACCGGCAGTTCTCTGGCTAAAAATGCCTTGTTGATTCCAGAGGTCAGAGAAAAATGATTGACAGGAAGGCAACAGTAACTTAAATAACTGCCCCACCCTGTAATGTTCGGTTTAGAATAGCATCTGTGGATGATTTGATCTTGAAGCAGATGAGTTACAGCAGCAGAAGACCACACTGGGTGCCACTCCTGTCAACCAACTACAAGAAAACAGGGTACAGTTTGTGCAGGCTCACCAAAATTGGAAAAAAGACAACTGGAGAAACATTGCCTGGCTGGACCATTGCAGCAACATTTGGATGGTAGGCCAGAATTTGGTGTAAACGACATGAAAGCATGGACTCATCCTGCCTTTTATCTGCTGCTGGTGTGGTGAGTATTGTTTTAAACACCAGAGCCTGCCTGAATACTAAAGCTGATCATGTTCATCCTTTATGACCACAGTGTACATCTTCTGATGGCTGCTTTTAGCGAGATGTCACAAAGCTCATATCATCTCAAACTGGTTTCTTGAGGCTATTTGAGAAGACTGAGTGGAGTGTACTCAAATAGGCTCCACAGTTACCAGATTTCAATCAAATAGAGCAACTTGGAGATGTGGAACATCACATCATGGATGAGAAGCCAACAAATCTGCAGCAACTGTGTGATGCTCTCATGTCAACATTGACTAAAATCTCTGAGAAATGTTTCCAGCGCCTCACTGAATCTGTTCTATGAAGAAAGACGTCAGTTCTGAAGGTAAAAAGGGCGACCAACCCAGTTCTGCAAAACACACAGTATCAGCACTAGCTAGCACTGGTGGCTGATTGAAGGATAATAGGGAGTTATAATATATTGTGTCAATATGAGTTTCACTTTGCACTTTGTACTGAAAAGACAAACCTACCTGAATTGTGAGGTTATGTAATTGGTCTCATTGTGATGAAATGATGAGGGTGTTGAAAGTTATTATTTAATGCTGAGTAAAATGAAATGTATTGTAATCATCTCTGACTGAATAAAAAAACCCAGAGAAAATGACAATGGAGTCTCTGTCAAAAGTATGAAATATGGGTGCTTACAATTCACGTGAAATTATAGAGTTAGAGAAAAACCTTTTATTTCAAACACGTACTGCATTCTTTGAAATTTAAAAATCAAAAAAGAGAAAGAAATTCAACAAAATTTCATTGCTCTTTAATCATACTTTAACAGAATGGTATTAACATCTCATTTGCCTATATCAAGACACATCCTTCATTTAAAAAATAGGATTTGGTAAAAGGTTTCTCATGTTAATCTGATGGGACTGTTATTGCACATTTTTCCTACCATCAGTAAATTATTGCTTTACTATCCTTTCTGTATGTTATCAAAACTATTTTCACACTAAACGCTGCTTCTTTAACATCATTACCAATTCACTATGATCTCTATGTGCATATATTAGACACTGCTAAACGTAAAAGCATAAATAACTGTCGAAAACACAGATGGTTGTTGAAACCTTATCCTCTACCAGCGTGTATTGATTAGAACCAGTCTGCCTGGCTTGTCAATGGGTAATTTCATTACATGAGAAATAAAAATGAATCAATCAATTAAGAGCTATAATTTGACAACCACTAACCTGATGCACCACAGAGCCCAATTAAATTAATCAACCACCACCCACTGATCAATCCAAATGGACAAAGCTGTATTTTCAGCATACACAGATGCCCACAGACAGCTATAAAACACAGCTAGGCTCATTATCACAGGCAAAAAAATCTCAGGACACTGAGAATAAATTGAACAACAGTAGACTGTAAATTCTTAATACTTATTTACTTTTTCTTTTTTTTCCCGATGTTTTATGAGCAAGGGAAGGAAAAAGACGCACACATGCTAACATTTTAGCATCATAGGACTTCTGCAGGTGTCATTATTTCTCCTTAAAATTATACGGCATTGCTCTAATCCACCAACGTTGTTCACTGACCTCTTGCAAGTGTTTAAGGTACATTCAATGTCATATAATACAAAATATGTTAATATTCAACCACACATTAACGCCATTTGAAACAGGCAGCGTTCCCAGTCAGTACATTATGTTATGTTGAGAAAACCAATTCAGCTTGCGAAGACCTCGTCTTCTTCACCTTTCCTGTCCTTTTCTATTTTTTTAAGTGCCCAATGATCATTTGAATATTATAACCTCTTGACCCTAGAGACACAGCACAACTCTTTCTCTCTTCTTGCCCCTCCTCCCCCCCCCCCCCCCCCCCCCCCCCCCCCCCACACACACACACACACACGCACCCGCTGTGCCACAATCAGTCTGCACCACCTACTGGAGCAAAAAGACAGGAAGACAAGATGTCACTCAACCCTGACCTCATACCCAGGGGGGCAAGCAGGTTCATAACTGTTGTCAGGGCAACACTGCAGGGTGTCTTTCAGGTGTCACTGGAGATGGAAAAGGTAAAGCCCCCACCCCCACCACCCACCTCACTGCATCACTGAATATGAATTGTTCCATGTGGTTACGCTCCTACTGCTGGTGGTGCCCTCTTTTTACCGTTTATGCTTGAGTGCCAGAAACAGGTAGTTTGTTGGCGAGGAGTTGGCGAGGCGATCAACAGCTTCTCCTACTTTGGGAAATGCTTGCTCTTTCTCCTCCATGACAACAAGAAGCGTAGAGTGTAGAGTCAGCGTCAGCTGGGCCAAGCACTTCTCGCGGTAAGACGACTGTCCTGCTAAAGCCTCTCCTTTCTCTCCTTTGTATATTGAAAGTGCTTTCATATCCATCTGCGTGCCTCTCAGTGAGCCAGCCTGTAAGACAGACAGCTTGGAGAATGAGGGCTGATAAACGCCCCATTAGACAGGTAATTGCCAGAGTATTCTTTAAATCTTAATTACATTACACGTCAACAGTGTTCCCATCTTGTGATAAAGAAACAGATGTTTGGCACATATTATTTTTTACTGTTTTGTGCCTTCATAAACAAATACTGTATATGCATATTCACACGCCAAGCACTTGACAACATAGTATTTCTAAGTGGGGGCTTCCTTTGCTTTTAGCATAACTTCAGTTCTTCATGGCATAGATTCCACTAGATCTCAGAAACTCACTGTGAGACATCGGTAAATATTAAAATGAATACATCATATCATTTCTGTACTTCTGACAGCTCCAGGATCATGCTGCATGTATACTGCAACTCATCTGTGTTCTTTTGGATTCAGATTTGAAAAGTGAAGAGACAGTTGACCTTTGCACCACAACCAACAAATATTGAGTCAAGACAGGTTGGGTTCAATGGATTCTTGCTGGTCAACCAACAAGAATCTATAATCTGCTTCAGTAAAGTATTTGTTGGTCTTAGAATGAAACTGGCATTCATCATCATCCTTTGTATACTTATTTTTGACCTTAGCTCAAATCAAATGAAAATTTATTTCTATAGCACATAATAATACAACAAAGTTGACCAAAGTGCTTCACAGTCGGTAAGAGCAACAGCATAAGACAGAATAAAAAAGAAACAGTTAAAAGGAGGGTAGGAAACAATATTACAATTGTTTGAGACAAAAACTAGCCACAAAATAACATACTAGTTAGAATCAAAAGCCAGACTAAATAATAAGTTTTAAGATGCAATTTAAAAGACTGGATGGACTCGGAGGAACGAATATAAGGAGGGAGGTTATTCCAGAGTCTGGGAGCTACGACAGCAAAGGCCCGATCACCTCTGGACTTCAGACAACACCTCAGTTGCGTCAGGAGCATTTGATTGGAAGATCTAAGTGCCTTATTAGGGATATACAAATGAAGGAGTTCTCATAGATAGCTGGGAGCCAAATTATTTAAAATTTTAAAGCTAAGCAAAATAATTTTGAAATTGACACAATAATTAACAGGGAGCCAGTGTAGGTTGGCTAAAACTGGTGTGATGTGGGCATAATTTCTAGCTGAGTGGAACGTCACGTTTCTTCTTTTTTACGACAGCAAGACAGCCCAGAGGCGAGACCGACAGGCATGACCGTTTTGGGGGCTGGAGATAGCTAAGAGTCAGGGCAAATAGTGGTCAACTTGGGACATCTCGGGCGGGTCCAGCAAGTGGATGGTCGTTGAGTTGGGCCCTCAGAGTGAAGCAAAAAAGATACTGGAGGGCTGTGCTCGATGAGGGAGAGCCAGAAGGCAGAAAACCAGAGCAGTTGGCAGGGCAGACAGATGTTCCTTGGACTAAAGGTTAACTTTAACAGCTGTATCTAAAGGTGAATCTTGGTATAGGCATTGCAAATCAGCCTTGGCTATAACTGCTGTGGTTCGGGATCCATATTTGTCACCCTTCAAATGTACAATAAACAACTCTTGAACAGGTTCAGAATCAGGATGGGGTTTTGTAGTGTAGATAAATTAGGGAGAAAAACTCTGGGCGATGACTGGGACATCAGCTGACTCAGGGCTAGAGCAATTGTGTCAACTGACTTGTAGTCACATTCAGGGATAGAGGAAATATCTGCTGAGTCAAGAGTCAACTCTGTAACAGGGGGCATGTTAGCTGTTTTTGACTCAAAGAGAGGGGAAAATATCTGCTGACACAGGAACAGGGGTGATGCTGGCAGACTCAGCTGACATTTTTCCTGTCCTGGACTCACATGTTGTCTCATGCATGTAAGGCAGCCACTGATTTAAAACTGTGTATGTGGTAGTCATAAGAGAACTCTGTAACATGAAGGAAGTCTTTATTTTAGGCAATCATGACTAACATAGCTAAAGTTTAAGCTTGTTGTTCACTGACCAGGAAAATGGAGTGGCCTTTGACTGAAGAGAGAGGATATGTTAGTAGATCCCACAAGAGACAAACATATTATATGTTAACTGTTCTGTGTGTTCGTTCACTGCATTCATAGTCTAATGTGTGATGCATAAGAATGGAAACATCTGACGTATTGAAGACTTTTGGACAGTATTGGGGAAAAAAAGAAAATAAAGTCATTTCAAACCCTGGCACAAATGAGGTCTCTATCTACCAGACAAAAGCCTACACGATAGCACTATATAACTCCAAAGTTTGAAAAATTATTTATAACCATTTAGCTGACGATATTACAGCTTACGTTTGCAATGTCTCCAGCTAAATTGTTGCAGTAGCCATTTGCAATAAAGGGACAAATGACCCAACAAATCACATCTTTTTGCCATTTTGTTTTGCTGAAGGCACAAATGCAGTTTTGAGCAAGAAAAGAACAGCCACATGCCCTTTTTATGCCTGACAGGTTCTCTATTTTCAGTAGCCCTCCATAACACATATTGAGCGCTAATGAATAAACTCCAATCCATGCACTGGTTCCCTCGCTGCAATTTACTATTGTTATAATGGCTGAAATAGCCATTCTGGCAAAGAAACAAAGTAGCACAGGGCAGCCAAATTCCATACAGGAGTATAAAAGAGTCAAAGGTTTATCAGGCTTTCAACAGTCTTTCTCTGTAGATGAAACTAAACTAATGACTGGGTAATAAGCGTCTCCTGGGACTCTAGAGCACACATACAGACAGGGCAGATGAGTGAAGGTTTACGGTACAGACGGTTTCAACACGAGACCAAATGCAGGAGGAATGCAGTGAAACTTGCAAAACTTGGAGCCGATCTAACGTGACAGGCCCAACACTTTTCATTTTCGTCATTTGGCTTTCACTCATTTCCTGAAATTAGTGAACTGAATAGAAGCGAGTGAAAGGCGGCTCGTGAAAATGGAATGCTGTGAATGTGTGAATAGTAGCTGCTTTGTTTTGGAGTGTATACCTTACACATGAGAGCACCCTGAGCAATGAAGGTGTAATGCAGTGAAGCTCATCTTCATTTTGACAGCTTCCCCTCCGGTGGTAATGACATTAAGTGATGTGGGTAAATCTAGCGTGTCTCTATTTCCTGGTCTCTATGAGGAGAAGCTCCCTGATTGGCCTCAGAGTGTAAGAAAAATCTTTAAAGTTTATTGATGCGGCTGATGGTAAAATTGATGGAAATTGATTAATCTAATGCAAACACAGAGCAATAACAAACTACTCAGTTTTTAACTCCGGGGGCAAAAAAAAAAAAAAAAGAAGAAGAAAGATTGGCATTCTTTCCAAAGTCCACATATCAGGATAAAAGACAGACCCAAAGGACATTTGCCTAGTCAACTTTGGATTCGTCCTGTCATTTACCTAATCCTGATGTTCACACTCCAGTGGTGTGAATTGAGGGACAAGGAGAAGGGTGATGAGAGGATGAGAGACAGAGAGAGACCAGGGTTGTGATGGCTGTCTGTAGATGGTCCCAGGAGGGTGAGAAGGGTTGGGCCTGGCTGGACCAGGCTGGCCAGAAGCTAGAGCATGCCTGACAAGCCGCATCGGAGCCACTGACACATCTCTGAGTCTGAGCACTGACTCAAGTGGACACTATAGGACGCAACACAGCTAGAATCTCAAACACAGTCATCCAGGCAGGGCCATCTGAATGACACTAACATATCATGGCAAGATAAAAAAAAACAACATTTTTTTTTATATAAAGCAGTATTTTGTTGGCTAATTTCATTTTTACTTTTTATGTAAAATAAACATAATCATATTAAAGTACACAGAAACTTTATTTAAACAATGTAGGCGGAAAAACAAATCCTTTTGGAGTCTAGTTTTAAACATTTCAACTGCAAATCAGTTAACTGGTTAATTAACCAGATAGTGTGCAACTGAACAAAAATATATACCGTATGATCAGTAATATTTCACATATTTCAGAATGCTAGCAATCTGCAGTAAAAAAAAGCCCAAAATCTGACTTTGAGTTATTTGACCAAATATGAAATTTCCATGTATTTTTGGTAAGTTTAATGTAAACTCTAAATTTTTGTAGAAATCTAGTCAAATGTTATGTACTTGACTCATATGTGTGCAGTTTATACAAAATATATGTTCCTTTTTAATTATAATTTAATGATCAATTATTTGAATAAATAAAACTTTGACTTTATATACTTCAGTTGCATTTTACTCAAAGTTATATCCTCGTGTTTATGAGGGCTGAGAATCTTTTTTTTAATGCCGAACATATTTAAAAACAACAAGTAGCTTTGAAGCTGATCCTGGGGACCTCTGTGTAGTACGCTTTTGCAGTGTTTTGGTCAGTTAAAGTTTGGCTAAGCATAGCAATGATTGTAGTCACTCTTGTGTGTTTTCCCACGGTAATAGTTGTGGGTTTTTGTTTAGATGTTCTTTGTTTCTTGTAAAAGTTTAAGCCAAGGTTCATCAGCCCTGCAAAGAGCTGTAGCTACACTTGTTGGTAGATGGTTTTGAAATAATGTCCCTTTTAATCCAGTCTAAGCAGAAGAAAAACAACCAAAGGAAAACACACACAACGACTCCAAACCTAAAACATCTGAGAAAATCGCTCACCTTTTTTTTCTTGCTGATTCGAGAGTCTATTTTTGTATATCAGAGAAAAGTTTGGTTTAACCTACAGAGTGCAAATTACTCTCACTCACTTTGCACCAGTACTCTTCCACCTGGTATCCCCGTGCTTCAATCTCTGGAAACATCTTTTCTGAGATGGGCTTGTGCTGGGAGATTCATTTGGGCTTGGAATTGCTCACATCACCGCAATATTGAATCTAACCAAGCCAGACTGCAGCAAAAAGGACATTTGGACTGGATGAAATTGGATATTCTAGTAGTTCAATAAGCTTGAGGCCAGAACTGGATGGAGGCAAAGGCAATTATTCATGTTCGACACCGAAGTTGGCCAAAGTCTGAACTGCTTTTAAATAAAACAACACATCCAAATGGCATCATTACTGCTATCACTGGAGCTGATGGTTACTCTTATATGAGAGGTGAAAGGCTCTCAAGAACAAACAAGTCATCCTGTTTTCTACTTGAACTTCCTCATATCCTATGACCTGGATGACTGAGAATATTCTGCCACATTATTTCTATCCCACTGTTTTCCTGCTGGAGCCTGACTTTATTTCCTCCCTCGGGTGAGGACCATCTTTACTCAGCAGCATTTCTAAATAGAGAAATTGTTTGTTTGAAAAGGTCAACACTGTTAATTATACACCTCACAAGGATGAATGTCCCTGTGAGATTGAAGCTGGTTTTTCATAAACCCTCCCTTAACAGAGTGGACAGGTTTGAATCTTTAATGCTGCCATTACTGTTCTTTGAAGCATGCTCAATGAAACGATTTGAGCATGATCATTTCTAACTTACACGGGGAGAAATTTCAAGTCTATTAGGCGTGAAAGTACAAGGTCCTTAGACAGTGGCTCTTGAAGAGAAATTAGAACGTGAAGAGTGTAATTTTGACCACATTTCACAGTTCTCTTGCCTTTGTTTGAATTGCATTTGTTTAATAGACTTAAATAATTCAGGCTTTGAATTCTGCTTCATATCTCTGACAGGCAGGCCCATTCTAATTACAGGCAATATATTTTATTGTGATTACAAATTCAGGCAAGAGAGAAAGAGAATAGGAAACTTTCTACAAGTGTCGGTGACAATTTCTTAAAATGGGTAAAAATGAGGGGTAATCTGAAAAGATTCCTATTTAGATGAAGGCTTGTTGTTGCCAATCACTTCAGGGCCACCCTGTGAAGCTTCGTTTGAGCACGGGGGAAAAAAAGAGAGGAAAAAAACCCCCACACATCACATTTCTAATGAGGGGGCCTAGACCATTAGCATTTGTGAAATTAGCAAAATCGCTTGCTTCGGTTTGATGAGATATCTTTAAAAAAACCCTTGATTGTGATCGTTTCGAGAAGATGATCTCTCTTTTTCCAAATGCCAGATTGCATGTCATCATCTCTGGTGTTGTCCGCAGTTCTGGCGACTAATGACAGCTGATTTATGGGTGATGCATCAGGATAAGATCCAAGATTTGGCCCGTTTTTTCCCCCTCTGCATCTTACGCAAGCACATAATGTAATCTATAAGATTTAATGGAAAGCAAGATAAAACACTGAATCAAAAAGATGCATTGTGCAGTGCACTAATGGAATATGTAAGTGAATCCTGAAATGTCCAACAGTATCTTTAGTGCACTTACCAGGAGCTGAGTGTGCTGGCTGATATTATTTGTTTGCTCTCAGAGTGATCTGAGGCTGTGCTGCTGTGCTGTGGGGATGGAACTTGATGGACGTTGAGAGGTGCTTGGCTGTGGCCTACTGTAGTGGCTGATCTGTCTGGGATCAATACCAGCTAATTACAACCCACATTGATCCAGAAGGCTCACTAATTTAGAGCCGAGCACCGGCCCTCTCCATACAGAGCCACTGAAGCAGCTCCAATCCCAGCCCTCTGGCCCTGCAAACATCTCACTCAGCACTAAGCAGCTCATTATCTCTTAGGAGCAACTAGTGGGGCATTTGCCTGTCTCCTAGGAATAGCTTTAATAGTGGAAGACTGGATACCTGTATAGGATGCTATAGATTTTCAGATGTCACCTTTATTTGTTTTTTCTTGTCACCAAAGGTAAAGGTATTTAAGTATTTCTGATCTAGAGTTAACAATACAGGCGTTATTTTGCTTCTGAGTAAAAAAAAAGGACACCTACCTATTCCTACTTGATTTGCTCTTTTATTGGGTGCAGATCCACACTGGTGAAGTCTAAGTTTTTTATGACCTGGATAGAGATGCTTCATAGCTTTAAGGCAGATTTGTGATTTGTTCTAACAAAAAGAAAACCTTAAGTACAATACCCACTCATCCTGTCCCCTCAGATTCCATAAAGTGTGATTTTATAAAGAAAACTTTTAATTTAGCGCCCCTGTTTCGAACCATCTGGATGAACAGTTTGGCAGCAATACATCCATTTGGCTTCCTGTTGCAGTGTGCATGTGCAAGCATGTGGTTTGGCTTGTGTGCCTCCAAGATCAAGGCCACAATCTTTTTATCCTCTGCCCTGCTGCAAGCAAGCTTTGATCTGACATTTTGAATGTTGGACCTTCTGTTCTTCCAATGTTCTGCCCTCACACACCTACGTTTGTGCTGCAGCTGGCGTTGGGAAGTTTGGCGTGACCTTTGTAGACTCTTTTTGGTGTTCAGGTGTCAATGACCCATTCTGACTGCATCTGAGGAGCACAAATAGAGGAAGGTAGGTGAGGTAAGATAGAGGAAATCAGCAGCCCTCACAAATTCGCCATCAGCTCACGCTCGGGGCAGATGTGAGCAGACTACCCACGTTAGTTAGATGCTTCTATCTTCCTGCATGTGACCTCTGCCTCACTGTAGCATTCATCCCAGGCTAACCACCGTTTTTACCGTTCCGTCTTGGCACTTTCAACACCATTCAACTCCATAAGATTGCCTCGCTCTGCAGCTATTATAGCACTTCCTCGCTCTTCCAGATTGAGCGTTTTCACTTACACACCTATCTTTGCGCTCCTGTTTTTCATCCGTCTCACACCATTTCCGTCTCATGCTCCAATTGCTGGATCACCCCAGGCTCTCTTAAAAGTCCACATTCACAACAGCTAAATTCCGCTAAGCGGGAGCCCGGGGTATAATTGCTTCTTGTACTTTGGCGTGGTCATCTTGTACCACTGGTTAGCACATGCGTGCACACAAACATAAATAAGAGCACGTGAACAGGCTTACATTTACTCTCTCAGATACACGCACTGAAATCGGGGCACACACACGCAAATACCATTATAGAAAAAGGTTGTCATTATTTTGCTTAGGCCTTAACTGCCTTTTAACCTGCTGTGCCAGACACAAGCAGAAAGGGGTGTCTGCACTAATAGCAAGTGATGAATAGACCACTCACCTTTAATTCCTTGTAGATTTTTTAAGTATGCCCTCACCTCAAATGGGCTAGGTAAAAAAGAGTCATCTGTAGCCTATAGGTTGCAAAGGTGGAGTTAGATGTATTTTTTCTAAAATTAAACAACCAAAAAATGTGTAGGCTACATTTTACGTTGATAACAAACTGAAGAGTTCAAATATGATTAGGCTAGGCAATATGAGTACTACTATGAATACTAGATTTTTCTCATCTCAGGAAAGCCGGGATGATGAAAGGGGTCTAATTCTGAGTCTTACGCTCATGTAATTTTGCACAATGAGGGATAATAATAAAGTTTTAAAGTGCATCTCACACAAAACATGGCCATGCTTGTAAAATATGTACACTAATACAGTACTGGCTTGAATTCAAAAAGTATCATACTTGTGAGGGCCACCCCTTTTTCCCCAGCCCTGGCATTATACAGCCTACATACAGATATGAATCGGCTCATCTCAAGTAGAGCTGGCGACAGGTGCAATCCATAGTAGTAGGAAGTAGTTGCCATCACAACTGAAAATATCTCACACTCGAGCAAGAAGTGTCTATCAAGTGTGAAAAGTATCTGCCATATGTGGCAAAAAAACATGTCTGGAGAGACAAGGTGAGGCAAAAAAATTGCTTTGGTGGCTGGTGAGGAGTGTGGTGAAGAGGCAAATACACTGTAAGCAAGTGCATGGGGAAGAGATGCTTTGTCGCACTTGCTATGTGACAAACACAAAGAGTAAATGTAGCTAAAAAGCTGATTAATTTGTTAAAACTGATATATTTAACATTTTCCCCTCACCTATTTTGAATTTATATATAGAAAGTTGGACTGAGTGAGTTGAGAAAACCAGGTGAGAAATCATTTATAATCCATAATGTTAAAATTGTTTGTTTCCAAAACTCAAAACTGCAAAATACCAGCAAACCATATGAGACACTGGTAACATTAATATAGTTAGAAATGCAAATGTGCATTCTTCACATATTATGCTTTCTTGTGATGTCAAAAAGACAATTTTTGCCATGGCCATTATCACTCCAAATTACAATTAATCATAAATAATGATGAGAACTGCTTTATATGCACTTTTCAGTGTTCATAAATGTTGCCTGAGATAATCCCCACTCCCACCCCGCTACTATGTACACTTTCTATCACTCAATGCCAAGCTCTAACTTGTGGTCAAATGAGGGTTGATGGTCCACATAGATCCTTTTGTAGCTTGGCACCACTGTGAGTTTAACCTCTTTACTGTGCCCGAAACAGGTATGAATAACCCATGACTCATTCTTGTTTTTTTGTTTTTTTTTGGGTTCCAAAGCCCATCTATCTTGCAGGTCTTGTATGGCAGGATGTTGAGACAATCATGCTAATGGAACTGTCTCATTTTAATTCATGTGCTAATGTATCTCTGAATCATTTCTTTCCTCCACAACAGACAAAGTACATTTTACAACTTCTTGAAAACATGTTAAATTAGTAAACAGGTAAACAAAGTCCGTGTACTAGCGAGTCTCTCCATCATCTCATCTGAAATGGTATTTCTGTTTTTTTCAGGAGCTCGAGACAATGGAATACATTTTCACATGAAAAGCTGGGGACGGAAAAGGAGCAGGAGGATGTAGTACTGTGCCCTTCATCCGTGTTACCATGGGGATTAACTGTACTGCACCCTCCAGGACTCTAATTGGCTGAAGAGGGTTCCATTTGGCCTCTTAGAGTCCCACTCACAGGTTCTTTCCATTGCATGTTCCATCTAGCCACTTCACTGTCCTATTCACATGGAAAATAGAGATCTTGGATGCACTGATAAAACACTTAGAGGACAATTTCAGTTTTTTTGCCACTCTTTTGTCAATCATACACTGCACTGCATCTTTGACAGAATTTTTAAAGAGAACATGCTATGGAAAATATTTCCAAACTTCAATATTTAATCCCAGTATGTCTGTAGAATCCCAAAATCTAAAACACAATCCCCTTATTTTGTCCTTTTCCTCAGCGATCATAATGCGTATCTCTGAATGTGGCGTTTTGCTTACAGTGGATTGTGATGTAAAACCGACACGAGCATATCGGATCAGATCTGCCTGAGCAGCAAAAACCTCTTAAAGTTTAAATGGCTAGTGGTTGAATAAACTAAAAAAAAGCAAGAGTGATTTTAATGTAAACCCAGCATCTTTTTCTGACGTCAAGATTCTCACAAAAACAAAACGTTACCATTAGCTGTTATCATACGTCCACTGCTCTGAGCCATGTCAGCGTGTTAATGCTGAAAGACAGAAATTTGAAATTGTGGAAAAGTTAAACTCAAACACTTCTGCAGAAATCAACAAACATTCATACAAATAAAATAAAAAAAGATTTAAATCCGGCTTCTATTCTCTTGATGCCATCTCCTTACAGCTACTTTTAAAATGCTCCTTGGAAGTCTCAATCTGACAGCTTGTATTTTCTCATTTGTAATGCATGCAGGAATCTCTTCCATTGTGTCAAAAATGGTGACTCTAACTTAAAGTTGCAGGGTGCCTTTTGGATTGGTTGGCAATCAGGGGCAGAGGCTCTAGTTGTCTGATCCCTGTGCTAAGACTGGCTTTAGGGGCATAGAATAGTGTCTTAGGGTCTTTTTCAAGAGTGAGAGCAGAGCGGAGTGGGAGGTTGACAGACGGAGCCTCAGCAGTGATAAAATCACCAATCTGTTGTGGTGCAGACTTATGTTCTTACCCTCACCTATGGCCACGAGCTGTGGGTCCTGACCAAAAGAACGAAATTATGGATACAAGGTACAAGGAGCTCCCTCTTAGAGATAGGGTGAGGAGCTCTGTCGTTTGAGAGGGCCTTGGAGTAGAACAGCTATTCCTCCACATCAAAAGGAGCCAGTTGATGTGGTTTGTGTATCTGACAAGGATGCCTCCTGAATGAAGTGTTACAGGCATGTCATAATGAGAGAAGGACCCAGGCTAGATTAAGGACACGGTAGAGAGATAATGTCTCAAGGCTGGCTTGGGAACACTTCAGTATCCTCTAGATGAGCTGGAGAAGGTGGCCAGGGATTCTTTACCTTTCAGATTAAACTGCTTCCTCCAGGACACAGACCACTACAAGCAGCAGAACATCGATGGATGGATGGGTGGGTGAAGTTTCAGGAAAACTGTTGGTACCATGGTAGATGGCACAAAAGACATCTAGAACATCACACTGACAGCGAGGCCCTGGGAGATGAATGTGAAGGTTTAAAAAAAGCCTTCCTTTGAACGTTTCCGACTTTAACTTAATTAAAATAGCAGATAGTTGTGCTATCAGATGCACTGATCAGTGTTTATTTACAGCTGCCTGAAGGATGGTACGGCACCAACATGTGATCACACTTCTCTTAACCTTGCCTCACAGGTGAAATCACAATAATTCCTGCTTCTCCACAGTGACCCAGGTTGTGAAGAAGAGAGTGGCAACTCATTTAAACTGTAGGAAACATTTACCTGACATTCATCAACTTCATTGTTACAGCACTACAATAATAAGACAAATAAATGCTACTTGAACTTTTGCGACCCTACAGCTTAAAAGTCCAAGTCAACAAAACGTAGGATTTATAGCAGTGCTTACCTTTGCTTTAACAATGAACAATTTTTTGTTCTTCACCTCCCATGTGGTGGCATTTTTTACCCATCCAGATCAAAAATACACGCAGCTGTCTGGCAACTGGCAGCAGCGTAAAGTGAGCGCTTCTTTACAAGATACATGCAGATGTTAACAAACTGGAGCTCTGGGAGAGTCGCCACGTTAGTGAGTCGGTCATATGACAGAAAACTATGGCTATCACAGCTGCAACTTACACTGTATTTACCTGTAAAAGGATTTCTCAGAAAGAACAACAGAATTTCTCACTCACATCTGCGTCTGCAGTGGGGGTGTGAAATTTATCTTTTGACATTCTTAAGGCTTATTGTCTGGTTTCCATTTCTGAAAGAGCCAGAGAAATCTGTGCTTTTTGTAACACCATCAAGCCTACATTCTTAGACCACCATGCCATTTGGAGTGCTTAATGCAGCAAGCACATTCGAATGAGCAAAATGGTGCATAAATTGGAGGGTTTTGCAGTTTATTTAGATGACATGGTTGTGTACTGTGACACATGGGAAGAACATCTCTGAGAGAGTGCGACAATATTTGTCAGGTAGTTTTGGGCACAGTTGACTGTGTCTGTTTAAGTTTGCAAAAGTTGCCCTAACCTACAGTGGGGCAAAAAAAGTATTTAGTCAGCCACCGATTGTGCAAGTTCCCCCACCTAAAATGATGACAGAGGTCAGTAATTTGCACCAGAGGTACACTTCAACTGTGAGAGACAGAATGTGAAAAAAAAAAAATCCATGAATCCACATGGTAGGATTTGTAAAGAATTTATTCGTAAATCAAGGTGAAAAATAAGTATTTGGTCAATAACAAAAATACAACTCAATACTTTGTAACATAACCTTTGTTGGCAATAACAGAGGTCAAACGTTTACTATAGGTCTTTACCAGGTTTGCACACACAGTAGCTGGTATTTTGGCCCATTCCTCCATGCAGATCTTCTCGAGAGCAGTGATGTTTTGGGGCTGTCGCCGAGCAACACGGACTTTCAACTCCCGCCACAGATTTTCTATGGGGTTGAGGTCTGGAGACTGGCTAGGCCACTCCAGGACTTTCAAATGCTTCTTACCGCCCGGGCAACAACTCCTTTGTTGCCCGGGCGGTGTGTTTTGGATCATTGTCATGTTGGAAGACCCAGCCTCGTTTCATCTTCAAAGTTCTCACTGATGGAAGGAGGTTTTGGCTCAAAATCTCACGATACATGGCCCCATTCATTCTGTCCTTAACACGGATCAGTCGTCCTGTCCCCTTGGCAGAAAAACAGCCCCATAGCATGATGTTTCCACCCCCATGCTTCACAGTAGGTATGGTGTTCTTGGGATGCAACTCAGTATTCTTCTTCCTCCAAACACGACGAGTTGAGTTTATACCAAAAAGTTCTACTTTGGTTTCATCTGACCACATGACATTCTCCCAATCCTCTGCTGTATCATCCATGTGCTCTCTGGCAAACTTCAGACGGGCCTGGACATGCACTGGCTTCAGCAGCGGAACACATCTGGCACTGCGGGATTTGATTCCCTGCCGTTGTAGTGTGTTACTGATGGTGACCTTTGTTACTTTGGTCCCAGCTCTCTGCAGGTCATTCACCAGGTCCCCCCGTGTGGTTCTGGGATCTTTGCTCACCGTTCTCATGATCATTTTGACCCCACGGGATGAGATCTTGCGTGGAGCCCCAGATCGAGGGAGATTATCAGTGGTCTTGTATGTCTTCCATTTTCTGATGATTGCTCCCACAGTTGATTTTTTCACACCAAGCTGCTTGCCTATTGTAGATTCACTCTTCCCAGTCTGGTGCAGGTCTACAATACTTTTCCTGGTGTCCTTCGAAAGCTCTTTGGTCTTGGCCATGGCGGAGTTTGGAGTCTGACTGTTTGAGGCTGTGGACAGGTGTCTTTTATACAGATGATGAGTTCAAACAGGTGCCATTCATACAGGTAACGAGTGGTGGACAGAAAAGCTTCTTACAGAAGACGTTACAGGTCTGTGAGAGCCAGAGATTTTCCTTGTTTGAGGTGACCAAATACTTATTTTCCACCCTAATTTACGAATAAATTCTTTACAAATCCTACCATGTGGATTCATGGATTTTTTTTTCACATTCTGCCTCTCACAGTTGAAGTGTACCTCTGGTGCAAATTACTGACCTCTGTCATCATTTTAAGTGGGGGAACTTGCACAATCGGTGGCTGACTAAATACTTTTTTGCCCCACTGTACGTGGGACAAGAAGACGTTCATCCTATCAGTGTAAATGTTTTGACAACATAGGCATTCCCAGTTCTTTCAAACAAGTAGGAATTGCTGTGTTTCCTAGGAATATTAGCCGATATGATCACAGGCTTTTCCACAATTATTTTGTGTTTTGTCACATGTACTACTGATGAACTAATGTTATATTTCACTTTTGTTTTCTTTATTAATAAATTTAATTTTCATACGAGTCATGTGTAATCTCAACATTTTGACATTCCCGTTTGATATTGTATTTTGCTTTTCACCAGCTCTTCTTAAAAGGTATGTGTGCTCCAGCAGCTCGATTTAATGCTACAGATGTTGAAACAGACAATTTAGAATAGCGCTAAAATCTGGAATTTCTAATGGTACAAACAACTTAAATATAAACAGATATAAAAGGGATGTTTACTATCCAGAAAAAATTAAATAGATTAAAAAAAACCAAAACAAAGAAAAGAAAAGTGCAGCCTACCAGCAAGCTAATTGCTACTAAATTGGTAAACCATCGCACAGGTTAATGCTACAAAAGGCTTTCCGGTAAGATGTTATATATGATGGAAATCTGATAAAATGATGCAACTACTTCCGCTTCTTCTTTTTATTTTCACCCCTACACTCACCCACCCATGCTCTGTTTTTCATTTTATATTCACAAAAGGTTATTTCGCCAAATCCGCTCGCATAGCCCTTTCCGTTATCAAGATGAACTGCTGATGTGCCTCAGTGCAGAAGACAAATGTGCAAAGTCAGACAGCACTCTGCCCATCTCCAAAAGAATGCCCTCAGTCAGACAAATGCGCTTATCTCAGATGTATTCTCACAAAGTTCTCTGTGCTGACAAAGAAGTGCAACTTCACACTGGAGTTTTGCTCAAAGCGTATCCAAAACACTACAGAGACACAGCGCCATTGTTGACACGGCCCAATAGTGAGACCTGTTATTACGTTTATGTTAAAGGTAAGAATTAAAAGTCACTTATTTAATTCTACTCAGATTTCGGGGTCTTTGTCCACGCTGTAATATCTGAAAAATGCTTTATTCAATCAACGACGGATTAGCTTGCGTCAGTATTCTCCATATTAAAACTTTCTCAAAAGCACCAGATTGTAGGTAATGTGGGCAGAGTATCTGTTTGATTCATCGATCGTGGCTCTCGTCTCTTTCTTGTCTCTATCAGAGTTCCTTTTTCAACTTTTTAGGCAATGTCAGGCTGTCAGATGGTCAGTCCACCAATTTGGTCCACACTAAGTCTGGATGGATTGCCATGAAATTTGGAACACTCCCCAGTGGATAAATCCCACTGACTTTGGTAGTACTCCAGTTTTTTTCCCCGTCTATGTGACGGATTGACACAAACATTTTTACAGGGATTTGTGGTACCAAAACATCAAGTCAGTCCGGCTTTCCACCAGTGCCACTGCATGGTTCACGCTCATGATTTCAAGAGAAAAGTGTGAAAAACTTTTGACCTACTGACACGAAACTTGGTATAAACATTCATGTTTTCCACTTGATAAATTTGTAATAAGTTTGACTTGACATCTTCCCCCGACCTCCAGCTTCACCATCAGGTCATTTCTTTCCCTGAAAAACCTTCATTAATAAATAAATTTTAAAAATATTAAAAAATTGGATTTTGAGTTCCTTGACTTTCCTCCTCAGTCATTAGTGGTTTTCTAGAAATCACCAGCATGAGGAAAATATTTGGCAGTCGTAGCTGCAGAACATCTAAATCAAAAACGATGAAGTAAAATGCCGAAAAGGTCTCATGTGCTCAAAACAATGTCATGAAAACAATGCAGGCTATATAAAGTCCACCCTCTGCAGTCGCAATTCTCGTTTTATCTGCCGTGACACAAAATACATACAGATTTGAAATTCAGGAAACACATTATACATAGAATACTCTGAATATAGTCTAGCATCAACTGATAATATGCTAAAAAATGATGTTCCAGACAGAGGAATCTCCTCTGGCGCTGAAGCAGTCTGATCTGCCTATCTAACTACCAGACAGTGTGACCTGAATACGGCGAGAGGAAAACTGTCAGCACTGTCTTCTTTTCTAGGCTCATTTGCTACTTGAACAGATGCACAAGCCCTAAAGCAGAAACAATGAGATAATGTGATAGGTTCCGTCAGATGCATTCTGACAAATACAATTGACCTTGTGTAATGGCTCTGTTTGGAGCAGCTTTCCTGCTCAGTCAAAAGGGCCATAGCATAGTGGGCTTAGTTAAAAAAAAAACGGAGACAAAAAAGAAAATACACCAGCAGGACTGAAAGTAAAATACTGTTGTGTGTAATCAGTATAACATAGAGACAGATATAATATGACGAAATTAAAAATGGCTTGTGTCAATCGCGATAAGAGCTAATACATATAAATAAATATAAAAAAAAGTGTACAACGAAGTTTGCAGGTTATGTGTGCTATGTTTTTTAATGAAATAATAATAATAATAATAATTATTATTTTGCAGAACACTACAGAATTTCTTACATTCCACAACTCAGAAGAAACTTTTACTAATGGACACAGAAAACTGCTCCTATCTATCTATCTATCTATCTATCTATCTATCTATCTATCTATCTATCTATCTATCTATCTATCTATCTATCTATCTATCTATCTATCTATCCACGATCAAATAATATTAGTGAGTGCTACCTCCTAAGCAGGGGCGGAGCGGGGGGGTGGCTTACGGGGCTTAAGCCCGGGTTGTTTTGTCAGAAGCCCGGGGTATTTTGGAGTGTAATTTTTTCATAGTTAGATGCCTGGCTGACAACTGTATAAAACAAAAAGTACACACAATATTCGAAGCACATAGTGCACACTGTGGGAATTTACGACTGTGCGTGAATCCCCCCCTGATATTGGTATGATCCAAGCTCAGGCACTAAGCGACTGAGCGAGGGGGCGGGGCAGCTGCTACCCGTGAGTGCGCTGTTGGAGAGACGGAGCCAGCCATACTAAGGAGAGCTTAAGTTTGACCAGGTACCAAAGCAAATCATTCGTACCGTACAAATAATGTAAATATGACGGTGCATCATGAAAGATTGATATCAAACTGATCACTTGACCAATATTACGTTACTTGCTCTTCAAGTGAATCAACAAATGGCAAAATGAAAAGCCGAACAAATGCTATTTTTTTTAGAGAGTCTTAGCTTACGTGTGTTTATTTCATATTCTCAGTTCTTACCCTCCCGACTAAATCGGTTTCAGTTATGTACTGAAACATAAGAATGGACATTCGAGGGTTCTTTCAAAGAAAAAACTCAGGTAAATGTTATTTTATATATTATGCTTTGTATGTTGTTCAGTATATTTCTATGCAAAACAAGAGGGATTTCAGTACACAGCAAGATATTCACATTTGTAACCAGATATTTACACTTTAGGGAGAAAACATAAAACATTTTTACTGTACAACATCAATTTAGAGTAAATTTTTGTTTTAGATAAATATTGAAATATATTTTGAATTAGTTAAATTTCAGAATAAAGAGAGACAGAGCTATTTTTTATCACTTTCATCAAATTTAGGAGTACATGTACACTAAATTTATTGTTAATTAATAAGAAAACTCCAGACGATTCCATTCTGAGCTGAAGAAGCTTCTGATAGGTTAGTAGAGTCCATGTGAGTAAACTGGTGGCACAGCTGTGGATGCATATAAGGCAAAACACAGAGCCTGTTTCTTTGACATGGGAAAATCAAGAGATATCAACCAAAACACCAGGAAAAGAACTGTGGAGCTCCATAAGTGTGGCTCAAGTTTGAATACAATTTGGTGCCATTTGCAATTAAGAAATACAGATAGTTTCTCTCTTTACTCTTAAAGTTAACAAATATGTTTTTATATTTATCAATCTAAAGAAATAAACATTTAGTCTGATTTGATGTTACAATTAAAAAAGTGTTTTTATCTGAAGAGTAAATATCTGGTTTCAACTGTATATTTGATGATTGTCAGCACAAAGAGGGAGAGAGAGGAACAGAGAGGGAGAGAGAGGAGAACGAGGACAGAACAGATGAACAAGAGCAGGTGAGACACACATGTTAGTCAAATGGTTGTTTACCAAAAGTATCACCGTATCACAGGTCCTCATGTATCTCGTACCTAGTGTTTCTTTTTAGGTTTGTTATTTTTCAAATTCTGTATTTATTAAGTTATGCAGGCTTGTTTGCACAACAAGGCTAAATAATTATATAAACTTTTCTCAATCTAAATAGTGGACTTTGGTAGAATTAAAAAAATAAGTGTAGTGCAGGTCTATGATGATTTTTAGTGCTATCATCTAGTTCTGATTCTGGTTCTGTCTTGGTTAAGTCCTCAGTAGTCCTGATTTTGAACTGTTGTAGTCCTGTTTTAATTCTGGATCAGTTCTGGGTCTGGTTGAATTGGGGTTTAGTCCTCGTGTCTTGATGCAGCCCTGACCTTGTTCTGCCTTGCTGCTTAATTAAAAAACTAGTTTAAGGTGTCCTGCACATGTGATATATATTTTTCCCTATATGAAGTCATTCTTTTTTGAACAGAGCCTATTAATCTTTCAGTCATTTCTACACACCCCCCCCCCCCCCCCCCAAAAAAAAAAAAAAAAAAAAATCCCACATGCATACTACTCTTTGGGCTAAGCCCCGGGTGTTTCAAATGTCTGGCTCCGCCTCTGCTCCTAAGTAAATGAAAATTACATTTACCGAAGTGATATGAAATTAATTCCTAGTAAAAATAATTAGGGGATAAAAAACAATTTGTATCTGTTATTTGTAGTTTTTGCCCCACAGCATGAAGGCTGTAGGTTTGCTTGTTAGCTTGGGCCGCTCTCTGTGGAATTTGGATGTTCTCCTTGTGCTTGCAAGGATTTTGTATTTGGGTTCCAGTTTTCTCCCACTGTCCAAAGACATCTGTGTTAGATTAATTGGTGATTTAAAAAAATGTGTATATGTATGTGAGTGTAACATGTCAGGTGTCAGTTGAATTAACCCTGCACCCAGCAGTGTTTTGCTGCTTGTCACTAGGCAAGGCAGGTGACTGCTCTGGGACCCAGGACAGTGGGGGGCCATGAGGGCTGACAAAATTTAGATTACAGCAGTGGCGATGTGCAAAGTTTGCAGTGACATAGGAGGGACCTGATCTCCCTAATAGGGCCTAGTCTGACTTCACTCACTGCAAGTGGTATGCATGATTCTTTTTACAAAAACCTAATAACTGAGTGGGTACACTTTTAAATGATTCATAGTACAAGAGTGCAAGACTCCTGTCCCTTTGACCACACCCACCAGCTTTGCTATAATGTACTGGCAAACCCTGGAGTACATCCATAGCTGGACTGGCCATCGGGCATACCGGGCATTTGCCCGGTGGGCCGCTGGCGATATTTTGATTTTATGGGCCGATGGATTTTTTTTTTTTTTTTTTTTTTTAGGAAGGGTATATATAATGAAAGGTGTTGGATTGGCCAATTGGTTATGATCGACTCTGGGCTGGACCAATTACAGCCGAGGAGGCCGGATGCACCCTCCCCCTTGTTTAGCAATCAGGTGATTTTCGCACATTGCATGCCAGGAACTCATGGCAAAACAATCCAAGTACCGCATCAAATGCAAGCATTTGCAGCACCACAAAACGTTCATTCTCCGGTTCCAATACCTTCTTGCTTTTTCTTTGCCGCACAAAAAAGGAATGTACAAAACAAAAGGAGAACAATGCCGGTCCGTACAAAGACAGACTCGACGAAAAGACCAAGAAAAGATACGAGGAAAAAATCAAAGGAGTGAAAGGGTCAGACCCTTACGAGCACACAGAGGGACAAAAGACGTTAGCGTGCTGCCCAACTTTCACCACGCTCATATTTATAATTATATGGTTCTTGGAGTGAGTGCATACACTCATGAAGTTTAGTAACTTCAGGTCACTGCAACAAGCCCAGGTACAGTTTACCGACGGATGGGTGCAGGACCTTGAAATGCACCGTGTAGAACGAAAGACCATCGTACGTATCATAAGTTTACCAGTCTCACAAATCGTCGTCATAAATACACATTCATTAACCGTTTATTAATATAACCTTTGAGCTCAACCGTAATTAATTAGTAATGGAAATAATTTCTGGTAGCATTACAGAAATGTAGCAGTGACAATAATATTGTATGTTGTAATCGCAATGGACAATTAGTGATACAAAACAACTGTTTTATCCTGTGAATAAAAGTATATGTTTTTGTCAATGTACCATGGTAATAACAGAAGCGAAACACAATATTGTGTCAGGACAATTTACTATTTATTCATAATAAATAAAGGAGCATAGCGCGACAATTTCTGTTCAGCGCCAGACTTATTTGTAACCTATATCACCAATTATGTTAAGAAAAATGACGTATTAACTACTACAAAACACTGACCTTTGTGGGATTGCTTGGAGCAGACTAACATGTGAGCTGGAGTGTTCTGAGACGTTATATTTGGTATATCCAGACCATCTGTCGGCTCTTACTTTGGAAACATGGCTTAAAAAATTTCTCTTCAACGACGTAATCCAATAAAAAAAACAAAAAAACGATCTCTTTACCCGTCGGCTTCCCGTGGCTGTCATGCGACCGGCTATTGCAGTTAATAATACAACAGCTTCTTGCCATTTTTTGTGTTTCTTTTTATCGCTGTGTAACTGAGTTCAATTGAAAGCCTGCGTGCGCTAGTACCTCTTGCCACAAGTTCCCAGAATCCTTTGCGGTTTTACCCCAGAATGACGTCACATTTTCAATCTTTATCCTGGTGGGCCGGTCTCTAGTCAAAATGCCCGGGCCGATTTTTTGTCCCAGTCCAGCCTTGAGTACATCTACATCACTGCAGAAAGGTAGGATTAGCTGGTTGAGGTCAGAAAAAAATAAGGATTTTCAGCAGGTGCTGCTCTGTAAATATCAAATACATACAGCTGTTGCTTCAGGCTATGTTTAACTGCTGCTGCCTCACAAAAACCTACAGGTAGCAGCAGCATATGGTAATGCTGAGAATGTGGCCTCTGTAACAAATGTGAGTGCCGCTAAATGCTTTTTGGCAACCAATCAATCTTAACAATGGACAAGCTGGGTTTCATTTTCCCCCTAAGAATAATAAACGTGGAGAAAAGTGCCAGCGGAGAAACTTGTTGTTGTAATAATTAAACATCGTCAAAAAAATCTAACATGCCTGTAACAAGGCAACAGGTAAAAGAAATTAGCAGCCTGTTGTTATGGAAACAAGATGTGTGTTGCACCTATTATTACTTGTCACACACACAAAAAATCTCCAGGTCGTATTTTTTTCTCTTCCACATATTAAGCATGTTACCTATTATCAGAGTCTTATGCCACAAAGTGTGAGGACTTTTCATGGCCAGCCAAGATGCTCAATGCTTACTAGATCTTTTCTAACACAAATAGAACATTTCTGGACATCAATGAAACACTCGTACTGGTCATGGACCTTGTATGTATATATTTTTCAGATATGTGAAAAGGAGAGTTTGATCAGTTCTGTTTTCATACATTTTGTTTCTTCTTTACAGACATGTGCAGATGGTTTGATGCTTAATCACGATGGGATCTGAAGTTTTGTTGTCTTGAGGAGACATGTGACTTCAAATCAATACAAAGGTGACCTTAACGATCAGATTTATCGCATGATGAAACACTTCTGTCCTAACCGGATGGTCAAGGAAGCTGTTGCACACATGCATAAGCCATGAGTGCGTCACTTTATAGTTGTTTGACAAACATATATTGTATGCTATGGTCTTCCCAGTCATCCCGATCAGCGTTCTCCAACTAAACTGAGGGAATATTGTTAATTAGTCACCTGTATGTGCACAAGGCTGCTTTCACAGATTTTATTCCTTAGGAGGAACACAGATAATATTTAAGAAGAGGGAAAATGTTACATCATGTGATTTTCCCACTTAGCCTGCGCAGTCCTTTCTCAGCGCTTTCTTCCACGCTTGGATAAAGCCGTCTTCGAAGTGCACTTACAGAAATTTCTCATCATAAACTCAGCTATGGGCAATAATTCACACAAATTCACTTCAAATGCTCTCAGCCAATGGAGTAATGAAAGGTATTTTGCAAACAATTGGTCCCTCTACTCCTACTTTGCACCAAAGGGAGAAGAAGCAGTGACTGAGTGAGCTGTGACATTGTGCTAGCGTCAGCAGGCGCTCAAGGAAACGGGCTCCTCCGGCACACGGAATTTAGCCAGGATTAATGAAGATGCCAAAGTCACCCCTTGGCTCCTGGCTCTAATGGCGCAACACACAACCTTAATGCAGTCAACACAGGACGCCATATGGCACCATTGCCGCTCACACACGGGGAACTTTTTGAGCTGAAACCCCAGTGCACTTGAGAGAAAATACAGGCATTGCAGATTTGTTTGCACACGCGTTTGTGCACACTTGCGCAGGATTGTTAAAATCACATCTAAGTGCATCCCTGGCTAATTTAGACCAGCCTTTTAGCAGACAATCCTCTGGTGCCCAAGCATGAGTGATATACAGATCCACCCACAAAGGCCCAGGCTCTATCTATCTCCTATGTCATTGGCATTCTAAATCTCTCAGTCATGCCTGCATCCATAATGGCCCAATTACTGCCAATGGGGATCCCACTCCCTATCTGACAATTACATCTGTTAGAGTTTGAGAGCGTTAATGCCTAAAAAATATCAATTAAGGTGATTGATCAGGATGTTAATATCCTATTAAACAGCAGTCTGGGGCTGCAGAGCATTTCTGTTGATTGGGCTGAAATGAGAGAGACTCTCCAGCATGAAGTGACTGTAGTTTAGTGGGCCAGTTAGATTGCTGATCTAATGAACACAGAGATGGCCCAGAGTTGCATTTTATTGCCAGATAAACCTGGACAAGAACAACTTTGGGTAATTGCTACTGAAAGGCATTTCATGGAGCAATAAAACGCCAAGTGGACAGACAACTTTCTAGTCATGTGAGCCAGAACCAGACAGTTATGCTGGTTTTCAAAGGACAAGAACAGGGGCTTTGAAAATCACACTTTTAACATGGTATCACACAGTATAATAATTCTCAAAGGATCCTTCACTTCAGCCGACTTGAATCAACATTTATTTTTCATTAAACTCGCCGCCATTCACCGTTGGAGTACAGCAAGGTGTGCCTGTAATCCTCATTTACAAATTCCCAGAGTAAACTCTGACATGGGCTTTTTTAGTTGGAGTGTTAAATTTGCCTCGACAGTGTTTTATCTTGAGGAGATGGCAGTCTTCTTCTTCTTACGAGCATTTTAGCTATACTACCTTCATATCATATCGTGGTTGTAAACGGTGCAAGCGCCGAATTTTACTTCTCCATTCAACCCAATTCACCACGTGAAGAGGATATCTGGTATTTAAGCTCGCCCTGAAACGATTGGACGCGTTTTCAATTGCAACACGACTCCTTTCTACTCGACTGATTGTTTGGAAACATAAAGGTTCTCCTTGCATTGTTGGTGAGCACAGTGAAGCCTTGAATAAGGGGGCAATTAAATTCTAAAGTGTAATTTCATACATTTGCAGCGTGTTACAAAATGTTTCCTCTTTTTATCGTCTTGTCGATGATCACCAGAGTGCCGCACTCATCCCTCCCTCTGTTCACCCCCCGCCCCTTTCTCTCCTCCACAGCCTCCATTTTTGAAAG
The DNA here is from genome assembly GCF_057381845.1 of Rhamphochromis longiceps. Taxonomy (NCBI): domain Eukaryota; kingdom Metazoa; phylum Chordata; class Actinopteri; order Cichliformes; family Cichlidae; genus Rhamphochromis; species Rhamphochromis longiceps. The sequence continues at coordinate 27,326,224 of NC_140558.1, forward strand.
GCTCCTCGCCGTTCCATTCTTCCCCTGGCACGGCATCACACACTCATTTCATTTCTCATTTACAGACTGATAATCAGAATGTCATTACAGTGTCCACACTGGGCCGCTGGAGGGGTAATTGAGCAGCATAAAAGGCATTTGAAAGAGGGATGAATAATAGAACCGGAGAGGGGGGTGAGTGGCGAGCTGGACTTAGGCCTGCTATCTCAGGTGTCTGGCTGCTATCGGGTGGCATCCACCTTCGCATTATGGTTAACCATGTCTACGTCAACCTCATTTTTCACCTCCAGCACATTAGAGGCTGAGCAGGCATCAACACTCATCTGGGGGAAAAAGGAGAAAATCAATAGGAGAGTTTTAGAAGGTCAAGTCAAGCATCAACAATCGCTTTACATCACAGAAGCCACCCAGTTTTAGATGTTAAAACGTAGAATGATTTTGCCATTGATGGGTGTGTTTTAATGTCTTTGGGTGAATTCCGCACAGTTGCATCTTCTCACAGAGCACGCCCACTCAGGCAGAGGTTATGGCCATGTGTCACCGGCATCCTGCATCCTGTCTTTATCTCATCCTCACAAGCCAGCTGATTATTTAATCACTGGATGGGCACAAGCCGCGGTTTCGCAAGTTCACTCCTAAACAATAAGTCTGATCAGAGCGATTGAAATCCCGAAATCGAGCGAGGCTCCTTTGGTTTGAGTGGCAAACACAACAAGAGTTGCATCATTATAATCTAATGTTTATTTTCTTTGTGCCCCCCCCCCCCCTCGCATTCACCCGTACTGTGGTGTGGCAGCTTGGCCTGGCGCCAGCCCCCGTTTGGCCGCGGTGGTACATTTCCATCTCATTCATCACATAAAGACAGATAATCAGAAAGTCATTACAGTAGCTTGACACCAGTGCTTGCCCCAGGAAGACAGAGTAATTGAGCACCACAGAAGGGGAGAGAGCAGACTGAGCCAAGGCCATGTGGTAATGAATGTAAGATGTCGACATGAGAGGAAAGGAAGAGAGGCTCTCAACGCACAGAGACCTGGACGGACAGAAAACGAGACTGACAACCAGGGAGCATGGGAGACCGTGTGTGGGTAACGTGGACAAAGCTAACATTGTGAAATGAAGGAGGGAGAGTGGCAGTAACAAACACTGACATGACTTTCAGGTAATTGAATCAATACACAGACTGTCAGGGAGAAGAAACCACTGGAAGGTCCTGTGATGTTTTGGTAACTGTACCGGGCAGGGCTACACAAAGCACCTGTATAAAAAAGCCCAAAGCCGACTGTACTTCCTCAGGAGGCTGAGGTCTTTTAACATCTGCAGGAAGCTCCTGAGGATGTTTTACCAGTCGGTGGTTGCTGGAGTACTTTTCTATGCTGTGGTGTGCTGGGGGAGCAGCACAGCAAAGAAGGACTCATCCAGGCTGGAGAAACTGATCAGGAAGGCTAGCTCTGTGGTCGGCATGAAGCTGGACACTCTGGTGACAGTGGCAGAGAAAAGGACATTAAAGAAACTGATGGGAATTATGGACAATGCTGGGCATCCTCTGCACACGGCCATAAACAATCAGAAGAGTCTGTTCAGTGACAGGTTGCTTCTCCCCAAGACAAGAACTAACAGACTTAAAAACTCCTTTGTCCCACACGCCATCAAACTGTTTAACTCCTCTCTCTCTCTCTCTATATATATATAACAATTCTGTAACTGTAACTTCGGTCGTTGCTGTGCTTTTTTTGGAAGTCGAATTTCCCAGAGGAACCCACCCGAGGGATTAATAAAGTTCTATCTTATCTTATCTTATCTTATCTTAGTGGGAAAACCTACAGTTTTCCTTTAAAACACTTAGCTTAAAAGTAGCTCATGAAAGTGCTTTCTAATAACATTCATCAATCAGAAACTTAATGTAAGTAACATTGTGACCGGAGCTCTTTATATTTACAGAGTGTGCATGCAGGGATAAGACACAGAAAATTAGGATGCAACAGTCTAGACAGAAACACGAAGAAAGTTAAAAAGGTGCGAATGAATCAGGATTTCTAGAAAAAAACAAACAAAAACGAGGGTGGAAAAGAGACAGAAACTCATTCTTAACCAGTCCAGGGGTCGGGGAGTATGTGTAGACTACAAACTCTGAGAAGGGGAGGAGAAATCAGTTTTGTTATTCATTTATAATCTAGACACTGATATAGCAGTTCTTTTTGATATAAACTGGTAAATTGTCTTTCCATTATGTTGGACCACAGTAGAGCAGCTGAGGCATGGGAACTGTAACATTCATTTGAAACACGTTACCATTTCAATCTCCAAGAAATATTAGAGTCAATATTCATTTTTCACTAATTATTTGGTGTTGATGAAATATGCTCAGATGTAGGCTTTTAATAACGCAATGACCTCAAAAGCCATTACATGACTGTACATTAGCTGCTTGATGATGATGATGATGTTGACATTGATGGTGGTCATGAACTCTGAGAAAACGTCCCCTGCTTGTTTTTAATTTTATAGTTTCAAATCATCTGATGCTAGTGACAAGAATTAGCAGCGACCTTGTTCATTAGTCTTAATAACACTCAGTAATAGTCCTTACAGTACACAGTGCATGAAAATTATATTTAACTTCAGAGAACAGCTGAATTGCAATGGGAATGTGACTCGGGTATATCCATAATAATAACAGAGCGGGATACAGCGCTCGGAAATACTACAAAATATGGAACGATTTCAAGAGCTTTCAACTAAATGTAGTACACACGGCCTACATCACTACATCACAACCTTCCTTTTGACAAAAACTGCTTATACATCATCCCAATTGTGTTGGCATGGCTGTGAAGTAGAGGGTATAGCCTTGCCCTCCTGTTGAGCTGTTCAGAATAAATATTACAGAAAATTTGTCAGACCTCGATATGAAAATGACAGAGGCAAAATCGAAAAGTGTGCATAGAGCACTGGCTATTTTATCAGCCAAATGGATCATTTTATTGACCTGAAAACGATGAAAACCAAACTGTTTCAGTATGGAGAACAGGCATAAAGACTTTATTGACTCGCTATCAGTGGAACATGCTGCTCTAATTGTCCAAGGCAGAGATAAGCCTGATGGGCTTGATGGACTCTGGAATTTTATTACACGTCTTGGGGAAGCTTTAACAGTTTCTTTGGTTGTTAAAGATCAGATATTTGGTTTATATTTGTACTTGTTTGCCTTTTTATAGCTTTTATACCTGTTTTTTAACTCTTAAAAAGTACTAGTGATTATAAAACTGTAATTGTTGATGTTGACAAAATATTAGTTGTTTGCTTCATTTCATAGTTTTAAAAGCAAAACTAATTAACTAATATGGGAATAATTAACAGGAACACTGAAGATTAAATGGACAGCATTTAGCCATAATAACATTCAGTAACAGTTGGCCCTTGGCACTGCAAATCCTGACATACCCTGCTATAGTGCAACGAAAATTATATTTAACTTCACAGGAAACCATTAACCTCTGGACGTAACTGACCCAAAAGAGCTGCTATGCACAAAGGACCAATGCTGGCTAAACTGTTAAACAAATGGCTATGTAAACCATGGAAATATATTTGCATTTGCTTATGGTCTTTGTACTTTTAATTTGAGTAAGACTGAAATACTAAACTAGCAGAGAATGTGTATTCTATTAAAATACATTACATTTGTATTATAAATCATTACATCGTCTCAGTTTGGCGGGGTACATAAAAATACGACACTCTCAAAGACCTAATGGACAGAGGTCTCAAAGAAACATCTCAATTTTCTTAAACAGCATGCCTCTAAAGTTACAGCGACTCTCAGTTACACTTCCTGCCTGTGTGGCTGCTGACACCAAATGACTAAGTGCTTTACACCTAACGCACCTTGTGACTGCAATGAATATGCTTAAAGTGTAATCTCCACGTGTGAAGGTGGACAACGGCTTTTCTGTTCAACCCTGGTTGTCTTTTAAGATTTTAGGTGGTGAGTGGTTTATTGCTGCCAGTAGGTGCTGGGACAGCTTTTGCTGAGGAAGATGTCTTTTTTTTTGGCGGGTGGAGGTTGGTGAGTTTGCAGGATGCTTTTTAACGTCACTTGTTGTTCTTCTTTTCTTGGCTTCCACTTGCAGCTTTTACAGCCAACTATTTCTCACAATTACAGTTTAGGTGCTGCTGCTGACAAAGAGAGTTTTGACTCCACCCATTAATGAATAAGCCAGGAAATAGCTGTTGCCCAGAGCTTCCTGTTACAATATGCTTTGATGGAAGTGAAGGGAAAAAATTCAAACCTCAAATGCAGGGGCATTAAGTGGGGTCTTAAATGGGTACCTTGACAGACCAATTTTCAAAATCACAGAGTTCCTATTACTTCAGTCCAGTTCCTCAATCCATGGTAAAACAAGAGAGTGAGGGACCCAAACAGCCTGAAATCTCAGCAAGGGTTTTTATTCTAGATAACAGTTTCTGAAGGGCATCCTGGCTGTACAGGAGGGCAACAGGTTTATCAACAAGATAAATGCTGTTTTCTGGGGTCTTCACCTCTTCCTCAAATGCCTTTGTCACAAAGTATCTTCACTCCACTTGGAGCACGTCTCCAGTGAAGAAACAGGGCCTAATCACAATGTGAAGCATTGTAAGAACTGCTTGCCAAAGGTTATAGACAAACAATCATTGTCTAGACTGGCAGACGTTAACAAGCCTCAGTGTTACCACGAGGCACACAGTATAGAATTGGGATAACCTATAAGTCCTATAAGCAGAGTTTGAAATAGGTTTCTGGTAATTCAATGGTGTTTTTTACTATGCAGTACTCTTCATGCATTTGTCATCTAGACCCATGAAGAGATCACTGCACTTAAACACTTTAAATACAACCTTTTGTAATTATTGAACAGTTGGGTTAGGTGGGTAAATGCAAAAGTGTGGTAGATTAAAATCAACAATACAAATCAACAGTCCATCTGCCGGTCTCTGTTATGGCTCAACTGAGAGTGATGTTTTGGGGCAGCTGTGGAACACCACCTGCCAGGTTTTGACCCCAGCCTAGAGCTCAGCTGTATCCAGGCAAGATACTCTGCGATTTGCCATGGTCTCTGCGGTTCCTCCAAGAGCACCTGCAGATCTTAGTGAGGGGAAACTAAAGGGCTGAATTTAACACTCTCTGCTCACTCACATCTGTTGTTTTGCCAGATATTTTCCGCATCACCAGTATGATCTTTTCATTACAGTTCAGATACGAAATAAATTGATTTCATGTGCTTATTAGTAGCAGTCATTTATGGAAGCTTTTTCTTTTTTTTTTTGTGGGGCATTTTTGTGGGTGGCGTCTAATCAAAGCAGGTTGATTTGCCCCTTATTCCCATGACTTGCAGTATAAACATCACCACGCTTCCACATTGCCAGTGGTCGTAATGTTAATTTAATGTTACAAAGTGACTCCATGGTGAAACAGTTACTTTGACACAGTGTTGCTTCCTCTTACCGGTGTGGGCGGTGACGCATGTTTTCATCACAGGGTTTAAAGGGAAAATTCGACAATTTTGTACATCAAAGGCTGTTTACAGGTCTCAGTGAATGCTACTGCAAATGTGGGGAGAAAAAAAAACTTCTTTAAAGCCTTTTGTGGCCCCAGAGGGAGCTTCATGAAGTCTTCTCAATTGCCTTAAGTTATGTTGGTTGAGCGTGAAGACTAGAAGTTTGACAAAGACAAAAAAATGTGAGTTTACCATCTGCAACCCGTTCCTCATCTCCGCTTGAGGCTAGCAGCTTAAGGCTGCATTAGCTGACACAAGCATAGCACAAACAAATCTCTGAACAGACAGTTAGCAGTCAAGTTGCATTGTGGGTAACAGCAGGTTTTGACACTGAAGAAGAAGAAGAAGAAGAAGAAGAAGAGGAAAGGAAAAATAAATGACACATTAAATACTGCTGCATCAAATTGGATCTTTTTTACTGTCCATCATGAGCCCAATAGTTTCCCACACACAGTCTGCACTTGGGCAGCCACCCAGGTTTATCAACGGCCACCCAAGTACATTTGGCAACTAAATTTGGATTTTTTTTAAGCCCTCTGAGAGAATGACACCATCTGCAACTGACTTATTATTGGATAATCTGCTTGCTCTTATTTTGACAGTTAAGTCATTGCTAAGCATCTAGCCCAGGCCCTTTCCTTTACATGTTCACCTTGGGTGGGCAGGTTGCTGTTATTGTGGTCCTTTGTATCATTTAGCTGCCTCTTCAGTGAGTCTCTAGATCGGCACCAGATGGACTCCAACTCTGGCGTCTTAGACTACAGCTTTTGACTGTAGTCCTTGTTCTCTTTAGATCCACTGCAAGCTGGATGGCCATTCTAAGCAGAAGGAGAACTGCAGAAGGAAAACTGAGCTCACTGAGCAGAACATGGACTAATGTTGCCTGCAGCAGCCCAAATTTGTGGATTTTGGAGTCCATCCATGGGACTCAAAACTTGTGGACTTGGAGTCCAGCTATGAAATGAGAAACTGAGTGGAGAGAGAGCTAATAATTTTAGTCTGTTATTTATTTGTCACAAAGTATATGCTTATTAAGGTTTGGCAGAGGAGCTCTGTAAGCTACACAAGCATATTCACATATCTCAATCTAGTATAATTTAGTATGAATGGTATATTACTGAAAAAAAAAATTTCTTACACATTTCAGTGGTATTTGAAAACTCTTAGTGAACAGATGGTACTGAAAGTTGCAGACTGTCCTCATTCAGGTGCTTCTAATCAATATGTGTTGGGACTACTGAGCCTGCCTACTGGAAACCTGACTCACGTGCTGGTGATATAGGATACAGCTGATGAGCTCAAGTGGGAGCCACCCATGAATACTTATGTGTACTGTGCTCAGACTAGATAGTACTGCTGTATCTGTTTCCTGAAAACTCAACTCAGCTTTTTTTATGCTGACACAGGATACAGTGCACACAGTTTGTTGTAGAATCTTTCCTACAATATTCACTGCTCATCTGTGAATCCATGTGTGCCATTTCTTTCTGGTAGAAAGAACCAATTAGAAATGGAACAGTCAAACTGAGGGATGTGTCATGGAAACCTTGTAGAGACTCATTGACTAATACCACTGACAAATAGTTGTTCAAGAGATGTATAGTATAAAATATAGACAAGAAAAAACAAGCTTGTCAAGGAAAAGCCAGAAGAGGATATGTGTTAATACAGGCACAATCTAATTCAGTTCTGAAGCGTATTCTTCCAAAAAGAGAATTTTCTTCATGCTCCCTTCTATGTCTAATCTTCTTTTCAGATGAAGCAACACAATGAGGTTCTGTACTATCTCCCAAACTAGAAAACAAACCTAAAAGCTGATTTTGAAGCTTCCACAAAAACAAAACAGTTCCAGAACAAATCAACAGAACTTCTCAAAATAGAGAAGCCCATTCCAAATAATAATAAAAAGAACAGCACACACACACACACACACACACACACACACACACACACACACACACACACACACACACACACACTATATATATACACACTATATACACTGATTATTCAAGTGTGCTATGTGCAGTATCTTGACATAATCAGACAGGTGATTAAGCTCAAACTGAGGCTTTGAAGCTCAAGAAACACATGCACCCTTCCAGCCTTCAGATATAGTGTTTTAAAGTGCCAAGCTGGGACATGAAAGTTGCTGACACCAAGAATCTTAATGATTTAAGGATTCCAACCAGTCAGTCATATAAAAAGATTAACCGAACACACCTGCTGGGAAAAAAGGGGGACTGTGACTAAGAGATTAAACATGTAAGCCTATTTCTGGAGGGTCCCTACTGAATCCAAAGCACAATAACCTGCCATGAGAATATCTTGCTGCAGCAGGTGAATTTGTAAATGGAGAGGAAAAAGAAGCAGTTCAATGTGTAACAGTCACAGTGGTATAGTGGTAAGACAACCCAAGTCGAGGGTTAATGTTGTCATCGGTATGCGCCACTGCTCTGTGTGTGATTGTGCGGACATGTGTTTGCACACTAGTGCATGAGGAGGGACGGATTTCATGTTTTACCTCTCCAGACACCTTTGTTTTGCAACGTTATGGGTTGTACGAACACTGTGCGCTATGTTTGTTAAGCTGCAGCCGTTCAACCGGGCTTATATGGTTGACGAAGAGAAGCTATATTAAAGAACACGCTGTGGAATTCCCAGTGCCAGTGTGAGTGTGTATTCTTTTGACTATCCTGCTAAGTGTTTTTACCACCTCCTCTCAACCACTAAACACAACCCGACGTTACAAATGGAAAGGTTGGTTGATTCAAAAGGGTAAGTAATATTAAAATATCTGAGAAAGAGCTGATAAAGACTGGACTTAATACAAGAACTGAAACAAGAGGTCATTTGTAGGACAGTGAAGATGCCTCAGACTTCAGGGCAAAGCAGCAAGTAGGAACAGCACACACTAAGCTGTGCAACCAGCTTATTAATTGGATTCTGCCAAGACCAGCACAGCGATACCAGAAAGGATTCTCAAGGATCTAAAAGTTCTGTAACTTTAACAAACTGCAGCTGCTGCACCAAGTCTCTCCAAAGTTGTCAGGCAGCAGAAATCAGAAAGTAATATGCACAGGCTAATAGGCCAACAGGCTAACAAGCAGTAAGTCTACTGCGGTACATGAAGGAATCCGGCAAGCCCTCAAGCTCCCATTCGGTTGAGTTCCTTTTGTATCAGTTTGAAATACCCAACGATCACTGCAGCAAAAGTATACAGCTATAAGAAAGAAGAAGGGCAAGAATATGCACTCACTCACCACCTGGAAATGTTAAAGCAAGCCATTCTGCCACTCTGCTATTTATTTGACTGCCATTTTATTGTGTAACATATTAGAACTGAATAACAGAGAGAAAGAAAGATCTTTTGTCGTGCTGGAGTTGCTAGCTCCAGGAGACAGGACATATAAGTGCAAACTCGCTTAGTATCAAACCATCTGATATGCCCATAGAAACTATTCATTCATTCACTTTGGGCCAGAAATACTGTCCACAAAAGTGCCATTATCTATTTTTGTCCAATTTTAATCACTTCAACATTAAAGCCCAGTTTTTTTCACATCCACTCCCCTCTATTTTCCCAGTTCATTAACACTGATCTAGGTGTGAATCCTTTCATTGGCAGAGGTGGGTTATTCTGCTAAAAATGTGATTGAAATAAAACCTCTAAGTGAAAAAAAGGAGAGGCCCATGCTGCTTTATCAAAAGATTTCCCCTAAATTGCTCACATGCATTTTATCAAATAGAAAAGCCAGCTGATTTCAATTTCCCCATCCTGCGATTCCACAAACCCAGCAGCACGCATCACATTTTGCTTCGCTGTGGCACTTTGTTGATTCGCCTGCAGAACCCATCTCTCCTCTGTCATGCAGTTTTAACCCATCTTGGAGCTCACCTTAGGAATTAACTGCTAAACGGACACATGCCTAAAAAGAGGAATAGAAGTTATGCGATAGATGAGCAAGACAAAACAACTGTAGATGCAACCTCAAAATAACATATCCATATCCACATACTTACATGGACTAAAAGCGCAGGAGCATTTTGTTCAGCTAATGTACATTTGATTACAAAATGGTGAACTGCTTCTGCTGTGGTCTTGATATCCTAGAATAGTGTAGTTTTTTTTTAAAATAGTGAGGCTTTGTGCTTTCAAATGATGTATAGCTTCATCTTTTTCCAAAGATGATTCAGAATGAGTCGATACCATTCAAAACACAGCAGCCTGTATTCAGGCTGGTGCGTGTTAAACAGTCGTCTCATCAACACACAGACTTTGACTGACTCATCAATCACAGCTCGGACCTCACTCACAAGGGTAAACTCACAAAGACTTGTGTTAATCTTGAAGTTTAACACATGTCTCTGTTCTTTAAAACAACATGGTGGACCCAAACACACACAGCACACAGACACAGAGAGAAGATTTAAAAGCTTTATTGTAAAAAGGCAAAATTGTCTAGCTAGTAAGTGCAGCTGAAGGTGAGCATGGCTGGTAAGAAGCAGAGGTGTGGACTCGAGTCACATGACTTGGACTCGAGTCAGACTCGAGTCATTAATTTTATGACTTTAGACTTGACTTGAAAAAATGTTGTAAGACTTGTGACTTGACTTGAACTTTTACACCAATGACTTGGGACTTGAATTGGACTTGAACCGGTTTACTTGAAAAGACTTGATATTTTACCCCAAATATAAAATTTAACATGCATATTATATAGAGATTGAAAATGTGACGTCATTCACGGGTAGAACCGCAAAGGATTCTGGGAACTCGTGGCAAGAGGTACTAGCGCACGCAGGCTTTCAATTAAAATCAGTCACACAGCGATAAAAAGAAACACAAAAATGTCAAGAAGCTGTTGTATTATTAACTGCAATAGCCGGTCGCATGACAGCCACGGGAAGCCGACGGGTAAAGAGATCGGTTGTTATCGGATTACATCGTTGAAGAGAAATTGTTCGAGCCATGTTTCCGAAGTAACAAAGACGCGACGGGTGGCCTGGATTGCAGCCATTCAAAGATCAAATATAACGTCCCAGAACACTCCAGCTCACAGGTTAGTCTGCTCCAAGCATTTCCACAAAGGTCAGTCTGCTGTTGTAGTTAACATAATTGGTGATATAGGTTACAAGCAAGTCTGGCGCTGAACAGAAATTGTCGCGCTATGCTCCTTTATTTATTGTGCATAAATAGTGAATTGTCCTGACACAATATTGCGTTTCGCTTCTGTTATTATGGTACATTGACAAAAACATATACTTTTATTCACAGGATAAAACAGGTTTTTTGAATCACTAATTGCCCAGTACGATTACAGCATACAGTATTATTGTCACTGCTACATTTCTGTGATGCTACCAGAAATTATTTCCACTACTAATTAATTACCGTTGAGCTCAAAGGTCCTATTAATAAACGGTTAAGGAATGTGTATTTATGACAACAATTTGTGAGACTGGTAAACTTATGATACGTACGATGGTCTTTCGTTCTACACGGTGCATTTCAAGGTCCTGCACCCATCCGTCGGTAAACTGTACCTGGGCTTGTTGCAGTGACCTGAAGTTACTAAACTTCATGAGTGTATGCACTCACTCCAAGAACCGTATGATTATAAATATGCATATAAATATGCTACGATGAGATAGCTGACTTCATCTAACTAGCAAATGTTTTCAAGGCTACGTTGGTGATGCAGTTTTTTTTTTTAATGATATTTTAAAAAAATATATCATTTATTTATGTATGATATTTTTGTCATGCGATTTCAAAGCCGGTCCTACAACCGCATCCAAGAATAACATGCAGCTTATCTCAGAACTGTCGGTGAAAATTATTCTTGGAGCTAGGTTTAATTGAGCTGCATTTTAAAGAGGTGCAATTTCACAATTTGTGTATATTTTCTAAGTTCACTATTTTGTCATGTGTTGAGAAAAACACAGATTAAAAAATTACATGGTCTAATATTTACATTTAGCATAACTGCAACATGCTTTTTTTCGTTTTTTTTTTTTAAAGACTCGAAAGGACTTGAAATTCAAAGTTTCAGACTTGTGACTTGACTCGGACTTTTACACCAGTGACTTGAGATTCGACTCTGACTTGCCTGACATTACTTGAGACTTGACTTGAGACTTGAGGATAAAGACTTGAGACTTACTTGAGACTTGCAAAACAATGACTTGGTCCCACCTCTGGTAAGAAGACAGGCCTGAAGATAAAGGCGAAATGGAGGATGGGTCCACAGAGAGAAATACTGTTGGTACGTGTAGAAAACCAGTAAAACTGACTGTGGCTTGAGAGAATAGCTAGCACTGAAGATAATGGAATGAGTCATGACAGAACCATGATTCCGAATTGTACAGAAAAATAGTCTGAAGTATTCAAAAGAACACGCTTACATTTCTGTGAAGCCTATTATTATGCACCTATGTGTGGGGAAACACGCACTGGTTATCATGTAGCTGAAGATTCCAGCGGAATTCTCCACAGACATGTATTTGAAAATTAACATAGTTGCAGTTTCTCCAAATATCCCTCGTCAGTTGGATGGAAAAAAAAGAAAGAGAAATGTTTCAGCAGCGCCCCTCCTGTTTCTGTTAAAGCCTCTTTACACAAATCACTTTCTAGCCTTGTGTGTGTGTGCGTGTGTGCGTGCGTGTGTGTGTGTGTGTGTGTGTGTCAGCAAAGCACAGAAAAAGTAAAGAAAAACTTGACAAAGATTGTCTCAGCAAACCTGTTCGACATTACTTTGAAGTCCTGTTGTTTTTCCATAGTTCCACTATGGAAAAGCACTGTTATCACAGCATCAGGTAAGGAGGGAAAGAACAGCATTAGCAATGCAATGTAAAAACATAAGATATTTTTAGTCTTGGGTATAGCAGTTGCAAAATCCTGTAAAACGTTATTTGCTAGTGTGCTCTCTCTCAGTTGTACATTTGAAATAGCTGGAATATGAACACAAAATATGCACAACTAGCAACACTGTAAAAAAAGGTGTTTGCATGCATAAATCATATCAAATGATTTACTACAGTACAGCAAGTTAAATTCATGTGTAAGAGACATCTTCACATGTATGGAGCCTGTTACTTTAGTGTAAGAATGCTTGCATGCGACACTTTCCTTGGTGCTGCACATAGTTAGGTCTGCTAGACTAAAGTGCTCTTTGAAAATAGAAGCCTTGTCCTTGACCCCTGAGGCTTTTACCCCCATACCACAGCTGGCACCATAATCCTGGACCATTTGATTCCACCCATTAAAATGTGCTGTGCAAAGAGCAGATCTCTATGCAGCATTTTAATGGTGTGCAAATATAAACGCATAATTCTCATAAAAGAGTGTGGTAATTATATTAATGCATCCTTATAAAAAAAAAAAAAAAAAAAAAAAGTCATTTTGCTGATCTTGGAAGGCTTGTCAGTGACATAGACGCTACTCCATTATATTACCTTGTGATTCCAAGAACTGTCTGATTTCCTTGGTTTTGGAGGAGAGTGTTTGAATGCTTGAACTTCAAGTCAACTTTCTGTTCTTCTTTCAGGTCCTTCATGTGTTTTTCCAGTGTTTGCTGTATGCTGCTGAATTGAAAGCAGTCAGAATGTTTGTGAAATTAGATGTAGACTTTATATATAATGTCATGGCCCTGAGCTTTAGTTCAAAGGTGCACAACCATACAAGCATTTTCTGCCAAGCCTGTGGCACTTTGATTTCTTTATTCCATATTTGTGGGTTTCTCACAGAACTGTTGCAGTATCAAATTTTCGGTGACCGTAAAGTTATATGCAGGCAGCATATGTTGAATGTGAAACATGCAAATAAAGAACATAATACTGAACTTGCGGGATGATGATGAATATGAAAATCAAAAGAATTGGGATTTGGCATTGGAATTGAGAAATTTAAATATACTGTTAGGTGTGGCTGTGTGCAGGCAGGAATAGGACCCAAGGTGCAGACTCCGGAGACAGACGTGAACTCAAAAAAGGCTTTAATATAATACTCAAAATATAACAAAACTAAAAAAAACTCAAAACAAACTTAAACTAGAGAAATGACAGAACACACAGCTAAGAAAACGGTAGATCGCAACACAGACACAGAGAAACACAGGGCTTAAATACACAGAAGGAGCAATCAGGGAATGAATAACAGGAGGGAAACACAGCTGGGGCAAATCAGAACTGACGAGACAAAAGCGTAAACTGAACACACTGAGATAAGACAGAGACCTTCAAAGTAAAACAGGAAACACATAACAGACTCACATGCAGGCACTACAGAGGGAACAGAGACGTGGGACCAGGGCAGACACAAACACTGACTGAACACGGGGATATAGGAACTTAGGATACACATAGACGCGAACTAGACAAGGGGATGCAGGTGATAAGGGAGACAGAGCAACTAAAGAAGACATAGACATAAGCCATAAGACAGAACTCAAAGAAACCAAAAACTAGACAGTATAAATAATATCGTAAACTCAAAAACCCTGGGTCAACGACCCAGGCATCCTAACAGTACCCCCCCCCCCCCCCCCCCCCCCTTAAGGGCTGGCTTCCAGACAGCCCAAACCAAAACATCAAAATCAAAAAAAACAAAAACAACCCAACCAGGGTGGGCGGCGGGGGAAACCGGATGGAGGGCTCGAAACAAAACAAGGAGCCAGAAACAACAAAACAAAAAAGTGCAAACACTGGAGCCCGGAAAGCAACAGAACAAAACACAGAAACAAAGTCCAAAACAACAGCACCAAGGCCCAGGCAAAGTCCAAAAGCAAACAAACAAAAGAGCTCACGAAAGGCGCAGAGGCCCAGGCAATAGTCTCAAAAAAGTTCAGGGGGCCGGCCCGGAGGCTGACGGCACAACAGTCCAAACCCGGGTAGGTCAGGGGGGCGGCCCGGAGGCTGATGGTCCAAGAGCCCAGAAAACAGTTCAGGAGGCCGGCCGGGCGGGAGGCACCGACGGCGGCGTAGGTCAGGGGGCTGTCCATGACGGCAATGACGTCCAGTCATCGGCCGGACAGAACGTGCAGGCCGGACAGGACGTGCAGGACGAGCAGGCCGGACAGGACGAGCAGGCCGGACAGGACGAGCAGGCCGGACAGGACGAGCAGGAACAGACAGCATGGAGACCTCAGGAGCAGATGAAGCTGAACACTCGGAGGTTGGACCAGGCGGAGCTGCAGAGGCCGGACCAGGCGGTGGAGCCGGTGGTGGCTGAACGGCTTCGCCAGAACCATCAGCAGACACTGGGACGTGCTGGCTGGGTCCTCCCGGACCCCCAGCTGACGAGGCAAGAGGCTGAACTGGCCCCTCGGATCCTCCAGCAGGAAGAGACGGCTGAAGCGGTTCCTCGGACCCTCCAGCGGAGACAGGTGGCTGAACGGGCCCCTCGGACCCTCCAGCGGAGACAGGTGGCTGAACGGGCCCCTCGGACCCTCCAGCGGAGACAGGTGGCTGAACGGGCCCCTCGGACCCTCCAGCGGAGACAGGTGGCTGAACGGGCCCCTCGGACCCTCCAGCGGGAACAGACGGCTGGACGGATGAGCAAACAGGTGAAAATATAATAGGCCGAAAAACACTAACCTTAGCTTGATCCATAAGCTCTGCAACGCCAAGTCCCAGGTCTTTAGCCAACTTAGTTATGGCAGGTGGCACTCTGTTTCCAGTTCTTTTTGCCAGCTGAGGCACGGAAAAAGTCATAGGCTGAGAATCTGCCAGAGAAACAAAAGGAGTCCTAGACATAACAGCAGCCACAGGGGCTGGCCGGAACACTAAGCAGTCACTTTCTCCCAAAACTGGAGTATGCTCAGTCGTTCTGGAGTGGCAGTGGCGTGAACGCTGTTTACTCCGGGAAGGGGGAGCAGGCGAACCGAGACGCGAAGCCTCCAGCTGACCGGGCTGCAGATCCTCCGGCTCACCACACAGGAGCAGTTCTCCAGAACCTCCAGCAGAAACACTGTCCTGCTGTGGCAAACGCAGTTGCTTTACAGCGAGCTCCGTCTGCTGCTGCTGCGTTGGTGCGGAGAGAGAGATAGCCTGCTCACTGGCTCTGACATGCTCCCTCCACGCGGCTATGGTGTGGCTCAGATATGTGTCCACGGAGAACTGATGAAGCCGGGGGTTGGTTGTAATCATTGCCTCGACCGCGCTCAGTCTCACAGCCATAGCCTGCAAGCTATCGGCCTGAGCGGTGCGGTCCAGCAAATCAACCAACCCCTTCATCTCAGCCTCAAAATCCGAGTTGGAACAGTCTGCGGGGTCCATGTTCTGGTCGCGATCTTCTGTTAGGTGTGGCTGTGTGCAGGCAGGAATAGGACCCAAGGTGCAGACTCCGGAGACAGACGTGAACTCAAAAAAGGCTTTAATATAATACTCAAAATATAACAAAACTAAAAAAACTCAAAACAAACTTAAACTAGAGAAATGACAGAACACACAGCTAAGAAAACGGTAGATCGCAACACAGACACAGAGAAACACAGGGCTTAAATACACAGAAGGAGCAATCAGGGAATGAATAACAGGAGGGAAACACAGCTGGGGCAAATCAGAACTGACGAGACAAAAGGAAGCGTAAACTGAACACACTGAGATAAGACAGAGACCTTCAAAGTAAAACAGGAAACACATAACAGACTCACATGCAGGCACTACAGAGGGAACAGAGACGTGGGACCAGGGCAGACACAAACACTGACTGAACACGGGGATATAGGAACTTAGGATACACATAGACGCGAACTAGACAAGGGGATGCAGGTGATAAGGGAGACAGAGCAACTAAAGAAGACATAGACATAAGCCATAAGACAGAACTCAAAGAAACCAAAAACTAGACAGTATAAATAATATCGTAAACTCAAAAACCCTGGGTCAACGACCCAGGCATCCTAACATATACAGATGTCAGGAATCGCTGTATGTGAGACGATGTCTATGCAAATAATAGAGGAAGACGTCAATTCATATTAAAGAGCATCATTTTCACGTATCTGTCCACTAGACTAACACTCTGCAATTAAAAAGTCTACCAGGTCCTGAAGCCATGATATGATTTTTTCCATTTCTGTCTGTTTTCTCTACTCTCTCTTTCTCTGCCCCCTTTCCTTCTTTTGTCTCTCAGGTGGGCAGATCATTTTTGCCTCTGCCTCTGGGCAGTGCTGCTTTTCCTGGGTTTGCTCTCACACACCTGCAATTCATTGCTCCATCAAGTGCTGAGTATTAAATGACTGGCTGTGGCAGTGATCCTCTGCCAAATCATTGCCTGCACCGTGACAGTAAATTGGCACCCTTTGTTTGACTCTTGCCTTTGTATGTTTTGCTCTGTAACACTTGTTTCTCATCTGCTATCTTGTTCCTCACCTATATTTCCTGCCTCACCAACAGAAGTACTTACCTGTTTTCTCTCGTGGAGTCCAAAGCTCAGTCAGAATCTCATCAGCACACTAGGCCTGTTGATCCTTGAAAAAAAGGACTTACCTGAAACTCACCTGCCTACCTACTTTCTGCTTAACTCTTTCCATCGCCTTTGGATTCAAACCTGCTCCACAGCAATCCCTCTTGCAGCGCAGCTCTGTCAGCTCTCAAGTAAGGACTCAAAGTAAAAACTCACAGTGCAATTACTGCTTCCCTTTCACTGTTGGTCTTTGCTAATAGCCTCTCTCCCTCTCTGCAGACTCTCTCTGGTCATCAGTGTTGAAGTTAGCTCCTGCTCAATAAATCTACTGCTGGTCCATTATTCAGTCCAGTTTGTAAATAAATCTTTTAAACCTTTCTACAGTTGTCTGAGTCTGCTCCTTCAGTCTGGTAATTGTGAAACCATAATAGCCCAGTCTCTTTCTTATTGTTAAAGGAACACTGGCCTTAACAGAACCAATTGAGTCCTGCAGTTCTTTAGATTTTGTTTTCAGTTCTTTTTTTACCTCCTTGATAAGTCGTTGATGTGAGATGGAGTAATTTTGGCCACACCTGGTCAGGCGCGTTACTGTAATCCGATTACTTTTTTCAGTTAACGAGTAAAGTTAGGGATTACTATTGCAAAAAAGGTAATTAGATTACTGTTACTTTCCCGTAAGCACGCTGCGTTACCGTGTTACTAAAACCGTGATTTTTTTTTGCGAGAGCGTCTCATGACAATGTCGTAAGCGAGTGCGACGTTCGTGACAACAGCTGTGTGCAGATCAAAAATGGATAATATATGGAGTGCAGGAGAGAGTATGACCATGCAGCGTTTAACGAGTGGAAGTACTGACCTTACTTTGAGTTTGAGTCCGTAAAAAGTGACAAAAACATTAGCGTCCGCTGCTCACTGAGTGGGAAGGAAACTTCTTTTTACAGCAAAAAAAACCCCTAAACGTCCAAGCAAGCACCGTGTGCTGCTGCTGGAATGTGAAATTCACAGAGAAACTGCCAGAACACTGTATCCTTCCACTGACCGCTGCGTCACACCTGCACCAGGGCAAACCTCCGCCTGCTCAACTGCTATGCAGGTGAAAATAGAGCAACAGGACCGCTGAGTCTTTGAGTCTTCTGCTGTGTTTTACGTCCATCTATTTGAAAGAGTGAATGTAAACACAAAAAACGATTTTATTTTATGTGCTGGAATGTGCAGAAAATAGGTTTAAATGTTAAACAAATTTCTTCCAGTCAGAGAATGTTGCATATAATTTAATGTTTGCTTGATGCATAAAGTTCAATGTGACTGGGACACATTGACGGCTGCTTCTAACAGCTTGGACGAGTTTACGGACACTGTCACCTCCTATATCCACTTCTGTGAGGACAGCATTGTGCCATCACGCACCAGGGTGAGTTATAACAATGACAAACCCTGGTTTACTCCTAAACTCAAAAAGCTGTGGCTGGAAAAGAGAAAGGCGTTCAGAAGCGGAGACAGGGACTGCTACAGAGAGGCCAAGTACAGGTTCACTAAAGAAGTGGACGTTGCTAAACATCAGCACTCTGAGAAGATGCAGCAGCAGATCTCAGAGAATGACTCGGCCTCTGTGTGGAAAGGTTTTAGGAATATCACAAACTACAAGCCTAAAACCCCCCACTCCACTGATGACTTGCTCTTAGCCAACACCCTTAACGACTTCTACTGCCGTTTTGACGAGCCATCAGGCAGCCTTCACACCTCCAACAGCCCCAACAATAGAGACACTTTGGACACTAATTCCCCCACCTCTCCCCCCTCCATAGAGCCATCACCACCTTCAATCCGTTCACCTACAACACCCCCCTCCTCACCCCACACAAAAGAGGATTTCACACCACCTCCTCCCACCACAACTCTTCATATTCATGAAGCAGATGTGAGGAAGCAGTTTAAGAACCTGAATGCTCGGAAAGCTCCCGGCCCAGACGGCGTGTCTCCTGCCACCCTCAGACACTGTGCAAACGAGCTGGCCCCAGTGTTTTCTGGCATTTTCAACTCCTCACTGCAGGCATGTCATGTGCCTGCCTGCTTCAAGTCCTCCACCATAATCCCTGTCCCCAAGAAACCTAGGATCACTGGACTAAATGACTACAGACCCGTGGCTCTGACATCTGTGGTCATGAAGTCTTTTGAGCGCCTAGTTCTCTCCCATCTCAGGACCCTCACGGCCCCCCTCCTGGACCCCCTGCAGTTTGCATATAGAGCCAACAGGTCTGTAGACGACGCCATCAACATGGCCCTACACTTCATCCTGCAGCATCTGGACTCCCCAGGAACCTACGCCAGGATCCTGTTTGTGGACTTCAGCTCTGCCTTCAACACCATCCTTCCAGACCATCTCCAAGACAAGCTTTCCCAGATGAATGTGCCTGATCCCATCTGCCGGTGGATCACTGACTTCCTGACGGACAGGAAGCAGCATGTGAGGCTGGGAAAGAATGTCTCGGACTCCCGGACCATCAGCATCGGCTCCCCTCAGGGCTGTGTTCTTTCTCCTCTGCTCTTCTCCCTGTACACCAACTGCTGCACCTCCACCCACCAGTCTGTCAAGCTAATCAAGTTTGCAGATGACACCACCGTTATTGGGCTCATCTCGGACGGGGATGAGTCTGCCTACAGGAGGGAGGTTGAACGTCTGGTGTCTTGGTGCAGCCACAACAACCTGGTGCTGAATGCCCAGAAGACAGTGGAGATTATTGTGGACTTCAGGAAGCACACAGCTCCACTCCCCCCCATCATCCTGACTGACACCCCCATCACCTCTGTGGACTCATTCCGCTTCCTGGGTACCACCATCACCCAGGACCTGAAGTGGGAGCCCACCATCACCTCCGTCATCAAGAAAGCCCAGCAGAGGATGTACTTCCTGAGGCAGCTGAAGAAATTCAACCTGCCAACACGGACGATGATGCAGTTCTACACTGCAATCATCGAGTCCATCCTCACCTCCTCCATCACCGTGTGGTACGCTGGAGCCACTATCAGGGAGAAACAGAGACTGCAGCGTGTTGTGCGCTCTGCTGAGAAGGTGATTGGCTGCAGACTCCCATCTTTGCAGGACCTGTACACCTCCAGGACATTGCGGCGTGCAGCTCGGATCTCAGCTGACCCTTCTCACCCTGGACACAGTCTGTTTGACCTGCTCCCCTCAGGCAGGAGGCTCCGGTCCATTCGCACCAGAACCTCTCGCCATAAGAACAGTTTCTTCCCCTCTGCTGTTGGACACATGAACAATAACCATATGACTGTTCCCACCACTAACACATGACCCTACGCTGTGTTCACTGCATCATTCCATGTTTGGCACTGATCACCACCTGCACTCATGTATATATCTTTCAACGTAGCACTCTTAATTCTTACTCTCATGTATATATCTCATGTATATCTCATGCACATATCTTTCCACGTAGCACTTTTAATTCTTATCCCTACTTTTATTTTTTTCCATGTCTATTTAAGTGCTATTTATGACACTATGTTTGCACTGAAGCACCGCAGCAATTTCCTAATGTTGTAAACCTGCTCAACATTTGGCAATAAACCCCATTCTGATTCTGATTCTGATTCTAAAAGATTAAAACTAATAAAACAAGTTTTAAAAAGAGACTTTTTTATTTGATTACATTTTATATGATGTAATCAAATGAAAAAGTAACTAAGTAATTAAGTTAGTTACTTAGTTACTAAGTAACTAATTACTTTGAAAATAAGTCATCAGTAAAGTAATGGGATTACTTTTTTGGGAAATAATCAGTAATTAGTTACTGATTACTTTTTTCAAGTAACTTTACCAACACTGCACCTGGTAGGGTTTACTACTGTTTCAAGTTTACTCTATTTGTGGAAAATAACTCTCACTGTGACTGGTTGGAGTCCCAAATACTTGAGTCTGTAGCCTCAGACTGACAGATGTCATCAGCAGTTTCAGTGCATGACACATTGCTTCTGGAAATCTTTTAGCCTACTTCATTTTGTCAGACAGGTTCTAGTGTTTTGTTGATTCAACAGGCCTAGTAGTAAACAGGCCTGGGTGTGGATAGTAAAAGGTAACTAAACTCTCAAAAAAATGCAGTTAATCACTGTTAATCCATGATTTAACGAGAGCACAGATTCCTTTTTCAATGAAGTAAATTTAAATTTCCTGCATTTTGTATTTGCTGGGGTTATGTTCTGTCAATATTAAAATTTATGTAACAATATATCACACGCGCAACCCCCCCCCCCCCCCCCCCCCACACACACACACACACACACACACTGCTCCATTAATATTTCTTCATCTTTCTCCATCTCACCCTGTCCCTGGAATCGTCTGCAACACCACGCCTCTGCATGTCATTCTTTACTACATCCATTAACTTTAGCTTTTTTTGGTCTCCCAGTTTTCCTCCTGCCTGGCAGCTTATTCTTCAACATCCTTTGTTCAACATAGGATTCCTCCTCTGCACGTGTCCAAACTGCTTGGAACAGCTCAACTTAAGCTGGCCCTCTCATATATTCACTTCCAATCCTGGTCATTCTGGTCATTTCCAATGAAAATCTTAACATCCTTAACTCTGCCACCTCCAGCTCAGCCTCTTGTCTTTTTGTTAGTGCCATCGTCTCCAAACTATACATGAGCCCAGATCTCACAACAGTCTTTTAAAGATTTCCTTTCACTCTTGCTGCTATCCTTCAGTCACAAATCACCTCTGAGATGCTTTTTCACCTCTCTTGCGCAGTTTCCGTTGCTTTAGATGGTTTAGACCCACAGTATTTAGACTCATCCACCTTCACTACCTGTGCTCTTTGCATCTTCACTGTTTCACCTGTCTCGCTCTCATTCAAGCACATTCTCTCTTGCTTCTACTTATTTTCATTCCTCTTCTCTCCAGAGCATACCATCACCTCTCTAATCTCTCTTTAAACTGCTTCTGCTCTCACTACACATCACAATGACACTTGTGAACATTACTGCAGATGGAGACTCCTCCTTGACCCCATCTTTCAGCTTGTCCATCACCGATGCAAGAAAGAAGGGGCTCAGAGCAGACCGAGGGATTTAATCCCGCCCCCATCTTAAACCCCTCGGTCTGCTCTGTCTCCTTGTCCTTGTATATGTCCTGCCACTCCTGACTTCCTAATGCAGTAAAACCGTTATTTTCTTGGTACCCTACCATATGCTTTCTCAAAAAAAAGACACATTTATGAAATCAGTAATAAGAAAGTTTGAGTAATTAATTCTTCTGTCCTCGGGCAGCTCTATTGACCTGGTCATCTCAATCCTCTCAATCCTGTGGTTGCTCATCTGAAAAGGCAGAGAAATTTGTGAAAAGAGAATAGCAGTGGTGTGCAATTATTAAACTAAAACCAAACTAAAACTAAAAACTAAAAGAAAAAAATGAAGGTTTTACAAATGTACAAGGTCTGAACCATGTTTGTCCAACCTTGAAAACCAAGTCTTTTGGGTTTGAGGCAATCATGCTGGAGTTTAGACTTGCTACAAGTCTAAAGTGTATGATTCAAGTCTAACTGAATAATATACTTAAGACTTGTAGCAGCATCCCCATCACAAAAACAAAAGAGGTGGAAATAGAGGCTAACAACTAACTTATTCTTGAGATTTTAGAAAAGAGGTAATATAATGCAATTTAGTTACTTACTCTGGGACATCAAAGCCCACAAATTATACACTAGCAACTTCACAAATCTAAAGGCGTTCATCCTAGTCATCCAAGAACTCAATCAATCAGCTGCCAAATAAGAAATGATGGCTGCATTCAAACAACTGTCAGTCAAACAGTCATTAATAGACATTCACTGTTCTAAAGCTTGCCTATCTGTTCTTTGGCAAAAACAATGGCCACCTGGATTCATTTTGCACAAAAGTGGCTGCAGAACTGTAAAAAGAAAAGAAAAAAAGAAAAATAGAAATCATCTTCTGGATAAATGGCCTGCAGCTGCCACCTTTTCCAACATAACCTTTTTTAGTGCACACACAGAGGGAAAAAAAACCCTGTGTAAAAGTATTGGATTTTTTTTAAATTCAACATAGAAAAACATAAAAACAGTCTGTGATGAGCTATCAGTCCCTCTTTCACAAATAACATCTTAACTTTTTCTGTGTTTTTCCTCCCCATTTAGAGAGTCTCTATGAAAATTGTATGCTGTTTAAAATTACAGTTAAGCCTAGCTCAGGTAGTTCTAGCCAAAAATGAAGCATTCTTAATGGTACTTTGCAGGTTAGACATCGGTCGGTTCAGCAAGGGTAAGTACTGCCTCCAGGAAACAGCCATATGCTCGCGCTCTGAAGTCTGAGGCTGCGTATTGGTTTTTATACAATATATTACCAAACTAACTACCAGCCATATAAATACCATAGGAGCATATCAAATGTTGAATAGTCCTACAAGCTCACCAGAGGATTGTGGAACAACGTGTGGCTTGCTTTAAGGAGCATTTCTTCTCCCTAAGACTTCCTGTATGATGTACCCACACAAACCTGTATAATTAAATGGGCCTGACTGTACTAGCTTTGGCTGATGCTGATGCCAACTCTCATACATCTCACCCCGAACAGTTCCCTTATGGTGAACTGCTGTCTGCAGGCTGAAGAGATTGCTTGGGGCTTTGGGACACGCCCGATTTCTTCATGTACTACAGTTACATTAGAGTCATTTCTTTGCCTGTGGATAGTATTTCTAGCTGCCTGATGACTTTACTGAGATATGCTGCTACAGTTTGGTTGATAGACAAGTTTTAGTAAAGGCGAAAATTGCCCCCGAAATTTTTCTTTTATTGTCACGAGACAACATATGTAAGACTTGGTGGAATTTTTACTCCCTGTGTGTGTGTGTGGGGGGGGAAAGCCTGGAGATTTTTCTTTGGGAGGATGTTGATTTACTTACACTGGATAACTGCATATGATTAGTGTGCCCTGCAATTTTGCAGCCTACAGGGAGAGCATCACCCTATACTTAAAAACTCAATTGCTTTAGAGGATTCAGATGACTGAACTGAATCAAAATCTCTCAACCAATCCTATTTAACAGAGTATATTTTTAATGCTTTTTGTAAAAACAGGACATCTTAACAATGTTAGACCTTAAGATCAGTATTGCAGATAGTCACAGTGGGCATTCATGAAATATAGGAGTATTCAGAACCTAGTATTTATATAAAGCGACTTTCTTTTTCAACTATGTTCACTTTTCACACTTTGAGGACGCTTTCAGTATGGTCGGCTTCCATTTATATTTTTTAGGTTGTGCTAACATGGCTTTGATATGACTTTACGTTTTTAGTTAAACGTGCAAAGATGCTGGCGTCTCTTTGTCCAGAGATAACATTATGATCCAAGTACCTCACCTTTCCAAACACTAATACCTTGTTGAATGGTGATCTGTCTGCTGAAAGTAACCTTTTGATCACTTTACGAAGTAAACAACACTGTTAAAAAAAGGGAAATGTCCCAGTAATTTTCTGCCAGTACATAAATCATTTTTAACAGTTTCTGTAAATTGTAAAATTTAATGTGGAAAAAACCCTGGAAGATTCCTTCATTTTAAAGTGTTACAGGATTTTCTTTTACACAGTAGGGTGGAGGACAAGTTGCTGCAGACTTCAAAAGTACTGCATTCCTGTTTTATATGACTACATGACTTTGCTTCTGAGAGCTACCGTGGAAGTTTAGAGGAGACAGTTATCCTCTGCCTCATGCGCCTCATTGTTGCCGAGCTATATGAGGGGGAAACACTGGAAGAAATCTGACTATTGCATAGAAGCTTCACTTCACACCTGGCCCATTATTGTATGAAGTGGGTGTGCTTGTCAGATTGCATAGAAATTATAAGCTGAGGGAGATGGATTTCAGACACTGTTTGATCATCTGACAAGTGCTTTAGTGTATAGTGAGGGCCTCGAGCTTGTGAAATAAAATATAACGCAGCCGTAATTTTAGTTCCTTCTGTTGCCTCTGAAAATATCTGAAAATAGCACATTCCCTGCCTGCTCTCTTGAGTCTTTACAGTTTTTACTAACGTCTTCTCTGTGCTCACCTCCATTCAGCGAATTAAAGGTTTAACCTAAGCGTAGTCTTATTTTATTGTTTAGATTTATACAATGCCAGTGGTTTATTAGCTTTAGAGCTCACATACCACTGGTTGATGAAGATGTAGTTTGCACAAGACAAAGAAAGATACGCACACAAAGAGAGAGAAAGTATGTGTAAGACAAAGAGAATAAGATTGAGAAACAGAGGGATAGAGAGAGAGAGAGGTGTAATGCCAAAGCTGTCTCTCTCAGCTCTGGGGGTCATGTCAGTCTGATCTCATTATCCAGCACTTAGTCCTAGAACAAACAGCCAGTGGCCTCCTTCCTTCCCTCCATTGCTCCATCTCTCTCTCTCCCTCCATCCCTTCCTAACGACTAGAACAGCTCATGTCCTAACAACTCGCTTGGCTCACTTACTGTCTAATGACTGCCACTCCTTATAGCCTGTGCTTCAAATCCCATTTATCTCCACTATTGTAGGCTCACATTCAGACCATTCTGTTTCTAATGCCCTGGGAGAGCATAGTGGATAGAGAGAGTGAGAGAGCATGGCGGTGGGAGGGTAGGGTGAACATGTGGGAGGGGGGCTGGAGAAGGAAGGTATCAGAAAATGAAAGAGAACTTCCTTCAGATATGTCATATTGGTAATGAAGCTTTCAGGTGTTTAAATCGATCTCAACCTCAAAATAGTCATGTGCTCGTTTCCTTTCTTTCCTTTCTCACTTCATTTTGTGCCATTCTCAAGTGGCAGCGTGTTTTGTGGGTGCTGATCTCTTTCTCCTCCCACACATTGATGCCATCCACTCATCCTCTTCCTTCCCTTGGTCCCCCCTTTCCTCTCTGTCTTTGTCCCGAGTGTTAATGTGTTAGATGGAGGTCTTTCACCCTGCAAGCACCATTACAGTCATTTCCTCTGTAATGTGAATGACGGCGATCCATTATTTATCTCAGACTTGCTCATTACTCCCCAGCCCATTGCATACCCTCCCAGACAAGGCTCTCACAGCCACTCCAGACATTACTTTATTAAGAGGGCGAGGCTGCAGTGGGCTGGCATGAACCGTGCTGTAATAATGCAGGTGTGGTGCATGGATTGGTTAAGTTCATCACTGGAGAATAGAGCGGGATGGCTTTCACTGTTGTTTTCTGTTGTAAATTGCCATGTTCCCTGCAGACTAGAAAAAGGTCAGGACAGCAGTTCAACTACATAATGTTACCACTCTTACAGTTTCTTTAACTCTGTACTGCAAAGAGCTGGGAGTGGAACTTATAGCAACCGTAGAGCCTATTATTCAGAATAATGCCCAAAGTGAATAGTGTTACAAAGGCAATGACAACAAGTCAAGAACAATGAACCATTAGTGCAATGCACATTGTATATTTCTTCTTTTTTAAATGGTTTCTTAAACATTCTAGGCTGTCTGATCTTTAGAGCTTGTAGCACGTTAGATGACCTCTAATGTTGTCTATTTAGCATTCCTCTGAAAAAGCAGAAAATAGCTAGTTAGAATCAGTCACCTTTAGACGTGCACATCTTTCGGTCAGTCTGACAGCATCTGAACATGTTAGCTTCATGTGGGAATGTGCACTCTTAAAGATGCAAGGCCAGTTTCTCGAGGTCAGACCTTAATAGAATTTACGTGTCACTGTCAACAGACCAAACAACAGCTGCACACATGTCTTCTGAAACTTGAGTTGCTCAATTCACTGCATGATATGAAACAACAATAACCTGTGGAAAACAAGTTTGCCAGGAGACTGCTGATTTCAGTTTGTTTCAATACATATATTTTTTTTTTCACAATTTCACATCTGGATATGAGGTGATTTTAACATTTCAGCACATTCTCTAATCAATAAGCATTACCAAGCACGCAGACAATACGGTTTACTTGATGAGGGTGCACAGTTAACACATCTCTAAAATCATAAAACCCTTTCATATCTGGTCAGTTGGTCCTCATTCAATTTAAGATATACAGTTCAACATTTTTTGGAGATTGAATTTTTTTTTATATTAATTCAATGAAACAAGGACAACAAAATCAACTCAACTTTTGTATAAAAAATAATTTTAGTATATACATTTCCCCATCTAGAGACATGCAGTTAGTTGGATTAAGTTAATTGGTGATACAACATTGTCCATAGGTCTGAATGTGAGTGTGAATGGCTGTCTCTCTGTGTCAGCCCTGCGACAGGCTGGCAATCTGGGTGTGCACTGCTTCTCTCCCTGTGGCTCTGGATAGAAGGAAGTGGATTGATGTATGAATGGATTTAAAAAGGGATATAAATTTTTAGTTCTACATAATAAATACTCTATAAATATTTTACCAATTATGAATGTTTACCTCCGTGCTATTTGGCAATGTTAATCCTTCGTAACTTCATAAATACAGCAGATTCGGTGCCACATTAAAGTTTCAGAGCTAAAAACACATTTAAGTTCTGCAACCAAATCAATTTTACACCCATTCCAAGCCCATGATCACAATCCATAGCCAAAATGTCATTTCTGTTCAGACTGATTTCTTCTATAAAAAGATTTCTAGGTATCTATCATAGTTTTATCAGCAATACTGCAACATTTTAATGTCTGTGACATGGAGTGACACACAGAAGCACCAGTACTGGTGATTACTGGGAAAAACTTTAAAGATGACATTTTGGGTAAACTTTGAAAGGTCTTATCACTGTGGGACAAGTCGTCGGTCAAAACAAGTTTTAGCATGTGAAAAGTGTTTTTACCCACATTTTAATACCAGCTGAGCTGTGTCAAAACAATTTTCTCATATCATCATATATTAACACTCCTAAAACTAGCTTATGGCTGTGAAATGGAGAAACATCATTGATGTGAATGGATTCTGCATAATAATTTGGGCACATTGATCCGATCAAAAAAACGTTCGTTTCCTGAAGACCTTTACATTTTGAGCATGCAGAATAGCTTGGATCACAGGAAGTCTCAGGATCAATGGGCACTCCGTGTATGAGCCAGCAGATGAGGACACTGTGCTGAACTTAAATGTCACAGCAATTGGATGTTCCCTTCTAAAGTTTAGTAAAGTGAGTGAAAGGAACCTGCCAAGAAAACTGTCACAAGCTGAATAGGCAATGATGGGCAAAAAAAAAAGTCCAAAAAGGATCCACTCATCCTGATAACTCATAAAGTTGTGTGAGCTTAAAAGTTTCATTAAACTTTCATCATAAATGTGGTTTTACATTGGAATCTATGCATTTGCGTATAGTTTGGTTGCCTGTAAACCTTATTTTCCCTCCCTGACACTGGGCAAGAATTTTCTCATGCTAAGACAGATTTGATTTGCGCCAGAGAAGAAGTACTTTCGTAAGCGGATAGAGCTTGTGATTTTTCCTCATAGATATGGGTGAATTTTCACAGTTAGCTGACCTTGCCTATTTTATGCATTTATTCCGTGTCATCACAGCTCTTTCAGACTGTGCTGAAGTGTGGGATGCAGGCTGAAAACGTCATATTGGTCACACCAGTGGGCTGTCAGTAGCTGTGACCATGACCCCCTACACGATAGGACCTGTGATGAGCTGAGCGTTTGAGCTCTTCTAGTGTGAATGGTGAGAGCAGCATGTGAAAACATGAAGAACTTAAGATCACTATTATAGCCTAACTGTCCTAACTGCGCTTCTGCTGCACACACGGCTCTAACAGTCCTCTAATGTCCTTGATATGCTGGCTAAAGAATAGATTCAGTTGTATGAAATAATCATACCTGAGTATTGTTGGGCTGATTAATGGATGTTATGAGGAAGAATAAAAAGAGTCACAGATTCTCAGCAAGATTTTTTCCCCATTTGTGTGTTTTTCAGAAAAAAACTTAAGCCACATGTATCCATGATACAGTGTTTCACTTTAGAACGCTTTTGTAGTTTTGTTTAAATGTCTGTGATGATTCCCGATGTATTTAAAATATATCTGCTATTTTTTTCTTCTGCAGGAAATCCTGCATCAATATTAAATCCTGCTGTCCAGGGCTTACATCAGAAAGTGCCAGGAAACAGAACACTGAATCGCATGTCCTTTTAGCAATCTTTACAAGGAACTTGCCCATGTGTGAGGACAAGGCTTTTATTTAGGCTTGAGAAAACAAGGGAAACAGCTATATTAATAACATGGCTTTCCAGATTTTTGCCTTTAGTGCATTATATGCTCTGGGACAAATAAAAGATATTATATTATATATATATATGTACCAGCGCCTTTGTTGTCTGTGCTACTTGATTCTGTTCTCTCAGTTTCGGGAATCAGTTTGATCTCTGACCCTGATTGCCCTCTCTTTCTTCTGTTGAAGCCTCTTCTCCTACCCCAATTTCTTGCTCATGTCACCACAGGTTCAAATTCAAATGATGCCATGGTCCTAGTTTCTGTAAGTTACACAATGGGCCCAAAGCCAGCACAACAGAGCCAGCAGTGCATGGGCAGGAATGCAGG
Source organism: Rhamphochromis longiceps (assembly GCF_057381845.1). Lineage (NCBI taxonomy): Eukaryota > Metazoa > Chordata > Actinopteri > Cichliformes > Cichlidae > Rhamphochromis > Rhamphochromis longiceps. The sequence continues at coordinate 27,355,715 of NC_140558.1, forward strand.
AAATTCTGACACCACTTCACATTTAAAAAAGAAGAAAGGGATGGACGAAATATGACCGTTCAGTGCTACTCTGCCAGCAACAAAGCCGCTCTCAGCGTCAAAAGACTCCTCCTCCAACTTAAAGAAACATCTAGAAGTACTTTCTTTTTAAAAAACTAACGTTAGCCTAGTGCTACTGCCTTGTTTTAGTTGTGGTAGCTACCTGGGTTATGTGCCACTTAAGTATCTTTGATGTACTACTGCTGTGTGATATATTACTATTACTGAAGGCTACTCGCCCTACTGAGCTAACATTTTTAGCTGCCGTTAGCTGAGGTTAGTTCATAGACTGTAGACTGTTAGACTTGATGGCTAGCATTAACCTGCTAGTTGCAAATAATCATGTGCAGTTCTTAAAGCAGTCTATGAACTAACCTCAGCTAACGCCAGCTAACATGGTTAGCTCTGTGGCAAGTAGCATTTATTAACAGTAATAAATCACACAGCAATAGTACACTTATGTAGTTGTTAAAAGCATGACAATATATTAAGTAATCCAAAGTATTCAGAATCGTGAGTAACGTAACGGAATACTTTACAAACTACATTTGGGGGCCTGTATTCTGTAATCTCTAGTGGAATACATTTTAAAAGTAACCTTCCCAACACTAAAAATGTATACACACAAATGTTCATGTCAAACTGTGAATTGAGGTTTTATCCACTCTTCTACTTTGTCTTTACCTTGATCAAGAAAGTGAATTTTGACAAAAATGACCACGGCAGCTCAATTTACATTGAAGATGTTGTTTTCAGCTATTTCTAGAAGTCTTTCTTCATACCTGCAGCATAAAAAAAGTCTTCCACAAGCTTCTATAAAGCAAGAGAGTTGCATTCATTTATGCGTGCACCACAACAGCAATAAGTTTATTTATTGCCATGATTTGATCCTTAATCTAGCCAGGTGAACTGTCACATGGCCACAAAAGCTCGAGTTTAATTGTTGTCTGATTTGTTTACTAATCTGAGTATGGATGTCTTCCCACAAATAGGATGTGGCTTCTGTAATGATGAAAGCAACTATTAAATTATTCAGAGGTCTAGTTGTGATGAGATGAAAGCCTGTGATAACTTTTTCAGGGTCTGCTTGAGATAAAAACAAAAACAAAAAGCAAAAAAAAAAAAAAAAGTTTAACTTTTACACTAATTCTTAGCTGCAGAAAAAATGGATGTAGTGTGCTGGTGATTTGTTTGTATAGACAAAGGTCTGAGTCACTCAGCTTGTGGGTGGAGTGGTTTTGAAGATCAGGTTTCCCAGATTTTATTTGTCAAGTTCATGTCAGGTTTGGGGGTGGCAAACAAGAGGACCTCAGATTTGAAGTCACTGACCTTCAAGAAGTTTACTGACTTCAAGCATTTAAGATCAGAGAGTGAGGTCATAAGACTTGAGGTTGTATTTATCTTACTACCTGTCAGTGCTACATACAGTGGTGTATCATCTGCAAAACAGCAAAGATTATTATAATTGTATATGACATAAATAGAGCATAAAAGAGGAACAAGAACTCACTCCCAAGGAAGACCGTCAGAGTAAGGGTGAGGAGAAATCCCCCCTTGAAACCAGGCAAGGATGTCCTTGATTACATCACTGCATTCAAGGTGGTTTATAATGACGTCATGGTCAAGTGTATCAAAGGTAGAACGCAGTTCTAGAAGAATCAGAATCGCGCAGACACCAGGGTCAGCAACAATTAAATAAATCACTTGTCACCTTGATAAGAACTGTTTCTGTGTCGTGCCGGGCACAGAAACCTGATTGATAATGTTAGAAAAACATTATTGTTATTCATATGCAATATTAATTGAGAGCATCGAGTGTTATTTTAATTTGGAGATAAAACTAACAACTGCTTCAAAAAACAAAACAAATCAAAAAATTGGTCATAATGAAAATATGAGGACCAGTCGTCAGTTCAAATCTAGAGGGAATACTGTCAAGCTGAAAGGTGGAGAAATGAATTCTTGCTCCTAGATCCCATTAAAAAAGACAGATAATTTTTGGTTCCAAGTTTGATGTAAAACTGGATGTCTTCTCATTTGTTAAAGAAATGATAAAGAAACTGTTCATATGTCTATGGGTGCTTCTCGTTGCTGTGTAGGAGCAGGTCTGGTAAGCCTGGTAATGGGGGTACTGTCTGAAAGAAGACCCTGGGGTTGTAGCATATACTAAAGATTAAATTTTAAAAATAAGAGAGAAAATAAGTACTCCTTGCTTGTTTCACTCTATGATAATGGGCTGACATCTATATTTTTTAGATTATACAAAGACAAAATACATTTCTTTTTCTTCCATTTACTCTCAGCTCTTCTGCATTTCCTCTTTATATCTGTCATATGATCACAGCATCATGGGAGAGCATTGTGTTTGGGATGTTTTGCCTTAAAAGGCCATGTCATGAAAGACAGATTTACATTTTCTATTGAAATTGTATAACAGTTCCTTGACCAACAGATCCATTTGATCAGGGTAAAGGAGTAAAAGACGTTTTCACACAAATTTCTGGATGACTTGGAATGAAGACAGTGAGGGCAAATGCAGCTTGATTGTTTCTGTACGGAAAATAGTAGATGACAGGCAATAAAAAGAAGTAGTTAAACATTATTTAGAGACGTGGCATGGGACAGCACAAGGTCAAGTGTTTGTCCTCTGTTATGTTTTGTTTTTTCCTCACTGTTTCAGATTAAAGGACTTAGAAAAGGTCAATAAAATTAGAAGAAAGACTAAGCCTTAGGTGGCGTGTAAATTCAAACTCACAAGATGGGTGCTAGCCATATAAATGAAAACCCAGAGTTTCTAAAGACGAAAATGTGGCAAGAGAGACAGGTGAACATTTATGGATGCTATTAAAAATGATAGCTATGCCACCTACATGGCTGGAGTGCCTAGGTTGATTAAAGCAGGAGTAGATAGGGGGGGACATATCTCAGTCACTTGGACATGATTTCCTGAACTGAGCCAGAACTCGGTAATAAAAAAGAAATCAATATTGTGAGCTGGCACATTAAAGATCTCACATTAAGTAAACAAAACACAGCTGAAAATCACAGTCTGTATACAGGACGGTATAATGTGACCCTCACAGATGGAGAATATGTGGGGAAGTGTTCAGCGGGACCCTGGTTGAGATGCTCATCAATTTGAACAGGAGTGATTTCTAGGGCAGGGTCATGCTGAGTCAGAATTAAAGCTAATTTGCAAAATTAGGTTTTTATTAAGTTGTTTAGCACCTTTTGTGATTGGGTATAAACCATCTTATTTGTGAAGGTTACATCTGGTGGATTTTAGCCATTCATGCAGACTGTAAATGAAATGTTCTGAATCATGATTACCACAGACTCGAGTTTAATTGATTGTTTATCTATGATGTCATTGGTACCCAAGTGAACAATTGGTGTGTGAGCTGAGAGATGGAGGAGAAGACTGGGGAAATATCAGTAATGACTGCGAGTTTGCTGCCAGAAGGATAATATGAGATAATAAAAGGAAGTGCATCAGATCTAGCAATAAACTCCCCAATAATGATGATTTTAGGATGTTTGTCCTCTTTCCACAACACCTTACATTCCTCTATCGTAAACACAATGTTTTAATGAAAGACGCTGATTGTGATATCAGCTGCGGTAGAATCAAATTCAGCCAAGATTATTTAAGCAGTTTCATCTCGGTGGTAGGCCAGAGGGAGACTGTCACTGTATGGGATGGCATTGCTAGCCACAGCAGTACACCACTGTGTAGGCTGGTCAGCGGTTGGAGCCTGGCAGGAATGCACTCAAAGCCTGGAATCGCAGGAGGGGAATGACTACGGTGTCACTTCCACTGGACACCGGAGGTGTCAGGAGTAATTGCAGCTTTCTTGGCATGTGTGAACGATAAACCAAGCTGGAATGTTCTGAAGTGAACACCAGTGAACATGCAGTCACTACCCCCATCAGCTCTTCAAATGGGGCAAGAGAGGTTGAGAGTGAAGATTTTTATCCCCATCTGGTATGAACAGTAAAGTAAAATCTTTTTCCCCATCTTGACAATAGATGACTAAAAAAGAGGATAGACATCAGATTTGCTGGAAGTAGTAGTCTTTTTGTACTCTCAAAGCTGAAGAAAGCTCTGCATTGCCATACTTTTAAAATAGCAACTAGGCTAAAAACAAACATAGTTCAGCTACTGGTACTCAAGAGTTGCAAACCTGAGACTAAAGCTTTACACAGATACAAATTTGATTAAAAATGATTAAAAAAAGGCAGGTGAGTAATTATAAACCAGCAATTTACAACTCTAGAGGACACTTAGATTAGCAAAAAGGGGAACTAGAAGTGTTTGGGCAGCCAGGAACAAAAGCAACACACTCTTTAAAAATTACTTGTTCTCGGTACAGAATTCTGTGGAACTCTACACCTGACTTTTGTGTGTGAGGAAAATTCATTCCTTAATTAACATGTTGGAATCTATCAGATAATTGGGATTCACAAAATGAGCACAAAAATGTGCTCTTTAATCCCAGTGGGGTATTGTAGTCTTAATGGTAAAACGTTTTGATCAGTGGTATCAAATGACGATCTGTCAGGACAAACAGAGTTTGTTGCATGAGGCTGTGAGGAGATCATTAGTAACCTGCATTGGTGACATTTCCATGCAATGATGTACTTTAAATCCTGACTGAAACTCTATCACTAAATTAATCTTCGACAGATGATCACATCATTCATTTAAACTAAAAAAGAAACTTTGTAAAGAAAAAAAGTCTGAAAACCAGTATATTAATGACTCAAACATCTGGATCGTATATTATTGACTCAAACATCTGGATCGTGTGTATGCTGTTAAAGAAATGATTTACAGTTTCTGTAGTATCAATAATTGCAGATGTATAGGAATGGAGTCTAACAGACATGTTGATGATTAAGCTAAATGAACTGTTGAGGTTTTTAAAGCTGCTCTACTTCAAGTAGAGCAGCTTTAATCTGTGACATCAGCGGAAAGGCACTTGTTAATTTTTTTTCCTCTGATGTTTAAAACCATATTTGTAGATAAATTCATGATGTCATTAGTGCTGAGAGGAATACAAGGCTCAACAGAGCTGTGACTCTTTGTCCACCTGGCTACAGTTCTGATAAGAAACCTGAAGTTGTTCTTGTTTTTAATAGCAGTTATTAAAAGCAAATCAAGACTTTTCCAGGCTAGCTGAAATAATTCTAATTAACGGATTGCACCTTCTTCTCCACTTTATCTTCTTTAAGGTAGAAACTGGGTTTGGGAACTTGGGGACTTTTTGTGACTGACCCTGTTGCACATGAGAATATTTAAATCAAGCCCACAAAATGATGTGCAAATGTTTGCAACACACAATTTACTGCCAATTGTGCTGAAAAACCCCTGTCTCTTTTTTTTGCCCTTGATATTGAAATGAACTGACTGTGCCTGAGCGCTACTTGCTATTTTACCCCGTTTACATCTGAAGCTGTAAAGAGCATTAAAGTAAAAGTCATCTATGACGGAATGCTTTACATTACATGACATGTCTGAACAGAAGTGGCAGCCAATAAATCTCACTTGCTAAGTAACTTCAGCGCTAGTTTTCACTGCTTACTTTTTTCCACGTTATTTAAACACTTGCTGAGTCATTGGCAGCTCCTGCACAGTCATGCACTTTGTCCTGCACTTGCTGTAAAAGGAGGCTGTGAGCGTAGCATTAACATTTCTTTTTTTTCTTGTTTCGTGTCCTGAGATGGTGATGACAAATGGCCAGACTGTCAAAACTCACAGCAAGGCACAGTCGTGTAGCATCAGATCTCTGACTGACATAACCATATGAACATCATTTTTTTTGTTTGCTGCTTACAGTGTTGATCTATTTGATAAACATAAAAAATAAATATATATATCTAAGCATCTTAACTTCATTCCAGCTTCAGATTTTCGACCTTTGCCATAGCTGATATATGAAAAGAGACTTTGCTGCTTCTGTGTCAGTGACCTTGCTATTTCCCAGTTTTGTTCCTTTTAAAGGCCACGAGATTCTTCTAAGAAAAAAGAACATTGCACTTAGTTCACATCTATCTAGGTGACTTAAAAATGTAACCAGCCAAATGTATTCAGAGAAGAAATGCAGAGAAGAAATGAACTTGAAAAGAAGGGAATAAAAAGACATATGAGTGTCTTATATTTAAAATGAATGCAGCCACATCTGATGAAACAGTTTTTCTTCCCAGAGCACTGACTAATGAACTGCAGATCAGGACACTGTAGAGACAGTTTCATTAATCTCCGACTTTACCCAAGGTTTATGGAATGGTGCTTAATAAAGCCTCACACATACAAAATGTTCTTTGCTATAACTGGTAATGATTATAGGATATTAATGTCTTCTGAAACTAATGAATCTGCAGCACACACATGACCTCTTTTGGCACCGAGTTGCATTACAGTGATAACTCCCTGCAAGCTGGACTTTCACATTTCTCCTTGCTGGGATCCATCTTTTGCTTATTTTCACCCCGACGCCATGCATATTCCCACCCTATATCTCCTCCTGCCACCCCCTCCCTTTCACCCTCTTTCTATCTTTCTCACAGGGCTACGTTCACACCTCCTGGTCTATCACGCACCTCCCCGTTTTCCCTTACTGCCTGCGACATCAAGTGCAGTAGGAGAATTGAAGGATCCAATGAGTAAAGCTCTGTCTCTGCTGTCAGATAGACCTCAGTCACAGTCTCTACCCCTGTCTGGCGCAGAGGTATACACACATGGTAAATTAATCCCTGTGCCCTGTCTGCCGCACATTGCGCTCATGTCAAAAGTAGTACGCTATTTGGATAGTGGGGTGACATTTTCGAAAGACAGACACACTGTGGGAAGCCATTACACTCAGAAACAACACATAGAGAGGAAGCGGTGGAGAGCAGCAGGCCTAATGAATGGCGAGACTTAGAGAAGAGGAGAAGGAAAAAGGATAAAACAGGCAAGCTAATGAAGGGTAAACGAAGGGACACAAATAAAGCAGCTAATGAGACAGATGCATCAACCTGCTGTGACCTTTTCCTCTTTATCTAATCATGCATGCCTTATTATGGTCTTTTTATTCACTGTTTACCATTAATATTAGTTGTTACTGTCTCTTAGGCCCCCATGCAGCACTCACACAGATTCCAACCTCAAATCAAACCCATTTGTTTCGCTAACTCCCATTTGTTTCACTTAGTCTTTCATCTATTGATTGCATTCATCTCTGCTCAAACATTGCTACTGTGCAGCGGCGAGGATCTGTTTTTATGCGCTTAGCAGATGAAGATATGTCTTTTTTTTTTCTTCTTCTTTTTTTGAAAAAGCCAGTTCAATGCATATCATGAGAAGAGAAAGGTTACTGAAGGTGAGGCAGGTGACTCATTCAGGTAAAATAAGCTTGAAAAATTACAAGCACGTGCGCCGAGGGTCAGCTCCAGTCCAGCTTGAGATCTTGCGGCAGCTGAGTTTTCAATACAGGTTAGGCAGCAGGGCTATATGCCAGCATTTCTTGCTGTTGCCATGCTGGTGAGATCAGAGGAAGCAAATGCCCTTTTCATTTGCCAGGTGGCAGAAAACACTTTCTTTCTTTCATTCTTTTTTTTTTTTACTCTTGAATGCCACCACTATTTGAATCTACCTCTAAATGTGCCTTTGAATGGGAATGTAACATTACATTTCAAGCGTAACACACAAACACAAAAGAACATCATTTTACTTATGCATGCTTCTGCAAGCGAATCTGCAAAGGCGAGTGGAATCCACAGCTTTTTGCCTTACTGATCTGTGGAGCCTTCACCAGATGTTGCGCCACAGCTGGGTCTGCGCTATCAGGTGCTTCAAATTGACCATACTCGATTTAATTGCTTGGTTACTTTGTTATCTTCATCCAAATGTAGTTTTGAAATCATTTTACAAGCTAACTAAATCAAGCAGCCATATGCCTTGGTGTGTTTTCACCAGCTTAGAATGAATGGAGCTCAAACAACAACAACTGCTGCTCTTCCCCCTTGAGAACCTGGGATGAGGCTGGGAACACGCTGCTGTTTTTACAGCATAATGCTACCCCGATTCAAGATGGAAGGGCTTAACCAAATGACTAATAGCAATTTTACACAGAAGCATACTTAATTGTGTCAGGAACGACATAAATGCTGAAATGAAATGGATTGGAGAAACATCTTTTTACCGTGCTGTGTGCAAAGGTTCTCAAAGAAAACAAGTCCCACGACAACCAGATGAACGGTATATGCTGGAAAATGGAATAATATACCAGGTTATTTCATCTTTAAAATGATCTCTGTTCTTTTCCAGTTTATATCTCAAGACCAGCGGCTGTTCAGATAAATATATATATTTTTAAATTTGTTATTTAGACCTTTGACTACAATGTGTTATTTGTGAAAGAAGAAGTATAAGGATTCAACAGAGCATTGATGCAGTGCAAGGCCATTTGTATGTGACATATTTAAGCACATCTTTACATGGCTTTATTGTTTTTCATTTGCCTTTCTCTTACATCTCACCTGGGAATTACTAGTTCTGCAGAACCCTGCTAATAAAGGAAATGGTCTGCACAGCACACACCGTGAAGCTTTAAAATGGGATACGCGATTAAAGAAGAATTTAACAGTTCAAAACACAGCTCTGTCATCAAACTAGATGCAAATATTTCTTGAAATTATTGGTCTGTGAAGAAAGAAAAAAAGAGGGTTACTGGAAGAGGGAAAATCCCCATGCTACAAAATAACCAGCATACTTTGTGACCATTTTATTTCAATTCTATTCCTCAGGATGATGTTATTGAATAAGATTGACTCTGGCTTTTCTGTATGTGTGCCAACAAAAAGACAAGAAAGTACAGTCTGTTGCTTGAAAGAGTACCCTGGAGTAAAATGATTAGGGAGATCTCAGTACAGATGGAAGTAACACACTTTATATACATATACTTCTCATTTGAGATTTGCAGAGGGCTGACGCTAGACAAATGCCAATATATCAAATCTGCTTACGTGCCAGGTGCTGATTAGTGTACTTTAGCGTTGAATGTGCAGAGTGCTGTAAGTTGAGAAAACAACAGTGTTTAGTTTAAAAGTTTGGAGGAAAGAGACGAGACTAGAAGGATCACAGATCAAACCAATTGCCTGCAGTGAGAGGAGAAAGCAGAGAAGGAGGTAACAGAGCAGGAGAAGAGTTTGATAGGGAGAGTTAAAGAGAAGTGCTCTGATATGCAGCCTACGGGACTCTCAGGTGTAAGAGAAGAAAGGACAACTGTCTATTTTCCAATCTCATTCCTGTTGAAACCCATCTCTCCATTCCATCCAAACTATTTAGGCGGGCGTGTGTGTCTGCGCGCGTGTGTGTGTGTGATGATACTAACCCCATGTTTGCCTACTGGTGGTGGTCAGAGGGCCCGGTGGCGCCAGTGTCTGGCAGCCTCGCCTCTGTCAGTGCGCCCCAGGGCAGCTGTGGCTACAATGTAGCTTGCCATTGCCAGTGTGTGAATGTGTGTGTGAATGGGTGAATGACTGAATGTAGTGTAAAGCGCTTTGGGGTCCTTAGGGACTAGTAAAGCGCTATACAAATGCAGGCCATTTACCATTTACCATGGTATCTTCCAGCTTGCCTGGAGACATGGCACTGTGTTTCACAGCTATGTCAGCAGTAACAACCACTTCCACTACCAGAGCTGTCACATGCTGCTGCTAACAAAGCTACAGCTCCCACTGCTAACACAGGTCACATTTAACAAGGATAACAGCATGGATTGTTCCCATACTGTGCCTAATGCTTTTTTCAAATCAAAACTCTATATCTAATTCCAAATAAATGATGTCCGTGTGTGACTAGATAATGTTTGTGTGTAACATGTTTGTGCGTTTTTGCTTTCAAATTAAAACACTTTTGTGTCGCACCTTTCAGTGGCAGTGTTTCAGCCTTTCACTAATAAATAAAGGAATCTCTGTCTGTGTGTCTGGGCAGCTGTTTCTGTCTTTTATTTACAACCATACATTTGATCTTCTTCACTTTGTTGGTCCATTGCACAGTAGTTGGTTTGTTTTGACCTATTCCTAGGCTTCTGCTAATGTTACATGACTGCTATGTCACTTTGCAGATAAATCGACCCTGCCGATTACAATGGGGCGATGTAGAGGTGGTGGCAGAATAATTGCCCTGGAGATTGGGATTTCTGACTTTTGTGCATGGTCCCATCATTTTTTGTTACAATTTTTATGCTTTCATTACTATCGAGTTTCAATTCTTGGTCTTTAAGTTTGGTTGGAAAGTTTAGCTTGTTTTAAAAGTTCAATGTTAACCAAATGTTAGACCCTGTGTTTACAGGGTGATGAGCCATACCTCTACAATATGCCCAAAAAATACAAATTCTACAGCCGTTATTGTAAAATAAGTTATGCTGACCAATGAAGTGATTATATATATTGCAACAAGACCACAGACTGTTGATTTTTTTGTGTACTCCCATTTTGAATGACTGAGGTAGCATTTTGCCAATGCCATTGAGTTAAAAAAAAAAAAAAAAAAACTTATGTCACTAAAGACATGACTAAGATGATTTCTGCTGTAAGGACTTGTCAGTCACAGGCCAGGGCAGCTAAAACATACCCAGAGTTAACTGGTCAAGCTGCAGTGTCCGAACAAGAGCTTATTCCCCATTGATTTCTGTATTAAAATGCTATTAAAACATAGTTTGAACCAGCTGCCTTGTCTGCAGACATGTTCTTCATAGTCATAGTCATAGTCATAGTTCTTCTTTTTTATAAATACAATGATTTTATTCTTAATGAGACTGTAAATTAAAATATAAACATCACACTTTATTTGATAATACATTCTCTCATTCACAAGGTGTTTACTGGGGTCATTCATCGAGGAGCAGGAGAGTAATTTTCTCATGGACCCGTTTACAGTCTGACTTCTTTTAGCAACCAAAGCAGTCACCATCATCTGGTCACTGGAAGGAATGCAGGTTTGATAAACTTCCACACAGGCTTCTCTTTCTTTCAGAAGCACTGCCCATCAGGCGTTGAGTGCCACGGGGCTGTAGGTGCACTGCTGGAAACCAAAGAAAGTACAGTGTTGAGGTTGACGCCATTTGGATGAGCAGCCATCATGCTTTCTATCCCTCTTCTGTGACCACACGCATTACGGTGCGGTTCAGATCGGCTTTTATCCTTGATGCGTGGCCTCACAGATGATGTCACACTCCTCTGCGACCTCATCACGATGTTACCAGTTCAGATAACATGTTGTCTACCAACCAGATATCTAAAAGCAAACATGAAACGATCTTTAGTCAAAGACCTAAGAGCTTAACCACTGATTGTGACACCTGCCTCTTCTGAAGATAACATGTCCAGCATTGCACTAGTTTGCGGAAGAAAGGATCAAACTCTGGAACTTATCAAATACGGTACATCTGGGCTCAGTTAGAAATGATTAGCAGTGATTTGTATTCAATTTGAAGCAAAAGTGAAATTATTTTAGTTTGCTGCATGTACTTATGTTTCTAAGTCCCCATTTTTGAGGTAATCCTTAACTGGCTCAAAATTAAACAGGGAATTGACATCCATTATGTGGAAAGAAGTGGTCTTAACCAGCTCAGAGTCTCTATGAAAATATCCATTATGGTGTAAAAACAACAATTAAACATGCAATTAGTCTTGTGCTGAGGTGGGGAGCAACAAACACCCCTTAATGCTTTGATGCATTTTAAATAAATCAACACAAATACTTCTGCACACTTAACTGATTCAACACTTCACTCTCTGCTGTATATCGCTTTTTGGTTTCCCTGCAGTTATTTGCAATATAAGCAGCAGAGAGACAGATGAAATACTGTTTTTTTTTTTATCTCGCCACCAGAGAGAAAAGAAAGAAAAGAAAGATGAAGAAAAACAAGGAGAAGAGAGATAGAAAGGACACAGGTAGATAGTGTAGAGATAGAGAGATAGAGAGAAGGATGTGCAAGCTCATCCCAAGGGAGATGCTGGCCTTAATTATGCTAGTGTGGCTCATCAGTCTCCTGGCTGCCCTATGGCCTCCATGTCCTTTCTCCTTGTGGACTGAGAATTATGCATCGCAGCAGTGTTTGTCTATAGAGTTAGTCTGACAGATTAACAGCTAAACACCCACAGTTCACACCAGGAGTCCATAGGGACCCTGCTGCCAGGGGAACAGTGGCCAGACAAACAGACAGACAGAAGTGCAGAGAAAAAGAAGAAGAAGGGAAGATTTGGAAGAAGGCATTTGGTTTCTTATTCTCCAAAGCACAGAGAGGACTATACCTGCTTAGTTATTTCTGTCTGAAATCTTGGAGCCCCAAAGGCTGAAAGGAGTTTGGAATGCAAAGGGAGAAAAAAGAAAGGAAACGGAGAGATGAGGAAATCGAGTATAATGGGGATAGATGGGGTAATGTAAAGTGGTGAGGAGAAGCAAGCAAGTCATGCAGGGACTCACTAATTGGAACAACAGCAGCAGTACTCTATTCCTAAGTGACTAATTCTACACTAGGAAGTATTGTTAGTGACATCTTCCAGTCGGTGTAGTGCTTTCCAGCTACGAATGTTAGGAATGGTGACAAAAACCCAGGAGGAGAGGCATTTCATTACTTTATAATGGCTCAATAGAATGTGCACTCAGTGGAAAAGGGGAATGTAGATTTTGTAAATGAAAAAGTAAAAAACACACACACACACACACACACACACACACACACACACACACACACACACACACACACACACACACACACACACACACACAAAAAGCAGTTTAGTTACATGTGAACATAAAAACGCTCCAGTCTTCTTGATTATGTATCAAAAGGAAGAAAGTAATTGGGTTTGCAAATGTGAGAGCATCTCGGGTTTTAAGACCCAGTCTATTTTTGTCAAGACTTTTTTGCACAGCAGCGCAGTTGTATTTTCAGAAAAGCAACATAAGGCAAGGAGAGGCAACTTGAAAGAATCGTGTAGAATGAAAAAAAGGAGCGTGAAATAAAATTGCTAATATCACATCATGTAAAGTGTCTTATAAATAAATACCTAAAAGACACAAGAGCTAAAGTGCCATTTGATCAGGAGGCCCCTCACGTCCCAGCTCTCATATCGCAATATTGCCCGATGAGGGCGCGGAAAGTGCGTGGCATCGGCTCAGCTCGAAATGGCTGTGTTGTGTAGCTGTGGCACACAAAGGCTCCAGAGTGGCCAAGGAGTAAAATTAAATGCTGTTTATGTTTTCCTTCCTATAATACGGGCACTCCGGCGAGCTGCGAGCATAGACGCAAAGTTCTCTCACATCTATTCATTGCCTTCCTGTTTTGATCAGTATGACAGACAAATGTAAAGTGGCTGCAATGTGAGGAGATGCTATTCTGAGGGCTGGCTTCCTTCTCCACTTAACTCTGGTGACAGAGATATTATACAGTTTTTATCTCTGTGTACAGTGTGCAGGGGGCCAGCTACACCTGTACTCTTGACAAAGGCCAGCTTTTCAGTAGGAGACAATGGTGTCAGCCAGAAGGAGTTCTGTTGTAATTGAGTATTAATGAAGGTGGTGAGTGGTGTGTGTGTGGGGGGGGGTACCTAATGTCTGATCTGTTAGCAGTGGCAGGCCCTCTGTGGTGCAGGCAGCTAGCGTCTCTGTGTTTTAGAGGATTTGGTTATCTATTATGTATGAAGGATTAGTCTCCTTCTGCTCCTTCCACCGGTGGGATATCAGCTCCTCGATAGCCTTGACTGCCAGGCTCCACACTTGTTTGCAGATTTAGAGGCCCCACTGCTGCAACACCTCCACCCTTGGAGTCCTGTTTAACCTTGAAAACAGAGAGCCAGAAGTCCTGCTAATTCATCTAATCAAATCCTGCTTATCGAATCCTGCTGGGAGACACCAGCTCGCGAGTCTCGGATACGTAACTGGTGGCTCAGGTGGTCTGGGACGGCGCGGGGTTAAGCGGTCGGTGCCAGTGTGAAACACAAGCACACAAACACATATATTGCACACACACCGATTCCTGTATATATGCATATACCTTTATACTATAGGTATATATACCTACTATAGGTATATATAGATACACTATGGGGCACGGGGTTCAGCTGTTCCCCGACAGCTTAGAATTGGCTTGTTTCATATGCATATAAATATTAATAAAAGATCCTCGACGGGCCGTAGTCCGGCTATGCTCCTGTAATCTCTTACAATTGAAAGCCAAGGCTCATGAGATGGGAAGGAGAGGAGGCAGAAGAAGAGAGGGGAGAGAGAGAGACAGGAAAAGTGAAAGAAAGAGGGAGTATAAAAGGCTTTTGTGATTTATCATTCTGAAAATGTCTCAGATGTGGAGAAGGTCTGTAATCCATCAAAATCTCTTTTCTTATTAAATTCTTCAGGATACACTTTCCACTCCCTAAATGTGGTTCACTGTCCCTTTTGATTTGATGCATAAATAGATAAAAGACCAAGAACTAAGTGAAACATCCATACCTTGGGAGACAAAAGAAGGCTTTATGAAATTTCATTTATGCTCTATGCAAACTACAGCAACAACGCTTTTTGTCACAATTAATGCAAACGTAGTGCAGAGGGTAGAAATAAAATGTTAAAATACTACACGTCAGTGCAGAGAGTGGTTTTTTTTTTCATGTAAAATCAGTGAATATTACATAGTTCTTAGTCTTTTTTTGTCTGCATATCTGGGGAAGTCACAGAGAAAAAAAACAGAATATTTCACTAAATGCTATTCATGGAACACTTTCTAAAGAGCGAACAAGATCTGAATAGACAGACCGCGCGCTTAAAGTGGTGTGTTCTCTTGATTCGGTTTGAAGTTACAGTATGTAATAGCTGTTGTATCAAGTTGATTTTTATCAAGGATCTGAGCGCCAGGCAGAATTACCGGCTCTGTGTAATGCTTTAACAGATCATAATATGACCCGTGTGATTCCTGTTTGAAATTTCAGCATGTGCCATGTTCTCTTACAGCTCTCTTCTTTCACTTCATTTTCTGAGATGTTTGACTTTGAAAGAAGCAATCATGACACTTTTCCAGTGCGAAGCTGTGGCTGTGCCAGTGAAAAATTATTAGTGGGCTTTGTGCTGTGGTTACTTAATACCCCCCCTGCGTCGGATTTGAAAATCTCTGATTCTGGCAACTCTTAGCCAGAATAAATAATGTGGCAGACAACAATACTGATCCACAACAGATCAGATTTTTCCTTTGCATGTCCTTGTCATCTAGTGCACCGATTTTACCGTGGTGAAAAGGACATTATCCCTTGCCGGCTTCCCACCACTGCCAATTGAGCTGGTTGTAGGGCACACAATGACAACGCGGCTGGAAAACGGAAAAATGCATTTAAAGGTTACGAGGTCAGATTTTCTGACTTTTTCTAATACGTGAACAGAAATGACCTTATTATCCCAGCCCTCGCACGTTGCGCATTTTTCGGAGCGAAGCCCACACTAAATTAAAATTTTTTATTCATCGTGTCCATTTGAAACGACAGGGTAGGAAGAAAGAATTTTTTTGCCTATTTCACAATCAGCCAAATTCATAATTAAACATGTTAGGTTAGGTAAGGTAAAACAAGGTTTTAATAATGCAGAGGATGATAACAGAGAGAACGCGTGTCTAACCTTTGTCATTTCTCACTTTCAGTTTAGCGTCCTCAATAGTTATTATCTGTCTCTCCTTGTAACAAACCTATTTGGAGTAAAATACAATTTAAGCTGTAATTATGGAAAGGGAAAGAGAAAGAAACAAAAGACACAAAGGCAGAATAAAAGACACAAAGAAGGAAAGTGCATGGGTACTGGCCACCACCAGTGACTTTCTAATGAGGCAGTAGTTGCCATGGAGACAAGGCTTTATGAGACTCTACCAAAGAAGAGGCCTTGCCCTGTACCACGGTCTGTTTGTGTGTCTGTATGTGTGTCCTTAGTGCAGACACACCGAGCCTGCCTTCCTGCGTCTGCAGATAGGCTCGGATTCTATGAATTCTGCCCTTTCTTTGAGGGTTGGAGACGGGCTGAGGCATTCCCCGTCTCTCTCGCTGCATATGGCCCCGAGACGACGCTCCACAGGGGTCTACTTGTTTAATTACAGTCCTAGCCCCGACCCCGGCTTCCTGACTAGCTTGAATTGACCAACCAAGTGGACCACAAGCTGTAGCCTCTGGCTCTGTGTGTTGTCCTTAATGCCACAGTATTGAGTGGAAAATCAGGCAGGGGACCTCTCTGCCTAATGCTTCCCGATAGCTGAAAATTCAATAACTGAGCGGCCTTGCCGAGATTTACCCTTGTGGGGGGAAAGTAAATGGACAGAAAAATACATGAATAAAATGCAAAGTAGAGAGCAGCGAAACAGAGATGATAGAGAAACACAATGCCAGACAGGGTATCCTGTGTCACTTTATGACTCAGCCATCTCTCACACACTATCCAACCCTCACCCACATGCACTGACACACACACACACTGCAATTTCTTTAGTTGTCTTTATTTGTTAAATATTGAATTAGAATGTGCTCAGTCTGTGCGTATATTCATGTTAGCATATCGTTTCATATGTGGGTGTGGAATGTAAAGCTGTACACACACACACACACACACACACACACACACACACACACACACACACACACACACACACACACACACACACACACACACAGAGGAGTATTGATGAGGATATAATTATCCCTCCATACTTTTATCATCCACTAAGTGCCTACTTGACACACAAAGGGCCTCAAGCTTGGAAACCCCAATGTTTTGTCTCACTGTACTTTAAGGAGAGAAGCAAAGTTAAGCGCCAGTCTCTGCAAATACAGCATGGTGTCAAGGATTGTTTACATCCAAGATTTGTTATTCGAAGGATTAAAAGAAGAGAATTGCAGGTGGGGATTGAGCAGCACTAATTCAGGCTCAGATTTGTTTACTAGCTCAAAAATGGAGTTTAGCTGGACTAAAATGTTTTCTACTCACTGACTGAGAAAATTCATATGGATCCAACCAGGGCATGCTGAGAGGATGATAAAAACGGTGAACGCATGACTTGTAGAAATATAACGCCAATAAACTTTACTTTGGCCATTCTGAAAAAAAATAATGGGTTGATGTTATTTCTACAGCCTGTTACCTAACAAATAATGAAAGAGTCACAAAATGCATTGTATTGTTTTGTAAAACACAGCATGGCTTTTAAAAATTGAATTCGAAATTAGTTTTTTTAATCTTGTTTGTTTTGTCAGGCCATTGTAATTAAGCTACTCGGACAAAAAACAAAGGGATACTAAGTGCAGGAGAGATTCGCACCATAACATAATTTTCATGGCAAACACTAGTCTTACCCTTAACCTCAACCATACGCCCATGTCATAACCATAACCCTTGACTTGGTAGCTTCATTTATCCATCTGGGCCATATGCGGATCCAAGGAGGCTACCATTTGCTAGGCCTGTGCCATCATGTACAGTAGTGATGGCCAGAAATCAATCAATCAATCAATCAATCAATCAATCAATCTATCTATCTATCTATCTATCTATCTATCTATCTATCTATCTATCTATCTATCTATCTATCTATCTATCTATCTATCTATCCATCCATCCATCCATCCATCCATCCATCCATCCATCCATCCATCCATCCATCCATCTATGTTGAAGTGTTTCTGAACAATTTACCCTTGAATAAAATACAGATGGGCCAGGTGTGCAGAGACGTTTGGAAAATCTACAGTATATACAGTGCAGCAGGTGGAAGCAATTGTTTAGCTCCCCCCTCTCCCTCAAAGATGTCTCTGCTCTCCGTACCAAAATCCTTCAGAAAACATGTGGGTGTCTGCTCCTTGATATTTTGCTGGTGTCTCTGTCTAGCTGTGTGACAGGCTTCTTATTCAAAATAACTGCTGCTGGCTCTGTTATAAGAGCGAGAAGATTGGCATGTCATACAGGGGGTTCACAAACAAGTCATCTTTGAAATCCTGCAGACAAGCACTCATCAATTAGCCTGGTCTTAGATGATAACATAGCTGTTTTCGCTAGATGTTACATCACACTCCATTTAATTTACTAGAGACACACACACACACACACACGAGCGTGCACACAATGTCTCTGTGGAAACAGTATAATGAAGGAACATGGATTTCTCCTGTCAGTGTGTTGTATTATTTTAGGTACTACCACCCTGTATCTTTAAATATTAAACCCAAGTCAGACATATGTACACATGTACTAAGCTTTACAGAGGAGCAATAATTTATAGCCCTCACTCTGCGTGCACTTAGTGAGTTTCTTGGCCATTAGGAGAACATGCCATTCTGAAGAGCAGAATAAGGATGTGCAATTCTAACTCACGGCGTTAGAGCAGGTTATGAATTTTACCCTAACGGGAAAAGGTGATGTCTGCTCGTATGAGACTGAAGATCAAATTCCTCCAAGCCATATAGGCGTGTGAAGGGAATACTGAGATGGGCTCTGAGGCATTTCTTCCCCCTCTGCACTCCACACTGGATTGTGGGATGCTCCTGTTTCTTTACACCAACAGATCCATCTGACATGACAGACCTTAACCCCTTAGGGCCCACTTAACTCACAGCCACATTAATTGAATCTGGCCCTTGTGAAAGCACCAGAGAAACCCTATACCATGAAATCCAGCAGGATATAGAAAGCAGCATATTTGGAAACAGAGAGAATACATGTCACCGGCTAGAGACTTGATGTGTTTTGAAGCCAATTAAACAGAGGACTGTGATGTGTGTTCCTCAGATCATTAGGTTGAATCAGTTGAGATTTATCTGAAAACACAGCTTTATGGAACAATTTTCACAGCTACCTAGTTACATCTCATTGCATCTACTCCTGCTGTCTGTCTGTCTCCCCCCTCCTCTCTCGCTTGCAACTGCAGGTAATGAGGAGGTATTCTGAGCATATTTCTTATATTAGTGTTCCTTCTGGGATCTCCATGGAGATAAAGTTGACCTCTTGGTATGTAATCATCCTCCTCCACTTCGCAGGTGAAGGGAGGTAGGGGCAAGGATCTCGCAGAACATGTCGAGCACATGTAAGCTGAGACACACACTCGCACACACACAGAGCCAGGAAAAGACACAAACAAGGCAAACACAAAACCCTCTGCAAACACATCCCTTCCGTTCACCTCAATATAACCCTTGTGTTTACTCCCAAGAACAACATTTTCAGTCTGTCTCACTCTGTCTGAAGATTAATTCACTGGATAGAGGCTGATAATACAGACCTACAGAAATCTGGGACTCCTCCTTTTACAAATGTCAGATAAAGTCATCATCATCATTTTATTACACAAAGCCGATTACTCCTCCAGCCAAGCGCGTGTGGGGATAAAAGTGGGGATCGGGTGGAGAGCCCTGACACAAATTGGATTTCCACTCTCCTATATCCTTAAATGTAGATTTATCCATTAACACACCAATATCTCTAGCTAGTTGCGAAACGGGGATTTATTCAAATGAATAGAAATCGTGCTGTATATTAGAAAAAATATATAATTTACTTTCCAAGGCTTTATTGAATTTGAGAAGAAAAAAATGCAAATGACTGTAAATGTGCAAAAGAAACTCAATGTAATTTTGTCACAATCTACTATATATACATGGAAATCCAGCTAGAAGTCCAATTAAGCTGGAAGGATTACAGGTGCTATAAGATCCATGCTCTCAGGTATAAGCATTTAATAGGCCGAGACTGTTTTTTAAACACTTTTTCTGCATCATGCGCCAAATTATTCAGAGGTCCTCTTCTGTGTGTGTGTGTGCTTGTGTGTTGCACGAGTTTCATGTTTCTGCTGTACTTGAAATACATTTAAGTATGTCGTATGTATGTATGATTGCCCGCAGATGGGTTTATTCCCACATCTCCGTGAGAGTGCGCATGTTTTCAGGGTCAGAGTTTGATTTTCTCCCTGGCTGGTTGCTGTTGGCAGGATTAGCGACAGGACAAGATGTTCAGTAAAAGCCCTCAGTTAGCGACGCCAAACATTGCATAATGCTCCATTTAGCACAGCACAAATTTGAGGATTTACTCTCAGACCTCTGACCTATCTGTAGGCCCTTTTTTGGATGGATCAACCTACAATGCATTTTAGCAGATGGATAATGTGTGTGGTGATTTTCCTTGGCTTAGTGGCTAAAATATGTTTTCGTTTGCCTGTTGTGTGTCTGTTTGCATCACATTTGACAAGCCAGCGGCTTCTCGCTCTCGCTTGTAAATTCTGACAACTGCTACGTGGAGTCGGTTTTTGTGTGCTTTGCTCAGACGCGCCCGAGTTCCTTTATGCACTCCAACCTCTGTCTCCTATCTTTGAGGAACATATATCATTCATCATTAAACACCAATCAGAGATGTGTGAGGAGCGAAGCTTTTCACTCTAAACCAGCTGATAGCGGAAGCTGATGTCTGACTTCTCCTCCCCATCTCTGCCGAGCTGTGCAAAGTGATAGCAAGAGGTAAAGAGTCTAGTTGAGCAATAATTCAAAAGTGTAACCTCGGGCTATCTGAGGATTGTACAAACACTAAGGCTCTGTAAAGTCAACACTGAGGTATGTCAGAGGAAAAGGTGATCTTATTTCCTGGCTGTGGATCTGTATTTCATACATAAATAGGCACACTAAAGATACTTTGGAGATGTAGGAACTGGCTTTTTTTTCTGTGTCTAAAGGGAACTATTATCCTGGGCTTTCGATTCCCCCTTCATTTTGTGCTTACTGTACATCTTTGCGCCTTGTCCTTTCCTCACTTGTTTCCTCATCCTTTTGCTTTGCCCCCTTTCTGTCTTTCTCAGAACTGCATTCCTGTTTATCACTTCTGTTACCCGCCCTGCCAAATTCTTTTCTTTACACTTTATTCTATCCCTGGGCACCTGGCTCTTTCTTTCTCTCTCTCCTCCACTGCTGTGTTTCTATAACTTTCCCTCTCTCTTTCTTTCTCTGCACCCCCCCCCCCCCCCTTTCTTTTTCCTTGAGATGACTCCAAGTCATCCTCACATAGAACTACTCTCATCTCCTCTCTCCATCCCGACCATCTCTTTATTGACTTCTACTTGTCCTCCCATCCATCCTTTCCATCTCTCCAGGCTTTTAGAGTGAATGATACAGATAGATGCTCTCTGCACCCTTTCTTAAAGCTCTCACACACAATCAACAGCTCCTGTACTCAGTAGTCTACCTCTCATCTCCCTCCCTCTCTGTCTTTTGCACACACACACACACACACACACACACACACACACACACACACACACACACACACACACACACACACACACACACACACACACACACACACAAACACTGCAGGTCTCTTTACACCTGGACTGTCTTGGATTGGAGAAGTGCAGGTTGATACAATGGGGGCAGCAAAACACTTCACTTGTTTTCATGAGCATTTGCCATAGGGAACAGAGTTCTTATCTCCATTCCCTTGATAAAAAAATATATTTGAGGTCATTCTGAACTAAAGTGCATGTTCCTACTATGTCTTTGCCACTGATCATCATTTTGGCTATACTATAAATGCCTTTTTTATGTATTGTTGTCTTTTGTTTTACTTTTACTTTTTTGTCTCTTAAACCAACCATTATGTTTGTTTATTTATCATCTTTTATTTTCCTTATGCTTAAAAAAAATCAAATTCACTTCGGTCATCTTTTGGTTTTTAGTGTGCTTCATGAAAGCATCTACCTTGACTTGACAGATGTTTAATATAAGTAAGAACAGCAGTCCCATACTGTGTAAATAGTGGGCTACAAGAAAACTCTTGTAGCTTAGGTAAAAATACATTAAAAAAAATGAACAGAACATAGTACTTTTGTACATTGTTATGCAGCAGAGTAGCTACTGTCAGTGTTTTAAGCTGATATGTACATTAGATTATTACTTCTGATCCACTCTGCATATGTAAGCAGCATTACATGTTTATCATCAGGATGATTTTCCAGCATGAAATCCAGGACTAAAAAGCCTAGCACATGAGTAACAGCCATTCTTGTTGGCCCTGGTTGCACCGCAGAGCCAGCCGTGCAGGGCGGCTCATTCCTCGGCAAGAGGACCGTTCGGTTTCCCCATTTTTTTTGACAGCCGAATCTCTCAGAGTTTCTCTGCTATTTGCAGGCGGGGTAGAGTTCAAGAAATTACAGAATGCTTTCCTCAAGACAGAGGGTAAAATGTGTAGGAATATGGGTTCAGACAGGTGTAGGTGCTTGAAGTGTAACAATGCTGCAATCTTGTGCAGAAATAGCAGGGGGAGAAAGACAAAACACACAACACACACATATTAAGACTAACAGCAGATCCAGACTGAAGGTACACAAAACCTTCAGTTTCCACACCATTATAACCCACAGGTCCAGTGAACCTGAACACATCGTAAGTAATGTAAATGTGGGTAGGTTTTGGGTTAAATGACTATGGTCAGAAAACTGTGAAATTCTACGCCAATCAATGTTGAAATGAACCAATGTTTGGCCAATATATGTGTCATCCCTACAAGCCACTCATTATGTTTTGTAAGTTTTTTCATAGACGTTTTATATTAAGTCTTTTAAATTTTACGAATCTAAGAATCAGTTCTTTCTAAGATGAGTTAAAATGTAAATAGTGGTTTAAAACATAACAACTCTAGCTAGTCCACATCAGAAAACACAGTGGCAACACTGAGAGTTAAAAACTGTCTAAATTTTTTCATCTTTAATAAAATGATCAGTGTGGCTGCTTTACCAGGTGTAACAATTAAGTTTGACATCCAGACATCCATGAAAAACAGGGTCTATGAAGTTTAACACAGTTCGATGTTAGCAGGAAGTTAGCTTGCTAGCTTCCGTCTAAAGATAATACACCATGTTCTTACTGAGCTCTGCCATCATTTGAGACATAAATGAAGACAGAAAACTAAACAGTAGGGTTACTGAAGTTGGGCTAGTTGGCGTTTAATTGTGTGTTATCTATGTTTAGCATATTATAAACACATTACCACAGTGAAGGAGAATGAACGCTGAGATTTTTCCCCTCATTAAAGGTTAATGTGAGAGTCCCAGATGGGCAGAGACAAATGCAATCACAGGAATTGCAGGAAAAAGATGTTGAAAACAGACCAAACTTGAGTCAGAAGAGCATCTGAGAGAATCCATCCCCAGCATGAGGTTAGTCATTTATATACTGTTACATGGTTTGGTTGAGTGCAATGAAAAACTCCTGATCCTCAGCTTCATGTACCTTTCAAATCTTTGTTAGCCTCAGAGTGATTCTTTTCTGACCAGCTCAAATATTTGGTGTCTGGCAAGCAGTTAGCCTATGGGCTGTAGATGTGCTGTAAAAGTCCGTGAGGTTTTAACCCTCTCCAGGCAGACGTTGCAGATTTGCAACAGCTAAGAACTAACAACCTGATTACCCCACATACATATTTTATGAGTTTTTTTTACTCAGAAGTACCACTGCAGGACTTGGTTGTGCATTAGCAACAAAAAACTTAATTTCGGCCTGAGAGGGTTAAAACTGAGCTTTAAAACATGCAGCAGATGAACAGTGCAAATAAAAAACTAGAGAGGCCGACTGTGACTATTTTTAGGGGCTTGCTGAGACTGAATAGAACAAAATACAAAGCATTACAGCAAATTAAAAAGACAACCGCCTTAATGAAGGTTGTAGGAGTTTGGACCGAGAAGCAGGGTTTATACGATCACTTAACAGCCGGGGAAGTTTATGTAGGCATTGCCAATTCTGTTGTGGAAAACGCATGAGACACTGGACTAGATAGTATGGGAAATTGCACGGAAAATTGCATATAGGATACCCTCAATTTTTGGCCATCTTTTCCTTGTTACAAAAGGATGCATGTTAGCATGTTAGGCACTTTGAAAAAACATGTTTCGGCTTGTGCTGTTCCAAAACAAAAGACAAAAAAAAAATCTATAGCCATATGTCTTTCCTGTCAACGCTACAGCTTCCAAACAATGTTCATGATTAGGTCACAGATTTAGAAAACAGAACAACATCAGTAAGTACTCTCACGTGTCTTTGCCTGTTTGTGTGAAAGACAGACAAAGACATAATCCATCTAAGCTGATTTTTCTTTTAACCTCGTTATTGTGACTTTTACAAAAAAGCCACTGGGGTGCTTGCTCAGGCATGAGACAGACACAATAAATTTCCAGATGATTAATGGAAACAAAAGGGTCTTCATGTACTTCTTTTTACTTGTCCTTTATCCGACTGCTCTCTTCAGGGCTTGCCATATTGGATCATCTGCCTCCACCTCACCCTATCCTTAGCATCCTCTGCTGTCACACCAACCCTCTGCGTGACATCCACGAATCTCTTCAGTGGTCATTGTCTTTCCTCTCTCCTCGCTGGCAGCTCCATCTTCTGCATCCTCTGTCCAGCATATCCACTGTCCCTCCTCTGCACATGTCCAAACTGTCTCAGCCTCGCATCTCTTACTTTCCCTCCATGAGTATGAAGACAACTGTATAACTGGATAAATATACTCATATTTTTAGTCATAGGTAAAAGTTCTTTCATTTCAAGCAGAGTCTCATTTAAAAATAACAACAATTTTACAAGCACGTACCATATGGCAACATACACCTTGTATCAACAGAACAACATAATTACCTCTTTATATAAGAGTGTTGTTCATTCAGTCATCCTTGAAAAACAAGAATACTTACAGACACACTAAATTCTTTAGGTTTTTTTTCTTAGTGCATTGTGAAATATATGGTGTTGTTCGTAATTGCATTGTATTGTACATATAATTAGACTGTGTCCAAAAAATGCATTAAAAATAGATGTTTTTTCCCTTCTATTTATTAGTATATAGGTTCAGTAGTTCAGTATTTAATTTGAGCCAGCTGCCCATTTTAAAGAATTGTTTCATGTTTCATAATTATTTTGGATTCTTTTTGAATTTTCTGTAGTGCAACCTATCTTTGCTCTTTAGCTGTAGTTGTTTAGTTTATATTCAGCGATTATTATGTCATGATCTTGTGTAGCTCTGTACTGCTTTCACCCAGACACGTTTGCCAGTATCCTCAGAGCCGATGATTACAGTGTGATCCTTTTTGTATTGATTGTCTTTGGCATTCTAAAGCGAGAGGAAAACTGACATAATCCTGATCAAGAGAGTTCTGCCTTGGATTTCCGTTTCCTAGACGGCTGAGCCTGCAGGAGAATAAATTAACATGTCACTTTGCTAAAACCCCAGATTATACTGCGTACTGTAAAAAAGCATCTCTTTTTCTTTCGCCCTACCTTGCGCATGCACATCCACACACACTTCCTGTGCTACACCCTAAGCTCCTGTAGTACACATCAGACTGTGATGATGAACGACCTCTGTCTTTTACAGTGTGATAACCCCCCCCTGTCTGGGCTTAGATAGGAAAGTTATTGTTGGAACACCATAACCTTTTATTTCATCTGCTGTAAAAAGAAATCAATTAGGATCCTGCCTTGCTTTGAGCGCAACTAATCACATTTTGCTCACCCACACTTTTTTTTGTCTTGGTGGATTTTTTTCCCTTCTAATTCCATCTTTTCATGTCTTTCCCATTCTTTTCTGCTCTGTCTCTCCCTTTCTGTTTAATTTGTGACAGCAGGAGCAGTCAGAGCTCCCATTTAACCCTACGCCTGCAGCTTTAATAGCTTTAATCACTACCTTCACCATGGCAACCTGTCCGGACAACCAGACAAATCCCACCAGGGGTATTTTCTGTATACCAAAGCACACCTCAAATTGCTACCATTTTCAAGGAAAAACACACTTAAAGCAGATTTCAGCAAAGGGAAAGGTGCAAAGATTGATGTAAACAATGAATTAATGTGAATTCGAGAAGATATTAAATCAACACAATATGTCAAAGGACATTCATCAGCTTCAGGCAAATCCTTCACAGTTACAGGACTTTCAAACCACTTGTCATGTCACACCTGCAAAAATGAAATAATCCGCAACAAAGCTATGGGCAGATAAACAGAGCACAAACTCCAATTACAAGGTAGGAGGCTGTAGATAAGTCACCCTGTGCTGTTCTGGTATTTTATGATCAGCTGTACAGTATTTTGGGAGACATTTTCTAAGGTGTCTTAAATCCATCCTTTCTGTAGCATCTATGAACAGCACATTAGTGCATCTTCAAAAATAAATTGTGTACAAACGTCAAAACACACAATTTCTTCTTAAAAGCTTTCGACCTCTCTAAAAAAAACAACAAAACAACAAAAAAACAGTATGAACAACGATGAATCAATGTGAAAATTGTCTTCCCTCCAAAATGCTACATCTTTAAAGACAAGAGCACATATTCTCCTGCTCCTTTTCTTTTATTATTTAAGACATTTAAATGGATAATATTAAATACTGTGTTAAGGCCATTAAATACATTTCTTTTAATGAAATACACACTAAAATGTAGACTTTGAAGAAAAACTTTATGTTTTTATTCCACTAAGTATTAGGTTGTTTGCAGTGGCCCAGCATATAGGAACAAAAGAGATGTATTGCAGGTTTAGTGAGCTTCAGAATGTATGTAAGGTATGTAGACTGGGCTCATGTTAACGATACATTACAATTTGGCTGACATCCACCAAGTTCTTCAAGATCAACTTAATGATTTATAGGTCAAAATTTGACAAAAAGCCTTGGAACTGAAAAAGTATGATTTTTACAAGTGTGGTGTGTATTGTTAACATAAAAGCTTTCACATTCGACCTCTGACCTTCAAGGTCAGTAGTTTGATATTATGGTCAAAATAATAATAATGCTATATGGGGCTATTTAAAACTAAATTTCTTCAGGCATTGTTTGTATCATTGTTTTTGTGTTATTGTGCATTCCCATATAGAAAAGAAATAGAAAAAAAACGTATAAAAGACTTGCATAAGATTTGGCCTACTTCATATAGTGAATCATATAAGGCTTATATGATTTACTCATGAAAGTGGCCACTTTCTCATTACTTTCATATACTGTTTTAGTAAGTATCCAAAACATACAAGTTTCGTTTATATTGTATGCTTTTCATACAAGCTTCACACAAGACACAAACTTGATAAGATTTGTATATATCTTTTCCATATGGGTTATCATGAGATTCCTGGATGCACGCCAGACAGAATGTGATTTTGTATGCTCAGCTTTGATGCTTTGAACTTTCTCTCATGTTTTAGGCCAATTTAAAACATGTCTTTGTTATCCATGTCGAATGGTGCCAGATTAAAAAGTAGGATGGCTAGTGTGCATGCAAGGCTCTGGGTCTAACTAACATCTTAGCTCTGTGGCGGCACCAGCTACCTAATAACCTAAGCATGAAGCCAGATCACAACAATAGAATAAACCAAGTTGATACATGTACACAGCAAAGCAGTGTCGCTTTTAGCTGTTGCTGTTGAGCTAGGTGGGTATGCCTAGTTAACAATGCACGAAGGCGAAGAGGTTCTTTGGTGTGTGGCTCCATTAGCCAGCAGCCCCGTCGGTCGGGTCATTAATGACTCAGGCTGGAAAGATTTGCAGTCCCAATGTCAAATGCCATCTTTTCTGAGCAGTGTACAGATGGTGCAGATATATAGGCTGAAAATGAAAGCAAAAAAGACAAATGTAGCTGTGGTGACATCATCCATTGGTTTCCAGACTTCTGCTTTGACTACTCATGTTTAACATTTTCATTTTCTTTTAAATCAGTCATTATGAAGCAAAGGTGCTTCGAACTGAGAAACCAAGGACACTGCACACATATACAGTATTTTACAATCGTTGGAACCATAATTTTACAAAGTGGACATTATGTTGCCTTAAATAAGACTTAGAAGAATTAAAAGAGATCATAAACCCATTAGCAAAGTGTTTCCAGATAATAAATCAATTGAATAGTGGGGTCATTTTCTCATTCTCCATGCTTACTCCCAAATAGCCAGGCTTTCTTGTAAGCTTTTTTAAAGTGGTCTCAAGCAATACTTCCCCTTGCTTTCAAAGTTTTTCTTCAGACTCAGGCTGCTTTTACACTTAATTCCAATCAGAAGAATGTTCTTTCTTTCTTTGTCTATTCACTGACCTGTGATTCATTCAAACACAAAAAAGGCAGCTTACTGAAGGGAGGTTTAGCAAAGAATCCATTTTAAATTGTATCTTTAAGCCCTTTGTTACTAGCAGCCGGTCGTAAAAACACATAATTTGTTCCCTTTTCTTTAGTTGAATCTTTGAAAAATGCCAGAGATAACACAATTTGGCGGGCATACTGTAAAATGGCATGTTAAAAATCACCAAGGTGATTCCAAAAAACCTATTAGCCCAAAACTCAAAAACAAAAGAAGGGGCAGGCCTAAAATCATATCGACAGCAGATGATAGGTATCTGAAAATCCTAAAACAATGAGGGAAAAAATCCAGCAAAGAACTGACTCAGGACCTGAGAAATGCATCTAGCCCTTCTCCTAATGAGAAAAGGCTATGTGCCCTATATTACACAAGACCTAGACTGAAAATCAGTGGCAATGGGTCTTATGGAGTGATGAATCCAAGCTTTAAAAATTGGATTGAAATTGTTGGTCAGCTTATATGGAGGAGTTCAGGAGAGAGTTATAACAGTGAGTGTCAACAGCCATCTGCAAAACAACAAGTTGCATTTCAACTAGTGGTATTGGAGATCTTTTCAAAAGTGATGCCATTATGAATGCAGAAAAATACAGATTTTGATCCACTATGCAAAAGTTACTACCTATAAAAGGTAGTAATTTCGTGTTGACAATAATCCCAAACACACTGCCCAAGCAGTAGAAGCATTCCAGAATAGATAAACAAATAATGTTATATTGTCAGTCATGAACTGACCCCAGAGCCCGAACCTCAACAACACTGAAGCAGTGTGGGATCATCTTGACAGAGAACGGAACAAGAGGCAGCCAGCAAGAAGAGTCCTTCAAGAACCCTTGAAAACTATTCCTAAAGACTACTGGAAATGACAAGAAAGCTGACCAAAAGAGTTCAGGTTGTGTTGAAGAATAAAGGTGGCCATCCTAAATATTGACTCTAAATACTGATATTTTACCAACTCTGTTTTTACCTATATGGAAACAAACTGAAAGAGCAAGAACATTTCAATACATTTTTTCATCCATTTCCCATTTGCTGACCAAACCATGAAGAAATCACATAAGTGATGCAAGACTTCAAGTGACAAAGCACTATACATCTCCACGGGCATCTCCTCTCCATTATTGTTGTCTGCTTACTGCTGGATGCCAGAGAGCCATCCAAGGATAACTCTGGACAAGAGGGAGATGCTAGCAGCAGGCCTCTACGGACACAAAAGAGGGAAGTGGTAGAAAATGAGTGGAGTAACCTAGTTTTAAATTCAAAGGTTTTCTTTTAATTATTCAAGCAAATGATCAAATACTAACAGCCATAAATGTGTCATAACATTTATCAGAGAATGTTAATTGTGAAAAGTCAAACCCAGAGCACCACATCACTTGAAGCTGTAATTCTCCAAATGGTTGTTATATTTGTCTCATGACATGTAGAATGGTGTTATATATAGTATAGTAGTATATAGCTATAGTAGTAGAATGAAGTATTTCCCCTTGTGGGACTAATAAAGGTATATCAAATCAAATCAAATGACAAAGTAGAATTATTCAGAACTTCTGAAGAACCATACCTGTGATTATGATGGTGATGCTAATTAGCAAGTACCAGTAATATTTCCAGCTTTTTTCAGCTTCCCTCTGTTCGCTTTCCAATACATCTCTCCATCTTTACACAATGAATTCTGTAACCTCCTTCCCTTCTACTTCTTCTGCTTCTTTTTTATTCACATTTTGTCTGCGTTTGCACAGTCTTGTTCTGATTACGCTTTGGAGCTGATAAAAAAAAAGCAAGTTCAAAAATGTTTTCTCTATTTTTGCAGTGAATGAGCAACCAAAACCCTGAAGAATCTGTCCTCGTTCATTGTCTCCCCTATACACTCCACACTCTCTCTTTTGATTCTCCACCTTGACAAGAAAAATTGAGAAAACTTCTGAATGAGCGGAGCTGTCTTGACCCCTCCTCTGCAGAGCAACACATTTCAGTTTATCATTTACTGTTGCTTTGCCTCGGCAAAATTCTCATCTCCCCTTGATCTTTCATTCTTTTCCTGTCTGCCTGGTCTCTGTCTTTGTCACTGGTGTGCTCACCTATTTCCTCCCTATTCTCCCTCCCTAGGCATCTTTTTCACTGCAGCCCATATCTTCCGGAGGGTAGGAGGAAAGAGAGGTTTTAATTAGGTGAACATGTCTTAGCTCCAGGGAAACCAGAGATGGCATGCTGACACACGGCCGCTACTTAGGCAGTCTGACCCAGCTGAGAAGTGTGGCGATCGGGGCGGAGAGCCTCATCTCACCCATTCCCTGGAGGCTCTGGCACTATGGCTTCGGCATGCTTCCCAGATCTCTCCATCTTGTTTGCGTCAGTGTTACTGTACAGATTCCCATCAGCAGCAGTAATGGTTGTCTAATAGGGGACTCCAGTCTTGCCTGTGGACAGTAATGAGGACGGCTGCCAGTGGGGCACAATCAACCTTGCCTTTCACTGCATATGTGTGCGCCTGTCTGTCTTTGGCACTTTCATCAGGGAGGTAGCAACCACTCCACCCCACCCGCCGAAGCCCCCCACCTGCCACCCAATCTCCCTGCACCCTCCAGCACCCCTTCCCTAATTCTTTGCTTTCACTTCCTGTCTCACACAAAAACAGTCCTAGACTAATTCCATCAGTCACCCTGAGATTGTATTACATAAGTGAAGTCAAAGGCTCAGTGGGAGTTTGGCCTTGGGGTAAGTCTGTTTGCTCTACCTTAGATACCCTATAGTGATAGTCAAGGGGGGAACAATTACATCCTAACCTGCAGCACGGTGGAAGAGTGCTTATATTTCCCCTTTCATCTTTTTCTCTTTGTCCTTCTCTTGCTCTCACTCTGTTTCTATCCATCTTCATTAGCATCACAGCAAAGCTGTAGTTATCGTTCTTGGAGAGGATCAGTGGCTTGCCTAGGGGCTGGTGTGACGAAGTTAGAAATTCACAATCACGCACACACATTGACACACAGATGTGTGCACAGATCCTGCTGGGTCCTGTACATGACCCAACTCTATACGTTCACAAAAGACCCAGAGGGAATTGGATCTAATGAGGACACTGGTCTAGAGCAGGGTTACCATAACAAGCTTAGCTCAGTGTACGTGTTTCACGCTGTCCTTATCAAGTGAATAGGCCCTTTGAAGCAGTAAGGTACCATTAGCTGGTCTGCAATCTGCCAGTGAGGAAAAGATGGCAAAAGGCAAAAGAAGGATGAGGTGAACAAGATCAAGAGATCTATAAGCAATGCTTTCATCTCAGGCATTTCAGGTATCCTCTATATTCTGTTCACATCAGGCTATTGGCTGGAGCCTTTATGCACACTCCAACTTGCTGGCTCAATTATGAAGCCCAAACATCAAAACTGTGAGGCTTTCTTTTCCTTGACAGCTGACTAAAATGATACAAAGCAATTTCCTGGTCCTGATTGGAAAGGCACTGCTTACTGATTTGCATCGGAAAAATATGTATAGCATTCTTTACTGCTCCTTCCCACTTTATTACTATGTTTCTGAGTATGATTTCTTTAAATAGAGACAAACATTGAGCGACAAACTTACCAACTATATGAATATAAAGCAAGGGGCCGATTTATAGTTAGATTTAGCCCTCTAAAGTCACCGACATCTGAAGGGCCACAGCTAAAGCCCTTTAGTCACTTTACACTGTGGAAACTCTCCCTTCTGCTTTATCATTCTTTAATTGAGCCTGTTAATTGCTTCCTTAATGGCTTTGCCTGGACGTAGAACTGGCACTGTGGGAGACAGAGGCCAAGGATGGCTCATGTCATCCCACTTGGAAGACACGGAGCTGGACAGGGACACTGAACCCCATTGACCTGGCAGCTGGAGGCTGAACAACATCATCAGCCTTAAGGGTCATCTTAGTCTGGCAGCAAGCAGAATGTATGCATTAAGTAAAACAAATTATGATTTCCTCCATACTCTGCTCGCTACTTAGCAGTCATTAGTCTGAAGATGAGCTTAAACATCCCACTGGAATGCGATCATTGCTGCAGGTATTGTGTAACAAGACAAAATGAAATATAAGAGTGTCGGGCTCTATTTCTTTAGGTGATAGCAAATACCATTTTGGTTTAGGTAAAAATTAAACTGTTTGTCTACACCTACAGCTCTTAATACTCCCAAGGCAGTGCACCTTCTGTGCCTTCTTTAATAGCACTAGCAACATTTCCCAACAGGTGTTACTGGAGCATTTGCACAAACTGTAATGCGGTTCTTACTCAAGAGGAAATCCAAAGTTTTGCTGTTTGCTCATTAAATCTACCGCCTGGGATGCTAAAGTGCCCTGATCAAGTCATTTGCTCCTGATCCCTTATGATTAAAATGCAGCGCATGAAATTTGCCCAGAAATGTCAAAGTGCTCTTTGTGTTCCCACTCCATAACTACTGTGTCATATCTGACCTCCATCACTGTCACTGCCACTCATGTCTCAGAATCAAGCAGGCATTGTACACCTGGAGGACCAACTGACTGAACAGGAAGATGGCATGTTGACAAAGCCAGGGGAAACAACCTTTTGAATGAAGATCAAACTGCCATTTTCTGTTGTCGGTGTTGATTTATAGGACCCTGTTTGGGGATACTGACAAGTGCAAGACATGCAATTACTGGGAAATTGCTGATGTTGATTTCAGACAAAAACAAAAGGGAGTTTCTGGTGGACAACTTGAGGAAAATGGGTTTTTATGATGCTATATATATTTCCAATAGAGCATGCAGAGAGACTCTTGTATTAGTCAATGAATCTACATCTGGAAGATGGTGCACTTTCATTTGACCACAAAAAAAGAGAGGACACAACGAAGGCTTCCGAGTGCTTCATACCCCACCTTTGATTTCATTTGATCATAGAAAGCAATCAATAGCCCATCCTTGTGTTACTTTGTTAATCTCAGATTTAAATCAATTGGGTTTGTATTCCTATACAAACTCAGGTAACAAGATTCTCCACACAATAGCAAGCACACACCAACTGCACAATTACCCATTCAGCACTGGGCACTCACTCACAGATATAAACGAGCTGTCAGAAAGCCACAAGAATTCTAATTGGATTGAGAAAAAAATGAACAAGCATTTTGTCGTTTGGTCAATACTAACAGCATGGATTGGGAGTTTTACATAAAATCTACTTAGACTTTGACAATAGCCAATTGATGTGGCCTTTGGGGGTAAAAACAATCTCTGTTGTTTTGCTTTCTTTCACAGATCAGTTTTAAGTAAACATATTTTGAAGTGCAGGCCTTTAAAAAATCAAAAGGGAAGGGGTCCCACTAGGCCTCTTGATTGAAATGGGCTTAGAGCAGATGTGGTCATTAAATTCTTAACCCGTGAATTGCATGCACACACTCAGGATTGCTCTAGACAAAGTCAAGTAGCTCTCAAAGCTGCCAAAGCATGCTGTATTTCAAAGGGAGCGATGCCTAGTGAAGCTAAAGAGGAAACATGACCTTGTGACACCTGAAGTAGAGAAAACGAGATGTGGAAGCGCGAGACTTCTACCGTCGACAACTTGTATATAAATGTAACAAGCAATGAACACAACAGCCTGACTAAATTTGTGTGAGTATCAGGATTTCAAATTCCAATTTTATATACTGTTTCAGTCTTAGTTGTTTCAGTAGTCCCAGGCTCTTTTGGGACTGTTCCACTGCTGAAGTTAATAATGCAGTCTCTCTGATGCAATTTCTCATTCTAGGGTGACAAATATTGCAGTTTTATTTATTTATCTACTTAATTTTTTTACTGTTTTGGTGCTGTCACAAGCTTGTCAAAGGCCCATCACCTCCTCTTTGTGGAACTTACCGGTGACAGACGGGTGAGATGCTGACTTGAGTATCGAATAGTTCATAGCAGGATCGAGTTTGACCTGAGCCTTAATCTGTATGAATGAATGAGGACATTCTACTTTAAATGGGGGTAGTGCCCATGATGCATGAAGCTAGACTTCGATGACACGAACACGAGATTTGAAGGAGAGAGGATTCTGTGGCCAAGAACGCCATGCAGCTTAGCCTTAGCAAAAGAAGGCTGAAGAATCAGTGTCTGGAATCAAAGAAGACATGTGACAAGCGAACAATGCCAGTGAAGAAACTGTGGATCAAGCCAAATGGAAAATGGTTCTGCAAGCATGTAGACCCTACATGTGGGAATAACACAGAGAAGGGTCTGTAGCCTACTTGTATAGCACTTTACTAGTCCCAAAGGACGCACTGACAGAGGCAAGGCTGCCAGACACTGGCGCCACCGGGCCCTCTGACCACCACCAGTAGGCAACGGGTGAAGTGTCTTGCCCAAGGACACAACAGCTGAGACTGTCCGAGCCAAGGCTCGAACCGGCAACCTTCCGATTACAAGGTGAACTCCCAACTCTTGAGCCACGATCGCCCCAGACAAAACAAATTTCCCACGTGTGGGACTAATAAAGGTTATCTTATCTTATCTTATCTTAAGACGAATATGGTGCTGCATATGGCATCCTATTCATGTTTTTTAGTGATGGTAAGCTGGCAGATGCAGAACTGGACTCCAAGATCCAAAGAGGAGTGTGAGGGTTAGGTTTGTGGTATTGCACTTACAGTAAGTTAGAATGGGCTACACTGTACAAAGTAAACTTGCAATAGACATACATAGCAGAATTATGAAAGACAGGTCTTGACACAGAAAATGCATGATTTCCACTTGATAAATACTTGGGTCCCTGATGGACTCTTTATTTTTGTCTTGTTTTCAATCAAACCGACTTTATTCATGCCAGAAACCCTAGCATTCAGCTGAAAAAAGCTAGCCTGACTGTGATCAGTGTCCTAATAGAGCATTAAGATGTTTTACACAGAGATGCAACTCACAGTTTGTAGCAAATCTGAATTCTGCCACGGTTTGCTGGAGGTTGATTTATTCAACTAAGACATTTGACGTCAAACCCTTTTGGCTGACAGTTGCGAACAACAAAGGAGAATCTTGTACAGGGTTAAATCAGAACAAGCTTGCTCCTGTGGAGAACTTCTCAGTGCCTTTGCAATTTTTCAAAAAACTCTGTTCACAAGTGATTATTAGCTTCTCGCAGTTAGATTTGAAGTCAAATTAAATGTGCAAAAACAAGAGCCGTTTGTGATTTAGTCACCTTGATTATAGCTATAACCAATATGCATAGTGAATATTACCTATATATGCAGTGAATTGAACACTACCGTATATATTATTTGATATACACACACATACACACACTCACACAGATAGTAGCAGGTGCTCTCTGTTGGATGTGGATGAAGACAGATGAGCAGTGATCATTCTCATTAGAGCAGTGATGAGCTCCCGCGAAGACATACACCTGGCCCAGTGCACACCTGGGGAGACAAAAAGAAAGTGTATGCGTGCGTTTGTGTGTGTGTGTGTGTGTGCACGCGCTCCTGAATGTGTTAAAGAGAATAAAGAGAATATACTAGTGGGGCAAAGAAACAGAATTATGAGGAATTGAAGGGAAGAAAGGGTTACCGGGATCCATCCAGCTTATAGAAATACACAAGCTACATTTCTTATCAGTATCACTAGGTATACCTGACTGTTTTGGTAAGAGTACAGACGCACACATGCACACACCGCTGCTTTATCTCTGATGAGCCTGTCTCTGAATGGCTCTTGCTGTACAAATGCATTGCAGAACCTATTTAATGTACCTCATTGAAGCCAGTATCTGCAGTATAATGGTCACAGTGTTGCTTGGATGTTTGTTTTCAGAGATATGGTGTGGGAGGAAAATGTATTTAAACCATCTGAGGCAATCTTCAGGTTTACATTAAAATGCAGCACGATGGGTCAACTGTGGCATTAAACAAACCATTTAGACCTCTGAATCTAATAACAGACTGCATTGTTAAACTCTGGGTTGGAATTTGAAGGCCCACACGGTTCCCTCCACCTGCTGCAAGTAACAGTCAAGGTGCACAATGTTTCTGTGAGTAATCTGGGGCAGACCAAACATCCTGTGTCCACTCGTAGACCCGATCATATTTCCATGTGTGTGCGTTGAGGATGATAAGGGTGGGTGGAACAAGGTCGGATAGGCAATGGCCTAAATCGTTTGTTGATTGACGGAAGCTGTCATCCAATTCCATTAGCCCCGTTCCTACACACCTTGGTGGTTGCTAATTTAATCTCGGCTCTGATAGAATGTAATTTGGTTAAAAAGGGCCCCTTATTAATATTTCCAGTATCATTTTCAGCCGCTGATGGGCAGAGGAACTTTCATTACAGAGAGAAATTACCGAGGCAAGATGGTGCGTAAATGGGAAGACAGTGAATGGGACTGGACAGAGATTTATGAAAGCATGGATGCAATAGCTGACATCGTTAGCTTCAACCAGTAGCCTGAACACACAAACACACACACGGTCATGAATGTGTGCACAGCAGCGCACACATGTTGCAACGCACACCCACAAACAAAACTATTTCCTTTATGTAAAGATGCTAAGAATGCCTCACCACCAATTAACTATCAACAAACATAATTAGCACCAATGACAGCAGGAAATTAAGCAAGGACTAAGGGTTTCCAAGAGAGAAAAATATCTCATAGAAGACTACACATAAAGGACTATTCTCTTCATCCCTGTTTAGGCCGGGGCTATTAAACTGTCTTCATCGCTTTACTCTCTCCCTCGCCTCCTTCTCCCTTTGTCTCTCTGTTTAATGGACACAAACACAAAGGCATAAACAGTCATTTACACAGCGGTGTGTTACATCTAAAGATTAAATACTATACATACATAAACCAGTGCTATTGTTTATCTTGCTGTTTCCTATGCTAACTGGCAGAAAGCCTATCATTGCACTGCTGTGTGTCAGTGTGTGTGTGCGCGTGCGCTTGCATTTGCATGCTAGGGCTCAGTATGCCGGTAGTCAAAATAAAACGGCAGTAAGGGGAGTAATATTTGGCAAGCACAGCTGCACTTGTGTTGCATCCCTGCCCCCTTGCCTGTCTTTGAATTAATTCTTCAGCCCTCTTTTCTTCCACTTCAGTGCTGACTTTGAGTTGCCCACCGGAGAGAGAAGAATGCGTCAGGTAATCACTAATTTCTGGAAGATTAAATTAAGGAAAGAGTCTTCCCACATTTGGTATATAGTTTTGGAATGGTTTCTACTTTAATTTCCTGCTGTATTGCCTTTATTTACTCATGCGCCGTACATCTGTTGATGTCTGGTTTCTTCTTAACCTCGGGCTGTATCCCAGAACCTGCCATGTCCTAAGCTACCTGTCCCACGTCCTTCTCTGCTTGCTGCCATCACCTCCAATGCCCTAACTACTTCTTACCCATTTCCTTTCTTACTTCATTCTTCTCTCTCTGTTTTCCTATCTTAGTCCCTGCCCCAGGCCACCCCACTTCTCCAGGCTCATCCTGCCTTTTGGGATAAAGAGAATACAGAGGATCAGTTCTGCTCAGTGACCTTTGGAGGTGGCCTTCAATCTAAAGGTATGGCAGGGGAGGCAGAGCTTAGAGAGATTTACTGGGGCTACCTGTGTGAGAGAAGAGATTTCTCAACTTGCCCGTTCTCTGAAGGCCAAGAGAGAAGAGAAGAGAAGAGAAGAGAAGAGAAGGTGATTTTGAAATACAGACAACATGAAGGCTGGGGAAGATGGGAGTCGATAAGAGGGAAAGAATGGCAAGGAGAGGAGAAGAGCCTGCTGGTCACAGTGGGGCAGCGGTCATTTGTAGCACAACTGGATGCCCTGACCACTGAGAGAAGATGGCAGATGCATAGATACAGTATAGGATTAGAGAGATACATGGGGAGAGAGAGCATACCATGAAAGGAATAAAAACATGAATATACTTAAAAGAAATGCTGTGAGAGGAACCAGGAAGATGAAGAAAGAAGTAAGCTCTTCTTGGTTTATATCGGTACGAAGGGAGCCATATAGCATCGTTACATCTGCATCATGTACATATTGGTTTATTAGAAATGAAAATGGACACGTTTACCTACCACTGGGGCATTTGAAGGTTAAACCTGAAGAAATCATATTG
Organism: Rhamphochromis longiceps; assembly: GCF_057381845.1. Classification (NCBI taxonomy): domain Eukaryota; kingdom Metazoa; phylum Chordata; class Actinopteri; order Cichliformes; family Cichlidae; genus Rhamphochromis; species Rhamphochromis longiceps. Next base: position 27,393,977 of record NC_140558.1, read on the forward strand.
CGTGATGTATATATATGTGTATGTGTGTGCGCGCGTGTATGTGTGTGTACAAAACTGTCCCACGAGGGGTCCCCTTGCAGGTGGCTTTTAATTTTGGTCCAATTTGCATATATCCAATCAGGTAGAGTAATTGGGAGTGTGTGAGATAGGAGACACACACAGACACACACACACACACACACACACACACAGACACACACAGAGGGCGTTGGTCTGTCCCAGGATGCAGCAAAAATGTGTTGCAGACGAGCTGATGACACTGATAATTGTGACACTGAGTGATGGCTCTAATCAGCAAAAGTATCTTCCAAATCAATTGACCCCCCCCCCCCCCCCCCCCCGTCTCTCCCAGCTTTCAAAATAACTCCTTGTCCTCACATGAAAGGCGACCACATTGGAGAGGAGCATGAATAGCCTGAATCACAATTATTGACCTTGACAGGCAGCGGTAGACAAAGCACAGCAATAAGTAACACCTGTCAGCTGATTTCAAACAGGCGTTGCCGAAAGAGGCGAAACTGCAGCCTTTACTGAATTACTGTGGATATTCATTTTATGGTTAGTATTCATAATTAATCAGAAATTTGGAATGAATTTCCTCAGCTCTGCTCATTGTTTTACTAACGCTGTCAGTGCATTTTAGTAAGAAATAAGCAAACCATACAGCGTGCCAGTTCCATGCTGTGGCTGCCTTGTGGAAGCTACATATTTTGAATTCTTTGATGTAATGAATTTCTTGTGTCTCTGTTGGTTTTCTAAAGCTAAATAGTGCTTTTAAAGCTGAAAGAATGTTTTTTTAAAAAGTTGACATCAAACAGTTTTGAACTTGTGGCATTTGCAGTTTTGACACGGTGGTAAAAATAACATTAAAATGACTTAGATGAGCTAGCTTGCATCTGGTTTTACATCAGTTTGGTGAGACAAATTGAATGCACGCTCCCCTGGAGAAAATTTAGGATCATTATGTATCATGTATATATGTATATATATATATATACACATGTATGCATTAAGGTGTGTCCTAGCAGTGCAATTGTTAATATATTTGCCTAACATGTGAAAAATCCATGGTTTGAGAGCAGGAGGAGACAGAAAATAAGTTTTATGTTGTTTATTAACACAAGTGGCCTCTTTCACATTTTTTCTTATAGGCTACAGCATGAAGTTGTGCCCCATTTGACTTAAGTACTATTAATCATACAATGCTCAGCACTACTAAATGAGAGCATGGGCAGGATCACTGCTGGAATGTAAGTTGGTGCATTGACTCAAAGGGCTTTTAAGTGCAGTTTTAATTGTTGTTTTTTAGTATTTATATTGTATGCTGTTTTCTTCTACTACTACACTGTATTTTGTATGTAAATATACTTTGTATTTCAGTGTCGCTATAACAGCTTATCTCCCTCCAACTCACCCTATCACACCAACCTTCTGCATGTCCTTCTTCACAACATGAACCTCCTCTGAGGTCTTCCACCTATGTGGCAGCTTCATCTTCAGCATCCTTTGTCCATTATATCCACTATCCCTCCTCTGCACAAGCCCAAACCATCTCAGCCTCGAACTTTATCATCCTTTGTACTGCATAAGATTTATTTTATTGCTTTAGTTACTCACTGTTCTGCAGATTTCAAGTATAAACTACATATACATTGTACTGCATTATTATAGCTACAGTACCTGTAGCAGAAACTGTAATTAAAAAAAAATATATATATATATATTTTTATGAGGTTATTCTGTATAAAATGTTGTTTAAAAAGTGGAATGCCACTATTATGTGTTAAATATTCATTTTTTGCCTTTAATATACAGGACACTGGTGAGCTGGTAACACATGGATAGAGTAATGGTAAATAGTAAATGGACTGGTTCTTATATAGCGCTACTCTTCTGAGCACTCAAAGTGCTTGTGTGTATTCACCCACTGACACCCATTTGTACAAGCACATTGCTCTAAGTGCTTCACACACATTCATACTCTGATGGATGCATCAGAGAGTAATTTGGGGTTAATATCTTGGATATTTGGCATGCAGACTGGGGGAAGCCAGGAATCGAACCACCAACCTTCCGATCAGTAGATGACCTGCTCTACCGCCTGAGCTACAGCCACCCCAATAGAGAGTCATGCAGGAAATAGTCAAGGGTGGACTCAAACCCAGGTGAGGTAGAACAGTGCCTGTGAAGTGTCATACATCTGGGGCACATGACTTCACACCAGCGTGTGTGAATATCCTGAACATTGTTTTATAAGTCACTTCTCTGCCGTTTATTTCTGATCAAATATTCAAATTTTCCTTTAGCCGCAGGTGCATTGTTCTTGTTCCCCCATCACCACCTCACTCTGTGCTGCGTCATTTAGAAGCTCCTGTGTATGGTAATAATTAAGCTAACACCATTTCTATATAGTGGGTCTCAATCATGCTGATAAAAATGTGAGCAGTTTTAGCTTATTATTTTTTTCTGCAGATGTACAACGAAATGTTAATGTCAGGGGTATAAGAACTGGTAAAATAAGGAGAAACAGTGACTTTTCTGTAAGTTTGGAATTGAAGTATGGAATTGGAAATGATCAGGAGTAGAAGCACATTTGATTCTTCCACACTGCTATTTCCCAAAATGACAACAGCTTTGGAAATGAAACTAAATATGATTAGCCAGAAAAGGCACATTTATACTTAAAGAAGCATTTCATCACTTACTGATCTCTTATTTTCCTCTTTGTCTTACATCTTTCAGATCATTAAAAAATTAATAATACTAGAAGATAAAACTAAAAAAAAATGTATATAGAAAATGCAGTTTTAAAATAATGTTTTATTTTAGCAAGGTGAAAAAAAACTAATTGCCTCTACACCCCCTAAGCATCATCTCTGGAGAGATTTAACTCTATTTAGCCCTTTTTATGAATTTAAACACTTGTAAAATCCTAATAAGCAAAATGCAGATAAATCTGAAAACACACTGATTACTGTGCGAACTATGTGCTATATAATAGGAAACAAAATCAAGACACTTCTGTTGCCACAAGGTAGACACAGACAAACGGTGATAATTAACTCTTGTGTCTGAGACACAATTTAACTGTTTGTGTGCACTGGAAATACATGTTAATTTGAAAAAAACAAACTATGAAATATGTGATGACATTTTTAGGACTATTTACATGCACAGAAATACTAATACTATTTGTCCTATCTGTGTGGTTCAACTGAGGTTTCCTTCTCTGCAGGCATGCTGAAAATGCGGCTGGAATGACAGCTAATTTTGGAAAAGAGTGACAGAGTTTGTGGATTGTAATACTCTGGAGAAGCCTAATCAAAAGGAGAAGGGCCGGCTTGAGAAGAGAGAAACACTGAGAAAACCAATAATTACCAACAGGCAGGCAAATGGGCCATCTAGGCACACAACCACTTAATTGATAGTTAGATTTTTCTGTGGAAAGGCACAAAAGCATCAGAGATAATTTCTTAATGGGGGCCTATTAAGTCTGAAGATCTGGCATTTAGGGCTCACATGGAGGCAAACACAAATACAAGGACCACACACGCACGTACAAATTCACACCGGCAGACACACACAGAGCAGAGAGCTCACCAATGCATAGTGTGGCTGTACTCTATCCACTCACACTCACAGATCTCTCGCTATCGCAAGATAGTCAATAGATACAATACCTTTGTTTCTCTGTTTAGTTTTTTTGGTTTTGATTGTTTTAGGGGGTTTCTTTGGCTAGACTCCCACTTTGTACTGCTTTAAAAAGAAGCTCATTATAACAATAATAATAATAAGTAATTTCATGCTTAAGTGTGAATAGATAAAATAGAACAAAAAATATTTGTTTAAAGTTTTCTTGTCTCCAGAAACTTTTTTCACTTCTTTATTAAATTTGCAACATTTTTGCAGTGCTGTGTGAGCTCAGTAAACCCACCTGCGAGTGCTGACTACACTTAAATGCTGATATAAGGACAGAGGTCCCTCTGCACCAACATGACATGCTGCCAGGCACAAGCACAGACAGACCTCAGTCGTTTTGGCCTTTTCCTTAATAAGTGCCTTTTGTGTATGACAGGGTTTTGGGGTTTTTTCAGTTCCTATTTTATAATTTTATATTTTAATTGTACATTTGGCCTGAGGCATCTATTCCCAATTAAAAGCACGCAATCCCCAACAATTGTATTTTTTTTTTATAATTCTGCTAATTCACACGCCCTGGGCCATCACAACCCAGAGGATCACATTGCAGACCTGCTTTCACTGGTGACAGCAAGGAAAAGGTAGTGTGGCCCCAGTCATGTTCATCTTTGTCACATTACAGTTCATATTACTATATGTGAATACAGCCAACCAAATGTTAGCAATAACAGCCTACCATTAGCTTATAAAAAGGCAAGCTAGTCTTAAAATGTACAACACAAGGTGATCACAAGTAAAAACTACTTGCTTAAAATATCCCCTTGGAATGGCTTAGGTCCTACCTCTCCGAGAGGACTTTTTCCGATTTTATTTCTTCCCCAGCTCCTTTTACTTGTGGTGTCCCGCAGGGTTCCGTATTAGGCCCAATTCATTTTTCAATCTACATGTTGCCCCTAGGCCTAATCTGTAGGAAGCATAACATCTGCTTTCACTCATATGCCGACGACTAGGGATGGGTATCGAAACCCGGTTCTTGTTGAGAACCGGTTCCCACTGTTTCAATTCCGTGGAATCGTTTGCCATTTTTGCAAACGATTCCATTATCGATTCCAGTCGCCCCGAATGACGTCACCGCGTTGCGGAGCGTCATTTACCTGGCTGGAAACACGGCGCCAGCGGCTCAAATGCTCAAAAGCTTGGTTATACTTTACGAGAACGGATGACAACAGGGCAACTTGCAATACTTGCAAAGTAGATATTTCATTTAAGGGAGGAAACACTACGAATATGCAAAAGCATTTGCTCACAAAACACGTGATAACCTTAAATGAATGTCGTGTTTTTAATTCCGCTCCGGACTCGTGAATCTCAACCCAGCAGCAGCGGTAACGTTTGCACGTCCTCTCCCGTTAATGCGGCAGGTAAATAATCAACTAACAGTGCATATTATGTTAGCGCGATCTGCCTTATTACAAAACCTGCCATTACTGTGCATTTAGGTGACCATGATGAGAGAGACAGACAGAATCTGGCTGGCTCAGATGCTGGCAGTTGTCGCTGCAGTCTACCGGTAGCGTCTCCTTTCAGGCCAGGATAGACGAATGTCACCGAGCAGTGACTAAGTTTGTGGTAAAAGGCTTGCACCCATTTGCCACAGCAGATGCCCCGATTTCACTTTGGTAAGTGAATGTGTTTAATTGTAGGCAGGGACATTACTGGATATTCTTGTGTAATTGCTACAGAATAATTTATGTTACACTTTGTTATTGCTACAGGAGAATATTTATTTTATTATTTTACATTTACATTTTTTTTCCTGGGGACCCTGTGACACCCCATTGAAGAGCCGTAGGCTGGATCTCTTAACTCATTCACTGCCATTGACGTCTATAGCCGTCAATGGCAGTGAATGAGTCAATGGGTTTAACTCATTCACTGCCAATGGCTGGCAGTGAATGAGTTAAGATCTCACTGTTGGGTTTGTAAGGCCATGCTACTCCTAAATTTCTATCTTGTTCAAAGAGAAGATAAAAAACAAAGTTCTAAGCTAATCGACCTTAGTGTTCTCCTTTTTTAAAAATAAGAATCGATAAGCGAATCGATAAAGAATCGAATCGTTAAACAGAATCGAAAATGGAATCGGAATCGTTAAAATCTTATCAATACCCATCCCTACCGACGACACCCAGATTTATCTACGGTTTAATAGAAACACCTAGAAACATGGAATCACTAGTCAAATGTCTTGACGAAGTTAAAACCTGGATGGCCTCAAATTTTCTTACGTTCAACGAGGATAAAACTGAGGTAATTATTTTTGGACCGAGCTGTTATTTCAATGCCCCAGATTTGGACTTATGCAACCTAACATGTGCTGTTAAAACACATGTAAAAAACCTGGGGGTTTTCTTGGATAGCAAACTTACATTCGAGAAACAAATTAATTCAGTTGTCCAGCGGTCTTTTTTTAAATTAAGACTCCTATCCAAAGTGAGATCTTTTTTATCTTTTAGAAACTTGGAACGAGTAATTCATGTGTTTGTTTTATCTCAACTGGATTACTGCAATTCACTGTATGTGGGTGTCAGTCAGTCCAGCTTGGCCCGGCTCCAACTTGTACAGAATGCTGCAGCTCGCCTTTTGACTCATTTGAAGAAACACCAACATATTACTCCGGTGCTTGTTTCCTTTCATTGGCTTCCAGTGTGCTTTAGAATTTAATTCAAAATCTTACTTTTGACTTATAAAGTGCTAATTGGTCAGGCACAGGACTATTTGTCTGACCTATTGCAGCTCTACACACCCTCTAGAGCCCTTCGATCAAGCGATCACCTGCTCCTTACCTTACATAAGTCTAGGATGGTTCATAGAGGAGATCGGGCATTTGCGGTTGTGGCACCGAAAATGTGGAATGATCTACCTCTCCACATTAGAAAGGCCCCAACTCTTTTTAAATCGCATCTTAAAACATATTCTTTTACTCTGGCTTTCAAAACTGTATGAGAGTTACCAATTCTTTTATCCTTATTTTCTTTTCATTTTCTTACCTGTTGTTGTTGTCAATGTCATTGTTTAACTGTTACTCTGTACAGCACTTTGGTCAGCTCCCTGTTGTTATTAAACATGCTTTATAAATAAATAAATGAAATGAAATCATTATTATCATGGAAATATGTGGATGTCAGAAAAAAACTTTATATAAAAGAATCCACCAGTGCTCGTGTAAATGGAGTAAGTTGTACAAATGTACATACCACTTAGAAATATCAGCTGCTATCAGCTATAGACCCAGCTGTGATGAACATACCTGCTATACAGGTGTGTATGAGCATGTGGTAGACTGTTGCAGTAATGTCCTTTTGCGCTTGTTCCTCCGGAAAGAAAATAAAGAGTGCCAATTGCTATAATGTAGTGTAGCCCCAACACTGTGAAAGGAAAATAACTCTCTCTCTCTCTCACACACACGCACACACACACACACACACACACACACACACACACACACACACACACACACACACACACACACACACACGCCTGTCCAGCTTTGCAGCTGCACTTGGTCAGTGCAGCAGCCAGAGTAAAATTACACTTGAGGACATAATCTTGACACAACACTGTGTTATCTCAGGCTGCCGTGATGTCGATTCAGCTACAGGAACAGCAGTACACAAGACTGAATGTGGGAGGAAATGAAGTGTGATGGGCCTTTGTTATACTTCAGTGTGTGTGGAAATGTCTCAGAACATGTTGAGAGAGAAAGAAAAAAAAAACAGTTTCTGCCCTTAATTTAGTTTGGCACAAAAATATAGAGAGCCTGAAATGAAAGGGAATATAGGACAATTTTAGCTTAGATTTCAAAAAGAAAAAAAAAAAGCTTGGCTGCAGGATGAAAATTGTTGGCATTTTTGTGACTCAAACATCAGTCCGCCTTGTCTCTTACTGTACCCCATCAGCAGGCTTGTCAATTGTGACAAATTCTTTCACATGAGGATGCCTGATGCACAGATGATATATTTTAGGAGCTCTCTAAGCCAGCTAGCTAACTTCTCTGCTATGCACCAGCAGGGAGTAATCTCTTGCGAAAACATTTATCTTTGAGGAATCACGCTTAATCATCTCCATGGTGTTGCGCAGCTCAGCATCGGAGGAGTTAGGTGGTTTGGATTAGGCCCTCCTGCTGTGTTCGAGTCTTATCACAGCCTCCACACTTTATCCAGCTACAAGTTGATGGTCTTAGCCAAAGACTCCTCGCAGAGAACGAGCCCAGGGTCGAACTCATTGCTTTTTTTGTCAAGTGACAATAAGTGTCTGTGGCTTTAAGCAAGACAATACATCAATCTCATAAGGCTCTAACCTCAGCAGTCTGTTTGAAGCTGTTTTATTTATGGACACAGCTATTGATACTAGTGATTTTTTTTTTTACCTGAGTGAGGCTACGAGCACTGACAGCTTCTGCTTACACATGAGCAATGCTGTTGTCAGGTAGGTGTACTTGCTTTCCAACTATAGCAGACGTTTACGCTTAACCACAGAATGAGAAAAGAAAGCTGAATCTTTTCAAGCCACAGAATCGATTTCCTTTCCTCAAACAAAATGAGGTTTAACTTTATTTATAAAAAAGGTTTTAAAGATATATATAATACTGCCTTGACTAAAGGACACTGTTTCTGTGATAGCTTAAAATATTTAAATAAACCCTGACGCACTATATGAAGTGGCAGCAGCCAACAGTTTAGCCTATCACTCATCTTGGTATTAAATACTCCTTTTGTTTGTTGTTATCTACTGGAACAGCAGAGATGGCAGTGACAAATGAGGTAGTGGATAAGCAAATCTTGCAAAGCTACTATACTGAGGCGAGCAGCTAAAATTCTCCTCTTTTATTGATGACATATATCAGACCTGCTTTAATATCGCATTTCTTTAGTCAAATAACGCTGTTGTAAGTCTGTGTTCACTAACAATAAGCTGTGCCTGCCTGTAAAATGCTGGGTCACCTATTTTATTTAATTTTGCTTCCCTGGGGCTTCACCGGTATCAGCTGTAAGTTGTTACATAGTAACACATAACTTTCATGAAATCAGGTGTCTGCAATGCAGCGCCGTGACACGTTACTGTCGTACTGACACTAAAGTCCCTAAATTAAAGCAATGAAGCTGTTCCTCACATTTTGAAATTATCACCTGACCTGAACTCATAAAGGAGATTGGATAAAGATGGCAATCCAGTCTGTGACTTCTGCGGGATGGAGATGACAAATTACTTCAAATTCATTGGCCCAACGGACAGAAACACTATACAGCACTGCAAACATCCCTTCAAATCTCTCCAAGCACCTGCGAAAGGAAAATGTTAAACAATGCAAACAGCAATGCCTAACCAGGCAGACGAAACTTGATTTTCAGCAGGTAGCATGAGCACAGCTCAGCAGACCTTTAGCGCTGTAGATGAAATGTTCATAAGGGTTCCTGTTTTTGCAAACATGGCGACATAATTAAGGTAAAACTAAATCAGTGAATGCATTCAGTACACTAATGTGCACATTCTGAAACAGAATGCAACATAAACAGTTGCATGGTTAATTTCATACAGTATGACCTTCTTTTAATAAACATTAATTATTGTGCAAAAAAAAAAAACAGCAATTTATTTGCTTATTTGAAATATTCAATTATAACATTTTATTAAGTTTGCAGACTTGAATTAGGCCTTGGGGCTTTGTTGCACACGTGTTCCCGCATTGAACGACCGCCGCTGATTAACACGCATTTAAAGGGTAATTTGTGAGGGCACAGCCAAGTTGCCGACTTGTATTTTCTTCCTAACACCTTATCACTTCTCATCATGCTTTTTATAGAGAGAAAATGGCCACCGCTGGAAGCAAACATGTCAGGGAATCTTGCGGAGAGGTTAATGATGGGCTGGCTGTCGTTCCCGAGGCAGAGATGGCGATAGGTCGTACACAAATATACGTGGTGACCACACTCGCTCTCATGGACGCACACATGCAAGGATGGATGTCAGGGGAGTGAGTGATGCGTGTTACTGTGAGTGTTTCTGACAAGCCCGAGCAGTCAGAAACTGCTTCTGGTCTGCTGATGAGTGTGTCTGGTAGTCTTCGACAAAACACCACCTCCTAGCTTGGTATTTCCCTAGAAGCACTCAAGCTTTGGGCTTCAACAGTATACGTCCTAGTAATTGCCCTTTCATTGCTCTTCAAAGTGTATATCAGTGCAAATGCATGTTTCGATATGTGCGTGTGTATTACTGAGGGCCCGCCGCATGTATCGAGGGGATAATTATTCTCTCATTTGTCTGCAGCAAGCTGCCCACACAGTCTCTCTTGTCTCCTGACATTTACCTTTTTGACTTTAATGTTAGTTTTCCTATACCTGCCCAATTTATGCCCAAATTAATCAATCGATCTCTCTTCCATCAGTCTACCTGTTTGTCCTCTTTCCCTTACCATTGCCTCTTGCCACCACCACTCTCCCTTACTCCCACATCTTCATCTCTCTGCTGCTGTTAGGCAGCTATGTGTGTGTACTGTATGTGTGTGTGGTGTGCCTGCATGTGTGTGGGGTTGTCCACATGTCTGCAGAGTGGATGGAGCCCAGCTGTCGGAGCTGTCAATCACTTTGCCAGAAGATGAAATCAGGATGTTCAGAGGACACACAGCACCTATCTGGCACTCTGCAGATAAGAGTGCTGCAAGCACAGGTGTGTGTGTGTGAGAGTGGGCACATAGTTATCGATTTATGTGTGCATGCACGTGGAGACTGTGAGCCGTGTATGGTAGGTCAGGAGTATTTGTAAGTACAGTATGTGCCTGAGTGTGTTGTTAGTCCCCGATCTGTAATATCATAGATAAATCAAAGTTTAGGATGCGAAAGTCTAAACTAACGCAATAGCACGCGTTTAGCAAGAAGGGAATTTGGCTCATTTGCATTCTCTCAGTCTTTTAATTACTTAACTGTGCTTACCAAGAGCTTTGTAATATTATGTAGCGTTTTCTCACTCAGTATATTAACCAGCTCTACAGAAAATGACATTGATTTTCCCTTTTATGTACCAAGATGATTATGTATATATATATGTGTGTGTATATATATATATATATATATATATATATATATATATATATATATATATAGAGTTCAGGGTTTTATAGAGGGCAGGTGGAGTGCCGCTGGTTGTTGAGTGATAACCCTAAAATTAAAACTCTTTAAAAAAAAAAAAAAAAAAAGATCAAAGAAGAACAATGGGCAATGTTTACTGTGTGGTTAAAATTAATTAAACTGGCCAATATGCACCTTGTCAGCTAAAACAATGAAGGTTTCCTAGCTAGATTTTGGAGCAAGGTCCCCTGCATGACACGGCTTGAAAATCAGCTATTAAGAGCTGTTATCATGCCAGCTTGTATTGTGCATTAATTGCGCGTATTACCATATTTCCAAACAAAGTAACAATTAATCACAGTGCTGCAAACCGACTGCCTAACATTGCATCTGGCATTCGGGTGCCCCCACGGGGTCCGTGGCCTTGAGCTTGTCGCCGGTTTTGTTCTGTTGGTAATGCGGTCTGGGTGAGATACTATGAACGAATTGTAAATGCACCTCATCAACAATATGCTTTCATCATTTTTTAATCTAAATGTAATTTGATTTAACGAGGGATTTTCCTCTTCATCTACTCAGATGATGAATGGTGTTACATGTGGCTCTTTTTCAGGAATACTTTATGTAAACATTTCTCCGAGCAGCTCCATAAAATATCCCTCATATTCATTAATCAAGTTTAGCGTGTGTTACCGACTGACAAACAAGCAAACGGACGCATTGGAGCATACGCATAACCTGTCTCTGACTAGCACTAGTAATGGGAGTTTACAGTGAGAGAAAAAGAAACAACCTTGGGCCTGTCCTTTAACAACAAGGCTTGTTATTCGCAGAATGAAAGTGAGCTACTATTCTGAGGTGTCACAATACACAATTTATTCAGTGCTTACACCTGAAAATGTAAAAGAACCGATGCAAGGAAAAAAAGGGTGTCCTGTGTGAGCTTTATATTTAGAGCAACACTGCCTCACTGAGTTAGCAAACTGTAGCTGTGAAGAAGTTCTCAGGCGTCGCATTGCCACTTCAGGGTCAAACATTCCAGTATTTCACTGGAAACATGATGCATATCTGTAACACTTTAGAGAGATTAACTAAAATCCAGATGTGACCTCAGCCCCTTACTTCAAACCCAAAGTGTGTGTGGGCATGTGCTTGCATTCATACAATATGCCCGTGTAATGTCAATCCTCTCTAGTCATCCTACACTTATCCTTCATCCTCTCTGCACCCAGATTTAACTGTGAAACACCCCTCCCTCTATCACCCCAGCCCAATTTACCATCACCCTCCTCACACACTTTCTGAAGCTCAGCGCTTAGTCAGCCCCCCTCCCCTGGATCACGAGTGCAATATTTTCTCTTTCCAAAATGCCTGGGACTTGCCCTCTCTCTCTCCTACTTTGTCTCCAGCTTTCCTAACATTGCCAAACGGTGCCAAATTGAATGGACTTAAAAGAACGAATGAGATCTTTTGAAGAGAAGCATGACATAAACATTGCTATGGATGAGAAGCGAGAAGAGAAGTGGAGGGGTGCACATGCACCCCCTGATGCCTTTCACTTGTCCAATCCCCATATGTGCATATTTCTGTCTCAGCGGAAGCTCCGCTGCGCTTAGATGTTGTGATTTGCATGGATTTGAAGAGGAGATGGGGTGGATTTCCAAGACACTCATGAGTGATTGTGACCATAGAGGCATGCTGGATTAAAACCCTGGGTCTTTGATAAGGAGATGAAGGGAAGCAAGGGAAACGCAGAGGAAAGGTGATTAGAGGCCAAGGTCTGACACTGGCTGTAAAAGTGACACATTTCTGAATGTGATTTACAGCTTAGGCTTCTGAAGTGGGTGATCTGGGAAATCTTGTGCAGACTGATGTGTGGCGATATGTATTATAGTTCTGTTTCCAAATAATGTATGTAAACACATGCAAAGCTTTGGTATGCACATGTACAGGAGGGAAAGCCCAAGATTTGTCAGTTTTCTCATTTTAAATGTTAGCATATGTACAGTATGTACACTAAACTACTTGTGTGACATGGGTTTGCCATGGCAAATATAATTCTGAATATGGAAATGCTTCTTGGTTGCGTCACACTGTGCATTCTTCCTATGTTTTTTCAAGTTGGCTATATCGACGTGGATAACCTGATGAAAATATTAGCTAACTGTCAAGGCTGGAAATAAAAAAAACAAAGGAACACAGGGCCTCAGTCACAAAAGTGAATCTTGTCACACTGAGAAAAAAATTAGCACCCTCCTGTCCACTTCTGTTTTCTCTTCCAGCTAAATACATTATCCAATTTAATACTTGCCTTTCTGGCTCCTTTCGATGTGGAGGAATAGTGACTCTACTATTCAGCTGTCAATCTCCAGCTCCCCTCTTCATTCACTCATGAACAAGACCCAGAGACACTTAAACTCCTCCACTAGACCAACGCATAATTTGTTTAACTTAAACTAAAACGTAAGCTTGGTGAAAACACAGTTGCAGAAAAATAAAAATCAATCTCATACTGTAATGGAGATAAAAACAGAAAATACATACATCATGAAATATATCAAACCATCTTACCATGATGCCTGAGTTTGCATGTGGGAGTTATGACAGAAACAATGTTGTCTGGGGTAATGTACACTTAGAATAATCTTGCAGTACAAACTGATGCTAGATGACAGGGACTGTGTGATTCACAAGGCCTTAATGAAGAGAAAATATTAAGGGTTACGAGTATCTCACCATGTAATCAGCACCCAGGTATTTCTCCTGTAACCAGGGGTCTTGGGCACATCTTTGGGTGATGAAGCAAACTGATCATGTGCTATGCGGTGAAGGCTCTAGTGCATCGATCACAAGTTGCTAAAACTGATTGTAATTACGTGGAACATCACCTTTCTTGTGGGGTACATGAGGATGGGTCGTACCAGATTTGTGTATTCCACCTCACCATAGTTCCACTGTATTGCCGGGAGGCCTTCAACACTCGCATGGGTAATAGTAATAAACCTTGAGGAGATTCCCGATCTGAGCCCAAGTGTTGATCTGCTTTTAGACTCGTGCTAATCATAGTTTGTCCATAATGAACACAATGCTGTAGCACAACAGTGTTTTTTACAACTGCACTTGGCAGCAGGTGTCACCAGTTTGCAGGTTTATGATCAATTTTGTAATTGCACCGTGACATCTGTGGACGTGTGTTTTGGTGACGAGAGGAACTGAGTTGGCAACTGAAAAGCTCTTTGACAGCATTTCAAGGGAAGCTTTTGACATAGAGTCCAAGTGGACCCTGTGTCCCACTGATGGGACTCTATAAGCTGCAGCCATGATGCTGTTGTTGTTTTCTGGTGTGCTAGTGACTCTACACAGCAAAAATGCCAGTGTTGCTTTTTCAGTGTTAGTAGATTTCAACAGAGTTCCGAGTTAGTTCAACACTTAATCGAGTTAAAATAACACATCGGGAGTTGATTCCTGAAAAATGTAAGTGTGGATTTTAGTCGTTACTGCATTTTAACACTGCGGGTGTTAAATTAGACCACACCTTCATTTCCTGTGGAGCTTCGCATTTCAGAATCTTTGGTCGCCATTTTTTCTTGCTGCTGTGGTAAGTTTTATTCGGTTAAATATTAAGTTTTAGATTGATATTAGAACAAGTAACATGATAACTAGTAAAAACACTAAACACCTTTTATTTATTTTCAAATTAAACTTGCTAAATCCTTAGTTCAGGGGTCTCAAACCCACGGCCCATGTCACTCCTACTTGCAGCCTGTGATAAAATTTAATGCAATTTGACCCTTGAAGTGACTTTTTTTTGTCATTTGCCGAAAATGGTTTAATTCGAATGTAATGTGAGCAGAGTATTACAGGCCCTCGTGGGCAGCGTATTCCGTGCTGCAGTGAGAACGTGTGGGACTCCCTCTCCTGATGTGTGTGTTTGAGTGCGAGGGAGGGAGAAAGTATGAGTTGCTACCCGCGAGAAACGGAAGATGAAATAATAACCACTGCAGCCAAAAAGACTGGCTGACGAGCCCAGTTGTAAGTAAGCTGTTTATACTCGAGTGTACACTGTGTTCGCTGACAGTAAAGCTGGTTAGCGGCCACGAGCCCGACGCCGGACCCGACGTATTAGCCAGAATTTCTTTTTTTTTTTTTTAACCACGGTTCAGAGCCGTGGAGCTGGGCTTTGGTTAGTTTGGAGTGAGAAAAAATGCATTCAAGTTTGCGGTTTTGCCTTGTTATATAATATTTGCAATTTTAAAAAACTAACAAGGCACTACATTTTGGGAAATATTTGTGGGTGTTTTCTTTGTATTTTTTTGTACTACTTGAACAAAAGTGGCCCTCCAATGAGGTGACAGTGCCAGCAGTGGCCCATAGCTCATTGAAGTTTGAGACCCTGGCTTAGGTGAACTAGGATGTCTTGATGGAAAGATTTTTACACTAGAGTATACCCCCTACATCTTGTTAATTATGGTAATTTCATATGGTATGCATTTCTGTGACAAGTAGGCATTTTTCTTTTTTTAGATTTTTTATTCATGGTAAAATAAGCATTTTCTAGCCTAAAAATGAATAATAGGTTTATATTAGGGTTTGTTAGAGTGCAGGGAGAGTTTTTATGGCTTAAAGTATATAAAAATAATAAAATAAAAATATGGTTTCTACTAACCACCGCGATAATCAAGAGACTACTGTATTGCAGTGCAGTGCAGTTACGCAGTTTGTAGGTATTAAAAACCAAGGATGTTCTTTCATAACGAAATGAATTTTAGCTCAGTCCAAAGGGACTAGACATGCAAGATATTTTGCGAAGAAATGATGTTCTATGCTTGACCTTATTATATATAGCTTTCTACTCTTGGAAGGTGGCGATATGCTGATTCCTGTCGAGTTTAAGGGAGTGAGCAAATGGGTCAGGGTACCAAAGACAGACGATGCCTACAATTACTCCGAATTTTTGCAGGGAGGTCATTTGAGTGTAGTGATTAAAAGTAACTAAGTAAATTTATTCATATACTATTCATGTAAGTATTGTTTTGATTTACTTGTACTTTACCCAAAGCTTTCACTGCAGTCCAAGGGCAAATACTGTAAGTTTACTTCACTACATTTGTTAGATTTGTATTGTTGATTGTCATTTATGCTTAGAAATATTTACTTATATATGCTTAGAGTTTTGTAATTAGTTGTAGATTGGTAGAGGTTTTGATCCTTGATAGTCTGCAAACTTTGTGTGTATTAGACAGCACTTTGGGAGCATGAGAGGTCATACCGTGTCTTATTGTTTTATGGTAGGATTAACGTAGTTGCGTCTGTTCTAGTCTAAGTGCTCTTTGTTTAGATGAACTGCAGGACTTCCTCACCGTGTTATCTAGGATGAACCATCTAGGGTGAGGGGGAGGCTACCCTCTTCCTGACCAAGGATGTTTGACCCTTTGATCAGCAGTCCACACACACACACACACACACACACACACACACACACACACACACACACACACACACACACACACAGGCAAGGTACTCTTTGTGTGTATGTAGACGTCATATGTTAATGAACTTATGCATATTCATGTAACCTCAATAAAAGAACAGTGGTACGGGAGAACGGACGAGAGCAACTGGGGTCAAGCGAAGGAACGGTGCCTGTCCGGTTCTCTCCCGTGCACGAGAAACATGAAGAAGCTTGCCTACTTGTGTCTTGCTTTGCAGTGTAATTATATTGTCTTCAACGTTCCAGCGGATGGGTTCAAGCTACAAACCTATCATTAATTGGTCCTTCGAGAGCCGGAGCCCTGGAATCGCATTCACCGAGGGGTGGAGGGACACGCTGAAAGACTGACGTCAGCCAGGACGTTCCTGTGGATTCGCGGTCTATCTTTCTCCTCGATGAATGGCGATCGGCGGGATTCGAAGCTGATATTACACGCTAAGCAACGCCAAGTAAGTTTGAAGAGGCCGACTCTATAACCGTGTCGTTGTGCAGTCTCCGCCATTTTGTGAGGCGTTGAGAAGTTCGCTGCTTTGTGGAGCGATAACTGGGTTTGTGTCCCGAAAAAGAGGTTTTGGTTAAATCGCCCAAGGGTCCCAAGCGTCCGGTGAGTGTCCGGTTTTGAAATCGCCCTGGGTGTGTGTCCCGAGCGTCCCTTCATTGGGTTTTGTCGCGCGAGTGGGTGAGCGTCCCACAACTGGGTCAGGGTCCCGAGCGGTCCGGTGTGAGTCCGGAGTAGGCCTATTTTGTGTTGTTGTCATTGTTGTCGTCGTCGTCGTTTTTGTTGTTGTTGTTGTGTGAGTGTGTGCGGAGCAGAACACGTGGTCTGTGACACCGACTGTTGTTGTTATCATGGGTTTCTAAGCAACCAAGAGTGAGTTGGAGGGAGACAGACGTTTGTGCTGGACTTTGCTCCTGGCAGCTGACACAAAATGTTAACTCTTTAGCTTGCCCTGATCGACAACAGCCTGTGTGCCAGACCATAGACGTAATTGAGGTGGATAGTTGTTAAAAGTAATCTACATTAAGCTTGTGGTTGCTTAAATTCAGTACAATGACATGTGAGGTGAAGTGATATAGGTAAATATTTAAACTAATGAAGTGCATAGAGGCACTTGACCTGTGTGAAAGACTGTCGTCTTGTTATGAGCCATTGTTGAGATATGGAGCACACCTGTGAAAACAACTAATATGCTGAACCCTGTATGAAACATCTAAAAGTACATGATGGAGAAGCTGTATTGAATATGAAAGTGTAAGACTTTGCCGCTGTGGGCAGAGCATGCAACTACTGTGTGATGTTGCGTTGCAGTTTTTTTTTCTGAGCTGATGAGCAAGCTACACATTATCAGATCAAGAGCTGTCTGGGAACTACTCAAAGAGAGGGAAACAGAGAGTGTGCAGCGTTCCCGTGAGCAGTTTTCCTGCACCTTGACTCGTGTGTGTGTGTAGCATCAGCATCATGTTTTTGTTTATTTGTTTTGTTGGGTTAAAAATAATTTAATAAACTGGTGATTATATTTATGGATCACCATGGTATCATCGGCCATGTGATTTATTTATGCAAATGAAAAAGAGGAAGAATTTATATTGTAGATGAAAAATAAATCATAGGGAAAAGGTTTTGTGTTGATCAGCCAAAAACAACCACGATTTTATTTTTTGCTTTTAAGAAAGGATTGTTCACAAAAACAGAGAGAGAGATGTGTGTTGATTAAGCAGCGATGATAATAATGAAAATGTCTTAGTTTGTCACTTTCAGGTGAAAAGCA
Organism: Rhamphochromis longiceps; assembly: GCF_057381845.1. Taxonomy (NCBI): domain Eukaryota; kingdom Metazoa; phylum Chordata; class Actinopteri; order Cichliformes; family Cichlidae; genus Rhamphochromis; species Rhamphochromis longiceps. The sequence goes on from NC_140558.1 coordinate 27,411,997, forward strand.
GACCTGAATCAATTTTCCACATGCAGCAGTTGGAAGAAAGTTATATTTCAACATCATTGGAAACATGCAGGCCAAGTTTCTGGCTGACTTATTTACAGTGCCATGTGTTTCTCAACCTCACAAGCAAGCTCTCACTCCTCCCTGAAGACAAGGAATGCAGCAATAACATGGCAGATAAAGAGACAGCAGCAAGTCCTGAGCACAAAAAGTCCCAGCAAAGCAGCAGCAGTGTGGACAAACAGCATCAGAGAAGAAGAGCAAACCCATCATCCTGACTGATCGGATGGATGGCACTGTGTCTACAACAAGCTGAAACTTCACTGTGCATGTGAAGAAAACGTTTGAGGAGAACTGAGGAGACTGTTGGAGTTTGACATTTGCCACCTGTGGAGTAAAATGGCAAGAAGAGACAGTGGAATACAGGACAAAGCTGAAGGAGAACTGCCGGCTGTTGGACTGTTGAAGTGGGAGAGGACAACAGAGTGAGAAGACTAGGTGAGAACACATAGGAATTATTTAATGTGGGAAATCAAAATTTGGGTTAGCAAACCTGGGAAAAACAAAACTGACTGCTTAAGTTGGAAAATTGTGAAGGAGTCTGAAACACTGCAAAAATAGAAACATATACAAAATCACACACACAAGCACAACATGCATTAACCCTACTAACACAAACACAAGAGAGCTTATGAAGATTAGACAACATCTTAAGCGTGTGAGTCTGTTTATCATCTTGTCCAAAGTCACCTCGTGTGATGCAAAAACCAGTGGACTCATAGCACATTAGTTAAGAAGTGATCAAATAATAGCAGAGAAGTGTGTAGGAAAGGCAGAGAACATGCTCTGTTGGATATGCAGCTCCACAGACATGCATTAAACCTGCCTAATAACAAACACACATGCAATGAAAATTAGCTTGTTATCTTTCATCAGTGCTAAAATAGTGTCAATTTAGCAGACACTTGTTATTAAATACTGAATTTATCCAATGCAAAAAAATTGACTCTCCAGGTTGCAGGACAACAGTTTAACCTTTGATTCTGGTTTGACCACCAACTAGTGATCAGATAATAAATTTAGTGTTAATATAGTAAATTGGGAGAAGCTTCCTGCTTGATTGATGCAGCACAAGTTTACTACTAAATTTACTGTATGAGGGAAATTCTCTTTTAGTGATAACATTTTGAACATGCATTTCTGTTGTCCTGTCAACTTAGTGGGTTAATAGCCGATATGCAAATTATTTGATTGGTTTTTAGATTAATGAAAGGTGACTGAATTCTAGCACGAGTGAATGGGATGTGTTGGAGTTTGTTAGAGTGGAGACTCTAAAACACTGAGTTTCCTGTTTTGATGTGCGAGTGAATCCTGTATTTAGATACACAACTCTGAATACGTCAGAACAAACTTCTTTTGTGAAGTGCATGACAGCATGTCACATGTTTTATGATGAAGGGAAAAAGGAAAAATTGAATAAAATAGATCTGTGGCCTAAATGAGTGAAGAGCACAGACCTGGTGATTAAACTCATAGTTATGTGGTATGGTGTGTTGTGCAGCTGATGGTTGGTTTGGAGTGAATCTAGCTGATGATTCTTCTCCTGTTGTGAAGTTGATGAGGAGTTTGTGTCATGACTTAACAAGGCCTTTTTATTTTGATACTTTCACAGTGCACTGAAAGTTTGGTTTGATAATCTCTGTTATTTTTTATTTTTCATTTTTGAACAAGCACTGATTTTTGCTTGTGAATTTCTTTTCTTTGAGCAGATCTGCAATGCAAGTCGGGAATTAAAAGCGTTACACGTCGTCAAGACAATTGTTGCAAGTGAGTTTCTCCACATTTAAAATGGGCTCAGGAGAAAGCCACTTATTTGGGACAATTAGGAAATGAGAGTCCCCCCCAAAAAGGATTCAACGAGGAAATCCAGTCTAAATTATTTTTCTTTTTGAAATAACGTCGTTTTGCTGAGCGTGGAAACGAATGCGATGAGAATTTCCACAATTAGCAAAAGAAGGAACCACTGAGTGAATGAGTAAGAATTTTAAAATAACTGACTGACTGAACATGATTGTGTGAAGTTAACCCCCACCTGACAAAGGTGCAGATGAACCCATGTGTTTCCTTTTACAGGAGCAGAAAGATGACAGCAACACTCGAGGTTGCATGATGATTTAACCTTTTAAATGCCATTTTCTGTGTCTGTGCATTTATCAGGTGTGTTATTCATAGGCTTGTGTTGCTCACAGAGATAACTGTGACAAAGTATGCATACGCCTGCGCAAGCGCTAATATTTGCATTTTCTTTTCTTACAGCATGCCAGTTCTTCATGTGAATTGATGATGCGATTTATACCAGGACAACTGGTTGATGTTTTTTCCTACTACAGGATTTCTGGGTTTATGTGTGAGGAAAACTGTGTTTACAGGTTATGAGTGGTGATGCTGTTGCATTGTGTTGATGGGAAAATGTGAAGGTTACTTTGATAATGTGAATAACATGTGTGAAATTTCCTGTGTTGAGAACTGGTGTTACTTCTTTCCACAGCTATAGATGGCTAACTTTATGGTCTTTTTATGGCACCTCTGGAACCTGTCGATCTGCGTCTGACCACCAATAGTCACTGTGTTGCTAATGTTTGTTTTTCTATGACTGCGTGTAGAGGATTCGGCAGAAGCGGACAAGTGACATGAGGAAAAACAAATAAGAGATGCAGTGTTTATGGGATAGTTTAATATGGGCTCATTTGCTGGCCACTTTTGAGCCCATAGTAATATATAAGTGGAGTGACTTTGCTTAAGAGCAGTCACCGATTACATTAATGTTGCCTGAGTACATGGGATGATCCATGTCTGAGGCGACTTATGAAAATAATTGTAGTTTACTGATTTGAGAAAACCTGCACATGACACTTGTCTTGCTGATGTTGAATGCTTATTGTTCTTATGATACAATTGTTTATAGGTGTGAAGTTTGATTTCATTTCCAGATCTTGTTTACCAGGCCATGATGGTGTGTATGTAGGCTCCTGGCGGAGCCAGTTTTTATTATGCAAATTTAATATACAAAACACACTAACATCTTTTATTGCAGGATTATAAGTCCAGGGTGGTGCTGCTCCAGAGGAGCAGATGCCCTGATGTTACCTGGGATATGATCTATTTAACTTTTTCTTTAAGACAGGAATCTGGTTTTGGTGAGTTGACTCATGGGAGTGTCCATGAGTCAAGAGGAGGGATCCAGGATTAATATGAAACAATGAATTAACATTAAAATTTGTTTTATATGATTTTCGCAGCGATCTGTGTGATTAACAATTCATTTACAGGTATTAAACCTATGCAAGTGGTGCACCCATGTTCAGATGAGGCTTTGATGGCCTATAAGTGAAGTTCACTGAACTAAAGAATGTGGTTTGATGATTGTTGACATACTCTCCAAATAGTTTGTCTTCCTAGCAAGGAAATACAGGTGCAGCAGTAATCTCCTGAGAAATCTTCAGAGGCCCAGTGAGAAGCGCATAGCTGACAGGACCAGGCAGTGGTTGAGGTCAAAGGTCAAGCTGGTTGGGGCCCATCATGAGATCAGACCTTGGAGCCACAGCAAGGACCATTTTAACTGCCTGCAAAATAGCGAGAGACCCTCCTGGATTTATCAGAGCCACTGCAAGAGGTCGAGGTCCCAGGAAACCCCGGCACCCTCAAGACAGCACAATAGAGAAATCTCACACTTGGTTGTTTCAGTGGTGAGGGGGGAGTGCTGATTGAGCCCCCGTAGGGTAAGCTCGCACTTCAACCTCCAGCCTCTGATCAACTCTAGGGCAACCAAGTGCGAGGCGTGACGGACCTGTGTGCGACCAGGACCCTCTTGGTTACCTTGACTACGACGCTCATCCTTATAGGACCCCAGCTGGTGCCGGAAACAGCTGAACCAGGAGGAAGGCAGAGGAGATGGACACATGACAACTCTCACCTAAGAGAGACAGATCCAGCAGGCCCAAAATCAGGACTATGCATGACGAGAAGGAGTGCCTGAGAGGATCGTCCACAGGATGGGAGCTGAGGCCAGGAGAGAGGCTTCAGGAGGATCAGAGATCATCTTCAGCACAGCAGACATCACACAGAGAGCTGTGCTACTGAGCTTCCAGGAGATCAAGAGGAGACTTCCCACAGCAAGATGTTAAATAAAATGAAACATTCAATATTGACGCTGAGAAAGACAATTAAGGTGTACGACGTGCTCTGCCTTAAATCTTCAGCAGCGTTGGGATATGAAAACTCGAGGGATGAGGGGAGCGTGCCAAGCTCCATCGACAGCGCAGAAGGAGTTCGAGGATGACGTCATGATTCTGTGAAAAGCACAGGAACCAGAAGCTATGGTGGTGATAACAGCAGTTTCCTATGAACATCACCTAACGCTGTGCCACTGTACTGTGCATACGATGACACTCTGAAGGCTGCTGGGATCATAACAGCAGTAAGATGACGGAACCCAGCACCCTTTCCACAGAGAGCTTTTCTGCAGAGCGTGGACAATTAAGGAGTCATAAATATCCCCCTCACAAGATGAAGGTCTGAAGTCAGGTGATGGGGGCTGGTAAGAGGCCATAAAACTAGAGTGCTGAGAAGTCTGCAGCTTGGAAATAGCTGAGACCCATGTTGACGAACAACAAAACCAACTGGTATGTTTGAATGTCTATTCTACATACATTTGGACTCTGGTCCTATGGACAGTGATGGAAACAACTGGAAGAGACATGACGCCCTGCAGAGCTTAAACCACTCTGCAGAGAGACATGTGATGTGCACACCCGGAGGAAGCACCACCAAGCTGAGATGTTTTTGGAAATGTTATCTTCTTATTTTCACTATTAAATTAACAATTTGTTTGTTTGTGGGATGCAGTTTGCCATGAGATGAGATCAATGAGGAATGGGATAACTGCTAATACATTTGTTAAACTGTGTACCTTTTCAGTAATTTAGGGTGATTTGACATATGCTGAGTATAAAAAGGTTTGCATTGAAACTGTCAGACATGAGGTATTCATACCTGGGAACTTTTCTAGCATAAAGGTCAAAAAGGGGGGAAATGTTAGATTTGTATTGTTGATTGTCATTTATGCTTAGAAATATTTACTTATATATGCTTAGAGTTTTGTAATTAGTTGTAGATTGGTAGAGGTTTTGATCCTTGATAGTCTGCAAACTTTGTGTGTATTAGACAGCACTTTGGGAGCATGAGAGGTCATACCGTGTCTTATTGTTTTATGGTAGGATTAACGTAGTTGCGTCTGTTCTAGTCTAAGTGCTCTTTGTTTAGATGAACTGCAGGACTTCCTCACCGTGTTATCTAGGATGAACCATCTAGGGTGAGGGGGAGGCTACCCTCTTCCTGACCAAGGATGTTTGACCCTTTGATCAGCAGTCCACACACACACACACACACACACACACACACACACACACACACACACACACACACACACACACACACACACACACACACACACACACACACACACACACACACACACACACACTACTCTTTGTGTGTATGTAGACGTCATATGTTAATGAACTTATGCATATTCATGTAACCTCAATAAAAGAACAGTGGTACGGGAGAACGGACGAGAGCAACTGGGGTCAAGCGAAGGAACAGTGCCTGTCCGGTTCTCTCCCGTGCACGAGAAACATGAAGAAGCTTGCCTACTTGTGTCTTGCTTTGCAGTGTAATTATATTGTCTTCAACGTTCCAGCGGATGGGTTCAAGCTACAAACCTATCAACATTAATTGCTAATTTAAATGAATAATTATTTTAGTAATCGAATGAATAAAGAATTTATAAATATTATCAAAGTAAAACTGTGATTTACGGATTTATGAATTATAAATTCATATAGAACTTTATTGATTGTTTCTTTTTTAGTGCTGGTGAAATTCAGTTTGCCAGGTTCTACCAATTTGGTCCTGATGGATTCTGCGGGAGTGGAAGTGGATTCTGACATATTTGATGAACTTTTGAAGTCATCTCAGGTGTCTTTCAGTGTCTTCACTGAAGAATGCAGTGGTAAGAAGTTTAAGCCGTATGTTTCATTTAAAAACGTGTTGTTAAATTTACTAATTTATAGTTGGTGTAATCATGTTTAAATCTATGAGGCTGTCTGTATTGTTAGACAACAGTGTTGCAGGGTCTTCTTCAGAGGCCGCATCTTCATTAGAGTTGTCACCATCACCTGCATCAGGAGGATCATCATCAGGTTCAGACACAACAATAATACTTGAATCTACCAAAGCTCGGAAAAGACAGTTAATTGAAGGACCTCCTGACAGCAACACTGCAAGAAATTTAAGTAATCTTCAGGATATGATATGTTGTAACTTAAGATTGCCAATTACCTGTTCATTTGTATCAATACTCAATATCTTTAAATTTGAAAATTATAAAAACAAAACAATGGTCCCTCTGTGACAAAGTGGGTGAGAAGACCATTTGTCTACATTCTTAGTTAACATTCTTGTTTTGATTTAACCATATTTCACATGTAATCTGCAATAGGCAAACATCTACTATCCCGGGTTTGTTTATGTTCTGCACTTTTACAGATTATATAATATAACATCTTGGTTTAAATCAATTCATACAAGTTTGTTAAGTTAACATGTTATTTATTTCAACTGTTAATTTGTATTGTTTGAACTTACCTTTACCTACCTGTCTTCCAGAAGCAAAAGGAGGAAATGTAGTTCTACTTCCTGCTTTATACCTTCTGGGTTCATCTGAGGTCACAGGAAGAGACCAAGGGCAGGAGGGGAAGAATTCTTATAATTTAATAAAGTTGATTTTAAAGGGTTTATAAAGAAATAGATTTAATGTTGTGATATGTATTGATTACACCAGAGTTTATGTTGCCAGTCAAGAGGAGTAGTAGAGGATGAATATAATCATGTTCATCTCACCTACCTACTGAATGGAATAGTCCAGAGGAGAAAGTGTTTGATTAAGGGGACTATTTAAGCAGACGAACTCAGGTGTTTCAGAAGAAGGGTTCAGGTCAGTGTAGCTGTGTGCAGTTTGACCTTAATTTCCGTTGATTTAAGTTCAGTTATGTTTATTTGAATTGAGTTAATTATAGAGTTGAGTTTCTTATTTGTTTCTTTGTAAATGTTCTTGGGCCACAGAATGGTGAATAAATCACTTGCTACACTGGACAGCATCAGTCTCCTGCACTTCTTTGACCGCTTAAGTCGAGTCTTACCACACCCTCTCATGATTAAATGAGATGTAGTGATTAATGCAAAGGCTATAGCAGTTGATGCTGATCATTTTTATACCTTCCTGGTAGGTGCTTTCTATGAATTTCTTCCAATTGTTATTTCAGATCGTCAGAGCAGCCTTGTATTCAAATCCAGATGGTGATCAAGTATTTAGGAAATATGAGAAAACAAACTGCCTCTCTGATACTACAAGAAGAAAGATGGTGAACATCCTTGTGGCAGACATGGTAGAGAGTCATGGGTAAGTGATGTAAACATTAAGAAAAATCTTTGTGGTTTTTTATGTCTATAATTTTAGTTGTTTACCATTGTTACACCACTTAAATAGATTCTTCTATATGTCATGAAGTTGTTGTTAACTAAAATCAATCATCTTTTTCATCAGTTGCTAATCCCGTATTGATAATGTTTCAAAAGAAAGTCACAATTTGTTATGGAATGATCTTATTTTTCATTGTCATTATTGTAGTTTCTGAATATAGTGCTTCTTAACAGGGATGGTTGACAACAGCAAAACATTAGGAAAATGTCTGCATCAAATTGTCATAGTCCATGTGGAGCATAATCCAAGTCTTCATTTTCATTATTCTTCTTTATTAAGAATCATTATGAACAATAATGGTTGAATAAACATGTCACGGTCTCTTTGGCTCGAAATGAATTTAAAAACCTGTCAGGTGTGTGATGTGGTCAGTCATGTTTTACAGATGATAGGTACTTTGGGTAGTTCAAATCATACACCTGGATACATGTTGTTCTTGTTGCAGACATTTTATAATTGAACTTGAATCTGTGTTGGGGTAAATAATTGATAGTTTTCGTGTTCTCTGTATTTAGGAGGATCCCACCAGTAAGTGTCCGCATTATGTATGCACTTGGGATTACACCCAAAAGCATTAGTATAAAGGGAGCTATCAAACTGCCTCAATAGTTATCGAGTCCTATTGAGCTTACTTAACTTGTTTCTGAAGGCAGGAAGAGATGAGTGCTGTATGTAGTGATGGAGTTTTGAGGATCTCGTCAGTTCCTCTGCAAAGTAAAAGATTCTGAATATCAGGGATTATTTGCCATTTATCAGGGAAGAGGGCCTAGTGGCAGAGCCCCTGGGGTGAATATCATTTACCCTGAGTTTTAGGCTCTGGATGCTGAATGGTTTTCCTAGTTGACATGCCTGTGCGACACTGTAGGTCCACTCTAGATTGGCAGCATTGGTTTTGGTTCCTTAGCATCTGCTAATTAGGACAAAATAAGAGACTAATAAAATTCTAGGATTTCACCCAACAAAACTGAAGCAAAATCTTTTTTTGATGGTCTTTCCCTCTCAGCAAAAGATATTATACTCTATATCAGAAAATTTCATTAGCATCTTCTAGTTTATGATTCTGTCCCTACATAACTGATGATAATATGAAATGTTGGCAACATAAATCAAAATCACTGGAGTCAATCATCAATCATGTGGTATACTTACTCTTGCTCATCTTAACCCATGAAAAACAGAAAATCCTTTGCATAAATAGTACTTTGGAAATAAGGAAACGAGTGTATTTCCTAGTCCTTAGTTACTTGGTACCTGCTAATAAGTAGCTGCTAATACTAGTACTTCACACCTTGTGTAGGTGAAAGGCTGATGCGTTGTGTTGCCTATTTGTAGATACACTTATTTTCTGCACAACGACTTTTAATCTGACTTTTAATATAATTTTTTTTTGCCTGTTGTCATCACAGTCATCGTGACCTTGATGAAGGCCACAGACCAAAATGTGTTGGTCAAGTAATAAAGCTGTTCTTTATTCTTCAAGTGTTGCTTGACCTCCTTAGACTCTTGCTCTTCTCCATACACTTCGGAAGTAGGGGAAGCGCTACAAACCTTCATTCTTCTTTGAATTTTTGCTGCCTCACTTATGTGCTCTGTAAACAACAAAAAATATCATTTTTGACAAACAAATGCATGGAAACAAGATTACATTTAATGTAGCAGAGCCTACTGGAAGCAAGTTGAATAAAAGTTTATTCTTTTGATCCTCAGTCTTATATGTTTTAAAAGACTGATTCTTACCTTTGAGAGCCAACTATGGGTATTTAATAGTTTCCAGACCAACATTATATTAAATCTTTGCCACTTTGTCAGGTAAAAGGGCAAATAAAGTATTAAGCAGTTCTGTGAACTCCACAATGTGTTTTTACCCCTGCACATTGAACAAATGCCTGAATCCTTGCCTGACTTTTGAATCAATGTTCATCACGGAGAAAAGATCAGAAGATGACCTTGATAAGATGTGCACACGTATAAGCCTAGTGGGCAGGAACATAAAGAAGTTGACAAATTCACAGCTATTCAAACTTACGCAATCTTTATGGTTTATTTGGTTATTTTTTCCTTCATGTCAAGTGTTTTTTTTTTTTTTTTTTTTTTTTTTTTCTGATTTTTTATCTTGTTTTATTTCTCTTGCACTCCTTCGACCGCTAAAAGTCCTTTCGTCAGCTTCCCCCCTCCCTCACTGTATTCCTCCATTGCTTTCTGCTCAGTTTCAGTCTTGGTGGCCTCCCATGAGTGTAGTGTGTCTAACCAAGCTGTCCGTGGCTGTCTGTCAGTCACATCAACTCTCAGCCTTTGGGGAGACACAGAGCAGTGCAGAGGGGAAAAAAAAGCAGAACACATTTAGTGAGACTTTTGAATGGTGAGCTACATCCATGTGAACAAAATAAGTACACCCCATGGAAATTTTTGACTTTTACAAGAAGCAGCATTTGATCCTTTTTGAAACAGTGCCTATTCAGGCTTTCCACCACTGTATTACACACCTGCCCGTCTGCTCTGCCTAACTCGATCCCTTTCTGGGCCTGTGCTCTAGGGATTTTTATTTTATAATGTTTTTTCTATAAAAACTATCTTGTCCATGGATTTTTTTTCACATAGAAAACACACAAAATAAAGAAGGGCTAAAACATCTACACAAAATTAATTCACATGAATTAATACTTTTTTACTTTCTTGATGTGCAGCTCAATTCTTCTTTCTGTGCTTCTGAAAAGTTGGAAGGTGAAGTTAAATGAAACAGTTTGAGCCAGTCCCCACAGCCACTTAAGCAGGACTCGGATTGAATTCAATTCAGTTTTATTTATATAGCACCAAATCACATCAGCAGTCGTCTCAAGGTACTTTGTATTGTAAAATAGAGAGCCTCCAATAATACTCAGATCCAAGGAACTAATTGCAGTGATAGGATAAACCTGGTTTTGCTGTGGTGATTCTTCTCTCCGCGTCCAACCTCTTTTAGTTCCTAACCAGAGCAGATTGTTTGTTGAAGAAGTGTCCAAAACCCCCAAATTTCATCACGAGATCTGCCAGCTCTCGCAAATGTTCGTGTCAAAAAGCATGGGGCTACAATCACAAAAAGATTGCACAAATTAGACTTGCGTGGGAGGTGTGCCACTGTTGTGCAAAAAGTAACATTAGAGGAAGACTAGAGTTTGCCAGTGAACAAACACGCAAATACAAGGCCTTTTCAAATAATTTGCTCTGGACGGATGAATCAAAGATAACATTATTTGGCAATGATAACAGTTGTTGGCACAGACAAAAAAACAGCTTTTCAGAAAAACTTCATACGACTTATGAATTGTGGTAGAAATTCTATGATTCGATGTTGCTGCAGTCCTAACAGCTATGAATTCATCATTATATCAAAGAAAGCTTGAAGACAATGCAAGTCCACGTGGCCATAAGATGAAGCTGAACTTAAAGTGGACATTTTTGAAAGGACAATAGGCCTCATTTACTAATATCTGTTTAGAAATGTTCTTACTCTGTGCAAAAACAAAAAAGAAAACGTGTATATGCAAAATTACCTTTGGATTCATGAAACATGCACACCTATGACCACAGGGGTGGTGAAATGAAAGCCTGGCTGTCTTGGGAAATTTAAACACACAAGTTTTAAAAAAAAAATACTACTACTAGTAGTAGTAATAATAATTTGTATTATTAAAGCCTTTTGGTCATTATTTAAAGTATTTGAAAACATCATAATTGCATATAAAAAAATACTAAATGGAAAGACTTAGGCTGACACATCACACATGTTCCAACTTTTTCATTAAAAAACTGAAAAGGGGTAACTGGCAAATATCCAGGTTCTTCTGAGGAAACCAGACTGCAACTGATGACATCCAGCAGGATTTAATTAAAAACATTTGTTGCGTTTTGTGTTGTTTACAAGTAATTTATTATCTTATTCTCATGCATTTAAGTCTAATTAGTTCTTGCCTTATGGCCTTTTGGAAAACTAAATAAGGACCAAAAAAGAAATAACAATAATTAGCAGTTGTAGTGACTGCAGAAGCAGTATTCGGTTTAAAAATGTGTGTTTGAGTTTTCAGAGGCCGTCAGGCCTTCATCATTTGTTCATACACATGGCCTGAGGCCGTTCTCAATTGATTCATGGATTACAAAAAAAATTCAGGTAAGAAAATATTGATGAATCCCAGATTTTAGTGTGAAGCGATTGGGTACAGAAACATTTCAGTGTGTGAATGAGGCTTGATGAGCAGAAAGCTGAAAAATTGCCATGGAAAGTCTCAAATAGCAGAAATGGAGAGCTGTGTAAATCCTACTGAAATGTTGTGGGGTGGTACTTAAAATGGACAATATGTGTGAAAAAACAAAACGGTACAAAAAAAGCCTGCCTTCAAATACCTTGCGACTCTTCTAGCGTTTTTGACCGCTCTTCCATACGAAAAGAAATTTTATATGGAACAGTGATCAGAAACTTCAGCAAGCCAGTGTTAACGATGGGTGGATAATTATGCAAAACGCTTCCAAGAAGTTGTCTCTGCTTAAAGGGGGGAAATACTTTGTAGGAATATGAAGCTTTTTGTATTGATAGAAGGATCATTTGTTGCTTTTCCTAACATATCAAAAAAGCCCCTGGAAATTCCCATTGGATGTCTTTACTTTTATCCACATAAAAGCTCTATTTAAACAGAACTCTAAAAGGACATGAAAAAAGAAAAAAAACTGACCACTTCTTTTACTAATCCATTTATTCTATCCCAAACCACCACTATGCCTCTCACAGCCCTATATCATTTTATTTTTTTCCCCCCTCTTGGCTCCCTCTCTCAGTTTTATTGAGTCCCTGCTCCCTGTGTCGTCTCTCTCATACCTCTCTTCAAATGACAGGCTCCCCTCTTAGCCCCTGTCACCATAGCTGCCACCTTGGCAGCAAGTGATAGTGTGAAGCTGTGTGGGAGTTCTCTGGTGCTGACGATGTCTCAGGCTAGTTTTCTTTTTCCACCAATGAGACCTACAGATCTGGATTTTTTTATGTAAATATCAAACATCTAAAATGAGTGTTTGAGGAACTCCTGAACTCTTGTCCTCAAATGCCTCGATTTGCATACCAAATTAACACAGATGAAGGATAATATTAAAGAGGGAGAAAAAAATTACAGTTTTATCTATTTAAAGATTAATGTTTTTAAAAAATGAAGCCAATTACTTGTTTTTTCTTTCAGCTACCTTTAGGATCCATATTGTCTTTTAACTCATGATAAGGTGAAGAAGGGGATGAAAGGGAAACCAGGTATATCTATCATTACCCGGCCCCCTGCCTGCACAATCTCCTTTATGGGGACCGCCCACAGTGACACACTCAAATTATTCATGGGAATTGCAGACCACCTAGCACCTTGCAGGAGTATCACTCATCCATCCTCAGATACATGGACACTTTAATTTGATAGTGTGAAATTGGAGAGTCTCTGAAGAACCTCCCCAAAATCTTATTTCCTCTTTCTTCACTGTCACTGGTATGTGTCTGAATTTCGAGAAAAACGTATAATTTGCTTTTTTTTTCATATTGACAGGACTGTGATCTTTCTCTTATTCCCGACTCCATTTCCTCCTTAAAATTTGTGTTAAAATTTTACTCGGTCTTCTCATACTTGCTTCTATTTTGTCTGATTTTTGCCTCATAAAAATTTTGCAAAAAAATTAATCTTCTTCTGTTTTTGGTTTTTATTTTTTGCCTTTATTCCTAAATATTATTTCCCAAGTACAGAGCTGATGGTGGCATTCTGATATAAGTAGTGCAATTTCCAACGTACACAACAGGAACAATAGGATAAATTCTACTTCTTTTTACTAACACATCGACCCTGAATAGCAGTTTTTATAAATAAAGTCAATACTTTTTTTTAACGCTCACACTTTGCAGAAATAATTTTATCTTAAAGTCAGACAAATTTACAGTGCAAGGAAAGGATTGTTGCAAACCACTATCAGCTTGAATGTAAAGTATTTTTTTATTCTAATGAAGTGAGGGAATAACTACATTTCATGTAACTGTACTAACTGCACAGCCCCATCAAAGAGATGACTAGAGGACCAGCAGGAGTTTTGACTGCGGTTTGTGTTCTTACAAGTTTCAGACCGAACTGCCTTGGGCTATGGATCTCACCGAGTGTTTTCTGATAGATGTGCCTCTCTATTCTACTTCAACTTGAACGCAAATACTTCAGAGTGGGACAGACTAAGAACACATAAGAATACTCCCAGTGGCGCATACTGCCCTACTTTTGTCCAACACCATGGCCCACAGTCTTTTTTTCTTGGCTTATTTTGTCAGATTCATTCTGACAAAATATATATGTGGTGGGAGGGAAAAAATTTTTTCTTTCATGTCTTCACCATCCACAGTCAAAGAAAAGAGTTCTCTCAGATTGGAGTGGCCCACAAAGTAAAACACGCTTACACTAGTAGTTGCAAAGCTTCTGGACACCTCCTGCCAGGTAGTGTTCTCCATGTTAAGGAAAGTCTACTACAGAAAACATCCAATGTTATTCACTGGAGTGCAGTGCATTACAGTTACATCTAAAATCCTTCTAGTACAGTTAAAGCTCTTAATGGTTTGGCCTTTGGCCTTCGAGTACATTTCTGACTCTGGATCACCCTTTTTAACCCAGTCAGGACTCTTTTAAATGTTCTTAGGATCGGATCTAAGTATGCTGCTAACCTGAGACTAACTACATCACAGAACACTTAAACAAACTTAGAACCTTTTTATTCACACCGGCTAATGCTTTTTTTTAAATGTGTTTATGTTATGTTTTTATCTTCTCTGTTAAGCACATTAAGCTTCTGTATAATGAAATGTGCTATATAAATTATTTTGAGATTACCATATCCATGTCTTTGATATGTTATAATTCAGAAAATAAGTAGGTTTATAATAATTAATTAACCTCTTACGCCCCAAGCCTAACTGGTAAATGGCCTGTATTTGTATAGCCCTTTACTAGTCCCTAAGGACCCCAAAGAGCTTTACACAATCAGTCATCCACCCATTCACACACACATTTACCAAGCCTAACTGATCTCCTGCCTTTTGCCCCCTTATTAAGAGGTTAAGTAAGTATCTTTTTGTTTCAAGTACACTGTCGGCTTTCCTTAAATTGTTTGTTTGTTTTACAACAAACAAACATATTTGTTACATATTTCAAATTTGTGGGTAATACTTTACTAAATAGAAAGATCCATTTCTAACTGTGACCTCAATTTGCACCACCCAGAGCAAACCATTCACATATCCAGGGGACACTGTAAACAGAAGTTTAAATGAATATTCATCATGCATGCATTGCTTTTTGCAGCGGTGGTTTGCTTTTGTTTAACTGTTGCCATTATCTATCATGGATGTAATGTGTGTCTTTGTGTGGTAGTAATGTTTGTGTTTGGAATTATCAGAAAGGAAACATGAGGCTAAAAGAACAGAGAGGACCTGATAAGACAGTGCCCAAAAGAAACTTATGCCCACAACTTCTCAGTCTCTTAGCAACAGCTGCTGAGGCTGCGTGCTGGAGGAAACACTCCTCTGATTTTCCAGATGCTCTCCTGAATACTCGATTTAGGTGGTTGAACATCAATAACTTACTGTACTGCATTTTATTTCCAGGCGTTTAAATTATATAAACATTTTTTTTAAACTTTTTTTTTAGCTTTTAATAATAGTAAACATCTAAGAACTTAGAATAGACTTAACTTAGAACTGCAGTGACTTCTATATGACTCCTTTGGTGGTTAATAAATATAAATGTAAAAATAATATTGTTATTAGGAATTTTGTTGCCAGGCAAGTTGACTGATGAGAGCAAACTGGGAATTCTGGTAGTTGGGCAAAAAAGGAGATAAAATACAATTTAAAAAGAAGTGTTTTGCTAATGTCAAAGCCTGTAAAACTATTCTTATAGAGATCATAATACTGTCACAGTGGATCATCTGCCTCCAACTCACCGTATTCCTTGCATCCTCCTCTGCTGCACCAACCCCCTGCATGTCCTCCTTCACTAAATCCATGAATCTTCTATGTGGGCCTTCTCTTTTCCTCCTGCTTGGCAGCTCCATATTCAACAGTCTTTGTCTAATATATCCACTATCCCTCCTCTGCACATGTCCAAATTGACTCACACTAAGCCTCTCTAACTTTGTCTCCAAACCACTCAGCCTGAGCTGTCCAACTGATGCACTCATCCTGTCCATCCTGGTCACTCCCGGTGTAAATCCTAACATCTTCATCTCTGCCATCTTCAGCTCAGCCTCCTGTCTTTTTGTCTCCAAACCATACATCACAGCAGGTCTCACTACCATTTTGCAGAGCTTCCTTTTCACTCAACTCCACCCACTTCAGCTTCCCTGCATTCTCAACTTCACCTTTCTTGCGAAATGGCCATTGTTTTTGATGGTTAACTTCAGGTAATTGAATTTATCTACCTTCACTACCTCTGCTTCTTACAGCTTCACTGTTCCACCTGTACATATGTGTTCTGTGTTGCTTTTACTAGCTTTCATTCATTACTCCTCTCTCCAGAGCATACCTCCACATCTCCGGACCCTCCTCTGCTCTCACTACAGATCACAATATCTTCTGCACAACATCAAAGTAATGAAAATTGATTTACATACAATTAATTGTTTTGTTTTTTTTATTTCACTGGATTAAGGATGCTTAGTGTAGGCGACAGTATATATCTGATTTTCTTTTTCCTTACTGAAAAGGGGAAAATTGACATAAAGGCAACATCTGGCTGCCCATATGTTGGTGAGCATATTACCAGTGCATTAACTGGAGCTGCAGCTTCAGGCACTACTTTTTTTGCAACAGCAACTAATTTTCACGTTGGCTGTGTGGCTGGCAGATTGGACCCCAAAGCAGGACTCAGAAACACAAAGGAATAAACTAAAAGGCAGGTTTAATAAACTAAACAATTTACAAAATAACATGTGAAAACAAGACTGGGAAACTCAGACTTACAACTCAACACAAGGGAGGACACAACCTCGACGGACCACACGACAAAGGACAAAGGAAGCGATTGGGAAAACCAGGAAACACAGCTTAACAAAATCAGACTAACGAGACGGGGGAAGCAAAAATAGACACAACATGAGATAAGGGACTATCAAAATAAAACAGGAAGGAACAAACACTGAGACCAGGACTAACACTTGAACTTGATGTGAAGTTGACACAGGGACAGGAGACAAACAAACATGGAGACATGACTGATTGGGGAGACAGAAAGACAACACAAAAAAAAGTTAAATAACATAATCACACAAGAACCCATGAACCAGAGAAATAGATAATGAAACTCAGAGGCACTAGGAATATTGAACACAAACAGAAGACTACGGAGCTCAAACACAAAATTCATCTTAACCTAGAATGAACCTAAAGACTTATAGGAGCACAGAACTAAAAGATGAAGGAAAAGACATCTCTGTGTCCTAGGCACCATGACACTAATAGGCTTGATGAGCTCTCATTATATCATTCTGCAGTGTTGTGATGCTAACACCAGAGAATGATACACTGCAACATTTTCAGTTTAGGACAAGATTGTGATTCTATGATCACAATAGAAAGCTCTATATTCCAAAGCTGAGGAGTGAGAGAACTGGAAATTTTACACACTCTTATCCAGACATCTAAGTTACTGTCTGTTTGATAGAAATAAATGATCATAACACACCTTCCACAATCAGAAGGCTGCCTAACAGTTACAGCTGTAACAGAAATGTAACAGTCTGGTAACATTTGAAACCGCTGGGTTACCGCTAAGACTTGCCAAAAGCATAGATTATGCTGTTGTATGTTTCTTTCACAAGGCTGGGTGGGATGGCTGAAATAATAAAAACATAAAAAGAAGCAAACCATTTCTGCCCTTGTTTTTCTAATTGGGGCTATCTCATTCCTTTCTCCCATTTCTTTCAAAATTTTAAAATTTCTCTTCAACAAGAGAAGATGCAGGCAGTGAAACAGAAGAGCCAAAAATGAATAAAAAATAAAAGAGCGAGAGAAAAAAAGCTTGACTCTGAAGATAGCCATTCCATTTTTAACATTCACATTTCTCCCAACATGCATGCATTGAGGAAATTACTTACAAGGTTGATTATAGACTGTAACTGGTGCACTTAGCATGATGTGGGAGAGGAACCCAAGAGTGAGGAAAATTGTTGAGCGGTCAGAATACTGTTATTCACACACATTTCTGCAAATAAGTATAGGTGCAAAATATTCCAGCAGCATGGGGATGAAACTTTATTTCAAACCACGAGCTGAGGAAGATTTGTCCCTGTATTGTTTTTTTTTTGTAAATATCAGCCTACAAAATATTACAATCCAACATGGCTGCAGAGTCATGACCGCATGGCTGTGACAGGCAGCAGAAGTGAAGTGAAGCATGCACAGATGCTAGCTTGAATCTGTTTGTCAGCAAGAGGTTATCAAGAAAACTTTTGCGTGCTGAGCAGCAAGTGAACGAAAAGGAATCAAAGGAAGGCCACACACTTTTTTGGTACCCGGGGGCACGGACCATCCGTGGCGCAGCTGGGCTTGCTGAGAGCCTTGAGGCGAGAAGGGCACCCCTCTGGTGCCTGGAGGGCAGACCACACCCTGCTGCCCTGCAGGCCACAAGATGTCTGGCAAGGGCCTGGCACAGATGGAAGAGAGAGTGTGTTGTGGCGCTCACAGACTGGTCTTTGGATATGTCACGGATAAGTGCAAGGTATGTAAATGTTCAAACATGGAGCATCTTTGCTCCTGTGTCATATATGCGCTGTGCTCTTGTGCATGCAAATTGACCAAAAGAACACTGGGTTAAAGCATTACATCAGCAGTGAAAGTGCTTAAACTGAATTACATGTCCGTCTGTGAAAATTCACAATTATCCGGTGAAAAAAAATGATCTATTTTCAACCAGTGTATTTTAGACTGCTCACATTAAACATAGCACAAATGATTAGCTGGATCATTGAATAAAACAGTGATCATATGTAAACATGCATAAATAAATACATAAATAAATATAATAAATATATATGACATAAAAAGTAGAAAACGGTCATTTATTAATCAAAATTACTGTAATTATAAAGTGGTTACATCTTTGTAAAAACCTTGTATGTACATTGGAACGCCTCCTGCTTGTATGTTTCCTGACAACACCTGTGACATCATAGTGCAAGCTCTTGTTTTTTTAATCAGCAACAACAATAATTGCACCGTTAACAAATAAATACGCACCACACACTAACACTGGAAGACATTTAAATTATTTATCAAAACCAATAAAATGCCCCTGAGTAAGTAAATAAAAGCTAACAACTTAAAAAGTAATACAACATACTAAGTAAAAGAGACAAACAATAACTATTTAAAAGGCTAAAATAACCAAACTCTTCTCTGCAAAATAACTGCCCGTAAAAAAAAGTGATGTCACTGTGGAAATAGCTCTAAAAGGCAAGAAAGTCATTGTTCTGGAAGTGTGTGTTTTACTTACATCCAAGTGCTTCAGATCGGTACTTTGAGGCTGTCTGATGTCTCTAATGGTTTTTTCTCAGTATCTTGTCCTCTCCATAGGATCTCAGTCCTTCTCCTCACTCAGACCACTATGTGAGAGCTCAAAGCTATTGTGGGTGTGAGCGCGTGCACATACACACAGAGTTTATGTTTTCTTTACTTGCTACTGAAAGTTGTAAAGTACCTGATATCTTAGGATTTTGCAAGTGAAATCAAGGCCATTTTTACAATGTTAAATGACTCATGTAATCAGTGAATATTTAATGCCAATAAAAAAAAATTAAAAAGGAAAAGAAATAATTGCAGACTTCTTCCAATGTGCCTTTCTCTTTCTGTGTCCGTCTTTGTCTAAATAAAAAAGAAATTAAAAATATGAGCATTCGATTTTACAGCAGACTGAGTTTTCCTGATGAGTGTCAAAAATAGGTCTGATCATTTACTGTACATCACAAAATACAGAGGTGAGATCTGCGGCTTCTTAATTCAACTTGTTTCAGTCTCAGTTATGCACCAGGGTTGCTGTCTGCCTGCAGTTAGAAAGTCTTACCATGAAGGGCGTCTCTGACAAAATGTTACGTGCACGATTTGTTCGCTTTCTAACTGATGCTGCAGCTGCTGTGATGGGCTGATACAGAGAGATGTAAAAAGATCATCCCTAACCTGATCATCATTCACTGGATCATTCTGAAGTTAGAAAATCTGCTTCATGATGCTGTAAAACAGGTTACAGAGCTAAGTCGTTTTCACATATTTATTGACTTTTAAACTCCAAAAGTCTGCTGCTGATCTCAGTAAATGTAATACAGGTCGCCTCCTCCACTTGTGGGAGATTTGCAGATGTGGGTAAAAGAGGGGTGACATACTGCAGACGACGGCTTCACAGGAAAACAGAAAAAGTCTGTCATTAACGAAGACTGTGCTCTTAGCAGTCGGTTGCAGTGGAGTACTTATTTGTCAAACTGATAGTTACATTTTGAAATTATTTGATATTAAATATTGAAATCAGGTTTGACCCATGTTAGTATTTGACAGCAGTAAAATAACGTAAATTCCTTTAGCTTGAAATCTGTTGGATTTTCCTAAAGTGTCAAAAAAAGAAAATATTTTTAAATATTGTATTGTTGTACAAAGTTTTTAATCAGTCGCATTCAGTTTGTGCCATGTCTGTGTGTAATTTTTATAGGACAGGGGTGACACAGTTCAAGACAGATCTTGACACAGTCATGAAAAATATCTGTGTTTGCACTACATTAGGCTAGGATGGAGCAATAACTTTGGTTGTGCTGTCATCTTCAACAACTTTTCATATGCTGCCTAAGGTAGAATATGAAAATGTACATGGAACTTAAAACAGTCACATGAAAAAGTTCGGATTTAGGTGTTACTAGAACAACAGATAATATCGATGGATGGTGTCGGTCTTATATACAGGTCCCAGGCGTCCAAGCCTGTCCAAAAAGGTCACTGTGCCCCCTTAAAAATTAAGATACACATTTTTCTAATGGAAATGTTAAATAGGCACTTATTATCTCAAATAAGTCATTGTAGTAACAACGAGGGCCATGATGGTAGCTTACTGAATCTCCACCAATCATAACAGCATGGCAGAGGAGGACACTGGTTTTTGGAGTGCATGGGTTAAAGTAAATCAGGGCTTGGGAAGTCAGCTACTTCTTATATATGTCTGTCTGGAAGTGGAAGGTCATCATCAGCTCATGAAGCTGTCTTCAAAGCAGCTTGAATCTTCTAAAACAAATTTAATATGAGCAGACTGGTTATTATGCATACTGGTTCATATGCAGGTTTCTGGTTGGAGGTTGTTTATGCTATAATTTGTATTTTTTTTTTATGTAGGTAGGCTGTAAAGGTGGCAGCACTGTTCTTCTTCTGCTTTTTTATTATTTGTGTTTTATAAAATAACAAAGTGTGTGGAGCCTAATGGAGGGAGGCATTAGGCTCCACACAAAGTTAGTTGCCCATCCAGACCATCTGCTCTGGTGCCGACCCTGCCATTGGAGAACTGTGGCAAGTACCGAAAAATTTAATTGATTACTTCATGCAGTCTTTTTCAGGCAGTTGTCTCAACTGCTGCTGCACCAAAAGTGACATCATCGCCAATTGTGCGCTGTGCGCTTTGGTGCCTTTTTATCCAGTTGTGCGCCTCCAAATTTATGTAATCTGGCACACACAGCGCAACCAGTGAAGTCTTGCTGGAGGCACGAGTCTGCCAGCAGGTTGCTCTCTACAGGCATTTCTACGATAGAGCAGTGTGGGAGTCTAAGGATTTCCAGATGGCAAAGTAGGAGATGGCTGCATCAGTTGAAAAAAAAGTCATGTTTTTCAGAAAATTGTGGAAAAGCCTCTGAGATTGCTTAATTTCCTGTTTTGACTTTTTCTAATGGTGAAGCAATGATTGCTTTTTTTGTTTTTTTATCATTAAAATTCTGAAGCAAGTGCGATTAGTACAGGTTACGGCGCTGTCCTTAGCACCGTTTGTCCAAGCAATGTATATCAGCTATACCTGCAGCTAAAGAAATCTGTCTTTTAGAGGTATCTAAGTGTTCACCATCCACTAAACTGTAAAATGGACTTATAAATGATTTTTGAAAAACAAACAAAAGAACAATATAGCAAGTAAATACCTCTCTCTTTTTTGTTTTTGCCCTTTCCCTCAAAATCCAGGATGGAAAGAAGTGCTCTCTGGGCATGCGGTTCACACTGTAAAAAGCGGGAAAGGAGATGAAAAGGCGAAAGAATGAGATAGGGAGAATGAGAAAAGGAGACAGAGACAGAGATTCCTTTGATGTTCTCTGCTATAACACATCACAAAGTCAACTCAAAGGGTTTGTTAAAAATGCATGACATGCACACAACTGGAAAATAAGTAATGAACTTAAAGAAATAAAGATCAAGTGATTTCATACACACCCCGACTTCAAAGAATCAACTTGACTTGAAGAGAAGAAAATAGAGAGAGGGAGAAAAAAATACATATCAATGATTTCTTGACTCTGAGAGACTAATTATCACTCTGCAGAGTGGGGCAGACATGGCTGAAACTGTGCCGATGAATGGAATGAAAAGGATAGAAATTATTTGGATCTCAGGAGAAGTTTAGGCAAACATTCAGCGTGTCCCCCGATCAGGAGGTCTGACTATAGTCTAAGTGAGCCTACCACGCCAGCGGGAGTGTAATAGACACAATCTGACTTTGCATTCCAGCAATGGAACACCAGTTTGAGGCAAGGAAGCAGATAATTGCTACATAATTACATGCAACAGCAGCCATTAGAATATCCGATAAAAAAAAAGAAGAGGGGGAAAAAAACAATTATAAAAGGATGATAATGAGGATTCAATCGACGGGGACGATGTTGCCAACACCAGAGAGACCTCGGTTCTCCCTCAGTTTGACTTGCATATGCTGGCCCACGTTGCACCATCTGGAAATGGACGCAAACATAAAATGACTTGACACATTGTAATGGTTTTTTTCTCACTTTCTTTTCTTTTTTTTTTAAATCTTAAATAGACACCTTTTATTCTCTTACTCTATTTTACACCAAGTGGGCTTTAGGGGAAAACTATCTATTTTTTATTCAGTACGACAATACAAACATTTCTATTAAGCCACCTGATGCCAGACCAAAGCTCGGGGACAAAAGGCGGGGAAATGGCAGCTATCGATAGCACATTTATTGCGGTTTTCCAGCTCTTTAAGTGTTTAAATGTACCCAACAGCAAGGTGATATCGGCTTATCAACCTGGCTACTGCTATCATCTTGGTTTTGCTGTGAAGTCTATTTTTACAGCGAGGTGTTGGTGAGCCATTGTGCCCTCTCCCTGTAAACCGCCCAGCTCCCTTTCCCCATTTGTCTCTTTATTCAGTGTACACAAATATAATCCACTGAATTTGAAATCATTTCCAGCTCAAGTCAATGAATGCAACTATAAGCCCATGGTGTCAGAACCTCAGGAGCATATGAATAAAGCATAAGGAGTGGGGTGGGGGCACAAGGAGCTGGGGAACAAGACTGGATCTTTTTACCCCTCGGGTCTCCCTGCTACCCAGAAAAAGTAATCGGCTTAACCCGTGGTGCTGCCGTGGGTTTTCTAGCGTGAGCTACTGTACCAGACCAGATCTTACCAAAACCAGAGAGAAGTAAAAATCAATGGTGTACACCCTCTGACTAATGGGATTTCCTGCATTGTATTGTGCATCTAGAAGTTGTGGGCATATGTGTGTGCGCGTGTCAGTGTATATTTGTGCATGCAAGAACTCTATGCCCTTGTATTTTGTGCGTGTCTGTGTGAGCGTGCACGCATAGTAAGGATGGTGGTGGGTGGTAAACGTCTGACATTTCCTCACAGCGGGGTGCATCTTGGGCATGCTTGGGGGTAGAAAATCATGTGTACACGCTGAGGGGAGGAGGACAGCAGAGAGGGAAGCCATAAAAGGGGTATGAGCAGAAGCACGGAAAGACAAAACA
This sequence comes from Rhamphochromis longiceps, assembly GCF_057381845.1. NCBI lineage: Eukaryota > Metazoa > Chordata > Actinopteri > Cichliformes > Cichlidae > Rhamphochromis > Rhamphochromis longiceps. The sequence continues at coordinate 27,435,629 of NC_140558.1, forward strand.
GAAGGGGAGAGAGAGAAATGCCTAGGGCTTCCAACTGTGGCGGCATTGCAGAAAGGTGTTATTGGAGGGGTAGGCCTCTCGTCTCCCTCGTTGCAGGGATTGTTTCTTTTTTTCTCCCGCATTAATAATTTGAACCTAGAAAGAACGCAGAGAAAGAGGAGGTTCTAAACTGGGGTGGTAAGACGTGACTTTGCAGAAACAAAGCATGTGTTGATGGTGACAGGAGGATGTACGCTGAATCAAGACATGTGAGAAGAACAAAACAGGTAGTAAAAATGCTGTATAGTTCTAAAAATCTACCACAGCTAAAATATGCCTGTCTACCATTTGGCCCTCTTAACTTCACTTTTTTTGAAGCACTGGCTGAGTTACACCTGCAGGAGTTAGAATTACCTTTCAATTACTGCTGATAAATCTATGCAAGGCTTTGGGGAGATTCCACTTTAAAGCTGGCTAACGAGACTAATTAAGTATCGAGACCTGGAGGGCTGCGAGAAAGGGTTTTCTCTCACTTTTTGGACAATTCTCTTCTTTACTGTCATCTCAAACCCTTTTCAGTAAGAAATCATAATGTACATGCATTTGAGAAATGCATGTTGTTGCTTGCTAAGATCCAAAATCTTAAGATTTTAGAGTTATCATGCATCTTGATGAATCTCACACATTGTTTCACAGCACCTGTCCAACTCTTAATATTGTACACGCTGTACTTCGAGTAAGGTACAATGCACGATATAAGCAAGGTCTCAGCACAAAGTCTAATGCAACAGATCATGAATAACTAAAGACAGCTTGCCATTTTCAATATGGGGGCTTCTGAGGAGGCAGTGAAGTGGTTTTGCAGTGCTAGGCAGTATGCTCTCAGCTCTGGAGAACATGCAGGCATTACCCTGCCAAACGCAGCCTGCAGCTGGGTAATAGCATGCGTATGCACACTGCAGGAGCCACTGAATTATTTACACCTTTAAATGTACAGAGAATTCCTTGAGCATCATGTACTGTCTATCACACTCCACCTCACTCGCAGCTCAAATAATATGCTGTACTTCACCTCCTCCGTTTCCTAGTCATATCAGTACTTTTTGCGAGCATATGCTGTATCTCTCTCCGCGTGCGTAAAACGGAATGTAAGCATGCATACGCTGTATGTGCATTTGACTGAGATTCTGTGTTGTATGAAAAAGTGTCGTTAGGGGCGAATGAGGGAGCATGTAGTGTAAATAAAGACGAGAATAATGATGACACTAAAACAGTGGTTTGGACTCTGTCGGTGCAGGGGGGCCAGGAACATTCTCCTGTCTCCTGCTGGGCTGACTGCAGCTTTCAAAGTAACACTGGAGATGACAGGGGGAAAAGTGCCGTGCCAATTAGAGTGCCGAGAGGGAAAGAGAAAAGGAGGTGGGTGCAGTAGAGAGAGGGAGAGAAAGAGAGAGAGAGGCTACAAGTGAGAAAAGAAAAATAATGGCCTTACACTGTCAGGGTGGATGCTGAGCCAAACAGAGGGAGAGGAGGAGGTAAACACCAGTGGGACAAACAAGTCAGCAGGGACAAGAGAAAGGGAGAGAGAGCGATGCAGTGAGAGCCCAAGAAGGAAAGAAAGAAGCGATAGAGGGAGGGTTAAATTGGCCTATCTCCCCTCAGGCTCGGCGGCTTCACAATGGCGCCTCACTGGGAAAGAAAGTAACGCTCCAAACAGGACCCACAGGGGACACAGGTGTGCACGTGTGTCCGCGCGTGTGTGAGCATGTGTGCATGTCAGAAAGAGAAAAGAAAATGACAGACACAGATAGTGAGGCAGGCAGAGATAAAATTTGTGTGTGAGAGAGAGAGCAATCCTCTGTGGGATCCACGGGGAAGCTTGTCACCAGCGGTCAGACAGACAGACTCAGTGGATTTAGGAAAATAATAAAATTTCAAGGGAGCTCACAAACTGAAGGAACAGCAATTCGGTGAACTCACACCGTTAACTCGCTTCTTAGCCTGATTACTTGGGCAGCTGAATAAAGTCATATTTATTGGGATCTTTGACTTTTACTGTGCACAAATTGTTTTTCCCACCAAAGCAGAGATTTAACAGTGTGTTACAGTTTTGCTAAAGTTGTTAGTCAAGGTTAGGCTCTACATACATTGTCCTGCTATTTGATGGTATTGCATTTCTTTACATGCGTTTATATAAATACAGGCATGAGATAACACTGAACCAAATCTGGAATTATAGGACATTAAGTTTTGGACTCAGTCTGCATAAGATAATACAAGCAAACATATAAAATAGCAACATAATTACGTTTGTGAGGTTTTCAAGAATTGTGGTTGCTGGTTTAATAAGAAAAAATCTGTGTGTACTGCTAACAGTCCCCCAACCTCATCCCAACTCCGACTGCGTCTGTCACATTAAATTAGGACCCATGGCAAACATAAACTAAATACATTGTTCTGTCTATTAAAATGTGCTCCTCAAGGACCCCAGTTAATTGGTATTTTTAAAAATAACAAATTAAAAATGTAACCAAAAAAAAACAGTGATATGAAGTCATGGGGAACAAATTGACTTACAAAGTAATGAAAAATTGGGTTAATAGAGAAAAAAACACAAAAAACACCTGGGAAATGTGACAATACCTCTGAGGTTAGGCTGATCAGCACAATCGGGGTTAACCTTGTCTACACTCTTTACATTAGGTCTCAAAATGTTCATATTTAAGACGAAATGTCCTCATATTCATTTTCTTTCTTTCTAGATTTTCACTGTCTGCATCCATTTTATAGCCACAGATCTGCGGGACAAGGATCGCCCTGCTGAGTCGGCTGGTCTTAGCATCTCCCCAAAGTAGCAGTTGGTCAGCTCTTAAAACAGTCCATTACAGTGCAACATCACACTGAGCTGCCAAACTTCGGTGCCCAAGTGTGACTGTCACAACAACACTGAACAAACAGTATAATTTTGTATTTTCTTCCTTTCCTTATCCTTATATGTTCAGTTCCGCAATTAACAGTAGCTTCGGAGACCTCATGCTGTTCTTGTTTGTCTTTCTGTCGGTCAGAAGAAAACACATTTCAGTTGTTTTTTTTTTTCAAATAAAACACAGTTTGAGTGTAATCAGACTACATGTCCATCTGCACTTAAATGCTCTCAATGGGACATAATCTGTTCATTACTGCAATGTGTTTTTGGCAATATTTACTCATTTTGGCTTTGATCATCAAGTCATTATACAATATGTGTACGATCCTCGTCATTCACAGCTAACAATGTGTTTCCCCTACTACACCATGCAGCAGTGGTCCTCAGTTTGGAGCTATTGAATTGAGTCTAGAGCTTTGATTGCTTTCTAAGCAAGTGCAATGTTTTCAACAGGGCAAAAAAACCCAGAGAGGTCTTGTAATTATGACTTCCAAATCTCACAATTACGACTCGCTGTCACTATATGAGAAAACTTCTTCTTAATATAAATTGTGGTATTCTACACCTTGAGTGGAAATCAATGAGATGCTCTGATGATACAGTCACATACTGTCGCACGTGAGTTAAAGGTCTGGTATCATTCACGCTGTCATTAAACATTAAAGGACATTAAATGTGACACACAGCATCCAAAAAACAAATTAGTTTGTCAACCGTGGGCTTCTAAAGTGACTGAGATTGTTCGAGCAGAAAGCTTAGCATGAGAGGTCCATTGTGGTTTAAAGTTAAAGGATGTTTTTTGGATATATGAAAGTTCAGAAGTGCATTAATATTTTTGATTTTTTTTCTGATAGCTTATAAAATAAAAAATAGAATTAAATATAACAAAAACCTGCTGTAATAGCAATATAAAGTTCAGTAGAACTAAACCGATTAGAGCGATGTCTGAAATAAATAGAAATGGACTGATATTTATATAGCTCTTTTCTGCTAAAACTGAGCACTCAAAGTGCTTTTTACACAGAACCATCAGGGCAAACCTGAGGTTTAGTATCTTACTCAAGAATAGCTCAACATGCAGACTGAAGTACTTGGAAGAATTAATCTGCCAATTTTTTGATTGCTAGACGGCCTGCTCTACTTCCTGAACCAAATAATAATGATCATAAAATAAACAGTTGTACATGAACACAACACAAAACAGTAATACGCTAGATTAAATGTCATGTCAAATCGTAGAAAGATCATTAAGAACAAGCAACTCTCTCAGTGTCCCAAATACAATGAACATACTTGCTACAAACACCAGTATAACTTAAGAGGTTCCATCCATCCTTTTCTGTTTATCCAATTCAGTACTGGTTCTGATTTGCTGGTTTTGAGTGCTTCTTATATCTTTTGGGAAGCTGTCAGCTGGCCATGATCATAAAAGGTAGAGTCCTGCATCCAGTGATTCATATTTCAAAGCATCTGATATCACTGACCCATGTATGGGTGTCACTAGTTCTGCCCCAGCACAATGCATAGTCATCTGGTACTCAAAAATCAGTGACCGGAGACTGTGTGGATGCAGGCTGTCCAGATAGCAATGCATGTCTTGCCCAATCATAAATCAGAGAGAGAGAACAAATTTCCTTTTCATAGGTTCCCAACTGCACTGAACTGTCCACTTTAAGGGATAAAAAATAATTATAGTTTTAACAAAACAAAATACCAACAGAATACTCAATACTCATTTGCAACTCCCCTATGTGTGACATTACAGAAATATTTGCCTCTCCTGCTATCTCTTAAATTGTTCTTAAAATTACAGGTTTTAAAGGACGAACAGCTTCAAATCCTTCAGTTCTCTGCACAAATGTAAATATAAACAGAATCCAGTGGTCTTTAAATGCCATAAACCAATATTTTATTTTCCAGTTAACAAAAAATGTATTAAATTATTAAGAAAAAAGGTAATTTTGAATCTGATGGGTTAATATAAACATGGCCCCTGCCAAATATCACAAAATAGTTTGGGCAGGGACATGTTTGTGTCTATGTAGCATCATTTCTTCTTTTAATAAAAGTTCAAAAGGTTTGTTTTTTTTTGTATGATAGAGCTTTACCTGCATTCGTGGATGGCACGGTGAAATGTGTTCAAACATATTGATTCCTGGGACTGCTCCCAAGCACATGCAGTGATTGGACATTATATGCATATTTATAATGAAGTGCCACCTAAGGGCCCCAAAATCACAGGAATCCAATGCTGATTTTCATTCTTGTCCTTGTGCACAGAGATTTCTCCAGAGTCTCTGAATCTTTTGATAATATTGTGTAAGGAACATTAGCCTGAAATTGTAGACACATTATTATTTTTGCGTAAGCAGCAGACATTTCTGTCTCAAATGCTCTTTTTATATTATGTTATTAACATGTTACTGATTGCCAATTAACCTAATTAGCTGCAATAACGTTTCCCAGCTGTTTGCTTTTATTTGCGGTTTTTTGCTCTTTTTATCGAATTCTTTGAGACATGTTGCTTCTCTCAAACTCAAAATAAGTTAATATTTGTCATGAAATAGTAAAATGTCTACTTTTAAACATTTGCTATGTCATGTATGACTTCTTGGGAATCAAATATGTGTTGATGAGATTTGCAAAATGGTATATTCTGTTTTGTGTTGATGCAGCATCCCAGCTTTGCTGGAATTTCTACAGTTGTACAACAAAATTGTGTATTACTTAAAAAGTAGCATTGCTACTGTACCAAGGATACTGAGAAAAACATTTACTTTAGAATACCTTTTCACAGGACATGTTATCTTGAATTTTTAACATGTATATGTTACCACATACAAAAGATCACTGATCATACACACGAAGACACAGACACACAGAATGTTGCATAGATATCCCTTGCAATCCAGTTTTCACATGCTTTCCTCCTCTTTTGAGTAGAATTGTAACTTCCAGAGTCAGTCTGGAGATGCTGTATGACGTCACATGTTTCCCTGATGGCCTGACCTCCTTCCTTTTACCTGACAGTGAGCCACATGCCATGGTTTGTGCAATGCATCTGGATGTTGATCCTGGTTAACATTATACAGGACTAAGAGTCAGATTGTGGTATATATTCATAGCCTTTTATTTGTGGGGAATCACGTAGGATATTTCCCTATGCATAATCATTCAGTGTGTCCAATGTTTCTTTCAGTTTTCACAGTCCAATTTCTCTTCCCACTTATATGCAGGCGGAATAGCTGCATTTGCCTTCTGTGACTCGGTCCTTTGATATGTTTTCAGTTTGTGTTTGGAGCAGGAGCATTCAGTAGTAGCCAAGGTAACAAGATATTAACATTTTACTTAGCTCTTTCTGCTTTAGTCATTTGGCATCTAAATACTAAATACAGCACATAAGGTCATTACAGATGAACTACCGTAAGTAGTAACACATTTTTGGAATGATCTGAATTTAATAAAAATTCACAGCGATGTTTATAATGACCAAAATCGTCCTCTGTGTTAGGTATTCAAGCTGAGTCAGAGGGGCTGAACAATGCAAGCCTCAGTCACAACAATAAGGTTTAAGCAACCCTTTGTTCCAGCTGCTATTAATGTGTTTAACAGCTGGCAGTAAATGAGTGCCATGTGTGATCGTATTACTTATTACTGCCTTGTGTTTTACTGTTACATATTTGATGTATTCATATAATGCAGATTTGATTTACACAGCTGATTTCTCGTGTGTGTGTAATTGTGTGTCTGCAAGTGGAAGTCATTTGTACAGCTGTTCTAATTTCTCTTTGTATGTGTGTCTTGTTGTTGATGATATTTGGGGTGGTGAAGAAGGAAATCAAAGCAAGTGGAAAATAGAGCTTCTCTGTAATAGTGGCCTTCAGACTCTTTTTCCCCACTGCCGAGTCACCTTTTATTGTTTTAATGCATGTTAACAGTGAGTAGAAAGCTCTACTGCCTTTGGCTTTCAGCTGTGGAAGAACACAAGCTCCTGAAATTGATAGAATTTTCCAGATTCCCAAGATATCATACAGTAAAAACAGCAGTTGTCACATGCATGTTTTCAGATTTAGCTTCATCTTCTGTTCAATCCCCATTTATATATATAAACTGCTATATATAGAGAGACAGGGAGCAGTTTGGAGAAATCTGTGTGAATAAAATGGAAAAGATAGAAAGGATTTTTTCTTTGTCCTACTTCCGCCTCTTGAATAAAAAGTAATGCCAAGGCTATTCAGTTTTGAGCACTGCTATGATAAGGCCAAATTGTGGCACCACTATTTGAATGTTACATTTGAATTTAAGAACAGTCGAAAAGAATTTCCTTACATCTCGAACAATTTTCTGCTTCAAGGATGAACATGTTCGAATTTGGTTGTAAAGATCAAAATCAGTGACTTCACTAAACGTGCTTTGGGCCATACCCCAAGAACTCATTTACTACTTTCATAGAAATGTCTAATAGCATAAAATAAAAGTGATAACATTTAAAAAAGGTCAAAGGTCAAGTCTTTAGAATTATGACTTTAGCTGGACCTTCACTTGACTGCTTGGTGGACACAATGTATCACAGTTTAAAGACTGTTGCGCAGAATGTATTGCTTTTTTAGTTAACATTTTTATGATGTAATTGCAATAGTTTCCATTTCTTATTTATTTTTATTCACATTTTATTGTGATGCTGACAAGTTTTCCAAAAGAGAGAGGTTATTTACCTCTCATCAGCTTTTTATAATATTCACTACTTTCAGTTAATTAGTCTACATTTTTTAAAGCAAAGCTTTACAAGTGAAAACAGTGTAGTCATTGTTGGAATTATTAAGCCTGAAAATTGTAACATAGTTGAAGAGCATCCCCGATGGCTTTGGAAGACAGACAGCCTTACTCCAAAACAACCTTTAATTATGATCATGTCTAACGTATTTATTGTACCCGAATTGAAAGAAATACCTTTGTCTCTAGTCCATCCCAGTCTGAGTTGAATGCAATCTCATCTGGAGTGAAAATAGGTTTAACCTAAAATTCCCAGCATGTGAAATGTCACTAAAGCATTATTGTCAGCTGTCACAAATTTGATTTGAGACAACTGAGCCCACATTGATAGTGTGAGTCCACCGTGTGAAATTAGATAAATGAGAACTGGGGAAGTTTCTCCTCTGATCAGTGTTCTGCTGGTGGATAAATGCATGTCAAGAAAGTGAAGTGAAGCCCAGCAAGAGACCCGGTGACAGCTGCCAGTTAACTGTAACTCAAGTTTGAAAGACATGCTCAACGTATGGCTCAGATATCTCCTTTGAAAACTGTTTTGTTGTCATTACCTGATCCTCTGAGATTGATTGGATCCTTTGTCGTATTTTATAATATCCTTTTTTGACCATGTCTGAACAATCTAAGCAACAGAAAATGATTACAGCACAAGTTCCTGTTTGTTGTTTCTCGGTCCATTTTTGAAGGAGAAGCCAATTATTTTAAACCCTTGTCACATACAATCCCTCAGCTCTGCTGTCTAAAACAGACTCAGCCAGTCCACAGCAATCCTCAGTGAAATCACTGCAGCATAATTGCCCTATTCTGTTGGTTACAATAGTTGGCTGATCTTTATTGTCCCCGCTAGCTGTGTGGCTAGAATGCCAGCTCCTTGTTTATTATTCAAGCTAGTGGGACTAGCTCAAACATAAATAGATAAACGGGTGATTTTCTGTACAACCACTGACCTGCTTTTCACTTGCCTAGGCCTCTTCCTGCGATTTCTCAAATTGTTGCTCAGTTCTTGTCCAGTGCATAGACTAGGTAATTGGCTGAAGCTCATTCTTCTGCCTTCTATTCTTGTAATTGCACTTTTCTGGCTTGAACATGCAAGCATTGATTTTTCTTTTTTTTTTTTTCTTGAACCTGCTGTGTAGCTTCTTCCAGTAGGTGTTCTGAGAAATATCTGCAGCAAGTATAGCAGCCACACACAAAAAGAAAAATCTCAAACTCCTCCCGCTGCGACTGTGTCTGAAGAAATGTTCGGGTATTAAAGAGTTTAGCTCCCCTAAACTTGGCACTAAAAGCAAATTGTGAAGCAAAGAGATGATTAAAGAAAATGTTGAAACAAAACACACCTATTCAACATCTTAAGAAGCTGCGTAATTGGGGTCAACTTTCTGCGCGTCACGTAGTAGTAAATCAGATTACCCGTGCGGCGTCAATTAGGGAGATTCCTGAGATCATCCACAGCTAGTCCTTGAACGTGTGCTTCGGAAATACTTGAGAAATACTAGGATCATCTTTGAAATAATTTGCCTTTTAATTCATACGTATTTAATTAAAAAATCCAGAGTATTTTTCCACAAGATGAGCAAACCGGATTTTAATACCAGCAATTGGCATGGTTCTCCCCTTAAAATGTCATGATTGTTTGTTCCCAATAAAAGATCATCAGATACTAAGAATACTTTGTAACGACTGTAATTTTGGGAGATAGATTAACCCGGGTTGCCATTACTTACAACTGAACGAGGGATAAGCATTTTGTTCCCCATTCTTAAAGAGTGAGAGGATCTTTTTGTGGCGAGGGCGAATGACTGCAATCCATTACCATGTGAGTTCTGCATTAAAAGAGTCTGAAACAATACCTCTGTCCTTCAAAAGAAAGGATTGATTTTTTTTCTTCAGAGACCTGCCAGCGTTGGATATTTCTAATTGTGTATTTAACCCCCCCCCTCCCCCCCCCCCATTTTTTCGCACTGCGGACCTTTGATTTCATAACAGATTTTCTATGCAAACCCTTTTTTTCAAAAGTGAAGAAAAATAGAGTGTGAAGAAATGACTCATCATCATATCAAACTATAAACCACCCGGAGCCTGTCTGCATGCCGTACCACATTTTTAGTAGTTATATTGAGATATTACAGACAAGTCAGCAGCTATTTTTTTTAATTGTTTTTTTAGTTATTCCCAAAACACATTCCTAATAGAAAACATATATTTAACAAAAACACAGGAGAACATTACAAACAAAAGATGAATGCCTGAGAACAAAGTGAATCGATCTCTAAAGTCCATACCCACCATAGACACACAAACATACACAAAATCCCCCGCTCTCAAACACACACCTACACATGCACACCGCAACACAAGCTCCCAGTACCATCACAGTCGAGCGGTTTGGCAGAGCGACAGCAGCAGCGGTGGTGTGGAGCTGTGTGCTGTTCTCTGTGCACTCACCTTTCACCTCCTGCCATTTTAGCCTCAGTGATTCCATCAGTGCACCTGAATACAGATGCCGACTTGAGCCCCGTGCTTTGGTCTTACCTGACGCACGTGGACACCAGTGGAACAAACGTAGCAGACAAAGTATAACAGGTAGGAAAGGGGGCAACAACAATAAAAAATCACATACAAGGTAATATGACAGCCAGAGAGACAGGATGCTGGTGTTGTTTGCCGCATCTTGACATTATTCGTTTTCCGCCTGTTTCACCTCATGTCACTCTGCTTTTTCTTTTTCTTCCACCTCGCTGTCCTATTTTCTCTCTGCGACCACTTTCCCTCCGTTTTTTGTGTGCATATCTTCCCTTTTGCAGGCAACTGTGTTGTGTTATACCATCAGGGCGGTCATGGTGTTACGGGGTCGCTTATTTGGATCAAGAACTACTTTTTTTTCCACTTCTCGTATGAACCACGGAAACAAAACTTCCAAGGAAAACACGCTTTTGTTCTGAGACATGGAAATAGACCCTGTGCACGAGAAAATGCTAACTTCCTGGTTTGAGACCGGATGTGGGGTTGTACATTTCCGGTTGCTTTACTTTGCGGTCAATCGCTACTGCGAAGATATACTCCAAAATCATGTCCAAAACTCAAAAACGGAAAGATCGTGTTAAGTTACAAAGAGCAGAAGGTGGGAACACTCACCGCTGTTGTGTCATAAAAAATCTAATGATCAATTTTGACATTTAAAGAGTTTAGATCGATCAGTTGTTTACATCACTCAACACAAGCAGAACTGCATTACTGCAGCAGAAGACACATCGTCCACATTCAGAAGCACATCTCTGGTCTTATAATTTAAACAGACAAATGTTCAGCATTCAAACTACAGGTGAAGAATAGTCAAACCAGATGTTTCCCCGTTATGTCGAGATCAGATAGTCAAGTACACACCTACACAGCATGTTAACAAACCGTGAAAAAAGCCACACAAAAAATGAATAATTGCTGGTAAGGGTTTCTATACATTAGTATTTACGAAGGGTATGTTGTGACTTACCTTAAAAACTACAGTGGTCCCTCGCTAATAACGCAGTTCACCTTTCACCTTGCTATTTCGCAGATTTTTTAGTGCAAGTTTGCATGCTTATTTTTACGTCACATTGTGTCCTGCGTCCTGATCGCTGCAGACGATCTCCTCCGTGACGTCTCTCCTGTACAGTACAGAATCGCTGCATCGATGCTAGCAGTGTGACTCTGAAGTGCAGTACTGTATGTCCATGATGTCAACGAAACCTTTTGCACCGTCAAAAAATAAAAGTGGCTACTTGATTTCACCTATCGCTGGTTATTTTTAGAACATAACACCCGCGATAAACGAGGGACAGCTGAGAAATATAACATTTGAATCCTTTTCTCTTTTGCCCTGAGGCGAGGGGGAAAAATATCGACAAGTCGATGAACATCATTTACAGATATGTTGGGTAAATGCGCAAGACATCTATAGCAATGTAAATCGACGCTTGATTCATTCATTTACTTAACTTGTTTTGGACCGTAAGCAGGGTGCGAATAGGACACCGGAAACAAAGCTCCCCACAGGAGTTTCCGCACCGGAAGTAGCATATGCTAACGTGCACATAGTCAATTAATTTGAATACCTTAATCATACATGATCAGACAGTGGACTTGGAAAAACATGCCGTACACCGACACAAGATTTGTCATCTGATCGAAGCATTACATACTTCTTACAGTGATAATAAAATCAAATTAAAATTCATATGGGCTTTGCAGTGTTAGGAAATGTAAAGTCTGTAACGTCATAAAAAGAGGCACCACTTATGAATCTGTAGTACAAACAGGAACTGCTATACATTTAAATGAAGAATATTCAGTAAGCGTTCCTCTAGAATGTTTCACTAGTTCGGATTTGTTATGCAGTGCACCGTGGAGTTGACCGTGACAAAGAGGGTGACCCGTCCCTCTCTGAAACATGTGCGCTTTCATTCCCTAACCCCCTGATGTCCTCGCTACCGACCGCTCTTTCTTTCTGTCCATCTCTCATAAACGATTGGTATTCCTCCTTACCTCCTCACCAACAGCAAACATCACTCTCATCAAAGGCCCTCATCTTTGATCAGGTCTTCAAAGAACTGTGTCATCAAAGTATATCAGGTTAGATATTAACTGAGAAAGGCTAGAGAGAGTGGGAGAGATTGCTTCTAATGCCTCTGAGTTATGGCACAAATGTATGCAGTAACAGGTCACTAATTACTAATTACTGCCATGGCACAGACACCAAAGCAGTAATTTCTGTTAGATGGTGAGAGAGAAGGGGTGCTTTTGGGTTAAGGTGCAAATGAGACAGGCATCACGGCAGAGCCCTTTAGCTTGACATGTTTGACATTAGCACAGAAATTGATGCGAGGACAGCAGAGCATGTGAACACTTCTTAATCTTAAAAACAAACAGTCTCTCACGGTGATACAACTTATGTGACATCATTATGCATCAGAACAAAGATGGCAGATATCTGTGTCGATGATGTGGAGGAAGCCGAAGATTTGCTCAGAGAGGAACAGAGGACAGCCAAGAGAAATGATCTCCATAGATAAATGCCTGCATCACTAAGTGACTCCCTCCCCAACTTTGCTCACTTTAAAAGAGACAAATTCTCATGTAATGTATCCATAGCAGCACACTGCATTACTCCTGTTCCCCAGTGCTGAAATATGAGTGCTATGTCACCTAAGGCTGCCAAGCTAACCGTTTGCCTAATATAGGAGGGAGCAACGCAGCAAAAGAGAGAGAAAGGGAACACTAAATGTCCTGATGGAAAGAGAGAGAAAGAGCGTTAGAGGCTCCCAAGGAATAGTGCCATCTGCATGTGAATGAGTCTCACCCGGGGAGATCTCTTTTGGAGAAATTAATGATCTCAGGAAAGCAGAGCTGAGAATGTGTGCTCCATGGAAAACGGAACGAGTCTCATGTCAACCAGGTCTCTTCTTTTGCTCTTTGTACTCAGTCAGATATTAAACGTCCACGAGCTTCCTCTGGCAATCCCGTGCATATCCGCTTGTTTAAATATCATTATTACAGGGGGACTGCGAGGCGCTTGGTGAAAGGGTCATAATCAGTGAACAAGAAAGGGGGATTATATTAAAAAAGGGGAGTGAGTTCTAGACGTGGAGCTAGTTAAAAAAAATTAATCAAACAAACGTGCGAGGCTTGTCTCAATAGCGTTGACATCCAGCTGAGGGCTATGTACCTGGGCGGTGGGATGGGAGAATTCAAAAAGCAGGAACAGGCTAATGAAGGATAATCAGCTCCGCATTGTCGAGACCTCTATTTCTTACCCCGTCCCTCATTATTTCTTTTGTAGACACGTCAGTGTACTGCGTGGCGGGCCTACATCAGAATTGTGCCTTATTGGTAAGCGCCTCACTCAAATTAAAGCCTTGCTTCTTTGCAGAGACCCAAAGTTTTCACTTTGAAGACTTGGACGTAAGTAATATGAAGTCACCCTTGACCAAAATACTACTGGTGCCATTTACAGTATGTTGTTAAGCCTAAGTATTCACTTTAGTCTTTTGTTACTAGTGCAATTTTTATTGCAGCAGCAGTTTTCTATAAATTTATCCTAGCCTTGATTCACAGGCAGGGAAAGGCACAGCCTCCCTGACAGTAACTCTTACAGTTTAGCACTCGCATTTGGCTGTTTACAAAGTCTAATAAGCGTGTCCCGGTGGCAGGCCATGCTTCTGCAGAGGAGGAGATTGCATTTTAGCTCCATTGTGTGGCTTGTGGTCCCCTCATCAGATCTGACAGGCAGTATGACAAGTCCTATCTGCCAGCTAGCTGATAAGTGCAGCTCGAGCTACGCTTAGGTCTGCCTCAATCCAATCATATGACAGCCCCAGTGAATGGCGTTCACTCACTGCAGCTGGGCAGGGCTATCCTGGCTCAGTCGCTAACGCTGTAGCATTTTAAACCATGGGTGGAAAGCTAGCCATGCAGAATTATAGTGCACTGTGTTAGATATGCTGTTTCAGCTCGAGTTGTGCTGAAGCTGATTTGTTTCTAATGGTGCTTGCAGTATATTACATAGAGCATTAAATGAAAGCTTTTGCATTAAGTTCCAATTTTTTTTTTCTTTGACAAGGGAAATCATTGATCCTCATAGCATATTTTACCGCTTTGTTTTTTTTTCCCCTGACACAGACTCAGTCAACTGTGTCACTGGAGTCACGTTTATGCATTAATTTGAAAGGGTCTCTTCTGTTGGTTGCTTTTTTAGACTTCTAATGTTTAAGAGGCAAAAACAGAACACGGCTCACGATGCCCCGATGTTATGCAACAACCCTGACTGAACTGCAATTTTGAAACTGCCTCTGATCCAAAAGAAACTTCAAAGTGACTGCAGTTTTACAGCAATTGTGGAGAGTTAATCCAAGCCATCACTCTTAGAAGGTTGCACAAATCCAGTTGTGCATACAAAACTTTTCAAGTAAAGCACTGATTGAACCACAGCATGGTTTTGGATTGTTTTTGTTGTAAAAGCAATATCAACAGCAATCAAAAGCACATTATATGAGGAGATCGTTTTATAAGGTAGTCTTTCAAAAACTATGCAATTCAAAAGAAAAATATGAAAATAGCACAACAAATTGTAAAGGCAGAACAATTTGGAGTGAACACAATTTGGGAAAAATTCAAAAGCACTCAAAAGCAAATAGAGAAATCACACTCACAAGCTGACAGTCTTCCCTATCTTCTAAGTGTCCCATTTCACTTCACCCTTCATGGTCACTGCTATCTTACCGGCAATACTTGTAGCTGTTGATGTCGGGCTCACCTGTGAGTGCGCATTGATGAAAATGTGGCTCGAGTCAAAACCAACAGAGAAAACAAATCTTTTACAAGACATGGCAACCATAATAATTACTCTAAACCAAATCTGTCTCTAAATCTAACCTAGTAGGTTTTTTTTGCCCAAACAAATGCACGCCGTTATTAGTGCCTAAATCTAACCTTGTCAGTGTTTGTTAATACCTAAAAACACAACATGTTTTTTAAAAAATTGATAACATATTTAAAAATATACATATGGTGTCATAGTGTCTGCAATATATAAGTTTAGCTTCAGCTTTAGGAGAGGAGTACGAAAGTCGAGTGCTGAAAAATCCTGTTAAACATGTTGTAATAATGTCACACAAATATGTAATCAATCAAAAATACATAGTATTATTGTAATGAAAATATAAAGTTAAGTCAATAATTATAAATAGTTAAGTAGTAGTAATAGTAGTTGAAGGCATAATCTGATCACTCTCTTCCATCATTGTGGAGCCCCTGTGCCGCTCTGTTAGAGAGGACTGTGCTATTTTTCGCTTGTTGTGGCCTGCTTGATAGAAAGAAATAAATAAAAATAGCAGTACCACTTAATCAAAAAGGATTTAACTTCAACTTAACTAGCTTTTAAATCAAGATATGGAGGAATATTGTTAAAAGCCAAATGAAAATCGATACAAGGCAGTGTGGCATTTGCTGAAGTGCCTCAAAACAAAATGCATTAATATAGAAATGGCAAACTTAAGTTGTGATTTCTTGTGTGGACGCTTTGTGTGCCAGTAGAGAGCTGAGCAAGTCTAAGTCAGGTCACTCTGAGCAGATATCCTTAAAACAATCTAGCGCCATCATTCTGCTAATATGTAGAGCTTTAAGAAGACTCATTAATGTATATGACGTTAGTGAAATTCATTAGAGCGCTGAAGAATACTGATCTAAAATGTAACAAAATTCCAGATTATTACGATTTTTTGGGGTGTTTTTTATAAACATGTGCTTTACCCATCTTGATCATTTTTCAGTGTAGAACATGGTGTAGTGTGAAGCATCACTAGACAACACATTTAGTGTCTTGCCTACTTGCTGGTTTACTGAATTCAGGGACTGACTGTTAAGCAGCTGGATTATTAATTATAATTAAAGTTTCCAAGTGCTGGCTTAGCTCGAGCTTAAGATAACCGCTGAATTTGTCAGGGATGTTGTTATTCCTTGTGTTACACTTTATTGGCCCGAGGGTTCTTTAGTGAAGATCGGTTAAAATCGCATCAATCGTTATGGCTCCGTTCATATTATCTCAAAAATGCAAGTATTAATACTCAATAGGTGGTTATCTCTTGTTTTTTAAACAATAATCTTAACAATAATTTAAATTTGTGTCTGATTTTTATATTATTTGTTGTAATGAGCGATTTCAACTTGGCAGGTAGTAAGTATACTGGTGGCTTTAAAAAAGACTGCAACCCTGGATATTTTTGTTTTGGCTACTTTCATTTACTGTAACATACATTGAATGTTTGGCTTAAGTTTAGGAAAAGTTAGCGGTTGGAATTAACATATACAATTAATTGGGAGCGAGACCAAGATATGCACAAGGACCTGTGAATTATACTTATGAGCTGTGATTAAACACGATCAGTTCCAAATTGCACTTGCTATGTGGTTCATGATTGCAACATTACTGCACAAATTGTAATGTGAAATTGATGCAGAGTCACAAACCAGCAACTACGACTTCTGTTCGCTTAAACCTTCTTCCCGTGTACACATTTCATTTTGTTGCCCAACTCTACTCCTGCTAAAAATCCTAACCCAGTGCACCAATCAGTAACAGACAAAGCAAACATCAAAATTCAGAATCAACCAAAACAAATGAGATGCAAAGAGATTTCTCCTTCAGGTTTCTTTGAGGAGTTCAAATAATTTTACTTAACAAAAGTTTCCGTGTAAAGCAGACATTTGTTATACTCTCTGTCCTCCGTTTGTGTCTCTATGAGTATGGTGCATTTCTGGCCCAGCAATCCTCAGTCAGTCATGCTGACAATAGGGCTTCATGGAGGACCAAGCCAAGTCCAATTAACAAAGCCTGTTACCATCTTCTGTTGAAAAGAGCCACATACTGGGTTTTCATTTGGGAATATAACAGCAGAGATGTAATGTGCGCTGACAAATGGTGTTTTTGACTTCCCCTCTGTTTTGGAGAGAAAGGGAGGTGATAGAAAAGAGAACTGGCAAATTCCACCGTAGTGTTAGTGCTCACATTTTGCTCCCTCCTGCCGAATCAGCTCCCCACGCATTAGAGTTACATGTGTTAAACTAATATTGCAGCGCTTTCTGTAAATTCACAATCACTGTAAAATCAGCACACTTACACAACCTTCTTTTTTTTCACAGCATCATAAAAAATAGAACATTTTCTAAGCAGGCAACTGAAAAACAAAGAAAGTGAAAACAATGGGGGACAAGTTGACAGTGTTAATGCAATGAACACGGAGCCTGTATTTTAAAAGAGCGCAAGTCTGTCAAACACAGAGTACTAAGATTGACACAATCCCCGAATTTAAGCTCCTGTAGCTCTTTCTAAAGCTTCAAACTATCACATAATCTTTACCAATAAAATAACAATGCCTCGAAAGAAAAATCTCATGATTAACTTTCCGTGTTTTTGTGCGTGTTCCACAACATCTCACAGTCTCTATATTGAGAACTGCTGTTTAATGGGACCGGTATAAATGTGAGCTTGTATGTATTTAAAAAAAAAAAAAACAATTAATAAAGGGTTCCAAGATTGTTTTTTCACTCTTTGTGAAAGCTTATGGTCGGCTGGGAAATTGTACCAGTCGAGGCAGTGGGTTTGTGCACTGTGTGGTTTGGCAGCCAGTCATTCATATGCCTTCTCAGAGTTTAGCAGTTTAACACCAAGCCTGTTAAAATGCCAGCAGCTGTCAATCTGGCTGCTATCCTGGCCTTGTTAGAACCTAGATATTGAGAGGGAAGGATTGCAGTCTCTGATATATAATATGTTGCCTGTATACTGTCGAGTGTGCAGTTATACAAGTTAGAATAACAGCCCTCTTAATAGGAGGCATGCTACACACCATGTGCATCTCTTTGAGGGCAGATTTATCAAACAAGTAAAGTAGTCAATTGGTCAGAGGGTTAAGTGCGGATAAATGAAGGAGGCCAAAGAGAGATTACTTAGAATTCATGTCAGGAAGGCTGAAACACAGGAGACTTGGAGGGAAAGACTCTCGGCTTTCAGTGGGAGCTAGCTGCAGGGTCTCTAATAAAGATTGGAGCCTATGGAGCCCTTCCAGGTCAAAAGGCCATGTGGATCAAAGACACACAGACTGCATTCCCACTGGCAAGTCCACAGGTGGTACAAACTAGGAAACAGTCTAGAAGTCGGAATTGTAGGGCTGAGGACTCCCTACAAATTCCCTTTAATCCTTGGCCTGGTCAGGCTAACAGCAGTGTCTCTGCTTGAAGGGCAGGGTGGACAGTCTTCTCACAAGGGTCAAGTTTCCTGCTGCCTGCCCTAGGACGTCCTCATGAAAAAAAAAACCTTTTTTCTTTGCAGAAGCACGGAGATTTTCCCACCTTCATATCTTCTTCACAGCTGGAGAACCTTCCGGGTGATGTTTCCATGAACCTTACAACTATAAGTGCACTAAAACTAACTAAAATCACAAAGCACTTATTTTTCCATATGTTGTTTTCATATTTACATCGTTGCCCTTGTGCTTCACAGCCCTTTCCCCTGTGTTGTTTCTGTACACGTTCTGTGCTATTTTGCCAAGTACAAACATTTAAATCTAGGACAGAGATGAAAGTCTGTTCTTTGCACTGTTGTACATTGTTATCAGTGTTAATTACTTTGTTTATTAGAACTCCCTCTAGTGTGCTATTTTAACGCAGGGCTTGTTAGACACTTATCAAGACTTCACATATAAATTGCATTAAATTACCAAGAAATGGTCCAGCAACATATGCGACTCTAAAAGGAATTGTCAGATTAGGGCTTTACAATCAAGGAAACTCTTTGATTAAATATTAACAATATAGAAGCTAACTAGCCACAAATCTACAATTCATATAAGAAACAAAACAAAACTTTAGTTTTAAGTCCACACTTTTAATGTTACATAAAGTCATCTATAACATAATGTATGAATTTCCTTAACACATTAATAACATTTCTATGAAATTCTAAGCATTTGGAGAATAATTTTGTCTCTGTACACATAAAAAAGTGTACATAAAGTCTCTTTGTCAGCCTAATTATGGCTTCTTGGACTTGCTTTTATTCACCTAAGACCTCATATTCAGAGTTCCAATGAACAGCTACCAAACGAAAGTTCAACATCGGAAATCAACCACAGGTGAGGGCATGAATTAAAAGAGCTGTAAATAATTTCTGGACATCAAATAGAGAAGGAGCTTCTCATTCCCCCCTGATTATTATTAAAGAAAGATTATCTGGGAAAAAAAATGACGACACAAATTTCATAATATTGCTTGTATCGTATATTGCTATGGCAAGACAGTCCATTAATGCTGTCTTGCAGTATTTGATAGTAAAATCATCAGAAGGGAAGTGATAGGCTCACAAAAAGTGTGTGCACTGGCACTGTGCTATTTAGTATTTAGAGACAATTACTATTTCTCTCCGCATGCACCAATAGCTTCTTTTAATCCTCACTTCAGCTGTATGCAGTGATTAAATAAAAGCAATCGGATCCTCCTCATTGCTGAGACACGTCAGCCAGATCAATAAAAATGACAAACTCTTAATGAAGGCCACTCTTAATCCCATATAATTCCACCACTCCTCCTAGTGTGAAAGCCTTGGTGCGCCATATGCCATTTAATATTTATTTACACCCAGTGAAAATCAATAAATAGATTTTAAGTAGAGCTGGAAGACACCAGTTTGCCCTTTATCGCTCTTTTTAATGAAGGTTTTAGTCCCTTTGGAAACGGGAGGGAAATTTGTAAATGAAATGAAATGCACTTCAAGCATTTTGGGGAGAAAAGAGAGTGGATTGAAGTAGCAGTGTGTGTGTGTGGGGTGGGGTGTGTGTGTGCGCGCGCCTATGTGCGAATATGTGCATGTAGCTTTAGCGATGTTTGTGGCTACACAGACAAGGAGAGAAAGTCTGAATCAGGGCTTTCAGTAATCAGTGTCACATTGTCAGGGAGCCTGCCTTTGACTAATGAGAGGTGCTGACAACCTCACTGCATACTCCCTTGGCTCTGCTGAGTGGGACAGATCTGTTTCAGGGCCTTTGTCAGGTTCAATCTCTCTCTACTACACTCTCTTTCTCTCCCTTTACTTCCTTCTTTTTCTCCCTCTGAGTGTCAGGGAGAGCAATGACCACTGGTCAGCCCCAAGGACACCCCCTGGCATTCCACATGGTAACAAATTGACCATGGGGGACAAGGTGCCTAAAATTGCCACGTAGATGAAGAGGTTTTGAATTTTCCATTCTCCCCCAAGGACCGGAAACTGCAGATTTTGTTGGTATCACAATGACAGAAAAGAAAGGGCGAATGCCATAATGTCAGAAAATAAGCAAAACAGGAAGGAAAAGTTGGGCTTAGCCAATTTTAGAGGTGAGTAAGTCCCAAACTGATAGACTAGGAAAAAGCCTGTACTGAACACCTGATATAGTGTAGTCACCTATTCAGCATGTTATATCAAAGGGCGTGGAATGAATCCATCTATAATATTCTGTGTCACTAAGATAAAATGTTGTACAGATGACCTCCGCGGGGGGAGGATTAACTTTAAAAATAAAGAAAGAAAACTGAAAAACAGACATTTTCTGTGAATCCCAGATTTTTGACAGATGGAAGATTCAACATTGGCATTGGCAGTGAAATGTGTTTAAAGTCAACAAAATGTCACACTTCAAGAGATTATATCTGCAAGGTGGGTGAAAAGTTACAGTGGCTCTCACGGGTCTCGGAAACCTTAACAAACAGATGGAGCCCACTAAAAATCGAAAAACAAAAATAAAAAGCGTTTGTCGAAATAATAGCCTTTCTAAATGTAGAGTGTAATTGTAATCAAAACATCTACTGCTTTTAAATATAATCACAAGAGAGTGTAATCTCCAGCGCGCCACTCAGCACTTGCTACAAATTCAAGAGAACTGCTGCTAAATTTATAAGTACATACAGGTTCTATCTGCTATCCACCTTAATGTAATGTGACAAAGTAATTTTGGTTCCACTGCCAAAAAAGTTTAGGGGAGCATGGAAAATGGTACCGAGACTGAGCAGGCGGCTAATGAAAATGGTGCTGATGCTTCAGCTTCAGCTGCCTGTTTGAATATAATACCAATGCTGCTCCTGGAGTACGGCCTGCCCCAGCTAGAGAGCAGTGTTATGCCCAATCTAGGGGTGGTCGAAACGCAACATCAAACTGAGACCATTTGCACCAAACAACCGCGGACTGGGGAAGCTGCCGCAGCAGGTGCATTTGCTGCTCTCATCAAAGGGAGGGACAAAAAAACAGGGGTAAG
Source organism: Rhamphochromis longiceps (assembly GCF_057381845.1). Taxonomy (NCBI): domain Eukaryota; kingdom Metazoa; phylum Chordata; class Actinopteri; order Cichliformes; family Cichlidae; genus Rhamphochromis; species Rhamphochromis longiceps. Next base: position 27,457,109 of record NC_140558.1, read on the forward strand.
AATGGAATATGCAAAATACCTGGGTTAATATGGTTCGTCAGTGATCATGAGTTTACTGCTTTCTGAAAATAAATTAGGGGTACACCTGGCAGAAAGGACAAATGGAAATGTTGGTGTGCCGGATGGTAAATGATTATGAAAAAAGGAGGGAGAAAGTTTTGTTCAGGAAAGAGCATTGAAACAGGTCTAGGCAAGGCAAAATGACACCTTAACATGCCGTCTCTTTTATTTGAGCATTTAAATTGTGCAGATTGAATATCCTTGGCCATCATTTTTCAACTTCACAGGGACCTTGACAGAAACTGGACCAATCAAAAGAACTAAGGCCTCACTGGTCCATACAGCAGGAAAAATACGTGATGTGAAACATTTTGGTTTGCAGGTACTTAGCCTGTCTTGCATCTGGCCTTACAATAATAGCAAGACAGAATATGGTTTAAACTCTCTGGAGACTTGAATGATTGGCAGGTGTGTAGTAGGAGAATTTTTTTTTTTAATAAAATAAATTGTCTCACTTACCACTGTTTTGTTGAATCACAATGTATCAAATCAGGTATGAAAAAAATGTACAGAATGTAGAAGAAAATTGGATTTTTTTTATATTAGAATTATTTGTTAACATTTTAGATACATTTCAATGCAACAGATGAGCAGATGTGCCTGTTTGTTTTTTTATCAAAGAAAATTTGTAGCGCAGTCACTGAAATATCTGCAATATGAAAATATACGGTAATTAATTTGTATATTTAATTTATATAACGTCAAAGAGTTTTATAGTTTTGTATCATAGAACAAAGAAATAAAACAGCAAAGGGAAAAAATGCAACAGTGCTTTTCTCATATAGCTGCACGGACCATCCAAGGCACCAGGAGACCCTACCCTCACCCAGTTCTCACTGTAAGAGGCAATTTCACTGTCTGCAAGTGTATGATAACATAAAGATTTAACAGTCTCTAAAAAGAGATTCAGTATTATAGGGTTAGGTCAGCTCAATACTGTAGGTATTAACTGATTATTCTTGTTTCAACTCCACTGGAACCCATCTAGGTGTTCTTTTAGCACATTGGATCAATGGAAATAAAGTTAGAGTGGCTTAAACATTCCCAGACTCCCCACCTGAAGATGTCAGTCATGGAGGTGATTTGTTGCCGTACCATGTGGCTCACTTTTGGGAGTGTATTACCTGCTGTAAGGTCTGTCTCTGTTGCAAAATGCAGTTAACATCCAGAGCACATCTCTCAAGTCTGCTCCCTCTGCTAATCTGACACAGACCTGTTTGTTTGTGTATGTCCCACTATAAAAAAGAAAAAAAAAATCAAATTTAAAACATCCTTGACACCAATCAACACCAATCAAAACGGCAAAGGCAGAGGAAACAATACACTCATGTGTACTGTCACGCGGTGTGTGTTCAGATAATGGGAGCTTTTCTCACTCGAGTCGTCTTAGCTGGCTGTCTCCAGTCAGGTCTACCTCTGAGCTAATCAGGCCGTCTCAGTTCTTTAGATGCCCCCCATGGGACAACACAGCCACCAGCACACTTAATTGGTTCATTTGTTCCGTCATGTTTTGCTGGGCAGAGACAGAATGAGAGGAAATGCTGCTGTGGAACCATTGTCTCCATGCTCGTCTCCAAGGATAAGAGAAAGTGACACATGAATGCTCACCCAGATAGATAAATAGTTGAATAGAAGCAAGATAAAGTGTTGAGGGAAAGGATGAAGGCAATTCATTTTATGGCTACAGAGGAAGTTGTTTTCTACTTTTTATTTAATGTATACTTATTAACTCACTTTAACATATTTCATAACACTTGATAATTTAAAATATACACTTAGATATGCATTTACTGAGCAGAAGTGATTCCAAACAACCTGCAATTACACCCTAATTATTGCATTAGGGTTTTAGTGAGGTCACAATGAACATTTGCCTTCAAAGTAAAAGTTGTGCCTTACCACTCCACTAAAACACATTTTAAATGTTTGGTATTTTACTTTGAAGGCTAAAGTCTCAGTTTTCACTTTGTGTCTCACCTTTCACAGTTTCACTACTGCTTGGAAAGTGAAGGCGGCATCTTCCATGCAAACGACTAGCATCCGTAGCATCCTGTCAGTAACCAAAGCAATAGCAAGGAGGTTTCTGGTGCAGCAAACTGTACCTCTTTGTGACCAGTTTCACACTAGCAACTGCTAGCAACCACTCACCAACTGGTCCAAGTATATCCACCAGGTTGCCAGGGAGCCACTGACGGAACTGTAACTGTGTGCAACTGATTTTATAGCGACCGCTAACAACCTACAGCAGCCCCTCATGGGTGGGAAAGAGCTGTGTGACTGAGGCCCTGTCCTCCTACTACAACTCAACTTTGGATAAGGGGAAGAAAATAGTACAGTCCACAGCACACACATAGTTGGAGGGCTGCAAGCTGTGTATGGCTACACAAAAAGATGATCTTATAATAATGACCACATTTAAATGGCTTTTAATTACATCACAACTTCTTGATTGCAAACTGTTTAAACACTAAAGTAAGTACAAGAATAAACCGCTGTGGCTGCAGAAGTGATTAAAAAAAACTTTTTAATATACGCTTCTGTTTTGTCCTATCCTGACCTCTGCTACTGTTTACTACAAACTTGCACATAAAGAAATGCACAAGAAGAAGATCCAGCTACTGCAATATACCACAGCCACATAGAGAGCTTAGCTACCATAGTGCCTCTGCGTGTGCTCCCCAAGCTTATCACTTCCATCTGATAAATGCGTAGATTGGATTGGGAGGCAGGCATGGGGAGAGGAAGGGGCAGACAGAAAGTAGAAAGCTGGGGAAACCAACCAAGGCACCATGCAGCTTAATTCTCCTATGCCTGCTCCTAAGATTATCTGCCATGATTTTCCAACATAAAATAAAGATAGATAAATAAAACCCAGAACCGTATTGAATGAATAACAATGAAAAACCATAAAGGCTTCTGGGCGTCTCCAAGTAATTTATTCACCATTTGCTGGAATACCTGGAGCGAGAACAATTCGGTGGAATTGAAGGATGAAAAAGAAATAGAATATTATGTTGTAGTTGATGGGTATAAAATTACATCTGCCATTAACTCTAAGCATAATACTGCCATGATAATCAAATGATGCCTCATCAATATTGATGATTATGTGGTAGAAGGAAAAACAATGGCACCTGATTAGTGATAGCGGGGTGTGATAGTGTGGGGCATGTCTTAGCCTAATATTTATACTGAAACTGGGAGTTTTGCTTGAAATCACATCAGGTCTCTGTGGACAAAAAGTGTTTTCTGCCGTCCACACGTAAAGACAGCCAGCAAACGCATGCAGTGATGGTAATTGTGGGGGCCTATTCCATGAAAGGAATGCTGTTTTAAACATTTTAGCAGCTTTTTAGCAATCTGTAGACCACTCGTGTCAGACAGTCTCAATTAGCTTCAAATTCAGTTTTCAGAAATGAGACACTGTGGGCCTTTATTGAGATGATCCCAGGAACAATCTGTAACCCAGCTCTGTTCTCCATTTCTAATCTTCTAAAACGAAGGTTCCTTTAGGGAGAATGATAGCAACATATTCAAAATAAGACAAAAAAAGGGAGGAAATTGAAAAACAGTGAGTGAAGAAACTACTTCACCTTATCTTCTCACATGTCTTTTCTTGTCCTATGTGCACGAAACTGAATCCAATCCTAAAGATTAGCACTGTCAGAGAATAGATGACACACGCTGCACAGCACAGGGCTACAGAGAATGATGATAGCTAGCACACTCACACGGTGACAGATGGATCAGTACTAACCAGCAGACACCATTAAACTGAACCTTGTGGTGTTGAGTGGAGTAGCTAGTGCAGTGAACAGGACAACTCCACCGCTACTCAGAGGAAAGCGCTGTCAGCCAGCTCTTTAATGACCACTTACAGCAGAGGGATGGGCCAAGTCCAGCTCACACTCTCTCACCTCCAGCAGGAGTTACATGGAGATAGAGCCAGTCTTGGCTCGTTGCCCCGCTGTCACAATCCGAGTCTGCTTTGAAATCGTCACATCTGGGCAGAGGGATGGCGATGATGGTGGGCTGGTTCTGCTGTCTGGAGGCTGGGCAGGGTCTGGAGCGGTGCTGAGTTATACTCTGGAGGAGCTCTGGTTAATGGAGGCAGGTCACTTGGACATCTGTTTCTGGTGAGCAGGGGAGACACAGAGAGAGATTTGTAATAGGCCAGGGGATTTCAAATGCTTTCTTATATATAATTGGTTACCATACTGTAGCTTGAACACAGATTTCTTGCTTGCACATCTTTTTACAAACCACTTTGGAATACAAACTACTTTATGTAAATTAGAGGCACTGAGCGCAGAGAAACACATCTACAGCCTCCCACCTTTGGCATCTAGCAACCAATCTGCGTCATGCTGACAGATCTTTCTCCGTGCCCTCACTAAAACTAGGAGAATGTCACAGCACTCACATTACTCTCACGAAGATGGATGCTGCAGCGGCAACATCACACGGGCTGCAGCTCAATGACTTTGCTAACCTTTTACACCAAATCAGGCCTGCAGCTAGTCGGCACAGTGCTTATCTTTGCAAATATTGCAGAGCTGATAACTAGGGCTCTCATAACCTATTTGTACACATGTACCTTAAGGGTTGTTCAGTCTGTCAGAAACACTAGATTTATGGACCTTAGCCACTGTACTTGTAAGTGTTTTGTTTTATATTTGGAAAAGGCAGCAAACAGGCAGGTCACCGGCAGGGACTAGAAAGAGAGAGCGTATTTCTTCTATATTGGCTTCTTTTCACTGGCTCCCTGTTAAATCCAGAATCGAATTTAAAATCCTGCTTCTCACATACAAAATCCTGAATAATTAGGCCTCATCTTATCTTAAAGACCTCTTAGTACCATATCACCCCAGTGGAGCGCTTCAGTCTCAGACTGCTGGTTTACTTGTGGTTCCTAGAGACAGACACCCTTTCTAATTTCAAGATCAGGCTTAAAACTTTCCTTTTTTTTTGTAAGGTGTATATTTAGGGCTGGATCAGGTGACCTTGAATCCTTCCTTAGTTATGCTGCAATTGGGGCTGCAACACTTTTTATTCGCTCACCTCTTCTCACTCATCATAGCTTCTTTTCCACAAGTATGGCGTTATTTTTGTGCCACTATTCTATTCTATTCTATTCTATTCACCTAAAAACAATTCAGCGAATGTAAAAAAATAAATTGCAGGTGCATGTGTTGTATTTTGAGGAGAAATTTATTTTGAGCAAAGAAAAGCTAAATTTGAGTGAACAAAATTCATTCCTGCGTGCAAAAAATGTTTTTCAGTGTTTGCTATTATCCATACACACACACACAACAGCAGCCCCTCTCGCTCAGTTTTTGCATTTGCGCTTGCTCGCGCTCTCAACATTTCTGCCCGTGCGCACTCAACTCTTTCTGTACACCGCTATATTTGTGCCACAAAACCAGCCAATCACAGAGTTGGATGCAAAAAAACCCACTGATTGGCTGTTTTGGTCTCCAATCAGCTTGAAATGACGAAATGCAATATCCCAGAATCCATTTCGTCCAAAACTCAAACGAGGCAGCGCAGTGGCGGAGGAACACAGAGTGGCGGAGTTTGAAATATTACTCTTTCTGGGTCACAAAATAAACTTTTCAGATTTCATGCGAGAATGGTGCTGTGTAAACTTCAAATGTCTGCTCGATTCATCAAGACATCACATATTTCCATAAGTGCTCTAACGTTTTTGGAGATGCCTGTTACCCACCAGCTGATCAGGGGGTCACTCGGGTTAAACATAATATATAAGGCTGAACTGACAAAAAAATCACCGACTACACCACCAGGTATTATAGGATCAGCTGATCATTGATTGGTTTCATGATTGAAGTAGCAACAGGAGAGGGAGGGAGAGAGAATGAGAGAAGAAGAGGCAGCTGTGCAGCAAAGACAGAATAACTCCAGCTTTGTGTCTTTTTCATTCTAGCTGAAGTCCGGGACGAATCGCGTTCCTTGGTCCAGCCCAGAGTTGATCATCACCAATTGGCTACTCCACCACCTTTCATTGTTTATACCATTACAAAAACAAACAAACAAACATAAAAATGAAAAATCATCATCGGCCCACCGAGCAAATGTCCGGTATGCCCAATGGCCAGGTCAGCTGGTGGGTAACAGGCATCTCCAAAAACGTTAGAGCACTTATGCAAATATGTGATATCTTGATAAATCGAGCAGATATTTGAAGTTTACACAGCACCACTCTCGCATGAAAATATCTGAAAAGTTTATTTTGTGACCCAGAACAGCCAATCAGAATTTTTTTGCATCCAAGTATGTGATTGGCTGGTTTTGTGGCGCAAATATAACGGTGTACAGAAAGAGTTGAGCGCGAACGGGCAGAAATGTTGCAAGCGCAAGCAACACGTTGCGCGCGCGAGCAACACGTTGCGAGCAAGCAGAAGTGCAAAAGCTGAGCGAGAGGGGCTGCTATTGTGTGTGTGTGTGTGTGTGTGTATGGATAATAGCAAACACTGAAATACATTTTTTGCACGCAGGAATGAATTTTGTTCACTCATATTTAGCTTTTGTTCGCTCAAAATAAATTTCTCCTCAAAATACAACACTTGCACCTGCAAATGTTTTTTACATGCGCTGAATTTTTTTTAGATGCATTCAGAATAGTGGCACAAAAATAACGGCATACACTAGCACCTACCCAGCTCGACTCGACTCAACTCTAATGTTACTAAGAGTTGTTATAGCAACCCGGCCGAAAGACCCTTCGCGCCATTTGTATGCAACACAACAAAACAATGGATGAGGTCAAGGCAATGGTATACCTGCTGCTTGATGTTTTTTGTCAGACTCAGGGACTGTGGTGTTCACTTTTGAGCAGTCATTTCCCTCATTGCCAGGTTTAAAAATTGTGGTTTTGATTTTTGTGAAAGAGTCATTTTCATGACTTGTAGAATCCTTTTTCTGGGACACATTTTAGAGTGACACATTTTTTGGATTGACTTAGCTCGCTTGGAGCAGCTGAACAAGTAATAAAAAAGTACCTGGTACCAGATACTGCTACCTAATAAAAAAACCCTAAAAACTGAGTTGATTCAAGTGAGAAGCTACTACTGGAAAAAGTGCTTATACACCACATTAATCATGAATTATTATTAATCTCTCGCTCTCCTCCACAGCATGTCTTTCATACTGCCTTTGTCCCCCCCATTCACAACTGGTCTTGGCAGATGGCCGCCTTTCCCTGATCCTGGTTATGTGGGAGTTTTCCTTCCCACTGTCGCCTGGTGCTTGTTCATAGATTTTCTCTCTATTATTGTAGGTCCTTATACAGTGGGGCAAAAAAGTATTTAGTCAGCCACCGATTGTGCAAGTTCCCCCACTTAAAATGATGACAGAGGTCAGTAATTTGCACCAGAGGTACACTTCAACTGTGAGAGACAGAATGTGAAAAAAAAAATCCATGAATTCACATGGTAGGATTTGTAAAGAATTTATTCGTAAATCAGGGTGGAAAATAAGTATTTGGTCACCTCAAACAAGGAAAATCTCTGGCTCTCACAGACCTGTAACGTCTTCTGTAAGAAGCTTTTCTGTCCCCCACTCGTTACCTGTATGAATGGCACCTGTTTGAACTCATCATCTGTATAAAAGACACCTGTCCACAGCCTCAAACAGTCAGACTCCAAACTCCGCCATGGCCAAGACCAAACAGCTTTCGAAGGACACCAGGAAAAGTATTGTAGACCTGCATCAGACTGGGAAGAGTGAATCTACAATAGGCAAGCAGCTTGGTGTGAAAAAATCAACTGTGGGAGCAATCATCAGAAAATGGAAGACATACAAGACCACTGATAATCTCCCTCGATCTGGGGCTCCACACAAGATCTCATCCCGTGGGGTCAAAATGATCATGAGAACGGTGAGCAAAGATCCCAGAACCACACGGGGGGACCTGGTGAATGACCTGCAGAGAGCTGGGACCAAAGTAACAAAGGTCACCATCAGTAACACACTACAACGGCAGGGAATCAAATCCCGCAGTGCCAGACGTGTTCCGCTGCTGAAGCCAGTGCATGTCCAGGCCCGTCTGAAGTTTGCCAGAGAGCACATGGATGATACAGCAGAGGATTGGGAGAATGTCATGTGGTCAGATGAAACCAAAGTAGAACTTTTTGGTATAAACTCAACTCGTCGTGTTTGGAGGAAGACGAATACTGAGTTGCATCCCAAGAACACCATACCTACTGTGAAGCATGGGGGTGGAAACATCATGCTATGGGGCTGTTTTTCTGCCAAGGGGACAGGACGACTGATCCGTGTTAAGGACAGAATGAATGGGGCCATGTATCGTGAGATTTTGAGCCAAAACCTCCTTCCATCAGTGAGAACTTTGAAGATGAAACGAGGCTGGGTCTTCCAACATGACAATGATCCAAAACACACCGCCCGGGCAACAAAGGAGTGGCTCCGTAAGAAGCATTTGAAAGTCCTGGAGTGGCCTAGCCAGTCTCCAGACCTCAACCCCATAGAAAATCTGTGGCGGGAGTTGAAAGTCCGTGTTGCTCGGCGACAGCCCCAAAACATCACTGCTCTCGAGAAGATCTGCATGGAGGAATGGGCCAAAATACCAGCTACTGTGTGTGCAAACCTGGTAAAGACCTATAGTAAACGTTTGACCCCTGTTATTGCCAACAAAGGTTATGTTACAAAGTATTGAGTTGTATTTTTGTTATTGACCAAATACTTATTTTCCACCCTGATTTACGAATAAATTCTTTACAAATCCTACGATGTGGATTCATGGATTTTTTTTTCACATTCTGTCTCTCACAGTTGAAGTGTACCTCTGGTGCAAATTACTGACCTCTGTCATCATTTTAGGTGGGGGAACTTGCACAATCGGTGGCTGACTAAATACTTTTTTGCCCCACTGTATTTACTATCAAAAACCCTTTGGGGCAACTAGGGTTGCCAACCGTCCCTTAAAATACGGAATCGTCCCGTATTTAGAAACAAAAGTACACGTCCCGTATTGAGCTAATAAGGGACGCACTTTGTCCCGTAATACAGTGAGAATCAAAAGTAGTCTATAAATGTTAATGGAATTAACGCTTTGTTTGAAAACATAATTCCCAGCCCCTCTCCTGCTTTGTGACCAATGAGCTGACAGCACACTTATGACAATTCGAGTATGACAATTCAGATTACCGCTCATCTCATTGGTCGAGGAAAGGTCGCTTACGGAGAAAATACCGGAAGACAACAGATGACCACAACAAGAAGCATGGCCAACAGGGGAACAAACGCCGTCACTGCGGTGCAAGTCTCGGACGACAGTACACCTAAAGCTGGGCAGACACTGTGCGATTTTTTCAGTCGCGTTATTCAGCTCCTGCTCAAACTGCACGATTGACTCGCAGGGGTTAGAAGTTGGTAGGTCACGATGCAGGTCTCACACTATACCGCCCGATGCTCTGATGCGACCTGAGTGCGCACACTGTGCCTCCATAAAATGAAGTTTATAACAGAAAATCTGTCGCTCGCTCTCTCTGTCTCTCACTCACACAGACACACCACCACCATCAACTTTGCTAAATTGCTAATGAAAAACATGATCAGGCAGCTGTGATTTAGCAGCGATGTAGATCCAACTATTTTCACGGTTGTTGTGGTCGTGATAATTTTGTGAGGCCACATCGAAAAGGCTCGGATGAGCTTTTCAAAGTTCTACAAGTTGTGCCTCCATCGCTTGTGTCCAGATCAAACGCTGCACAGCCGTGCTGCTCCGTCTTTTTCACGGCGTTTACGTGTTTGCGCGCGAGCAGTGTGAGCGGCTCACGAGCGATTGATGATCGGGAGCTGGTCGTGAGGTGTTAATCACTTCTCGTTACCCCACGTATACTACACGACGCACGATGAAGGCCAAAATCGGTCCGATCACTCAAAAATCGGCTCAAAATGGGCCTAAAACCGCACAGTGTGAGCCCAGCGTTAGAGCAGCAATGTTTGTTCCCCTCAGAGAAAGGGAAGAATGGGAAAAGGAAAACACCTGGCTGGAAAAAGTTAATATGGGCATGTGCAGTGAATATCAGCGCTATGTGGCCAGAAGTGTGATAATATAATTTATTTTGTGTAATAAACGACTGCAAGGATAGATGATTACAACAAATAGATGACTAATACATAAAAGTAATACATAGATGAATAATGATGATGAGTTAAGATGCGTAATCATGGGAACAAGCGGGTTTTCAAACGGGAGCAGCTGATTAGCATTAGAAAAGCTGAAATAATACCTCAGCTGAAGCCAATTGTACTAAATGCACTAAATGTGCACTGTTACAAGAATATTTTTCTTTCTATTGTTTTCTATTATTTTAAGTTAAGCAGGACAGAGTTCTTTTAAAGAAAGATTTACTTATATTCTCAAAAGTTAAGCATGACAGGCTTCTGTTTAAGAAAGAGACCTGTTTTACTGTGTTAATGTTGTCATTTTGAGCTAAAAATAAATGGCTAAATGATCATTTGTTTCACATGTGTTCATATCACAAAGAATACACATCTACTTAAATCAAATTCAAGTCAAAGGGTTAAAAAAAATAATTTCACACACAAAAAAAGAGCTAGAAAATTCACCACACTGGGAAGACAACTGGGTCGCCCGGCCCTGGCCACGAGGTGTCCCTTATTTATTTTTCAGGGAGTTGGCAACCCTAGGGGCAACTGTTGTTGTGATTTGATGGTATATACCGTAATTGTCGGGCTATAAGCCGCTACTTTTTGCACAAGCTTTGAACCCTGCGGCTTTTAGTCAGGTGCGGCTTTTCTATGGATTTTCCATGATTTTTGTCATATCGTAAGACGATTTGTTTTGTTTGTTCCGCTGTTGTACGGCACTACGTTGCCTGGCGGAAGGATCGGGGTTCAAGAGTGGTATGTTAGTCACATGTCCGTCCGCCAGGCAACGTAATGCCGTACGAAGTAGCGCGAAAAACAAACTTCAAAGTAGCGCTACGCATTCAGCGGGAGGCGTGGATGACGAGCGGCGATAAACTTGCGAAAAGCAAGTTATGCCCAACTCCACCGGTGGATTCTGACAGCGTGGAAAAGTGCGAAAACATCCACGATCACCAACGGATTTTGAAGGGCTGGACTGCTGCATGATGGAGAGGAGGACACCGCCCCGGCCCTTCTGAGGGTGTTCGACTCTGACACTGACAACGAGGATTTCTTTGGTTTTGAAAGTGACAATGAAGGAGAGAAGCGGAGAGTGGATGACGAAGCCATCCTGAGCCTGTTCGTTTCCGACATTGGAGAAGAGGACTTTGGTGGTTTTAGAGCGCAGGAAGAAGAGAAAGATGGTGAATGACTGACTTTTCTTCTTGTTAAAGCCGTGTCACTGCACCTGAGCCTAAAAGGTAGTCCGAATCTATTTTTCTGGTGTGCTGTAGGTTACTGTTATGTACTACATGTGCAAATATGTACCCATAACTTGTTTTTCAAAATATTAATAAAAGGGGTGTGTCTCCAAACAGCCATCTCTTTCCTGACAATTCCCTTTGTGCATATTCTCTTACATATGATAAGTCAACATTGAAACACCTGCGGCTTTTAGTCAGGTGCGGCTAATGTATGTACAAAACAGGATTTTCCCCTGATTTTAGCTTGTGCGGCTAATATTCAGGTGCGCTTTGTAGTCCGGGAAATACGGTAAATAAAAAAATTTTCAATGAAATGTATTGAAAAATATTAGTGCCGTCAGGGCTGCCTCATTAGGGAAAACCCCACATATCCTCTAACATTATTAAGTCAATATTGAGGTTTTAAAATTAGTTAAAGAGAATACATATTTACACGATAATAATATTTAATATAGGACACTTGAAAAAGTTATTATTATAATGACTATAAGTCAACTGTCAACCAAATAAATAAATGGGAAAAATGGTGAAGGTAGTGAGTTATGTGTTAGGCTCAGTCTGGGAAAACACTGGAAGTCAACTCACAGGAACCTTGCTCTGAGCAGTGAATATCTTTGCGTGTTTTTTAAAAAAAAAATACTTTTTTGTCCTTCTTCTTTTTTTAAAACACTAAAAAAATCAAAGTAGGACAGTTATGAGGCAAAACAAGATAAACGCATCTAAGTTATCTCTTTTATAGCTGCTGGAAGCCCAAAAAAATCAGGATCATCGCAAGGCCTGCGGGACTTTCTGTTTTTTTTTTATGAAGAACTAGTTCGGTGTTACGAAAAATGATGGGTTTTTTGTTGCAGCGGGATGAAAAGACAAAAAGACAAAAGGATTTCCAGGGAACGACAGCAACTGCCACGACCCATAGTAAGATACTTAGTTGTCTCAGTCCACAAGGGAGCAGTCTTGCAGTGACACTGTCAGAATTATTCTTTTGTGTCCACATCCACATATGTACAACATAGTGTTTGATAGACAGAGACCCTACAGTCTGGGAAAACTAGACAGAAGGGAGATGAAACAGCTAAACCCCACTGGAATATAGTGTTCAATTGAGCTACGGCAGAAGTTTGAGGCTTATATCAAAACAAAAGCACCAACGGAATAAAGAAGTGACATAGTTGAACTTTTCATCCATCCTTCAACTCTATCAAGTTGGATTCTTTGAACTGCATAACTATATAGAAGAAAAGCAGCTACAGTCCACTGGACTTAAATCACATTTGGTAAATTTAGCAATTGCCACTGGTTCATTTTAGTTTTTCCACCCATCAGATTATGATAAGGATGCTGAATAGAAAAGAAAAGCTGGTTTATTGGATTATTACGCTTTGTGGAGCTACTGTCCTGTCTTGGACTTGGGAGGATGAACACCACATGTCAGCTCACACCAGTGTTATCACTAGATTTAGAAAGCACAGGGGAGACAGGGGATAGGCCTGATCCATCCCCTGCCTCAGGACTCTATCTCCGAGAAAAGCCACACAGATTTGCCCTTTTGCTGGAGGCCACAGGGTGCACAGCCTGCAGGGTCAGATCCCTTTTCAAAAAGCAAAACTATGGTTTGATGCCAAATTCCTACACAAAGTCGTGTTCCCTTAAGAAAGGCAATGCTTTGCCACTATTAACCCATGTTGTCACTGATAAATCTCTCATGTAATGACAAACAGCAGGGAATAGTCCTAAGTTAGAGGCAGTGAATCACTGACGTGAAATGGCACATTTAATGTGACTCAGTTGATGATGTTAAACCAACTAACAAGCCCGCAGCAGTTTAATATTAGGGAGTTCGCCTTTCATTCCTGTTCAAAGCCGTGACACACTGTAGGATATCAAACCTTTCTTCAGATATCAAATGTACCAGCCTCTATTGAACAAGTCCTTGGCTTGTGAATTTTGCTACACATCCACATAAAGTTCACTCAGGGTCTACACAAATGAGACTGTCTCTGGGGAAGATGATTGGCTGGAGATTGCAGTGGCAAGGTCTCCCACTGAGGGACGAATGTACAATGGGGCCCTAAGGGGCCTGCTGAAGAAGGGCGTTTAGCCTCCAAGTGCCCCCCTGTGGTAACTCTATCTCAGGGGTGGTGGGGGGCCCTCAGCTGGGGCTAAGTGGAGGTGTGTAAGTCACTGTTCCTCCCCTCCGGCTGTACCACCTCCCCGAGCTGGGAAATAGAATTGGTGACTGATGGTTTAGGTTCTTTTTCTGCTTCTTCAGTTTTGCTGGGTGGGAGTACTTTGTGTCGTGTGTTTGAGATAACCTTGAATAGCTCGGCGACAGATAAAAGTGACACCTAGGTGGGGGATTTATCACTCACTGAGATGCCCTAATGATGTTAAACCATTACATGTAGGTAGAGTTGGTGCTTCTCAGACATAAGGTCACTAGTTAGTTTACAGCTATCTTTGCCTTTCCACGTTTAAATACAGGCATTTAAAGTTAGTACAGCTAAGCAAAATACAAGAAATCACAGAGAAATCACCTCTATTGTCCGTGGTTATATTAAAAACTCTGCTATAGCTGTTATAAAACTGTTACATCATCTTATGAGATCCTAAAATGCAATGGAAATGGCAAGGCTGAAAGGGATGACAGCTGTAAATGTTTGCCTCACCACATTCCTCATGTGGAAACTTCCTTTTGTCAAGCTCAGCTCAGATCTCTGAGGTGGAAGATGGAAGATGATGCACAATTCAAGATGTAGTGATGTAAAGCATAGCACCGCTGGACTTAATTGGTTGTCAGGAGAGGGGTTTGACTGAGAAGTGAAAAGGGTGGATTTAGGGGGATTTCTTGAGCATTCATTTTTGGACAATTTTAAAATTAGGGGATAATTTGTGGAGATGGCCACTTCCTGTTCCAACAGATGAGTGAGTTTGGTGTGGAAGAACTTGACTGGCCAGACACCTGTCATCAACTCAGTGGAATACCTATGGGATGAAATAGAGTGGAGACTTCTAGTCACGCGTTCCCGTCCAGCATCAGTGTCTGACCCCACAAATGTGCTTCTGGAAGAATGGTCAAAAATTCCCATAAACACTCCTAAACCTTGTAGAAAGCCTTCCTAGAATACAGGGAGTGCAGAATTATTAGGCAAATGAGTATTTTGTCCACATCATCCTCTTCATGCATGTTGTCTTACTCCAAGCTGTATAGGCTCGAAAGCCTGCTACCAATTAAGCATATTAGGTGATGTGCATCTCTGTAATGAGAAGGGGTGTGGTCTAATGACATCAACATCCTATATCAGGTGTGCATAATTATTAGGCAACGTCCTTTCCTTTGGCAAAATGGGTCAAAAGAAGGACTTGACAGGCTCAGAAAAGTCAAAAATAGTGAGATATCTTGCAGAGGGATGCAGCAGTCTCAAAATTGCAAAGCTTCTGAAGCGTGATCATTCATTCAAAATGTTGACTATTCATTCAAAATAGTCAACAGGGTCGCAAGAAGCGTGTGGAAAAACCAAGGTGCAAAATAACTGCCCATGAACTGAGAAAAGTCAAGCGTGCAGCTGCCAAGATGCCACTTGCCACCAGTTTGGCCATATTTCAGAGCTGCAACATCACTGGAGTGCCCAAATGCACAAGGTGTGCAATACTCAGAGACGTGGCCAAGGTAAGAAAGGCTGAAAGACGACCACAACTGAACAAGACACACAAGCTGAAACGTCAAGACTGGGCCAAGAAATATCTCAAGACTGGTTTTTCTAAGGTTTTATGGACTGATGAAATGAGAGTGAGTCTTGATGGGCCAGATGGATGGGCCCGTGGCTGGATTGGTAAAGGGCAGAGAGCTCCAGTCCGACTCAGACGCCAGCAAGGTGGAGGTGGAGTACTGGTTTGGGCTGGTATCATCAAAGATGAGCTTGAGAACCTGTGGTCCATCATCAAATGTGAGATTTACAAGGAGGGAAAACAGTACACCTCTCTGAACAGTGTCTGGGAGGCTGTGGTTGCTGCTGCACGCAATGTTGATGGTGAACAGATCAAAACACTGACAGAATCCATGGATGGCAGGCTTTTGAGTGTCCTTGCAAAGAAAGGTGGCTATATTGGTCGCTGATTTGTTTTTGTTTTGTTTTTGAATGTCAGAAATGTATATTTGTGAATGTGGAGATGTTATATTGGTTTCACTGGTAAAAATAAATAATTGAAATGGGTATATATTTGTTTTTTGTTAAGTTGCCTAATAATTATGCACAGTAATAGTCACCTGCACACACAGATATCCCCCTAAAATAGCTAAAACTAAAAACAAACTAAAAACTACTTCCAAAAACATTCAGCTTTGATATTAATGACTTTTTTGGGTTCATTGAGAACATGGTTGTTGTTCAATAATAAAATTATTCCTCAAAAATACAACTTGCCCAATAATTCTGCACTCCCTGTAGTTGAAGCTGTTATAGCTGCAAAGGATGGGCCGACATAACCTTTCATTAAAAAAAAAAAAAAGGAAAAAAACGAACAGGATGCCACTTAAATTCATATATGTGTAAGGCAGATGAGTGAATACGTTTGGAAATATAGTGTATATGCAAAAATGTATTCGGGCATTAACCGTAACAGCAGTGGCGGTAAGGCTAAGCATATAATAGCTTTCAGACTGGTAGTGTGAGCGGGCAAGGGAACAAAATAGTGCACAGAGCATTTAAGTAAATTCCCATGATCACCTGGAAATGTGTGGCAGTTGAGTGTATGCTGACCTCTGGTATTGAAACTAGTACTAGAGCTTTGATTCAAGTACATTGTTTAAGCCGTGAGACCAGTTTTCCCGTGATTCACTCGCGTACGTCAGTTTGAAGAGGAAAAAGAACTCCACGGGACTCCGATGTGAAAAGATGTAACAAAAAATTTATTCCACAGTTTTTGCATCTTACAGGAGTGGTCAGGTTTAACTTGTCCTCAACAAAATAACCTACTACGCTAGGAAAACCGTGTGGCTCTGTTCTACCCTGCTGCCCCGTATAGCTTATGCCGTGTTAACTCCTTTTCTCTCTCTCTCCCCCCCCTCCCGCACCGCATGCACTAATTTGCATACATCCGTGATGCCCGGATTTTACTATAAACACGAGTCTTTAAGGCACATGTATTCATGGTACTACGTAACCTAGTTCCACCATAAACATGCATCTATTTCCTAAAATTATTAATTACACAAACAAGCTTAACAACAGCGAAATATAAATACTAAAACATATGAACTATCTTAACTTGGCTCCCACATACCGGCCCCTAATTGTGACCCTATTACACAATTACCAAATTACACTTGTGGAGCCAAGGTACACAAACTTCAGTCTCTGCAGTTGATTACTTCAGTCCGATTCCTGCAGAAGGCAAATCTTCGTAATGGGCCTGTCCAGTACACTCGTCTTGGTTTTGATCCTAACCTGCCGCACCATTCCTGCCTTGTCTGAGATAGCATGGATTACTTTCCCTGTAATCCAAGAGTTGCGTGGGGCTGTATCGTCAACAATAAGCACAATGTCTCCAACCAAAAAGTTGCGAGATGGACGGGTCCACCTTTGCCTCTCTTGAAGTTGTGGTAAATATTCCCTTGCCCATCGTTTCCAGAATATTTCCGACATGTATTGCACTTGCCTCCATCTTCTTCTTGCGTAGAGATCTTGCCTGTCGAACAGTCCGGGAGGAAGAGATGGTTTGTTCCTGAGCAGCAACAGGTGATTGGGAGTGAGTACTTCCAGATCATTTGGATCACTGGACGCTTTGGTTATTGGCCGACTGTTAATAATGGCCTCCGCCTCACACAGAAGTGTATGCAGGCTCTCTTCATCCAGTGTCTGCAGCCTCAAGGTAACGTTTAGGATTTTCTTCACTGACTTGATCAATCTCTCCCAGACCCCTCCATGATGGGGTCCTGAGGGAGGGTTGAACATCCACTGAATGCCTTGTTGTTTTAGGTGGTCTTCAATTTTGGACACATTCCATTCAGCAATGGCTCTTTTAAGTTCACGCTCTGCACCAATGAAGTTAGTTCCATTGTCAGAACGAAGGGTCTTTATCTGGCCTCGTCTGGCTATGAAGCGACGGAGAGCATGGATGCAGGAATCTGTGTCCAGCGAGGCTGCCATCTCCAAGTGTATTGCACGAGTGGTTAGGCAGGTGAAAATGACTCCATACCTCTTCACCGTACTTCGACCACGTTTGATCTCGAACGGACCAAAGTAGTCCACTCCGCAGTTAGTAAATGGAGGGTCATCTGGCAGAACTCTGTCTCGGGGTAGGTCGGCCATTTGCTGCTGTCCTGCAACTCCATGCTCACGCCGACAGGCAATACACCTAGCGAGTATTTTTCGTACTGCAGAGTTGGCACCGGGTACCCAAAACTTTGTTCTCAACTTGGAGATAACATGATTGCGACCACTATGAGCCAAGTTCTCATGTATTTCTCTGAGGATAAGCTTCGTGACGTGAAGATCCTTGCTCAGGATTGCTGGCCGCTTAGCCTCCTCGGGTAGTGCTGCTCTGCTGAGTCGCCCTCCGACCCTAAGGATGCCTTGTTCAACTACTGGACTCAGTTTGAAAAGACTACTAGTCCTCTTCACCCCCTGACCTTTAGAAAGTGCGCTGATCTCCTTAGGAAATGTCTTTCTCTGACAGTAGCGAATGATTGCTTCTTCAGCCTTCGCAAGGTTCTCTACCGTTAGCTTGTTGGTGTCCCCTTGAAACAGGCTGTCCTTGAAACCTTCCATATCCCTCTCGACTTCAGGTTGTGTTTTAACAGCACACAACTCCTTCCTTTTGCGACACAATTGCAGCAGAATGCTCTTGACTTTAAGCATCCATGCCACTGCCCTTTTAAGTTTAAACCAGGATGAGAAGTAGTGCAGGAACTCCAGCACTACATCTTCACATTCCTTGATTGTACTAGCACACACCAGGTTACCCTTTACCTCTGGTAAATCCGGCCCCTGTAACCATGTGTGGGATTGCATGAAGCTCTCTGCTCGGAGCCCCCTTGATGCAAAGTCGGCAGGATTCAGTGAGGTGTTGATATACCTCCATTGCTCTGGACTGGAGCATTTCAAGATTGCATCCACACGGTTAGCAACAAAGGTACGGAATCTACTTGTTTGATTGCTGATATACTTGAGTACCGTGGTACTATCTGACCAAAATACAGATGGTTGGAGCGGAAGCTGCAATTCAGATGTCAGAACCCTGTCTATGCGTGCTGCCATGGTTGCTGCGGTAAGTTCCATGCGGGGAACTGTAATGGGCTTAAGTGGGGCCACTCTTGCCTTTCCCAACATGAATGCGCAGTGGACTTCGTTACGGCTGTTCCTCTGTAGCAAGTAGCTTACTGTACCGTAGCCCTCTTCACTGGCATCAGCAAAGTGTTGCAGCTGATTGTATACTGACTCTCCAAAGCCCACAGGTTTAAAACATCTTGGAACGCTTATGTTCCCTAGCTGGCGGAGCTGGGTCTTCCACTTGTGAGCTAGGTCTGCAGGTATGATGACATCCCAGCCAATCTTTCTCCTGCAAAGCTCTTGCAGAATCTTCTTTGCTTGAAGCGTGACTGGTGACAAGATACCCAGTGGGTCGTAGACAGAACTCACAGTGGACAGAAGGTTCCTCCGAGTGGGTGCCTTGTCTGGCATTACAATCTTGAACCTGAAGCTGTCAGATTGAATACACCATTGGACTCCCAGCGCTCTCTCAATGGGGAGTGTGTCCTGATCCAGATCGAGATCTTTAACCTCCGATGCCCTTTCTTCTTCTGGAATAGCAGACAGAACTGCTCTGCTATTGCTTATCCATTTTGTGAGCCTGAATCCACCCCTCTGACATACAGCTCTAAGAGTGTGGTATAACTGTATGGCTTCCTCTTCTGAGCTCACAGCCTTCAAACAGTCGTCCACATAGAAGTTGTGCAGGACTGTGTCAACCGCTTGGCTGTTGGCTGGATCTCGGTTGTCTTCAGCACATTTGCGCAGAGCAAAGCTGGCGCAGCTTGGTGACGAAGTTGCACCAAAAATGTGAACCACCATCTTGTACTCCACCATATTCTGAGTAATGTCACCAGATGTCCACCACAGGAACCGAAGAAGGTCAGAATCCTCATCAGGCACCTTTACTTGGTGGAACATTGCTTCCACATCTGCCATGATGACCACTTCCTCTTGTCTGAACCGGATAATTACCCCAAGAAGGGTACTGGTAAGATTTGGTCCTTGTAACAGCTGATCATTTAAGGTGGTGCCTTTGTACGATGCTCCACAGTCAAAGACCACTCGAAGCTTGTGTTTCTTGGGATGGTAAACTCCGTGGTGCGGTAGGTACCAAACCTTTCCATCGTCACGATCAAGGTCCTGTTCTGGCACTTTCACTGCGTAACCGTTGGTTATGACGTTACTCATGAAAGCCGAGTACTCTGCGTGGAATGAAGTATTCCTCTCCAACTTCCGCTTTAGGTGTAACGCACGTTGCTCAGCCACTTTGCGGTTGTTGGGCATCTTAATGCGCTTGTTCCGCAATGGCAGAGCGATGCTGTAGTGTCCGTCCACAATAGTAGCTGACTCTGTCACTATCTCCAGAAACTGCAAATCCTCTCTTGACATTTCCTGTTTCTCGTTTCTTTCACGCTCAGGGAAGTCACTTTTAAACTGCTGGTCCCAGAGTTCATCCAGTTTGCTAACTGATATTCGGTTTGCTGCAACCTGAATCAGTCCGCATGGTGCCTTTTGTGAACTGCTTCCTTGGAGGGGTTCGCTGATGGTCCAACCGAGCCTTGTCTTCACAGCATATGGACCGCCATTCTCGCTGGCTATAACTTGCCAAGGTTCAACAGCTTTAGGTGCATTAGCCCCGATTAGCAGTCCAATTTTTGCTTCAATCCTAGGTATAGACACCTGCTGAAGGTAGGTCCACCTGTTCACGTAGTCTTGAGAAGGAGCATTGTCGGCAGAAGCAGGAATGTCACTGTGACTGTACATTTCTGGCAACTCAAAGAAGTCATTGCTGTCTAAGCTGCTTATTTCCAACCCAGACACAATGTGGCTACTGACGACCTTTTCCTCTCCCATTGTTTTCAGCAAAATCTTTGTCTTTCTGCCAGACAAGTTAAGCTCATGCATTAACTCTTCAGTACAAAAGCAGGCAGTACTGCCAGGGTCCAGAAAAGCATAAGTGTGTGTCACCTTTTGTCCTCTTTTAGGTTTCACTTGTACTGGAACTATTGCCAAAATGTGCTCTGTTTTCTCTGCAGCGTGAGCAGGTGCTTCCATTTCAACAAATCCATTCACGATTGACTCTGTTTGGTCTTCTCTTTCTAATGATTCCACTTCAGAAGCTACCCTTTTGCTTGTAGCACTGGGCTTAGTCTTCATGTGTAACACTGTGGGGTGCGGTTGTGCACAAACCTGACAACTTGCCTTTTCTTGGCACGAACCACTCATGTGTCCCTGTTTAAGACAGCTGAAGCATAGTCCTTTAGTTCGCATGAAGTCAATCTTTTCCTTATGAAGTGACTTCTTCATCCTCTTGCACTGTTCCATGGTGTGCTCTTCACCACGACAGAAAAGACAGGGTTTGGAAAATGCACACACCTGCTTCCCGCTGACCTTGTTCCTTTCTTTAGAGGGTACGTCCTGTGTAGTGGTGATAGTTGCAGCTGCAGTGAATCCTTTTCTGTTTCCACTTCTCCTTTGCAACCTCTCATCCACTTGCCCTCTAACTTGGACCTTTAATGTGCTGTCCTTTATATCACCGAACAATGGATGCAAAACTTCTTTGGCCTGCTTATTGACAAACTCCACCAGATCTGCAAATGTGACTCTGCGTTTTGCCTTGTCTAAGACCCCACAAGCATATGTTCTCCACCTTTCTCTCAGCTTGTACGGAAGCTTGGAAACGATAGCACGCATGTTGGCCGTGTTATCCAACTCCTCCATGTACTCCACATCCATCATTGCATTACGACATCCAGTAAGATAGAGGCCGAAAGCATGCAGAGCCTCTCCATCATCTGACTTGATGGTTGGCCAGTTAAGAGCCTTGTGAATGTATGCCACTGATATCTTGTAGGCATTTCCAAAGTGCTCTTCCAACAGTCTCTTAGCCGTTTGATATCCATGTGTAGGTTCCATATGAAGACAACTCCGTATCAATTCTCGTGGTTGCCCACTTGTGTATTGTTCCATGTAGTACAATCGATCCTTGTCGCTCTCTGTTCTGTCCTCCACACCATGTTCAAAAGCTCGCATGAACAGCCGATACTCTAATGGGTCCCCTTTAAACACAGATATGTTCTGCGGGGGCAACGTAGCTAACTTCTGTTGCTTAGTTAGCGCTTCGACCACATCCTGTAGAGCACTTGGTGTCTGCGATGGCTGGGAGGTAACAGTGTGTGTTTGCTGTGCGTTTTGGAGAATGTTCTTCTTCTGCGCTTGTCTTTCTCGCGTGGGGGATGGGCTATTTGACTGCTGTGAAGTAAATAAATCTCCAACCTTATGCGATGCCACGTAGGAGTTCATTCCATCCCGAGTGGATACGCGACTGGATGCCTTGGATGCACGACTTTCGTATTCCGATAAGATCTTGATCTTTGCCTCATTTGCTGCAAGAGCTGTTTGTATTTCTAGCTCCTCCTTTTCAGCTTGGAGCTTAGCCTCCCTTTCCTCCAGCAAGCGTTTCTGTCTTAAAGACGATGCCTTAATCAATAAGGTAGCTCGCTCCACCTCTGCCTTCATGCGTGTGGACGACACCGATGACGAAGCGCAGGAGCCGCGTTCTGACAATGCCTTATCACTGCGCTTTGAGACAGATGCATTAGATATGCTGTCAGATGGATCCACATCTTCATTGCATTTTTCAGCCTCCACAGCGCGCATGGCCATCTTGTCAATCCAAGCCGAAGCTGTCTCAGCAAAAGCCTTAAAGGAATCAGCCTTAGGTTCAAACCAATTTTCCTGGTCTTTAGTTAAATCCTCCTCCGGCATTTGCTGGAGCACCTCTTTAACATTTGTGTTCAAACCACAAAACTCTCCAAACCGCTCATTAAAATCCTTCATTAACTGTGTTACTTCTGTTAGGCTGGTATCACATTCATTTTCCATCAGCTGGCGCACTTGTTTCACTGTGCCTGTTAATTTGGCTAGCTTGGCCTTCCGTAAATTGATAATACGTTGCAGCCTTTCCTCCATAGCTTTAGGTGTGATTTTCACCGCCCTAGCTTCCAATTCTGCTACTGTGTCTTCTTCTTCGTTGTTCATGCTATTAATTTCCCGAATAGCAACACCAAAATCCTTATTTTATCATCCAAAAATCATGCAGGTTGGCTACCACACAGTTCAGCATCCACCATGACTCAGGAATTTTTCCTCGTGAATTAGCTCCACTTACTCACGTTTGTTGTCGCTGCAGCAGCTCGGGTTTTTTCCTTCTTTAGTCGCGTCAATTACTCCACAACGAGCGGGTTTTCCTACAAAATGTTTAAGCCGTGAGACCAGTTTTCCCGTGATTCACTCGCGTACGTCAGTTTGAAGAGGAAAAAGAACTCCACGGGACTCCGATGTGAAAAGATGTAACAAAAAATTTATTCCACAGTTTTTGCATCTTACAGGAGTGGTCAGGTTTAACTTGTCCTCAACAAAATAACCTACTACGCTAGGAAAACCGTGTGGCTCTGTTCTACCCTGCTGCCCCGTATAGCTTATGCCGTGTTAACTCCTTTTCTCTCTCTCTCCCCCCTCCCGCACCGCATGCACTAATTTGCATACATCCGTGATGCCCGGATTTTACTATAAACACGAGTCTTTAAGGCACATGTATTCATGGTACTACGTAACCTAGTTCCACCATAAACATGCATCTATTTCCTAAAATTATTAATTACACAAACAAGCTTAACAACAGCGAAATATAAATACTAAAACATATGAACTATCTTAACTTGGCTCCCACATACATAAGCTTGATGTAATTATTTATTTCCTATGGTGATTGAAAAAAAATCGTAATTCTCGCTCATAGAAGTTTTAAGGACTTGGCTGTATTTTCAGCATTTACTTCCAAATGAAGAGCAGTGCATGCCAATCAAACTATAATGTGTAGATGTTAACAGGTGAAGAGTGTAAGCAAATGACAATAAGAATTTACATAAACCTAAACAGCAACAGCAGCCCACAAAGACAAACATGGATCCATTCTCTGAAATAATGACAGTTGCAGAGGAGTTGCACACACAAACGCTGGGACATTTGAGCTCCTGCCCTGTGCTGCCAGCCCTTTCTGTTTTCTTAACCTGTCCTTTGTAAACATATGACATAAACAATACTCAGTACTGTACAGGATAAATGAGGGTTAATTGAAAATTAAAATAAATTACAATATTTAAGGTGGAAAAAAATGATATAAATAACTGACTGATGCTGACAAGCTGTCTTTAAATGTGCAATTAAGTTTGCATTTGCATTTTTGCACTCTCTGACTGCGTGGTAATATTTCAGTCAGGTGGCGGTGTGCAAATTATCCAAACTAATTGGGACATCATGCACAAACTGACTCCATCATCTCTGTCTGTTGTTTTTCTCTCCGCAGCAGGTCAGACTCACACACGGGCGACATGCTGCTACTTGTGTCTCGTGGAGCGCCCACATCGTCGGACACTTTCCACACTTGCCCACACACCACGACTGCATGCGTGCACTGTCTTCTCATCACAGTGTGTGCTTGTGAGTTCATAATAATCTAATAATCGCCTGTAAGCAATGGAAATAAAGAACAATCTGTTAGATTTCTGGAAATTCTGGACAAGTTGCCATGCAGGACTTTAGACGGTCAATGGCAAACTATTCCAATATCCAAATATTTGCTCAGACTAATGATCACCTAATTCTTTCTGTTTTCAGACAAAGTGCCTAACGGAGTTGACTTTTGCATTTTAAATTAGACTGGCTTGCTTTTTATAAGCTAATGTTGGTTGGTTATTGCTTACATTTGGTTTGCAGCATTTCTAAGTTTTTTAATTTCATACCAGTGACAACCAGATGAGTCTAGGGCAAATGCTATTGCTACCTGTGTGTCACCAGTAACAGCAGGGAAGAGACAAGATAGTGCTCCTCAGGGAATTCGAATGAGTATAGCTGACTGTGACAAAGAGAGTTGCAGAAGGGGGCCGAGCATGTGTGGTTCAGCAGAATTCTAAAAAACACAATTGCTTAGCATTGCATGGTTTTAATTGGGAATTGATGCCATGAGCAAAATTTCAAATTAAAATCTAAAATTATAAAACAGAAACTGAAAAAAGAGCACTTGTTAAGTAAGAGGCCCAAAGGACGGATGCTTGAGCGCCACCTTTCGTCTTTCTGTCCACTTGCCTGACCTTAACTGTTCAAATAGAGTCAAATGACACTTCTTCATACCTGAAACTGGATATTGGGCCATTTTATGTGGCAGGCAATGTATAGGGGAAAATTTGTTTAAATAATTTACCTTCCTGTTATACTGAAAGGGGGAAAAAAGCAGCGGATCCCCTAAGGCTCTTTTCATTGGGTACAGACATCCTGACTCCCAGCAAAGCTTACATAACACTGCGCTCCACCCGTGATCATCACAACTGTATCTTTCAACCTGTGCAGCACTGCATTTGCCTCACAGTAAAACAGGCTCGACTCCATGGCTAAACGAATGTTTCATCAGCGGGAGAGTGAAACTTTCTCTAATGCACTCTGACATGGCTATATATGAACACCACGCTCCATCTCCTTCTTACAAATAATGCATGTGAACTCACGAACGTCACAGATTCGCAGTTTATTTGCATTGCCACACCACAATGGCTGTGGAGGCTCTGACAGCGTATAGCAAGTTCAGTTTGTTTATGGGAAAGGGGATCGTTCAACTGAAAAATAACAACCGCAGAGTATGCTTAATAAAACCAGTGTGCAAACCCACTATTGTAATGCAGCCTGTATGAACAACACATTTCATTTTAATGGTTTTGTCTGCCTTACATGTCTAAAACAGCGATTTTGATCGATAACAGTATGTTGCATCATACATAAGGTTTCCTCAAAAATCAATCCAAACATTTCTGCCAGCGTGTGTGAGTACAATAATTCAGTCTCATTTAGCACAGAGAAAGATGAGATAGCACACTAGGATAGCTGTTGATTACATGAATTGATTTCCTGTTTGGAGCCCCTAATGACATTATGAATCAAGTACAAGTTACTACAAAGTATTTAACAACTAATGTTGTTTGATGTTTGTCAGTGGTGTGTATTGGCCAGAGGACAAAACACAGGAAGCTGTGATGGATTTGATGCCTGTCTGAAGTGTGGATAAATCTGGAACAGAGTGGGATGAAGATAACAAGGTAAGGCAATAGACTGGCATTGTGCCGCTTCATCTCTCTGTCTTTTTCGAGTCTTTCTCTGTCTTTACTGTATCATTCTCTTTCACCCTTCTTATCTCGCCATCTATCTTTTTGTCAGCTTTCGCCCTCTTTTACAATGCCAGCACATCTGTTCAGTCCTTTAACACCTCTGCTGTGCAGTGAATGATGTTGCCTTAAACCCCCGAAACATCAGAGATGCCAAAAAGCAGGGCAATAAAATAGAATCTCTCTCTTAAGAGCATTCCAAAGGTTATTAGCTATTGCCCACAGATAGGTGTTAACATCATTTTTCATTGTGGGAAACATTCCCCCTTCCAAGGAGAAGTGTAACTTTGTAAAACACATAAGTGATACACCCCACACTGCCCTCCTTCACTAACTTGTCTCAGGCACTGACTGATTTACTGTAATTCACTTTATTTTGTTTGTGCAGAGTATAAAACACAGTTGTGGATCAGAGTACAATTGCACTGAAGGTTATTTTCAAGAACAGCAAACTACACTTTTACAATCAGTCTCAATTCAGCAGTGTAATAAAAAAGGAAAAATGGCATGGAGGTCGTTTTGCTGATGTGAAAGAGACTCTTAACGGCATAATTTAATCTTGTTTTAGATGCTCTTCTTCTCTCTTTTTTCCCCTTTCTCTGATTAAATGTGATTAGGCTGCACAACACCTTTGCCATTTCTTAATGCAAATCTTCCTTTCAGCCCAATTAGTCTGTCTTCTAGAGCGCGCACTTCTATCTAAGCTGTCACTCGGCGGGGCTTAGCCTTCGCAAACTGTGTTTTTGCTTTAGGGCCCAATAAGGACGTGCCTCTTTCGGCTACTGACTGCCAGACAAGCATGAAGAATTTCTAAATTATGACAAGAAATCTGTGACTGAAGAGTGACAAATGCAGTGAAACTGTCACAGAAAAATATTTGGGTTATCCAAGTTTTAAAAGTTAATGGCGGTGCCATTTAGTAGTCTGTTTTCTGAACTGTGAACTATAGCGGCTCCACCAAACTTTTCCAAGGTTCTAAATATCAAGAAGTATCTCTAAATGACAAAGTTTAAAATTCAATGCATGCTTGCTTAAAATCAGACGCGATCATTCTATAACTGTCAAGAGTATTTGTAGTAACAAATACATACATATATGTATATAAATCGATGTGATGAGAAGGGAAAATGTGACCCCCATTCACAAAGATACAGTACTGTGTAAAAGTCTCGAGCCACTCCTAATTCCTTCATGGGGAAATGGGAACTAGCAATTGACTGAAACATCTGCAAACATACATAGATATACAGTAAATAATACTGTAAACAATCCAAAAGTGCTTTAAAGTCAGTTTTTTGGTATGACCACCTTTATTCTTCAGAACAGCCTGAAACTTTCTTGTCATTTTTTGAAGTAGTCTTCAGGAAAAGTTCCCCAGGCTTCTTGAAGGACAATCAAAGCTCTTGTTTAGATGTTGGCTGCCTTTACTTCTGTTATCTCTCAAAATGCTCTTACATTTCTTTTGTATCGGGAGGCCGAACCATGACCGCTGGTGTTTCACTGTGTGTTTTTCTATCCAGGTATGATTTTAATGTATTGGCTGAGTGGGATTGGGAATGTTTTCCACCATGGTTTTTCATGATGGAACAAATCATATTGCATATTGATTGAACCACAAACTTCCAAATTGGATTCATTACTCCAGAAGACGTATTGCCACTAATTTTCAGTCGAGTTCTTGTGTAATTTGACCTCAGCTTTGTCTCCCTTTCCTTCAGAATGGCTTATTGCCATTTCTGCAAGTGTTCAGTGAACAGGATGGATCAATTGAAAGGCCAGCTGCATCTCTCAGCTCCTGTGTCAGGTCTTTGCTGAATTTCTTTTGCTATTTTTTAAGGACATGACATTCAGATAACTGTTCAACCACTGTAAATAGTTGTCCATCCACTTATTTCTTTGTCCTCCACTTGTCCAGTTTCCTCACTGCACACCATGACGAGTTATACCAAGTTTTCTAAAATAGCTAATAGCTCTTTAGGAATCACCTTGTTGATGCAAAAACAAACAAAAATTCCTTTGAAAAAGTGAAAGGACTGGACTGAAAATTAGTGGAAAAACAGCTAATGTCCACACAGAGGCTTTGAAAGACCTTCAGAAGGCCTGAAGAACTATTGCTCCAGACCACTTAAATATACAAAGACGTCTGGCCTCTTCAAAATAAAATACGAATAAATGAAAAGTGGCTCAAGGAATGGCATTCACCCCATTTCAACTAAGCTTATTAATAGGGACTTTGTGCATTCATTGGGAACAACCTAACTGTGGTTGATAACATTTGTTGATTTATAATATCTCTAAAGCCTAATAGTGATATTTTGGAACCACTGAGACACCTAAACATCAAGAGCAAATACTTTTAGGATTACTTTTTCTGTTATCTAGCAATAACTTTTGGATTACCCAACAAAAGGAATCACATTACCCTGCAACACTTTTGCATTACATTACAGTAAATGATTCAGTATCCTGCACTACAACAGACCACTGCTGACTGTGAGAGACAGAGCACCTTTTACTGTGTAATCATCAATGGTGTACTAGTACTGTGAGGCGACACCAACAGGACTCCTAAACAGATAACAAACAGACAGTTTGAGCTGCATATAACTAAATATACTTTGGATGCATTTAGTTTTTGATTAAATCACAGTTATTGATGATCATTCTGAAAAGTTTGTGCTGTAAATTCTGGTTTCACGGTGGTGTATTTGCTTAAAGCTGGCATTTCCATCATGACTGCTTTTCCTCACAGTGACCTTGTCAGCGCCTTGTCTGTCTGTCAGCTAGCTCTGCTAAAAAGGCTAAAGCAATCTGGCAGCCTCCCCTGTATAAAAGCGGGGTGGGAGGGGGTTGAAACAAGGGTGGAGGAAGGATGAGAGAGATGTGACCTTTCTACTTCCAGTGAAGTGTTTTTAGCTAAACAGCCTTTCAGAAATGAGCAAAATGACAGGTTGGCAAGTGTTGCACCTCAGAGAGAGATGGAGAGAGAGAGCATGCATGATTTTCCTCAAGATTTATTAGTCTTTTCTCTGATTAGACAGATTTTCAGTTTTCTGTTTAAATTGAAAATGCAAAGTTCATGTTTTTGAAACACCATGTTTCAGAGATTGGAAGCGCTTTTATTTAAAGAGTAAAAGGTGGAAAGCAACTTGAAAGCCAAAGACATGAGACCTCCACACACAATCATTCATTTATTGAAGTCTTTTAAAGTAATATGTGATTTCACTCATTTACAACCAGCTATTATATAGCACCATGTCCTTCTGAGGGAAACACAATGCATACTGATGCTGTCCTAGCTCCCCAAGGTCAACGCCGCAGAGCCCGCGTCTAATGTCACAGCTTTAGTGACGTTAAAGCGGGTATTCAAAATGCACTGAGATCTCCATCTGTGGGTGGTGGAGGGTAATGAGAAAGGCTGAGGAGAGGTCACTTATATGACCAGCATTGGCAGCGATGACTTTACTGAGATGCAGTCATGAAGTCAAAAACACACAATCTTTCTCGCTCTCTCTATCTCACACACACACACACACAGGGTGGGTGCTCTCTCAACCAGAAAGGAGACTGAGATTGGAAATAAAGACCATCCTCTGTGTCTGAGGACTGTGAATAGGAGCAGTAATGTTTTCAATTTGAGCCCCAAGAGCAATAATGAAGCTCATTCTATACCACCTAGATACTGTAGTACTGTTCGCCTTAAAGCCTTAGGATTCTATCATCCTTCACCCTCTCAATTCCTCTCTTTTTGCCGTCTGTGTGCTGTTCATGAAGGGATTAATTCGTGGAATAAGGACTCTTTGGTAAAAAGAAGAAGAAAAAAGACTGAGAGACAGAATTGTGGAGAGAAGAGAAAGAGGATAAATAGATGAAGAGGTGTGGGGTAGATGAATAGGTCGGTGTTTGACAGCGGGCGTTATTTCAAATTCCGGCCTCTCGCATTTGAATGACATCTGCTTGAATCTGTTTCATTCATTCATGCAGTATAAGAATTCAATTTCATGGCATGGAGTCTTGAGGCACGTTTCCTGTATATCTCTACGTGCTAGCGTGCCACGGAGCGAGAGTCATTCTTCCTCTGCTGGAAAAGAAAGGGTAAATTCATTTGTGTCATGAAATGCAATCCAGGTTATTGTCTCTGCCCAGCTTCCAAGTATCCCATGAAAGACTTTTAATCATGCACCGGGGAAATAATGTTGTGAGATCTAACTGCTGAGCCAAAGGCAATTGTGAAATATTCAGATCTGAAATAAAAAAAAGAAAAAAAGACATGATTACCTTTGTTTACTGGAATATATTGATATAATAGGCTTGTGTATCCTTGAAAACTGCTATGTCAGAGCTCAGTAAGAAGAAATTCATAAAGTGCAGATGCGAAACTAAGATGTCATGTAATGTGGTCCGAGAAAGTAAACTTTTGATAGAAACTGGAGCTCCAAGGACAGCAGGAAAGAACAGCTTTAAAGGAAAAAAAAGCAACACAGTGGTCGCATTGTCAAAGCTCTGTGTTTTCTAAGTCCCTACATTTGACAAAAGAGTGCGCGAGTACAGAGACAAGGTAGTTCGTCTGACCTTTAAGAAATGCACAAAAGGGTGAAAAACCCAGAGACTAAGTGGAAGAGAGAGATATTAAAGAAAAAGCAAGATGCTATTCTCTCAAATGAATGGATAGCAATGTTTTTTTTAAAATGCTGCTACATCTGCATGACTGAATTTCTTGCGCCATCAACCACAGAATCCAAAGTCTTTACCTTGTTTTTTTGTTTCTACTTTTACTTATTGCCCAAACAGTCAACGAGGCACCATCGAGGTTTGTTCTTTTGCATTTTCACTTAGACCAGAAAACAAAAAAATTGCGTTGCCAACAGCTAGCTTCTGTTCCTGTAAATGTTTTATGCGCCTGATTTATATGCAAGCAAAAACTGACTGTGCTTTATTCAGAGATTTCGTCAAACTGTCATCATAACTAAACCTTGCATATAAATCTCATTACAAAAGTGCAACAAA
Organism: Rhamphochromis longiceps; assembly: GCF_057381845.1. NCBI lineage: Eukaryota > Metazoa > Chordata > Actinopteri > Cichliformes > Cichlidae > Rhamphochromis > Rhamphochromis longiceps. Next base: position 27,488,042 of record NC_140558.1, read on the forward strand.
AAATTGACTTTATGTTTCTTTCTTCAGATCAAATAGTCTCAAACCTCATAAAAGCTTGTCCTTGAAGTGAGAGGGATGAATCAGCAACCCAGTGCCTTTTAGTTATTAGTCTTAAATAATGCAGCGTAGCCACTTAATACATGTGCTTTAGACTAAAAGGTAGTGATCAAAGAGAAACACTGAGCAGGTCAGATGATGCTAGCGATGAATAACTGATGTCCTTGTGCATGTTTGTGTTCTAAGATGTGTATAACAGACATGACCCGATTCACATCGCATTGGTGAATGCCTTTGTTGATAGAGAAAAGTGGCAGTTTTCTGCCTACAGCTCTCATTTTGGAAAAGGCTCAGTGTAGGGTTTCACAGGGTTTAAATCAAAAGCATTTGATTATGGTATCCTATGCACCAAGAGCTTTTGCTTGATATTGTTGTCTCCTTTTTCGTTGAGATGGCGTTTAGAGGCTTTTGCATCTGAATTCTTTACAGATATAAACTTTTTTTTTTAATTCCCAAAGAGTTTTCTACACAATATCTTAGATGTTCCTAGGACTGCACTCAAGTACCACTGGTTACCTACCTGGGAACTGAAAAAGATTGCACCATAGCATGGAAATCCATACTTACCCGGAGCTGACATCTCCGAGGACCAATGCAGAGAGCGATGGCAGACGGTTATGCCTGAAAAGCACGAAGGTGATTTGCAAAAAGGAAAAATTAAAAACAAAACCACACACACAGATGCACCTCCAAAGTGTTTCAAAGGGGAGTTGTAATGAAACCTCGTGTTCATTTACGGCTCCTGTCTTTTTCAAGTGGAGGCAAGCTAGGACAGCTTCATCATGCCTGTCCAGGAATAGGGTGTGTGTGCCAATTCTGTGATGGCCAGCAGGTTTATCTAAGCTGACAGAGATGAATCTCCCAGCAGAGGGCTGGGCCTGTTCAGCTGTCCTGCTGAGGAGAGCCCACACCAGGGCTGACATTAAATTATTTCAGGAGGTAATTAGTCTTCTGTTTTTCACCAAGACACCAAATGGTCTTGATCTCATGCACATATCCGTGTTGTCTGTTTTAGATAGACTCGTACCGATAAAGAGGAAGAAATTAAACAAGTGAAACGAGCATCAGCTTTTCAGAAAACAGCGAACTTGGCTTACATTGTACAAATATTGTAGAACAAGTAAGAGCCCTTTTTACATGCAGATAGGATACAGTGAACAGCGAGAAGGTGTTAATTTTAACAAAAATGTCACTGCATATGAAATGCTAACAGGGCCACAGCTATTATACAGAATGAAAGAATCTCATCACCCATCCACTTTTCACTGCAGTTAAATTCTCAGTTTCTAATTTTGTTAATGACATGTTAAAGACTGCTCTGGCTGACTTGATGGCAACAGACATTATTAACTTCAGTTATTCAATCAGTAGACCTTGAGAGAGAGGTGCTAAAGATATGATCACAACTCAACCAAGGTGTCAGGCTGTCTTTTTCTCTGTTTTTCCTTTGTCGTACAAGTGCTCCGTCCCAAACCGGGGAAGACTTTATTTATACCCTGCATCAAAAGTTAAAATTACCGTTGACTCCCTATCAAGGAAAATATGATTTGCCTGTCACGTTATAACTATCGTTGCCTTTATGGACTATATTATGCAAAGTCATGCAAATTAGATCGGCAGCCATTAGAGAAAACAACCCTTAATTTTGTCCTTCTGCTTTTCTTGTGTTTAGCGTGTAATGTGGTTATGTGTGCTGCCAGCAAATGAAAAGTCACTTTCATGGCGTATTACTTTCTCATGTTGCTTGTTGATCAAGTGGTGCATCTATAACCACTTTTTCATCCTAAAACAAATAAGTTCCCCCTTCCTTTCTTTATTTTTCATCAAAATAAACTATCCGTCTTGTTAAATTTGTCACGAGAAACCGTGACGACTTTGCAAGAACACCTCTACATGAACCATAAACGGTCTCTTTTTTAAAATCTGTTTATAAATGAGCCCACTGAAGCGAACACATCTTTAAAATAAATAGTCCCGTCTCTCCTTCTCATGTCCGCTGATAAAAGCTAACAGCGTCACATAGTAGTTTACAGTTACTTAGTTGAGCCTGTGGCTCTGTTCTCTCATTCAGTGGGTCATTTGAGGGGTAAAGAGTAATTTACCATGAAAATCCAATTGCTTTAATCTAATTTGCTTTGATATAATTCACAATAGGCTTACAGCCACAAAGCGTTTACCTAGCTGAAACAGTGGAATTGTCCCTGGGGTACAATTACAGTCCAACTACAGGTACTTGGCTCATAGAACATTAAATAACCAGAATCTCCTGCCACTGGATTTACAATGAAATGAAGATCAAAAAAGAAGAGAGAGCACAGATGCATGAAGATTTGTTTCATTTTGCTAAATCTATCCTAGCAAAGGACTAGCCAGAAACTCAGACACCTGAACGATTCACAAACAAAACTTTTCGTCATGTATTGCGATTATATCGTCACCAGTTTTAAATTCAAGATATTACTTAACGAAGTGTAGATGCAAAAAACCCATTTAAGAGCTGTAATTACTTTTTTTTTAAAATAAAAAAATATATATTCAGAGGAGCACATCAACTTTGTGAAAGCTCTGGACCGAGAGCCAAAATTTTCAGTCACCCCTACTGCTCCAAAAATTGCAGAGGACACGCTGATTAATCTGTCGCATTCCTGCTGGAGCCAGCAGGAAGACGGCACAAATTCTGATGCTAAAGTGTTTCCACATGACACAGCATATGGAGCTTCGGTAATTCTTGACCAGAGGTGGTGATGCACCGCCGGCAAAGAAGTACATGGTGATAAATTAATAGGAATATAGTATTATCAATAGTTGCGTAGAGACCTGCGGCAACTGCGGAGAATCAGCTCCTCTCATCTCTGTCGTGAACAGTTTGTTCTGTCATAATAAACAGAGCATGACATTCGCTTCATTCAGGGAAGGAGATTCTGAGCTCCCTCCAGAGAAAAACAAAAACCCTCATTGATGTCTATCACCTTGTATCATTATTTAACGCCATAAATATTTCATCAAAAGTAGGCAGTGTGGATCTTTTTGTTATTCAGCAAGCTCCTGTGTGTGTGTGTGTGTGTGTGGGGGGGGGGGGGGGGGGGGGGGGGGGGGGGCTGTGCAGTGGATCAGATGCTTCCCCTGCATCTCCCTCACTCCCTCACCTTCTTACTTTGTCCCTAAAGTAACCAAAATATCGTCGTCCCTGTGATATACTCATTGCTAACCCTCGCTGTCACTCCCCGTGCCACAGACAAAAGGACAGTGGCACCTCAGCCTATATCACAAAGCTAAATATTACCATCTTGTAAACCTTCCCCTTCACTTTTGCTGGCATCCTCCTGTCATAAATCACTCCTGACATTCTTCCCTAACCTGCCTTAATCTCTTTATCACCAGTCTTCTTTTTGCAGAAAAAAAATGCTTTAGAGAGTCTTTCAGAGTTTTGTAATTTCCAGGCAAGAAAAAAACCTGCTATGTCATAAATTACATATTTAACTGACAGCTATATACGGAACAAGCATGTCGTTTATTATTTAGCTGATTTGCGATGCCATATTTCAGCTGTGCTACAAAACAGCATCACGTTATGGGTGTGGGTGGAGGAAGAAAAAAAAAGAAACCTTATTCTTTCTGGCACAAAAATAAAGTGTTACTTTGGCTCCTCCTCGATAATGCAGCGCTTTGTGACTCCAGGTGGAACTGAACCAGGCAGGAGACATGCCGGGACCATGTGACCTGCATGTAAAGTCTATCCTCTCTTGCTTCCCGGGAGCGTGTCATGCAAGGGGTCTGTTCTCCGCGGTTTAAGGGCTGTCCATGCGACACATGATGCCAAGTGGTCACACGTCAAGCTGATTGCACATCGGATGCGTGAAAAACTGCAGGAAGAGTGAGAAAATGACAAAGGTGTGTCGCGCTCTCCCCTGCAGCCCTGACACCAGCACTTTGGGCTTGTCCTTCTGCTGAACCAAACCATTTCAGACAAATTGGCGGGGGGATATCGATTGTACATTCCGGATGCTTTGGTATCCTGTCGTCAACAGAGTCCAGACAGGGATTTAGAGAGGCCTGAGTTTGAAATGTGTTGGATTTGTAACTCACAGCAAGCCTCCTGCTTTACTATCCTTGACTTATTTTATTTCACAGGTCTGTAAGCCACTTCACAGTTAGACTAACTTCTCTCTGAAGCCATTCAAAGCGGCTGACCTGCACCTGTCGGAGGAACAGTTTTATTTTTTACATTTTTTTCTGTTTCGCCAGCTCACATATATGCACACCCCATTGTTTATCATTTCTCAATGTCATTTTGAATGAATTTTAAACCACATCAAGTCATATCCGTCTCAAATTATAAACCTCCATAATAGGTTGGAATAGATGTTCATGGTAGTCGGGGTTTGCTTGTTAGCATCTATGTAATTGTAATATATTGGTCAATGCATCTGAATTATGTGTTCCAACCCCTGCCAAGAAAAAGATGGCTATTTTTGTATCCTTTTGTGGAGCACAATATATATTCAGTTATATTCCGAAAAAGTCTAAGAATGTTCCTTTTAACTGCTCTTTTATTCAAATTTGATCACTGATGAATTGCTATATTGACGTATTTATTTAATATAATAGGCTATTTTGAAGGTGAATTCAAAAGCAACTACAGGAGAAGCAAGATTACAATGAATAACAACTCTATTATTTCCCTTGTCCTCTATCTCCCGTTTCCCTTCCTCTCTCTAATCTCATTTCTCAGGGGACCGGAGCAAGGAGGAAGGAAGTTTTCCCGTGGTATCACACAAGAGACTGCTCTTCCACAGGAGGAAAAATGAAGCGAATAAATAAAGAGAAAATCGAATTCCTTCAGCCGTTGCAGGAGTGCCAGCCAATGAATCAGCAGAATAAATTCTCTCCAGAGATAAACAAACATGATATTTCAGCCGGGAGCCATAGGACGGAAGGGCCTCTGTCGCTCTCGTAAAGTTCAGAGCGCTTCGGACCGTAAAAGAAGCCGCCTTCTCAATCAGGGAAGCCTCTGGCACGAAGGCCTTTTACAACTAAAGCTGTGTAATGAAAACCCACGGAAAACCTCACACGCATGCCCTCGACAAGGACTTTAACGCCGCAGATATACGGCCTCATATGGAAAACCATTAAAGTGGGATTCTGAAGCACAAGTGTCTCCCAACACACTGTCAACACACTAAGTGCTTGTAGTCTTGATTTACACATCTGCGAGCTGCACCGTGTCCTGCGTGCTGTACTAATAAAAAAATGCAGCTGTATCCTGATAGAAAACATGCCTTCAACTACGAAGCTTTTACTGGCTTGATTTCCAGTTTTCCTTCACTCGTATTTGCAAACACCTAGCGGTGATTTTAGTGTCTACACTTCGGTGATGGAACCCGCACATCACTGTGAATAGCGAGACGTTCGTGGTTTTTCTGTTGTCTTGTGGTAATGATAACAAGACAGAGTCAACATTTATGCTGTTGATTTAAAGGTCAACGTCTTGTGCGTGTTCACTTGGCTTTTTTGCACCTTAGGGCGAAAAAAAAAGAGAGCCACTCATGTGAAGTGAGACTTGAAAAGGAGAAGGCTGGAGGCTGTGTAGAGTGAGCATATAAGGGGGGAAACAAACATGTCAGTTTACGGGTATCGCTAATTTAAAAAGGATTATCTCAAAGGGTATTTCTGTTTGGAGTGTTCCTCAGCATCTACACTAGACTGACAATTTTGTACGTTTAGCAAAAGAGAGCTGTATCAGATTTCTTGGCTGAGGGTTCGTCTCTGCCTAATTTATTGGATTGCTTCCAAACAGACAACGAAACTCTTGCCTTGACAGGTTAAATGGCTCCCGCAACTTAGAGACACATTACTTTGGCACGGAAGGGGTATGTTGGGAAAGCATGGCAAACTGCAAAGCTGCTCCTTTCGTCAAGGAAACAACACATAATTGGTCTTGGCACTTGAACTGTTAGCACTGTATAACACTTGTATGAGGATGTCAGCTATCTTTGTAGATAAATGGATTCCTGTGGAAATAAAAAGGGCACACAGCACACGTTTTGCTTTCTTTCTGTGTGATTACTATCATGACATTTTTAAGCATGTATTTTAGCAGGAAAAATGGGCATTTAAGCACATCCTGGGTTATTAAACATATCACTCCCTGGATTGTTGATTGTTTTTTCCTGTGCATTTCCCAACCCACGTTGTCCACCCAACGCCTATGGGGCTATCATACCCAAATTATTAGATGTAGAAAACAATACAGACATAACAATGAATATTCACTGAGCAGAGACAACTTTATCTCAAATACAAGTAATATGGGCCAGCAATTGTGGTTAATATCTGCCACTTAACTCTGCTGGATTGCATTTATCAACTGTATTTCTAGCCTTTCTGGGCTGACACATTTCAGAGTGGCCCTTTTGTTGCCACTGTCTGCAACCCAGACTGATGAGGACAGTTTTAATAGCAATTCTCTCTCATATACAGAGATGCAGTTGTGACTGAGAGACACGCAAAAGCGCCACAGAGTTGAGATGCTGTAGCCGATTCGGTGATTTAGACAGGAAGGGCACTAGCTTCTTAAATCTTTTTCACAATGACGCCAACAAACACACTGACCACAGTGATATCCCAGATTGAATCTATCCAGTGTGAAAAGCTTTTTTTGTAAGCATCTCTTTTTTGTGATTGTAGTCCACCATGATTTCTTTTTCTTATACCCTACCTACCTTATTTTCTCATCCATCTGCAGCATTCTCTGCAGAAACATTCTCTCACTGTTTCTGCCATTCTTTGGAAAATAGGACAGTGACAAAAGAGTGACAGCAGGAGCCCAGACTTGATTTTTCATATGGCTCTTACCAGTATCAACTTCCTCATGACGAGCTGTCGTCCCAACTTGCACAGTGTAAAAAGTTACCACATGTAGTGTTGTGTTCAGGTACCCTGTCATATCCCAAATCCTTTGTTTGTTTTCTTTTAGTCTCGTATTTTTTTCTCGGTTTTTTTTTTTTTTTTTTTTCCAGTGGCTACTCTGAAGCATGTTTCAAGCATGTGTGATGCCTGAAACGTGTGTGCGCCTATGGGCATGTGAGCATTTCTCATAAGGATGCAAGTTCTTTTGAATTAACGCATTCTTCACAGAAAATAAGTCAAGGCACTAAAAAAAATTAATGGAACCTTGTTTCCTTCACTGAGATGCTTATTTAACTGGTTCCACAGACCCGAAACATCGCACAAGGGTTAAAGCCCAAAATATGAGGGCTGCATCCCACCTCAGCATCTCCCTCAAAATCGATAACAACCACCGACATCGTGAATGACTGAGCTATCATCCTTCACTATTTATAGCGTGTGATGCTCTGTGAACCGTGAAATTAATAAATAGCATGCTCAGTAATTGCCTGGAAACCAAGCGCTGTGGCAAAGTGAGGTATAAAATCGGAGGCATCAGCTGGGGTTCCTAATAAGTTGTCACATTATTGTCAATGACCTTCAAGCAATTAAAACAGTGGAGTAAAAGAGAGAGACAGGGGGTGGGGTGGAATGGAGGAGGGGTTAAGAGTGGTCGAATTGATGGGAGTGCAGGAGGACTCTATTAGGACGGGAGGATCTTCATTAAAAGGTACTGACTAAGAGAGGGTTAGTGCTCAGGAGAGCTGCGAGTTTGCCAGTGGCCCAGTTTAAGCAATCTTTTGCCTAATCTATTGGTGATGACATCGAGTGCCTTATAAAATCAAGATCTCCATGTTACCAAGCATCAGGGGCAACGAGGTGGAAAGCAGGTTGCTTGATGAGCACTCCTCCTGACTCGTGGTTCAACTTATGTTTCTTTTTCTTCAAAGAGCATTGGTAGAGCTGCAAGACTGCACATGTGCACATAGAATGCAGGCTTTTGTGCAGAAGACACTACTGTTACCACTTTTAAAGGGCCAAGGAGCCAAATAAACATACAATACATATATTATTACACCAATAAATACCATTAGGTCACACTTACCCCAAAACATTTACATATGCTATCTGTGTGTTTGCACACTAGAGCACTTAAAATAGATTTTAAGTGAGTGTCTGTGCAGGGTTGCATATGATATCACACTTGCTTGTTTCTTAATAATGCAGTGTTTAAAAAAGTGGGAATAACATAAATGGTTTGCAAACCTTTTTTAATGAAATAATAATGGTCCAACAAATAGTACAACAGCAACTTAGCAAATGTTGAAACTTAGTGTATTAGTTCTTAAACAATAAATAGACATGTACAGTTTTATAGTAGTAATCAGTACATTGACCAAAAATGTTAGTCAGCGAACACAATTTTGTTCATATACTCCAAAAAATACAATTTAAAAAATAAATAAAACAGCCTTCTCTGCACCCAAGCACATTTAAGATGCACTGAGGTGAAGTGGAAAACTTCTGAGTGGTTTATGTACACATACAGTCAAGAGCTATTTTATTAGGTGCACCTTGCTGGTATTGGTTTTGACCCCCTTCTTTCTTCAGAACTGTCTTAATTCCTTTTGGCACAGACTCCAGAGGTGCTGGAAGCATTCCTCAGAGAAGATAGTATCACACAGTTGCTGAAGATTTGCTGACTGCACATCCACGACATGAATCTCCTCTTCCACCGCATCACAAAGGTGCTCTGTTGGCTTGAGATCTGATGAACGTTGATGCCTTCTGAGTACAGTGATTTGTGATCCATGCATGGTGCATTATCCTGCCGGGTGCATCCATCTGAAGATGGTTACACTGTGGTCATAAAGGGATCCACATGGTCAGCAACAATGCTCAGGTACACCATTACACTATCACCTGCAGCCTGAACAATACAGCCTGATACAAAGCCGGATGGATCCATGCTTTTATGTTTAATTTTGTCCCTGCCATCCAAATGTCACAGCTGACATTACAACTCACTCAAACTAGGCAATTTTTTCCAATCGTCTATTGTCCAATTTTGGTGAGCGCATGCAAATTGTAGCCACAGGTCCCTGTTCTTAGCTTACAAAAGTGACACTAGGTGTGGTCTTCTGCTGTTGTAGCCCATCTGTGTATTCAGAGGTGCTCTTCTGTATATCTCTGGTGATGTTACTTCCTGTCAAGCTCAAAAGCAGTCTTGTTTTCCTCTGACCTCTGACATCAATGATCCCTTTTTTGCACAGAAAACTACTTTCTATTTCTCTTTATAAACTCTAGGGAATGTTATTTGGGAAAATCCCAGCAGATAAGCAGTTTCTGAAATAGAGCGGGGTGTCTGGCACCAACAATTATGTCACATCGAAGTCACTGAAATCACTTTTCTTCACCATTCCGATGCTCGCTTTGAACTCGAGCTATGTCAACATGCCTAAATGCACTGGGTTGCTGCCATGTGACTCGATACTGGCGAGCAGTTGAACAGGTGTACTAAATACACCTGTTATGTCTGTGTGTGTGTCTTTCAGCATGAATGGAGTCACAGATGTTTGGCACAACACATCGTGTTATCCAGATTAGTGTCTGCTACAGGGAATTTAGTGTCTTCCTTTCCTCAGTAAGACAATGAAATAAGTGTTCAGGGAGTAACCTGACCACACCTGTCGTCCATTAAAGTATTTGGTACATGATGAGTATTTGGTGCAAAACAATACATCAAAAATGCATCTTGCTGTTTAGCATTTGAAATCCTATGTAAATAGGACAACCATTCACTTCACAGTGTTGTTTAAAGAAAATGCGATGCAACAGAGTGCTAAAGATGTTTATTTCAGCATTTATGAATTGTGTTGTAGGTGCCAAATTCAATTTGAGTACATGTACACGTAGAACAGCAGAAGTATTAGTCAATAGTGGCTTTCATGACACAGCAATCAGCAGTTTGTAAGCAAATTAGGTATTAAATAACATAATTAAATGACGGTGTAAAAACTGTAGCACAGAGACCAAAAATATACTTGGGATACACCAGCAGGTTCCACTCACTGTTGTCACATTACTTTTGTTTTTAACAGAATCTGTCAGAATGGATGTAAAAAAAACAAACTAAAAAAAACCTATGTAAATACATAATGCACATAAGTAAATATAGCATCTGTAGCGCTTGTATAGTAACTGAGAACATGGGAGAGAGAAAAATCTTTAGTTGATTTTTAGTCAGGAATGAGCAAGGAACCTCTCACTCATTAATTAGTCAACCTCTCTACCTGTGGGCCAGCCTGCCACACTCCACTGTGATTGATGGAACAAGAACAAAGGGAAGGGACCACGATTACTGATGAGAATTATAAATACGTTTCAATTAATAAAAATCCCCATTGGTACTTGTCTTACAAGGTCTGCAGGTAGCGTAGGTGTAAAAGTGGTGAACACTGTGATTTTTTTTGTGAAACAGTGAGATTGCAGGGGTGATACAGGAATAGAACAAGCGCGGTCTCCACTGGTATTCTAGATGAATGAACAGAGAAATAGGGAAGATGAGGGGGGGAGAAAAGAGGACAAAACAAAGTGAGTGAGGGTAGGTGGAGAGAGAAAGAAAGGCGAGGGTGGATATCGCCCAGTGCTCTTTAATAACCAGGGCAGCGGAGGTTCAGGAACCAGACATGAGCAGCCCAGTGGACACTAGAAGAAGGGCAATGGGGTCACACGGCACAGAGGGGGAAGAGATACTGCATCACGCCCACGGGAGATTGATGTGTTTCCCAGCAATCTACAAGCCCATAAAAAAGGGCACTGTCTGCGGGCAAGCTTAAAAACCAACCAGGGAATTGGTGTACAAAAGTTCATCTGGCACTGTCATAACACTGCAGCATGACAACATAACCTAATAACTTCACTAGCTTTGCAGGTATCGTGGCTACTTTCCCTGAAGTACAAAGAGGGGGAGTTGTTTATTTGATCTGCAGTGGATGTACAGATGTGCACTTAAAAAAGTCTGAATTTCCTTCACCTCGATGCTGCCTGGAATCACATTAGTACTCATACTGAGTTATACAAATTCTTTACACGCTCTGCCCATTAGTGTGAGCAGGAACTGTTTAACCATATATTGGTTTGAGCACTTAGGAATTTCCTGCTCAACCACTGGACACAGATTTGTTCTTGCGAAGTCACTGGCTAACTTAACAAACTATATCCTTGGCTCATTTCATGCTTGAATACTCAAGCCTTTACTTACATCCCTTTATATCCACCAAATGTCTCAAAGTTATTTTATTTTATTTACAAGTCATGTACTCCAAAGGAATTTCACTACTTTACCAAATCTGTCTACTAAGTAAATAAGAATCTCAATTTTCCCAGGCATTATAAGGACAAATAACACTACTTTGTTAAAGTAAAAGTCATGGATATTAAATGAAATTACATCTTTTTCGCACTCTTAACTTGTGAGAAAGGCCCTCAACACTGGAAAAACCTTGCAACTGCATTGAGGCTAACCTAGCCACTGCAAACTACAACCTTATTACCACCACATTTCAAGACTACAAAGAGTGAGTATTTCATACTCAAAAGACTCAATCTTCAAAGAGCTCCAGCTGATTCTTTGACACCTACCTGTGTTTGTAATGTTGCAAAACCCAAGGTAATTTCCTGTAATTCCAAGCAACATTTGCAAACGACACCCCGAGTACATACTATAACCTCCACAAGGACGCCACATTAGCATAAACATACCACATTAGGGCAATGAGCACATTACGCAATGGGCTCTTGTTATAATTCAAACAGCGGAAAATGCCCCTATTGGGTTTTAAAGGCCAGTATCTCCCACCAGGTCTCTGTGTCTTCTTCTTACAAAGCCACAGTATTGTCTTTTTAGTTGCATTGCAAGATCAAAGAGTATTTTGAACTGTGGCACCTTCTTTCAGAGCACCGAGGACGGTTGCATGAGCATCTTCAAAGGACAAGTTTTATTAATCACGACAGTGACTATGTCAACACGGCAAGGAGGTGAAAGGAATACATTTAGAGCTTAACACTGATGAGGGAAACATAGCCGTCTAAGCTTTGATTATGCAATGTTCACAGGAAAATATGTAACCCCCCCCCCCAAAAAAAAAGGTTATAAGCCCAACACGACTGAAAATAAATTGGAAACATTTGATTATATGTATTCAGCATCTGCTCAGCTCATTGTGTTCGTGTGAAGAGGTTTTATTCTCACAGTGAAGTATTGATCATTTTAAACCTGCACCTGTCTTCACTCAAACAGAGTGCTCTTCAACCCATTCTGTGCTGCAGTAGTTATTCCCATGATGCTTTTTTCATGCTCCAAACGCTGTGTCAACCTGGGCAAGAGCTGCAGGGAATCTTTGAGTCAACACTGCCTCTTGTGGACTAAGACTGTAAATCCAGAGACACTGTAAACACCTGCAGTACAGTCCAGAGCAGATGCTGCAGTGAGAAACTGTTCATTATCCATATCTCCTGAAACCTCGTGGATGCCCATATTGAGCTGCTCTCATAGAGGAGACTTCAACTCTTATCCGGGTAATGTGGTTAATCAATTAGAAGTCCTCGTCCCCTGAGGGTATTCACATTAACTTGAGTATAGGTTTTCACTTAGAGTGGATCAGTGATCTCTGCAGTGGCTTCCCCCTCCAGACTTCTTTCATTATCTAAAATGAGAGCATATTGAAGGGGGGCACAAAGGTGGAGCAGGCTGGGGGAGTGGTGGAGAGATTTGTGAGAGCAGGTCACATTTACGTTTCATGCCACACCTCGGCTGAGACGTCTCGTATATCCATCAAATGATATTATCCATCACCATCAGCCCTCCGCTGATAAAGAGAAATGACATGAGCTGCATTAAGAGAACATTTTTTTTAAAAAGTGACTCAGACAACTACAGTGTTCAGTCGGTGTCAAAAAGAAAGAAAATCATTGCAGCTCCTCGCTCCTCACCCACTGCAGTCTCGGTTTAGAGGAATCTATTCAAAACCTCACATAATTCCCTGCATTCAATCTCATCCATACAAATCTGTTCATTCTTTCTAGCACAATATTCTATTCAGTGTTTTCTCTGTTCAATCTCTGTGCCTGGCCTCACTCTCTGTCTCTGGTCTGTTGCAGTCATCTTTAACAGGACCCTCCTCCTGTTCTCTGACAGCCATACTTTGTCCTCAGTTGATTCTGCAGTCTCGCAGTAGTTGATAAAAAGGACTTGAAATAAGTAAAGCACAACGATGGCATAACAAGTTTGGGAAAAACTCATAAAACATGTTTCATTATTTATAGAGTTGTCAAGCAAGTAGTTATATCAAAAATGATTCGTTGCAGGTAAGTGTAACTACTGTTGAAGTCGGTGAGGAGAAAATAATTTTTCTTCAAAATAAATTAATCTGTAATTCTATATATAATTTGCTGTTGGTAATGCTTCTGTATATATCGGTATAATCTGTGAATTTCGTTTTGCACCTCTTTGCATAAGTATAGTTTTATCAAAATGATACACTTCCTTCTATGAATTTGCTTAGTGTGAAAATGAAAAGATGCCTCCATCTGGAGATTTTTAATGAGGACGGTTCATTTTTTTCCTAATGCACAGCTGCAGGAACTGCTTATGTCACCGTGACACACACATTCACTGCCCAATTCTGTGGCACTTAATCGAATGGTTACAGATTTGTTCTTGTAATATATGTTTAAGTCAATACTTGGGCAAATCAGTAACTTTAATTCTTTTGTCAACTGGATTTCTTTTTCGACTAAATACCTAATTTTCTTAGTTCACATATATTTACTACATTATTAGGAAATATAAAAACTAAATTTTCTCCTATTCTTTAAGTGTGCTCATTGTACAGTTATGGCTTATGCAAGTTTTAAGTAAAGATATTTAAAGAAGGTAATTTTGAGAAATGCTTTTTTGGCTGGTATTTATGTGGAAATATTCATTCTCGTGTTTCTACACACAATATACATCACCGAACCAAGTTAGCTTAGTGCAGAGACAACAAATATAGAAACAAATATGTTTAAAGAAGTAACATAGCAGCATGAAAAAGTAACTAATTAATACTTTGCATTTCTTTTGTAATCTGTACAAAAGAAGATTAAAAAAACAGCAACAGACCATTAGCAGTTCTAGGCTATCTTTAAGTTCTAAGCTAAGTTTACCCTCTTGCTAACTTAGCTTAGCACTTCTTGCTAACGTAGCTTAGCAGATCTTGCTAACAGAAAATTCACTCACTTTTCATGGAACCAAATTTTTCCATTAAATGTCACTGGTTAATTTAAGATGTGTGATGGTCAAAAAAGAATTGACTACAAACTCGCTCTCTGTGCAATCACTTTATCTTCCTCTCCGTCATTTACAATATATAGGATTTTCAAAGTTAAAATGGATCTGGGATGGCAAGAACATACATAAAGATCCCTATCTAACCACGGATATAGTTGTTGGAAAATCAGATTTTGTGTATTTGTAAAAGTGATGAAACAATAGAGGATAAAAACCTGCCCTACTGATCACTTGCCTTTCCACTGACTGACTCTCATCTGTCCTCCAGCCTCTATCTTCAGATCCCCTTTCCATCACTGACTCGCCGAAACAGTCTGTTCCCCTTCCAGTACTCCATCACAGCAGCACGGAGCCCTGGAGATGTCTCCCTGGTAGCGAGTGATGTAGTGGGCTATGCTAACAGACCCTCTCGGCCACTATTATTAACCAGGCACAGCCCTCATTTCTCAAAGCCTGCAGAAACACATGCACAGAACTACAAATAGACAAGAAGTCCAGAAAAAGATGAAAAAGACACACCTACAAAAACCCACACAGACACTTCACTCAATTCTTCACTGTGGATAAGCAGACATTGCATGTTTTCGTTTGTTAAAATTAATGTTGCAACAACTGCATTTGATTTAACTTTAATTTGGTAGTTGAATTAATGAATTGGCAGCGGTGCATTACAGTGATGACAAGACTATTTTTCTGTGCCCCACAACTGCAGTAGCCAATGATAAAAGCAGTATTATTACCACAGTATGCAATATTCAAACAAGAGATTTGTCATCTAATGAAGAGAATTACATTTCAGACTGCATGTATAATTCATTGCCATCAACCTTAATCCAGTACTCAGCGCTGCAGACTGCAAATGAAGAACAGAAACACACAAGTGCTTTATCTGAATCAATAAACTACTGTAGATTTAAATGTGGATAAATGAGGTAAAATTGGAGGCATTTGTAAGGATAAAACAAGTTCACCCAAACAAGCCTAACTCATACAGGTAGGTGAGTATCCACGCTTGTTTGCACACAGTTCGCTTTTTGCTACGCTTTCTCCTGTGGTGCATGACTGAAAATCTGTTTTATGTTTTTGTTGATGTGTTGCTGAGTGTGTTTTTTCTTGCTTGACTGGACTAGTATTCCTTCATTAGTCTTTCCCTATCAGCAGAACTGCCATTCCTGTATGTGAGTGAAAAAGCCTTCGCCTTCCAGTGGTGTGTATCGAATTCCTTTACCCCCTAGTACAGCTAGTGCTGCTAGCTAGGAAACAGAGTAAATATAACTGCTCCCTCTCTAGCCCACCAAGGCATTGATTTATACATAGCCTACTGCAGCTGGGAGCTACAAATCTGAGGGGAAGTCAGCTTATTCATAGAACAAAAATATAGTTGTTTCGTACACACATCTCAGAGGATTTGATTCGGTATAGATGAGGCTTGTCAGAGCAGTGTGTTAGTGGGCACCAACCAGACACAAATGTACTGTAAGTTTGCAAAACAATCCCTGTTTATGACATTCTCCCAGAATATATATCTATGTGTGTGTGGGGGTTTCTGTACTTTACCTTTAGAGTCTTGTCAGGGGAAGGGTTAAGCTCTGTAAATTTGTCTACATTCACATTTTACCCTTTTAAAAATGCTGATTCCCCATATAGGTAATGCACTTGTCTGTGTGTGTCGCAGTAATTCAGCACACAGCGGGAAGCAACCTTCTTACTCAGGGAGCAATTAAGAAAAGAGAGGGATGGAAGAAGGGATGGGGGGCGGGTGTTGACTGCAGACGTGTATCTTTCACCACAGTAACGTTTAAATAAGATAGCGAAAAACGCGAGTGTTCGGAAAATGTAAAGAAAGAGAGCAAACAGATTGGAGAAAAAGAACTGGCAGATGAGAAAGATCGAAACAGACAAGAGACGTGGACGGAGGGGGAAAGGAGACGGCGAAAGAATAAAAGGCCCAGGTCGGGAATATGTTCCTCTGTTGTGAGAGGAACCTTGTTGAGTGAGCCAGTGGCTTCGATGTCTGGCACAGCATCAGTCCATGTGATCAGACAACCGGCATCTGGCTCATCACCCAGTCACTTTGTTCCCTCTCTGACAGCCTCAAGGCTTGACTGCCTGACTGACTGTTGAGGAGATAGAGCGAGAGAGAACGAGAAAGAAAGGGCGGCAACTTCCTGTGCTCTCTTTTTCTCGCCGAAGAGGAAATTAGCAATGTGAGCCAATTAAAACTAATGCAAAACACAGACTAAAATTAGCTTTTCCCGGGGGTCAGTCAGAGAAAAGTCAATGGTTCAAACGATCAGTTCGCTTTCCCTGTCAGGCATTTACACAAAAACACACAGACACGAACGTGCACGCACACAGCTGCAAGATGTATAATGGCTGTCCTGTCTGCTGCCCCATAGGCCACGATCCCATTGCCCAGATAGAATTCCTAATTGATGTGACAAAGTGCCTGGGAGTGTCCCGTTTCTCCAGAGTGGTTTTCTAAAATGCTGCTCTGACCTTTCCCCCCCCCCGTCTCTCTCTGTCCTTTTGTATGCTATTCCTTTCACAACCAAGTGTGGTTTAAACGGGGGGTAAAAACAGTCTCTTGACATCCGGCGGTCGGATATTGTTATGATCGCAGAATATTGACCGAGGGACATCGTGGAGCAGAAATGAGAGGACAAATCAAACATCAAAAAGCTCAGCTATAAAGCGATGGTCTTTGCAGAAAATGAAAAGCATCGCAGCGCGTCAGCTTTCATCTTGTAAGATAATAGCCTAGTCATCGCTGTTAAGCAGACATGGCTTTAGAGTGCAAAAGGAGATGGGTTTGCCTGTGGAAGCTTTTAGGAACTGTCACTCCGAGAAACATGACAGCATCGCTAAAAATAATGCCTGCTTATAAACTCAATGTCAGTGGCTCGGGGCGTGTTAGGTGTCTACTTAAGAGACCGCGGTGTAGAAAAACAACATTTGAGGATGCTCGCGCACGCCCGTGCACGCAGACGCTATCAATCTCCGTGTTACATTTCACTGTCAACGGGCAACAAACGCAGAATGACACAAGCTGACCCATTCTTTGTTTTCTTGTATCTAGATGGATGTTCTTGTTGTGTTTTGTTTCCCATTAATTAAGTGTGGGGGTGTTGGTGTCAGTCACTATTAATTTGGAAGTGGTGATGCGCCCGGCTTTGTTTGTCAGTCTTCTTTTATTACACCGCACTATTGTCACTGAAAATCATGATTAATTTGTTGAATTTAATGATGTATAATTTGGCAACTCCATTTTTTTTTAATAGCTGTCAACTTGACAGCTCCGAGGAGATGCATTCGGAGGTTGGCTTTAGAGGGAGGCTGCCTTTGGGTTTGCTAATTGTGATTTTCTTGTTGAAAACGTGTTTCAATCTTTCAATTACTGTAAATGAACGACTGACACATATTAGCAGAATTTTCAGTTTATCAGGATTTTTGGTTGAATTTTTGCCTGAGCAGGGGTGTGTGTGGCATGTGTGCGTGTGTTTAGGAGCAAAAACCAGCAGATAACTGCTTCTAGTGCACAAATGAATGAACTTGACACAAAATGTGCATCGCGCAGCAAATGGAAATGTAACAGAGCTCATGATCTGTCTGGAAATGCTGCTGTGTGTGAGCATGATCTTTAACTTTCCTTGTGACCTTTACTGCATGAAATGGTAACTCTGTATTGTCGACATCGCGAGGCAAAGAGCTGTTCAGTGACCTGTGCAATGAGATCAATTCAGTTGTCAAAGAGATACTCCAGGCTTCTATCAAAAAACTTGCAATTGTCCATCTACGATGTGCGTGTTCATGTTTGCAAATTCAGGCTTGTGTTTCTGTAAATGTATGCTGTATGCTGTATGTGCGTGTGTGTAGCGTGTGGCCCTTCCACCATGTGTAGGAATTTAAATCTGTTTACCCCTCCCGCCTCAAAAAGTCTTGATATGGGCTATTTACATTCTGAAATGAGAAACAGATTCAGATTCAGGGGCAGTTTCTAAGCCCCATTATTTCCCGTCACTTTCAAATCAAAATCAATTTCCCCAGCCCCCGTTGTTCTCCTCTTGGGCTAGAATATTTTCTCTTCAAGTGTGTCTGATGAAAGGTTTTCTGTGCACAGCCCTGCAGAGCCAGTGTGCTCTTTGTATGTGCACGCATGTGTCAGTGGGACACATGGCGAATGTGAGATGGACGAGCGTTCGACGCTGACCTAAGCTGCCCCTGCACTGCTCTGTTTGTTTAGAACAGTGCTTCATCCTAAAGGCAGATAACATCACACACACACAAACATACACAGAGAAACGGGCAAGCGAGTGCAGTAGCCCAGGAGTGCCTCACTGTTGTAGTGCATGCTTGCTAGTAATGTGTGTTGTCTGAAGAGCTGTTTGTTCTCCTCCCCGTGCTTGATCAGGTTGGATGAAATCTCTGCCTCCCTGCCGATGGCAGCGACACAGTAGCCGAGCGGGGATACTGATCTGTCAGCGCACCATACAGACAGCACTTAAGAGACTCAGGGTAATGGCTGTTCGTGGGCCCTGTTAAAAACCCTCCCCTGTTGCTGAGGCTTAGTGTCACTTAGGAGGAGGGTGTGAAAGATGCAGCACAAACTGCAGGGACTTGCTAACTAGATGCCTGCCATCTGCAAAGACACGCTCCTGTCCTGAGAAATAGTGAGATTTCAATGACTATTTAAATATCCAGCAGGTAAATATTATGTCCCTACTGGCCTTTGTTTACCATTATTGACATTGGTTTTGTTTGAAAATGTAAATGCGATTACAAAAACTTCATATAGGAGTTACTGAATTACATGAAACCCCCCTAACAGCGTTCCCAGTTGGTCTAATCCCCACGTTTGCCCAGTCCTGAAGCTTTATTTATTTTTTTACCCCTGTGATCCACATCCACAAGTCTCTTTTTACTGTACACTGGATAACAGACAGACTTCATCCTCCTGTCAGAGCTTCAACTTTGCCTCCAGCCTTGCCCCGGCACTGTCCATACAGGATGCGATTTAGGCAGCGTCATATCTGAGAGGCACGGTGATGCTTGTGGAACATCCTGCATCTTTCTCATGGCCTCTTAGGCGAAGACATCTACAAACCAGAGCCAAAGTCATCCCCAGCTTCGTCTCGCCTCACAGAGCTCTGGATGCAGCACTTTCCAACTCAGGAGGGGTGTTGGTTTCCATAGGGTCCACTGAGATACGGGACACGGGGTTTCCTATCATTCTGCTGTTAGAGCATAGCCATCCTGCTTCTCAAGGCAATTTTTTTTTTGGCAGAGGCAAGCCCTACACCTTGTTTTCTAAACAATTTAATGTTGGCTTCACTGGCTTTACTTTGCTACACACCAGTTTGCTGCTCAGGTTGGGTCTAGACAAAAACAGAAAAAGAGCATTGTTTTTCTCTGCTAACCCTGGGGCAGGAACGTTTTCATGGCTGTCCTGGCTCTCACCACTGCTTCACTGGTGCCATTGTCCAGAACTGTGTTGTATAAATGATGTAGTGATTCCATGTCTCAAATCAGGCAGGAGCTGCTTAGATGATCCCATCTAATTCTTTGTTTTTGTCAAAGTTTTTCTTCAGTTTAGTGTTAACATACATGGCCTGATCTGGTGAATGACAATGATACGTCTCCTTTTTCCCTGAATTATTTTGCTTTGCACTTATGTGTTGTGTTCTTGTGTGTTTTTCACTTCTTCTACAAACTGTAACCAAACTGTCTGTTAGTATAGATATAAACTTGAAGCTCTGGCCCTCACCTGCTCCTTGGTTAACAGCTGAAAACACTGTATTACTGGGATAGGAACTCACATCTCACACGTGCACACACACACGCACACAATCATATTATGTTATATTCCTAAATTCACAGAATTTGCAGCAGCAATGATAAAACGCACATGAGAACAACAAGCCATCATTAAATACTTTGTAGCAAATATGTGCACAGGTATATGAGATTGTCTGACGACTTGTAACTTTTTATGGCAATTCTAAGATTTCCATTCGGCAAACTAATAGTACTTGGTTAAGGTCAGGGGAAGATCTGCCAAGCAAGTGTCACTGACTGCGGCCAGGAAACACTGACTCCTGGCAGAAGGCATCCAAACACAACAGCCTCTAATGTTATAACCAGAGTCTTGGCACACGCAACCCATCTCTCCATTTTCCTCCCTAAGAGGTTGCATTGTACCGTTAAATGTCACACTCCTTCCACCTTCAGAGAAAGTCATGATTTGCATTACCACAAGAGGGTGCATGTCAGAAAACTGTAAATGTGGGTCAAGTGACTCAGCTGTGTAACAAACCACACACGCTGTAGGCTTTCTGATAAGGGCAGCCTCTGTTTGACCAGATTTAATTGACTGCTGTGTCTTTCTGGCAAAAAAGAAAGCAGTCATCAGGGTCGGTTTCTGATTCCTGGCCTATAAAATGTTTATTCAAACCAGTTCTAGTTCATATGAGAATACAGAAAGAAAGTGGAAACCTTGAGATTGTTCTGTTAAAATAATGATTTCTTTTTTTCCTATATTTACATTTTGTTCATTTTTAACTTATATTAAATAATGAATTGGGGTTATTCAGAACTCTGCTGCTCGAGTCCTCACTAAGACCAAAAAAGTGGACCACATCAGTCCAGCTCTAAGGTCTTTACACTGGCTGCCTGTCCGTCAGAGGATAGACTTTAAAGTTCTGATGCTGGCCTATAAAGCTCTGAATGGTTTAGGACCAAAATACATCAGTGACCTCCTGACCCAGTATGAACCTTCCAGATCCCTCAGGTCATCTGGATCCGGTCTTTTATCAGTTCCCAGAGTCAGAACCAGACACGGAGAAGCTGCATTCAGCTTTTATGCTCCTTATATCTGGAACAAACTCCCAGAAAGCCTCAGATCAGCTGAAACACTCAGTTTATTTAAATCCAGGTTGAAGACTCACCTGTTCTCAGCTGCATTTGAATAAAGCACCAAATCCACACTTTAAGCTTAAATTTCAAAACTTACACTAACTACTGATCTTATCTATTTCTGATTTTATCTGTTTTGATTTTATATACTGTTTTGTTTGTTTGTTAAGCTTAAATTTCAAAACTTACATTAACTACTGATTTTATCTACTGTTCTGATTTTATCTGTTTTGATTTTATATACTGTTTTGTTTGTTTGTTTGTTTGTTTGTTTGTTTGTTAAGTGGGTTTAGAGCCCTGGGTAGCTCCCCAACTGGGTCTAGACTGGGTCTAGAGAGTATTTTAAATTCAGGGAATTTAAAATAGAAAGTAGCTCGTCCACAGAAGGACTGGTAGCTCCCCTTACGATAAGGGTTCAGATCGCGCGAACAGGTGTGAAATGTGTGTGTTCAGTTTGTTTGTTTGTTTGCTTGTTTTAATCAATTTTAAATCATGCTTTTTATTTGTTTTTGTTTCTAATGTCTCTGTAAAGCACTTTGAATCACCTTGTTGTTGAATTGTGCTATACAAATAAATTTGCCTTGCCTTGCCTTGCCTTATGGCCTTGTGTATCCACAGGTCTCACATTATGTGATATGATAAGACAGTCGTGTAACCTGATGTGAAAATCTAGGATGCACAATAGTTTCAATGATAGAGTATAAAGTAATATGTGCATGAAAATGCGAAGCAAAAACCAGCATATACACAAAACTGCTGAATTTACGAAACGTGCACACCAGCCTATTGTGTCCAATCAGTAAAATCAGAATCTAACTAACAGGCCAGCGTCCTCTGCATATAATTTGCATACTGACCTGCTCATATTTATATGTAAGGAAATTAATTTGCCTCCAGGTGAAGCTGAGAAAGTGGTGACGATGTTGCCAGAGCGAAATTTGAGTTTGAGTTTTCAGCAGAGAGGCAAAGGCTTAAGAATAAACATGTTTGGACATCAGCGCTGATCTGAAAAAAGACTTATAGACTACAAGAAAAAGAATCTGTGAGCCCAGCAGTGTTGGTCAAGTTACTTGAAAAAAGTAATCAGTAACTAATTACTGATTACTTCCCCCCAAAAGTAATCCTGTTACTTTACTGATTACTTATTTTCAAAAGTAATTAATTACTTAGTCACTTAGTTACTTTTTAAAGACACGATTTACAACCTGAATAGGTGATAAATCTTTCAGCCCAATTCTACTTTTTCTGCATAATCCATCATACAAAATGTAATCAAATGGAAAAGTCTCTTTTTAACACTTGTTTTATTAGTTTTGATCTTTTAACTTCAAGCTTCAAGATTTAATTATATGCAACATTCTCTGACTGGAAGAAATTTGTTTAATATTTAAACCTATTTTCTGCACATTCCAGCACATAAAATAAAATATTCTTTTGTGTTTACACTCACTCTTTCAAATAGATGCAAGTAAAACGTGGCAGAAAATAAATAAAGTGAAAGACTCAGCGGTCCTGTTGCTCTATTTTCACCTGTAAAGCAGGAGTTACGTAGGCGGAGGTTTACCCTGGTGCAGGTGTGCCGCAGCAGTCAGTTGAAGAATCCGCAAGTTTCTCTGTGAATTTCCCATTACGTCGTAGCGCTCTCGGTGCTTGCTCGGAAGTTTAGGGGTTTTCTTCCCACGCATAACGGACGCTAATGTTTTTGTCACTTTTTATGGAATCAAACTCAAAGTAAGGTCAGTACTTCCACGCTTTAAACGCTGCACGCTCATACTCTCTCCCGCACTCGATATATTATCCATTGTTGATCTGCACACAGCTGTTGTCACGAACGTCGCACTCGCTTACGTCACTGTCATGAGACATTCTCGCAAAAAAATCACGGTTTTAGTAACGCAGTAACGCAGCGTTCCTACGGGAAAGTAACGGTAATCTAATTACCGTTTTTGCAATAGTAATCCCTTACTTTATTCGTTACTTGAAAAAAGTAATCGGATTACAGTAACGTGTTACTGCCCATCTCTGGAGTACAGGAAGACAAACTTACTGCAATGAAAAAAACAATAGACTAACCAGCATCTGTGTATAGGTGCCAATAAATTAGGCTGTAAGTACCGTAAGTAATCACATCCAGCAGTGATACAGGCCATTTTTAATTATTGGTAATTTAAGATAAGAGGAAATAACAAATCCTGGAATGTATTTAAATTGCAAGGTAAACAAAAACTATAAATAAAGTCTAAAAGGCAAAAATATTAATAATTAATGCTTATTGTTGTTAGAAGTTGTAGTAGCTGTTTTCATTTAAAAGACTAAAGTGTTCACATTTCGTAAGACAGACAGAGCCTTTTTTCTTTGTATTTACTTGAAAGAGACTTCCAAATTTGTACAGTCAAAAAGAATATTGATAAACCCCTGATTTTTGTGTGAAATGCTTGCATGCATGATTTACACACATTACTGTTAGTAATACTCTGCCATTTATTTGGCTAATACTCATTCTTCAGCCATCATGGCTTTGTTGGCATGAAAGATATTAACATTGTTTGTGAAAACGTTCTAATTTTAACTTCCAGTCCCTGAAGAAGCCCACATCTTTATTCTTTGGTGACATAAACCCTGATGCACACTGTGCCACGAAGCAATTCAGCACACCGTGTTTATTTATTAGTCCATGGCTGGTATCTCATGGATTGAGTAGACACACACAAGACATGGAGCTGGCCATTATTCTGCTGCAACTCTAGGGCTTCATAACTCAATAAGAACATGGCTGTTGGTGATTTATGCCGTGGACCATGGGAGTCTGTACATAAATCATTAAGAGCTCACCTATCGCTTTCTCTTATTCATACTAGCTATTATTTATACTGCCACTGTCTGGCCCTGCGTGATCAATATCCTTAATTCTAATTACATCTCAAGCACTCACCACTCTGTTTGTTGGAACAACGCGCATTTGCGTCAAAAGTGTTAATCAGTAGGTTCAGCGTGAGGTAGAGGATGAAAATCGCCGAACGAGGCAGAGTGGCGGAGTGAGAGGGGCTGAGAGCAAATGTGATTAAGGTGGAGTGCAGAGATGAGAATGTTGGTTTTATACTCCAGCGACGAGATGATGTTGACCTGAAATACTTGAGATCAGAAGTAATCTGTCGTGTTCAGGCGAGGGTCCAGAATGGTGTAGAAGAAAGGCCACGACCAGATGAATAGAGAGGGGATCAGGCTCACCAAACAAACAAGGCTTTTATCCGGAGCCGAGCCGCCTGTTGACTCTCCCCATAGCTGGCTATCATTGCTCCCATCACCTGTTGACTCTGCTGCTCAGTGGATTTGAGACAAGGATCAGACCATGGCTGAAGTCAAAGTCTTGTGTTCATAATGCCCAGTATGCTAGCAGATACTCGGGATGCTCGGTGTGATAAGGTCTCAGCCCCTGCTGCCGAACCTGCTGTTTAACTTCACAAACAACTGCAGTGATGACAATAAGGGTTTTATAACACGCACACAGACACACACATCTTTGTTTTTCTTTGTGGTGGTTATATGATTGGGGTCTATGATCACATCTTGTCAGCGCAGCTGACAAAGGGGAGACTGTGGCTGCGAATCTGTGTGTGTGTGTGTGTGTGTGTGTGTGTGTTTGTGAACTGTTTGCTTTTGATCAGAGCTCATCTAAGCAGGGATGAAAGATCTAATCTTTCTGGCAGGAGACAGATAAGGGCAACATATTGGCCCTTTTCACCCTGGCTTGACTTCAGCTACCCAAACCTTTCAGGTTATGTTGTTCACCAGTATTCGGACAAAAACATAGTTAACACATGTACAGTCAAACATGAATTGAAGAACAATATATGCAAGTTAGAGTTCCTGCAGTTGTGTTCCTCTGCCAACCAGTGAAGTTAAACTTTAAATCCACGTCTGTCCAGACTTGTGACCTTTAACGGTTTGGATGTAAAATGTCATCGCTTTATCTTTTTATCCCATTAGACACAGGTGTGGAATTTTGCCATAGTAGGCATATGGATTTTTGAGATATGACCCCAAAATATGTATTTGCCACAGAAGTCACAGTAAAACTGATCTGTGACCTCTGAACCACCAGATTTTAATCCCTGGAAAGCCTTTCCTGAGATATAGCGTTCATGAAAATAGGGCAAACAGCTGTACACAGCTGTATTTCAGACAAATGGAAGGAAAACCCTGAACACGTGACGCAGAGCCATAATTAACTGCTCGCCTACATTCGCCTTCATCTGCTGCTTTCCCAATGAAGATTGCTCGCTTTGATAGATGTGTGTTTGTGCGCGAGCATCTGTGCCCCTGTGTACTGTTTGCTTTAGGGATGAGTAGGTGCCATAATCCAGAGCGCTGCTGTGGCAACACGGAGACAGAGGCGGATTGACGCTAATCCCATGAGAAATAAGAAGAGGTGAAACTAAAAGGTCGCCTAGAAGGAAGGAGTCACGGAATGACAATTAGACAAAGTCACAAAGATTTTTCATGAATTCGTTTCTGAATTTTTTTACATTTTATTTTGGAGTCCGTGCAAGACGTCACTTCCTTTTTAGGCACGCTAACGATGTTCAAAGAGTGTAAAAAATGTAAATTACACAAGCAGAGAAACCAGACTGCAAACTATTTGTATGTTTTTGCCGATGAATATGATACAAAGATACTTTCCTGGATGTGAATTTCGAAGAGAACTGCAGACCCCATGAGCAATATTTTTGCTTTGTGAGTGTGTCGGGGTGTATGCGTCTGTGTCTCAACAGAGTCTGCCTCCAGCTAACAAAATATCTCCCAATGGATAACTTTCACATGTCCCTGACATCAACTTTTGTCAAACAAGATTTGTCTCATACTTGTTAAACTAATTGGCCTTCATCCTAAACTCGAAACAAATCATGTCATGCATTCCATTATAAATCTACCCCAGTGGAGGTTCTTGTCAATAGAAAGAGAGAAAAAGAGGAGTGTGTGTTGGAGAAAACGTGGTCGTGTGGTAACGGGGGCACAGAGCAGAAACACATCATAGTTGTTGTTTAATTTGATGATGTCTCCAGCGAGAGCAATGTGGGCGTGCTGCTGGCTCAGATCTATCTTCCCCTCTCTGTTTGCGAATGTGTTTTTAACCACTAGATCATTGTAGCAATACACTGGTGGCAGCACTCCGGCATTACCCTGCCTGCAACATCGATCCTCACAGCTTCATTTCCAACACTATGGATTTCTGCATCAGAGGGGAGGAGTGAGAGACTAAGAGAGACAGTGAGTGAGGGAGAGAGCAAGCAAAATGAAATTTTTAGAGGCATACACATACAGCGAAGGCTTTTAAACTAAATAGAAATATATGAACAGTGTTGAAGCCAACAGAAATTCAGAGGGCAGTGAGTTTAGTACAGGTACAGCATAGAAAAAGCTTTCAGTATATGACCAGGTTTCCACGCAAATAAAGCAAAACAAAAGTTAATTATAATTAAATTTTACGTTTGCACTCGCGACCACATGACCACGTTTTCTTACACTAATAGCAAATATATTAGGCTCAGGTCTTTTGCAGTAAAGGGCCCACTCCTGAAGACCTTCTATGACTCTGTGGTGGCCTCAGCCATCTTTTACGGTGTGGTCTGCTGGGGTGGCATCATCTCTGCTGGGGACAAAAAGAGACTGAACAGACTGATCCGGAGGGCCAGCTCTGTTCTAGGATGCCCTCTGGAACCAGTGGAGGTGGTGAGCAACAGGAGAATGGTGGCTAAGCTGTCATCCCTGTTGGACAACATTACCCTCCCATCCCCTCATGCAGGAGACTCTGAAAGCACTGAGCAGCTCCTTCTGAGGCAGGATGCAGCACACACGATGTGGGACAGAGAGATTTCACAGGTCTTTCCTTCCAACTGCTGTCAGACTTCAAAACAAAGAATTTGCAGATGACAACACACGTGCAGACAAACAGACACACACATCTAATACATCATGATAGCCTTCGACAAGTCCCCCAATACTGCTAAGTGTAATTTTCCGTTGCAACGTAGTATTTTATTCTATATATATAGTATTTTATTCTACTCTACATATTGTGTTATTCTAGTTTATCTTGTTCTATTCTATTGTTTTTCTTAATTTTTGCTGCTTGTAACTTTGTACTGTCAACTTTCTGCCATGACCCAAGAAATTTCCCACGTGTGGGACTAATAAATATTTATCTTATCTTATCTTATCTTATCTTATCTTATTATTAATATTATCTTATTAATATTGTGTCACTCACTGAAGCTAAGCTTTTTTTTTAAATCTGCAAGTAAGTGTGCAAAAGTATATATGTATAATTGTGTTAAAGGGTTGCAAAAACTAGTTTTATATGGGAGATGTTTACCTTTTTAAAACTTGTGTTTTATGGCTTGAAACAGTGTACTTTATCCCCAAATATGATTATATCTCTAAGCCTAACTACAAAGTTGAATGCCTAAATCTAACTGTGTAAATCTGTGTTTAAACCTGACCAAACAGTGACAGAAAAGGTGAAGTCAAAATATAAAGTGTTGTGTTATTGGCCATCCCCACCTGCTTCCTCACATTGGCCTTCATTTATTATTATCTGCGTGGATATGTTGTTACCTGGAACAAAAAATAAGAGTGTATACAAAATTACTGCATTTATGAAATGTGCACACGATTTTATTCTTACCTCAATGTGTTTGTTAGTAATAGAATAGAATAGAATAGGTCAGAATAGCCCTTTATTGTCATTGTACATGTACAACAAAATTGTGGAACATCAGTAGTAAATCAGAATTGTTCTGAACCAACAGACTTATGGAAATAAATTGTTGGGTAGATAGCTTGTACTGGAAGGACTGTAAGGTGCTTGTTCAGGTTTGCAGCTACCACTCCCCGGAGTGTCGGCCAGAACACTGCTCAAGGCCCGGATGAATGTTCAGAAGGGAGACAATGAACACACCGAGGATAGTGCAGACTCTTGTATGGACTTCACACAGTTGAAGGTAACAGGGATTGTCAGAGGAGCAGGTATTGCATACAGGTTTAGGTGCGTGGGCATGGGTGTGTGTGTTTGTGTGTGGTCTCTGAACAGAACAGAAAGAAAATGCTACATTACTAAAGTGTTCACAACAATATCTCCAGAGTACATCAACATAAACACAGGCGGGAAATAAACTAACATCCCCTTTAATACCATAGGTCATATATTACCCACGACTCACACATAGACCCCCTGAGAGAGCTAACCAGGTACACAGCTATACCCAACCACACGGCAGGAAAGTTAGCTTAGCTTAGCTTAGCATCCGCTAGCGGCACAGACAGAAACATAGTCATTTCCCCCCTAACCTTGGTTACAGTCCCAAACACATCTTATTATCACATCCTCACACATCACCAACTTACGTTGCTCATTAACGCACACTTCTCACGGAATAACCAATTCTCTGCCAGTAATCTGGAGCAGAAAAGCTCAGGTGCTTTGCCCACGTCTCTCCCTGGACATAGTCTCTCATACAAAGCGGTGGGGTGACCTCTACTGGCCACTCTAAAAACTGCAGGTGAACTAACAACTGAACAGAATAAAACCATAACTATGGGGCCTTTTGTACAGCCGCCCCCAAATGTATGAAGTACATTTGCTCACAACAAAAGGCAATTTTACAACAAAGTCACGGTGATTGTCCTTTGTCTTCGTCCGGGAGGGCAGGCAGCACCACCAGCCTCGCCACAGGTCGGGTGAAGGTCCGGTCCTTCACCTTGATGTCAGCAGACCTGATGTGCCCGTCGGGACTGGGGTGGACTTTGGAGATGCAGCCCACGAGCCAGGAAGCACGAGGCAGCTGAGGATCTACGATCATCACCACCGAACCTTCTGTGACATCTGCGGGGGATGACCGCCATTTCTGCCGAAGCTGCAGGCTTGGAAGGTACAGCCGGACGAATCGAGACCAGAAGTGGTCAGCCAGCACCTGGGAGTGCTTCCACCTCCGGCGACTCAGGAGCTCTTCTCTGGGGTAAGCCACTTGAGGACGTGCTCCGTCAGGCCGCCGCATCAGAAAGCTGTTGGGGGTCACTGGATCAGGATCACTGATGTCAGACGGGACATAACCTAGTGGTTTGGAGTTCAAGATGCCCTCCACCTCCACAAGGACCGTGCGGAGGACCTCTTCTTGAAGGGGTTGGGATCCTACTGTAGTGTAGAGTGCCGTCTTGACAGACCTAATCTCCCGCTCCCACACTCCCCCGAAATGAGGAGCCGCTGGTGGATTGAAGTGGAAGACGATCTTATGGGGAGCCAGGAGCTTCTGCAGGTCAGAGGTCATGGCTGCAAAAGCTGCTTGGAGTTCCCTTTCTCCCCCACGGAAGTTGGTCCCTTGGTCTGAGTACAGCTCAGCTGGAGTCCCTTTCCTGGCAATGAAACGGCGAAGTGCCATTAGGAAGGCATCCGTATCGATGGAGGTTAGGACATCAAGGTGGACCGCTCTGATAGTTAGGCACTTAAAGATGATGCCCCACCTCTTCTCCACACGGCGCCCGATTTTGACCTCAAAGGGTCCAAAACACTCCACGCCTGTCGAATAAAAGGCAGGTTTGTAAAGGCGGAGGCGCGCAACTGGCAGGTCCGCCATCTTGGGAACAGTTGGTCGGGCTCTCCATCTGCGGCACTCAAGACAGGTCCTTTGAAAACGCCTAACTGCTTCCCGGCCTCTCAGGATCCAATGAGTGCGCCGAATCTCCGCGAAGACCCTCTCTGGCCCTGGATGGCGCAGGCGACTGTCGACGTCCTGGATGAACAGGCGGGTGACTGGATGTGTCGGATCCAAAACTAAAGGATGGGAGCTGGTAAAGGCGAGATCTTCAGAGCGGCGAAGACGTCCACCTACACGGATGACCTCATTCTCGTGGTCGAACTCAGGGGATAGTGCGAGGAGACGACTGCTGCGACTGATGGATTTCCCCTGCTTAAGAAGTCGATACTCCTCAGGGAAGCTCTCCTGTTGAGCTTCTCTCAGGACGTTCATCTCTGCTCGAACATAGTCATAAGCCGATGAAGTTCCACCGCCTTTGGCCGCCCCATGCAACTGCGTAATAGCAGCTTCCAGCAGCTGTGTTCAGGTGTCATATTTGCTGAAGTTCGAGGTGGCGGGGTCGAAGGTGGTAGAAAATCCACAAAAGGTCTCTTTACGGAGCTCAGATGGGCCTGGAGGCTCAGCCAGGGTGCCACTTGGCTCTGGAGGCCACTGTTCTGGACCTAGGAGCAGGAAAGGAGGCCCTTGACTCCATCTATTGAGTCTGGTCAGCTCGGGAAGGGACTTCCCACGGGTTATATCATCTGCGGGGTTCTGGGCTGAATCCACATAGCGCCAGGTGTGCGAGTGAGTTAATTCCTGGATCTCAGCCACGCGGGTGCCGACGAAGACCTTGAAGTGGCATGACTGGGACCTCAACCAGGTGAGTACAGTTGTGGAGTCAGACCACAGCACTATCCTCTTTATGTCCAGAGTGAGCTCATTTCTAAGGAGACGGGAAAGATGAGCTCCGGAGAGGGCACCACACAGCTCAAGTCTAGGCATGGAGAGAATGCGTTTAGGGGCAACATGGGAGCGAGCCATCAGGAAGGCTAGATGTGAGCTGCCATCACCTGTCACTGTTCTCATGTAGGCCACTGCGCCATAAGCCTGCTCTGACGCATCACAGAATATGTGAATCTCTCTCTCACTAACTGACTCCGTGATGTGCTTTGGGAGATACGGGCGAGGAAGCAGGACTTGTGCAAGGAACGGCAATTCCTCTTCCCAGGTTTTCCACTGCTGGAGTAGTTCTGGCGGAAGCTGCGGGTCATCCCATCCCCTCTGTTGATCCCAAAGGCGCCTCACCAGCATCTTGGCTCGGGTGGTGTACGGTAGGATAAAGCCCAGTGGGTCGTATTGGCTTGCGAGAACCTTATAAATATTCCGCATAGTGGGGGCGCCGTAACTGATTTTGCGGTGTCTGTAACCCAAGGTGTCCGTGGGGAAGTGCCAGCTAAGGCCCAGAGTTGGCTCAGAGGTGTCTGATTTGTCTTGAGTGAGCCAAAGTTCTGCACTTGTGGATCTGAGGTCTTCAGGTAGGTGGCCAATGGTGCTGGGTTCATTACTGGCCCACTGACGAAGGACAAATCCAGCAGAAGACAGGAGGGCTCTTAGCCTGTCCACTAGGTCCCGGGCTTCTTCAGGGGTCGGCACGCTCTGGAGAAGGTTATCAACATAGAAGCACTGTCCCACAGAGTGACGTAGCCGATCATCTCCTTCCGTGTGGTCCCTGGCGTGGCGCTGCAGAGCAAAGGTTGCACAGCATGGGCTGCAAGTTGTACCGAAGGGGAGGACCTGCCATTCATAAACGGCCACCGGTTCCTCGGGGTGCAGATCCCGCCACACAAACCGCAGGAGGGAACGATCTTCAGGAAGAAGGCGAATCTGGTGGAACATACCTTTAATGTCACCACTGATGGCTACGGCATGCTCTCGAAAGCGAAGGAGGACACCAAGGAGCGATGCGCTCAGGGTGGGCCCAGGTAGAAGATGTTCGTTGAGGGCTTGGCCTTGGAACTGGAATGAACAGTTAAACACAAGGCGATCTTTGCCATTGTGGCTAACAAGGTGGTGAGGGATATACCATGACTCATCTGCTTGAGCAACCTCAGAGGGGGACACCTTAACCACCGAACCGGCCTGGACCAACTTCTCTATCTTCACCCGGTAGATCTTAGCTCGTTCTGGATCTTTCTGGAGCCTTCTCTCCACACTTCTCAAACTGGGAACAACAGCGTTAGGGCTAGCTTTAAGGTGTGGCATGTTCTCGCG
The DNA here is from genome assembly GCF_057381845.1 of Rhamphochromis longiceps. Lineage (NCBI taxonomy): Eukaryota > Metazoa > Chordata > Actinopteri > Cichliformes > Cichlidae > Rhamphochromis > Rhamphochromis longiceps. Next base: position 27,520,076 of record NC_140558.1, read on the forward strand.
GCGAAGGAGGGGGGTGGCATAGCGTTGGATGCCCTCGACATCTACACGAACTGTCTTCTGCTCTAGCAGGCTAACTGCATAGTTATCTTCTCTTGAACGGGTAACCACCTTGCCTACTGGCACCGGGACATCATCTACCTGCCATAACTTCTCTACATGTTTGAGTAGCTCACTCACCTGGGGAGGAAGGGCAGTCGTGAAGAGGCACTGTTGTGGCAGCGAAGAGGAACCTATAAGGCTGGAGGGACCCTGTAGTGTCCACCCTAACCTGGTGCGCATAGCAGCAGGACCACCCGGTGGACCAAGACGGACAGCTTCAGTTGGAGTGATGAGCTGTGGGTGGTCACTGCCAATAAGAAGGAGAGGTTTGACCTTCTTGAAGGACTGGAGAGGCAGGCCTCGGAGGTGTCTGTACTTCCGCTGCAAGGACTCCACTGGGTAGCTGTGCTCGGCTAGGTCGATACGGGTGGCGGTGAAGGCGTTGCGGACTTTGTACTTCAGCTTAGGTTTGCCACCAGGGGAGATCTCGAATGAGACACATGATCCTTGCAGAGTTTGCACATCTTGCCTGATAGTGCGCAATGGAAGTGTCTCTGGGATGCCTTGAAGGTCGAGCTTCTGGGCAGCGGTGGGTAGCAGCATAGTCCTCTCTGACCCATCATCCAAAACTGCGTGAGTGCTCAAAGTCTTGCCATTATGGTGAAGGATGACTGGGACAACCTTTAACAGGACTTGGCCGCTCTCTGTAGGACGATCGAGGTACAGGACGCCCGTAGGATTCTCACCTTCTCGTGGGGGAGCAGACATTGGGCCATGTGGCTTCAAGGACTTCGAATTCACGTCGTGAAGGACCTGCAGATGACGACCCTGACACAGGCTGCAGGGTTTCTTGAGGGTACACTGTGCTGCCTGATGGGAGCGTGCGCAAGGCCAGCACCTCTTGTTAGTCTTTATCCAGTCTGTGAGCTGTTCGCGACTCAGCTTGATGACCTCCTGACACTGACTCAGGTGATGGGCACGGTTATCGCAAAAGGCGCAGTAGGGTTGCTGCCTAGCTTTGTTTGGAGTGGTACCTAGTGACCTGGGTGAGCTCTCTCCACTGTGAAGAACCGCAACAGAGCGTCTGCTTGGTCTGACATCAGGCTTCTCTCTGGTGATCGCTGGAGTGGGCAGGCCGTCATAGTCCTGACACCAGGATTCGTACTTTAACCAGGTAGCCAGGTCATCCAGGGTGTAAGCCTGACCAGAATGGTTGTACATGCACCGACGGAAATCAGCTCTTTGCTCTGAAGGAAGCTTACTAAGGAGTCGAGCCACATGGGAGCCACACTGGAGTTCGACCTCCCCATCAGGGCGTAAAGTCTTCAGCATGCCCACGAGCGACTGGATGTGGAGAGAGAATCGCTCAAATGCGGCTGCATCCCCTCGGCGGATGTCAGGTGAGTCCATGACAGCAGCAATCCTTCTCAGGGCAAGCTGGTGGGGCTGCCCAAGCCTGTCGTTAAGAGCGTTCATAGTGTCACTGAAGGGCGTGGCAGAATGGAGGTAAGCGTCCGCTATCAACTTTGCTTCCTCCAGGTGTAGGTGATCTAACAAGACTTGGTACCTGAAGAGCTCTGAACTCTCCGGGGGCAATAAGTTCTCTAGCGCCATCTTTAGACGAGCAAATTCCCCAGGATCACGGCGTGAGAGCTTGGGAATGCTTGGACGAGGCCCCCTGTAGGTCAAGAAAGGAGTAGATGAGGACGGGGGTGGAGTTGGCAGTGGTTGCAATGGAGGGGGGTGTGCTCTCGGAGGCGGTGCTGGAGGGTAGGTGATCCTTGGCTGAGGAGAAGTGAACCCTGGCCTAGATTCATGTGGGGGGATGATCTGACTCTCCTGTGCAGCCATAGACTCCCTCTTCAGATCCTGGAGCTCTTTCATCATCGTATCGATGCGGTCCGCCACTGGACCCTGGCTGGAGACAGACTCCTCCTTGAACACAACAGGAGGAGGTGGTGGAGGCCAGTCCTCTTCCTCTTCAGCAGGGGGTGGCTGGAGATGAACAGCAGGGGCTCTGGGCGGTGGACTGAGCTGCAGACTCTCTGCACGGTCCAGCAGCTGCAGCAAACTAGCATGAAGGGCCTGGAAATTAGCCAGCCCGGCTCTCATCTTGTCATGCGACTGCTGGAACAAGAACCTTTCACGCTGTATATCTTCTAACTCTGCTCTCAGTGGTGTGACATGGCCATGTGAGCCGTCATCAGAGGGATCAGACGGAGGATGGTGGGAAGAACGGTTGTCGCCTCCTGTCTCACTTTCCTCCTGGTAACCTGCACCAAGCCCGGAGAAGTCAGTCTCATAAGCTACATAGCGGAGGGGACGACGTACATTACGCCGTGGGCGCGCACCAAGAGCTGAGAAGTTCTGAATATCATCCATCTTTTTAGGGTAGAAGCAGCTTACATCCGGCTCGAAGGACCATTAATGTTGGGTAGATAGCTTGTACTGGAAGGACTATAAGGTGCTTGTTCAGGTTTGCAGCTACCACTCCCCGGAGTGTCGGCCAGAACACTGCTCAAGGCCCGGATGAATGTTCAGAAGGGAGACAATGAACACACCGAGGATAGTGCAGACTCTTGTATTGACTTCACACAGTTGAAGGTAACAGGGATTGTCAGAGGAGCAGGTATTGCATACAGGTTTAGGTGCGTGGGCATGGGTGTGTGTGTGTGTGTGTGTGGTCTCTGAACGGAACAGAAAGAAAATGCTACATTACTAAAGTGTTCACAACAATATCTCCAGAGTACATCAACATAAACACAGGCGGGAAATAAACTAACATCCCCTTTAATACCATAGGCCATATATTACCCACGACTCACACATAGACCCCCTGAGAGAGCTAACCAGGTACACAGCTATACCCAACCACACGGCAGGAAAGTTAGCTTAGCTTAGCTTAGCTTAGCACCCGCTAGCGGCACAGACAGAAACATAGTCATTTCCCCCCTAACCTTGGTTACAGTCCCAAACACATCTTATTATCACATCCTCACACATCACCAACTTACGTTGCTCATTAACGCACACTTCTCACGGAATAACCAATTCTCTGCCAGTAATCTGGAGCAGAAAAGCTCAGGTGCTTTGCCCACGTCTCTCCCTGGACATAGTCTCTCATACAAAGCGGTGGGGTGACCTCTACTGGCCACTCTAAAAACTGCAGGTGAACTAACAACTGAACAGAATAAAACCATAACTATGGGGCCTTTTGTACATAAATACTGCCATGCCCTCATTTCTCCATATAAGGAGACACTCTACCTTTAGAATAAGGGGAGAAAGTGGTGACAGTGTTGCAAGAGAGAAGCCTGCAAGACTATTGTGAACTGAAGCCAGAAAATACACAACATCTACACCAGAGTGACAATGGTTTCATTTTTTTTTTATAAAGAAATAAAGAATCCAACAAAGATAGTGGCGTGGAATTTTTTGCTATCATAAGTCGCAGACAAGAAAAGTATAATCTGAGCAAAAATAATTTCATTTCACGGCGCAAATCCGGGCATGTAAATTCAAAAACCCGCATTTGTAGAACTCAGCACCCCAACGTGCCAAGAAGCCATCCCACATGTGGGAGTGTCTGCTTTTTGCTCTTTGCACTGAATCCTGCTCGCTCTAATCAACTAACTTGGAGGAAGGAAGATGAGGCCCTATGTGATTGGTCACTTTAATGGACGTTTCAGATCACCTCGTTAAACCGAGTTACACTGTGGCAGCAACATAAGAGCTGTTATAAACCATTATTTACAATTTGGAAAGTAAAGTTTGCCGAATTATTTACCAACACTTAGAGCTGGGCAATATGAGATTTTTTTCATATCACGATATGTTTTTTTCATTTCAGACGATAACGATACATATCACGATATAAGCCAAATAACTATATTTGTAAGTAAAATGTGAAATAATCAGCAGCTTGTTTTGATTTAAATATTTATTTCCCATAATAAGTTCAACAGGGTAGATGTACTTAAGAAACATGAGACTTTTTCAGATAAATAAAGGCAAATATTGCAAACTACACAAAAGGCAGCCGCTAAAGCGTTTAAGTTTCCAAATAGAACAAACAAAACAGACTACTAAATTGTCAATTCCGCTTAGAAACAAAATATTAATTCAAAAAATAAATCTTAGTTTGTTTTACAGAAGAATAGACAAAATTGACTAACTTTTGTCAATATCAAATAAACTGAGAACTAAAACAAAATTCTCAATCTCTCCTTGTTGTATAGCTTAGCTTTTCAAACAGTTTTAACAGTTACTTTAGTCTGACAAAAGCCGAATGACGAATTAACGCTTCCAGTCAGAGATTGAGCATGCACCGCTTTATTGTATTTCCAGACTTGCTTTTGGCACAATTTACAGTGCGCGCTACTCTGTTTGACTTGAAATAGCTGAAATACCTTCACACTACGGAACGTCTATGGCACTTCCGTTCGACAATCTCTCCGGCATTGGAACCATCATCGGTTTTCTCTTCGGTAACCTTCGGTCACGCTCTCGGTTGATTTTTCTCTAGTCGGCACACTCATTTCCTCAATTACCCGGGCGGCACGGCGGCTGGCTGCTTCCCAAAACAAATACACATGTGCGGCTTGGCACTTGTGCTGTACGTAACAAGTCACGTGACGTGACGCTGCGGCTGTGATTGGTTCGGCTCTGCACTACTTAATTTGGATTGGCTGTTCTTTTTTTTTTTAAGAGGACAAGAGCGGTGAGGCCTATCGCAATAGTTTAATTTTTCTATCGAGAAAAAGTTATTTTGCAATACATATCACTATCGTTCTATCGTCCAGCTCTACCAACACTTATTGTTTGCTGTGAAGCAGTGGAAACACTGACATTATTACTAGATTACTTTCCTGCTAAAGAAACCTTTAAAACCGGAAGATTCTCAGGCAAGTTCTGAAGCATCTGCACTGCACTTGTACAATATTACATACCTGTTATGATTAAAAAAAACTAATCATAACAAAGAGTATACAGCATTCCTAAGAAAAAGGAAAAGTAGTTTTATAGTCAGTTGAGTAAATTTAATTTCCCAAAATGTGCACTTATGTTGCTGTCAGGGTCACTCAGCGAAACACAGCTGGGCACATCTGGCCTGCAGGGCTCCACTCACCGTGCTTTCAGGCTCCACTATAATAGTTCATGGAGATAATATTACAGGGTCTCTGAGCAGGGAGTCTGTGGAGTGGACAGGAGGAACTGTTCTCAATAAGTAGCTTATTGGTCGAATCTGAATAGATGTCTGATAAAACAATTCAGGTTCTTGCTATCGTTTTGTGTAAATCTAAAGGATCTTATAAAAATTTTATAGACCGTCTTTTTAGTTGCTGCGTGCTAGGTGTGCTAGCTGTGCTAGCTGTATTGTGCTTTGTGGTTATCTCTGCGCAGGTAGCCACTGGATTAACTTTAGTTATGTGTATTGTAGATCCATCACTCCGGTCTCCGGCCCTGCACCTGCAGACCACACATCTGTCTGTTGTCACTGCTCAAATATTTCTTGCACAATTTTCTTTAAAGAATTTCAAGTTTTTGTTTGATAAGTTTATATATTTGTTTATTTACAAATACTAATAGCATTCATGAAGATATGGATATTAAGGTGCTATTTCTGGTTTGTACTTAGATCTGTGGTTATAAGTAAAAATAACATTTCACTGTTTCAATAAACTGAATACAGGCTCTGATCAAATGCTGATTATCAACTTTTTATAGTTGTATAAGAAGTACCTATCCTAACCTTACTTATTTATCAAAGTAGTAATACTAAAGTATAGTAGTTTTGTAGTATTACTACAGTCTGTAAAAATAAGTAAAAGTACATAAATCGTAAATCGTCTGCATTAAAATTAACTTCAAACGCTACATAATTGTTAAGTCATTAAAGTGTACACCACAGCTGGAGCTAATTCAGTGTAACTAAATGACATCATAATTTATTAGGTGATTTATTATTTATATTCATCTAATTCTGCTAAAAAGGATTAGAGTAAAATGGAGTTCATTGTGAAGTATTTGCCTTTGTATAGGTAATTTTCTTTAAGAGTAAATCAAAAATCACTATGAAAGAGCTTCCAAAATAATGAACAAAAGGCAAATAGTAATATTATTGTTGTTAGTAGTGGTGGTAATATTTAATTTGAAGAAGTCACACGGGAATGCCACAGCGGGTAGCTCTGCACGTCTGATTTGGCAGATTTTTTACACTGGATACACTTCCTAATGCAACCCCAAAGGGATTTGTGCATTCATTTTTAGGACTAATGCTAACATTTCCTAAGCAGCTAGGCCTTCATTTGTTTGTATAAATGGCCAGAGGCATTTCTCAGTTTGTTTGTAAAAAGTATGAACAAATTTGGATACAGAAATATTGATAAATCACTCATATGTGCATGAAATGTTCATACACGTGATTTACAGCCATGTTTAACAATGAGCTGGGCTCAAAAAACAGACTCAGACAACCAAAAGCAGTTTTATGGAAATTATTGCAAAAAAGGAATGAATCAGCAAACAGATACGTGACACAGGAAGCAGTTTTCACTATCAGAACAGGACCACAGAGATGTTAGAAATGCCCAAGGTGAGTTTGATTTTGTAGTATTTGCAATCAGCCCTGAGACTGTACATGTCGGCATCTCGAACAGGAGATTTGGAGGTACAACTGCATCCCAGTCAGTGGATGAATGCATTGACGAGTGATCAGCTGGAGGGCTCAAGGAACAAGGAAAACAGAAAGTATTCGTGAAATGCCTCAAGGCAACAGCAATCTGGGAACACAGATAAAACCACCATAATGGCAACAAAAACAAAACAGCACATGGTGGTGTTTAAACACCATGAGCTTATGAAACTCTGGCCATGGAGAGACCAGCAAGGAAACGCCAGTCCACAGCTCCACCAGCGAGAGGGAGAGGGAAACAAAGAGAGACCACAGACATAGAGAAAAAGAGAGGCAAGGACACAAACATGGTCTTGTGTAAGTTTTTGTTCTTTCTCAAGTTGGTAATTGACATTCATTGGATGTCCTTGAGTGTTAAATTATGATGAGAAGGGGTTCTTGACCAAACATCAGCATGACACAAATTGGGAGTGAGAATGTGTTACATTAGGAGTTAGTTCATCGCTAACAGCTAAAGGCACAAATTCTCCAGTCATGTGCAATTAGATTATCACAAAAGAGGAAGGTGTAAGATGATATGATTAAAACTGTACCAAGCATTTACAGAGCATTTTCACACCAGTCAAACATTAAAACTGTCTCTCTTTTGTTCTTTCCTCTTTTTTTCCTCAGGTTTTCAGATTTTTAACATTTAACACTTAGATTGATTTCTACAAAACTGCAGGTGCTGGTACAGTAGAAAAATAATAGAATCAAATGTAATCACGTCTCACCATAAACTAAATTCAAATCTTGTTAGGCAGTCCATTATAAATGTGCCTCGGTGGAGGTTTTTGTCAATAGCAGGAGAGATAAGTAAAAGCAGTGTGTGTTAGCAGGGGCACAGCATAGACGTACTTTATACTGTTGCTTAATTTGATGATGTATCTATGAGAGATGTGGGTGTACTGCAGCACAGTATACATAAAGTCGAAGACCCAAGTTTCACACGCTCCAAGCTCCCTATATAGTTAAAGTCTGCAAGACTGAATTATACTGAAATTTCATTAAAGTCATGCCAGTTCAGATCTAAAGGTGAATTATACTTTTAATTGATTTCACAGGATGAGCAGTACTGCACAACGAATTAACTGAGAATTTACAATTCGAGCATTGCCCACTTAGTAATGCTGCACTTAGTGTATTTGCTTTCTTTATCAAGGCCCAAACTAATGTAATGTAGCAAAATTTCACCCAAAAGCTATCAAGACAAATTTCTTTCTACCCCCCGAGCCCTTCCAGGAGAAATCTGCATTAAAAATGGTTGAAAACAGCTTTTCAGCTTTCAAACATGTCGGATTTTTGCCAGGTGAAAAGAAGGGTTTTTAAATTACTATATAAAACAATTTTGGTGAGCAGAAGAAAAGTTTTGTCAACATCACATCTAAGTTCTTCCTCTCCATCTGTGAAACAGATGGAGAAAAAGTTTTGCCAGGTAAAAAAAAAAAGTTTTCTCAAGTTTGAGCAGGTGCTTAACTAAAATTAGTTTTGGCTGTAAGAGTTTTTACAGGCATACATGCGTACACACATACAACCCAAGAAGCATTCTGACTTTGAATAGCCATTATCTGATGGTGTTTTCTTGATGAATGCTGGGACACTTGAATACGTCTTGAATGGTGTCTGGATATCCATGTTGGTCTTCTTAAATAAAAGAGTTAAAGAATTATGTTATATGATCTTTTATCTAATTAGGACAAAACAAACAAAACGTGGTCAATTAAACGAACCTTTTAAGAAAAAGAAAAAGCCTCAGGGGCAGAGAACCCATTTTCTCCCATGATCCAATTCAGGGTTGCAGACCTTGAGCCTGTTCTAGCTGTTTTTGGGCAAAAGGTAGGATACACCTTAGACCAGTCGCCAGTCTGGTCTGACATAGAGGTCGTGTCCAAATTCACGGGCTGCATCCTCCTGAGGACCCGGCCTTCGGTCTACATGGGCCGGGTCCTCAGAAGGTTGGGTAGGTTGGACCTAATTGGACGGTCTAGCCTTCTGATTAGCGTCACCGCTATCTCGGTGGAGTTTAATAAACTTGGCCTTCTGCTCCTTGCTATCTAAAATATAACAGGACACTGGCGTAAATTCTCGACCGTCTCACACTTCTGTTTAATCAGTTTTCTGTTTGCCGTTTAGTCAGCTGTGTAAAAACCAAGGAGGAACCCACCCGGGGGATTAATAAAGTTTTATTTTATCTAATCTAATCTAATAACTTTAATCTCAGCCAAACCGATTGACTCACGAACAAATAAAACACTGAAAAAAGCCCAACAAAAATTTTTAAGGTTGTCTAAGTGACTTATATATTACGTTTAACCTGAGTAGCGAAAGTCCGCGGTGATCTGAAAATGATGTACCGGGAGTTGTGCCGTTCTCGGCGGCTTCAGTGACCCTCGAGCTCCCGGCTTGCTATCAAGCTGGTGGGTAGCAGACGTCTCCGAAAACGTCGAAGCACTTTTGCAAATATGCGTTATTTTGATAAAATTCAGGGAAAAGGAGGACGCATTTGTCAGCTGCATTCGGAGGAGTCTACGAATTTGGACAGCCTTCGGCCTGTCGCTGTGACGTAATCGGTCTACAAGTGCGGCCTCAGGAGGATGCAGCCCATGAATTTGGACACGACCAGAGAACCAAACAGAAGACCATTCATACTTACATTCACACCTGTGGCCAATGTGCACATCTTTGGATTGAGGGGAAAAGCCAGACAACCCAGAGCAAAGAATTGTCATTTAAGAGTGTTTTTAAGCCAAACATTTCTATGTTTGGCTTAAAAAGTGAAAGCATCTGTGTTTTGTGAGAACAAGTTAAAATGTTCTTCTGTATCAACTACTTTCCTCTGGCACTGGGATGAACCCCATATTAAATGAGGCAGGGCATTTTACCGTTATATGGATTGCATTACCACTTTAAGGTTGCTTACAATGTTAAATCCAGAAAGAGGTAAATGAATTCAGGTGTTCCAATCACTTTCACGGCCACAGGTATATAAATCAAATCAGTGGTATTTGCCAACTTTCTGCAGAGCCAATCGCTACAGACCTTAGCTCAAGATCAGTGAGTAGCGAGCTTCATGGAATTGGTTTCCATGGCCAAGCAGCTGCATCCAAACATTACATCACCAAATGCAATACAAAGCATCAGGTGCAGTGTGTGACACACACCACCACTGGACCCTGGAGCAGTGAAGACATGTTCTCTGGAGACAAATCACACTTCTTCATCTGGGAATCTGATCGACGAGTATGGATTTGCCCATGAGAACGACATGTGTCTGACTGCATTGTGCTAAGTGTGAAGTTTGGTGGAGGAGGGATTATGGTGCAGGGTTGTTTTTCAGAAGCTGGGCTCAGTTTCTCGGTTCCAGTTAAAGGAACTCTTAATGGTTCAGGATACTGAGACAATTTGGACAATTTCACGCTCCCAACTTTGTGGAGACAGTTCGGGGATGGTCCCTACCTGTACCAATAGTCTGCCTGTAGTGGCTGGAGAGGAGATGTTACTTTTAACAATTTACCTTATTTGCTAGATGATAAAGGTTCAAATGTTTTTCAAAAAGCAGTTTCAGTATGCTTAAGGTATACAGAGTTGAAAGGCACATTTCAGGTTAGCTGTTGAACCCTATCAATGGATACCAAATTGGATCAAAATTCCACCAATTTTCCATGTTTGAAACCATCTTAATTTCAGGCAACACTGCTGTATGACACGTATTACTCATTCATTACAGACATTGCTCGCTTAATGACATCACATCAATAACTGACAGGAATTAACAAATGCACAAAGTGTATATTGATGTTATTTGAATCCTTGCAAGTGAAGTGGGTCTAGTTAACGTATCCGAGGGGATTTATAATTCATTAGTATTAAGGATGTGCCAGGAGAAAGCAACAGAGAGAGACAGAAAGACGGAGAGCACGGAGTCAAAGGTCAGTCCACAGAGGCATAATATAACATGCACAAATGAATGATCTCTCTCTCTTTTAGAAGCTTGGATGGATTTCTTTAATCAGGGGGATCAGAGGGACTTGCGAATGTCCACTACTTTAAACAGTGTGCTGTGTGTGTGCAGATTAGCTAGGTCTTTTCTTTGGCTTGGCTTGTAGGGTTATGTGTGTAACACTGTCCAATTACATTATTAATTTGAGATATCTGCAGTCTTATTAAATGGCCATGAGTATTCATCCTGTCTGCATACCTTTGTGTATTTGGGGATTTTGTTTTCATAATTTGGGCAAAGCCACTGACGCCAATTAGAAGTTATTGTGGCTCTGTTAAATTTGAATTCTAAGTCCTTATTCTAGAGGTCCAGCAAAATGAGGACTCATGCAAAAGAGCATAACGCATATCAGGACAAGCAGCAGGCTCTCCATGTGAGCACAACAGACTGTAAACTCTTAGAATAGCCTCTGTGACTTTTACCAAGCCAATTTGCACTGCAGCTCTGATCTTTTTTAAACATTACCCAAAGGAGGTAAATGTAAGTATGTCAATTTATGCTCTCAGTCATCCAGGCCATGGTCATCTGAGGAGCTTAAAAAGGAAACTGGAGTTCTTTAAGTGAAAGTTTAAAAAAAGTCCAGTCGTCTTGCAAATGGATGCAAATGTTCGATGCACTCAGGATATTAAACTGTCACTAACATGCCACGTCCATGTGATGCCCTACGGCACCTAATATGTGAAAATAGTGCAGTTAATTATCAGTGAATTCAAAACGAGTGATTACGCTTCATGTGTCCACCCCCCTGCAGATACCAGGCAGCATGCATGTGAAGCATACCATCTCCTGTTGTGCGATACATGGCAGAGGACAGCTTCTAAAAAATACCTTGATTTTGATCATGTTGATGTTGTATCCAGTTTGTATGTGAAAATAGCATGAGACTGCAGGTGCTTTTCCATTTATCATGTGTTAATGATAGATAAATAGTGTTAAGCAAGTGCCTGCAAGTATTCAAACTGCAAAAACATACTTTAAAAAATTGCTGTATGTGTACCAAATACAGCAACAGTCATTTACTGTACTGATGATATAAGCAGGTCAAGGCCTCAATGTTCAATTTCCATTTTGGGAAGGACGGTCCTTGTTCGAAAAGTGTGTGAGGACAGCAATATCCCAAGAGCTCTTATCAGCTCCCCTTCTAGCTGATAGACACTGACATACTTGCAGGCATACACACAGATAGACACATTATTATCCACAAGCATTGCCTTGGGTGAGATTTCCAAAAAAGAAAAGGGGGGGGGGGGAGAAAAAGCTGTCTTTATGCTGCCTTGTCCACTGATGCCACATCATTTGACATACCCTGGATTTGGGTTCAAGTACACACTCTCATACTTAAATGCAGACAGATACAAACACTTGAACACAAATGCAGACCGGCACACACTCACAGGTTGGTGTTCAAAATGATGCAACATGCAGGTGAAAAAGTGAAAGAAAAGAGATAAGTGTACAGCTACCACTGGCTGCCACTTCTTCAAATCCACTTTTCTTAAAGTCGCTGAAAGCTTTATTTAGTGAGTTTTGCTGAACAGCTGATATGTCACTTTTACTTCAGTGTTGCGTGAGGTGGCTATCCATGTTATGGTATAGATTCAACAAGATGCTGGAAAACCTTCCTTACAGATTTTTGTTCATATTGACATCATGGGATCAGCCAGTTGCTGCACATTTGCTGACTGCACATCCACAATGCCAATCTCCCTTTTCACCTCATCCCAGTGCTCTCTAGGATAAGGTGAGAGCACCTCTGGTGTCTCTGGAGCTTAATGGAGATTCTGCCTATGGCAGCTGAATTATAGGTCCAAAGGATGAAGAAGATGCACAGAACACTGTGCTGATTGCTGTACTGCTAGGATAACAGCTTTTGTTGGAGGAAGTGTGATGGTGTGAGGTCACCCTCACTGAGAAAACAAGACTTGTCATCAATGGAGGCAATCTCAATGCTGAGAGATATCAAAATGAGATTCTGCAACCAGTGGAGATTCCATATGTCAGTGTGGGACTGAATCCTATCCTCTATGATGACTTGCGCCCAAAGAGCAGAGTTTATCAGACACTACCTCCAGAATCTAAGAGTGGAGAGGATGGAATGGTATGCCTGCAGTCCTGACCTCAGCCCCACTGAACACTTGTGGGATCAGCCTACGTGTGTTGTTCATGCAACACTGACCAACACAACCACATTAGCTGACTTGCAACAAATGCTTGAAGAATGTGATGCCATCGCCCAGCAGTGTGACAAAACTCGTGACCAGCATGAGTAAGAAGTGCCAGGGTGTTGTGCCTGTCTATGGTCCTTCCACATATTACTGAAGGCCCAGTTTGCTAAATTAATAAATTGTTCAATTTACTAACGTTTGATGAGCTTTGGGGTTAAAGGAGAACATAGAGCAAATTCTGGATCACATGCTGTTGTGAGACTGCAAAGCAGCCAGAGACTAGAGAGAAAATAGAAGCAGTATTTGATATTTAATTGGAATTGATCCTGTGGAGCAGTTGAAAATTTTAACAGTAGCCAAATCCATAGTTTTCAGGTGAGGTGGCAAAAGTGTGCACCTGCATGTGGTAAGACAAGGACCCCTGAAACACAGAATGGAAAAAGAAAGCAAAAAATCAGTGAACCACACATCAGAGGAAGGCAGACAAGCAGAGGGTCATGAAAATCTGTTAAAAAAAAAAAGGTGAAAGGAAACGAAAGTGGGAAGAGAGGCAACATGGAATCAGAGCAGACTGGTGGGAGGGAAGAAAACAACAGACAAGTTTAAATTTTTCTTCAGAGATGATTTATTTATCCACCTTATGGCAACACCGCCCATCTGGACCAAAGAAACTGACAAAGTTCTTAATAATGGAGGCAAAGGAGAGAAACATGTGAAGAGATGATGTGAAGAAAAAGAAAACGTGCACTGCAGCTAAACAAAGATACACATGAAATGGGATTTGTAGAGCTTGTATCTGCCTGAAGTTATCCGTAATGCAAAGTGTCCATTCCTGACAGCTAATTTCTGTGTATACTTCAGGTAAGACTTGAAAACAAATCAGGCAATTTGTGCTTTTTTGGAAAGCTCTAACACTATAGCCACCTTAAAATGAGTTGTTTACACTGCCATGCTGTTTTTGTTTCCCAAAACCTGTACTCCTAAATTGGAAAAAAGCAAAGTTAGCATGACCCGTAGAGTCAGAATATACCCATTAATGGGAAATATACATGATAAAAAGAAACCATATTTGTCCTTCAACTACTCATCTGAGATGCACATGAAAGCATCAGTGAAATATGAGAAAATTTGTGCATTTTGAAGTGTTGTAACAGAAAACACAGTAGTTTGGCAAAATAAGGAGCATTAATTGGCCCAGATGAGAGGAAAACATAAAAGGAGGAGGGATACATTGCAGAGTGTGCGGACAGGGAAATGTGCGTGACGTCCCGTTCCTTCCCACCTCTATCCTTGTCTAAGTGCTCACATGTCAGCATATATGAATGTTCGCGCAGATGCCAACACAAACACAGGCACACAAACAAAACAGGGAAAGCCAATGCCTAAAGACAAAAGCTGCGCCGCGGAACAAAAGACGACCAAAAAAGCCATCAAGACACCCGCAGCAGGCACCCATTGTGATTAATGAAAACAAATATTGGGAGAGAGTGGGGCACAGGCACAGAGAAACAGCACAAACAATGGAGCAGACAGCATAATGCATTCAGGGTTCACTGACGGCCCTCTAGTGCAGAATGAGAATAATAGGAGGAGAGAGGGTGTGGGATAGAGGGACAAGAGAGAGAGGGAAGGAGGGGAGAAAAAGGAAACAAGGGCACTAATGCAAAATCCATTCTCCCTAAAAACATCCAAATACACACACACACACACACACACACACACACACGATCGTACCAGCCAGCTTTCAAACCCACAGTGCTGTCAGCGCGTCTGTGCTTACACCTGCTACACTGAGCAGTCTCGGTACAACTGTCTTTTCTACTATAAGAGTGGGTGCGCACAAACACACACACACACACACACACACACACACACACACACACACACACACACACACACACACACACACACACACACACACACACACACCAGCTACACATCTCTGATTGCATTGAAGGGAGTTTAAACTGGTTAAATATTGCTATGGCATGTTTGTGAGTGCTGAGTTCTCTTTGCCATGGATTACTGGGATACTGAGCCATTCACTGCATAAACTGGATGCATAAACTTGCTTATATGCATCCAGTATGACTGCTTCTTTTCAGATAATAGGGTCCAACTTTGGTCCAAAAGAATAATCAGATTAGTGAACAGGTTGGTACACGAAGAAAAGTTTTTGCTTTTCATAAGAGACCACCGAGTCCACAGATCTCACGCTCAGCGGGAGAGAGTCTCAGAGTTTAGGGGCCACTGTTGCACACGCTCTGTCACCTTCAGTTCTCAGCCTTCTGTGATGCACAGCCAGCAGGCTCTCACTGCATGACAATGTCATGTGATGTCCGGGAAATCTTTAGTTCTGATATTCACACATCTAAACATTGTTGCAGAAGAGCCACATCGCTGACTGGGTTGAGCATCAGGATGTGTGGAAAAAAGCTCCAGAGGCCCCAAATGATACACTGCCAACAAGATATGCTGTCTGTGGTGCCAGACAGCATATCCTCCCGTCTATGTCCCGATGGAGCTGTTTTAGCATTTAGCCTTGTGGGAGGATTCTACAAACCAGACCGATTTGTTCACTTGTCTTCATCAGCATCCAGTTTTCTCAGTCCACAGTGAGTCAAAGGTGATTTCGGAGCATCTAGAAGGAACTGTCAGGCTTCTATTGAGAGTGGAGAGGTATTTTGCTGCTATTGTTAATAATCATCATCATTACCATTGCATTAATAATATAATCTACAGCATTGATAGTGCATTCAGATGTTTAAACATTTTGGTACCCAATTAGCCTTTATTACAGGTGCAGTTATAACCACTTTAAACTGTTGAGTCGAATCTATAATCTTAAATGCTTTTGAATGCTTGTTATAATCTTAAGTGTGTATGTGCTGATTTTGTTGATTCTGAGTACACTCTGTCCAAAGTCAGAGTGACAGGAAACTGCAGGGTTGCAGAGTGTGCCTTTTACAGAAGTGAAACCGAAAGCAGAGTCTAAGTGCAGGTTATTCTGAGGAGCTGTTTGGACGAGGCTATGTGAATAACTAGGTTATTCAAATTGTCTTTTATACTTTTATATTCTTTGATTAAGCTTTTAGTAGAGGTTCCTGATTAAAACATTTATTCAACATATACATAGTTTCAGTTCGGTTATTAAATATATGAGAGTGGCTTCTGTCTGTCTGGAGAGAGGTCGGGAGCTAGTCGGCGAGGTGAAATAGGGGGCAATTGTGGTTAACACACACACACACACACACACACACACACACACACACACACACACACACACACACACACACACACACACACACACACACACACACACACACACTCAGTTAGAGAGAATCATTTATAGGTGAGAGGTTAGTTATGTTTGTCTCTGCAAAAAGAGGAACAGTGTTTTGCAGGATGAGTGTCTTGTGACGAGAACTGGAAGTCAAAAGGTTGACAGGAAACATCTGCTATGAAGATAGAAGACAATGTTCTTTTTAAACTGTCTTAAAAGTCATTGTGGTTTTGATGTGACCTATGTATGAAGTCTATCTGTGACACATGAGGGGGCGTCAGTAAATTCAAGCCCTGATGGTATAAAATATCTGTTTATGTTTTGAGTAGTCGGAGATCAGCAATGTCTGTGAACAGGCACTGGTTCCCCCACGCGTGTATTCATTAAAATCAATTGTTTGACCAAGTTCTGGACCATGGTTGTTTGTACTCTCCTTCCCCAATATTTGAACCTTAACACTTCAAGAACATGTCTTTTCTTCTTCTCTATGTCAGTGACCTCACCTTTGTCTGAAAAATATTCTGGGGCATTTAGCTTTTCTGATCTGAAAAAAAAAAGGGTTAAGGGTTACAGCTGGCAATGATTTACCAAACATAAAATGAGATCAGCTGTTTGCTTCATCTTCAGAAAGTTCCTTAAAGACATGCAATGCATTATGTGCCTTGTATTTTTCAAAGATGAGCTATAGTGGTGACAAACATTTTTTCTCAGTAAAAGTAAAACCACACCTTTGCTTGCTTCTCTGCAGTGAATTAGACCTTTGCTGATTAGATTCTCCTGTTCAACCTTGAGTTCCTCAAAATGTACGGATGACGTCTCGCGATCCCACATGTCTTCTATTAGTCTGGGATGATGAAACGCCAACTGATGTTAGACGTGATTGTTTTGCTTTGAAAGTCAACATTTGGCTTCCACTGCTTAAATTTTCCCTACTTGAAGCAGGTCTGCGTGATAATACAAACACAGGGCGTCCGGGGGGGAGGGATTCGACTGCCCACTGGGAATCGGCGCAACTTATTTTCTTTCATCTGCAGTCGCTAAACAAACAGAGCCAGGAGGACAGAGATAGAGGAACAAATTTATGTTGTGAAACAAAGGGTAGGAAAGAAATGGAAGTAACAGTCTGGCTGAGGCCGGAGGCTTCCTTTGGTCGTCTGTGTTATTCCCATCTGGCTTCATTACAGACTTATCTCTAGGTGAGCCACATAGTCAGCCGGAGAAAGGACCAGAGCATCACCGCAAAGTTGTGGATCCGACACACCTGCCACCTCAGATAAAATAAACATTAGAATTAGGACGCAATTTGGACCCCTGATTCCCGGTGTTTTCCAGTCGCTTTGTTCTCTCTAACCCGGCTTCTTTGTTGATTAATCCCTCTCTCCCTCTGTTTGTCTCTGTTGTGTTTCCTTTCCCCCACCCTTTTTCCCACCCTCTGCCTTTTTCTCCAGTCCTTCCTGACAGTGCTGCGATAATAGGACAGTAAAATAGGACAATCCCGTTTCCCACCATACCTTCCTCTCAGCGGTTGATGTGATCTCTCACATGCGAGGTCAAAGGCTAATCGTTGTAAACCAGTCAGTGCCACGGTAGGAATAATCAATCACTCCATTCTGCGATATTGCAGATTCCTGCAGACGGCTGTAAACATCACAGGGAAATCCCGGTAACACAAACACACCTGCTGCTTCTTTGTGTATTTAAAAAAGAAGAAACCAAGCAGCAGGTTTCACTCAGTGACACAAAGATTGAACGATAGCCACATTTAATGCATTAACAGGCATTAATTTTGCGACCTAATTCAAAACCAGCCACAGTAACTACACTGCCAAATATTTCTTATTTCCTAGTCAAAAGCTCCTTCTGTGATTGTTGCAAGTGTTTATATGATTTTTTTTTTTTTTTTTTGCCTTTCACGTTCCATGCTTTGGTGGAAAATCGAATCGCTCTCACAGGTTTCACTTAATCACATGAAAAACAAAACCTGAACTATTGAGTCTCTTTAATCCACTTTGTGAATACATATTGGAGAACACAGCTTTCAAATTCCAAAAGGCATTAGTTCTAAACGGCAGAGACAGAGAGGCCTTTGAGGGGAGCTAAAATTACAGGTGGAGTGATCCCTTCTAAAATTATCCAACTCTTTTATATTGCGCCTCTGAAGAATTCATGCTCATGTTTAATTCCCAAGCTCTGATAACGAATGTCTCCTCCAAGCACCTGAAGATTAATAGACTTTTACCAGGTGCTCTCTGTCTTTTTATAACACACTCCAGCTATTTAAACGCTCAACTGTCTGGCTGTCAGCTTACAGCATGAGGTCATTTAGAGGAAGTCTTAACCCATGGATACACTTATAGGGTGGTATGGCAAATACCATCTGCCACGAGGGCAGAGGAAAGTAAACTCAGTTACAAAAACAGCTTTGATTCTTTTGAGTGTTTGCGAGTGCGCCGGTATGAAAAGAGTTATTTGAATAAAACCGAGACTCTGCAGGGGCAACACGGTGGTGCTGTGATTATCACTGTTGCCTCACAGCAAGAACGTCCTGGGTTTGGATCTACTGGTGGTTTCCACCAGCTGGAGTTTGCAAGTCTGCATATTCTTCTGGCGCTTGTGTGGGTTCTCTCTGGTTACCACCCACAGTCCAAAGATATGCATGTTAGGTTAACTGGCTATTCTAAATTGGCTGTAGATGGGAGCGTGAATGGTTGTCTGCCTTTGTATGTTAGCCCTACAACAGACTAGCAGCCCGTCCAGTGTGTATACTAACTTTATGTATTATGACAGCTCGGATCGGCTCCAGGGCTACTGCACATACTGCATGGATGGATGGATGGATGGATGGATGGATGGATGGATGGATGGATGGAATGAATAATGGACAGCCACACTAGTATCATTGTAGCTATTTTCAGGACATTACACAAGACGAGATAGGTTTGATACACTCTCACAATGGAAATACTCTGTCTGGAGGAAGCAGGCATGATACATGACACATGATATGAACTTTCTTAGAATTTACTGGACAGTTATTCTCACATGTGGAAAACTGTACATCTCATGGACTTTTTACCTGGTAGCTGGCAGGTTAAAGGCTCCCTAATCTGAGTTCAAGATGATTTGGACATTTGCATTTAGCTCCTTTAGGTAATATCTAGAAAAGTTTAAGACTGCGGTGACTGTAGTCACAGGGTTGCTTTAAGGTAAATTTCACCTCATCAAAACTGACGTTGCTCACATACTGACGTTTAGATGATCTAATGTCATCATCTTAGCTTACTGCACCACCATACTAATATTTGTGAACTGGGGATTGATCCTGATGAGGTTGTTAGATAAAAAGCTTGCAGATCTTCAAAGTTGAGGGGATTTGCTAAAGGTGTTGCTCAGATTTGTGGCTTTGAGGATTTGTAGTTTAAACCTACCTCAAGGTGCCACTTGAAGGAAGGAACATTTATTGTGTGATGAAACACTTTCATCAAAAAATATAATTAGGAGTAGACTTTTCATATAAGAGTGAACAATCCAGATCCTCAGAGTTCCTGTGTCTTGTAGAATCAAAACCAAGTTGCATTTATAAAATTTAATTGTTTTTCCCATTGATGTTTAAATATTTTAAGAGAGACAAAGTCAGCATTTTAGCCTCTAGTTACAATTGATATCTAGGAAAAATACTTACAAGACTATAAGTTCAGTCCTAGAGCCTAAAAACTTGAAACTAATAAGAGACCATCAGTTCAAACTTCCAGTCAGGAAGCAACTACGAACATCATAAAACCAAACACTTTGCTCCTACTGCTGCACCTCTTCCACCAACACAAGGCAACATTTGAGTGATGAAAAAGCATATTCAGATTTCACACTCCAATAACAACAAGTAATCAAGGCCAGTGGTAGAGCCGTGCCGACAGAGGCAGCAGACCAAGACAGAGTGACACTGCCGCAGCCCTCAGTCACATCTAAACACCTGTCTCCAAATGGACACATCAATCCCTATTTCACAGCCCGCCTAGCCTCCTACACTTACACACATAAATGTACACACGTGTGGCATACATTATGGATGCGAGCGCACGCATTTTCACATATCTGTCCCAGCAGATGTTTTTGGATTTGTTTTTTTTTTTTAAGTCAACAGTGGGTAAAGACTTTTTGGACAAACTTATTTACAGGGAATAGAAGACGAGACACCAGAAGGATGTTGAGTGGGGTAGGGGAGATAGGATGGAAAGCAGCAAAGAAGAAATCAATCCGTTGCAATGCAGCATACGGTAATCTCTGTCTTCTGCAGGAAGGACTGATTCACAGCCCCGGAGTGGTGAGGGATAGGTGTGGCATGTGAGAAAATGGTCCTGGACCGAAAAGAGGGTAGTGAGAAGCACTTAGCACCTGGTCTGGGATAATACCCATTCGCTCTCTTTCTCTTTCCATTTCTCTCAATCACGCACACACACACACAGACACGCATACAGACACACACACATACACACACAAGCACTTTGCCTAATAGAGTAGCAGCAGTAGTCAGCGTTTCCCATGGCAGGCTGTAATCGCATGGCTGGACTCAGTGATGGATTTTGGGTTAGAGGCAGCATCAGCACCACTGCAATAAACACACACACACTAAGGCACACATACTATTCACATGTGCATAACACTTAGGTATTTGCAGAAAGAGTTCTGTGTACAAAGGATTAATGCTGATATGTGAAAGTTAAATGGATGAGGCCCATGTAGGTAATGTTTTTTTGGGGGGGGGAATGTACACTTCAGGTGAATTTCTTCAATATGATAATGATCAAAACTCTGAAATTTGCATGTACAGGTTTTTTTCGTGTAAGTGCAAGCGTGTTAACAATGCAAGGAGATGCTGCCTTCCTTTATTTACGTATATTTGAATAAAAAAATAACAAACTGATGAATTATTTATAATCATGTGATTGCTTTGAATGGTAGTCCTTTATTAAATCTTCACAACAAGTATCCAATGTTACAGTTTACTGGCAGAAGTGAGCTTCAATTTCCCCTCAAAATAGAAAGCTGTTTATCACTGAAAAAACATGCTAACAGTGCTAAGTTTTACTGTGTTTCAAGAATATTTTAAGAAAGAATTCCCTTTCCACCAGATAAACTTTATTATAGGTTAAATTATGCAACAACACAGTAAAAAAGTTACAGCATGATATTATGTTTTAAATTTACAACGCTTTTGTTTCTCTTTTTATGTTTGTCTCTTGTGAATACAGTAGCTTTTGAGAGCACTGCATTTTCTAAGCTAACATAACTGGGGGTCAGTAAACCTGTCATAACCATGGATTGGCTGATTGTCAAATGGCTCGATTTCCCTTTCTGCACATTAGATTCAATTCCGATTCCAATTTAACTGTCACAAATTATTTTAACACTGTGATTAAAATGGAAAGTTTCCATTCATCAGATGATGCAAGAATATGTAAACAGTGATTCTGAGGTGAAGAAACTAAGATGTATACCATCTGGTTTCTGGTGCAGGGAGAGGGGAAGATAACGTGTGTTTGCTTAGTGAGCTCTATGACCAGAGATGGCTCACAGACAACTGAATTATTCACAGACCAGCAAAAGGAAATCCAGACAATCAAAATACAGTTCACAGATCGATGCATAATTCCAATTAGATGTGTCTGGAACACACACTTTATATAAAAGTTGCACTTGATTTCTGTGATGACAACTGTGGTTTGCCTGCATCAGTGTGTGAATGTGAGAGGGAATGAATAGTGAAATTGTAAAGCGCTTTGGGTGCCTAGAAAAGCGCTATATAAATGCAATCCATTATTATTATTATTATTATTATTATTATTATTATTATTATTATTATCTATGATTTTGGGTTTGTGGACTGCTGTTTTGATGCTTTAAGTTTAGCATTATTAGCATTTAGCACCTACCAAGAGACTGACCATCTGATAAGCAGCGGTCATGAGGAAAAAATGTCTGTTCTGTGAGCAGTTGCGAGGGCGTACTGTAGGTTGCTGGTGTTCTAAGTGAAATTGATTTCTTAAGCCACATTCACACAGGCTAAGAGAGCAGTCAGTGACTTTCTGGTTAACTATGTGTTGTTAGGGAAAAGTGTGTGTTCAAGGTTCACTTGTTTGTGAGCATTTGCAGGAGCTGCTACTGTTTTGCTACTGAATTTGTTTGCAAAAAGGTATACAGTACTATTGCTTTGGTTGCCGACAGTTTGCATGTAAGACACCGAGTTGTCTGCCAGCTCTGTGTCCAGGGGTAGTGGAACATGTAATGCAAACCTTTACTTTCAGTGTAAAAGTTGTGCCTTTTGAATTGTGTTGGTTGCAGCTATAAGGCACAACTTTTGCTTTGAACATTCTCCAGTTATGATTTGCTTCACACTTTTTCTATTTTCCCTACAGCTCAGAGAGTAAATGGTGAGCTTTTTGAACACACGTACTCCGGGCAGTTCCATGACACTCACCACAGTGAGCTTTTTGATAAAGTGTCCTCTTTGTGTCCAGCAAACCCCACCAACCCCTCACAACCAGTTGGCCAATACAAAATATTTCCATTGCAACTGGAGGTTGGTACCTGCCAGTCTCTGGGCCTGTGTGACCCAGAGACTAACATCCCTAACTGTGGAACTAGCCAACTAGTTTGATTAACAAATTGCATCTTTAATTCATCATTACATTAAATGCAGTGTTATGCATGGACATGTAAAGAATAAGCTTAAAAAATGGTTTTACCTACAGAAGTAATGGAACAGCCGATGCCTTTTTGGTACCTTTTTGTTTTTTTGATAAATTAAGCAGTGCTTAAACACTGACTAATGCCACTCTGTCAACCACTTGTGTCTCAAGGACAGCTGAAGATTGGTTTAAAAAGTCTTGATGCATTCTCAATCATCCAGGTAAGTAAATCTCCAAAGGTTGATTCTGTTCATCTGGACGTAGTGTTTTCATTGGGAGAAACATTTTGTCACTCATCCAAGTGACTTCTTCAGTCTCAGCTGACTTCAGGTTTCCCCAATCTTATAAACAGTACATTTGCATAATGACTGAAACAGCTCACTGAAGGAACAATGGGCTGGGAGGTCAGTTCCTTCATCATAATTATGCAAATTCTCATGACCATTGGTCAACCACCACTGATCACTGATTTATACATCGGGGAAACCAAACAACCTCTGGCGAAGCTGATGGCACAACACAGAAGAGCTACCTCATCAGGCCAGGACTCTGCAGTCTATTTACACTTACAGGCCAGTGGACACTCTTTCAATGATGAGGATGTTCACATCCTGGAAAGGGGGGAACACTGGTTTGAGCGCGGAGTCAAGGAGGCCATTTACGTGAAAAGGGAAAGACTGTCTCTGAATCGAGGAGGCGGCCTAAGGGTACATTTTTCGCCATCTTACAATGCTGTGATTGCAGCCAACTCTCTGTGAATGGTACTCGTGGCCATTTATCAGTGGTTGTTGACCAATAGTTAGACTAACATAATAGTTAGACTAACAAGTTAGACTAACATCCCTATAGGGATGTTAGTCTCTGAGTCACACAGGCCCAGAGACTGGCAGGTAACCCCTTACCAACCTCCAGTTGCAATGGAAATATTTTGTATTGCCCAACTGGTTGTGAGGGGTTGGTGGGGTTTGCTGGACACAAAGAGGACACTTTATCAAAAAGCTCACTGTGGTGAGTGTCATGGAACTGCCCGGAGTACGTGTGTTCAAAAAGCTCACCATTTACTCTCTGAGCTGTAGGGAAAATAGAAAAAGTGTGAAGCAAATCATAACTGGAGAATGTTCAAAGCAAAAGTTGTGCCTTATAGCTGCAACCAACACAATTCAAAAGGCACAACTTTTACACTGAAAGTTAACAGTCTCTGTTTTAGGTTTGCATTACATGTTCCACTACCCCTGGACACAGAGCTGGCAGACAACCCGGTGTCTTACATGCAAACTGTCGGCAACCAAAGCAACAGTACTATATACCTTTTTGCAAACAATTTCACGGTAGCAGCTCCTGCAACCGCTCACAAACAAGTGAACCTTGAACACACACTTTTCCCTAACAACACATAATTAACCAGAAAGTCACTGATTGCTCTCTTAGCCTGTGTGAATGTGGCTTAAGAAATCAATTTCACTTAGAACACCAGCAACCTACAGTACGCCCTCGCAACTGCTCACAGAACAGACATTTTTTTCCTCGTGACCGCTGCTTATCAGATGGTCAGTCCCTTGGTAGGTGCTAAATGCTAATAATGCTAAACTTGAAGCATCAAAACAGCAGTTCACAAACCCAAAACCATAGATGACATCACCGAAATCAAGTGCAACTTTTATATAAAGTGTGTGTTCCGGGCACATCTAATTGGAATTATGCATCGATCTGTGAACTGTATTTTGATTGTCTGGATTTCCTTTTGCTGGTCTGTGAATAATTCAGTTGTCTGTGAGCCATCTCTGGTCATAGAGCTCACTAAGCAAACACACGTTATCTTCCCCTCTCCCTGCACCAGAAACCAGATGGTATGCATCTTAGTTTCTTCACCTCAGAATCACTGTTTACATATGAACAGAATCAACCTTTGAAGATTGATTTAAAAGTGTTGGCATGGCAGGAAAAAATACCTAAATATCTGTACACACCAAAGTCAGACTGTGCAGTAAATCAAGTATTTCTTGTGGAAAACTGCAAATTTTTAACACTGAAGTCTATTAGGATTCTATTACTTTTGGATCCAGCCTCATTAAAGTGGCCAAATAAGAAACTGCAGTCACCATTTGCTTTGTTTTCAGCCCTGGTGATTGGAGTTTGGTCTGGAACAATACACATACTGTATAGTATGAATTAAATTTTGATATTAAAAAAAAAAAGAATGACAGCATGCTGAGAGCACCATCATCTTTGGGCAGATGAACAATTTTAAAGAATTCAACTAAAGTCATTTTGGTGTCTGAGCTCCTGGAGTATTGCAATGGTCCATAAATACTGGGCGAGGGTGGCGATGTGAAAACCAGTTATGATATAAAAAAAAAAGAGGTCATAAAAACGACAAACAGAAACAGTCATCTCCATCTTATTCACTCTCACTTCCATTAGTGTGACAATTTCATTAAACAAACATAATGTACAAAATCATTTCCTCGACTTGGCTGGCTCCGAGAAATTAACAGCAACATGGAAGTCATGCATAATGAATGTGAACATTTGCCATCTACAAGCCTCCCACAGTCAAACATTAATTCAACCTCGCACAGGGTGTGGAAAGGGAGAAGGAGGACAAATGGTGCACAGGGAGGTGGAGAGTGAAAGTGAAACCTGTGGTGGTGGTCTGACCAACAAGATACATATATATACTGCTGGGCTAAAGTTACCCAAGTCTGGATTGATTACATTTCTGCCTTGTTAAAAACATGAAGGCTAAAAAGACATAAATTGGCTGGAAATGTGTCGTTATGTCTAAATTATTCAGTTTATTAACATTAAAAATAAGTCATTATGCTTGCCTCTAAAAGTTAAGCTGTGGACACTAATGGGAATGAAAACCTCGGAGACAGGAGAAACTGCTTTCTGTCGTAGCCATTAGATTGTGTAATGTCCTGTCTAAAGTGCGTCAGCAAGACCAATATTACAGTTCTTTTAGGATAAAAAAAAAGACAAATAACAAATAATTAAATCCAACTTGACAGGGAGTTAAAAGTACATGTCAAGTCAGATGAAGTCAACTTACTGCTCTTTTCTCATTGATCAAAAGCTGGAGAGTTTGACATGACTCTCATGACCGTGCCAGAAACACTTGGCATCATCTAATTCTCTTTGCATAAATCTTGCAATCATTTATCAAGACACAACACAACAAAATGCTAATGGTAACATTTTAGGGAGGGGAGCTTGAGGAAAAAAAAAAGAAACTCTCATCCTTCACAAGGAGTGATTTATTACCCAGTACAGCGGGGTCACACATTAATTTTGCTCTTTATATAAAAGGCCCGTTATTTCTTGCATGCATAAATAAAACACTCGGATATACACACATAAACCAAGCACGCGCACCACGATGCGCATTTGCATCCTTCACACTTAGCTTGCATTGAGGAAAATGTCACAGTGTCTAGAGGATGTTTATCTTGAGGGGACAGAATTGATGGCTTTGCTGGGCTTGCTGCGGCTCCGTTCCCATGTCTCTGATGCAATGTTACAAGCGCGTACGTATTTTTGATTGTGATGTGTGTTGTCTTTGACTGACGCCAGACTATGGGAGATGCCAGTGTACGGGCGCCGCGCTTAACCAGACGCGCATCGGATGTGACACCGGCGAGCCAGCGGTGTGACAGGCATGTGACAGGGCAGAGCTGGTCCTAAATAACTTCTTAGGCTCCATTACCCTGCCAAAATACTGGACACGCCATCTCCCATTTCCCGTTTCCCCTTCATGGTCACAGAGTCCTTTACTATTCGCAAATGGAGCGGTGATTGCACCCTACCTTTTGCTCAGTAGATTAATCACACATAGATGCAAGCTTGCACGCATCCAGATAAGACAATACACACCCCCCACCTGCTGCAAATAAAGGAGAGAAGCAAGAGTGAGCGCTAGGAGCAGGCCAGCAGCGGTGGTGATTATCCTGAAGAGAAGCATCGGTTGTTGGTATTTACACTGCCACTCCACCCAGACGTTTTTGACACCGGCGGCCTCTAGAAAGTGAGAGCATCTGTCAAGAACTGCTTTGAGAGGCCGGGTGTTGAAGGTGACCGAAGACGAACGCGTCATTAGCCAAGACAAAAATTAGTAAAGGGGAGGCGGGGGGAAGGGGGCTCTGCGGCTCTGACACGACGTGGATGTATTTTAAAAGAAAAAAAAAGCTAAGAAAAAAAGACAAAATGATTCTGCCACTGTGCACAAAAACATAACAAACAAAAAAAAACCCTAACACAAATGCAGTGACACCCTAATCCTAGTCAAAGGAGCTTGCAAAGAAAAGCGTCTGGACTTCTTTAAGTTACTTGAAGACGTTTCTTGAAGACCACGATGACCTGGATGACTGAGAACCTTTAAAAAAACCCTAATCCTAGACCAGTGGTTCTTAACCTTGTTGGAGGTACCGAACCCCACCAGCTTCATATGCGCATTCACTGAACCCCTCTTTAGTGAAAAATAAAATGTGATTTTTTTTACTGGTGCACAAAATGAGCCATGCATGTCATGGCGGAGGCTCTGCCGAACCCCTGAGACTGAGTCACTGAACCCCTAGGGTTCGATCGAACCCAGGTTAAGAACCACTGTCCAAGACAAAGCTCGAGTGACATGCTGGAAAAGGAGTACCATAAGGAAACCTGATCTTTGCTTTTAAAATGCATGACCCTCACCAGTACGCACTCTTTGATGTCAGAAAAGAGATGAAAAATAAAACAACATGTATCACTTAATATGGTCATAAGAGTTTATGATCTGATTTTTACCCTTACCCAATCACTATATCACAACAGACTTTGATGTCTTGCCAATTTGCCCAGCGAAAATGTTCGCATTAGCCGCCCCCTAATGAGGAGCGCGAAGTGTACGTTGAAAACACCCGGATTGCCTGTTAGTCTGTTTATCTGGCAGGAAGAATTCTTGTCATCGTTTAGCCGGTTTAGCTCGTTCGAGTGTGGTGACATTTCTGCCTCTTTCCTCCCCGGTTATCCCGCGACGCTAGTAATTGCGGTCTTATATAAAACAGCCGCATCACATTTAAAGTGGCGAGGACGAGCAAACAAGGATATGAGTTCCGCCATCAGATGCAAAGACACATGAATCATTTATGGCGACAAAATATTTGCAGACATGTGTAAAGGGTGGATAAGATCTCGGAGATGTGCGGGCTTGTTGACAGAACGGAGCCCTTTCTCTCGATTAGTGGATGATGTGTGATAACTAGCAAACAGGGACTATGAGAGAGGAATTAATAAGGGGGCTGAAGACTGAGATAAAGACAGGCAGACAGAAGAAAGTGCGTGTGTGGGGGTAATTCTTTAAACTGTTTTTGGGTTATTCTCTCTAGTCTGTTGTAGCAGCACTCCTGCCACATTGTTTAGAATGAGTTCTGGCTGCCGTGAATGAAAATGAGATTTCACTGTATCCCGTCCGCTCAACAATGCATGAGTCTCAATAAACACCAAAGCTCCTCTCATTTCATGCTTCCCAATGTGTGGCGGCAGACAGCAACACCGCGGCAAGCAATCACAAATTCAAATGAAAAGGGAGAGGGAGGAATTTCTCCTTCACAGCCTTGTTTAATTTGCCGCCTACTGGGCAATTGAAACGTGCCTCTGCTGTGCTGCTGTCTGAAGGTGTGCGAAGCTCGGAAGTGGATGCCTTACAGGTATTTAGGGGGCTGAGGAGAAGGAGAAAAGAAAGAAGCTGAAAAAGAAGACAAATTGGATAAACTTGCTTGGTTTTGTACCTGGAGCATCGCGCCAAAGTTGAAACACACGCCCACACATGTAGACCCCTCCGCACACAAGCCGAGACTGAGCGGCATGCGTTAATGCCTGGAGCTCTCCAGCCGTGCACTGGCCCCAGGGGAGACGTCCCCGATAACACAAACTAACTCCGAGCTCACGGTCCCAATGGATGGAAAAAACAAAAGGCGAGGTTTTATCTACTTTTATCTCATTAAACAGTCTATAACTTGCCTAATTGTTTACGGAGGGATTTGCAAGAATATCCCACCCAAGGTTTATGACTTTGGTGTGCTTGAACCCACACATGTTAAGGGGGTGCATTTGTGATTCATTGTTGCCGAGACTTAAGATGGGTTTTAATTAGGATGTGAGTGGATGTGCAGCCTAATAAGATATAGCAAGAGATTGGGAGACAAAAGGACCGCATTTTAATTCCCCTTCGCTCCATCCATCACTTCGTGTTTGCTGTAATGGAAACAGTGTTAAATTTGCAAAGGCCTGGCGCGCACATCTGGCTCCGAAACAGAGGCAGGCCTCTAAAGTGTTTCATAATTCAAACATGATATTTTCCCCTTTTGCAGCTGATTCATGTAAACCCCTTCGTAACACCCCCCCCCCCCCACTCCACCTCTCTTTCCCCGCTTTTTTTCTGCTTGTTAGATATTCAGCCAGCAGCACCCTCCTCTGCCTTCCCCGACCCCGTGCTTTTCAATCTCTCCATCGTAACACTTGAGCTTTGATCTTCTCACCCAGGCCTACTCGTCGCAGCCCTGCAGCACCACTTGCTCCCTGCCTCCTAACTGTGCTCATCTTTAATACCTCCCATATCCATCTCCATCCCTCGTAGCCCTCACCCCGTTTCTCCGCTCCCTCCATCATCTTTCGCACCGGCTCTCTCCTTGCATACGACAACGTACGTGGAATGGCTATTGCTCCCAGGGCACTTGCTAATGCAGCGCTTTTAATTACAGTTTGCACATTGATCAATTGTTGCATTACTAGTTGGTCCCCGTCGACCAGTTACCATAGTGATGGATCACCTGCGAGGTTCTTCTGTGGTCATCTGTGACACTCAGATGCTGATTGTTGGGAGTCCCAGGAAAGCCTAGCTCACCTATGATGGCGACAGCCCTGGCTTTAGAGTTTAATGAAGAGTGTACATAGAAAAAAGTGTGAGGTGGAGACAAGAGGGAACAAAAGACACAACCCTGTTTGCTAACAAGACCAAGCCATCCACCCCACAACAATCTGTGTTGCTGCTGCATTCCCATGGTTCATTTGGAACGCGCTGATCTGCATTAATGAGAGATAATCTTGGTGCCTTTGAAGTTTTATTCTGTCCCCTGGGAGCAGGGGAGAAGCTTGCTTACGCACATATACGCCATGCTGCTGGATCTGATATCTTTGCACAGCGTGTTGAATATAAGCTGTGGAACATACTGCCACGCACCCCCACCTCCACTCCCAGCTGAATCCTGCTATAGTCTGACCCCCCACCTACCACCACAAAATTAGGATCCCTTTCTTCATTTATTCAAGTGCACACACGCAGACGCACACACATAGTCTCTCTGCATTTGGAATATGTTTAGCCACTAGAAACTAGTTTCCTAAAGTCTCTCTGCACTGCATTCTCCCCGAAGTATGTATACAAATGGATGCAGAAGTGTGACAAATTAAAGGAAAAGTTTGAACTCTTGACCCCTTGCAGTGCAGGTACTCTGTATGTTTGAACCAATTTCACAGAAGGCTCTATTCAAATCAACGCAGCATTACCAAGTGATCAATTTTGCCCTGTGCTGAAACATTTCTATCCTGATGGCAGTGTTCTCATCCAGGATGACAAAGCTCTCATGCAAACAGCAAGCGGGGTCACTAAATGGTTTAATGAGTATGAAAAATGTGTGTTTCATATGCTGTGGCTTTCTCATTTATCACGTTTCAACCCAGCTGAACACAGCACCTATGGGAAACACACTGATCCACACCCCCTGCTAGAGTTCCAGAGACGTGTAGGATAAATGCAAAGCGATGCATATACATATATTAACCAGATGGTGGGGCGCACATTGGGATCAAACAGTTCAGGTGCTGATGAATGATGAAAAGGCAAATCCTAGTTGACAGCTGTGGTTTGATTATTCTAGTGGTCTGATGGTAGCAACCTTCTCTACCAATAAACCATAGCGACAGTGAGCTCGGGTGAAACATACGGAGCACTTTATTGAGTCTAATTATTTGGGATTAAATAAAGGACACCATGTGTTATTGTTTTGTTTTGTAGTATTTCCTTCTGTCATCTGAATCAGCTATTCTGACTCACCTTATTCTCTCTCACAACACACAGAGACAAATTATGCATGCCCATCCAGATAAAAATAAGTCAGAAGCAGTGAGCCTCATGTCTTGAGCCAACCCCCGTCTATCAAAGCAACGTGGATTATCGCAGAGTTCATTAACATGCAGAAAAGAACCAGGAGTCGGATGCATGGAGAGACAGGAAACTTTAAGAGTCTCAGGAAGATGAGACTGCGGAAAGTTATAACAACACATCAAAGTAGCACTCAGAGTGATCCTCTCTTCAACTGAGACACGTCAAGAAAGTGCCAAAGGTAACCAGCAGCCCCTTTTAGAGAGTGGGGCGTGGTGTAATAGTAGTGCGCGGGCTATGTTTTTGTGCTCAGCCAACTCATTTGAATGTCCTTCCAAAAGCTTACAAAGGCAGAGTAGGGGAGGCTGCACCCTCCCACCTATACAAACTTAACTACATGCAGTGCTTTAGTCTGAGTGTAATCTCATTACCTCTCTTGTTGTTTAACCCAGCCCATGACGCTGTGATGAGCTGGCATTACTTTGATTAAAGCAGGTGGGGAGGGAAAGCTGTGTAGAGAGAAGTGAAGAGGAGAAGTTGTGGACAGAGTTAACAAAAATGTGTGTGTCTGTGTGTGTGTGTGTGTGTGTGTGTGTCTGTGTGTGTGTGTGTGTGTGTGTGTGTGTGTGTGTGTGTGTGTGTGTGTGTGTGTGTGTGTGTCAGAGGTCGCAGGAATGACATAAGCACTTATTGGTATTAAAGGGTCAACTTTCAAAGGCATCCATCTCCAGTGTCGAGCAGGTTTTCAATTCAAAGTTATTCCCGTCTTTGACTTTGATGTGCCGGTGACAAATGATCCAACAGGAAAAATGACTGTTTTTTTAAAATGATTTATTTCTTTTTTTTTTTTCCAAGGAAAAAAAATGGCCCTTTAGCTTGAACCTGAGGTCAATAAGAAGCAAATAAATAAACACAGAAAGTTTGCATATTGGAAAGCTGTCAGCTTCAGGCCAGCATCTGCTCACTTCCAGCTTGATGGAGAACCTTCTTTCCCGGGCAAGCCCCGGGACTCAGGGTCAATGAATCAGCACAAGTGGACACATTGGCAGTTGTCATGTAATGATATTGCCTGAATGTTACTTGTGGTCGAAACAGCAACACACATGCATGTCACACCAACGGATGCTGTCATACCGTAGTAACACACAAAGTACACACGCTTACCAGAAGTGTTTAGACGAGGCTTCAGCTATTGCAGATCTGACTGCATACACGCAGAATTGAAAGTTACCTAACATGTAAATCCTTAATATTTCTATTTTAGCAATAGCTATTCACAGAATGGCTCTTTTCTGATGCTTTTTAGTTTTATTTTTAGTAATCAGATCAGGATTTTCTGCCTAAAATCAAATGTATTCGAATTGTAGCGAACCCCCCCCCCCCCCCCCCCCCCCCCCCCCCCCCGAATGAAGGACACTTTACTGATGATGTTTTGAAGGTTTAATGGCAGTAAACCATCAATCTCACCGTAAGAGCTGGGGATGTATACATAGAAACAGCATGTAAGCAAAAAATAAATAAAAATCCACACTCTTACAATCCTAAATCTTATAACATAAAGTACGTTTCAACGTAACATTTAACAAATGTAGCCTCTGTCACAAAAACATCTAAACATGTCGTTATTTATATCATAACCATACCTTGTGCCTCTATCAAGGGGGCTGCTAATAACAAAAGAAATCTCTATAGGCTCCAAACCATCACATTTCAAACTCCCGCGACTGCCGCTGAAAACTGCGCCAAAAACAGTTTTACAGGAAATCGTCCCATCAAAATAAAAGCTTCTACACCCGAAATGGAAGTTAGTAGTAGAAAACAACGATGAGTGTCAAAATAAGGTGCAAGGAACTAAATATAGGCATTTGGGGATATTTACACAAATGTTTAAAATAATATCTCATTGAGTTTTTCCTATATTGCTGCTGAAACACAGGGTGGCTTTCTTTCTAACATGCTAAAAACAGAATAACAGTGGTATTTCTCAAATTTTCTGTAGTATTTTAGTATTAGTATTTATTTATTTATTGTCATTGTCAAGAACAATGAAATTGCGTTTGGGGCTTCCATACAACCCAAAAAAAAGAAGAAAATAATAAATACCCCTTAAAACCCAAGTGTACATATTTAACCCAGTGTGACTCCAATGCAATAAGACAATCCTTAGCAATAATGTTCGTAGAAATTCAGACAAAGACCTGAGAAACATGACAAAATACAACAATGCAACCCATTCAATATTATTGTACTGTGAGATATGATATCAGATATGATAGTTATCTATTTAAGAAAGGGGGGGGGGGGGGGGGGAGGAGGGGGAAGAGAATAAAGATATGATGCACCAATGCAGACCAGTTCATTGCTATTAAGAAGTTGGATATGGTTATTGTCCGTGAGAGGGGGGCAGAGAGTTCAGGAGCCTCACAGCCTGTGGATACAGGCTGTTGGCCAGTCTGGATGTTCTGGCCTGTATAGACCTGTACCTTCTCCCTGAGGGCAGCAGATGGAAAAGGTGGCGCGCAGGGTGATGTTGGTCCCGCAGGATACTGTGCACCCTCCTCAGACAGCGAGTGGGGAAGATATTACTGATCTCTGGCAGACTTGTTCCAATAATTCTGCCAGCTTCTTTCACCACCCGCTGGAGTGCTTGCTGATCGGCCTTGGTGCAGCTGGGGAACCACACTAGAAATCCATACGTCAGAACGCTGCTGATGGCACAGTTGTAGAAGTTCAACATCAGAGATCTGGGAATGTGTGCGCTCCGCAGTCTCCTCAGGTAGTAGAGGCGCTGTTGGGCCTTCCGTACAACTGAGGTGATATGGTTGCCCCAGGACAGGTCCTCGGTCACAGTTACCCCCAAGAATTTAAAACTGCTCACCCTCTCCACCGCCTCACTGCCAATGAAGAGAGGCAGATGGTTGTTATGGCCCCTCTTCCGGAAATCTACAATGATCTCCTTGGTCTTTTTGGTGTTTAAGACCAAGTTATTGTCGTGGCACCATGACTCTAGTTGTTGCACCTCTGTCCTATAGTTTGTCTCATCATTGTTGGATATAAGTCCGAGCACTGTAGTGTCATCTGCAAACTTAACAATGAGATTGGACGCGCAGGAGGAAATACAGTCATGGGTGAAGAGAGTGTATAGCAGAGGGCTCAGAACACACCCCTGAGGGGCACCGGTGTTGACCACAAGGGTGGAAGAGGTGTTCTTACCCACTCTGACACTCTGTCTACGGTTAGTGAGGAAGTCCACAATCCAGTTGCACAGAGAGGAGTTAAGTCCCAGTTGGTGGAGTTTGGGACGGAGTTTGTATGGCCGGATGGTATTAAAAGCCGAGCTGTAGTCTACAAAGAGGAGCCGTGCATAGGTGTTCCTGTGTTCCAAGTGCTTCAGTAATGTGTGCAGCACTGTGGCGATCGCATCCTCGGTTGACCGGTTCTCCCTGTATGCAAACTGGTGCGAGTCCAGGGATGGTGGAAAAGCAGCTCTGATGTGTTTAATGACCAGTCTCTCCAGGCATTTGGCGGGAATGGGGGTGAGTGCCACAGGTCTGAAATCGTTCAGACATGTGACATTTGACTGTTTTGGGATGGGAACGACGGTTGCTGCTTTGAAACAGGATGGTACCAGTGAACAGGACAACGAGGTGTTATATATAGAGGTGAAGACGTCCGCCAGGTCCGCAGCACAGTCTTTTAGCACCCGGCCCAGCACTCCATCCGGCCCGGCCGCCTTCCTGGTGTTAATGCTCCGGAACACACGCCTCAGCTCATGAGTGCTCAGGACCGGAGCAGGGTCGGTTGAGGGGAGAGGGGACAGGACAGGGTCGGTGTTCTCCCTGTCAAAACGGGCATAAAAGAGATTTAGATCCTCAGCCAGAGTAGAACTGTCGGCTGAGGGTGATGGTGTTCTTCTTTTGTAGTCCATGATAGCCCTGATGCCCTCCCAGACCTGCCTTGGGTTTGTGTTGTTCTCAAACCTGGCCTCGATACGCCTCCTGTGCTGCTGCTTGGCAGTCTTGATGCCTCTTCTCAGGTTGGCCCTGGCAGCACTGTATGCCTCCTGGTCCCCGGATTTGAAAGCGTTGTTCCTTGTTCGAATAAGTTGTTGAACTCCGTGTGTCATCCAGGGTGGATTATTAGGGAACACACGGAATCGTTTCCAAGTTGTTACATTGTCCACACAGAAACAGATGTAGTCCAAGACAGGGGAGGTGTAACTGTCCAATGCGACACGATTGTCAGTGTCCTGCACCTTGAATACATCCCAGTCTGTGCAGTGGAAACAGTCCTGAAGCATTGTAGTATTGTATTCAAATGGTTTCCACATGTAATGGTCTGCAAGAGGATGTAGAGAGCCATAGCCCTGTCCCCCAGGGCATGAAGCAGGCATGGAGGAGATCCAGGCCCCAGACATCCAGAGGCCCCAGAGTGCGAGAGCCCAAGGAGGACCACCGGAGGGGCATCCGTGCCACCCTCATGGGAAGGGCTGAGGATCCCCAGATGAGGCGACACCCAGTAGCCACCGAGCAGACGCTAGAGGGGGCTGCACCGGCGTACCCGCCAGCTCTGCCGGCAGCCAGCTGTGCCAGAGTGAACCGAGCCGCAGGCCCAGAGGCCAGAGGCCTGAGGGCCCCCCGCACCCCGGAGGGGGCCTGACCGAGCAACAGGCGCCAGGCCCCGCCAAGTAGCCACCGGGAGTGAGCTGGTACATACACCAAGAACCACCAATGCACCGACCCCTGAGGGCATCAGTCACCGGCAGGGAGTGTGGTGAGGGGAGATAGGCCTCCACACTTTGGAGGGCCTGGGAGTTCCCAGAGAGGTGGAGTCTAAGACCTGACCTGAAATATAGACACAGACAAACAGGCACACACAGACACAAACATGCATTCCCACCCTCATGCACACATATACAAACACTCAGCACTCACCCAACGTAAGGATTGAGTATACTGTAGTATACGCCGCCCATTTTTAAAAATTTTCTGTGCTTCAGAAGTGAAATAGAAAGTGAAAATTTCATGACTGACACCGGAATTTTTATCAGTCAAGAATAATAAAATATGCTCGGTGGAATGATGGTCAGCATGATAGCATCATGTTTTTGTTTTTTGTTTTACTTTTCCTGCAAGAAATTATATTCATTCATCTTAGTTTAGCTTCAATCTGTAATTTTACCTTAGTCTTCTGCAGCTGCAGTTCTTTTATTCCCATCAGTGGAGATGCCTCACACTTTGAGAACCACTCATTTCGATAGTGGATTATCACATCACACCCGATTTTCACCTAAATTAAATCAGCTCAAGCTGTTGGTTTTGGTATCTACCGTCATGCAAAATTTGATACCTTGAAAACTGGATGCAAGACTGCTAGCAAACAGACAGACAGACAAGCAAATGGAACCAATTGCACAGTCCCTCCCTTTGGGGGGAGAAATACTGCATAAACACTAACACTAACTCAAGCACCAATGAGTCATTACCCAAAGAGTTGTAACAAGTAGCTTGCATATCTAAAAATCAAGGAAATTTTTATGTTATTTTCATGACTTGTGGAAGACTGTGAAATCCTAATATCACAACAATATTGCAGTGATTTTTGAGTGACATTTTGCTAGAATGACAGTAATTAGAAATAATGACAGAATTAGCCCAGATTGGTTACCTGTCCAGGATGTCAATAAGAAGCTATCCCCTATGGTAGCTGGGATAAGCTCCAGCTCCCCCACGACCATGATAAGCAGAAGAGAGTGGATAGAAGGACTATACTGTTTAGCTGTGCTGTAAACTGGTGCGCCCATTGTTCTTTGGACATATTTCTGACACAGAAGGGGCTCAAATAGCTGTGTACATATATTGGTTTGTGACTTATTGCTGGTATTTGTGAACTATGAACAGATGTTGTAGTGACAAAACACTTGGATGACATGTTGAATTGAGAATATGGAATATTATTATTGATATATTCTTTTAATTATTATCATTTCTAGTTTGCTTGCTTGCTTGCAATCCAATACAAAACTAGAAAATGAAGGAGTTATAATGTTCTTGCCTTAACGTACCCAACCGTGTACTAAGGAAGGCAATTTATGGCAGACTAGAAATAAAAATGATTGTAATTTTGCACAATTTTGTAACATTTTGACATCTAAAGGTGATTTCAGTTCTATCTATTTTCTGTTCTTATCATGTAATTACAAGCCGTCACTGAGTCACTAAGGTGGTTTGGTCTGACAAGGCAAAAAATCTGATGGAGCGGTAACATACATTATGTTGTTTTGAAAAATAGCCCATGCAAATGTATGCACACTCACCATGTGTCTGCAGACACAAACACACACGCACATGCGTGAGGAGGAGTGATCTGTCCCATCCTGTTAAGTCTAGCTTTGAGTTGTCGTGATGACCAATTTCTGACGCACATCACTTCCAGTATCATCCCTCTTCTTTGACAAGATGAATTTTAAATGAGTACACAGAGACAAACTGTACATATGGCACAGACACACACTTGCTCCACTTCTCAGATGAGTCTGTTGTATGTGTAAACTGTTTATACATCTAAATGTAAAGAAAAAATAAATTATGTATTTGAGGCAGCGGTGAATGGTACTGCATCAGACCGAGTCAGTAGCTATCAGTCTACAACTGAATGGGGTCAAATGAGTAATTGCATGCAGTCTGTTTCTGATAATACAGCAATTAACTGTGATTAACCACCAAAGTCACATATCTGCTGCTGTCTGCATAGACAGAAAATCACATTGAACTATTATATTTGCATTCAGCAACCTTCCTCTTCTATAGGAATATAACCAGAAAACAACCAGCTGTCAGCCAGCTGAGTTGAGTCCCCCTGAGTTGTGTTCATTGACAGACTCATTCAGACTGATGGCAACATGTTGGCAATCTGTCTGCATTTATAAATTTGATTTATCCAGCAATCTCAGACAGTAATTGCAGTCAGTCCAAGTCAGACTGCAACCTCCTTTCAGGCGACCTGTGCAACCACCTTGTGATCAGAAGTGGTCGTGAGTGTACAACACCCTCAAATTTTGGGCAACAATTTGGTCTTTGCAAGTAGCATCGTTTGTTTTGTGGATACCGGGAGGTTGCTTCCTATTTTTACTCTCTTGACTGAGTGACTGCTCTGCATTGGAAGTAGCTCTAATTGTGTCCACTGTTTTTCAGATGATCCGATTTAAAATAAGTTTGCTAAACTAACATTATCTCAGGGTGGTGTTGCATGAGATAACTGCTCTTGTTTATTCTATTCCCAGAGTATTTTAATGTATTTGACAAAATATTCATATTTGGTGCCCCTCTATCGATACAATATTGCCATACGAAACAATGTAATACTATGTCCAGGAAGCACCAAGGCTGCCATGAAATATAAACTGCTGGAGTATCAGTGTCACGGTCCACAGTGAAGTGTGTTTTTTATATCATCATAAACTGAGAGGCTGCCAACTAAGAAAAACATCCTTGTTCCAAAATTCACACCTTCAAGCTCGACTGTCATTTGCAGCTGCCCACATGGACAAGCCAACTGCCTCCTTGGGAAAATTTTTATGTTGATGAGAGAAAGATATTTGGCTACAAAGGCAAGAGGTAAGTTTGGAGGAGTAAAGGCTTTCAAAGTTAAATACCAACTGTTAAGCATAAGATAGCAACATAATCTGGGGCTGTTTTGCTGGAGGTAATACTGGTATATTGCACAAAGTAACTGAGTATGAGGACTACCTCTCAATTCTTAAACTTCATCTCAGCAGCTGCATGATTGAAACGTGGACACAATTGGGTAGGACAATGAGCAATGGTCTCAAAGAACTGGCCTAAGCCATCTTGAAAATTGGTAGAGTGTGCTTCAAAGCAGAGTATTTGCCTCCAAAGCAACCAATTTAAATGAACTCTACCAGTTCTGCTAAGTAAAGTGGTCAAATATCCAGACAGAAACATGCCAGAAGCTTGTTAATGGCTATCAAAGGATCTGGTCGAAGTTCCCGGAATTACCATTATATTCATGCCCATGGTGAGTGCGAGTGAAACTGTTCTTATGGCGAGAGGTTCTGGTGCGAATGGACCGGAGCCTCCTGCCTGAGGGGAGCAGGTCAAACAGACTGTGTCCAGGGTGAGAAGGGTCAGCTGAGATCCGAGCTGCACGCCGCAATGTCCTGGAGGTGTACAGGTCCTGCAAAGATGGGAGTCTGCAGCCAATCACCTTCTCAGCAGAGCGCACAACACGCTGCAGTCTCTGTTTGTCCCTGATAGTGGCTCCAGCGTACCACACGGTGATGGAGGAGGTGAGGATGGACTCGATGATTGCAGTGTAGAACTGCATCATCGTCCGTGTTGGCAGGTTGAATTTCTTCAGCTGCCTCAGGAAGTACATCCTCTGCTGGGCTTTCTTGATGACGGAGGTGATGGTGGGCTCCCACTTCAGGTCCTGGGTGATGGTGGTACCCAGGAAGCGGAATGAGTCCACAGAGGTGATGGGGGTGTCAGTCAGGATGATGGGGGGGAGTGGAGCTGTGTGCTTCCTGAAGTCCACAATAATCTCAGCACCAGGTTGTTGTGGCTGCACCAGGACACCAGACGTTCAACCTCCCTCCTGTAGGCAGACTCATCCCCGTCAGAGATGAGCCCAATAACGGTGGTGTCATCTGCAAACTTGATTAGCTTGACAGACTGGTGGGTGGAGGTGCAGCAGTTGGTGTACAGGGAGAAGAGCAGAGGAGAAAGAACACAGCCCTGAGGGGAGCCGGTGCTGATGGTCCGGGAGTCCGAGACATTCTTTCCCAGCCTCACATGCTGCTTCCTGTCCGTCAGGAAGTCAGTGATCCACCGGCAGATGGGATCAGGCACATTCATCTGGGAAAGCTTGTCTTGGAGATGGTCTGGAAGGATGGTGTTGAAGGCAGAGCTGAAGTCCACAAACAGGATCCTGGCATAGGTTCCTGGGGAGTCCAGATGCTGCAGGATGAAGTGTAGGGCCATGTTGATGGCGTCGTCTACAGACCTGTTGGCTCTATATGCAAACTGCAGGGGGTCCAGGAGGGGGGCCGTGAGGGTCCTGAGATGGGAGAGAACTAGGCGCTCAAAAGACTTCATGACCACAGATGTCAGAGCCACGGGTCTGTAGTCATTTAGTCCAGTGATCCTAGGTTTCTTGGGGACAGGGATTATGGTGGCTCCAGCATTAAAATACCAGTGATAATTCACATCAAAAGGGAGTGAGAGCTGAAAGCAACAGATCTGGGGGAAAAGCTTGCAGAATGACAAAACCAACCTTTTTAAGCTTTCTTCATACACTGATTAAATAAACATCCTGGACTGGCAGCTGTTGAAGGTGCAACCCTGAAGTATCTGCAGGTATATTTGGGGTAAACTGAGAAGGAATTGACTTTGCTGTTTTAACAGTCAGCTCAGGTTTGATGGAGTGCAGTGAATTTGAAATTAGTTCAATGTGTGTAAAAAGCTTAATGCCTTTAAAAACCCAGCACAAGGATATATGGCCTAGCCATCTATCATGCATGTGAATTTGGGTATGTGTGCTTGCTGTTAGGACAAAGTATTTGTGTGTGTGTGTGTGTGTGTTGTGTGTGTGTGTGTGTGTGTTAGAGAGACAGAGAGATAGAGTTCATGAAAATGCGTTAACCTACAGTATGGCAATAAGAGTGCATGAGCACATATACACAGACACACTGGTGCACACATACCAGACACCCACACACGCACATACACACACACTCCTTCACCGGACCAATATATCACAGCACTCACAGACCAAATGAGGCAATCGCTCAAAATTATTTGCATATAAACTAATGAAATATTACTGGGTGAAACTCAGTTGAATGTTAATTACAAAGGTAATGCACTATTTGCTGATTAATGGATCGTCTCTCTTTTGGGCAATAGATGCGATGAGAAAGTGGGTGATCAGTGTGGGGTTAAAAAAAAGAAGAAAATGAAAAAAGGTTTCCAGTCAGTGAAGGTGTGCAGGTATGGAAGCACAGCTAGGATGTGGGGAAATCTACAAGAGGGGGAATCATAAGAGGAGGTGAGACAATCCATTGTTGGGTGGCAAACAGTTGTTTTAAGTTGAGTGGACATAGTCACCCTTCACAAAATCTTGTTTCGCTGGAGTGGGTGAAATGAAAATGCATTATTCATTTATAGATCATTAATTATGAATCCACCAAAAACCAGGATGAGAGGCTGAGGTGTGAAGTGTGCAAGTCGAAGCAATTTTGCTGAGGATACAAGTTACATATTTCATCTCGCTGTTTGACCTCAGAGTTTGGAACAAGCTCCTTGTGATTCCAGGACGTTATGACAGAAGAAACAACTTACTAACTGCAGACTTGAGCGCAGTTTACAAAAAGCTGGGGCAGGACACAGTGTGAAACATCAGTGAAACAAATCCCTTTTTTTTTGTAGCTCAATATTTAATTGATAATAGTACAAAACCAACTAACAAGCAACACTTTTGTCCTGCTCTCTAGGTTATGCTTTTCTTTTTCCCATGTTTTGCTTACTGATTACTGCTGTTGTTAACTGGTTTTATGTGTACTGACCTTTTTTAAAATTGACTGTAATTTAGATTTTTTTTTCTTTCCTTTTTTTGCTTCTGAGTCATTTGGGTCCTTGATTGCCTTTGCCAGTCGTTACACATATAAAGTGTTCAAAATGAGAAATTTACAGTGTTTTGTTTAGCACTACACCCTTAATAAGCCCATCCTTACAAAGACTCAGGATTTATGGGATTTCATTACTAACCTGTTGCCAATAAACCTAATTGGTTGTGAGTTTTTCTGCCAGCTATTTTTTCAGCATTAAACATATTTGAAGCACCTTGTAGCTCCCCAATTTTTGAAAAATAAGATGCTTGTCTGTAAACAATTCAAAATATGAGAAAGACATTCAGATTGTTATCCCTCTACAACATTCACAAGTCTGTAATTAAAGTAAACCTCAGGGAGGAAAAAAGGAAGCAAAACTGACGTCACAGTGCAAGTAATACCTTTTAACTTTAGTTTACGTTTTCTGCAGGGACCGCGCTAAACATCTTCTGAGCTGTACAAAAGGTAAAAGACTTTCAGTTATGGACTGTCATCCTGGACAGAGGAACAAAGAAAACACAAGGAAAATCCTCTGATGGTCTGCCAGTCAAGATAGCTGCTCGCTCCATCAGAAAGTTGAACCCTCTCATGCAGCTGCTGTCTTCCAGTTAACATCACCAAACCTTAACGATTTCTAAACTTACCAAAGGTGCTCCAGAGCGCTACACAAACGTATGCATATGAAATGAGCAGCTCATCTCCCTTTTCAGAATAACAGACTATGCATAATGCATAGACCCAGTTGGAGTGACTGAAAGATTGATAGGTTGATTGATTGATGATGACAGTTATGACTAATTCATTAAAAAGCTAAAGCTGGCTGTGCATGTCACTCATTTGGGTTGAGATAGTCCACTGGCCATACACAATCTGTGTGTGTGTGTGTGTGTGTGTGTGTGTGTGTGTGTGTGTGTGTGTGTGTGTGTGTGTGTGTGTGTGTGTGTGTGTGTGTGTGTGTGTGTGTGAAACGTTGTTTTGATTTAGGGTGGGCAAACTTTGGTTTAATGCTGACCACCAGAGTGTTTCTCTTGACAGAATATGCAGCCCACTTATGAACAAAGCCACAAGCTACTCACAGAATCAGTACCAATTACCAAAAAATAACACAACAAAAAACCTATACAGCTGCCATGTACATGCAGCCAAGTGTGATTTTACTCTGTGGGGCTAAGTAAAGCGCTAAGCGCTGTTTGCACAGAAACCACAAGACAACACACAAGCAGTACTAATATGTTCATCCCACAGAGATCCAGCGTGTCTCAGTAGTGTAAATTCAAAGAGTAACTGAGACATATTTGAGCATGACAGCACGGGTATGCTTGCATATGCATCATTATAGACATCCCTATAGCGGGGTGTGTACAAAGGAGCACTGTACAGTTCTGCTGTGAGCAAATATTGCATCAGACGCTGCCATGTTTTATTCCACTTACATTTATGCATGCAACAGCGTTCACACAGAGGTGTTTTTCTCTGTTTTATCTGGGTCTTCTCCGTGACCAGTAATTTCCTTGCGTGCCCGCAAGTTGCCTGGCAACTGTTTTCCCCTTTTTGTAATGCAACTGGTGGTTGATTAAAGTGCACATAAGAGCAGTGTCGATCTTCTTGCATCAGTGAAAACCAAAGTAACATTTTTCTTTTTTGTTCCCTTTGCTTTAAGGTTTGGAGAATATTGTCAGTTTGACCAAACTGTCATTAAAAAGCAGACAGGTCAGAGCGTTCAGTCGCAACGTTTTCAATATTTTACGCGGGATGCAATCTTTCCCTAAGCCATGCGTCCGAATAGAAATATTTTTCAAAAACTGTTTCATGCTGCTAAAAGTAGACAAAGACGAGAAAAAGAAAAAGTATGACTAATATATAGAGTGAAAGTAACTTTTAGAGATGGATTTTAAACCAACTTTTAATTACTTTTCTGACTATGTAAATGAACTATTTTAGATAAATAAAAATATAGCCCACACAGTGTTATTTCCATCAAAACATATTTACTTTTCCAAATTAGAACACAAAAATCATTTCTAGAGCAATATTAATACATGGCTCCTCAGCAAAATAACTTTGAACTATAAGCCATCTGGAAAATTAGATGTGTGACCAACAGGCGACTTCGTTGACATTCACTCTGTGTGAGGCTAAACCTGTAACGTGCGGTCTTCACTCCTCCACATACACACACATATACCAAAGCTCTGTCCATGTCTGCAGACTGCTAACTAGCTCAACTGTTTGCCAATAAATCAAAGTGTGTCTTTGTCAGTTGAGTAGTTACACACTAAACACACACCCATGGCTAGAAGCGGCTGGCAGCTTCACACACAATTAGGAAGCCAGCAACGGGATGCCTTCAGGTTAAAAGCATCAACTGGCGCACTCGTGGCGCGATTTGGAATTCTCTTTAAGTACAAAAACATCTGCATAAAAGAAGGATGTGTTTGTTTACGTGCATGTGCGCTTCCACATTTGCATAGAAAGGTTTCTTCTGCTGCCTTCAAAGGAAGGACTGCAACAAAGCAGAGCATACCTAGAGGGAGCAAAAGAGCTGCAGTGTACCAGCCCTTCAAGCCTGCTCTGCATGCTTTTTGTGTCCGACGGTAACAATATGTATGCATTCCCACATTCAAAGAGACCAGTGAATATTTGAATAAATTGGTAACTGACAGACCTTGCTTCTGAGAATCAGAATGAATAACGTGCAAAGGATTTCATTCTTGATAAGTTCAGCTTGTTCTATAAGATTTATTTATTTTTTATTTTTTTTGTTTAAAATGAATAGAGGAGACACAAGTAGAGCACAAATGTACGAAACATGTGGAAGAGAAAAACGCTGACTAATGAATTAAACCAAGGAGAATGTTTTAATATAATAAACAAGGTCAGTAGAGTGTTTATCTACTGGATGAATGCATTCAACTAAAAATCACAACAAAAGCTGTACTACAGACTGAACACTAAAAAAAAAATCTATATATATATGGTTGGGTCTCCCTGAGTATGTCAGATGAAATATGTGGTGATGCATTAGTATCACAGACAGCTTTTCTGCTTGATAGCTCCAGACATATCAGTGAAACCTTGCCTCCAGCTAGATGAAGAGAGAGCAGAATCTAACCGCCCGATCTGCTGAGCCTCTCCAGGTGAGTCGAACTCTGGAAACCTGCCTCACTGTTGTCTGAGTCACCGGCTGTTGCGTTCGCGCACACAGCTGAATCTATCAGACACAGAACTGCTGCCT
The DNA here is from genome assembly GCF_057381845.1 of Rhamphochromis longiceps. Taxonomy (NCBI): domain Eukaryota; kingdom Metazoa; phylum Chordata; class Actinopteri; order Cichliformes; family Cichlidae; genus Rhamphochromis; species Rhamphochromis longiceps. The sequence continues at coordinate 27,564,924 of NC_140558.1, forward strand.
GCTGCTTCAAAGACCTTCTTCAAAATGTTCCCCTCCGCCTCTCCATCTCCAGCGATCTCCCTGCCACTTTGTACCTGCAACAGTAGGCTGAAAGCTCTCCCTCTGCCTTGTCAAATGAAGAGAATGAGCTTTGAGATCCGATCTTGCTTAACGCACAGTATTCTGAATGTAACACAAAAAGGGTGGAATATATAGAACAAGGGTTTGATACTTAGACAGGGCTGAATTGCATTCACGTGCAGTCTTGTGTTTATTTTAACTGATGATGATTAGGAAGAGTGACATTTAGTTTGGTAAATGCTAGAATTAGGACAGCTAATGATATCTGGTGTGAAGCTGTCACTGACTTAGTGTGAAGACATCAGAGAGATGGCAGGAGGACTGCCGGGTTAGGTGCAGTGAAAGGCAAAGATCCTGGCACCTAAAAGCTCTAATGATGCGCCCACTGTTTCCTTTTTGCCCCCCATTCCTCTATCATTCCTATTAGTTTACTATTTGTGACCTCCTTTTAAAAAAGCTGACTTCCCACCATCAACCTCTTCCGTCTTCGCATTCCCTTCCATTCAGACTAGGCCCCCCCTCCCCCATCATCCAATCGTTTCCTCCCCCAGTCGCACTCCAGCATAAATCACCTCTCTGCGATAGTTTTAATGGCTTTTTAATGAGCCTAATGTTTTCTGTTTTAATGAACTTCTTACGTCAGCTTTAATCATTTTAGGGGGATGAAAAATGATTGAGAAATGGCCTACATTAATTTAATTTACTGTTCAATCTGCACAGTCCTCTTTACAATCCTGGGAAGGCCGAGACAGGAAGGAAGGAGGGGAAGGAGGAGGAGGAATCACGAAGTAGTGGAAGCCGGTCCAATCACTGAGAGGAAGAAAACAGATTCAAGAGTTATAAAGACGAAGATGGGTGCAGAAACCAAAGAGTGATGAGCAACAATGCTTTGTATGAAGAGGTAAATTGTATTTCAGATTGGGTTTCATTGCAGAGAATAAAAGAAAGAAAGAAAGAAGGAAAAGAAATGGGCTGGGTAGTAGGAGCTGTAATTTATGAGGCCAAGCTATAGGCTTGTTGTTCAGGCTTATCTCCAATTAGGCTGCATTGTTGAGGCCTGCCAATGGTGGCTTCTACCACTCTGTGAGACCAGCAGATTTACACAGCCATTAACACAGCAGGACTTGAATAAATGAGAGCAATATTCAGCATCTGTTGCTTTACGCCAGAGTTTCCTATCTGGCTTCTGTTGGTTTTTGCTCATTGCTACCCAACTTTTCCTTTCTTTTCCCATCGGTCTTTCTCACGAACGACACTCCGCGCTGTCATTTTGCCAACTCCAAATTAACAAATCCATAAACTAAGTGGCGAGGCCTTATAATCCAGGCATGGAATGACATCTCCGTCTGTCTGCAGTTTGTACACTGGTTTACCCAAGGACACCTTACCTTGCCAGCACACTGTAAGAGTCAGCCTCCCCATTTCACTGTGTTGATAGTAAAAGGCTGCGAATATGCCAAGGCTGGCTGCCAAGATTGCTTTGCACTACCTGAGTTAAGTCACCCTTTACGGTGTGTGTGTGTGTGTGTGTGTGTGTGTGTGTGTGTGTGTGTGTGTGTGTGTGTGTGTGTGTGTGTGTGTGTGTGTGTGTGAGCGTATGGCTTGTCTGTCCTCAAGGCTGGAAGCATTACCATGCATCACTGATTATATGAAAAATCACAGCTGTGCCTGATAAGTGCTGATGTGTTTAATGATCCATTGTTGGATTTGTGTGAGGGTGGACACAGGTCTTGGTGGGATTGAGAATATTAATGTTGAAACAAAACATTTGCCATTATGTCAAAATCAGATTGCTGTCAATGTTGACTTTTTTCTCTTTTTTTAGCATATCGACGTGTTGTGTTGCGTCTGACAAATGGACATGCTGACCCTCTGCCTTGAGAGTAATTGAAAAATTAGATGGGATGCAGTCCTATCCCACCCTTAGGATACAGACCAACTATATGTTTCCTTGTCTGCTTAACATACTCCACAGGCAGAGCTTCCACAGTCTTCACACCAATCTTGTATTTGTATCCACTTGTCTCAGATCAACAATCACTCTGCTATTTTTTCCATCCCTTAGCTGTCAATCTCCTCTCTTCTGTCCTTCAATCACTTTCTCTTATAATTTGCTTTTGCTGTCACCTCCCAGCATTATTTCTTAACCTGCTTTTTTTTGTCTTTTTGTTGACGCTCACTTCAGAGTGAAATAAAAGTATCTTTTAGAGGCATGCTATCATTGTTATAAAATGAGCTATGATTTTTGAGCGACTAGAAGATTTGACAAAGAAAAATTCTGATTTAAAAAATCTTTAAAAAAAGAAAAAGTTTCATCGTCACCGAGCAGGAGGTTTATTGTTTTTCACGTTCGTATATTGTGTTGTTTTTGTTGGTATTCTTTTGTTGTTTTTTTCTTTTTTTATGTGATCTGAAAGCAAGTGGAATTGTTTAAGATGGAATTACCTGCGTTTCAAAGTAGGTACGAGATACAGCGCTTCTCAAAATGATAGAAACATTTCATGTGTGGTGGCCTGGAACAGACTGTGCGAGATGTTGTGAGCAAATGTTTCATAGTTTTATCATGCAGCTAGGTGCATTTTGAAGGTTATGACTGTAATTGGTTGCAATTGTCTAGATATGTGATGTGACTTCTGTAGTTTTTTGATATTCAGCAGGTGGCCAATGGCAAAAACAGGTACTAACCGCCAACGCTTAACTGTCTGAAAATTATCCTATTTACATGTCTGTGCAGCGATGTTCAAATTAGTGCTGAATGTAACCAAGGGCATTACCACAACATTTTTTAACACCTATCTACACACATACCACAACATTTCACAGCTGCCTCAAGCTGGCCTAAGCTGATTTATCCATGTCATCAGGCTCAAAATGAAACCACTGGCCGCAGGCGGGGGCGTTGGCAGACTATTAGCATTGCACGGCCCCGGGCACTTGTACGACACTTTTGATTTAGAGCTCCAAAGGATCACAGTGCTGTCACAGTGCTAAATTGCTCCAAAATGTTAGAAAACAGTTTGTTATTGTTTTAATGTCTATAAGCCATATGCACAGTAAATATGCTTCAGATGGTGAGAACACAGAATTTGTTTACTGGCTTGTACAAATTAGGCTCACGCATTTCCTAGGGAAAAGGTTTCTTCGTTGTTTAGCTACCCTGTACAGCAGGGGCTGCCATAAAATTAAGTACAGATATTTGTCATTCCTACAGAATGAATTGCAATCCCTTTAGTGACTCCTTATCCAGGAAAGGCTGACACATGAAAAAGTAAAGAAAAACTATGAACTTTCTTTGGACCCTATCCCAAACGTCATATCTTAAAAAGTGTTGGAAAAAACATTGGGGATGTAATAATCTTAATCTATTCCTACTTTTCAGTCACATGACAGACATAGAGACCCGAGGAGCAACGTCCACAGACACTTCATCTTGTGTGCCTCAGTCCTGGGGCCTTTGATTCCTTCTTTTAAACCTTTAAAGTTATGGAAACATATTACAGAAGACCAAACGTCCGCTTTAAACACTGCAAGTGCTACTAATGGTTGCATTAAATGAAGTTAAGATGATTGGTATGGAGTATTACAACAAGCATTCTCTCAACACAACATGCTACACATCATGTACGGACATGAATGCTGGAGTAAGAGCTGTTAACAGCGCCTGTGACAGAGCTATGAGAAGTTATAAATAAGAATGGAGAATGTCTTGTTGTATTCTGCCTAGACAAAAACTGTGTTATTGGTGGTACCATCACCCCACACATCTGCAACATCTGCAAGCACACATAGGAATCTCCTGGTGGTTACAACATCAGCTATATCAACCACATCTTGACTGGAAAGTCGGGCTGGTCTCTTCTAGAGTTTGCCATAGTGCTACTGTCGACAGTCACACCCGCCTAGTTACTTAGTCCATCAATTCGAAACTCAGACAAGGGGTCAAGTAGAGTGAGCGCAACTTAATTGCCCAAACACCAACAAAGAGTTTACAATGGAATTGACAAATTGCTTTGATGGTCTGCCTGATTAATTCAGAGGCATTCAGTGAACTCCCTTTTCCCAACTTCAAGACCTGCTGATGCTGATAACCTAGCCTTTCTTCCTTGAAAAATACATCTCCTGCAGTTGACAACTGACAAGCTGAACAATTGTCAGTTGTCAACAAGCTTAAATATCAGAGGTGAAAATATCAGCAGCACTCCTAAACCAGTGATGTGCATAAATGCCAACCCATGTTCACCCATTGCAATAATCCACTTGACTACATCCAGGACATCACCTTCTTTGGCAGGTTTGTCAGCAAGAACAATCCAGCACACAAGGGCATCAGTGCAAGGCTTGGGAAGGCACTCGGAGTATTTGCAAGACTCCAGTCCATCTGGGAGTCAAACCAATATAACATGAAAACAAAGGTCAGAGTTAATAACTGCCATGTCAAGCCTGGTCTCCTTCATCACCCAGAATGCTGGCATATAGTAAAAGGAGATATGAATAGGATCATTGCTTTTCACGATGGGTTTCTCAGAAAAATATGCTGCATCTTCTGGCCTAAACAATCTCAAATGAAGAACTCTACGAGAAGACCATAGTGCCACAGAGTACAGTGGCTTGGACATGTCCTTAGAATGGACAAAAGTCACATACAGTACCAAAGACCACTTCGAAAAAGCAAAGAAGACCCCAAAAAACACGGCAGCAAACTGTGATGACCAGGCTGAAAGGTATGGATCTGACATGGAAAGACAAAGAGGACCTATTAACTATCCATATACAGCAACTACAGTCAAATTTCAATCACTAAACACAGCAAAGTGCTCCGGAGCTCCATTTTGGTTTATATAATGCATGTCTTGTGGAGATTGCCTTTGTTTTCACTGCCACCGGGATGAAACCAAACAAAAGTAAAGGAAGTCTCAATCTATATGTATCAATAATGCTGCCTTTTGTAAAGTGAAGAGCAAGAAATTCTTCACTCTTAAATTAAATATGGGTGCTGACAATATATACAATATAGCTGTGGCTACAACTGTGGTTTGCCTCCACCAGTGTGTGAATGTGAGTGAATGAATAGTGGAATTGTACAGCGCTTTGAGGTTCTTAAAAAGCGCTATATAAATGCAATCCATTATTATCATTATTATTATTATTATACAGGCTTTACAGCAACATACTTTTTCTGGGAAGTCCTTGAATATTTCAGCTAGAAAATATTAAACTGCATGCTGCATCTATTATAACAGCATGGCTTCATAGCAGAAGAGCACAAATGCTGAACTGGTCAGCTGGGTTTGTACATAAATTACTCATCAGTTTTTACTGCACTGTTGCTGATAGCAAAGTGAAGGAAAACCACCTCCCTATAGGCCAATTCAATGCCCATCGGGTCAGGTTTATGTATACAGTATTTCCCTAAATGTGTAAAACCTGTCATGTTCTTCAACTTGTTGTCTTCTTGAAGACATCACCCTCACATTTGACTCTCCTCTCATGTAAGAATTTTCAGATCTGGGCAAGAGCCCTGACCCATCAGTCAATCTCCAGACCTTAAAACCGGCTCATTATGTAACCATCTCCACATAGGCAGGCAGACCAGACATGTCACAATCAATCCACTCCCTCAAGACTATAACAAGCTAAAGTGGATGGACAGGCCATTTCATAGACTGACCCGCCTGCACTCCACCAAAAAGAAAGCAGCTCTGGACAGGCTTGTGTGTGCGTGTGCGTCTTTTTGCATGCGTGTGTATTTTGAGTGCCCACATCTGTGTGTATTCATGCCTGCGCACATACTGTATGTGCAAACACACTGATCCCTCCTCTGCCTTAGGACACTTACATAAGACTGTCAGAGCAAAGCTAGTGATGAGATGGTGAAAAGGGCAGAAAGCAAGGTTAGGGTTAGAAAAGAAACTGTGAGAAAACTGTGAGAAAGTATGTCTGTGCTCGTGTGTGCTGTATACGTGTTTCTGTGCATAGCAGTAAGTCTGTCTAAGTATGTGGGTTGCTGGAGGGTAATTAAATATATTTTTGTCAGCTAACCAATGGCTCCCGTATCAGACACGGGAAACCACAGAAGTAGAAAGAAAGCAGATGGGTAATGGCCAACAGGGGTGTTTGAGTGTGTGAATTTATGTGCAGGTGGGTGGGAGTGAGAGAAAATGAGATAGCTCTAATTCCCAGACACCACCCTTTGGGGGGTTGGAGGTGGAATTGAACATAGTCTGGAAGGAACAGCTTTGACAGCTTCCCTAAATATGCCTAGTAATGTTTTCACCACGCTGGACTGAGAGGGATCTAATCTTAGCCCGAAAGCCCTCACAATCTTTGTGATTATCAAACCCGAGAAGAGTTGTTGTTTTACCGAAGCCGTCCTGCATTGAACAAAGGAACACATTCACAGATAAAGCAGATTTACAGTTTGAGAATGTGCTCAAAGTATTGCAGGCAGTATCTCACCACGTCCCTTTTCACCTGGTTTAGTCAGCACAATTTGTGACAAACAAAAAGAAACTGATGTGATACATGAAATTTATGCCCCTGAAAACTTTGCGATTTGTAATTCACCCTCTGTCCTTGCATTTCTCTGTTTTTAGATTGTGCTATGGCTGTCATAACTAACAATAATGTATTTTCAGCAAGTATATGTTTCAAGGAACATGTCAACAGAAGTTGGAAGAGCTTGACTGTAATCAGTCCAGCATTTACCCAACGTACTACATCAGCTATTCAGGACAACTCTGTCACCACTTCTATGTGTCACTCTGCATACAGTTTATTGTAACATCTTCTGGACTCATCACATGCAAGAATACAACCATAAGCAGCAAATATTTGTTTATTTATACCCAAGCACAAACCGCAGCGCTTTACTTCAAGTCTCATATTAAAGTGAAACCTTGCTAGCCTAATGTGGGCAAATCTAAATGTCAGCTAAGTAAGTTGACTATCTAAACTTTTGAGTTACCAGGAGTTGCATTACTTCATTGACAGTTGAGGGTTACTGCCTACCCTCCGCTTTTACTGCTAAGTGCCTTGCACCTTTGAAACTGATTTCAACCATCCATTAAACTCCAGATAAGAGAGAGAAACAAGTCAACCCCCAAATTGTAGAAGCAATGGAGCATTACCGGGATTTGTATCTGTAATGTAATTACTGAATTTCAAATTGAAATCCCTTGTTGTTAAGTGTTTTTTATTTATTTATTGGAATGTGGGGTGGGGGCTTGGTTAGTATTTGGTGATAATTCTAGTTATAGCAAATAGGTGGGTATGTATATTTTAAGGACCTCTTTGAGGGGAAATCCTAGTGATAAATAAAGGAAACCACCACTTTTGTGGAGTAGTACAGAGTAGTAGCAGTCTATAACAATTTTAAATTACTCAGAGTTGAAACAGAATCCAGTCATAGTATTCTTCAGACTGTCAAAATTTGATTCACACCTACCTCAAACACCTTTGTGGCTGTATCTCAGTGCAAAGCCTTTTTAAGTGAGGCACACTGATATCAATACCAGCCACTGCTTTAAAGCTGGCAGAACCAGAGTCATCAGTAATGCTTGTTGTTGGAGACTTACTAATTAAGGAAGTTAAGAGCAAACTTAGAAATGAGCCGAGCGTCATAGTTTGTGACTCAGCCCGGAAAATGATGCTGAACCATCTGGGCATCAGAAATATCATCATTCAAATGTGAACTAATGACATTTCAGTGACTCAGTCGCCTCTGATGAGGAGTTTGGAGCTATGTCCTTTCAGTGATCATAAGCTCTAGAGCAGAAGCTTCATCTTGGTACTGGCACTGCAATTAATTCTAAAAGAGAGACTGGCACTGCTTATGACTTTGCTGTTAAAAGAGAATAGTTAAAGGAGGTGCACAGCCCTTTCCTCATATCCAAGATCAGTGGTTGTCAGACTGTTGTCGGTAATGTACCAGCTCAAAAAACATTTTTTTCAGAATTCCCCAATGAACAAAACCTATTATGGTGAAGAAATATTCATATTTAAAATGCACTGATCCATCACTGTCTAATTTATTAAACAACAAACTTGATATTTAAAACAACAGAACGCTATATTTCAAAGATGACGTTGTGCTCACTCGTTTTGATAAATTAGGATTAAGGTTTAGTCAAAAACATGGCCTTGTGCTTCACTGGGGATCTTTGTCATTCATGATGGCAGCTGTGCAACTACAGTAATCAAACTCTTTTCCAGGTTCAGTCTTTTTTATTGACTTGTTTTAATCAGAACAATGGCGGCCACGAGCACACACAGAAGTCAAACTGTGGCTGAGACAGAGAAAAACAGTTGGAGTCAGCCTTTTCAAGATAAATCAAGGTTCAAAAACACACATGTTGCCTTACCTAAAAGAGCTAAATGCACCAGAGTGTAATCATGAAAGTCTCATACATCTTTAGAGGAAATTTTATAAGCACCAAGCCCTGCGTTGATGAAACCTCATACAGCCTGGTGTAAAAAACACTTTTTCATTCATGAAACTGACCAATCAGCATGTTGAAACATATTTTGCAGGACTGAGCAATTAATTTTTCCAAGAGGCCACGTGAGAAATTGAGCTCTTGTGGAGGGCCATACCAATGAGCTGAACTCAATTCTGCTCTATACTAATTTTATTTCTTTACCAATTAATGCACCTAAGTGTTGATGACATACATTAGACATTACATACATTTAGCTAATAGCCATTGCTATTTTGCTTGTAGCTGATGTCATCTGCAGGTTTCCAGTTCTTTTGTCTTCTACAGCGAGATAAATCTAGTCTGTTATCTGGCCTTGAAGACGTGCATTAAAGTCAGGTTCAGTGTGGTGAGAAATGCAAAATTTAGCTACATCTACAGCAAATGCAAGGTCTGCCTTTCCGCATCTGAGAGCTCTGTAATGTCCTTGCCTTTCTCATCACAAAACTTGGATTTCTGCTCTCAGGTCCTACACTCTTTTTGTCACTTTGCAATAGCTGAGCCATAGATGTGTGGTAGCCTATGTAACCATGCTCAGGCTCATGCTTTATCAAAAATGCAACAAACTGTCTGTGATTCAGTGCTCTTGCTCTGAAGAAGTTAACTGTTTGTCACTCTGATTTTTTTTCTCTGTCATATTTGGACAGTCATTAGTTTTAACACCTGCCAGTTTATCTATCGCATTCCAGCCCCAGTATGTCCGGCATGCCCTTACCCTTACAAACAAGTCACTCTCTGTGGTATTCCCTTTCACTGAGTACATTATTGAAGGTTCTCCATAATCTCAAAGCTCTTTTGCTATCCCACATACAAAGGTGAGTAAGTGGGCTCTGTTGCAGACATCACAGCTCTTGTTTAGAGCCAAAGGGAAAAAGTCAAAATTGTGTTTTGGAATTGAAGCTTTTGCCGGGATGTCCGTTTCCGCTCTTCATCAGTCAGAAAGTTCTCTGCTTGTTTAGGTGATTCAAACTGTAATCCTATACAAAGCCATCTGCTATCCACAAATCGAGCAACGCTTTACCTCTGACTTCATTAAATAAATATGTGGAAGTCCATGTCTTGTTAAAAAACAACAACTCTACATTCAGCATCAGATGTCCTTCTTTCTTTCTTTCTAAGTAAGCTGGCACGAATAATGGTTCCGGCACATTCACAGTGAGGCTGCATTCACTTGCACACACGTTTCTCACTCCTTCCTAGCATCTTCCCAGCACGGGGTCCACTGCCTGGCTCTGTCTTCTCCATTTGGATCGGTCTTGGTTGTCCTCTGGGGCGAGATCCACTTGTCTTCGGTTATTGCATCCATCCACCGCTTCTTCGGTCTTCCTCGTGGTCAGCGGCCTACAGGGTCGAGTCGGATGGCAGTTCTTGACACCGAATTCTCCTCACTCCCCACGACATGTCCATACCACCATAGGTGCGCTTCCCTCCTCTTCTTTTTGATTGGGGCAGCTCCGAGTCATTTTCGAATGCCTTTTGCCACTCGATCCAGGCGGGTTAAGCCCACCATCCACCTGAACATCTTCATACACACACATCTGTGTGTTAATTATACAAATAAAAGATAAATAGATAGACAGATAGATCCCCTTTAAAATAAAAGCAACAAAATGTTATTGTAATATAACACAAAACTGCAAAAGCCTCTAAGCCAATCTCTGATGGGAAAGAGTGTTTGGTGGCCGGGTATTTCGGTCAAACTGGATGATGTATACTTGTATGTCTTTGAATCCTAATTTCCCATTGACCTCACGCAGGCCCTGAAATGCCAGATTTGACCTGGAGGCTATACAAAGTGTAGGTGTGCTATAGAGAGAGGTACCCCAGCACAAAAATGCTCAAAAACATGAAAAATTATTCATAACCTGGCACAGCAGCCACATAACACCACACATGTGCACACCCTTGGGCACACACACAGAGAAAGAGAGAGGGTGGCAGACTCAGCAACACTGAACAAATTGGAATTGTGCCTACATTACAAAATTTCAACCCACAAAGAATATTTATCTTTACTGTCTGCCTAAAAAGCACTGCTCAAGCCTCATTTAAAAAAATAACAATTGTGATAATTTTAGATTAGGGCCTTCATTTGCCATTCGAGGGGTCACATATGCACAGTCGTTCTTACTTGACAGTGACACTTGTTGAGCAGAATCTGGTAAATGAGTAGGTCTCGCAGATGAGAAAAATGGAGGCTGAGCTTGTGCCGAATTCTTTTCATCTTCTTTCTCAAGACATCATTTAATGAATTATAGGTCTTTGTTTCACCATGATTTTCATCTTGACATAAATTCGGCTTTTGTTTCTCACAGGAAAGCGCAGCTGTTCAAGAGGAGGGGCAGCTCGCAATCTGGCATTTGTGAGCTGCCCCACTCAAAAAAAACAACAAATATTGACCTATGATCATGTGGTAAAGAAGAAGAATTCTTTTTATTCTTAATTAAGCCTCTTATTGAATAAGTATTTAATAATTGCCTAACCATCCATAGAAAAGTGCTGGCTGAGAAAAAAAACCCTTCCAACGGGAAAGTGCAGTTGTGAAGGGCACATAACTTGCACTTATTTTGTGTGTTTGATGCATGCACCTTGCAGTCATTGAACTGATCATGAACTCTGTATACTGAAGCATGCCCAGGTTGCATGCTTTTTCTGCCCTCAGTGATTGGTGCACGTATCACTCTGGTCAATTTAACTAAATTTACAATAGTTTGAATGATACAGCTTTAAGCAGAGCATGAGTTCATTGCGCTTCAGCTCACAAGCACTGTAACGTCAAAAGGCTTGCAATATGTATATAATCTTTTTATTAATGTGTTCATACTTGATATTTTTATGCCAAGAACTGCAATAATATATAAAGATTCATTCTATACCTCATACATTTATACATAGCAATATAGGCTTTAATATATCTTGTGCAATTCACATCTCTACTGTTACCTAATATTGTTTTTCATACCTGTGTCTCATATTGTTTTTAGTTGCATACCATGGGTCAGGGGAAACATTTCAACCCTCTGAATGTCATGTACATACTGTGGAACTGACAATTAAGGTGACTTTGATATAATTCATTCTCTGGGCCAAAAGCATAATCGCAAATTCCTAATAGAGATTTTTGCCTACTCAGTCCCCTGATTAGATCACAGTGGTCTAGCTATTAGTTGGCAATAACATGTTTTATCAATATTTTTTTGCTTTTTAATTGACTTGTTCTGCAGTAGAATTGAGTTTAAAAGACCTCTCTATTCCATACCCCCTCTTTCACCCTCTCTTTCACATCGCTGCGCTTGAGAACTGGCAGATTTCTTATAAATTAATGACTCCGTTTTCTCCTTCTATGTGTTTTAGGTGCACTGAAAGTTGAACAAAAAATGTATAATGTAAAACTGTCTTCATAGAAATCAGCTATATGCTCACATTATTCAACATCCAATCTGACTGACGTTCACCTGAGCTTGTACACGTGCATGGGTAGATGTGCGCTTCCTGCTATTGCCTGTCAAGTATTAATGAAAGGAGAATATTGAGTTCAGCACCAACTGTATGGCCATATTAAAACAATATTCCAAAAAGATTTAAAATGGAAATTTAAAAAAAATGTAACATTTGTAAGGCTAAGTTTCTGAGTGTTAACATGCCTTCGGTTCCAAAATTCAAACAAACTCTGAGGCAAACTCTGGGAATTAAAAATGGCCCATATTCTATTCATTTCAGTAAAATGATCATGGATCTCCTAGTTATTACAATAAGATTTACCATACAGCACTGGCATCTGACAAGCTGACATGAATGATGTGAATGATGTGTTACTGTTACACCCCTGAAAACAGGGGGAAAAGAATCACGAGAGTGATTATGACTTGCGTCTCTCATGCAGTAGTTTATTGCAGTGAAAATGAGCAGAAACGTTTCACATTCTGTACTGCTAAATGTCACATGGTGGAAGAAAAACACTAAATAATAAACCGAAATACTAAAGTGCTTACTATACATATACTTGAGCAGGTTTCCTGACAAAATGGCTGACAATCGCGGTGTTTTTAGCTCCTGCCGTTATCTTAATGGCCATTACACAGTACAAAACACAGCTCAAAACCGCCACGTATATGTGCACAAAACTGCAATGTAATGCTTTTAACGCTTACAAAACAATGAAGGATTACCTCTTAAATATCTTAACAGTGTACACATTGGAAATATATCAACTTTTAAACACTTTTACCTGAAAACAGGGGGAAAAGAATCACGAGAGTGATTATGACTTGCGTCTCTCATGCAGTAGTTTATTGCAGTGAGGAGAACGCGCGAAAGCCCCCTAGTGGAGAATAGAGACACTACTAATCGATCCCAGAAAAGGCTTACTAGCCGATCACTGATGTATAGATTGCAGTTCTCTTAAGTAACATGAAAGCCATTAATATAACATGAAAAATAATAAACTCTTAACCATTTTCTTACCATATTTACATTATTTTCGTCCTTATATCAACTGATATGAATTAGTATTAACTGAACAGTTTTATATGCAATAGTCATTCAACCTGTCACACTCTCCCCCACTCAAAAAATGTCGTCCCGACATTATACCAACAAGATGCTTTTCAGTCTATATTCTCTTGTAGTCAGGACATCAACAGTAGAGTGAACCAATGTCCTTAATTCTGTGGGTTTAACACCTGTTTCACCACAGTCCATCACTGGTGACTGAAGACAAAGTCTATAACCAGTCCATATGTGAGTCTTCACAAAGTCTATTGTCTATGGTTATAATCCACAGATGGGGAAAAGTTCATGTCTTTTTCTTGATGACAGTCTTTAAGTACAGTTCTCAAGTCATCAGTGGAAAAGTGTCAACTTACATTTGCTGGAGTCCATACAAACCAATGGGCTGGGTGCAGTATGACTGCACAGCTGGAAACCATGGAACCAGGCCCGGGTACACAGGAAGCAGTTGCGGTGCTGGCTGAACACTGTAGCAAGATGGGGTGCCCAGTTGGTCATACGTCATCCGTCTTGGCGGGTGTCTCTCTCGCTGTGGCCGCTGAGGTGTCTCCTCCTCAAGTCTCTCGAGTACCACAGGTGGAGGAGGGGCAGGTATGTCACCTGCAGCGGGCTCTGCCTCCTCACAAGTTGTCTCCACGGCAGCTGGGTCAGGCGCCTCCAGATGGTCTCCAGCAAGAGGCTCTGGTGTTGGTGCAAGAGCAGGGACTGAAGCTGCGGGCTGAGACGTTGCTGTGAGAAGTTCTTGTTCTGATGGCTGGGACACAGGTTGAGGTGGTGTGTAATGACAGCGGTATTCATCAACACTGCCCTCATCATCAGAGTCTGGCACAACAGCGACAGGTTTATCAGTCTTTTTCTGTTCATGTCTTGTACGATTATCTTTTTCAGGCACTTTTTCAAAAGGTAAGTGGTCACATGACATAAGCAAGTTTCTGTGAAGCACTCTAGAGCGCCCTCTGCCTCTCTCCGGTCTTACCTCATAGATAGGGAGGTCAGGCCCCATTTGTCTGACTACTGTGTGAACAGTGTCCTCCCAATAGTCTCTCAGTTTCCCTGGGCCTCCTCTAGGTGTCAGGTTTTTGACCAGAACTCTCTCGCCAGGTTGTAACACAGAACTCCTTACTTTTGTGTCGTAGTGTCTTTTGCCCTTTTCAGCAGCTTTCTTTGCATTCTCATTTGCTATAGAGTATGCTTGTTCCATGCCCTTTCTCCATTTTTCAACATAGTCTCTGTGATCACTAAAATCTGTTTCTGAGTACAGTCCAAAGAGCATATCTACTGGTAGCCTGGGTGACCGTCCAAACAGTAGGTAAAATGGGGAGTAGCCAGTGACTTCACAACGTGTGCAATTATATGCATACATTAACTTGTTGATAGATTCCTTCCAGTTTGACTTTTGTGTTTCAGTTAGCGTTCTAAGCATTTGCAACAATGTCCTGTTCATACGTTCAACTTGACCGTTCCCCATTGGGTGATAGGGTGTTGTCCTAGAACCGGCCATGCCACACAGTTTCTTGAGCTGACTGAATAGCTGATTTTCAAATTCACCTCCTTGGTCATGGTGAATGCGACAGGGGAAGCCAAACTTCAGGGCATAGTCATTGAATATCAGGTTTGCAGCAGTTTTGCCTGACTTTGAGGTGGTGGCATAGGCTTGGGCAAAACGTGTGAAGTGGTCAGTTATCACTAGAATATATTCATAACCGCCTTTGCATTTTTCAAGATGGAGAAAGTCTATACACACCAGCTCAAAGGGCTGCGTAGTTACAATGTTTGTTAAAGGAGCTCTTGTTTCATGGCTGGGCTTTTTCTGCTTTACACAGGAACAAACGTTGGTCACATAATGCTCGATGTCTGCCTGCATGTGTGGCCAAAAGAAGCGTTCACGTATCAAAGACACTGTGCGATCAACACCTTGATGGCCCATATTATTGTGCAGCTCTTCAAGTACAGTCTTTTTGAACTGATCTGGCAGGACTAGCTGTTTCCGGGCAGAAGTGAGCCTGTACAAGATGCCATTGTTATCTAGTCTTAACTTGCCCCACTCTCTGAACAAGCATTTTGTCTTAGGGTCAAATGTTCTTAGCTCTTTGGGCAGTGGTTTTGAATCTGTCTGTTTACACTGTAATACAGGGCTTATAACAGGATCAGACTTTTGCGCTTCATTAAGCTGTTCTTTTGGTATGGGTGTGAATGTTGCTTCTGCTGGCTCACCGTCTGCTGTGACTGACATTGCTGCAGCTGAGAGTGTCCATGCAGCAGGTGTGTCTTTCTGTACCTCAATGGCCTGGATAGCAGCTGCAATAGTGTCCGGTGGCACTTCCTCAGAGCAGTCTCTCATCAAGGTTTCGACATCAAGTGGCATTCTTGATAAAGCATCTGCATCACTGTTTTCCTTCCCTGGTTTGTACTTAATGGTGAAGTGAAAATCAGCGAGCTCAGCGACCCATCTTGATGTGGTGGCATTCAGTTTGGCTGTTGACAGAATGTACGTTAGCGGGTTGTTATCGCTATAGACAGTAAATGTTGGGGCATAGTACAAATAGTCTCTGAATTTGTCAGTGATAGCCCACTTCAATGCTAAAAATTCTAGTTTTCCTGCATGGAAGTGGTAGTTTTTTTCAGCCGCTGTTAGAGTACGGGAGCCATAAGCAATAACTCGCAGCTTACCATCTTGTCTCTGGTACAACACTGCGCCTAGCCCTTTGTGTGAGGCGTCTGTGTGTACGATGAACGGCTGTGTGAAATCTGGGAACCCCAGCACTGGTGGGTGGAGCAAACAGTCTATTAGTTCCTCAAGCGCACGTTGATGCTGGTCAGTTCACACGATTTGTTTTGAGGAGGGCACAACTTGACTGGCTCTCTTTGGTCTTGCCCTTGTCCCTTTTGTGGTGTCTGAGTTCTCTGTGGTTTTGTCAGCTTTTAACAGTTCATACAAACAACCTGCTTTTCTGGAGAAGTCTTTTATGTATTGTCTGTAGTAGGAGAGAAGGCCTAACATTTTTCTGAGCTGACCAACATTTTGTGGTTTTATACCTTTGAGTGCTTTGACTGCTTCAAAATCTGCAGGATCCACTTTACTGCCTTCTGCAGACACTATTCTGCCCAAATAGCGCACCTCAGACTTAAACATGTCACACTTACTTGGCTTAAGCTTTATACCAAAGCCTCTCAATCTCTGGAGCACTTTTCTCACGTCCTCCACGTGATCTTTGAACGTTTTGCTGTAAACTAATGTGTCATCCAGATAGGGGATGCAGATGTTGTCGCGAAGCCCATCCAGGCACTCTTCCATACAGCGCTGAAATGCTGCAGGGGCATTCATAAGTCCAAAGGGGATGCGAATCCACTCATATAATCCCCAGGGGGTCACAAAAGCAGTGAGTGGACGACTTTCTTCTGACATGAACCCCTGGTGGTACGCTTTCCCCTGATCTAAAAGCGAAAACCAGGAGTTTCCACCCAAACTGTCCATAATGTCCTGGACGCGTGGGATGGGCTGGCGATCAGGATGGGTTTTCCGATTCAGGTCTCTGTAGTCTATGCACAGTCTTAAAGTACCATCTTTTTTTCTAACACAAACAACTGGTGAGGAGTATGACGAGTCTGACTTCCTGACCCAGCCTTGTGCTATTAAATCATGCAGGTAACTTTTCATCTCTTGGTAGAGCGGCCGTGGCACAGACAGGTATGTGCGTTTGACTGGTTCGTTGTCTTTGAGTGATATGGTCATTTTCAGTTTTTCAATACAGCCTATATCATTGTCTGTTTTAGAGAAAGACTGGCATTCCTCTCTGAGCATCTGTTTTGCTAATACTCTCTGCTCTTCACCCAGGTGGCTAAGATCTACAGGTGGGTCCCACTCTTCGCTAGCGCTACACTGGGCTTGTGTATTTGTCTGGTTAACAGTAGCTACAGATGTGGCTTTTTCAAACACCTGGGCAGGTAAAACAGCTGTAATAGTCTGAACCGAGCCAACTAATGTACGGCCTGGAATGACAATTTCATGGTCAGTTGGGTTAGAGACACCTAGTGTTATGACAGGTAAAGTACCCTTCTTAACTTTAACCAAAGTGTCAAAAAACTCAAGATTGTCTGGCCACTGGGGGTTTAAGTCTGGCTCAAATATCATGACCATATCTTGTTTAAATGGCCCTGCTGCTATACGACCCTCAACATGCATGTGGCTTTTTTTTGGTACAGTAATACAGTCTTTCTTTGTCATCACTTTGTACTCGTCAACTGCATCTGCACTAACAGCCTGTATAAAAGCTTTCACCTTGTGTCTTTTGAGGCTGGGAAATGCTTTTCTCACTGTGCTGTACAGTTTAGCTTGGTCAGTCTTATTCACAATGTATTCAATTACATTGTAGCCTATAATAGGGCATGTGAGCTGAAAGCCTTTCATTACCAACATGGGGATGGTCAATTTCTCAGTTTGTTCAGTTCCGGAAACAAGTTGGAAGGTTGTCTCAACCCACCCAAGATATGGCATGTTGGTCCCATTTGCTGCGGTCAGGGTGAGTTCAGATGTGTCCATGATATCTGCTACATCTCTCAGCTCTGTGTGTGGCAGATAGTCCTTTTTCCACTTCTCATCGATGATTGATACCTGTGAGCCTGAGTCCCATAGAGCTTGAAGCCTGTGGCCGTCCAGAAAACACTCAACCAGACATTGCCTGCCCACCAGAGATGTGACTTTGTGAGGGGAATTTACATAAGCTGGCGACAGTGGTACCTGGACAGTCTCATTTTCTTTCTTAGTCTTTAAGCCAGTGCATTGTCTCTTATGTTGTCTCCAGTGTTGTTTCTGGCATGTTCTTGAACAATAAAGTGCGTTTTTACATGCTGAACACTGTCTCATGCCTGACTTTTCTTGTTTACAGTTGGAGCAATGTTGGGACTTGTGGATGATGGGCATGGTTAACACTCGTCCCTCGGTGGTAACCATTGCTGGTTTAAATGTTTCTCTTTATATGGTCTCATACCTCTGCTTCTACATCCAGCCTGAAAGTGTTCTCTACTCCCACAGAGGTAGCAGTGGGTGCAGCGCTCGTTGACTCCATTCTGCTGGCAGATGTGGCACCTCCTCTCACGGCGGGCTGGACTACCTGTGTAGTGCTGTACAGGATACTGAGGGGGTGGTGGCCTTTGACGGGGGCCCTGGAAGCTATAATACTGCTGGTCCCTATCATACTGCATAACTGGTGGTGGGGCATATGACTGAGGACCAGCCACCGGCTGCTGTAGAGTCTCTTTAATCTGAGCTATCTCTGCACTGAGACCTTTCAGGGAGGCTACACCTGTCTTAAGCTCCGCTAACTCAGTTAAAAGCTCGGGTGGTATCTTAGCTTTAACTTCTTTCACAGGGTTCTTAGCTGGTGACACATCATCTGACTGCACTGCACTCACACTTGTAGCAGTCTGTGATGCTAAACATCTCTTCTTGTTTTTCCTTTCTGCCTCATTGGCACAAGCCATATTTAACCTCTCTAACAGGAGTTCATCAGGTGTCTTAGAGTCTAACAGGAGTGGCTGCATATCTATCCTGACACTGTCACTCTGGAAGCCTGTGAGTATGGTGTGCAAACACATACGCTGAACTAAAGCTGGGTCGTATTTGAGTCCTGACTCAGATTCTTGGGAAGCAAATAAGACTTTCTGCTTTAGATCTAAAACTCTCATCAGGAAGCTTTGAGCAGTCTCTTTTGGGGTCTGTACCTCAGAGGCAAGTTGTTTATACAGTTCGGTGGCGCTCTTCTCCTGGAAATGGGAGCGCAGTATGCGGCGTAGAGTCGAAAGGGTGAGTTGAGCTTTTCCCTCCAAATAGCTGCGTAGTTGTAGACCTGGCAAGATAGCTCTGATGACAGCATCTACAATGTCAAGCTCTGAGTAACCTCTGCTCAGTCCATTTTCGATCTGGTGAGCAAGACTGGAAAATGTCAGTTTGTCTTTTCGACCTGGTTCGCCAATCTGGCCTGATATTTTGAAATCTTTCTGCCAGTAAGGGCTTGGTCGTTGGGGGGTACTTGACACAGATGAGTTAGGGACAAAGCGATTACCTTGGGAGTGAGAAATAACCGCTGTGTTAACTGCATTAGCTGTCTCTGTTACCAGTGAGGTTGCAGTATTTGGTTGCTCTCTGTGTCCTGAATCACCCTCTTCATTTGCATTTGGTTCAGTCTCAACAATTGTCTCTTTCATTATTTCAGCAATCTTATCATTAAGCAACAACAGTTCTGACATTCCTTCATCCTCAAGTACTGTTATACCTTCTCTCTCAATGTGTATTTGGATGTGTGTTAGCAGTGACAGTCGTGTTTTTCTGCTAACATCTATTTTCTCTGCAATGCCAAGGAACTCGCAGATTGACACTAGTTGGTCTTTGGACAGAGTGTGCATTTCACGCACAACCTCTTCTCGCAGCTCTTCCACCGAAGACATTGTGGCAGTAGGCTGGAAGAATTTTGCATGTACGGGTGACGCTGAGCTGAGTCGCTTTTGCAGCCCCTGATGATCTCTGGCTGGCCTCAGGAAACATGCGCTAAAACACAGCTACCAGTTCGCCTCGACAGCAACACTTTCCTCACTGCAGTCTGCCTGGGTTGTAGTGGGGGGGATTTAGCTGGCTTGGACTACGATGTGCAGATTGTGGACACCGGACATCTAAGCAGCTATCCCAGCGGTGCCTCCAAATGTTACACCCCTGAAAACAGGGGGAAAAGAATCACGAGAGTGATTATGACTTGCGTCTCTCATGCAGTAGTTTATTGCAGTGAAAATGAGCAGAAACGTTTCACATTCTGTACTGCTAAATGTCACATGGTGGAAGAAAAACACTAAATAATAAACCGAAATACTAAAGTGCTTACTATACATATACTTGAGCAGGTTTCCTGACAAAATGGCTGACAATCGCGGTGTTTTTAGCTCCTGCCGTTATCTTAATGGCCATTACACAGTACAAAACACAGCTCAAAACCGCCACGTATATGTGCACAAAACTGCAATGTAATGCTTTTAACGCTTACAAAACAATGAAGGATTACCTCTTAAATATCTTAACAGTGTACACATTGGAAATATATCAACTTTTAAACACTTTTACCTGAAAACAGGGGGAAAAGAATCACGAGAGTGATTATGACTTGCGTCTCTCATGCAGTAGTTTATTGCAGTGAGGAGAACGCGCGAAAGCCCCCTAGTGGAGAATAGAGACACTACTAATCGATCCCAGAAAAGGCTTACTAGCCGATCACTGATGTATAGATTGCAGTTCTCTTAAGTAACATGAAAGCCATTAATATAACATGAAAAATAATAAACTCTTAACCATTTTCTTACCATATTTACATTATTTTCGTCCTTATATCAACTGATATGAATTAGTATTAACTGAACAGTTTTATATGCAATAGTCATTCAACCTGTCACATTACCTGGTGCTAGCTATTGGTAGTTAGACTGATATAAACACATTAGTACAAGGAAGATGTATGTTGAGGGTTAAACTGTTCTCAAATATCTAAAAGTTCAACTTGAGGGCCCCTGATGGGAGAGCCAAACACCATCATATGGCTGGAAGAATGTGCCCAAAAACTGACCAAACTACGGGAAAGGTTACTCATATGTTGCTGCATGGTTTGCATCACTTGTTATGAAAAAGTTCTGATCCTGAGCTTCATATCCATATTTAAAATACTGAGGGTGATTATTTTCTGAAGTGTTCAAATATTTGGTAACTGGGACACTGTGAGCTTGTGAGCTGTAGTCTATGGAGATCATAGCTGCACAGGAATGACTGTAGACGCTGAAAATGTCCAATGATTGTGGAACTGTGTTTCCACTATATAAAGAATTACAAAACATTAAAAATGCTTTGATCCAGAAAAGAAGATGATCAGTATAGATAGATAGATAGATAGATAGATAGATAGATAGATAGATAGATAGATAGATAGATAGATAGATAGATAGATAGATAGTAGGGGTGCAACGATATTCGTATCGATATTGAACCGTTCGATACAGTGCTTTCGGTTCGGTACGCATTTGTATCGAACAATACAAAATTTGTAATTTATTTTATCAACTTTCCTTCTGACGATGCTGTCTGTGTTGAGCGCTCAGTGAATCTGCGTTCGACTACTCCGCCTAGGCTGCACTGTCGAACGCAGATCCACTGAGCGCCCAACACAGACAGCATAGTCAGAAGGAAGAGCGCAGGGCAAGCTAGCGAGACAGAAGTTAAGCTCTCCTTGCAACATGGACCTCCCCCACCCTCATTCAGATCTGGCGTTTGGAATTATTTTGGTTTTCATGTGACGTATGACCCTGAAGGTAAGCGAGTCATGGACTAAAGTAAAACAGTATGTTGGATGTGCCATGCAATGCTCAATTACATGGGTGGGAACTAGTGTGTTAGCGCAGTTAGCTCGTTAACGCGTTGGCCGTCTAGCCCCATGCACGGGGCGATCGGTGGTAGCTCGTTAACGGAGATTTGCCGTGTTGTGGCGTTAAGGTCATTTCAACGAGATTAACCTGAAGGCACTAGTGGGAACACAACGAATATGACTGCACATTTACGCCGACATCATCCTAGTGCAAAGACAAGTGGAAGCAGACAAAAACAACAAGCACGCATGCTACAAACTTTACCCGAGTCATTTAGACAGCCGTTAGCACATGATTCTCCTTATGGGGACCTGATATGTTTAATATGCTGCTGAGAATATAGCCCAGAAGAAGCGGATAGTATAGCTTTTATTTTGGAAAGAGACATTTCTCTGTAATAAACTCTCTTTTCCAAAGATGAGTGATTCCTCAATCAGATACAGGGCTTGCAATATCGCTAGCCCGACGTCCCGGGGCTAGCGATTTTTTTCAGTCGGGCTACCAAAATCTATCTCTTCCCTGCCCGTCGGGCTATTGTAGGAAGGAAAAATATATGTCAATGCTTTTGCATTCTTTCAGAAATGTAGCTGGGTAATTATGTCATTGGCATCGGTGAGCCACTGTCAATATGTGACATATTGAAATCGCGTTTGAATTTGCGCTTGTTTTTTTGCTTTCACTTTGCAATCGCGCGAACTGTGTATAGAGAGCGACAGTACTGATCTGTGAGTGATGATAATTTGTGCACCAATTCCTCTGACATCGTCTTATTAATCGTTAGCTTACTACGCAAACATGACAAGTGAAATCTCCCGCAGCAAGCTTAAACATGTGAGAGGTTGATCGCGCAGAGAATCGCTGAGCTTATGTGAATGCGTGTGTAAAAGCAGCAGGATATATATTTTAGTTCTGCTGAGCCAAATAAGACAGGTCAGGGTGAAGAAGTGACAGCCAAAGAAAAGCTTACCACAAAACGGAGAAGTTATGACAAATCAGACAAAAAGAAAGTGCAGCTTTATGGTTTCATGGACAAAAGAATTTCTGTGGCTGCAATATGACGAGCTAAATAACCAGGGCTGCACATAAGTGGTCCGCAGGTGCGCATTCGCTGTCAAAATAAAAAACACGCACAAGGGTTAGGGTTAAATTTAAAAACTGTACTTTTGAGTTAAAATATATATTTATAATTTTAATAAATGACAAATTAAAAAGGCATGAACATTTTTTTTTGTATCGAAAAAATATCGAACCGTGACACCAAAGTATCGAACCGAACCGAACCGTGAATTTTGTGTATCGTTGCACCCCTAATAGATAGATAGATAGATAGATAGATAGTATTTGTTTGCTTGCTTGTGCAAGAACGTGAGACTTCTAGAAATGCAAATGACATTTAAAGCCTCACATTTAAAGCCTCACAGTTCTTAAAGGAATTTGGGCCATAATGATTAGTGTCCAGCCATATGTGAACGATGCTCACTGTTTCTTTGAATAATGGCCAAAAAGGTTTTGTGTTTGTTTGTTTGTTTGTTTTTGCAGAACATTATAACTGCAGCTGAACCTGATCTTTAACCTTTTTGATACAAAATGCCTTAATGTAATAATTTTGTCTTTCTACACATTCATTGCAGATATTGTCAGAGTTAACGAGTTCATTTTTGAGGTCCCAGTGTTTTGTTTGTCATGGAGTCAAGGCCTCAGTTCTTAGAATCAGATCAGACAATTCAAAAACATAATGCAGGTTAAGGATTTTTGACACAATGGTATAAAAATGCATGCCATAATATGTTTGGGTGTAAAAAGAGCAACCATGAGAGCCTAAAACTCCCTGTAGTAAAGACAGACACTTTTAGATAGACAATTTTCGAAATATCACGTTTGAAAATTCATTTTTCTATGTACAATTATAAAGATTGCTGTCTATACAAGGGCCCAAGCTGAAAGTCAAATCTGCCTGAACTCATAAACATTTCCCCAAAAATCTGCCAGTTCAAAGAACAACAAAAAAAAAAAAAGATGAAATATCCAGAAATGCATCTATGTCTTCTGGGCCACAGCTCGTTTAAAATAGACTGAATTGAAGAAAAACCATCCAGGAGTCTGAACAATCTGAAAAACCTTTTAGAAATCAGGGACACTGTGTGCTGTGGGCTAAAGAACAAAACAGCTATGCAGCTATGAATATGCACACAGTTTAAAAGCCAGGATCTGTGATGGAGTAAATGCACATTATGTAGGTAACTTGCATATCAGTAAATGCCTCTTTAATGATGATCAATATATACAGGTTTTGAAGCACCATGTCTTTTTTGGGGAAGGTCTTATTTGAGCAGGATAATGCAAAACCAAGTTATGCATTACTTATTACAACAGCATATCTCTGTAGTGAAAGAATCTGAGTGCCAGTGGAAAGGAAAAAGACAGAAATGACAGAAAACTGAATTTAAATAAGTGCTGAATAAATTTGCACCAGGATCTGCCTTTTCAGGGACCATTTTTACAAGCTTTTCTCATTTCCAAAATGTCACGTACTTAGTATGGACCCAAAGGCATCGGACTGTAACACACAACCTCTTGTTTAATTTTGCAACATGCAGGGAAGTCCGGTAACGTTATTGGGAATCCATTAACATCTGAAACAGACACCACGGGGCAAAGTGCTCTGCTGATGTCATAGTCATAGGATACAAAGCCATGGTAACCAATGATGTGCAAATGTCATAACCAAGCAAATGTCAGAAAAATTGTGAAAAGTTTTTTTCTGCCTGAACTTAAATAGCAACAGAAAATGATAAGTCAAAAAATTAAAATTAAAAAAAAAACTTGTTAGAGCCATCCATCCAGCTTCATGTGTTTTGCAGGTCTGAAGGTTGTACCCTTGAATTAAAGCAGACATGAAGGAGTTCCTGATGAGCATCAGTATTTCAGCAGCTGGCAGTAACAATGTGTTGTTCTTTAGTGAAAGGCTAAAGCTAACTGCAAAAAACAAAAAATATTTTACAATAAAACTACCACATTTCAGGACTAATCCTTGAGTCATTTTAGATTTTACTCCAGGATATATTGATTTTTGCATTGCATTCACTGGCACAGTGGGTGAGAAAAGACTATAATACAGTAGAAACCTTGAACTAGGAATCGGTGCATAAGTATTTTTCTTTCCCAATTCACCTATTAATGTCCCGTTGTCAAGGCTGTGAATTGTTTCTGGGCGGTGTACAACCACAGATGGATCCACTGTGGGGTTCTGCTGATGATTCATATTAATGGACCTGACCCCAATCCCTGATTCCTTTTTCTTCCTCCAACCTTTCTACCCCCTGTTCTTCCCACTGTTCACTCTCTTTCTCATCCTTTCCAAACACCTAGGAGACAGATGGACCAACACTCAACTTCATACCATTTAGCTTTTCAAGGCTGCAAAAATAATGTGTGTGTAGGGGTGGAGTGAGCGAGTCGGGCAAAAAAGGATGCGTGCGCTTGTCGATGTGTTTGTGCGTGTGTGTCAGACAGACAGAAAAAGACGTGAACAGACACGCTTCCTTCATAAAACACGTCTGTGTGGTTGCACGGTGTGTTTTGTGCATGAAGTTGTGTGTTTGAGAGCATGTTTTTGTGCACAGGAGGTCACTGACGTGAAGCTGGCAGACAGGGGAACGCGGGGAGTAAATGAAGGACTTAGTGCTCTACACGGCTGACTGGTCAAATCTATGATGCTACCTTGAGCTTCTTTGGCTCAAGTGAGCCAGTCCTGCTCTTCCAGTAATAGAGACTGAGTGCTGTTCTCTATCAAGCCAGAAACGAGCACTGCATAGTAAAGTACATTGTTTTAGGGTTCTTGTTTTTTGGGATTATTACAACCTGAAAATTACATTTCCTTTATAGATATAAGCAGACCTTTGTCACAGCAGACTTTTACGCTGTCATACACAGAAAAGCATACGTGGCACTAGAATAATTAGTCATTCATGCGTTCTATGAAATTATCCCAGTAACCTGTAACCATATGAAAGAAAGTGACGAGTCAAACAGAAGCAGGTTTTTTATGTGTGTGCTGTAGTTACCTTATGCACCAGTTGGCAAATGGTTGCTGAAGGATGTTAACAGTCGCATTTTGGTCAATAGCAGGTTGCAGAGGCTGCCAGTAGTTTGCGTGGAAACGTTGACATGTCTGTAAACACAGGCTTAACAAGTGCTGGTGAAATTGTGATGCAAGCCAGAAATGGAGGTCTGGTGGAGCCAGCACCATAATTGCAAAAATTTCAACTGGCAACAGCAAACAACCTCCAGCAACCTCTAGCGAATGGAGGTTGCCATGAGATTGACTACAGTTCTAGGTCTGCTACACAGGCCTGTCCAGAATACATAATGACCAGAATAAATACACCTTTTGTTATGAGTTTGGCCTTTTTCCCACACATAAAGAGTGTTTTAGATCACTGTAAAGTGACCTTTTGAAAAAAGTGTGTGTTATTGTTTGTACGGTTTTGATTGGCCAGTATTTGGCAGAGCAAAGTCACTGAACAAAAGTTCATAAAAACATCTTTCTGTATGTCATGTTAGCAAACGTTCAACGCTCTAAACTGACCGCAATTTTAATTTATATGCTGAAGAGACTTTATGGTGGTTTTAAAACCTTTTCTTTTTTTTTTCTACAGCTATCGATGTCAGAGCTGAGCTCAGACTTTAAGCAAACATGGATAAAAGGCCCTGAAGATGGAGAGAAAAATGTATTTGATCATCAAGCTGCTCCAACAGCTCTAAACTCTTTCTGGTAGGATTAGAACCTGGAGAACACCTACAGACATGCTGTTGTAATGTGGCTGTTATGTTTTAAAGTTCAGGGATCTAACAGAATGCAGGATAAGGATCAGTTGTGATTATTTCAGTAATAACTTGTGTAATCGTGTTTTTGCTTTCATGCACTCCCGACTGCACTTTCACCTTTAAGGTGGATGACGTCACTGAATCCTGTGACTGATGTAAGAAAAATAAGAAGTGTATAATGCCATAATTCCAACCTAAAATCACTGAAATGAAGACTAAACCTTGCATTGTCTGTTACATGGTGAGTGTGTCTATGTGGAGATGATGTCCCTGTTCTATGACATATGACATCACGATTGTCTCCTTGAAATAGATGATGACACTGACTGTCACTCCTGTGCATAGTAACACAGCAGCTGTACAGGGCCACTGTGACGAGGGGGCAGAGCCACAAAGCCAAACTTTAATTTTTTTTCTAAATTCTTTGATCTGGCCCTCACCCTGGGTTGTGTGTTTTCAGGAAGAGAGATTAAGATTCTGGACACGAAAACTCGAAATTAGTTTTATCCGGGACCTGAGAGTAGAGCAGGTGAGGTGAATCAGTGACTTGGCAGAAGCACCTACTGGGACTGGTGCCTTGGGTGTGAACAGACCATGGGTGACTGCTGGGAAGCGACCACCTGGGCAGAACAGGACATGCTCGAGGAGCTGCATGTTCCATCTGGTGTAGAAGTGTGTGTAGCCACCCAGAGAGCAGCTGAAAGAAGTTTGTTATCTGTTATCATTTTGATACTAAAGTGACAAAGCAGATGGCTCACAGGACAACTTCACTGCTGCTCCTAAACTCAAAGCCGTGTAGATGTTATAAGGAACATGTACAGCTGGTTTTCTTTTTTTTCTGCAATGCATTTACGTACTTCACTGCAATGTTAATGAATTTGATACTGAATACCCTAAAACCCCTGAAAAGATGTGACAATTCTCATGCAGTCCCTAGCTGTCATTTAAAAGTGCAAGTCACAAATTATGAATAAAAAAATAAAAAATTGTCTTTGCTTCGCTTTTTTTTTTTAATTTATGGTCCAAACTGTAACATCTAAGGGTATCTTCATCCTAGCTGATGTTTTTTCCTTTTCTTTTAACCCAAATTAGAAGTCTATAGTAGTTAACTGAAATAAGAAGAACACAAAATATAAATTTTTCCCATCCTTCTTTTCCATAGAGCACCTTATTGCCAAGTGCGAATCTATCGCGCAAGGTGCTGTAGCAGCATTATAGTGGTACAGTAGCGGCACAACATTAAAGGAAGATTTTAAGTAACATATTACTTAATTATAACATAACTGCTTGATGCTTTACATGTTTTACAACATCCTTCAACTCTTCAGGAGCTGCACAATATTTTCACATATTAAAATTGAACCTATGGGTTTTTGTATGTTGTACGCTGGACGATGCTTTTGAACTTGTTCCTTAAATAATAATAATAATAATAAATTTTATTTATGAGCGCCTTTCAAGTCACCCAAGGACACTTTACAATAGGATAAAACACTTAGTAAAACAATGGCAGAATAAGAACAATAAAATAAAAGCACAAGATAAAATGAACAAACAGTGGATTCACAGTGAATATGCAGATTTGAACAGATGAGTTTTGAGTTGGGATTTAAACTGGGGGAGAGAACCAATATTTCTTATTTCAGGGGGCAGAGAGTTCCACAGCCTGGGAGCAGAGCAGCTGAAAGCTCTGCTTCCCATGGTGGTGAGGTGGAAGGAAGGTACAGTAAGCTGGATAGAAGAAGAAGAACAAAGTGAACGGGCAGAACAAGTGGTGGTTAACAGGTCAGAAAGGTAAGAAGGAGCGAGGTTATGAATAGCCTTGAAGGTGAGCAGAAGAAGTTTGAAAATTATCCGGAATTTCACAGGGAGCCAGTGAAGTTCCTGAAGAACAGGGGTGATGTGCTGGTAGGAGGGGGTTCTGGTGATAATGCGAGCAGCAGAATTCTGAACCAGTTGAAGCTTATGGAGGGATTTTTGGGGGAGACCATGCAGAAGAGAATTGCAGTAGTCAATACGGGAGGTAACAAGACTGTGGACAAGAATGGACGTAGACTGGGTGAAAAGAGAAGGAAGCAATCTATGAGGTGCCGTAAGGGACATTATTACTGAAACGCTCTCACACACACTACTGAAACGCTCTCACACACACTACTGAAATTTTAGCTCTCACACACACTACTGAAACGCTCTCACACACACTACTGAAACGCTCTCACACACACTACTGAAACGCTCTCACACACACTACTGAAACGCTCTCACACACACAACTGAAACGCTCTCACACACACTACTGAAACGCTCTCACACACACTACTGAAATTTTAGCTCTCACACACACTACTGAAATTTTAGCTCTCACACACACTACTGAAATTTTAGCTCTCACACACACTACCGAAACGCTCTCACACACACTACCGAAACGCTCTCACACACACTACTGAAACGCTCTCACACACACAACTGAAACGCTCTCACACACACTACTGAAACGCTCTCACACACACAACTGAAACGCTCTCACACACACAACTGAAATTTTAGCTCTCACACACACAACTGAAACGCTCTCACACACACTACCGAAACGCTCTCACACACACTACCGAAACGCTCTCACACACACTACTGAAATTTTAGCTCTCACACACACTACTGAAACGCTCTCACACACACAACTGAAACGCTCTCACACACACAACTGAAACGCTCTCACACACACTACTGAAACGCTCTCACACACACTACTGAAACGCTCTCACACACACTACTGAAATTTTAGCTCTCACACACACTACTGAAACGCTCTCACACACACTACTGAAACGCTCTCACACACACTACTGAAATTTTAGCTCTCACACACACTACTGAAACGCTCTCACACACACAACTGAAACGCTCTCACACACACTACTGAAATTTTAGCTCTCACACACACTACTGAAACGCTCTCACACACACAACTGAAATTTTAGCTCTCACACACACAACTGAAACGCTCTCACACACACAACTGAAATTTTAGCTCTCACACACACAACTGAAACGCTCTCACACACACTACTGAAATTTTAGCTCTCACACACACTACTGAAACGCTCTCACACACACTACTGAAAAACCAAGGCATTTCAGTTGAACAGGAAGGCATTTCAGTTAAACAGGAAGGTGTTTCAGTTGAACAGGAAGGCATTTCAGTTGAACAGGAAGGTGTTTCAGTCGAACAGGAAGGCGTTTCAGTTGAACAGGAAGGCGTTTCAGTTGAACAGGAAGGCATTTCAGTTAAACAGGAAGTTAATTCTTGACAAGGAAACTGAAGGAAAAAGTGTTAGATTTCAAACAAACCACTACACAGATGTCTACTCAGCAACCTGTTAGTTAGGGGTGGGTTTTTATAATCGATTTATTGATTAAAATCGATTCTGGCTTGGATAACGTGAAATCGATTCATTAAAATCCTGAATCGATTTTTTAATATAAATTTATTTTACCCGAAATCCCAGAATCTCTGGTGAAACCTCACAAAATTTCAACAACCACCAAACAGCTAAGACAGTAAATGAGAGCAGGTACGGCTTCTGCACAAAGACGTAAACACACAGCGCGGACCCGCGGATCAGAATCAGTGAGATGTCGCCTTTCTCACCCGACAGCACGGACACGGTCGGGGCTGAAAGCCGACAGCTCGCTGACTCTGATCTGTCGGCAGGTCCGCGCTTTGTTTTCACCCCGTTTTTGCGCCGATTCTAAAGCTGTTAGTTTTATCTCTCTCCAAACAATATTGACTGAACCAGCAGCAAAAGAAGATCCAAACTGCGCTTCACATAAACATCGTCATGAATTCCCTAACTGTTTTGCTTCCACCACGATAAAATCGCACGTCATGCACAGCCCTCTCTCTCTCTTTCTCTCTCTCTGTACTTCAAGAACAGTTTCCCGTCTAAAAATCTGTTTTCTGTATTATTCGCTTGCTTGTTACGCACAAGTCTACTGTTGTTTACAGCGCAGTCGGCCGCTGTTTTTTTTTTTTTTTCATTTTACATACTTCCGAAAAGAAAACCTAATTTCTGCCGTTCAATACTGAATAAATTTAAACTTTTTAAAATTATGCAAAATGCAAAACGTTAGCCGTGTCTCTAATAAAACCGCTGTAACGTCAGAGGTAATGTTCATATGTTAATGGTTTTCTTTCGTTTTTGATGTACTGCAGAATATTTTTTATAAAATCCCAGGCCAGGAAAACCACCTTCATGTTTTGTGTTTTATCTTCAGCTACTTTGACACAAAGGCATCTGCTGTGATGCTCACACCTTTGATAAAGTCTTGCGTGTGTCAGCTTCCTTTTTTTAAATACAAAAATATGTAAATGTACTGATCTGAATTATAATATTTCTGACTGTCAAAATTCCCCATAATCAAATCGAATTGAATTGAATCGAATCGTGGAACAAATCGATTCTGGACCTTAGTGAGACAGCTGCATTACTTAACAATATATTAGCCTCAGCATAAGTCAAAATTTAGAATAGCGGGAGACGTGCATTATCCTGGTTATTTTTTTGGCATATGTGCTTTTTGTCTTTTTTTAGCAAAGAAAAATATCTTAAAATCATCAATAAAACCAGGGAGAGAAGGCTTAGCGTTCCTCCATTTAGCACAATGGATATGATATTTACTCAAAAGTATTGTTAAGATATTCATTGTGTGTACTCATGTTGTACAGTGTTTAACTGCATTATGGTTACTGTGGTTTAACAGAGACAGTATTTTAGTTGCCACCACAAGGAGGCACTGTTTCATTGTAAGAGCACGGATGCTGCGTCATCACGCCCCTAAGAAAAAAAAAAAGTATACCACAACGAAAATGGCACCCATGAGAAAAGTTTTGCCGCATGTTGATGAGGAATAAAGTTCCCAAAAATATTAAGGACATTTTTGCCTCCGTCGTCATTTTCCTTCGAGTTGATCGCTGTCGATGCTGCAATACTCAACAAGTATGATGATGTTAATAATGTCTGAGACATCCAATGCTAGATGATCCATATAAAAAAAATTATGATGTAATTCAAACAGTGGCACATCATTAATATTTAGGGAAATCCAATTTTTTAAGTTGCACCAAATACATTGTGTGATAGGGCATAGGAAAAAAAAAAGATGTTCTAGGGTTTCATTTTCATCAGTACAAAAAGAACACTGATCCACCTCAAAGCCAAATCTCTTTTTTTAGAAATTCTGCCACAGTATTAGTTTTGTTTAAAGTGTGTTTCTTTAACTTTAGGTAGAATAGGCTATTTCATAAATTTTTAGTATGCTTTATCCAGTGTATATGAAATAACTAAATTAGAACCATGCCATGTAACCATTCTGTTGTAACTATGAAATATTTTGTCTTTGAAGAAACTACTAACAAATTTCTTATTGCATTTTTATCAAACAGCTGACATTGCCCTAGCAATAAATTTGGGACCACTGATGAGAAATTATTGTATATCATAAAAATTTTAATCAAATGAAGCAGAGGCAGTGGGACCAGTTCACAAAATTTGTTATATTCTCTTTGAGAACAGTTTAGACAATATTTTTCTGAAAAGTCTGTGTAACTTAGAATGACACCGTTATCATCCAACAAATCTGTTATGAATATAATATTTTTGTTCAAACCAGTCACTCTTGAAAATTGATTTTTGATTAAGTGTTATTACCCTATTATTCCATAAGGTTGAATTATGGGGAGAAGTTGAAAATCTCATTTTCCCAAAAATGCAACGTCTGTTTTGGAAAGTTTGATATCTTTATGGGGATTTTATTTGCCGCAAAATCACATTTCAAAATAAAGTCTAATCCTGTATACTATTTTATTAAACAAGAATCATGGGATGTGGAGCTAAGTAGAGTCTGGCTGTGACAGACAAGATTTTAACCATTTAATTCTAAGGGTGCCAACCATAAATTCCAATTCTGGAGTTTTGATACCACCTTTATTGTATCCCTTCACAAGCTGAGATCTTTCTATGTAATGGGTTTTATTCCTCCACAAAAATTCGAACACATTTCTATTTATGGTTTTCATGGTATTTATCGTTTTTTTTATTTTTTATATTGTTTACGTGGCGCAAAAAAGGTTGGGGACTGCTGTACTAGCAGGTTGCTGAGTAGAAATCCTTGTAGTGTTTTGAAATATACCACTTTTTCCATCAGTTTCCTTGTCAGGAAAAAACTTCCTGTTCAGCAGAAATGCCTCTGGTTTCAGTGGTGTGTGTGAGAGCGTTTCAGTGGTGTGTGTGAGAGCGTTTCAGTTGTGTGTGTGAGAGCGTTTCGGTAGTGTGTGTGAGAGCGTTTCGGTAGTGTGTGTGAGAGCGTTTCAGTTGTGTGTGTGAGAGCGTTTCAGTTGTGTGTGTGAGAGTTTCAGTTGTGTGTGTGAGAGCTAAAATTTCAGTTGTGTGTGTGAGAGCGTTTCAGTAGTGTGTGAGAGCGTTTCAGTTGTGTGTGTGAAAGCGTTTCAGTTGTGTGTGTGAGAGCGTTTCAGTAGTGTGTGTGAGAGCTAAAATTTCAGTAGTGTGTGTGAGAGCGTTTCAGTAGTGTGTGTGAGAGCGTTTCAGTAGTGTGTGTGAGAGCGTTTCAGTTGTGTGTGTGAGAGCTAAAATTTCAGTAGTGTGTGTGAGAGCGTTTCAGTTGTGTGTGTGAGAGCGTTTCAGTAGTGTGTGTGAGAGCGTTTCAGTAGTGTGTGTGAGAGCGTTTCAGTTGTGTGTGTGAGAGCGTTTCAGTTGTGTGTGTGAGAGCTAAAATTTCAGTAGTGTGTGTGAGAGCGTTTCAGTTGTGTGTGTGAGAGCGTTTCAGTAGTGTGTGTGAGAGCGTTTCAGTTGTGTGTGTGAGAGCGTTTCAGTAGTGTGTGTGAGAGCGTTTCAGTAGTGTGTGTGAGAGCGTTTCAGTAGTGTGTGTGAGAGCGTTTCAGTAGTGTGTGTGAGAGCTAAAATTTCAGTTGTGTGTGTGAGAGCGTTTCAGTTGTGTGTGTGAGAGCGTTTCAGTAGTGTGTGTGAGAGCGTTTCAGTAGTGTGTGTGAGAGCTAAAATTTCAGTAGTGTGTGTGAGAGCGTTTCAGTAGTGTGTGTGAGAGCGTTTCAGTAGTGTGTGTGAGAGCTAAAATTTCAGTAGTGTGTGTGAGAGCGTTTCAGTAGTGTGTGTGAGAGCGTTTCAGTAGTGTGTGTGAGAGCGTTTCAGTTGTGTGTGTGAGAGCTAAAATTTCAGTAGTGTGTGTGAGAGCTAAAATTTCAGTAGTGTGTGTGAGAGCGTTTCAGTAGTGTGTGTGAGAGCGTTTCAGTTGTGTGTGTGAGAGCGTTTCGGTAGTGTGTGTGAGAGCGTTTCGGTAGTGTGTGTGAGAGCGTTTCAGTAGTGTGTGTGAGAGCGTTTCAGTTGTGTGTGTGAGAGCTAAAATTTCAGTTGTGTGTGTGAGAGCGTTTCAGTTGTGTGTGTGAGAGCGTTTCAGTTGTGTGTGTGAGAGCGTTTCAGTAGTGTGTGTGAGAGCTAAAATTTCAGTAGTGTGTGTGAGAGCGTTTCAGTAGTGTGTGTGAGAGCGTTTCAGTAGTGTGTGTGAGAGCGTTTCAGTTGTGTGTGTGAGAGCTAAAATTTCAGTTGTGTGTGTGAGAGCGTTTCAGTAGTGTGTGTGAGAGCGTTTCAGTTGTGTGTGTGAGAGCGTTTCAGTAGTGTGTGTGAGAGCGTTTCAGTAGTGTGTGTGAGAGCTAAAATTTCAGTTGTGTGTGTGAGAGCGTTTCAGTTGTGTGTGTGAGAGCGTTTCAGTAGTGTGTGTGAGAGCGTTTCAGTAGTGTGTGTGAGAGCGTTTCAGTAATAATGTCCCTTACGGCACCTCATAGCAATCTGTTAATGTTACGTAGATGGAAGTAGGCAGAACGGGTGAGATTATTGATGTGAGATTTATAGCAAAGTGAACTGTCTAGGATGACACCAAGCCCTGTTTTATCAGCATGTAACTACATCAGTAGTTTCTATCCACTGTCTAATCTCTTTGTCATATATAGTGTAACTAGCGAGTGCCCAGTAATGCTCTGATGAGTCATTTATTTACTTTTGGGTCTCACAACACCCGCTGCATGTATCTCCTCCTTGTATGCCTTCAAAACTTAATGTTAGGGTATGGACAGACTAGTGCTGGTCAGTTGATGTTGTTTTTCTCCTGTAAGCAAATGTTTCCAGAGTGGAGCTGCCACAGGTGAGGCCGTTTCCCAGTTGACCTGGATTGGCTTCATCAGCATTTTTAACAAGGGATTGCTCTACTTCTGTGGTAACACTTGGCCCTGTTAAATTAGTAACTTAGCGTCTTCATTTTGCTGTTGCTCTCAGACATGTTTGAGCTTGTGTCTTTGTTGTGCATGCTATAGGAAACATAAACGCATCGCTATATCATTGATATTGTAAGATGACACTTTTCATCTGGCAAACATTTATGCTGGTATTAGTGAGGACAGCCCCAATTTGGAGGTTTACTTTTTGTTTTCACAAAGTCTCTTTTGTGGTTTTCTGAAGAGTAAAGTTTCAGCTCAACGTCTGTCTCTAAATTATTAAAAGAAATGCTGCTAGTAACAGAAATGTTAACCACACTGAGCCTGAGCCCAGTTCCTGATTCAATAGGCAAACAGTTGGCATCTTCCCAGAATAGGTTTTTACCACCAGAGGTAGGGTAGCCTTTAACCCAGATATGACCAACCCCTCGGTATTTTAGAATCTGTGCAACTTCACAGTACGTACAAGAGGGAAGATATGAAATCCATAGATCCAGGCAAAGCTTTAACCAATGGTAACGTCCTTGTCAGGGGGGTTATCAGGGTAGGAAAGTCAGCCAGAAATTCAACAGCTTTGCCTTGATACTCAGCTCTCTCGCTACAATGAGAGCCCCATATAGCATCAGCATTACTACATACATAGCACTGATCAATCTGTCAATCTCCACTCTGCCTTCGTTCTGAGTAATTATTTTTTCTTCTAGTATTAAATTTTAAATGCTTCATTTTATTTAACTACACTGTATTTCTGTATTTCCTGTCTCTACTTGTATTTTTCTTTTACTGTGTTTTTATTTATGTGTATATTTTCATTGTTTTCTCTTGGTAAAGCACTTTGAGGTGCCCCAGTAGTAAGCTATGCTATACATAAATGCTGCCTTGCTTATTTTCATTATTCATAAACACACACACACACACACACACACACAGTCTGAGACTAATACAGGCATACAGTTGATACCCATAAGGGGCTGATTAAAGAAAAAGTGTGATGCCCATTTCTCAATTCCAGGGTCAATGAATACCAATGAGCGACAGATACTTTATACAAGTCTGTAGGTGTGTGTGTGTGTGTGCGCGCGTGTGTGTGTAAATAACAAAGAGGAAAAAATAAGAACTTTCACTTTGATGCATCCTGGTAGCACCTCATATGCAGCTTTGTGGATTTATTTTCATCCTTTTTATCTTCCAGGTTCATATGTCTCTATGACATCTGGATCTTTATTGTTCCCAGTCCATAGATCACTTATTAAACCAAGTAATGAGGAGGTCATGCATAATTTCATTTGCTCTAGCGGTACCTGGGGACATTTTCTTACTTCACTAAAATCTATGATAGTTTCCTTTTGAAGGGCCATAACTCTCCTTCAGTAGTAGGCATCGGGGTCACAGATGCTAAATGGGCCATTTATAGATTCCTGGTGGAAGGAGAATATTGTGTTGAGTCATTTCAAACCTCTTATTGAGGCTATTTGACTTCACGTGGTTTAATTTGCTTGCGGTGATATATCTGATAAAGTACCAGGCTTTCAAATCATTCTTGTAGCATTGCCTCCTATACACACACACTTTTCCATACCGAGTGCAAAGTAGGGCATAAAAGATGTTATTTAAGAAGAGAGACTTCAGTTAGGCAAATCGAATATCAATATTATTGTCCAATAGATATTCTTACCAGCAGGGCCCCATGGGGATTTGTAATGATTACTGGTAAATACAATTATGTCCCGAGCAACAGGACTTCAGTCAGCGCACAATTTTGATCACAGCAGTCTTGTGTTTGGATTTGCAGTTCAATAGTCACAATTTAAACCCATTTCCATTTTCATAAGACATCTGCAGGCATTATTATTTAGCCATTGCATTAACTACCACCAACTGCATTGTTTACATTGGAGAAAAAAACATTCATTAAATATTATTTCTCTTCGTTTCCCTTCTCTTTATACTGCTTTGTTTATGTATATATAATGTTCAAGATAACCACAAGTTGCTTGCAGATGCACACCCCCACAGATCTCATATGGAGAAATATCAAATCGCTACAAACAAATAACATCAGCACAGCATATGTGAAAAATTAATGTCCTTGGAGGCGGTTCATGTATGTCAATCGGAGACTTTGAAAGATAGGGAAGGCTGCCCGAGTGATGTGACGCATGTTTTTCTCCCTGCCCTTCGCAGCTTGAGAAGTGTGCCGCCACTGGTCAGTTGTCCTGCAGGGACGGTTGCCAAGCTTATCGGCCTGTTACAAATCAGGCAGAGAAATTGCAGCAGGAACATCTCTCCCTTTTCTCTCTGCTCTCGCTCACCAGGATCACTCGAGGGGATTGAAGCGCTAAGAACACAGCACAAATCTTTACTTCTCTCTTTGGCTTGCATCTACCTCTGACTTTTTTCTACTTTTCTGTCCCTGTGCTTGAGAAAAGTTGCATTTTGTAATAAACTGTTCCAGTATATGACTAAAGTGTATGATCTAGCATAGAGTGCTGTGAAAAGATGCTCCATCCCTGATTTCATCTTTGAAGTTTTGGGCACATTTGTCACATTTACATGTTTCAGATCATCAAATAAATTTTAATATTAGACAAAGATCATCTGAGTAAATACAAAATACTGTTGTTTTTTTTAAATGAATATTCCTCCGAAGGGTGACTGGCCTCTCCCTTAGAGATAGGGTGAGAAGTTCGGCCATCCAGGAGGGGCTCAGAGTAGAGCAGCTGCTGCTCCACATCGAAAGGAGCCAGCTGAGGTGGTTCGGGCATCTGACAAGGATGCCCCCTGGGCGCCTCCTGGGTGAGGTGTTCCAGGCATGTCCCACCGGGAGGAGGCCCCGGGGCAGACCCAGGACACGCTGGAGAGATTATATCTCTCAGCTGGCCTGGGAACGCCTTGGTGTTCCCCCGGATAAGCTGGAGGAGGTGGCTGGGGAGAGGGAGGTCTGGGCCTCTTTGCTTAGGCTGCTGCCCCCGCGACCCGGCCTCGGATAAAGCGGATGAAGATGGATGGATGGATGGATGGATGGATGGATGGATATTTAATTTACTTAGGGAAAAAAGTATTCAAGCCCTTGGCAGCAACAATAACTGGCAATGAGTCTTTCACATCACTGTGGAGGAATTTTTGCTCACTCTTGTTTGCAGATTTGTTTTAATTCAGCCACATTGGAGGATTTTTCAAGTGTGAACAACCTGCTGAAGGCCACGCCGAACCATTTAAGTCTGATTTAAGTTCAGGCTTTGACCAGGCAACTCCAAAATCTTAATTTTGCGCTTTTGAAGCATTCAGAGATGGACTTGCTGGTATGTTTCGGATCATTAACCTGCTGCATAACTAGGGGTGCAACGATATTCGTATCGATATTGAACCGTTCGATACAGTGCTTTCGGTTCAGTACGCATATGTATCGAACAATACAACATTTGTAATTTATTTTATCAACTTTCCTTCTGACGATGCTGTCTGTGTTGAGCGCTCAGTGAATCTGCGTTCGACTACTCCGCCTAGGCTGCACTGTCGAGCGCAGATCCACTGAGCGCTCAACACAGACAGCATAGTCAGAAGGAAGAGCGCAGGGCAAGCTAGCGAGACAGAAGTTAAGCTCTCCTTGCAAGATGGACCTCCCCCACTCTCATTCAGATCTGGCGTTTGGAATTATTTTGGTTTTCATGTGACGTATGACCCTGAAGGTAAGCGAGTCATGGACTAAAGTAAAACAGTATGTTGGATGTGCCATGCAATGCTCAATTACATTGGTGTGAACTAGTGTGTTAGCGCAGTTAGCTCGTTAACGTGTTGGCCGTCTAGCCCCATGCACGGAGCGATCGGCGGTAGCTCGTTAACGGAGATTTGCCGTGTTGTAGCTTTAAGGTCATTTCAACGAGATTAACCTGAAAGCACTAGTGGGAACACAACGAATATGACTGCACATTTACGCCGACATCATCCTAGTGCAAAGACAAGTGGAAGCAGACAAAAAAAAGCAAGCATGCTACTAACTTTAGCCGAGTCATTTAGACAGCTGTTAGCACATGATTCTCCTTATGCTGCTGAGAATATAGCCTAGAAGAAGCGGATAGTATAGCTTTTATTTTGGAAAGAGACATTTCTCTGTAATAAACTCTCTTTTCCAAAGATGAGTGATTCCTCAATCAGATACAGGGCTTGCAATATCGCTAGCCCGACGTCCTGGAGCTAGCGATTTTTTTCAGTCGGGCTACCAAAATCTATCTCTGCCCTGCCCGTCGGGCTATTGTAGGAAAAATATATGTCAATGCTTTTGCATTCTTTCAGAAATGTAGCTGGGTAATTATGTCATTGGCATCGGTGAGCCACTGTCAATATGTGACATATTGAAGTCGCGTTTGAATTTGCGCTTGTTTTTT
This sequence comes from Rhamphochromis longiceps, assembly GCF_057381845.1. Classification (NCBI taxonomy): domain Eukaryota; kingdom Metazoa; phylum Chordata; class Actinopteri; order Cichliformes; family Cichlidae; genus Rhamphochromis; species Rhamphochromis longiceps. Next base: position 27,603,878 of record NC_140558.1, read on the forward strand.
TGCTTTCACTTTGCAATCGTGCGAACTGTGTATAGAGAGCGACAGTACTGATCTGTGAGTGATGATAATTTGTGCACCAATTCCTCTGACATCGTCTTATTAATCGTTAGCTTACTATGCAAACATGACAAGTGAAATCTCCCGCAGCAAGCTTAAACATGTGAGAGGTTGATCGCGCAGAGAATCGCTGAGCTTATGTGAGTGAGTGTGTAAAAGCATTTCAGTTCTGCTGAGCCAAATAAGACAGGTCAGGGTGAAGAAGTGACAGCCAAAGAAAAGCTTACCACAAAACGGAGAAGTTATGACAAATCAGACTATAAGTGTCATGGTCCTGGGTCATTTTGACCCAGTGTTCTTAGTTTTTCTGTAGTTTTGTATTTTGTTTCTTATGTCCATTGGATTGTTTGGTTTGGTATTTGGATTCCCCCTGTGTCCATGTTTTTATTGTGGTGTTTGCTCTGGTACCGTGTTCCCATCCTATGTGTTCTGTGTTCTCCTCATCCCCTCGTATTCATCCTTCTTCTCTGCCTCTCTCTCTGCCTCTCTCTCTCCGTGCTCATCTCTGTGTACGGTGTTGTGTTTAAGGTCCACATCTTGGTGTCAGTATCGTCAGTTTCGTGTCCTCCCTGCTCGGCCATGAGTAATTGTCTTCAGCTGTGTTCCCCGTGTGTTCCCACTTCCCTCGTTACCTTCTGTGTATTTATGTCAGAGTGTCCCTTTGTTCTGTGTTGCGTCGTCCCTCTAGGTTGTGTGCATTTTCCGTGTCTTCCCAGCGCCTCAGCTTTTAGTTGCTCCCAGTATAGTTTTGTATGACTTCTTATGTTCCTGTTAATAAAGACCGGCCTTTGAGTTCATCCCCGTGTGTCTAGAGCCGTGCATTTGGGTCCTCTCTTGCCTTCACACAGCCGCCGCATGACAGAACGACGCAACCACGAAATGGACCCAGCAGGCTCCGCCCGTGAGGGAGATATTCTCCGTGTACAGAGTCTGGTGCAACGAATAACCCACGCCTCGGACTCACGGACAATTTCCGTCGGACTTAACGCCATAAAGGCAATAATCGAGGGAAACCCTTTACTTCAGCAGCTCACCTGCTATGAAGGCTTTATCGACGAATTGAGCCGAGCTAAGGAGGCATTACAAGCCCGTGAGCTGGCAGACAGTGTCCGTTCCCGGGATTCCACGCCACAGCGACTGCAGACGGAGATCTCCGCCCATCAGCCGCCGCAGCAGCAGCAAACTAAGCTCGCCGCGACGGTACCGCAGCAGCAGACGGGGCTCTCGGTGTCGCAACAGCAGCTGCTAAAACGAGAGGGTTTTTTGGCGCCGCTGCCGCAGAGCCCTTCTCCATCCCCTCTCAGCTCTGACCGTCGCTCTCCCGCTGCTCTCCTAGCAGCGATGTGGTCGGATGATGAAGAGGAGACCGTCACCCCCGCATCATCACCGGTTTCCCCCGTCACCTCCGTTCCCTCATTAAGGAGGAGACGCCGTCGCCGGTCCTCTCCTCAGTCGGATTCCGGGACTACTGGGCAGCCGGCTGGGGTGAGTGACAAAGACACTTTCTCTGTTCACTCTGAGGCTAGTTCTCACTACTCTGAATGCAGGAATGCAAACTCTGTGACTCTTGCCGTAGACGCTAAAGGCTCACGGTCTGTAAACGTTGAATCTGAACCCGAACTTCTTATGAACCATTGTACTGCCCGGAGGGTCAACTCAGAGACAGTTTCTCCTACGTTTGGACTCATATTCGAGAAAGATCATCCTTCGCTAGTGTTTCCTAGGTCTAAAAACTCGAAGTCAGCATTTCCTGAGTTAGAGACACCTGTTTCTGTGCCCTTTACCTGTGTGTCTGCTGAGGATGATTGTTTTGCAGTTAAGCTCACCCCTGGGGCTTTACTACCTGCCCCCTTAGATGGTAAAACAGTAAAATCCAAGACTGTAAATGTTCCTGTGATAGCTCGACCCCAGCTCGTTGCTTCTGAGCCATCACCCCCGGGGATTGTCCATTCTGACGTATGTACTGATTCAAATGTTCTTGAGTCAGGGGGCTCTACACCCACCACTGTTTACCCTAGGTTTACTGCTTCCGGCGATCCGGTGGTAAAAGACTTTGTTTCATCTGCCTCTCCGGTGCACAGACCTATGTTTACATCGGCTATTAACCCCTCCTCTGTCAGTATAAGTACGGTTAGCTCCGAAGAAAGAAGCTCTAAGACTGTTGGTGCATCAGCTGATCACATTTCTCTAGAGTCTGTACACACTGAAGGTGATGCATTAGTGCCTGTAAGCTACAGCTTTAGTACACTTAACGCTACGAAGTCAGAGCGCTGTTCCTCATCCGCTCACTCAGGGCAGGGAATCGATCTCTTGCAGACTGTTCTTTCTAGGCCCGCCTCCCAGGCCCCTTGTGTTCTAGGGATAGCTGCGGCCCAGCACTCACCTGCACCTGTCTCAATTCCCCAGGTGAGGGGGGCTGGCGCCCAGCTGGTCCCTGTTCCGGTTTCCGGGTCAACTGAGGCTCTGCTGGTCCCTGCACCCGTATCGGCTCCTCGGGTGGGGACAGCAGCCGCCCAGTCCCTGCCGAAATCTGTGCCAACCACTGAGGTGGGGCCCGCCAGGACCCAGCCAGTCTCTGCACCTGTACCTACTCCTCAGGTGGGAGCGACTGGTGTCCAGCAGGTGCCTGCACCTTTCAACTGCGTTGTAGGCCCAGGGGAACTGACACTGCCACCTGTCCTACATCCGCTCCCACACCCATCATTGCACTCAGCTGCACAGGATGCCCCTCAGTCAGTCATTCAACCCATAACCCTGCCATTAATACACTCTGTAGCTGAGCCATTAGCCGCCCGACCCGCAGCCACTTCAGCCACTCCTCCACCCGTCACACCTCCACTACAACCATCACTGCAGTCTCTAGCGCAGTCTCCTGCAGCTCTGCTTTCCCCAGTGCAGTCTCCAGTGTCCCCAGTGCAGTCTCCAGTGTCCCCAGTGCAGTCTCCAGTGTCCCCAGTGCAGTCTCCAGTGTCCCCAGTGCAGCCTCCTGCAGCCCTGCTTTCCCCAGTGCAGTCTCCAGTGTCCCCAGTGCAGCCTCCTTTAGCACAGTCACCCACTCAACCACCAGCACCACAACCGTCACTACCTCTAGTTCATTCCCCTGTGAAGTCATTAACTCCACCACCTACTCCACTCTCACCACCACCGTTACTACAGACATCAGTTCAGTCCCCTGTGCAGTCATTTACTTCTCCACCGTTAGCAGCTCAGGTCCCCGTGTGTCCAGCAGCTCAGGTCCCCGTGTGTCCAGCAGCTCAGGTCCCCGTGTGTCCAGCAGCTCAGGTCCCCGTGTGTCCAGCAGCTCAGGTCCCCGTGTGTCCAGCAGCTCAGCTCGCACCTGAACCTTTGGCCCAGTTCCCCGTAGCAGTGCAGTTTTCTAGCCAGCTTAACGTTGAGCCCGGGGTCCCAATTCTCTCTGGCTCTACATCGGCTCCTGCTGGAAGCTCGGATGAGCTCATCCAGCACTCCGCGGCTCCCGTGCCGCCATCTACCTCGTCCGCTGGGGGTTCCAGTGAGCCCAGCCAGCACCTCCTCGTCTCCGCTGGAGGGTCCGAGGGGCCCGTTCAGCCTCCTGTCTCCGCTGGAGGGTCCGAGGAGCCCGTTCAGCCACCTGTCTCCGCTGGAGGGCCCGAGGAGCCCGTTCAGCCACCTGTCTCCGCTGGAGGGCCCGAGGAGCCCGTTCAGCCACCTGTCTCCGCTGGAGGGCCCGAGGAGCCCGTTCAGCCTTCTGCCACGTCAGCTGGAGGGCCCGAGGAGCCCGTTCAGCCTTCTGCCACGTCAGCTGGAGGGCCCGAGGAGCCTGTTCAGCCTTCTGCCTCTGCTACGCCTGGTCCAGCCTCAGCCTCTGCAGTTCCGCCTGGTCCAGCCTCAGCCTCTGCAGCTCCGCCTGGTCCAGCCTCAGCCTCTGCAGCTCCGCCTGGTCCAGCCTCAGCCTCTGCAGCTCCGCCTGGTCCAGCTTCGGCCTCTGCAGCTCCGCCTGGTCCAGCCTCGGCCTCTGCAACCTCGTCTGGTCCGGCCTCCGAGTCTTCGTCCTCGTCTGGTCCAGCCTCCGAGTCTTCGTCCTCGTCTGGTCCAGCCTCGGCCTGTGCTTCGCCTGGCCCGGGCCCCGCATCGCCACCGTCTGGTCCTGCCTCGTCTGGTCCTGCCTCGTCTGGTCCTGCCTCGTCTGGTCCTGCCTCGACTGGTCCTGTGCCCACCAGGCCATGGCCAGCATGCCTGAGACTGGAGGGCCGCCGCTGCCTTCCGCGCGGTCGGCCCCCTGAACTGCTCCGTCGTCTCCTTCGCCGCCGCCGCCACTGCCTTCCGCGCAGTCGGCCCCCTGAACTGCTCCGTCGTCGTCCCCCCTTTGCCATCGCCGCTGCCTTCCGCACGGCCGGCCTCCGGACCGGCTCTGTCACCTGTGCCACCCACCTGGTCGGCCCCCCGACCGTGTGACCCGTGAACTCTTGTGCCTGTGGTCTCTGGGTCGGCCCCCTGAACTTTATTTGACCTTTGGTCTTGTGCTCCTGTGTTTTCTGTTGTTCGTTTTTGTTTTTTGTTCCGAGCCCTCCGTCCTGGGCCCCCGCCGCCCGCCCTGGGTCGTTTTCTGTTTGGTTTTTGTTTTCCTGTGTTTGGGCTGTCTGGAGCCAGCCCTTGAGGGGGGGGTACTGTCATGGTCCTGGGTCATTTTGACCCAGTGTTCTTAGTTTTTCTGTAGTTTTGTATTTTGTTTCTTATGTCCATTGGATTGTTTGGTTTGGTATTTGGATTCCCCCTGTGTCCATGTTTTTATTGTGGTGTTTGCTCTGGTACCGTGTTCCCATCCTATGTGTTCTGTGTTCTCCTCATCCCCTCGTATTCATCCTTCTTCTCTGCCTCTCTCTCTGCCTCTCTCTCTCTCTCTGCCTCTCTCTCTCCGTGCTCATCTCTGTGTACGGTGTTGTGTTTAAGGTCCACATCTTGGTGTCAGTATCGTCAGTTTCGTGTCCTCCCTGCTCGGCCATGAGTAATTGTCTTCAGCTGTGTTCCCCGTGTGTTCCCACTTCCCTCGTTACCTTCTGTGTATTTATGTCAGAGTGTCCCTTTGTTCTGTGTTGCGTCGTCCCTCTAGGTTGTGTGCATTTTCCGTGTCTTCCCAGCGCCTCAGCTTTTAGTTGCTCCCAGTATAGTTTTGTATGACTTCTTATGTTCCTGTTAATAAAGACCGGCCTTTGAGTTCATCCCCGTGTGTCTAGAGCCGTGCATTTGGGTCCTCTCTTGCCTTCACACAGCCGCCGCATGACAATAAGGCAAAAAGAAAGTGCAGCTTTATGGTTTCATGGACAAAAGAATTTCTGTGGCTGCAATATGACGAGCTAAATAACCAGGGCTGCACATAAGTGGTCCGCAGGTGCGCATTCGCTGTCAAAAAAAAAAACCACGCACAAGGGTGAGGGTTAAATTTAAAAACTGTACTTTTGAGTTAAAATATATATTTATAATTTTAATAAATGACAAATTAAAAATGCATGAACATTTTTTTGTATCGAAAAAATATCGAACCGTGACACCAAAGTATCGAACCGAACCGAACCGTGAATTTTGTGTATCGTTGCACCCCTATGCATAACCTATGTGATCTTGAGCTTCACAGCACAAACTGATCTCTGGAATTCACAGTTCTATCAACTGCGGCAAATCATTCTGAAGCAGCAAAGCAGCGCCAGACCATCACACTACCACCACCATGTTTGACTGTTGGTACAATGTCCTTTTTTAAAATTTAAATACTGTATTAGTTACCAGATGTAACCAAAATCAAACGTTCCAAAAGGTTCAGCTTTTGTCTCATCAGGGCAAAAACGTTTTTCCCAAAAGTCTTTGCAATCATCAAAATGCATTCTGGCAAATATGAGGCGAGCCTTTTTGATCAGCAGATGTTTTCAACTCTCCCACGGATGCCATTTTTGCCCAATTTCTTCTTCGCTGTTAAATTATGAATTCCGACTGTGGAAAATGAGCCCTGCAGCTCTTTAAATGCTGTTCTGGGTTCTTCAGTGACCTCCTAGATGAGTCGTGGATGCACTCATGGAGTAGGTTTTGATAACCGTGGAGCGCAGGGGTCCCCAAGCCTTAAAAATTGATTTTTGAATCCTTTCCTGACTGATAGATGTCAGTGATTTAGTTTGTCAGCTGTTGTTGGTTTTTGAGCTCTTTTAGCCTACTTCACTTTGTCAGACAGGTTCCATTTAAGTGATTTGTTGATTCATCAGGTCTGATAGTAACCACGTCTGAGTGTGACTAGAGAAACTGAACTCAGCTTTCCAAAAAATGTTGTTAATAACATTGAATTTGTGCTTTAAAAATGGGGTAATTACTTTTTAAAAACTTTTTTATTAGGTTTTTTTTTCAGCATCACCGAGGTTTGGCTAGCTTTTTTCACTTAATAAATGAAATCATCATTTAAAAAATGAATTTTGGATTTATTCTGTGTAATATTAAAGTCTGATGAGCGTGACAAATTTGCTACAATATAAAAAAGAAAGGAAGGAGGCAACACTTTTTCATGGCTGTTTCATTCCTGCCTTTACACAATCCATGTATAAAAAGTGTCAAAGATTAAATATCCAGTAATTCCTGTCCCTGTCTTCTACAGCCCTGTGTAGCATCCATTCTTCTTTTAACAGCAGGACACAAACATCTGGGAACCGAGGAGACCAGCCGCTGGACCTTTGGTAGTGGAATGTAATCTCATTCTTATGTGATACGGGACTCTAGCTGCTCAGTACTCCTGGGTCTTCTTTGTCATATTTTTTTTTGTCTTATGTTTACATTATTTAATGTTTTGAGCTGGAGAACGGTCTGAAGTTCAGGCAGGCATGCTCAGCACCCAGAGTTTTCAACTATAAAGCATTGCTGTATGCAGCTTTGCATTGTCTTGCTGACACATGCGAGGCCTTCCCTGAAAAATACGTCATACGAAACCTTTGACCATTGATGGTGCCTTTCCAGATGTACAAGCTACAAATTCCATATGCACTAATGCACTCTCCTACAATCAGAGATGGAGGATTTTGACCTAAGCACTGATAACAAGCCATAATGGTCCCTCTCCTCCTTAGTCTGTAGTCTATGTTTCCCAAAAAGAATTTCAAATTTCAATTCGCCTGACCACAGTTTTCCACTTTGACTTTATCCATTTTAAATGTGCTTTTGCCCAGAGAAGTCTGCAGCATTTCTGGATCACGTTCACATATGGCTTCTCCTTTGCATGATCGAGCTTTAACCTGCATTTGTGGATGGCGTGGTGAGCTGTGTTCACAGACAGTGATTTCTGGAAGTGTTCCTGAGCCCATGCGGTGACTTCCATGACAGAATTGTGCCTGTTTTTAATGCAGTGCCACATGAGGAATTTCAGCCTTGTCTTTTGTGCACAAAAATTCCCAGAATCTTTTGATGATATTGTGTCCTGTAGATGATGAAAGATTCAAAGTGATGATTTCATGTTGGAGAACATTATTCTGAGATTGTTCAAAAATTTGCAGACAGCCTCTGCCCATCTTAACTTCGGGAAACTTTGCCTTTTGCAGATGCTCTTTTTAAAAGTTGTTGCTTCCTGAGTTGTTGCTAGTTAGTTACAAAATTTTAAAACAACTGTTTCTTTTTAGTACCACTTACTTTTGCAGTGTTTTGTTGTCCCGGACTTTTGGACCCCTGGAACCCTGGATTTCCACCACTTGTATCACACCTGGTGTCTCTGTAAATAAAAATCTTTATTGAACTGTGAATCCCGGTCTGCGCCTGAGTCCACTCCATTGCCCGTGACATTTTATCAGTTTAAATATTTTATTTGTCTTCTATGTTTGTGACCACAACATACATGGCATTCTGATTTTATTTCCATTTTACACAGCATCCCCACTTTTCTGGGATTGGGTTTGTATTTTCAGAACTGCAGTTTGCAAATAGCATGTTTTATGAGTGTGGGTGTAGCTTTCACTCAAATATACCTGAAAATATGATGAAAGAAATCCCGAAACATTTAATAAGGTTGGGCAAAAACAGCTCTTGGGGATTTAACTTGTATTCATGGGTCAAATTTGTTTAATGATGTATTTTCCTTTTTCATGTGGATAATTGGCTGCATGAAAGAGGCAGATAACAGGCAGATACCAATTCCGCTACTGACAGTAGCCTCAGTAGACCATAAAGCAGTCACAAGCAATGTTATATTTTGTGTTAAAGGAGGAGGAAAAAACGGTTGGATGGCCATTCCCTGCTGACAGATATCATTATTTATAATTGCATGAACATATTTTATGAAATAGAAGAAGTCGTCATTGGTATGATATATTTTTTAAAAAGTGAGAAAAGTCAGAGACAGGTGATAGTTTGGACTAGAGCATCACAATGTCTTAACCAATATATATGTTTTATAATTGTGTTTCAAAATAGATACTCTCTCAAACTGTTAGGTCTAGTGATACTAGAGTAACTGTACCTGTAAGGAAATATATTTAAAATCAACCTGGGAGTATCACAGGGTTTCCCCCAAAACCATCTTGCAAATTAATCTCCTCTTTTGTGAGTCAGACCGTGCAGATGGCATGCAGAGATGGATCGAGGTAGGGAGAGAAATGGGTCATACGTGACACAAAAAACTGATTTTGTTTCATAATTGATAAAATTCATCTGATATTCTGCTGTCTCTAAGGGATAGCAATTTAAGTTTAGCAGGGTTCCCTGTACTCAACTATGGACAGAGGTGGGAAGTACATATACTTTGTTAATGTACTTGAGTAGAATTTTCATGTATTTGTACTTGAGTAGTTCTGACAGCTTTTTACTTTTACTTCCTACATTTTTAAACAAATATCTGAACTTTCTACTCCTTACATTTTCAAATCTTTTGGTTTAAGGGATTTGAGGGACTTATTTCACGTCACTGTGTTCCTTCAAACATCAAACCGATTTGAGCATAAACACAAACACATGGGTGAAGCTCTCAATAGAATTTTTTGTCAGTTGTAATACTTTTCTCCATGCTGAGCTCTTACAGCTGATTTTAGGGTTCGCCCAGCTGCTGAATCCCACACAGCAAATTCAAAAGTGTCAAATGTTTTGGTGTTAGGAGACTTCTTGCAAAAGTAGAGTTAATTTTACTCTAAGCAGAGTCACATTCTTTTAATGTAACTCTGAGGTGTAAAATGATAGTAGTTAAAATCTAGTGTTAAAAATTAGTGTTTCTCTGTCTAATCTGGAGGTGTTACAATGGAAACATTAACTCTTGACCTCTTAACTCTGAACTCCTAGAAGGGCTATGACACCAACAGAGTAAATTCACAGACTCCGCCCCCAGCACGGCTCCAATCGAAGCTGAAGTGAAGCCGTTTCAGAACATTTTGCTCTACATATTTGAGTTGTTTGCCATGCTTGATAAGTCATTTTTTCAAAGATTGTTTCAATTATTATTATGAGCTTTTACTTCTGTGGCTCTTTGGAGTTGAGACAAAGCTGTGTGAAAGGCATTAGCCACGTTGCTCGGTGATAGCATAATATTCTGTTTTAGCTAGCTGAAAGGTATCGTGTGCGGGCAAATAGTACAGCCTTGAAAAAAAGCATGCATATGAATTTTCAGTCAAGTTTTTGGTCAAATACACCTAAAACAATGTCTAGAATGTGAAATGTTGGTATAATGGTGCTACTTCAAGCCTGAAAACGATCTCCCACAAAAAGAACGAGCAAACAGCAGTAGCAGATGTCCTGACTGGGTTGTACGTTTAGATCCCTCCAGAGTTTTGTACACACTGTTTAGGTAAAAATGAAAAAGATTGAGTTTTTAAATTTAGTTCACCATTAACTGTTGTCTGTGTTCTTCAGTTGTTTGAGAGAGCACCATTTTAACAAACATGTTCAGGTAGAATATTGCCTTTAAATATGGGCATTGGATTCGTATTTGGAATCTTTTGGGAAAATAGCTCAAAAATTATAATTTTTTTTTTTATTTTTATTTTTTTACTGTGCTGCAATTGATTGCGAGAATATTTGTGCAATTAATTAGTGCGCAACTAATTTTTATTGAATCTCCACACAGGATATGCTTGTGAAGGTGGAATATGGGGGAGAGCAGAAGTGATGAATGGAGGACATGCATATTGTATTGAAGAAAAGAACAATGAGCATGCTGCTGCATTTATCTATGCCAGACCGTTTGATAAACAATATTCTAATGAAAGTGAGAACATGTACATTGCTCCATGTTGTTACATGTTTCAGAAAATGTTTTGAAATTGTAGTGCACAGTTCAAAATAAATGTTTTTTAAAAACCATTGCCTCTTTGTAATACGTGTTTATTTCCAAAGTAATTTCTAGAAGTTCAGAAGAGTAAAATTCAAACTTTTTAGAATTAATTTGAAGATAACTCTTATGTAGTGTGGGATTATAATATTATTTTATGCCATGTTAGACCCTTAATTAAAGATTGTGAATTATGTAGTTTTAGTTTGCATTATTCTCCTGAATTAGAAGAAGGTGATAACTATTGCATTTGTTAAACTGATTTGCATTACATTAGACTGCTGATTTATTGTGAATGAATGATATTGTTTTATGATGCATTATACTGCTGAGTTATAAGAAATACTGTTCGCAGAAAGTCATCGCCTTATTTGTCTGATTAGAAGAGAACAGAACATACTGGAGAGGTTTTCTGCCCCATCTCAGCAGGAGCAGATAAACAGGGAGCCAAGGTCGTAGCTTAGGCGCTGTGTGAGAGAAAGAATGTGAATGTTTAGGCTTTTATGATTAGGTGGGGGCCACTAGAGGCTATAAGAGTTTGATCAATGCTCCACCATTTTGAGATCTGATGCTGTCTGCGTACGGTGTCCATCTCCCACGCGTGTAATCATTAAAATCATCGTTTGACTCAACCCGGCTGGACCAGTGTTGTTATTTTGGTTTTTCCTCTTGTATCCATCCCCAATATTTGAATCCGTAACAGTAGTTAAACTAGAATACTCTGTGTGAGATAGTATATAAACTCTTAACACCTAGTTAGCATTAGTAAGTGTTAAATTATCAACTCCAGACAGATTTGGTACTTAACACTAAATCAGAGTTAACGTACCAACTCTCCAATAAGAGTTAAATTAACTCTCTCTGGTGTGGACCCATATAGACACTTTAAAAGAGTTGAACTCAAATCTGACAGTGTTAATTTGGACATGCTGGATTTGCTGTGCACGTAAACCTGTTCCATACTCAATTTCAATAACTCAATAACTAAAAATAGAGCGTTTTTTTTAGTTTCCTTGTTTTTCTCTGCTCATGTTCTGCCTACCTGTTTCAAGCTAAATGTTTTTGATATAAATAAAGTTTAAAGTATTCCTACATTATTACATTATTGTAGCACAAGTTTCAGTTAACTTTGCATAGAAATAAGTGATAAAATCTTTCGTCAAGGAGCTACTTTTACTTTCTTACCTACTTACTAGGAATCGGTACTTCAGCTTTTACTAAAGTATTTTTTAACACTAGTATCTGTACTTCTACTTAAGTACAGAATGTCTATACTTTGCCACCTCTGACTACAGAACTAAAAAGGGTTCTCCGAAAACTCACAAAGTCGCAATAACTCAGTCAATCAATCGGTTCTTTTGAAAATCACGAATATCCACAGAATCTTTAGCCCACAAAAGTAATGGAAACACCAACATGTTGCAAAATGATCAGAAGAATTATACAAGTTAAAACTTTGTAGCAGAAAAATAACACACATCATGGAAAAAGCTATTCCGAATGGAAAAACAAAGGTGATGTTTTTATGTCACGCAAGGGAACGTGATCAAAATCTGGGGCTTCAAGCACACGACTGCTGCAAAATGTATGAAGGGATCTAACTGGGATAAAAGAGGTCTTGAGTGCCTGTGTCTTTTTCTTCTGAAACGCTCCTGCTACATCTAAAATATGAAACCGAATGTCAGTTATTCATCGTTAGAGTGCAATGCTAATTATGCTAATTACACAGTGACATAAATTAGTGGATTGCAAACAAGGCATTTCAGGCTGCTCAACAACAGTACTTTCTGCAAGAGGAAAAATAATATTGGTCTCTAAGTTACAGTGTGATCACTATTTTTATTTTTTGTAAATTAGTCTCCTTTTGCAGTATTGTACCGTTGATTGAGATACACGGAGGAGTGTACTTGCAGCAAAGTTCTACTGTCATCTTCACCTCGCATACAAAAGTTTATTATACTTCAAAATCACATCTATCATTACTAGCATTTGGTGTTTGCAACTCGGAAGCCACAGAGTGCATTTTTGGATAACTGGGAACCATCAAAACTGCTATAGGTGAATCCTAAAATGAAAAATGTTTCCTGGAAGTGCAAGTATTATGTCCCTCTAAGGCTTTATCCCACTCATATACAACTGATATAAAGACAGAGTTCATACTTCATCTTTTCTGCTGCTGCAGGTGGTAGTGGTGATGGGGGGACTTAAGAACCAGCAGTATTTCATATTTCTGATTCTGGTAATGCACTGCCTTGCTATTAACAAATTACCCCAACGCCACACAGGCAGTTAAGTGAGTGAATTAGCTGGTGTTTGAAAATGGTGGCATTAGCACTCCTTCTGCTCAGAAAGTGCATGCATGTGTAAATGTGTGTGTGCGCTAGGGCCTCTGTGCTTCTTTTTGCTAACTTTCCACCTTCTCTCATGTGCCACGAAGACACATTTCAGCTTACATTTGCGGAATTGAATTCATAATTGCTTGTTGGCCATATAAATTTCTGCATAATGAAATGCTTTCATAATAATCAATAAAGTAAATAGAGCGAGTCCATTTAAAATGTTGTAGCGTGAGGAAAAGGATCGAGCTGCTTTCGGTGCTTCAGTGTGTTACCTTATCGCTGCTTATAGCACGTAGAAGAGAAGCCGAGTGGATTCCAGTTTGGAAAGAAAATCCCCACTTGGATACTGCTATCTTTCTTTCCTGGGTGATGACATCCAGGAGGCGAGGAAGGATGGATGTCTGTCTGTGGTGTTGGAACCAGTCCTAGCACTTAGGTGCCCCCCCACCCCCAGTTGTCCATTCTTTCTAGCCAGCTCATAGTGGATTGTGCTTACTCTCATTTAGTCAGGCCTATTTGTCTTTCCTCTAAAGCCCAACCTGCTCCAAAGATGTAATTCCATAAAAGCATTCAATCAATACACCAGAAACTGTACTCATCTATCATTTGTGGAGAAAAAAAACAAATAGGGAAAATTGTGTGTGTCAGTGTATTTGCAAGTGCATGTATGTTGATGTCTGTGTCCAACCCAAATATTTCAAATCAGCCAAAACAGGATTGGTCAAATGCGCTGGCTCAGTCGTGAGTGCTGTAACACACAGGTGCACAAGGGAAGTGTGTCCACTGGATGGCACTGTTATGAGTTTGGAGGGGTTTGTTTTTTTTTGCTTTTTACAAAGCTGAGGCAACAATCAATTGATGTGTGGTATTCTGTGTCAAAAATGAGGAAATATTAATTTCTTTGCTCCTGGAAACCTTAACATTTCCAGGAAAGACATAAATACAATAGCCACACCAACACACACACACACAATCACCCACATGGGCTTCATTAATCTCCTCTGTAACAGGACTCTATCCTCTGGCTTCAATATTACAGTAAATGGTGATGCTTATCTGCAAGCAGTCCTGCCCTTGAAATAGGTGCTGTTCCATTCCCGGCTAATTCCACAGCCATTAAATGGCTGGCACATTTTTCACAGGTATATAAATTGCTTTAAGCTGCGGCTTACTCTCAGCACATTGAAATACAAACACGGATGTTCTCCCCTTTTTATCTCACTCTGCCCTCTGTCTCCTTAATACTTCCAAACCCCGCCGCCGCCACCACCTTCCCATCCTTCTTCTTCTTCTCACCCCTCCCATCTCCTTACAAGTGAAATGAGCATGGATTGACTTCTAGCTTGCAGCAAGGTTGAGGTAATAGCTTATTAGCAGCCAATAAACATCAGTCATTTCCATTTAAGCTAACACTCCAGTCTTGTTTATAATCACCAAGACATGAATTGGGCCGGAAATCAATACCACATTTTAGCAGGGTCTCCCCACATAGTGTTTAATCTTACCTGATCAAAGATGGGGTGGGTTTTTTCATCACGTGAGCGTATGCAGACGCATTAATAAAAATAACAACTAACCCTCGCAGGCAACATCTGTAAGGCATAAGGCAAATACACTGTACTTATTTGAATTTGTTGCGCCTCATTCATCTGCAGGTGCACTGTATTAATCTACTGTAATTTTTGGACGCTATCGTGCTCCGCAGCCAATAAATATGAATCTACAAAACAAGCTGAAGGTGGCCTCTGTTTCAAAAGACGGGCTGTGGATCAGACATTCAAATCACTAGCCTGCCCATCCAGACCTGACAGCAGGACACCTGCAGCCTCACTGATGAGGGGATGAAACACTCCACCCCTTTGTACTCTCACATTCTCTCATCCATCCATCTTATAATTCTCTCTCCCCGTTGTGCCCACAGCAACCGAGCAGCTGGCGAGTCATTTGTGACCTGCCAGTCTGCGGGTGTAACAAGGTTTCGGCACAATTAAGAATACATTTCCAAGGTAGCAATGCAACAAATCACAGACTTGAGTCCCTCGATACACACACACACACATCCAAACTTTGCCTCAGTGGCCTCACAAATCAAACAGTATACAAATGGCAACATTAAATAACTAATCATTGTTGGAGAAGAAAAGGCAATTATTGGTAGATTCCATTTGTGTAGGACTGAAAGGGATGCTAACAGTCCCATTCTTTAGGGGAAATATTTGCAGTGGCAGCACAGCTTGGCTGGTGTAATCACCACCTATTATGTGTGCTGATTTGAAAGTAAGAAGCAAAGTGTTTGAATGCATCACAGCCAGTTATTACTGTGTCCATTCGCAGACAGTAAAACAATCCATTGTATGCAATAAATCAGAAACGTGCAGCGAGCAGGGCGAACATGTTGATTTTTACAGCCCCAGCAGAGGCAGGTGAGAAGAATGTGCTCCGGTTTAACAGGGAAATGGTACACTGTCATATCAGAATTACAGCCTGGTGTTTTCCTGTCCCGGCTGTTCTTAAAGCCCAGGTGCAGTAAAAGGCAAACAAGCCAAGGTGGAGGATAATTTACGATTATCAGGATGTCATTTCTTTTTTCTTCTTCAGGGAAGTTTGACCACCTTCCATTTTTTATTATCCCTGTTTATTTGAAATTGCGCTTGAATTCGGCCAGATTACTTGCAGCTTCGCAGCATTCATTTGAACTGGTCCATTTTTCATTTACCCAGCCCTGTCCGCTAAACTCGCTAAACTCTTGTCTTTTTCTCCCCTTGCACATCAAGACGAATAAACAGCAACCTTCACGGATCCGGCTTTAAAGAGCCAAGCAGTTAAAATAATGATAAACGATTATATTATTTTTAATTTAAAAAAAAGGGCCCATCCCTTATTATCACATTTACCATGCTATTTTTTTTTATTTATTTTAAATGTAATGCTTCCAGATGAGTTATTCAGGCTAAATAGTGTCACAGTGTCTGCTGTGATCTGAAGTATGACTTCATTAATTAGTGGTCAACGTCAGACACAAGTTGTAAACTTAAGAGTCAGTCATGTGTCATATATCTTATGTCACTGGCATACTTATTATTAATGTGTCTGTCTGGAGCTAATCACTTAGCATAGAAGTGTATAGGCATCTGAATATCAAATTCAGCCGCTGTCAGCACAGAGGAGTGATCAATACAAGCACTAATGATGACGCACAGAAAAGCTTGTCAGATTACTAAAAAAAATCCATAAAAATCCATACGCATTCCATCATATGCGTAGTCCAAATAGCAGATGTGCTACGACGTGTTTTAACTGAGGCTCGTGTGCTGTCACGTTGTAATTAGCTGAGGAAACTCTGATGGATTGGATATATATCTTTCTTTTTTTTAGCTAACGGTTGCCCGTCCTGCAATTTTTTTATTTATTTAGTTGGGGGGGGGTTTTTGTTGGTTTTTTTTAGGGGGTGGGGATGAAACACGTTCCTGATAAGAAAACGCACGCTAAACTTTGAAGATTTCACAGCTTGAAGTGAAAGATCCCTCTGATTACTGATTACACATTGTGCATCATGCAATTTACAACTTTAAGTTTCCCCTGGTTCTGTTTATTTATTTATCTTTTAATATGTACTGCTGCAGGGCAGGGATGTAAATTTTGAGAATACACATTCCCACCAGCTACAGCATAAAAATTCACCTCCCTGATACAGTGTAGGTCCCCAACTTCATTCACCCATTGTGACATAGACACAGGACCTTTGAGATTACCCTGTGGTGTCTAGATGCTGACACTAGCAGTGGATTCCTTGATTTCTGTGGATTGTGGGATGGGGCCTCTATGATTCAGACTTGTTTAGGTGCATCCCTGACATGCTTGACTGGATCTGGAACTGTAGAGTTTGGACGATGGGTCAGTTTCTTGTGTTCTTTATTGTGTTCTTGAAGCAGTTTTTGTTAATGTCCTGTTCAGGGAGGCTCGAGGAGAGCTTAGCTTAGTTTAGCTAGGTAACAGTAACATCCCTGTGAATGCCAGGGCCCGAGGTTATCATGCAGAATCACTTGTGAGCAGTTTTAATGTTGTGGCTTAAAGCTCAGAAAGACTGATGGGGCGAAGGCGTTGGAGTGCATCTCCCCTGCTCTTCAATCCCTTCTTTTCCAGACTATTCTAAGCAACACAGTTATCTCTGCCTGATGTGGTTCTCACTGTAAGGAACACACAATAAACCACCATGCACCATTTGTGTGGGCGAGTCCTGTGTGCATTCACAACATGTGTGTCTTTTTCACAGTGTGGGCATGATGCAGAGACAGAGGAGAGAGGGGGGCCGAGTTCGACATCTGCAAATTGAATTCTGCCCAAACGTGACAGTGATGAAGTGTTGTTCATAGCAGCAGTGATTGTCTCTATCTTCACTCCTGTCCATGGGTATTACACCAGGCCTGCCCGATCCACAGGCCTCAGCCCCAGGCCCGGCTAGCTCATCTATTAATGACAGCATTGGAAAATCAAATTCATACAAGATACATGTTTTATCAGACGGAGCTGGCTGGAGAGAGGGTTGGTGTTTTTAGTGTGCCTCTGTCTGTCTTTCTCTGTGATTTTCTCCCCTCCCGTTTCTTCTTGTAAGATCAGGTCTCCTTAGCCCTCAGGCCAGCTTTTAATAATAGGATAAGGTGCGGAAAATTGATCTGGCTTCACAGGCACAAGCTTTTAGGATTATGTCAATAATAAAACAAAGTTTGGCCTTTCCCCATCCTGCATTTCTCTTCAGGCAAGCTGAGGAACTCTGTGTTGCACTATGACTCTCTTTGTGCCTCATACCTTTCAAAAGGAGTGAACAGGCGGGGGAGGACAGAGGAGAAGAAGGAGGGGAGGGTGTGGTTACCTAGGGAGATTAAAGAATTTAGAAAAGTAGCCGAAACTCGGGCATCTCAGCGGAGACACCTGTCTCCTGCAGGGTCTAAAAGAGTGGCAGGTAAGCAAAGTAACCTTAGGGGGAAGAAGTCAAGAGTAAAGAGGGATGCGGGAGCACAGTCCTGTAGAGTTAAGCGGAACACAAGCTCAGAATAGAGGTCGTGCTGTACCGATTGATCAGATGTAGGGAAGTAAAGAACGGAAGCATAGGACGCTTGGTTAGACGCTTGGCTTACATATGTTCAGCCGTAGAGCTGGATGCCCTCCAGGTGTGCTGGAAATAGTGCAGCAGAGGAAGAATTTCAATGCCTGCTCTTCAAACAAACACTTGAAAAGGTAAGTGGAAAAATATGGCTCCCCATATCCAGTTCCTCGAAAATCAAAGCTCTCTCATGTTTGGGTAGCAACAAATAGTATAGTTCTCAATACAAGCATATGGGAGACTCTTCATCCTCTGTTCTCAGCTGCCATTCTTGATTTTATTTATTTTTTGGAGTGTTTGGGTTGGGTTTTTTTCTGGACATAGAAACACTCGGACCTCAGCTCCCTCCTGTGATATGCATTGTACTCCTCTGGTTCTTTTTTACTCCTCCACAGCTCACTAAATGGCAGGCAAACACAGACAAGACTCAGCTGCCTGACTGACTCCTTCAGCTCACAATAACAACGACGTGCGGTGGGAGACAGGCAGCGTCGATGGATACAAAACAAGAATGATTTCTTTCCTCCTCTTGTTCCCTCTCTCCATACGTTGCTTCCTTTTTCTCTCTTAGCAGAGAGCAATGCTGCTGTCAGAGTCGGAGTGATGTAAGGGTGAACTCGCACTGACCTCTCTTCTGGTAATAAGGATAGAGTGACAGAGCCTTCATCATGACACAAGCCGACAGTGAAGGAAAGGGAGATAGACTGAAAATGGGTGGCGGGAGCAGTCCCTACATCATAGTTTATGAAGGTTAAGCAACAATGTCTCTAAATTTCATCATTCGCAGTAAGAACATAAGAGGCCAAAACAAAGAGAAATAAACCTCTCAGCAGCTGGAAACTATTGGCAAAGAAGGAACACCAGAGTAACTGGACATCCAGGGTAAACGAGTGCAGTTGCATTGGTCAAGTCCAGCAATTTTATCTTGTTGTTACGCCTGACATAGAGCACATGGGGGGGGGCTTTTAATTCTCAAGGGCTTTCATTTCTGTGAGGCCTCGACTTTTTTCTCTCTGCCTTTCACCTTAATTTGGCTGTAGCAGCATTCTGCTATTTGTGGAAAGAACAAACATAGCGAGTACAGACAGGTGAGCAGGGGAGCTAAGCATTAGGGTTGGCTAACAACATTTTCACATGTTTTTAAATCTGCTCCAGAGAGCTCCCCCTCTAAAGACTAAGAGCCATTAGAGACAAATGAATGGGCACATCAGAAATAGCACTTTGTCTTTCGGATTCATTTTAATGATTACATGCAAACATAACACTAATCATAACCTCGCATGATACAGGTATATCAAAGAAAGTACATATTGCTGTATTTTTATTTTTAAAAAGCAGTTATTTATTTTGGAGAATTTGAAGCTGATGTTGTCTTATAGAAGCCAAGCTTGGTTCTTTATAACATTTGGCTTGCCACAATAGCGTCAAATGGTTGTTGTTTTAAACAGATTTTCAGTCATTATGATATTTTTCTATTTTTAAGGTTTTTTTATTCCTCTACTTATCGAGATTTTGGCAAAGAAACAATTAAAAAATGTATCCATAACCATTTACTGAACTGTATCCAATTACTTTATGCTTTTTTTTGTCTCATCATTTTTTAGAATACCATTAACTTGTATTTGACATCCCCTCAACTGATTATTTTTATTTACTAGGTCACATTTATAGGAAATTGAGCTCATGCCAATACAGAGCCTCCACCATGTTTCACTAGTGGCTGTAGACACTCACTGTTGTAATTCTCTTCTGACTTCCTCTGTACATATTGATGACAGTTTGACCCATCCATCCATCCATCCATTATCTTCCACTACATGCTACTACTGCACATTAACCTAATGTATATATTATATATAATGTTCTTCCCTCCTCCCCTTTTTAGAAGTCGAGGAGCGTGTCAGGTTCCATTTCACTGTGCGTTACACTTGTATAACTGTGCATGTGACGAATAAAGAACCTTGAACCTTGAACCTTGAACTACTTATGCTTGTAAGGGTCACACCAAAAATTTCAAATTTGGATTCATCGCTCCATATAACCTGTTGTCAGTTTTGTGTAATTTGGCATACCTCAGCCTTTTCTCTTTTTTAAGAATGCCTTCATGACAGCCACCCATCCACTGAGACTGTTTCTGATGAGGCTTCAATCAATAGCAGATGAATTAAGTGAAGGGCCAGATGCACCTTTCAGGTCTAGGTCATCTCTTATAGACCATCTTTTAGGTCTGCAACTTCTTCTTTTGTCTTCCACTTATCCAGTTTACTTGAAGTTAGGAACACATTGTGCACCGTTCCTATATCTGGCAAGTTTTGAGCCTATTTACACTTATCCTCCTAAGACCCCAAATCTTTCATGGCATGCATTTTTAATTTCTCATTGCCATTTGTGCTGATTAGGACCTGATGAATGGAAAAACAAAGAATTGTCTTTCTACCTGATTCTGCTCTACAAGGGCCTGATATTCACATATGAGGACATTCGTTTTAAATTTCGATAGAATAGTGGCAGTATAATGTCCTCGTAAGTTGATATCAGGCCCTTGGAGAACAAAATTTAGTACTGTGGTCTAGAAAAGCCAAAATGTGATGTCCACATATGTGCACGCCAGGTCCTGGGAGGCTATTTATAGGTCAGTATTCTTTTAAAAGAAAAAAAACCCCACAATCCTCTGAAAATGGTCCAGTACTTGACTGGATCAGAAACTGAATAAAAAGCAGCCAATGTCTAATGAAAAACATACAAAAAGACCTTCAGAAGGCCAGGAGAACTATTGCTCAAGAATACTTTTTAAAAAAAAATGAAGACTCCTTGGAAGCAAAATATAAGGCATTGCAGGGTGGCACAAGACTTTTGCACAGTACAAGTGAAGCCACTGGAGAATTGCTTCAAACCTACAGTGGCCAGCAGAGGGTGATTCCCCTGGTTGTAAAATAATGTGGATTGCATAGAAGTCTAATTAGAGAAAATTACCCTGCTTTACACATGATTTATGACCTCAGTGAGCACTTTTCTGATGAGTTTGTGGTCTCGATCTTTAGTTTCAAGTCTTATTTAATAAATCATGATTTTCATTTTTTAAATGAGGTCCAATTTGAAGCAAAAATAGACAATGAAACAGATTACGCTGTAGGGCGTGAGTACCCTGTAATTGACTTTATAATGTCCACAGTTTCTTAGTTAGCTCGACCCCTCACTTGTTAACAGTGGTTTAGAAAAAAGAGCCTGGATGGAACCTCACAGTTCAATGTCTGATGTCACGTGACTACTTCCATCTTTTATCTACAGTCTCTTTCAAATAGCTACTTGGAAAGCAACTCAACAGGCACATTCACAGTAGCTTAACATCAATCAGGTAGAAGTATTAGGATGAACTGACTGATGACAACAACTTTGATGTTAGAAAGAGAAAAGCATCTGAAAACAAAGAGGAAAAGCGACATCAGTCTCATCTAATTTCCTGAGAGAACACCATTAAGAACATTTCTCCTAAATTTTCAGTCAGCTCTTTAAGACTAAATGATCATGAAAGTGTCACCAATAACTAATGAATGTCTCTGGTCTTTATTAGTGGAAAAAGTGCTTGTTGTTGTCATTACTGCTGTTGTTGTGACTTTGAGCTGACGTGTCCCTATGTCCAACTCTTTCTCCGCTGAAAGGAGCTGGAATGGCTCCTCCACATACACACACAGCGCCATAATCACAAACACATGAAAGCTTTTATCGCACACTCCCACAGGTCAGCGGTAAAGAGAGTGAATGTGGGGGACTGACCTTCAGAGACACATTAAATACCTGTGGCTTGCCTATGCACACGCTTGTGTCCCTATTTGTGCGACTGCACTCTGGGAATGAAGGAAAAGAAGGGCAAAGGAGAGACAGAGAGAGAGGACAAAGTTTTCACCAGTGGAGCAGCTATCAGCACCAATACGCATCAAACCTAAAGCAGCCGAACCCTGATGTCATGGATGACCTTTAGAAGATCAGACCTGCCACTTTAGTTACAGATAAGTCCGTGAAGAAGCACACACACACACCTATGCTGCTTTCCATTCTGTCTTTTCCCCTCTCTTTAATTTTCTAGTATGTTCCAGCTGCTAGTGTTGTATATTTGTATTTGTTTCAAACCAAAGATCCTCTAGCTGGCTCTCCGATTGTGAAGTGACAGCTTTATGAATTTATTGAACAGCTCTCTCGTCGTTTCTTTACACCTGTAGCAAGTGCTCGCACGGGTACTTGAAGAGAATTGGATTTGCGCACTTGTCATTAAGGGCAGTCAGGACTAAGAACACTTTTAAGGGCGGGTACGTTTTTATAAAGCTGCAGGTTTTGCCTTAAACGCAGGCTACACGATCGAGGTTTTATGCAGCACACAATTTTGCTCAAGCAGCTCTTAAAACTCTGCAACTACAGAGGAGCACCACTTTGAGGTGTCTTCCAGGGAGCTTTCTGTGATGCTCCTAAGAGATACAAGTTGGGCCTGTTGTGTTGACGAGAGAGTATGGTATAGCTGCAACAAGTCTTGCAACACTGCCTAGTCTACGGGGGATAAGAGAGCCAAGATGAAAAGAGGTGGAAATCAGAAGGAGGAAAGAGTTTGCAACTTTGCTTCCAACTGAAAATAGCTTGTGTGAGTGAGTGACACAGTGGCCTTTGAGTTGAGGATACATCTCTTCCACCCGTCCCACCCTCTGAGAGTGAGAGAAGACAGAAAAGGAGGTAGGGGAGGATCAGAGGAGGATGTAGCTGTGCACCGCAGCCGCTTGTTGACAGGTCATTGCCTTGGCAGGCTCAGAGATGCATTGTTTCATCCCCATTTAAGCTTAATCACAAAGATCCAGACAGCTGATTCCATTCTTCTCATCTCCAAAAATCTTGGGAGGGAAACAAAGCCCGATTTTCACTATATCTTTTCTCTTTTTAATCGGAGGCCGACCTAGCACAGACTGAAAATCCTATTAGAATTTCTACAGCCTGCAAACTTTCAAAGCGGCATGAAAGCAAGAGACCTTGTTAATGGTGTGAGATTGCAGGCCTATTTAATCATAATGATGAGAGATTATGAAACAACAGTTTTCTTGGGATGCACATAGCACACGATGGCAATTACAAGCTGTTTTTTTAGAAATTCACAGAGGCATGTTAGATCGTTACCGCGATGCTCTCCATTATGAAGCAGTGTTTTCCTTGAGGTCTTTTCTAATGTATTGCAACATAATCCTATGTGGCCGATGCTGGATCTCAAGGGCAAATTTATTTGGGAACTTCCACCACAGGATTTTATCTTCTAAGAACCATCTCTCTTCTGTCCCCCTCCTCTGTCATTAGCATAAGCTATGCACAGCAGTGTTTGCCGCATATGACATCAGCTGCGATAGCAGTGAAGCTGATAGCTCTGTATTAGGTTCCTCTGGGTAATTTCTGTGACTTTCTGCGGTTGATTTTGATGAAGTGGTTGCTGTCTGGTCCAGGGGATGACAGCTGCAGAATATAGAATAGCTAACAGGTGACCTGCCTCACAGAGTTGATGTGAACTTTTATTTAATAAAGTGCAAACCAGTAGAAGGTGCTAATTGGCACATGGAGTATGTAAGACTGACCTGCTGTCATGTTTTCAAAATGTGATTTAAATTGGCTTTTCCCCCTATTTTCTTAAAGCTGGACATTATTTTTACACTGCATAAAAAATACTACATTATTTATCTGTTATAGTTTTAACTTGTTGTAATAACATATCTGGGTTTCATTTTTACACTACACAGTGGTATTTGTGAGCTGTGTCTGTGTCCACCTCCACTGCTTTTTCACTCTTGTCTTATCTCCCCTTACTCCAGAAGATGGTATCTTGCTGTGAAATAATGTAACTTCATCTAGATTCAGTGAAATAATCCAGCTTTTCCATGGATAAAAATGTTGAGAACTTGGGAAATGAGATGAAACAAATTCTTAGCTGCGAAACCAAAACACGGAGCCTCCAAAAAAATTCAAACACTTCGATTAGCTGAAAAGAACAGGGCCTTCACCCATAATAACCTAAGCTTCGGGGTTTTGTTAACAAAACTGTGTGTCCTCACATAACTTCTGCTTTTTAATTTGGTGCCACAACTTTAGTTCTAAATCATAAGGTGAAGCATTTTTTTTTTTTTTCCTTTCTTTTTAACTGCCTGTAGCCGGTCTACTTAATAGTGTTTTAATGGAAGTTGTTTTTTTTCCTACCTTATATTAATACTCATTTAGACATGCCTTGTATTAATAGGAAATTAACTATTTTATACACGATGAAAATGGTTTGTGCTTTTTTGTGGGATGGGGAGTTGTGTGTCCATGAAGTCTTTGAAAATACTTCCAAATTGTTTTTGGCACGTTCCAAACCGACTGAATTTACTTATGAGGCCATTTTTGTGGGAAATTAAGATCAGCCCCAAAAAATAATAAAATTAAAAATTAAACACATAAATAAATTAAGCAAATAAAAGTGAAAAAATGAATCAAACAGAAGCGTTACAGTGATGTAAAAATGTTTTGAGCCACCTCTCAATAATTTATAGTTTACTGGGAAAAGCGAAAATCAGTACAGTGATTTCTTCTAATCCTAAAAAAACAAAGCTCAGACTCTTAATTTTGCTGAGGTTACAGGAGAGGGACTGAAGGTGAGCGGGCAAAGGGTTACAAGTGTGTGGTGGAGAGTGGACAGGCAGGTCCGATCCAGGTGATTTATTGCCTTCAAAGGTAAGTAGCTTTCTAGAAGAAGCTTCGGTCCAGCTGTGGCTGGTACTTCCAGAGGAAAGAAAGATTGATCTATATTGATAGTGAACAGAAACTTCAGGAAACCATGACCTGTGTGTGACCAAGTGGTCGGCGGGGTTATGAACAAATTAAATAAACTTGACAACGCCACCTAGGGGAATTACACCCCCAGGAAATATATTTAAGAAAAATAAATAAAAGGAATAAAAGAAGACCGCACAGATTCAAGGATGCACACTGAGGCAGGATGGCTTCCAATATTAAAACAGTTTTATTTATAGAAATAAATAAAATATTATAAATAATATTTTATAAATAAAATATTAAAAGTCAAGATGTAGCGTCATTATTGACAGTGTCCTACAGTAAAAATAAACAATCGTGGAACTTGGACTTACCAGCAGCCGTGGAACCAAAAGAAAATCACACCAAAAGAATCACTGCAGACCACCCAGTGCTGTACAAAAGAAAGTGTGAAAACGACCCACCACCTGAGGTCCCAGGGCCACTGGCTCGTCCTCCTTCACTGAAATAAAACACAGAAAAGTATGTTAAAAGAATAAAAGGACACTGAGCGTCAGGCTCGCTACAAATCATAAAAAGACTAAAACACACTTTAATAAAAGAAATCTCACACACACACACACACACTCACACACACACACACACACACACACGGGAAAGGCTTATTCCCCACGGGTCAAACTACCACTCGTGCTGGTAATAATTATTCTCAGGCGTAGGCCGGTCTGGCCCCCCACCGGCTGAGACCGGCCACCCAGGCGATTTAGAGTCCCAGCACGACACTCGGGCAGAGAATCACTTCAGCCCGATCACAGAAGTATGGGTACGAGCAACAGTCCAGGGTAAAATAGAACACCAGGCGAACCCAAAAAAAGGTAAGCCTACTTAATAAAAACAAGACAAGACAAAACAGCAGACTCCACCAAGGAGGAGTTCACAACAGCAGCTGAGAAGGCAGTCCACTCTTCCAATTTAGGTTGGACAATTTACCATGGAGAGGTGAGTACAGCAGTGAACCCTGAAACAGATAAGTGTAACCTTAAACTCTTATAGCTATGAATGCTAATAAAAGTAGTTCTAACAGCTTACCCCAGGACCGGAGGCACTATACTCTCATTGGTGGAGATACCACGAACACCTCTCTCCGCAATGGCAGAATTAAACAGACTGCTGCGCTACAACAGGCCGGAAAAGGATATTAACACCAATTCCAGTATTCGGAGGGAATCCAAGGTTAAGCGAGAGCATACCTGTAGCTGTCGTATAATCGGCTCTTGCTGATCAGTCCGTCGCAGTACGCCAGCATTTACTGCTGTATCGTACCAGAAGCTCGGGAGGAATTAATCCAACAAGACATCGGCTTAGCTTTATACAGGCTAGCGCCACCCTGCAATCAATGTGCAGGTGGGTTCCCAATTAACCCGATCACCTGATACAAGGAGCGAGTGCAGTGGAAAGAGAGCGAGGGTGGTAGAGCGAGCGAGAGAGAGAGAGAATGAGAGAAGAAAAACAACGGAAGGCGAGTAGCCCATCTGGCTACATGTGCAAAGACTTCAGGTTACCACTGTAGTGGAGACAACAATCTGGCGGAAAATTGCTGCCAAAGCAGCTCCTTAAATATCCAGTGTTGTTGAGGTAGAAAAAAGAAACAGATGCAGAGGAGCAAGCCCAGGATGAACAGCTCCTCACTTCTTTGCTTACTTGTCTGTTATGTGTAGACAACACTGGTTCATCCCTTGATATTGGTACATTTTTGAGCTATAGTGATACATAGGTCAGCTTTTAGTTAACAAACTACATTTCTCTGACAATTGTCAGGTCGAAGAACTGGACTCAAAATGAAATGGAAAAAACAAACAAACAACTAATGCCCAAAAGAAATCCTGAAGAGCTATTGCTCAAGACCATTTTAAAAAATTACAAGAAAGTCAGGGTGAAATGAGGGGTGGATCAAGACTTTTGCACAGTACTGTACAAATATTTTACAGATGGGGCCAGGCCACATTCCCTGAACGAGGCAGAGCAGGGTTGGATTAAGGTGTAGCTGAAAAATTCAACTTAAGCAAGATATTTTATTAAAAATTCCACATAATAGCACCTCGCTTCCACAGCTGCAGCGGCCACCCTAAATATTTTATCAACTTTAAAAGTCAGTCAGCCGGTGGCTGGTAATGTGTTTGTTTCTTTATTCACTAAACCCAAAGGATTGCTCATAAAAAAGGAAGGAAAAACAAGATGAAATAAAAACTCAAACTAAACTTTTGAGCATCCTTTTTCATTATCTGCCAGCATTGCTGGGTTTTGGGTTTTTTTCAATTTTATAGTACAGATGAAACATATTTCATAAACAGCAGTGTACATGTTTAAAAAAAAATGCTAACAAATCCAAAGGGTGCGGGGCCACATCCATAACTCTAACTTCATGCAAATGAGCTGACAGTGAGCTGAATTTTCTGAAAGATGCACACAAAATAAAAGTAGACACAAAAAGCCATTAGCGCAGCCGACACTACAGGGTAAACAATTTTACAGTGTGTACATAACTTTATTTTAATATTTCACAATCATGCCGTGTCCTGAGGACAAAGTCTGTTTGTAGCAGAAACAGAATTTAGAAAAATGATGATGATGGTTGTCCTTCTGCATGACTCATCGTGGCCTAACACACTTTAGCACCTCTTGAAAACTGTTATGTGAATTTTTGATGGTTGCGCATTAATCATTTAGGGAAATGTCCCTCTCTTCCTGTTTGTTTGTGTGTGCGTCTTTGCCAAGGGTGCTGTTAGACCTCATTTACTGTGCAGCAGCGATATATAGTTTTTGATATATAGTATGTGTAGTTTGTGTGGTTCGCAACTCAGGCATTGATTGCGTAAGAGTCAAACGATGTGTGCAATGCGCCGGCAACATTAACACAATAAAAAGCCAAAATAACTTTGATCTGTCAGATTAGCTAGAATGGTCATCACATTAAAAAAAAAGCTGCTACTTATAGCTGTCCAAAAAGATTTATTACAATTAAGTGTAATTAAAAACAGAAACTGAAGTCACAGTGTTGTGAACACAAAGACAAATCAAATTAAAGTCACGTTGGGGTTTCCATCTGTCTGCATAATGCTGTGTGCCTTACAGTGTAAAGAGCATAGTTTACAATGCGAGTTAGATGACAGCATTATGGTTTGTGTGTTTCCAGAGAGAAAATTACCGCTGCGATATCCGGAGAGAATCCAAACATTGTACAGAGCTGCAGTTATGAAACAACCACACACTCATATTTTATGTATGCAGGTGTATGGATTTTAAACAATGTGCTTGGAAGTACAACTGTTGCGTGCACTCAGTCAATACAGAGAGTGAAAGCACTGCATCGTCAATAGCAGTATTTATGTGCGCGTGTCAATGTGCATGTGCTGTATGTAAACGTATGTGATTTATGAGGGCGTGCATACGTTTGTGTGTGCATATTGAACCCATGCATGCAAGGCGTGCAGACTACAGAGTGGGCCTAGGAGCGGGTAATTACTGCACTGTAGTGAAACATCATTATTCACTCATCTGCCCACTAGCACCATCTGTCCGGCTGAGAACCACCTCATACACAATCAGCACCATACCAAGGACAGCTCCACCCACCCACCCACACACACACACACACATACACTCACTCACACTCACACACATACCATCCATCCATCTCCTCAAGCACTGGCTTATAGAACAGCACTCCTCACCTCACCTTTCCCTCCATCTATCCTTGATCATGCTCTATTTTTCCATACTCCATCTTTCTCCCAGCCATGCGTGATGTTAGCAGGTTATTCTGGTTCTCATTAAGTAATTGAATTGGGAAATGATCTTGCAGGGTTTCATGTATCAGCCTGACATTAATAGCAAGACAAAAAAAACACGTTTCATTGTGCAGATGAGCCTTTCTGGATGCATAAGTCATGACGAGATCATGAACAATCAGCTTGTTAACATGCTGATTGTTGTACTCCAGCTAGTGTTGGTTAACTCTTGTGAAAAATAATTTCACAAGAAAATAAGACATAGGAATGAGGAGGAGGGGGAGAGACAGCAAGCCGTGACAAAGTCAGAGCAGGCAGCGAGGTAAGTTAAAACAAAGCTGGAGCGATGACTTCAAAAGAAAAGTTGAAAGCAGGAGGAAAACCACACCTCACACTCTGATAGTCTAGCATGCGTAGGAAAATTTGAGGATTCAATTAAAACCATGAATTGACAGAATCTATCCTAATGATCTGCCTTATTATGAGTGTCCATTACTCTCCACTTGCTCTCCTTGCTCGAGTAGAAAAAAAGGAACTTTAATAGCAATTTGCAGTAATGCACCATGCCATAATTCTGACTCTGTCTGCTCGCTGCATCGATGGCTGGGTGTAATTGCCGTTTTACTCAGAGCTGATGGATTAGAACATAAAGTAACAAGAGAGGAACAATCATGTCAAGGAGATGGATGGATGGGCTCACAGGAGTGAGTGATTGAGTGTGTGTGTGCGTGCGCGAGGGTAGACAGTCGGATAGATAAATGCAAGAGGCATTGAGCTGAAGATGCGGATTGCTTCTGGGAATTTAGCCCATTTCCCAACCTTTCTTGCCCTGTGTCATACTGGCGTGCAGTGTGAACAAACACACAGAGCGCACACAGACACACACGAGCACATACACGCAAAATAATTCCTTCAACATCAGAAAGAAAATCTAACTTAAACAGATTTTATAATTTTTCAGTTAATCAAATCGCTTTTCAAAGCCAGCGTGGTCGGCTAGATCAAGGAGACGACACTTTTCTAAAGTGTGTTTCGTAGGTATTCAAGTGTCTCCCATTCTTTCTCGCACTCAGAGCCTTGAACTAAAGGCTAGTCTGCGGCAGAGCTTTTAAGTTGCTTCCCTGTCAAATAAATTTGATTACCAAGGCCTTCCTGCTTTGCTGTTTCCCCGAGGTCATAACTGGAAAAAAAATGTCAATGCAGCCATAAAATGCCATCAAGGCCTCCTAAGCTGCAATATTCAGTATTTTTCCGAAAAAAAGTCTAGCTGCACAAAGCATTGATAATAAGACAGCTATGCAGAGGCCAGTCATTCATCACTGCCAGAGATTATAAAACGCCGTAGCAGTTCAGTAAGAAAAGACCCTGAAGCCTTAAAGAAGATTGTTTTGAAACAATTATTTTACTCTTTTTTTTTTAGAATATGCTTTGAATATTTTGCCTCCGTAATGTGCAGCTAACAACCTTGATAACATCGCAGCGCAGTTACTTTCCTCTTGCAACATCTAACTGAACAATCTCCAGATTCTCTGGAGCAAATCTGGACTAACACCCAGCCCCGTCGATCCCCTCTCTGACTCACTGAGACGATTAATGCTGTTTTAAAATCTATGGCTAGGTAAATAAATAAGAGGCCGGGGTAAATTAAAACTCTGATGCAATTACACCACCACTTCCAGTTAACCCCCTGGCAATTAACAAGCTGTCAGCTGGGATGGATAAGAGTGTGCATGGCAACACGGGAAATGTGTGCTTGCTGCCGTGTGCGCATGTTTGTTTGGGTGTGTATGTGTGTGCGTGCGCGTTTCCAGCTGGCCATATAACACCCTGCTGCTGATGCAAACTCAATACGCTTAATTAAACTGCACAGAAACTTTATCAGCATACTGAGAAGAAGCAGCAGGGTGCTGCCACAAGTGAAAAGCGCTCTTTCTACAAAGGTCAAAAGGTCATGATTTAAGCATATTTTACATAATTAAAAACAAAAAAGAATTATGAACACACTCTGATAGAAATGCACCTTGAATGGGACAAATCGACACGTTTGAAAGACTAACTGGACTAGAGGGAACAATAAAAAAAAAAAAAAAAACAGCCATGAAATTTCAACTAGAGCCAAGAAGAAGCTGGAATCACAGAATAACGCTGATGCTCTAGCAATAAGTCTTTTGCAGTGCATCAAAGGCTCCAGCTATTTGGCTACAGACAGGAAAAGAATGAGCACGGGTGAAATAAAGAGAGGGGAGATGAGAGCAGTGCTTTGGCTCAGTTTCAGATACCCTGCAGTTTTTCTGTGGACGTATAAGCGTGTATGTGTATACCCTTCCCTGGGGCCTGGCTTTAAGGAGCCTTTAAAAGCCAGATACAAGCAAGAGTGACCTCCTTGCACTCTTAATGATTTTTGAAACCAGTGGAAAAAAAAAGCTAAACATATTATACCCCCTCACAGCCATATTGCTATCCTTTAATGAAAAAGAATGCAGGGTACTGTCCCAGGGGTGTCAGACAGATAGAAAGGTTAGAGTCTAAAGTTTAAGGGGAATTAGGGAGAGGGAAAGGCTCACAGGACTGATGACACAGGACAACATCAGCTTCCTCAGGGAAGTCCCAGGCAACATTTGACCTCCTAGGGCCAATATTTAACACTGTTCAAATGTCATTCGGCGCACATGCCCGTAAAAGGTGTATGCACACAAAATCACATGCGATCGATAACAGCACAATCATGCAAGGAGTAGCAAATCAGTCCGCGACTCAAGTGCAAGCATGGGCGATTCTCACAACATTGCGGCGTGGAGGCCAGCCAAATATAATAAGTATGTTTTCTATTGTAACATGCATGAAGATGTGCAAAAGGGCACATGCACACTCACACACATATACACACAAACACACATTCTCTGAACTCAGTCTCCCATCCAATCAGAGCAAAGCTAATTACTGTGTTTCAGTGGTGTTATTCCAGCGTGGAAGTAGCTTGCCTGTTGATGGCGCCTAGGCTTAAATTACTGCTTTAATTACTGATGCTAATGTTTTCCCTGCTATTAAACATTTATGCAAAGTGGCATCCGGAGATGTTCAATCCTTATCTACCCAAATCCCCAGGGGATGACGAGGCTGAAGGGGAGGGGAGGGAGGACTGAGGGACCGAGGTGGAAAGTGCCACCGCTGCAGTTCTGCTCATTCGGCTCATTGTAAAACACCAGAGCTGGCCATGGTATTTTGCAACCACATGGGGTACATACTCTCAGTAGCACCATGGGAGTTAGACGCCAGGGGTGGGAGGGCAAAGAGGTTCTGTAGGTTGTCAAGACAAAGGGCAAAGAAAGAACGTGAGGTGGGAGGCAAAGTACAGAGAGGAAGTAGATTAGTACTTACTGTAGGCTACGTTACGTTGGCAGAAAGGAGCTGTTGAGGAGGACACAGAAGACAGGGAGAGAAACCAAAACATAATTACAGTAAGCCTGCTATTACAGTAAATGCTAATCAGAGTTTTAAAGACGACTTATCTTGGCCGTAGGTCTCCCGTAGTGATACTCTGACTAAATCAATAACTCTGGGATTCAATTACTGTCCCCTACTGCTTACTGTACTCATCCACTTCTCTCCCTCTCTGTCTGTCTCTGCATAAGAACTGCAGACAATTAATTCATCAGGGGTGACATTGTAGCTCAGTGAGAACACCGAGGGGGGGGAAAAGAAAACACCCGTGGAGTGCCGTGGCAAGTTTGACAAACTTGATAAATGCATGCAGACACTTCAATTCTCTGGATATCTCCAAAAACATAGTTTGCAGCATATTCATTTCTGATTCGTGTCTGCGTAAAAGCCAAAACAAAAAGAGTCATGGTTGTCTTATTGTGAATAAAATATGAGAACTCCCCTGGTCAAACTACTTGCTGTTAGGAAAAGAATGCAATGAATCAATGTCCTCGTGGTAACCTTTCCTTTGTTTCATTCTATCTGGATCAGTTTTAGAAAGAATCCTTTTTTTTTTTTCCATAGTTTACACTGTGTAGTCTGTGGTGAATACGCTTTATGTTTGCAAGGTTCTTTGCTTTCAAAGTACCGTGGGATGCTTATCATTTGAATGCTATAAAAAAAAAGATAATGTTATATATTTAAAAGGATAGAGCCGTATGTTTGATACAAGTGTTTCAAAGCATATGCACTGCTTTACATTTGGCTCTAGCAGCTGTAATGACAGTTGCTAGGTCCACCACACAAAATACAACTGAAATACCTCTTAGATTGGTCACATAATTTTAACAAAGCATAGTGACATCACTGGGTCATAATTTGAATTTCAAATGGAAAGCCTGATTGGTGGAAGAGCACAATTTATTGGAATACTTTTGATGTGAGAGGCCATTACACCCCACCCCCGTTCCTGTCTTTCTTCACCATCTTCCTTATGAGAGATGACAGCTAATAAGCTGCTACAGTTTAACAGTTTTGTAGTATTTGCTTGCAGTTATCACTGAACATGAAACATGACATTTCATTTAATTGTATTAAATAATACTTTAGCAGCCCACATTGTGCTTTTTGTGTGTCATTCTGTGCATTTTAGTGCCCAGTGAAGAGATGAGCTGTCATTACCAGTTTGAAAACAGTAGCTTAGGTGGTACAGTGGTTTGCCTTTGGAAGAAAATGTTTAATAGTTCACTCCCTGGCCACAACATCCATCCATCCTCCCACATTTCTATATATATGAGTCCAGCACCCTCGCATTACATCGTTAAATGCTCTGCTCAGCACGCCAAAGTTGGCTTTTGACCTTCAAATACAAGATGCTGCCTTAATTAGAAGTCCAGGCGAGCAATTATCAAATCATGTAAATCTAAAATATTTAACAGTATTTCATTCCGCTCACTACTGGGAAGGTTCAAACAGCTACGCCGAGAAATCTCTTAAATTAAGCCAGCCTGCCTCTCAATTACCCGCCCTCCCCGAGCCGTTAATGCTTCTTCTCTGTCCAAAGAGCAGGATCCCTCCGAGTGTCCCTGTTTGCTCTTTCTCAATTGAGAATGCATTCATTTTATGGAACATATCTCCACCTCACTCAATGTGTACACTTACAAAGACGCGAGCACAAATGTGAGCTGAGCGACATGATAGATAATAGAACTCCACTCTGAGCGTTTGTGTGTGTATCCATTCAAGGGCTTTTTCAAACCCAACAAAGAGAATTATGCTGACAGAAAGGAAATCTCCTTTGTGTTTGAGTGGAACAAAGTTTGTTTCCATGTTGCACTGGGTATTGCTGAGCTCAGAAAACAAGGAGCCTCTTTAGACGGCCTCCAGCATGCATAACCGGCATCCTACCTGTCTGCATCAATTTCTTCTTTCTTCGGATTGTGAATGTGGAAGCAATTGCAACACTCCAAGGGGGGATCCAGTCCAGTCTGGTCCTGTCCAGCCGTATGTGGCTTGTCAAAAACAGCCACACAGCTCTGCACAGCTTGGCAAAGAAATTCTGCTCCCTCACTCTGTGTCAGCAGTGCTGGGTCAGAATACAGTAGGTTTGCATGCAGATGAGGAGAATTTGAAATTGTGTAGATTGAGTGAAATTGCGTTTATGAGCAGGAATTTCTCTGCTTCCGATTGTAACTCTTTTGCTCGCAGGTACACGATTTGCATATACGTGTGGGCAGAGAGTGCGGTAAATTAGGTTGTTCTGAATGGTAGTTTATCTTCTATCACTACCTGAATAATCTATTACTTCTGTTTTCTTTATTGCATTTTACCCATGTCACTGTTTTCCTGCCTAGCTCTATCAATTACCCCCCAGGTATGATTAAATTGGATTGCACTGTGATATTACATTATGTCCTAGTGTTGTTTCATGTTGTGTCATTAAATGATTGGTGATCCACTGCAGTCCTCAGTTACCACTTATGAGTCTGCACCGAGCCTCAGGTCTGGTCAGCTGAGACTTGGATCGCTGGAGAAGAGGGAGAAGAAAAGAAATAGCTTTACGCCAGTGGTACATGATCAGAATACTTCTGTCCTCTTCTGTCTACCGTTTCTGAGTGAGCCAATGAGGTTGCTTTTTTATGAATCCATTTGCATCTGTGAAATGTAAAGGTTGGCTTTTCTTTTTATCCAGGGACTCCCTTATCACAATGCAGCAAACTATGGCAAACTTCACTAAGTCCCACGTCAGTGGATGCTCTGGAAGGATGTATTGTTGCCAATAGTGAGTGATTTTCTTTTCTACAAGGAATATAGCAAATAGTAGATCTCTATTCTAAATCCCTTCCCTGGTGCACTTTACCTGTCAGCTACAAACGCGAGGACAACCACACAAACAGGCCCTGTGCTTGCATTAACTGTATATTCATGTGCATGGCGCCGTGATTTTCGTGCTGTCGTCCCCATCTAGCTGTGTTTTGAGGAAGCAGTCTCAGTCTCTCAGGAGAGCTCAGAAGTTCACCAAAGCATCTGCAAATAAAAGCGCTCCCAGTCTTCCAACTTGAACACAAAAGATAACAGAGACATGGGACACGTTAAACTGAATAGGACCTTAAATGAGGAAAAACACAAACAGAGTAGGTTGTAAATTTCACTATGTGCACCCTTCAAGAGCAGGATTTCAAAACGTTTTTTTCCACAAGACAGTTTTCATCAAAACAGACCAGATTTACTTCAGATGGCACTTTCGCTCCGTGCACCCACCCACATGGCTGTTAAGCTATACAGCCCGGCGGAGTACTAAAGCTAGAGTCAAGTCTGTTATCCCCCTTCCCATTCAGAACTTATGAAACTGGCCTTAACTAATGATTTCTGCTAACCCCAAGTAAATGTCACCAGGGAGTGGACTTCTTTAAGCGACAGCTGGATCCATATTGGTGTTAAATGTCAGGAAAGGTACAACCGTACACATGAGGGTAAATGTGAATGTGTGTGCGTGTGTGTTGGCATGTGTGCGTGCTCTGTAAGACAGTGACCTCCTGCAGCCCTGAGCTGAAAGTGCATCCTCAGCAGAAGCCCAAGAATGCCGCAAGAAGCCGAGTCTGCAGAATGCTCATAGTTTACACACACACACATTTGGGCTCAAGATTTAGAGCATTAAATAACACACGGGCGCATACACCAGCGTACACGTGCAGGCGTGCACTCACACACACACACACACCAATATAGCGTTGAAAGCCCTGTGTTTTACATTTTCTCAGCAACATTTATCTCTGCTTTATTTCAGGTGATAAAGCCCCTGATATAACTCAAAGGGGCAGACTCCAGGACAGCATGTAAATGCAGCCATGAAAATGAAAACTGGGCTTCTGCACAATTTCAACTGCCCCCAAAAGAATCGAGGTGCTCTGCCGCAAAGAGATATATAACTGCCGCTCTT
Source organism: Rhamphochromis longiceps (assembly GCF_057381845.1). Taxonomy (NCBI): domain Eukaryota; kingdom Metazoa; phylum Chordata; class Actinopteri; order Cichliformes; family Cichlidae; genus Rhamphochromis; species Rhamphochromis longiceps. Next base: position 27,639,549 of record NC_140558.1, read on the forward strand.
CTAAGTCAGCCTCTGCCAGCTTGGTTATGCAAAATGCATGCAAATAGCCATGGTTACTGGATGGTCTTAAAAAAAAAGTGCTAATTGAGCATTAACAGCGAACGACTGGTGTTGACTCATCGTTTTGACTTTCAGAGAGAGCACTTTAGTAGGTACCAGCATGGCTTGGTGCCACCATGTGGCTTGACAGGTTTGGGATGAAGTTCCTCGGGACTCAGTGTTTGTTTCCAGCAGCATATGTCACTTTGTCAACGGGAAAATGTAAAATCATGCAGCCATTGAGCTCATAAAAGCCTGCCCCCACAGGTGTTCTATAAAGTTGTTGTTGCAGAGGCTGAGCGTTTTATACCAGGAGATAACCTTCCATCAAGACATTAACAGTCCCCCTGAGAATCACAAGGACGAGGAGGTCACAAGATGAGCCAATAAACACTGTCTTATCTTCAGGCGAATGCTCCAATAAAATCTGTTCAGCTGCACAGATTTTTGAGATTTCATGAGGTTGCGACCTGTGTGTTTACACTTAAAAACCAGTTCATGTTCCTGATTGGTTATGGACTCTTATTTTAAAGTACTCAATTATCTGGGCAGATTATGTGCAGTTTTGCAATACATCCGCCTTTCTCTCTGACCTTTGGCTACAGGATTTACTAAATAAACTACTCAGTTGCATAATGACAAGGTCCAATAAAGGTAATCAAGCTCATTTAATGCACACACTACCAGGAAGTGTAACAAGCTGAGCAGAGCCTTTTCCATTTAACTCTTTCTAACCTTTTGGCTGATGTCAGCATAATGATGTAAGGAAGAGGTAAGCTTGCAAGTCGAAGCCATGCTTGTGAGCAGATGGCATCACCAACCGAATTAGGATTAAATTGTGAGGTTTGCAGCTAACTTGCTTACAAAGGGTCACAAATTTCTAGGTTCAAATACCTAGGGGACTGTGGCTTTTTTGCCTAAATCTACACTCTTAAAAATGAGAAAAAACATATATTACAGGTATTGAACAGTGTTGCTTATCAAATATCTCTACAGCTCATTCTAAGTTTAGTCTTTTGTTTCTTCTTTTGTCCCAAGTACCAGTCCCAAGTTTCATTATCTCTCTTTCTGGTTCATGGCTTCTTGTTTGATTATGTTAGTTTCCCCTCCCCCCCCCCCCCCCCCCCCCCATCTGTGTTCCCTATTAGGTTAGGTGGTGTTTAGTTATCATATTTTTTTTTCCCTTTGCCTCCCCCAGTCAAACGTGTCTTTGTGTGTTTATTCTTCAGTCACTCTGTCAACTACACGTCTTTTGTCTCATGATTTCTGTGTCTCTCATCCTGTATTCATTGTGTTTAGTTTTACTTCCCCTGTCCTGTTTGTCTGTATTAGTTCCAGCTGTGTTCCCTCCTGTGTTCCAGCTGTGTTCCCTCCTGTGTATATTTAAGTCCTCCTTGTCTGTTGTCATGATCTCTCTCATGGTATGGCTCTGACGTTCTGTGTGCCTTGTGTCAGATTCGTTCCTGTTTTTTTGCTTCACCTGTTCCAGCAAATAAAGCTGTGGTTTTGAAATTAAACTTCTGTCTGACGAATCCTGCATCCGGGTTGACCCTCTCCCTGCCACATTCATGTTCCTTGACAGAATGTCCACTATCCTTCCTCTTCACATGGCCAAATCATCTCTCTAACTTTCTCCCCAAACCGCTCAGCCTGAGCTCTGCCTCTGATGTACTCATTTCTAATCCTGTCCATTCTGGTCACTCTTAGTGAAAATCTTCAACTCTGCCACCTTGACTGTCCTTTTTATCAGTACCACGGTCACCGAACCATATGTAACAGGCCCTGTTACAGGGGGCATGACGACAGATTACAATCCTGTAAAACAGGAGAGATAATGAACAGAGGTTCGCCTCTGGTTCACCTGCTCAGTCTTACCAGAACTTATTCCCATAAACTCAAACATGTCTGCTTCTTTTTTTGTCACTTATTTCACCACAACTGACTGCTTCTTCATCAGTATATTTTTACTGTCAATCAACAGCATTGACATAGAAGAAAAAAAATTAAGTTCAAATAAATGAACCAAATGAAAAATGCACCTTTTTCCAAGAAAAAAAATTGAAAAAACAATCCACATTGTCATGTTAGTGTGTTATTATGGAAGAAGAACTCTATATTCACTTCTACTGTACTTGCTAACATTTGTGTCTGGCAATACTCATATTAGCCTTCTGCCTTGGTATGTTTTTAGACAAGCTAGCTTCTGACAGCATTGCAATGGAGACACAGTTACCCGAGTATACAGGAACTGAAAACACAATTCAATCAGAGCTTGATGTCATATGGAAGCAGGAATATTTGCTAAAGGACAATAGCATCCACCATTACTCAGGCACGTAGCATACTTACTCAGTGTGGCAGAGCTGGAGTAGCTCGAGTAAAGTGAATTACACTGCATTGTTTCCGCTCCTCCACACCTGATGGTGGCATTGTTCATTTTCACTCCTGTTTTTTGCTTATGTAAGTTCCAGGTGGAGGCTGACCATGTGGTCAGTGTCATAGGTTGACCATCTCCTTGGTCCTCCTAATGACCTGCAGTGTGTCCGATGTATACCTCGATCATGGCTAACCAGCATATCAGTCGCCATGACGTGGTAAAGAGGGGCCTGAAAAGTGCTTCAGTAAGGTCGCCTAGCAGCCTGCAGTGTTCGCCAAATATGTTGGCTCAAAAAACTCCTGGCAGTGAAATAGGACTATATTTTGAGGGAACTGAGCCACCTTTCAGTGTTTTGGACCCATTTAGAAGGTGTTGGCAGATTCCACAGGCTATGCCTAATCATTACTATGGTATACTGTGGTAAGTAGTATATTTAAAATTTGGTGGTGCAATGACCAGGCAGGCATAACTGATTAATTGGTTTATGTAGGACCCTCTGTAACAAACCACGGGTTTATATTTTTGGGAGGGCGTGTTACAGCCCTAGCAGGTCTTCCTGTGAATTTGACCCTGTATGGGCGTGTCCTGCCTTAGGTGCTACCCTTTTTGTAGCTGACTCTAATCAGCAATTAAGAGTACTTGCGGCCAGAGAACCTTGTTGGTTTGGGCAGCAAATGAGCCGTGAGCATGTGCAGTGGTTGTTTGCACCTGCTCTCTAGAGAGGAATGTATTTCGGTGACTAACCCACTTTTGACGTACTTTTCAGTCCAGTGATTAACTCCTGGGTTTTCTTGCTTTCCTTCTTTAAAAGCTGATAGCGGCTTGCCAATTACTTTTACTTTAATTAGTAACAGAAATATTGATAACAACCTTTAATTTAACAGTTTTGCCTTCCTGTCTCCTTTTTTCAACCAGACACTGTTTGTTACTTTCCACATCCCCTGGACCTTTTAGGGAAACGTAACAGTAGCCAAAGTGATGAGCCAAAGAAATGGCACCCTATCTCTATAATGATAAGCTATAGCGAGCTGTGTCTATACAGCATGGCATGTATATGCAGAAAACTTGTGCCTGTACCGCTGTAGTGAATCCAAGGTTAAATAAAATGTATTTATTTATTTTTTTGTATAAAAACCCATCATGCACTTTAATGGACACACAGGAGAATAATTAAGATCCACCACATATGCTGTGCACAATCTCAGATTCCTGCATCTTCTGAAATACTTGTTAGAATGAACTGATAATGGATTCTCACTTTTAATGGGATTCATTGATAATTGGAAAGATTTTTGTTCTGTGTCAAGGCATTTAAAGTTTGCGTTCACAGTTCCGGTTCACAAACAAAGATGCCCTTGGTTGACTTTGAGAGAGTTGCCAATAAGCCATTCAATTATCAAACACTAAACTTTTAATGTTTCTCCTTACTATGATACTAAGATATCCCCCACACACCCTGCTCGCATAAATTGATATTTGCTTAGGCGGGAGGGATCCATCTCCTGCGGAAAATGGCCTTGTATTCTTTAATTCATCTGTCAGACTAATTGTCTACTAAGACAGCCAGGAGCATAATGCATCAAACTGTTTTTTTCTTTTTTTTCCCCCTGGCATAACATTACTTTGGCAAGTCCAACAGAGAAGGCAAAATAGAAGTCACAATTTACATTAATAGGGATATCAATTGTGTCCTTTCCAAATTTTAAAGCTCATTTGCCTGAGATTACTCTTGCTGTTTTATGACTGGATTGTTAAAATGAAAAGCTAGATGAACAAGGAAATTATTAGTTGCTCGACAATCATCTGTTTTACAGTGAAAGTTTGCATCTGAAGACAAATGTGTGGACAAACTAGTTACATAAGCCTACAGGGAGAAAAAATAATAATAAAAGCTTTCCTTTTATGTTGAATGTGGTCATTATATCATGAAAACTTGCATCAATTGTCATCTCCCAAAAACATCTAAGTGCCAAAATGAGATGTTTTGCTTCTCTCGTTTGACGAGTCCTCCATCCAAGTGCTGCTATAGCATCTGCATTGTTTCACATTACACGGTGCACAGACAAATGCATGCATGCGCACAAACACACACAAATTGCATCTCGAAAATTACATCACTTCCCCGCCGTTGTCTGAAAATTACATCTGTCCCCCACCGTTACACCAATCACTCCCTGGGTCTCCTTTTTTTTTTCCCCCTCCCCTCTTACCCCCTCTTTCGCCTTTCCTCACTATTTTAGGCTTTTTCCTCCACTTTACTCGGCCCTAAATTGCCAGGCCTGAATTGCCCTATGAACAGCGTGGGGTGGACAGGCCAGCAGGAGGTGTGTGTGAATGCATGAGTCTCTGTGTTATCACCATCTCTTTTCATTTTCTTCTCCAAGTGATGCTGTCAGGAGCCAAACAAGATATCACTCTCCAGCCATCCCCCCCAACCCCCCCCAACAGGGAGTCACAACACAACGTTGAGGAACTGGAATAAAAGAATAAAGACAAAGGTAAACAAAATGGTTGCCTTCCAGACTTTGGCACCTCTACCGTACAAAACTAATCCCATGATTCTCTTTGTTCCTTAATCCCATCAGCCACCGGGGTCCTGCATGGCTCTCTGGGTGCAGATAATGGTGCCATGCTGTGTGTCTTGATGAAGTTCAGGACCTTATTAAAGAGAATTTGCTCACATGTGTAAATGCAGGCACACTCACAAAAAGAAAAAGCGCCTCATGATCCCGAGATGAGAGCACGGAGCTTTCTAACCTTTCTCCGCACGATTCTGCAATCGCGCATTTCCAATTTTGCCAATATCAGCGACAACAACTTTACCGCTTATCTTGGTTTCCTTCTGTGTCACTGAATATTTTATTCAGATCAAATAACTCGCCTGCTCTTTGTTTTTCGGGTAACATCATATAAATGCGACAACTTCTGATGGTTAACGGTTACGGTCCGTTTTTGTTGCTTAAATAAACCTGGGGGGGTGACCATTACATTTACCCGCACTTTGAATCAATGTCTTTAGTCCTCTGAGTCATGTTATAGCAGCAGTCTTACACAACAAAAAACAGCCTTATACATAAAAGGCACAAGGGATTTGTACTTTAATAACTTCGTCTACTGCAAATCCAATGTCCAGTAATAGCACTGTGCTTAGAGATGATTCAGGTGATGCATTCCTCCACTTATAAAGAATGCCATCTTCTTCAGTCTGGTGTGTCAGGGTGGGATGCTTATAAAAGTGTGTGATTTAAGCTGACTGCTACATCTATCAAGGTTGTGACAATCTGAGCTAGTAACAGCTTCTATTCAGCATCAGGGAGTTTAAATGAGGGAACAGCAATGCACAGGCAGATCCACTGAGCAGGTCTCGTCTCACTTGGGAGACCACCCAGAAAGAGAAAAGAAAAAGAAAAAAAAATCCAGCACTTTTGGAGGGAAATAAAAAGATATGTCACAATGAAAATGGCTGCATTCATTATTTTTGATAAAGAATCTGCACAAAATGGCAAGCTGGTGCATTTATATACAGACTCAGACAGACGCCGTTGTGTACTGTAATCGCAGCTGCCCCTGTTCCATGAAGTCGTAAAAGCCATTGTAAGTAAAAGCGTGATAGGTTTGTCACTGAGGCGGCAGCAGTGTTGACATGTGTATTTTGGGAACAATGGTTTTGGAGACCTCCAAGTGCCGGCAGTAGGTTAGAAAATCAGAAGCTTTCTGGTGCCACAAACAGCTTGAGTGGTGTAATTTTCATGCTCAGAGCAAATAAAAACATTTCTGAAATCAGCACCACCATCTACTAATGCCTCTGACTTGGCAGGCCATTTGCAGATGAGCAAACAGTCTCCATAGTATAGTAAAAGCCACTGAACAAGCTCTTATGCTATGTTCTGTATTTATAGGGGTGCAAATGGTCCGGTGCTTGAGTGGCCACCTAAGTCTGGGACATTTGTGATGACCTTCAGAGCGTTCCGGTCGTGCATTCACACACAAAGCAGATTAGGCCTCCTGGTTCTTTAGCTTTGTAAAGACACATGTTACATGGATGCACATACAGATGTGCAACCTCGAGCGCTCTCGCTGCTTTCTTAAGGCAGCGTCCATCTCTGTAACTCAGTGCGCAGAGGTTACCTTAGGGGCAACCTGCTCATTACTCCCAAGTGTTGTTACACAAAGTATACACACAGCAATTCATCAGCACACACCAATTTGTCAGAGCCACTCACTTCTGCTTGTTAGCAGAGTACTTCATGTCTGAGAGTTTGCTAACTCTAGTGCGTATGCAAATTTACTTCACGAGTGTGCGTGTGTGTCTAAGCATGTGAACGTGTACATGAATGCCTCCCGTGCCTGCCGCAGTGTGTGTTTTCTTTTCTTGTGTGTGTATGAGTGTGTTGTTGTGAAGAGGGTTAGGAAAAAAAATACCAATCTGTGTGACTTTACATCTGCAGCTCAGTGCTTCAGCCTTTGTCCTTCTGTAATTCTGTCTGTCAGGTCTGGCGGTTTTCAGCAGCACAAAATCTGCCCGCAGGAAATAATGTGTGGCCATACGTGGAGACTCCCTAATCTGTTGCAGCAGAGCTACAGCAGAGGGGGCAGCAGAGGATATCCTTTATCGGAATGATTAGAGTGGAGGAGAGGAGCGATGGATGGGAAGGGGGGGAGACAAGAAGGACTGGATGGGGAAGGGAGTGGGGGGGATACAGCTTTCTCAGGTAAACACGCCCCAGGCGCCGCTCGATTCCAGCATTTAAACACACACATGCTCAAAGCTGCAATCCAATTATTCACCACAAAATCCCACTTTCAACAAGCTCTAACCCCATTTAAAAGGTCCACTCACCCAAAGGATTCTTTTTAATAAACAGTAGTAAACAAGTGTTCAACAAACCATCGCTCTGTGCTTTCACTTTTACCTACTTTAATTAATCAAGCGCCTTGGCAATAAGGACCTGAAGTCCATTCATCAAACTAACTATTTAGGAGGCAATGTGAAAAAAAAAATAAAACAAAAAAAGGAAAAAGAAGAAATGTGCAGATTATAAAGTATAAACCGAGATTTACTTTTATTTTATATGGGGACTTTTTTTGCCTTTATTTGATAGGACATGATCAGACATTTAGGAGACTAGACAAGAAGGGAGGGAGGGCACAAGCAGGAGGTGATCTGGGCTGCTGTGGTACCCATGGGCGCATGGGTTGACTGCTAAAAAAAAGGGTTATTTTTTACAATAAATACACAATTAGTCCTTTGACATGAGTGCTGTGGCCCGCTTAAAAACATTGGGCCCACTCAATCTTAAATCTTCAAAATACAAGAGAAAGTCATGTATTACCTTTAAAAATGTATTCAAAGAATACAAACCACAGAGGCTGTTGGCTATAAATTGCTAATGCTAGCAAGTCATATGTAAAGTGTTTAGGTGTGTGACCCAGCTGCCACTGAGACACCAACTTCAATAGAAGAGTAGTAAATTTAGGTCAGTGTAATGAATAATATCACAAACTAACCACCACATATCATACTTTTATTTATATAGCACTAAAACTGTTGCCTCAAGGCACTTTATATTATAAGTTAAGGCCCTACAATATTACAGAGAAACCCTCACAATCAGACGAACCCTCTATGACCAAACACTGGGCTCATAAACAACTATTAATCAAAATACAAGATAAAAGGATGTATTTCCTTGGAAATTTTATATTAAAAAATAAATCACAGACTGTTAGCTTGTTAGCTGCAAATCGCTAATGCCACCCAGTCAAGGCCAATGAGTGAAATAAATACATTTACATAAATATGTAACTGTACACTTGTGAGGCTAATTTCATTTATTACTGCTGTCCACCTGCAGTACCTTTGAGGCCCACGCTTTGGGAATCACTTTGATTAAGTCTGGGTAAATTCCACTAAGCTAACACCTAGCATGCTAGCACTGTACCTTAAAAAAAGAAGGTTCATGTATCAAATCTGATTGAAAAACAATACTTTCTTAATCCTTTTCCTTTTGTCGAGTATATAAATAGTATCTGCTGAGGCCAGACAGAGGCAGAGTTGCGAGTCGGCTCTCATTTACATAAACACTTACTGTTCAATACACAGAGCAGGCAGGCGCAAGTAGATTGACTCTCATGTACCCATCCAATTAAACATTTATTAAACATAGTTAAAAGGGAGATGGGTTCATCGTGGGAAAGCAGAGTTAAAAAAGCCATACAGAGAAACTAGAACAGGCGCAAAAAAAGAAAAAGAAAAAAAAAATGAATGTGAGTCTATTTTTCAAAAAGTGGAGAGAATTGAATTTCATCAACCTCTACTTGCATCACACTTGCTGATATGTTGACAAGTAGTAAATAGCAGACCTCTCCAATTTCTCTCGTCTTTTTTTTTTTTCTTCCTGTAATGGAGACCAGGGGTTCCATTACCTGGTTGGTATTGTTAATAATAAATTGTTGGATTGGGAATTTAAAATGGGGTAATAAAGAAAACACATTAGTTCTTATGGAGTCTTTTATTAGGTTATTTGACATACGATTAAATTGACAGCTTGTAACAGAAAAGAGACAGTGGGACTGGCCATCCTACCTGTGTCGGAGAAGAGCCAAAGTTAGAGCTGCTTGCAGTTAATCATTTATCAATAACCTAAACATATGCGAAATGAGAACTTGTAAAGGTACTCACCTGTCCTAGTTGCTTCTTGCAGGATGTGGAGCAAAAGAGTGAAAGCGGCTCAATCACCTGTTTAAGAGCTCTTGGGGCAGACCAGTGTGCCAGGTTAGGGAGTATGGATAAAGAGGGTTTTAATTTAGATAGAAATGGGTGAAGCTTATGTTATTGGTTTGTTTATAGTATGTGTTGGAAATATGTATATGTTTGTGATGTGCTTTAATGTTATTGTATGTTTGTTTGTGTGGAGGGTTATGTGTTCATTTTGATTAGTTAACCCCCATACTTGGGCTATTCCGGATGCTCACCTGGAAAAGGTAGAGTATAAAAGGAAGCCATTTTGTTTAGTTGTGGTTAGTGTTTTGCTGTTATCATGCTCCTTCTTTAATAAAGTGCCAAACCATGGATGTCTTTTACTCCAGTCTCGCATCATATTATTGGACAGAACCTATGACCGCCAGCCAAAACTGACAAGTGGTGTCAGGAGTGCTGCCTCTAATGAATGAGGTAAATATGATGACGAGAATTGGAAAGAAGAATGACAGTAATGAAGTGGCAGAGGATGGTGAAGGTGCTACAGCTGATCCAGTGGCTAAAGCAGGAGCTAAACCTGGCGATAGACTGGATGAACTGACAGCTCTGGTGAAATCATTGATGCAGTCTCAAGCAACAAGAGACCAGAGAATGGACAGAGAATCAGCCCGACAAGAACAAAGATGGAAAAGTATGCAACACCAGTTTCAGCAAATGCAAGTTCAAGTAAAAGAAATGACAGAACAGCAGCAGGAACAAGAGGACAACCAAATCGAGGAGGGAGGTGAACCTGATGAGGGGCCTAGTCTGACTGGTCAGCAGATGTGGTCTCTGCCAAGACAGGAACCATTTCACCAGAGAGATCCCAAGTTGTTGCCACTCACTCCAGATGATGATATTGAGCATTTTCTCACTACTTTTGAGAGAATGGCTCAAGTTTGCCGTTGGCCGAGAGAAGAATGGGCTGTTCGACTCGTACCTCTGCTCACTGGTAAAGCACGTAGTGCTTATGTGCATATGGACATTGCTGATTCGGAAGTCTATGATAAAGTAAAAGATGCCATTCTTGCTAAATACGAAATAACTGCTGACACATACAGAAGAAGGTTTCGAGCCCTGGATATGCACCCAGGTGAAACTCCAAGAGAACTTTATGTGCGATTAAAAGATATGTTTTACAAATGGGCGAAACCTGAAAAATCTACAGTGAAAGACATTTCGGAACTGATGATCTTGGAGCAGTTTCTGAGGATGGTCCACCCAGATCTGGAGGTGTGGATCAGGGAACGTGCCCCCAAATCTGCAGAGGAGGCTTCACAGCTAGCGGAAATCTTCATCTCTGCCAGAACAGGATCGAGAGGAACCACCTTTGGCCAGGACAGCTTCATGACTGGACAAAGTAAGTCTGATGGGGGTGTAAGGAGTGGTGGTATAGGCCAGAGTAGAAGTTATCCTGGAAGCAGACATTTTGTTTCTGGTAAAAGTAACAACACTAAAAAGTCACATTCAGGTTCAAAATCAGATGTTAGATGTTATCACTGTAACCAGATAGGCCACACTCAGTATACATGCCCAGCAACAACACAAAGTAGGCCATCCCTTTTGTGCTCAGCCCCCAGACCCACATTGCCAGGTCCTGATCATGAAGCAGTAAGAACAACACCTGTACTTGTTAATGGTCAGCGTGAAGAAGCACTCTTGGATACAGGGAGCTTTCAGTCAGTGGTTTTGGCTAGTTTAGTACCAAGAGAGTTATGGAGTGACACAAGGACTAAAATAAGCTGTGTACATGGTGATGAGAAGGATTATCCCATGGCTGAGGTGTATTTGACTGTAGGTGGCCAGACATTTCTCCTGCCAGTGGCTTTAGCACCCAGACTACCATATGCAGTGATATTGGGCTTAGATATACCTACACTGCTAGATTTGGTGTCTAATGAAGTTCCGGGACATTTGCATACAGTTCATGTAGATCAGGACCACAACGTACAAAAGCAAGACATTATTCTGCAGGCACAGCCAGAAAGTGCAATCCCCAGTTTGATCACCACAAGAGCTCAGAGTGCAAATGACCCGTTAAAAGAGCTACCTTTCTATGATGAAGAAATAGAAGTAGGCCCAGCAAAACCAGCTAAATCTCGAGCGCAAAGACGAAGAGAAAAATTTAGGGGTTCATCCAGGTTAGAGGGTGTAGACCAGAGCCCCAACCTCCCTCTGGAACTTGATATCCCACCAGATATCTCTTCACTTCAACGGGCAGATCCATCATTAAAATCCTGGTTTGATAAGGTGTCGGAGGTTGATGGACAGGTGCGAGGGACAGTAGATGTGTTGGCAGATGCAACCTATGTGTTGAGAAATGGTGTCCTTTATGAGTGTAAAGGCAAGACTGAAGCCATAGCATTACCACAGGCACTAAGAAACAAAGTCATGGAACTTGGTCATTCAGTACCTTGGGCAGGCCATCTTGGTTTTCAGAAATCTCTACATAGGATTGCAAGCCATTTTGTCTGGCCTGGCATGTACACTCAACTACAGCAGTTTTGTAAGTCGTGTCAGATATGTCAGCTCACCCTAAATAAAGGAGTGGCCCGTGCCCATCTTCAGCCATTGCCTGTCATAGATACACCTTTCGAAAGAATAGGAATGGATGTAGTGGGGCCCCTTGAAAGAAGCTCATCAGGTAATCGTTACATCTTGGTCATTTGTGATTATGCCACTCGTTATCCTGAGGCTTTCCCCCTAAGATCAGTGAAAGCGAGACAGGTTGCCAATTGTCTCCTGCAGTTGTTTTCTAGAGTAGGTATAGCTAAAGAGGTCCTGACAGACTGTGGCACAAATTTCCAGTCTAAATTCCTACAGCAGGTATATAGATTACTTGGTATAAAAGGTATTAAAACCACCCCTTACCACCCCCAGTCAGATGGACTAGTAGAGCGTTTTAACCAGACACTAAAGAACATGCTGCGCAAATTTGTAACAGACTGGCTCAGACTGGGATCAGTGGCTGCCTTACTTGTTGTTTGCCTATCGTGAAGTGCCACAGGCCTCTACAGGATTTTCACCATTTGAACTGCTTTATGGCCGTCAAGTGAGAGGTCCACTCGACCTGCTGAAAGAACAATGGGAGAATCCAGAGCCTGATGGAGATAATGTAATAGCTTATGTGCTGAAAATGAGAGAGAGACTAGAACAAATGACAATACTGGCACAGCAAAACATGAAAGTGGCTCAAAACAAGCAGAAAACCTGGTATGACAAGAAGGCCAGGGAAAGAACATTCCAACCAGGACAGCATGTGTTGCTGTTGCTTCCTACGACAGACAGCAAACTGCTAGCCAGGTGGCAAGGCCCCTACAAAATTACAAAACGTCTTGGCAATGTTAACTATGAGCTGTACATGCCTGACAGGAGGAAGAAACATCAGGTCTTCCATATTAACCTGTTAAAAGAATTCACGCAGCAGCAGCAGCCCACCACGCAGCAGCAGCAACCGCCAATGCAGTCCATGCAGCAGGTAAAACAGCATTGTCTTGTTCGGGTAGTCAAGGACGAAGAGGAGGGAGAACAGTTTTTTCCCACAGGCAAATCAGGGCCATGTTTAGTGTCACTGGCCCATCTTAAGCCCTCCCAGCAGGGAGATTTAAGGGCTCTTCTGGATCCAAATTTGTTCCAGGAAAAACCTGGTTTTACAAAACTGGTACAACACAAAGTCCACTTGAGGGATAATGCTCCACCCCGTAGAAAATTCTATAGGATTCCTGAACACCTGGTTTCACAGCTGAAGAAAGAAATCGACCTAATGTTGTCACTTGGGATAATTGAAACATCAGCGAGTGAATGGTGCAGCCCAATTGTTCTGGTCCCAAAAAAGGATGGAACATTGAGGTTTTGCATTGACTTGAGATATCTCAACTCTGTCTCAAAGTTTGACCCCTATCCAATGCCTCGTATTGATAAGCTCTTGGAAAGGGTGGGGAGAAGTAAGTTCATTACCACTCTTGACCTAAGCAAGGGCTACTGGCAGGTGGCCCTAGCTCCAGAGGCAAAGGAACTGACGGCCTTCAAAACCCCGTTTGGGCTGTTTCAGTTCAGGGTGATGCCGTTTGGTCTCCAAGGGGCACCAGCAACGTTTCAGCGGCTGATGGACCAGGTCTTGAGGGATGTGTCAGACTTTGCTGCAGCATACTTAGATGATGTTGTGATATTTAGTCAGACCTGGGAGCAGCATGTGGCTCACCTGCGACGCGTTTTAAAGCTAATCAAATCTGCTGGTCTTACTATCAATCCTCACAAGTGTAAGATCGCACAGACGCAGGTGGAGTACCTTGGATATGTGGTTGGACATGGACAGGGGAAGCCTCAGGTGGGGAAAATGGAGGCAATCCATGCATATCCAGTTCCTACAACCAAGAAGGAGGTGCGGGCATTTATAGGCTTAGTGGGCTGGTACAGTAAATTCATCCCCCACTTTGCAGAGAGGGCAGCACCTCTCACGGATTTGACAAAAGCGTCGGCGCCGAATAAGGTGAAGTGGACAAAAGACTGTGACAGAGCTTTCATTGACCTTAAGTCAGCCATCACAAATGATTCTGTTCTACATAGCCCGGATTTTGCTCAGCCTTTCACACTGCAGACAGATGCTTCTGGAGTAGGCTTGGGAGCCGTGCTGCTGCAGGAGGTGGAGGGAGTGAGGCGCCCGGTTGTTTTCCTCAGCAGAAAGCTTCAGGACAGAGAGTCTAGATACTCCACCGTGGAAAAGGAGTGTCTTGCTATGAAGTGGGCGGTGGAGTCACTGAGGTACTATCTTCTAGGCAGACATTTCACCCTGGAGACAGACCACCGTGCCCTTCAGTGGCTGCACAAGATGAAGGAGACCAACATGCGTGTTGCGAGATGGTATTTGTCATTGCAACCCTATGATTTCACAGTGCGGTATCGTCCAGGCAAATCTAACTGTGTTGCAGACTGTCTTTCACGTATGTATGAAGATTGAAGTACAGTAGTCTAAGGAGAAGGGGGGAGGAAATGTAATGGAGACCAGGGGTTCCATTACCTGGTTGGTATTGTTAATAATAAATTGTTGGATTGGGAATTTAAAATGGGGTAATAAAGAAAACACATTAGTTCTTATGGAGTCTTTTATTAGGTTATTTGACATACGATTAAATTGACAGCTTGTAACAGAAAAGAGACAGTGGGACTGGCCATCCTACCTGTGTCGGAGAAGAGCCAAAGTTAGAGCTGCTTGCAGTTAATCATTTATCAATAACTAGTGATGGGACGTTCTGTATCGAGGCTTCGGAGCGTGTGTCGAGTAATGGAGGGGGCGTTTCCGCGAAGCGCGTATCGAGGCTTGCTTCATTTATGGGAGGAGCTGAAAATGATGACGTCCGAAGCCTCGCTGCCCGGCTGTACCACGTGACTGGTTCATGAAGTGGTTCGAACTTTGCCGCGAGATATGACAGCGATATAAACCCCTCAGACTTCATTCAAAATGTGGGTGTTTGATGGAGAGTTGCGGTTAGTGAGAGTTTGGAGACCGTTTGGAGGTTTATGAGAGTGAGGAAAGTCAGGAGAGAATGGAGCCAGCTAAGAAGAGGAGGATGTCCTCCCCTGTGTGGGAACATTTTGATCTTATTCCTCCCAACAAGGTATGTAAATTTCTACAGAAGATGTATTTTCATAATACTGATGGTGCAATACAATTTATGTTGAGCTGTCTTGACTTTTGTACAAGGTGAAGTGTTTTCTATGTGCCAGGGAGCTGGGATATAACAACAACACCTCATCCATGCTTAGGCACTACAGAGCTTTGCATGAGAATAAGGGGAACACCGATTGTGGAGCAAGACCAGGTGAGCCATCAAATGCAATGATAATATAGCATGCAGTAATGTTACTAAATGATATAACAATATTATACAACTGTTATAAGTTACGTGTGTGATATTTATATTTGTGCTTTGTCTTTATTGTCTTTCCTCAGGAGAACAATCTCAAATAGATGAAGACCTGGTCAGCATGGTGATTGAGGACTCCCAGCCATTTAGCATTGTGGAGGACAAAGGATTCAAAAGATTTGTTAAATCATTAAATCATAGCTATGTTCTCCCCACTAAAAGGTCATAAAAGCAGTGAAAATTTAGTTTTTACAGAATAAAATGTGAACAGGCAGGACTGAGGCTCAAAGCCTCAGTGTGTAGCTGTCCATACCTCAACGTTACAAAAGCACAACTATTGTCCACACCCCAACCACACCTCACCTCACAGTAAATGATCATTTCCATTTCAAGCATTTCCAAATAATCATTTCCCATACTGCCACTATAAATATACACAGTATACTGCATCACTACAATATAGATGTTTTACACACTCCTTTTGTTGTTGACATTTACAGGCTGTGTGCAAAATGCCACACTCTTCAAATTCATGCCAGCTATTATTTTTACGTCCAGTAGGTGTCCTGCTAGAGCAAATGAAGCTTCATGAAGCTTCGCGTTGGGGTGAACCAATTGGATGAAAAGCTTCAGTGCTTCATGGGGCTTCATCTGCCCATCACTATCAATAACCTAAACATATGCGAAATGAGAACTTGTAAAGGTACTCACCTGTCCTAGTTGCTTCTTGCAGGATGTGGAGCAAAAGAGCGAAAGCGGCTCAATCACCTGTTTAAGAGCTCTTGGGGCAGACCAGTGTGCCAGGTTAGGGAGTATGGATAAAGAGGGTTTTAATTTAGATAGAAATGGGTGAAGCTTATGTTATTGGTTTGTTTATAGTATGTGTTGGAAATATGTATATGTTTGTGATGTGCTTTAATGTTATTGTATGTTTGTTTGTGTGGAGGGTTATGTGTTCATTTTGATTAGTTAACCCCCATACTTGGGCTATTCCGGATGCTCACCTGGAAAAGGTAGAGTATAAAAGGAAGCCATTTTGTTTAGTTGTGGTTAGTGTTTTGCTGTTATCATGCTCCTTCTTTAATAAAGTGCCAAACCATGGATGTCTTTTACTCCAGTCTCGCGTCATATTATTGGACAGAACCTATGACCGCCGGCCAAAACTGACACTTCCTTTTTATGCCCTTTGCTTGCCAACAGCTCTCCTGTAAACTATGGCATTGTCAAGCCAGGGCCAGAGGCCAGTCATCATCTTGTCATTATCTGATGGGAGCAACGATAACTTCCTTACTGCTTCCTTGTTGGGGTGAGGAGGGTCAAGAAGTCGGCCTGTGTCAGAAATGGAAGAGGAAACTGTAGAGCTCCAGCTGTGAGATACTGAAGGCACCGACATATGTAGCAGACTGTGATTTGAATTCACAAATCCTCATTATAGGAGCCTGTCTGAGGACAGCATTATTAACATAGAGAGAGACACACGGGCCCCCATGAATACTAAAGTCCTGTTTGCCTTCAGTGGAGGATTTTCTCCCAAATCGATTAGGAAAATATGTACTCTGCATCAGTATGAGTTTGAGAACTTGACAGCAGTGTTTTTCACCTACTCAGCACATTAGCAAAAACGCTAAACTCAAGGTTAACATATTCATATAGGCGATCCTTTTACTTAGTCAATGATTTATCACCTTAATTTTTTATTTTTTATTTTTTTGATCAGTCTATTCTGACTTGAGGTCCATCAAAGATCATGATATTTTACACCAAATGATAATCCAAGAGTGACTTTGAGTCAGCAAAGTTTCACTCATCACTGTCTAATTTAGATTGATGTCATTATGCATGCGCACGCACCCGTTCACAGACACACTCAACCCTGTGATCTCCTGCTTTGGATTGCCCTTGCTTCTCTCAGTGTTTGCAAACAGAGCTGCCCTAGAAGCCTCTGGCTGGCCACTCCACTGCTAATCAGAGCTCCCACATACTGGCCTCTCTAATTCTGCAGCTGCTGCAAACACGAGTGCAGTATCCGGTATTAAAACAGACAACAACCTTTCCAAAAAGCTTTTGTTTGTTGTTGTTTTTGGTCAGTTGTGCCATGTCCCGTCATTTCATATTGCATAGATGGCTGTTTTAATCAGTGCTGGAATATGTGTGCCTCATAGAGTAAAGGAATAGTGGGGGTTTTTCTTCTTATTTTGTCTAGAAGACATAAACCACCATGTGTACATATATATTAGGGGTGCAACGATACTCGTATCGGTATTGAACCGTTCAATACAGTGCTTTCGGTTTGGTACACATATGTATCGAACAATACAAATTTTTTTTATTTATTTTATCAGCTTTTCTTCTGACGATGCTGTCTGTGTTGAGCACTCAGTGGATCTGCGTTCGACTACTCCGACTAGGCGCAAGCTAGCAAGACAGAAGCTAAGCTCGTTGCAACATGGCAACCCTCATTCAGATCTGGTGTTTGGAACTATCTTGGTTTTCATGTGAAGCATGACCCTGATGATAAGTGCGTCATGGACAAAAGTAAAACAGTATGTCGGATGTGCCACGCAATGCTCAATTGTTGGGAACTAGTGCGTTAGCGCAGTTTGTTCGTTAACGTGTTGACGCTGTCCAGCCCCACGCACAGGGCGATTTGCGGTAACTCGTTAACGGAGATTTGCCGCGTTATGGTGTTAATGTCATTTTAACGAGATATATATACACTGAACAAAAATATAAACGCAACACTTTTGTTTTTGCTCCCATTCCCCATGGGATGGACGTAGAGACCTAAAATTCATTCCAGATACACAATATAACCATCCCTCCCAAACAGTGGTCACAAATCAGTCCAAATGTGTGGTAGTGGGCACATCTGCTATATTGAGATAATCCATCCCACCTCACAGGTGTGCCACATCAGGATGCTGATCTGACATCATGAGTAGTGCACAGGTGTACCTCAGACTGCCCACAACAAAAGGCCACCCTGGAATGTGCAGTTTTTTGCGCTATTGGGGATCTGGGGACCCAGAACCGGTCAGTATCTGGTGTGACCACCATTTGCCTCATGCAGTGCAACACATCGTCGCATGGAGTCTGTCAATTGTGGCCTTTGGAATGTTGGTCCACTCCACTTCAATGGCTGTGCGAGGTTGTTGGATATTCGTGGGAACTGGTACACGCTGTCGTATACGCCGGTCAAGCACATCCCGAACATGCTCAATGGGTGACATGTCCGGTGAGTATGCTGGCCATGCAAGAACTGGGACATTCTCAGCTGCCATCTGCCCTGAACAATGTGAACCAGGATTCATCCGTGAAGCGCACACCTCTCCAACGTGCCAGACGCCATCAAATGTGAGCATTTTCCCACACAAGTCTGTTACGGCGAAGAGCTGGAGTCAGGTCAAGACCCCGATGAGGACGACGGGCATGCAGTTGAGCATCCCTGAGACGGTTTCTGACAGTTTGTGCAGAAATTGTTTGGTTGTGCAAGCCAATTGTTCCAGCAGCTGTCTGGGTGGCTGGTCTCAGACGATCTTGGAGGTGAACCTGCTGGATGTGGAGGTCCTGGGCTGGTGTGGTTACACGAGGTCTGCGGTTGTGAGGCCGGTTGGATGTGCTGCCATATTCTCTGAAACGCCTGTGGAGACGGCTTATGGTTGAGAAATGAACATTCAATGCATGGGCGACAGATCTGGTTGACATTCCTGCTGTCAACATGCCAATTGCACGCTCCCTCATTGCTTGTGGCATCTGTGGCATTTTGCTGTGAGACAAAACTGCACATTCCAGGGTGGCCTTTTGTTGTGGGCAGTCTGAGGTACACCTGTGCACTACTCATGATGTCAGATCAGCATCCTGATGTGGCACACCTGTGAGGTGGGATGGATTATCTCAATATAGCAGATGTGCCCACTACCACACATTTGGACTGATTTGTGACCACTGTTTGGGAGGGATGGTTATATTGTGTATCTGGAATGAATTTTAGGTCTCTACGTCCATCCCATGGGGAATGGGAGCAAAAACAAAAGTGTTGCGTTTATATTTTTGTTCAGTGTATATATCTCGTTATATGATATATAAAATCAAAAATGAAGAAACTGTCCAGGCTCTGTCCAAAGGTCATGCACATCACCTGCAGAAAACCCAACCAAATCACACAGAAAGGCCACAGCAGACCCGTCGTGCTGGCCCACTGCCATCTTGGTGTGAGGCAACAGTGCTAGCCGCTGCACCATTTTGACACCCCCAAAGGTAATCCAAGGATACAATTTCCCTTTGTGCGCGTGTGTTTTGCGAGTGTGTACACTTGCAGGTCTCTGTATGATCTGTTGCCCTCTGGGCTGTAATTAATTAGAGCTGCAACATAGTCTGATCAGGATTCCTCTGTGATTCACAACCTCAGCGACCTTTCCATTCAGCTTGCAGAAGTGATACTGACCTGATGCAATTGCTTCTATTTTATGTATTGAATATGTGTGAAACTCAGTTAGCTGCTTGTCAAACATGCACCGTACAACCTATGGCTATACAGTTGGCACAGAGACATTACTGGGAAAGCAGACTAGATGCTATTTAAAAGAGCACGACTTTCTAAAAATAAGTATAAAAGGAAAAACATGAGCATGACTCATTCAGGAGTGTTGCTGTGGTTTAATAGGTACTAGGTTTACTAATGTGATTTAGCAAAAAGCAGTAAATCACATTTTGGCGTAAAGCTGCCACTGGGAATATCTTGAACACCACAGCCTCTTGTCTTTGGTCACTAAGGATTACCACTACTAGCCTCCCATTAAAATAGTTTCTTTTGATGTCACTTTTCCAAATTAGGATCGTAATTCAGACAATGAAAAATTAATTACTAGTTTCCAGGGTTTCAAAGAGAACTGGGCGTGACTAGATTCACACACGAGTGGTGTTAAACACGTCACGGCTTTCTTTTCATTCTTGGGAAGGTTTTGTTGGTTGGTCAGGGTACTGACTGTTGCATTTGCAGCTACTCTGTCTGTGTAAAAGTCTATCAAATGCCAACCCTATACTGTTACTGTTAGCTGTGTTTCACTCGTCCAGCTAAATCTGAACAATCTGCAGACTGGCCGGTCCTGCTGTTACATTGGAGCGTGGGATTTTTTTATGTGTAAAAATGTGTGTTGTTGGCAAAGAGGGAGAACACGGTCACAGTGTCTGTCATAATATTTTTTTTTCCTCCTTAGCATTGGAAGGATACACTCAGCAGTCCATGTTACTCACGGAATCTTAACATCTTCATATCAGCCTGCTCTGACGGGGAGGAAAGAGACACTCTTTTCATACAGAAACAGACTCGGATACGGCGCGACTCCTAACATCCGGTAAAGTGATGAAGAAATTATATGACAGGCTGATTAGCATTTACAACCACATGAGCACAGTGCACCTATCTGTGAGGCCATGTCTTTCAGACAGCTGCACAAGAACATATGAATGGGCCTAATTGTACAATTTTTATCCATTATTGATGGCGCTGTTAATTTAAGTGCTCTCGTTTGATCTGAAAGACCAAAGTTTTGCTCAGCTCAAAAGCTTTGATCACAAGCATATGCCTTTACCCTTCACTGTATCCTTCAGACAACTGCTCCTATTGTTCTTGCTAATTAATGATGTTTCATTCAGCATTTCATTTATATGACAAATGAAGTGTCTTTCTGTCTGGACTGATTGCCAAGTCTTTAACTTCTTTGTCTATTTCAATAAGCGATATTTAGGTATGTAATTAATTTCTTTTGCTGGAAACACAATTGATTCATTAAAAAGAGAGGATTCTCCTTATCATTTTCCCAGAAGGTTTGCACACGCAATTTCCTGTTTCATTTCAAGCATATAAACTGTTCAGTCGAGGCCAATCCCAATCAGGACACATTTAATGATAATGGTGGACTCTGGCTAAGCTATTCAAAGTTAGCTGACCTTACGAAATTGAAATGAAAGGAAATTAATTTTCATTGAAATTAACAATATGCTTAACCAATGGCAATTTAGCAAAGCTTGAAAGATTTTCCATCACCTTATGTATGAATATTTTGACACAATGGACTTATTCACACTGAGGTGTATATTCCTTGATTAATGCAGCCAGTGAAGAAGCCTGCATTTGATTGTGGGGTGTTTCAGTACACAGAACCTTATTATTTTAGATATGCAAGTGAATAAACATGCTTTGTCCTAGAAATGATCCATTGCTTGTTGTGTCAGAGTATGATAGCTTGAGGTTTTGAGGTTGGAGGGTTTGAAATAAAGGGAAAGAGAGAGATTCTTGTCTCTTTTCTGCAGCCATTACTGGACAATAGATATTGATCCCCGCTGCATCATTGGAGTACTCTATGGTGATCCATTTATCTGTTAATCTGTCTGCGACCAGAGGTGGAGAGCCAAAACGGACGAGAGCCAATACACCAAAGTCTACACAACATTTTATAAACTAATTAATCAACGTTGGGCCTCGGCAGAGGCCAGGAAACCCACAGGAGAACTGCAGAAGAGCAACACTGCCACCTACTGTGGCTCTGCTCCAGTTTATCAAAAAAAAAAGAAGTATGAGATCTCTGGCACCCACAGTGGCATTAAGATGAGGACGCGGGCTTTGCCAAATACTGTCATATTGTGTTTTCTGGTTAAAAGAGACGACCACTGATTCAGCTGCTGTGAAGCCTAGGGAGATGAGCATATGGCCGTATTAACGAATACAGGACTTGTCGGCAATGTTACTTATAATTTACAGATTTAATAGAGATGAAATGTTTGGCTCGAGCAACATTCAAGGTTAGAGCATGATTTATGCAGGAATGCATGGATTAAGTCCTGTGGACAGTAAGGCTGGAATCAATTGCCAGCAGCCTTTGCAGCAATCTGTTAGTAGAATTACTACAAGAGTTAGACATATTCTTTTTCCCAGGGGAAAAAAAAGACATTAAGCCAATTTAAACATATGGATATGCAACATATTGGACGGAGCTCATTAGTCAGTTTTCAGGTACAATTTTTAAAAGATCTCATTGTGTTGTTTTCTCTATGTAATTTCTATTAAGCTGCCATTATTTTGAGGTGCTTTTCTAATCTGCTGAAGCAGTTTCTGAATATTTTCCATTTGCCCTGGTTGGGCTCCCGGTGCACCGCACCTAGAATAAAAAGGGCTGAACTTTAAAGAAAAGTTTTCTTTTTACTGAAGCATTCCATTAAAGTTTTATTCAGTCCTCGTCTTGATCAAATTAAAACCGAGTTCCACCATTATCAAACAAAAGCTCGCTTTTAACAATGTGGTAACTACTCAGTATTCCCCGACATATTTCAGAGACTATACGCCAGGAAATCCCAATGAAGGAATCATTCAAAGAGGTCCATCTCCAAAGGTAAATATGTCAGACATTAAAAGCTTCTTTTGAAGTGAAATGAAAGTGAATTATAATGCAGCGCCATCCTCCACCTATTTCTGCGCCTTATTGCAGGATAAATTGATTAAAGATCAGTGGGAACTTTATGTGTACTTCATGTGCCTCTCGAGGCTCGAGGGAACTTCAGTAAAATGTCACACATCTTTATCAACAATAATGATATGATTACCCCCAAATCCTCAAAGCATTTGTTGATGTTTACAGCGGTGTGTCATCATAATACTAACAAACCAATAAAATATGTTCAGCTTATCCTCAGTCCTGGCAAAGGTTCACGTATCTCTATCATACCACCCAGGCCATTGGAAGGAGTTTATGTCCTAGAGCATCCAGCAGTGATTAAACGGTAAATCGCTCTAAATTAAAGGTCACTTAAGTTTACATATTTATGTGTAGATTAAAGATGTCTTATAAACTATAAGTTCAGGTTGTAAAGTTACTTTGCATTTCCATATGCCACACTTGCCCACACAGCCACTGTCGCTCATGCTAAATGGTGATAAAGCTGTTTATTCCAGGTTCTGGCTTTGCTTTATTCCAAACCTGTTATTATGCATGCACTGAAAGTGAATTACTTCTTTAGCACACCTTATAATGCCCACCTTTAAAAGGTACATTGGTATTCATTATTTGTAGACTGCACTAGTTCGGGGATCTGGCCACATGCTGATCCTGGAGCCTGTTGCATCTGCTGTTTTTCACATTATGGTCTCTTAAATACAAATGTATCTCCGTGTGCATTAAGTGTATATACGGAAGATGTGTTTCACATCTAGATTTAGAAAAGAATGACATTTAACAAGGTCGCTGCTTACTGCGAGAAAGCATACTTAGTGTGACTTCCCCTTATTACTTAAGACTTTCTGTGAGTTTTAATAGTTCATCCCTGATTCAATAAATCAACTTGTCTGAAGCTGGTATATACTTAAAGACTTCGCACACATAATCCACTGTGGATTTATAAGAAGCCGGTGCAACCCAATTCACGACTGGCTGGGCTACAATAACTGCCACACTTCCTGGCATAAGAGCAACTCTGGAACTTCTTCTGGCACATTTTTCTTATAGTACAGTAATGGCTTTGTTTTATAGATATCATTGTTACAATCCCCCGTAGGTGAGAAAGAAACCACACAGAATGATTCCAGACAGATCCCTGTGGCCCAGTCTACCCCGTTCATTTCCTCTGGCTTGAGGCACTAGTCTATAAGTGGTGTATAAATGTCCTGTCTAATAACTTTGCCCGGCAGAAAACTGAAGATACTGAAATGCTCACTGTGTCTTAAATGCTCTGCTTTTTGTTTTCCAATGGCTGTGGAGACGTGTGCACGGGAAGTGGCTTAGTATTTATTGTGTGTCAACAAGGGTTAATTGGTTAATAGACACCTCACTTTGCTAGCTTTGCATAAGAGTGATTAATGAGTTTTTAATCATTATTTTCAAAACCAGTGGAGAGTGTTATCATAAAAAGGAAAGTAAGATATTAACGAGTTCTTGGTGGAGCTTTGTTGTGCCAGCTTAAATGAACGAAAGAACACAAATTAAACAGCTGAATATTTAAAGAGACTAAGCACTTGCTAAACTACTGCAGAAGTACTTGTGAACATTTTAAGGCGCCATAGGTTAGATTTTAAACTACAGTACTGTGCAAAAGTCTCGTTTAAGATTCAACAATCCAAATCGACTTGTAGCTGTTATTATAAATGGTCTTAGGCAGAAGCTCTCTGGGCTTACTGAAAGTCATACATTTTTTTTTAACCACTTAACTCTGACCTGAACTGTTCAAGCATTAAAAATACACCTAATATAAGGAACTAGTGTTGCATCTACACATAACAGGCAACTTCAAATCTACTTTATTACTAGTGTGACAGGCATAACATAGCATTTTTCACCATCATGGTGATTCCCAAAGAGCTATTAGCCAAAAACTTGCATGGTGTGCTGGCCCTTCAGCTGCTCTGTGTGCTTTTTACCTGCTACAGTAGCTTCATCAGAAATGGTCTCATTCTTGGGGATCAGGGAAAGGAATCAGGGGAGAAAAGGCTGATATGATATGTCAAATTAAACGAGAACAAGACTGAAATTTGATGGCAACTGGTCTTATTAAGTGCAAATCCAAAACTGAAATTTTATTGAGAAAAATCATCTGCATGGTTTGGAGTTCCATTTCAGACAGCAATGTTGGGGATTCTGACAAAAGTGGTGGAACTATGAATGCAAAAATAGTACCAGAAGACTCTGATCCACCATGAAGTAGTATCTGGGAAGCATCTGACTGGCAACAGTTTATTTTTTCAGTC
Source organism: Rhamphochromis longiceps (assembly GCF_057381845.1). Taxonomy (NCBI): domain Eukaryota; kingdom Metazoa; phylum Chordata; class Actinopteri; order Cichliformes; family Cichlidae; genus Rhamphochromis; species Rhamphochromis longiceps. Next base: position 27,664,301 of record NC_140558.1, read on the forward strand.
AATGCAGTAAAAGCACACCCCAATAGAAAAAACAAACACAATATAACACTATAAGTCATGGATTGGCCTCCGCAGAGCTCTGACATCAATATTATTGAAGCAGTGTGAGAGCAGGTGATCTAATAATGAGAAGGCTGATGGTTCAGTCCCTGAAGCCATTCTGCATGCTAAATATCCTTGGGAAAAGATACCCTCTGATGTATCCATTGGAGAGCAAATATGTGTGAATGTTCAACAGAAAGCACTTTAGTAGAAAAAGAATTGAAAAAAGTGCTTGTGTGAATGAGGCAAGTTGTATAAAGTGCTGTATAAGAACCAGTCCATTTTCCATTCATTAGAGGTGTACAAACTCAGCTTTCCATGCATGTTTGCAAGTTTTTTAAAAATCTCTTCGCCTATTTCACATTTTCCTAGCAAGACATAAACAAATAAGGTGTGGCTCAAGACTTTTTTTTTTTTTTTACTTCATCTAAGCTTAAGGAAATAAATTATTGCAGTTTGCACCAGTCTTACACATCTGTTAACTGTGAAGCAGCTCCTCAAAGGAGGATGTAAAGTTGCTTTAAATCCCATGCCTACTTTTCAGACATTTCAGATCATCAAACAAGTTTAAATATTAGACAAAGATAACACAAAATTCAAGCCTACATGGGTCTGAGTGACAAAGTGATTGCCCCCTAAACCTAATAAATGGTTGGGCCACCCTTAGCAGCATCAACTGCAATCAAGCTTTAAATGGCAATGAGTCTTTTACAGCAATGTGGAGGAATTCTGGCCCATTCATCTTTTCAGAATTGTTTAAATTCAGCCACATTGGAGGATTTTTGAGCATGAACAGCCTTTCTAAGGTCATATCACAGCATCTCAATCAGATTCAGGTCAGGACTTTGACTAGGCCACTCTAAAGTCTTAATTTTGTTTTTCTTAAGCTATATTGAGGTGGACTTGCTGGCGTGTTTTGGATCATTGTCCTGCTGTCCCAGCTTGGGATCACTAATAGATGGCTGGACCTTCTCCTTCAGCACATTTTGGCAGACAACAGAATTCATGGTTCTATTGACCACAGCAAGTCTTCCAGGTCCTGAAAAACAGCCCCAAATGATCACACTACTACCACCATATTTTACTGTTAGTATGATGTTTCTGTGTTCCTTTTATGCCAGATATAATGGGACACACATGTTCCAAAAAGTTCAACTTTTGTCTCGTCAGTCCACAGAGTATTTTCCCAAAAGTCTTGGGGAATCATCAAGATGTGTTCTGGCAAAACTGAGATGAGATTTTATGTTCCTTTTGCTCAGCAGTGGTTTTCATCTTGGAACTCTGCCATGCAACCCATTTTTGCCCAGTTTCTCTTATGGTGGAGTCATGAACACTGACCTTAACTGAGGCAAGGGAGGCCTGCAGTTCTTTGGATGTTGTTCTGGGGTCTTTTGGATAAGTCGTCGCTGTGCTCTTGGGGTCATTTTTGTCAGTTGACCACTCCTGGGAAGGTTCATCACTGCATTTTTACACAGATGAGAAGTTATACACTTCTGCCCCATCCATTTTCTATTATTCTATTATTTGATCTTAGGCATTGCTTAGGCAATACTACACTGCACACGTGGTACACACTTTGACACTTTTATTTTACTTTCTATGGAGTGTTTAAAGTAAGGCTTCCCACAACTTCAAGCACATTTCATAGGAATTCTTTATTTGCACAGGGCAGGTTCTTTTTATATCCTGTCAGTGGAATTCAAACCATTTTCCACCATCACTGGACCTGTTGAAGTGAAAAATAAATGAAGCTTCTGTGTAAGTTTAAAAAGGAAGATCTGTAGTTACTCATCTGTGTACTTCCCAGGTGTTGGCGGATAATCTAAGCGTTACATCACTTCCACTTTCCCACGCTGTCAAGCTGATTGTGACATCATGCGTCTAGTCCAATCAGCTTCTTCAGGCCAATCCGCCTTCACTCCGTGTATTTTAAATCTCCCTCCACATCTTTCATTCTTCCTTACGTTCGTCATTGTGGACTAAAGAGCCGCATCATGACCAAGCACCTACCTGCTTGCCCACTATTCAGTCCCCTCTAGGCCCCACTCCCAGTAAGTAACACTCTTGGTAGAGAGGGTTTGTCTTTTTCACTGAACAGTACTGAAACAAATGCTAACAAGAACTTTACTTCGAATGACCAGTTAACATCTGTTTTTAGTCTTTATCTGTTGAGTTCCGGGATTTATGATCAATTTTACTCATGAGCACAACTGCAACAGGAGGAACCAAATAACAAATAATCTCAGGTTATACAGACCTACTAAAGGTAAAGGCACGTTGATTTCCAGCCAGTTTACTTATCCATTTATCTGATGTCACAGGTTGGGCTTTTCTCATTTCTCAGTTGTGTGCCTTCTCTCTTTTCTGAGTCTTGAGACCCAGAAAATATGTCCGTTGGCATCTTACAGAATGTCTCTTTTCCTAAAATAAAACTGGTGGACAGAAGAGAAAGTGGTGTATGTTTCTGTTAGTAGTTTTACTTGTGCTGTATAGAAGAAAACAAAAAGTTGGAATACACAAATCATGAGGACTCAGCATTTGTAAATGTGGCAGAAATACAATGGTTACATGTATGTTGTTCAAACTGAAAAGCCCCGAGCGGCTGTAGCCGAAGAACATAAAGCCGACCTCCAGTTTCGCCCTGTTTTGGCTGAAATAGACTTCAGTTAGATGAGCTGACTTGTCTGGACTCTTAGTTATAGCAGCATCTGAAAGAATCCATGAAGTTTCAATGAATTGCCTTTGTTCCTGATTGCTCTTCCCTGTATAGGGTAAACTCCATGTACTATAGCTCAATATCATTGAATAGTAATACTATCAAGTTAATAAACTTAAATAGGATTGTGAGCAGAAGAAATATGTGCACTTTAATATTTTAAAGTGTTTTCTGTAAGCATCCACCAAATAGAATATGCTGCAGCCTGGGTACGTAGCAGCAAAAATGAAACATTAAAAGTCAGGCTGGTTGGAAAGGAAATTAAGCTTCAGATTTGGTAATGTACCAGAAACTGCTGTATGTGTGTGGGTTTGTATTCTCTCGTCTTTGTGTGGGGTGGGGTGTAATGAATCGGATGCCATTTTGAGAGATGCTGTTTATGAGTGTTGGCGGCGACAAGGGAATGCGGGGAATTAAGGAAGCAGTATGAGCTACACTTAACACAATGTGACAGGCACAAAATGACAGGTTTTGGCCCAGGAATCGGGATGCCATGTTGCTTGCGCACTCGCTCACTTACACGCATAATCCTCAAAACACACACATACACCATCCGGCATGGGAAAGTAGGTGAAGGCATGAGGGGACAATTTGATCTGTTCCACCAAACACAAATCAGTGTCTGTGTGGCTCAATTTTCATCGCACACACAAATCGCTCTACTTCTATCTTTGTGAGGACCCTTGTAGCACTTTTTTCTTATATATTACAACGAAATGTAGAACACCATTTCAAGTCTAAGCCAAACCTGATGCATAAAAGATCTGTGACCAAAGGCAGGGCGGGGTGAAGGACAAAACATCGCATACTTTAAAAGTCAAACTGGTCTTCACTCAGACAGTCAAGTCATCTGAACCAGGAAAGTGACTATTTTACCCGGTTGTGACAGTGAGAATGGCTGCTATTAGACAGATTAACCTAAGATGAGTTCTGACCAGCCTCTACTACCAGGCAAGGACAAAGCTTTTTCAAGCTTTTTAATGGCACAGTGGCAGTTTAGTGTCATCACCTTTGGTCACAATAGCTATTTTTACCACGAACAAAAGAAAAAAGATGAAAAGTTTTTTCACAATAGTTTAATTTTTTTCTTATATTTGAAGTCACACATTACATTAAACATTAGATGACTGTAGAAGTCAGTAACCTCATGAACAAACACATTTAAATTGTCTTTGTTTTTGGACACCTGCTGATACCATTTCACGTGCACTATTATTAATTTTAGATACTTTTTTATATTGTTTATTTCTTCTGCTGCTGGAGCTATTTGGCTACAGTCCAAAATACTGGGAATGCCAATAAGGTCATAAGTGTCTCCCACATCTGGGGATTGGGAATACTCCCTCAGTCTGTTGGCAAGCATTGCATTAATTCAACACAACATAACTAACTGCTAGCAAGTCGTTTGTTTTGCAGTTAATACGTGTGGTAGAATCTGTGTTTTACGAAATATGTTAAGTTTTGTGTTGAGTTTGCTGCGATAGTTAGATTGTTGGTTAGTTATCAATATGAATTCACAGTGCCCTAATAATGTTGAGGTCCAGGCTCCGGGGAGGCTGATCCATGACTGAAAGTGCTCCATTGTGTGTTTTTCTATCCAGGTAAGCTTTAACTGCATTGGTAATGTGTTTGGGATCGTTTTCATGCTGAAAAATGAAAGACGTTGCCAATCAGACGCTTTTCAGATGACATTGCATGGTGGCTCAAAATCTGATGGCGCTTGTCTTGCAATCATAATTTAATAAATTTTGACAAGATCCCTGTTTTACAGATTCTTTCTTGTACCTTTTCCTGCTTTTGTCCTTCACTTTTGAAGGACACACTACACATTAAGCATGTGTGCGTGTATCTGTTTGTGTTTTACTTATAGGTCTTTGGGAATCACCTTGTTGGTGCAAAAATACTATTTTGTGCCTGTCAAACTGTGTTATCTTTGGCACTTTTTGTAGATTAAGCTCAAGAGATGGGAACAAATAAAGCTGTTTGGACAGCACATGGGTTCATTCCTTGAGTTAGGTGCCTATGAAGTGTTACCTACCAGTGTTAGAAAAAACGAAGAACTGTATAATAGCAAGGCTGTGCTGCATTAAGGGATCTGACTCACAGTTAAAAAGCACTGTATATGTAGGACAACCTAGGCCAGCCACTATTCTAATGCCAGAAGTAGAGTCATGGGTAAGATTTAAAGAACATCTCATACACAGCACCTATTTCTGGATAGCTTAACAACAACCACCCGTAATCACAAAGCTAAAAATCCAGTAAAACTCGTTTCTTATATGAACACAGAAGAAAGTATTGGTTGGCACATAGCAACCACTCTGGTTCTTAAAAGAAAAAAGAGGAGATATTCATTCAGAGATAAGCCTCTGCTTCTTTCTACTGCCTGTCTGAGTCAGTCAAAATAATGGCTAGAGCTGAGTCATTTCCCACAAGCTGAATATGCCTGCTGTGACACATTGAATGTAAGGCAATGCATCTGAAGAACAGAACCAAAGGTAAGTAAATATCTCTTCACTGGGATTTTAAAAAGGGGTAAAAAGACTTGAAGAGACGAATGATGCTTCCCAACATAAATATGTAGTCGTGAATAAGTAATAAGGGTTCACAAAAAGGAGACAAGCAGAGAAAGACAAATAAGAAGAGAGGGAAAAGGTGAAGTGCAGCAGGATGACAGTGACATATGAGAGGCAGAGCTGACAGAGTGCTCAGTAATGGCAGTTTATCAGCATCTGGTCAGCGGGGTCACTTCAGCTCCTGGGCTCCAATTCTCATCTGTCTCCATCGCTCTCCTCCTGCATCTTCTCACTCTGCTTCCCCCTCCTTCCACGCTTCCTCCCTCACTTCCTCTGTCTTAAACTGACAGTTCTGACAGAAAACCAAAATGTGCAAGCAGTTTTTTCCCTTTCATACACCCACATATACAACCCAGACTGTAAGTTTTTGCACAGTTTCACATTCTGTTGTTCAGAGTCTGTCTCAGTACATTCAGTCCTAAATAAAACACAAAACTGCATTAAAGTGCCAAGTATGGTATGCAGTCAATGGAACTGGATCCCTAAACTATATCAGTTTCCTTTTCTCCATTTATGAAAGTTAATGTATCTTTCCTTCTCTGTATCTAAAGTTATGGGGCTTAATTGTGTTTTGGAACCTGACATTTAACTGACAAATTGCAAAACAAAAACAGTTACATCTTAAGAAATACCAGCCAGATTGCAAAACCCCTGAGCAGGAACGTGCCAGCGCTTTAACCTGCAGGATAAAATTGACATATACTCTGTCTACTTACTTTTGAACAATTGCAGTCAGGTCTACATGAGTAAAAAGGTCTTTATTTCACACACAGTATTTCAATATTGATGCAAGCTTATTAAATTAAAGCTGTGACTTGGCACTTTAATGCAATATCCATTATTTCATTTCAAAATGAATGTACAATTGAAGGCGTTAGTGGACTGGTTGGGACTTAACACACAGCAAGCACAGTGTCCACAAAGGCATATCCACACACCAATTAAGACAAAGAAATACCACTAACAATCTAATAATAGTTGTCAATAACCTCAGCAATAGATTAAGCAAGGACTTTATTGCTTTGGCATTAACATATTTAAAATGCCAGCCGCCTTGTGTGAGTCCAGTGGATTTATGCTGACATCCCCAGTCGGATTAAATGTGATGTTTCAGGGTAAAATACAGCCTTGGTGAAAGGAAGAGGAGAAAGTCAGGGGAGGCCAGGCTCACACTGCATGTGTACGACATCTTAATTGCATCAATGATTATCCCTCCACATTTACGCTTTCCCTACTCATATTTATAGTTGTGTCCAATTTTCATTATGCTCTTCATTATGGAGCATAAATAACCTGCGTAAATGTGCCGGCACACTACGACACACCCTATAACATTGCCAAGTGATATCCATCTTGTCCCCCAATGATCCAACATTACCTGGCTGAATTATGTCTATTAGCTGCATGTAGCCCCTCCCACTCCATCAAGACAGCAGTCTGCAGATGACAGCATTAACTTTTAAGGCTTTATAGCATCTTCTTTACCCAACACATACCATTAATCCGCTTAATGGCCACCATGACCCCTTTCATCGTGTTTCATAAAATAAAAATATGAATAAAGCCCATTACAGTCTCTATTGTGGAGAGTTTCAGCAATAAATCATAGTGGTTCTATTAGAAGGATTGCTTCTGTGGCAAGTCAGGTTGCCATATTAAATCATCAGTGCTGTTTGCGTTATTATTTTTGCATGTTATAATGCCTAAATCGGAAAAGTGTAACTTTCTATTTAAATCTCTTTCCGGCCTTCAGTTGTTAGTCTGAGGACTAATACTGTATTTAGTGTTTTTTACCTCTCTCAACTTTCAGATTTTTTGCTTGCATAAGAAACCTTTTTCTTTACATCCAATGAAGCAAAAGATGTTAAATCTGAATTACACTGAAATTTTAATCATGTAAAAAAAACAAAAAAAAACAAAAACATGTTATGTGATATTTTTTTTACTACAAACTTTTGGCAAATTTCTGAATCTTCCATTAAATTTTGGATCAAATTAGGAAATTTTAAAAGCTGCTTTAATTAATTTTTTTTTTACATAACAATACATGTAATGACTATGTCCTTATCAAAGAATACTTCCCAGTTCATCATTTTAAATCCATATATAACTACAGTGCATAACGCATTCATTAGACCACCACCCACTGTAAGCTGCACTAAATTAGCACGAGTAATTACCAGAATCTATTTCTGAATCAGTTTCTCTAATGGTTAATCCATCAGTATGTTTACGCTCTTTAACTGAAATTATTTTTAATGCTAAAGTACATTATTTCTGATATTTAGAAACAAATCATAAAGGACTTTAAAATTACACTTATTACACTTCTGACTTCTCAGGGAAGTCCAGTGTGCTGGCTCAAACTCTAGGTATAAATATGTGGACTGCGTCACTCCATGTGAAATGTAGAGAACTCAGTGAAAAGGAAAGAGTCTGCAATAAAGCACTTTGTGATGATGGATGATCTTTGAGACAATCTGGGCAAGACTAAAAGTGTTCTCACAGTGTGGTCATGCTTTGGAGTCAATTGCTGAGACTGGTACTTATAAAAAGTGCCAAGGAAGAGGCAGAATATGAAAGCTGATCACAAACACTGAGCTGTAGATAACTGGAAGACGGTACTCTGGGCAGACAAGTACAGATTTCAACTCTTCAGTCAGCAATATTGTGTTATGTCCACAGAAAAGCTGGAGAATGTTAGAAGGATTGCAAAGACAGTGAAAAAGGGGCAAGATTCCATTATGGTATAGTTATTATAGAAGCAGCATGGACACATTAGTGAAGAAGAAGGTCTACTACAACATCTTGGATCCACCAAAACTTGGAATCCCTCTTGAACCACCCATCCGACCCCTCCATCCATCCATCTTCTTCCACTTATCCGGGGCCGGGTCAGCCTTAGTAGAGAAGCCCAAGTGGCTAGGGACCTCTCTAGCCACCTTTTCTGGGGGAACACCGAAGCATTCCCAGGGCAACAAAGATATGTAATTTCTCCAGCTTGTCCTGGGTCTGCCCGGGGTCTCCGTCCAGTGGGATATGCCCAGAACACCTCACCCAGGAGGTGCATGGACAAGTAGCGGCCCTACTCGAAGCCCTTCATGAACTCCTCACCCTATCTCAAAGGAAGCGGCCAGCTATCCTCTTGCACTGAAACCGCTCTGACCAAAGTGTTCAATGACATATGTCTGAATACAGACAGTGGAAAAATGTCAGTCTTAGTTTTACTGGATCTCAGTGCAGCATTTGATACAGTTGACCACAACATATTACTCAAACGACTGGAGAACTGGACAGGTCTTTCAGGAACTGTACTAAACTGGTTCAAAACATACGTAGAAAACAGGAAATACTTTGTATCAATAGGTAACTTCACATCTGAGCAGACAAGTATCACATGTGGAGTTCCCCAAGGTTCCATCTTGGGACCCATTCTGTTTAACATCTACATGCTCCCACTGGCACAGATTATAAACAACAACAAAATAAACTATCACAGCTATGCAGATGACACACAAATATATATCACAATGTCACCAGGAGACCGAGGCCCTGTACAGGCTCTTGGTAAATGCATTGAGGAAATCAATGACTGGTTGTGCCACAATTTTCTCCAGCTAAACAAAAACAAAACTGAGGTAATAGTCTTTGGCGCCAAAGAAAAACGATTACAGGTCACCAGAGAACTTCAATCTATACATCTAAAAACCACAAACCAGGCGAGAAATTTGGGTGTAGTGATGGATGCAGACCTAAACTTAGAAAAACACATTAAGACAATAACAAAGTCAGCTTACTATCACCTCAAGAATATATCAAGGATAGAAGATCTGATGTCTCAACAGGACCTGGAAAAACTAGTCCATGCATTCATCTTTAGTAGGCTTGATTACTGTAACAGCATCTTTACAGGTCTACCTAAAAAATCAGTCAGACAACTACAGCTCATTCAGAACTCTGCTGCTCGAGTCCTCACTAAGACCAAAAAAGTGGACCACATCAGTCCAGCTCTGAGGTCCTTACACTGGCTGCCTGTCCGTCAGAGGATAGACTTTAAAGTTCTGATGCTGGCCTATAAAGCTCTGAATGGTTTAGGACCAAAATACATCAATGACCTCCTGACCCAGTATGAACCATCCAGATCCCTCAGGTCATCTGGATCCGGTCTTTTATCAGTTCCCAGAGTCAGAACCAGACACGGAGAAGCTGCATTCAGCTTTTATGCTCCTTATATCTGGAACAAACTCCCAGAAAGCCTCAGATCAGCTGAAACACTCAGTTTATTTAAATCCAGGTTGAAGACTCACCTGTTCTCAGCTGCATTTGAATAAAGCACCAAATCCACACTTTAAGCTTAAATTTCAAAACTTACATTTAACTACTGATTTTATCTACTGTTCTGATTTTATCTGTTTTGATTTTATATACTGTTGTTTGTTTGTTTGTTTGTTTGTTTGTTTGTTTGTTTGTTAATTAGTTAGTTAGTTTATTTGCTTGTTTTAATCAATTTTAAATCATGCTTTTTATTTGTTCTTGTTTCTAATGTCTCTGTAAAGCACTTTGAATCACCTTGTTGTTGAATTGTGCTATACAAATAAACTTGCCTTGCCTTGCCTTGCCTTGAGGAAGCTCCTTTCCGTCACTTGTATCTGCAATCTTGTTCTTTCTTCACTTCACCCTTTTCAGCTGCGAACCATGGCCTCAGACTTGGAGGTGCTGATTCTCATTCCTGTCACTTCCCACTCACCTGCAAACCGCTCCAGTACAAACTGGAGGCCATCGTTTAATGAAGCCAACTGAACCACATCATTTGCGAAAAGCAGACATGAGATTCTGAGACTACCGAAGTGCAAGCCTCTACCACTTGGCTACACCTAGAAACTCTGTCCATAAAAACTATGAACATTCTGAAGTAAAACTGATTAATTGTGGGTTTAACAAGACAATGACCCCAAGCAAATTTCAACGCGGTGCAGAGACTGTTTGACCGAGAAAAGGGAATGTGGAGTACTAGAACTGATGGACTGGCCATGTCTGGGCTTAAATCAAAGTGATTTGGGATTTAGTGAAATCAAAGGCACAAGAATTTAATTCCAATCAGCTCTCTGGGAACAGCTAGAAGAGCATTAGTTATGCAGCCTAACTTTATATTTCAGTGGTGGTTTACGTGCTACAGAGAATACTGTGAAAAACTGTTGCTTTCCCCGTGGTGCACCTGAATGAAAGTTCCCTCTATAAATGCATTACCTCAAGTAACTGCCCCCTACAATCCAAATGTCTAAAAGTACAAACAAAAGGAGTAGATGTCTCTCCACCCACTTACTGTTAAAATAACAACTCTGACAAAAATAACAAGTAGTGAACATGTAGGTGGGTTGTTGTTTTTTTGGGGGTTTTTTGCTGTTCACTCACAAAGACTTTCAGAAGTGTTTCTGGAACTCTCTTTACTTTTACTAGACAATCTTGGCTGCTTTAAAGAAGTGCAGAGTGGGGGCCCTAAGGTTCAGTAATTGGTTTTTGATCTTGTCAATCACACAGAGGGAATTCTCTGATAGTGTATGTAACATTGCATTGTTGAATTATTTCTACAAAGTAGCACATTTCTTTGAAGTTAACCAATCAGTTTACAGACCTGTCGCTAGCTAATTACGCAGCCATCAATCATCCATTATCTTCTGCTTATCCAAAATTGTCTTCCAGTGGCAGTAGGCTAAGCAGGGCACTCCAGATGTCCTCCTCCCCAGCAGCAATTTCCAGCTGCTCCTGGAAGAAGCCCAAGGCATGCCCAAACCAGATAAGATATATAATCTCTCCAGTAGCTTCTGGAGATACCCGGAGGTCTCTTCCAAGTTGGACTTGCCTGGTAAACCTCCATAGGGAAGCGCCCAGGAGGCATCTTATCCAGATGCCCGAAACGCCTCAACTGGCTCCTTTCAACACAAAGGAGCAGCAGGTCTACTCCCAGCTCTCTCCAGATGTCACCCTATCTCTGTGGAAGAAAGTCATCTCAGCCACTTTGCAATCGAGGCTACAACACCCACATCACTGCTGACACCTCACCAACGAAGCAAGTTACTTAATTAGCTCATATATTACACCATGTATTTATGTTCACCCAATAAAAAGCTGCAATTAAAGAACCATACATTTTAGGCGATAGAGGACCTTAAAAAACAAAACAGAAAAACGGGCCTGCTATATCATTGGTTTTTTGTTATTTTACACCGGTGATGTGTTTTTATCTTTTAATCACATAGCCACAAAATGTGTTTAAAATTACATCAATAAAAAATAAAGTGTCAGCATTTAAGGTGTTCTGTGAAGTTTTTCTGTAGATAAAAGCTGTTTTGATTGTGTGTAGCACTCAGTGCATTTCTTTCCTCGTGAAACATTTCCAAAGCTAATTTCTCTTAAAGTTGAATCCCACTTTTTTTTCTTTATCACTTTGCTCTTTGGCTTGGTTTTCACATTACTGTGCAGCTGCTGTGCAATAGTGTGAAACCACTTGGTGTACTTTTCATCAGAATTCCACTGTATATTTATGTGCATGCATAAGACAAAAAAAGAAACACAAAGTAAATATTTGAGACTAAAACTGCTCTACAGCTCAACTGGAGATCAAACACTCTTTGAAGATCTTTCTGTTTGCATGTTTTTGGTTTTGGTTCTTGTTTTTGTAAATGTAACAATAGGTAAAATGATCATTTCATTTTCGCACTGGCTGAAAAGTTCTGCTTCTTGAAATTCGTACAATTAACTCTTGGTTTAATCACCAGAGACCCTTCAAATGTAGCGCTGAGTTAAAAAGGAAGCCCTTTAACCTCATCCAAAGGCATAACTGCCAGACTCTATTAGCAATGTCTATATTTTATTATATTTGCGGTCCAGCATGCAGAATCTGCATTCAGAACGGCTCACATCTCGAGGCAACCATCTTCTGAGCCAGGGCAAAGGCCAAGAAAGGTGATCATGCTTGTGCGTGTGTGTATAGTGGAAATATTGAGTGGATGAGAAACTAAGGTCCAGATAGTGTTGAATTTATGAGCAACCCCTGCCTGGATAAAATTAAGTATGCTTGTGTGCTTTCAACAAAACTAAAAACAGAGTCTTCTGCTTCACCTTTCTCTATTCCCACCCTGCCTTCTGTTTCTTGAAATTCTTCTTTGTGGAGACCTCTGCTTCCACTTCAAAGAATTATCTGTTTTCTTTCTTCTTCTTTAACCCTGGCTTTAAGAAGGGGAAAAAAAACAACTTCCATTAATGAGTAACAACCCTTGTGATTGAGCGTCACATATAATTTGTTGTTTGGGTAATACAAACCAGTTTGTGGTAGGACACAGTAATGATAAATGGAATTATCCTTAACAAAAACGCTATCACTGGCGGTGGTACAAAGGCCTTTCAGTAAATTCTCAATTTGAGGATCTAACACTGCCCTTGAATTGTTTAGGCACAACTGGGACTGGTGGAGGAATTAATTTCAGATATTACCAAACAGCAGGGTACACAGCTCCCAGGGCACCGCAGACAAAATCTTTCATCCCTGTTAAAAAAAAAAATTGAATGGGGATTTAAGGAGAACACAGATAATTCAATCTTTATCAGCGGCAAGCCACAATGAAATGTTAAGTTTCCATGGGATCCTCTTACCTCAAAGGAGGACTCCGGAATGAAAGTACAACACATCTGAAGCATCTCCCTCCTGCTCTTGAGCAAAAGAGTAAAACACATGCACAGACACACACACACACACACACATTCTCTCTGAGACACAAACACAGAACATAAAAGGTTCTCATCAACATATCAAAGCTCGTACTTCCTGTTCAACATGCTATATGCGAACCCAGTGGATGCCAACGAGTCAACGTAGCTACACATCATTTTATATATATATATATAATATATATGTGTGTGTTGCACTGACAGCTCCTGCAAAAGCAGACAGTAACAGATCGAGATAACTCTCAAGTGTCAGATATACATGCACATACACACAAACGTGGACATGTTTGGCATTCTGCTATGTAAGCAACCACCTCTCTATCTCTTTCTCCCTCTCTTTCTTCCTATCTCTCTCAGCCACATATGTGAGAGAAAGTTTTAAAGGAAGAGATAGAGAAAGGAGTGAAACGAACAACTCTGGCTTAGTAATGTCAACTCAAACTCCACGAGATACCCAATAACGGCACATAGATACTCTTGCAGAAAAGCTCCACTCCAGCATTAAAGTTGTCAACACATACTAATCCACCAGTTTGGAGACTGTTACAATGGGTCAATATGCAATTTGAGGCAGGTTGACAGAGAACATTGGATTGATTGATTTTGACCTTTTCCTTGACAGTACCTGCTGTACACATTCTCTACAAAATAATGAAAAGTGTTGAAATCCTTATATCTTTAGCTTTTGCCTCTTTTCTTCTCCCAAATAAGCGCCTGTTGTTAATCCCACTCATACGTCTGGCTGGAGGTCTGCTCTCTCTGCTTTATCTTTAAGAGCAGGGGGAGACAGACTCAGGGGGGTGATACCAACCGTATCGATTTGTGCAAACGTGCAGACACACATACACACTCTTAAACATTTTTTTAGAATCTGTGCACAACATGGCTATAATCAAAAAGCTATTCCTCCATCTAGTCTACTCCGCATAGTGATATTACTCTCAGCTACATACTAGTTCTAAACTTGGTCATTGTAAAGATTCAACAGACTCCAATGAATTTTAGTTAAAATGTGGTTAAAAGTGGAGTCCCACATGATGGACTCTACTGACTTTTGTTGATCTTTTTACTTCAAACTTGTGGCTTTGCTTCAAAACAACTCTCAAAACAGCTGTTTAATGGAACACCATGAAATCTGATGCAGACTTTTATGTTTGATCCTGACAGACGTTCTGTGAAGGCTTTATGGGATCGCTAAGCTAAAGGGTAGCACAAACAAGAGGAGCCACCTTACAGGATGTTCCCTGTCTTTTTGATATTGGTTGTAATGACACTAGATAATGGGCATTATATGGGGCTAATCAGCAAGCTAAACTGCAAAAGACAGACATATGCTAATGTCACTAGCCTCACACTAACATGGCCGTAAACATAAGACAGATGCGACCTCAAAACTGGTTCCGAATGCTGTAAGCACCAAAAACATAGAAACTGCACCCCGCCAATCCCTAGCTGAAGTGACCCCCCTGTTTTGTTGAGAAATGTGAGCGATCAAACACATTTCAAGCTGATGCTACCTCTTATTGGGGCATTGAAGGGTATAATACCCGTTTGGGAGGGTCACAATTCAAAAAGTCACAACATCCTTTTCCCTTCAGATTGGATGAGGGGAGAAAAAATCCCTTCAGAGAAGAAGCAGAAGCTCCCATATCAATCCATCAAACCAAAAAGTAGTAAAATGGCACTCCTAAATGAAATTCTCTTGTCTTGCGCTGAGCTCAACTTGAAAAGGCCAGTCACATGAGGGTTTAAATAGATATCTATTTTCTGGGCTGAAAATCAAACTGGCCATCATTCTGTCCTGCATCACCTATCTCTTGGGGGCTTGTCACATTTATAACATGTAGCCATTTTCTCAGCTGTCAAACCATGCTCTTACCAAGCTCGGTCCCCCAACCCATGCTGTCAGCTCCTAAATCTAATCGACTCAAACGTCTGTGTGCGCACAAGTATAGTTTTTGAGAAATGTCTTTGGAATTAGAAGGGGATTCATTTCTTTTTTAAATTTTTTAATATTCCGTGTGAGTGTGTGCACTTAAATGTGTGTAATATAAGGATCTGGACAAAGGTGGCATAGCAAAGTAGGTCATGACAGAGGTTAGTACTGCATTAGCAACTGTCACCGGCACGACATGAGAGTTCAGACACCAGGGCAGCCCTCACCCTCTCACTCACAGTATAGACACACACACACACTCTAACCAAGGATTTTTGAAACTCTGTGGCGTTCTGTCATGGATCTGAGCCAGCAGGCCGTGACACACATGGAGGGCAGTGTCTGGAACAGGAGGACGTGTCCAGTCTGTCTTTTGTGTGTCTGCACACACATGCATGACACAGTGTTTGGATATGACGGGGGCTTTTGACCTGCCAGAATCCAAACTCTTTGCCCTTGCCAAACATTTTTTTTTTGGACACTTATTTGATGTTTTCCTTATTTGGCCTGGAGTCGTTTTAAATAGAAGTTGCTCAATATTCAAAGATTTGCTCCATTAAAGCACAGATGAATCCTCGCGAAAGGCTTTGCATCAGTATCTGCTTCTCAGGGTTGACTTATGGAAATCTCTCTCATTACTTCTGCCTTATATGGTTCAAAATCTCACATAAAAATATAATGATCCGAGCTGTTTCTGTTGTCTGCTGTGTCAGTCAACGATTTTTTAATGTTCTAAGTCTCTTCAGTTTCCATCCTCAGAAAGTCTGGGATAATTATGGGAGTAAAAAGGCTCCCTATCAGAGCAGATTAACAACATCTCACTAGCCTGAACTCCTCACTCCCTTTTATCTCCTCAAACACAGTAGAAGAGAAGAGGAGTTACGTAATTCCCACCTTAGGGACCCAGCCGACTTTCCACCCAACTTTTGTCTGTCTCTGCATGTCTAGGGCATCTGCTAGTTCTAAGCTGTTTGATGTGCATGTTTGAAGCAGCCATGCGATCGGGGAGGAAAGGATGTGTCTGTTGTTCGCAGCTCTTGCCGCTTTGCTCTGATCCCTCAAGGAACGAGTTTCAAAGCATGGCAAAGTTGGACCTTTCCTGGTTCTGCATTTAACACCTTCTCGATTCGCAGAGCTAAGGTGCTTACCCACTGTTTAAGGATTCCTCAAAAGACCCTCCCTTGTCATTTAGTTATAACGTCTCTTTTGTCAAAATCTGTTTCAAATTATTTCTGAGGTCCCTAAAAGCCATGTTAGCACACAGAGCCCTTAATGTGAGGTTATTTTACTGATTAAAAGAATATTAGATCATGTCAGCCATGAAAAAAAATTAATTACATATTCAAAATGGTAAAAACCGACAAGATTTTTTCTGTCTACTCATTAGAAACAGCTTTCATTCCCCTTGTGGAAAATAAATGAACAACAAGTTGAACTTTGGGTTAATTAGTCTCTGGCAGTTGGTGAAAAACATGTAGAAGAATTTCAAGGCTGTAGCTGTCTTGCTTGTTTCTATTAAAACAAGTATAGGCCATATGAATCAGCGGTCAAATGTGAGCATAACCTGTGTTTGTGCAGTGTAAATTAAATTATAACATTTCTACCGCGCAAACAGTTCTTAATCTTGCTTTTCCCTTGTTTGACAGTACAATAGCTAATAAGAGATCATTCCTGTTTTTATAATTTCCTTAAGGAGCTCCCGCTCCTTCTGCTATTCATAAGGGAAAAGCAGCACAGAACTCCTTTAAATAAAAATAACCAAAGCAAAAACGAAATCTTTGATTGAACACGTGTGCTTTCAGGATAAAAACTAATTACCAGCATCAGATTTACCTAACATGAATCAATTAGATATACACAGAGAAGAAATACTAAGACTTATGGATGCTCTCTTGAGTGGAATGAGAAATCACTGCACATTAAATAACATGATTAAGCATCTTTTGCAGGATTGATCTATGGAGAAACATTAATAGAGGACAAATTCTGCTTCGGTTGTCACTGTTGTATTTGTTGTGTTTGTGTATGCTTTTGGACTATAGCATTAATAACATAAGCATAAATGCCCATGGCCCATTAGAGCTGGAAACATAGTCTATAAATCTGTCTTTGGAACTGAAAAAGAATAGTTACAAAAGGCTTAAATAAGTAACAATGTTACAAAGAAAAATTGTACAGATATTGCTGTTAAGAATATTTATTTATTTTAACAAGACAAGACGTGAATGAAACAGTGTCGGAAGTGCTACCAGGTATCTTTTATTCATAAATCCCATTTTACATTGTACATTTAGGCACTTTGTTGCTAGCAGCCTATCACAAAAATACATAAATTGTTCCCATTTCTTTAAAATAAAAAAGGTATCGCGTAAAGCAGGCAAAGTGATTCCTAAAACTCGGCAATGCCAACACTCTCAGTCATGGATTGGCTGCCCCAGAACCTGGACATCAACATAATTGAAGCAGTGTGGGTTCCTCTTGACAGAAAACGGAACAAAAGACAGCCAACATCCAAAGAAGAGCTTTGAATGTCCTTCAAGAAGCCTGGAGAACTATTCCCAAAGACTAATTAAAGAAATTATAATGTTTCCCTAAGAGTGTTCCGGCTGTGTTGAAGAATAAGGGTGGTCATACTAAATATTGACTCAATTTTTTTGTATAACCTCCTTTTCTATTTAAAAGTGTTAGATAAAAATATGAAACTACATTGTTGAAGAATGGGAGACCCCATTTTTAGATTCCTCCATTTCCAGATGCTTGTTAAAGTCCCCCACTGCTTACGCAATTGTTTCGTCAAGTTCAAAAAACACACGAAGCTTTGAAGCTGGCAGATTCCTCGGCTGCACAGAATAATTTCTGAAGGTTAATGCTCAAATAATGCTAATTCTTGAATAGAATCGGAAAACTGTATTTTAAATGTTAGGTTAACTGCAAGATAAGTAATGTAATAAAAAAAAGAAAAGATTTACATTTCACATCGCACATAGAAGAGTTCATATGATAGCATAGAAAAGCTATAAAAGAATGTAACTACCATGAATTGTAAATTGTAAATAGATTAACAGAACTAATGATGAATATATTTACTGGTTGCATGCAGTGAATGGTCAACATTTTACATTATGAGAATTATTTGTCTTTTTATGGGTCCAAGCAGTAAAGCTGTAGTAACACAAATGTAATTTGTTCATTTTGTGTTATCATTATTATTCTTCAATAAAAGCGCAACAACACTGCAAAGACCTGGAAAGATAAAAGTTTGTGACATTGTGCCAAATTCCCTCCTCAACCTAGAAACCGTAACCATAGCAGGTACTATAATAACCAGGTTCATGCTTTTAGCAGTCATCTTATTAACATCTGCATCTCTTTGCAAGTTTTTCTAGTGTCCTTTTAAAAATACATTTTCTGAGTCCACATCATCTACAGCATTTGCTGAGTGTAAGTTGTTTAAGAAAATGTCAGCAAGCTATTAATCCACATGTCCACAACATCTAGAAATGTGACTACATTTCTAATTCATAATTAGTTTCAAAAAATAAATTTGTACAAAATTTGATAGGAGTATTTTATCATTTAGAGTATATATATATATATATATATATATATATATATATATATATTATTATTATAAATGTCATACATTTATATTTGTAGTCAGTGTATATACACACACATATATATATATATATATACATATATATATATATATATATATATATATATATACATATACACATATATATATATATATATACATATACACATATATATATATATATATGTATATACATATATATATATATATATATATATATATATATATATATATACATATATACACACATAGAATTCAGTCATTTTTAGTTTTTAAGAGATTTCTATAATATTTGTACGTGTGTGTGTGTCTTTTGCATTGTGATATGGGGATAAAGGCACGAATATAATACAATATAACTTTTTTCTCGACTAAATAAAAACGCCCATGTGAACTTGCATATGTACATCTGTAACTTGGACTTGAATGACGCAAACATTATTCACATGAGTCCTATGTGACAGTACCTAAAAACACCAGCAGTGGTCACTGGCAAACTTGGAAGTCCATGGCGCTTGTGATCAGAACATGGCATATGGTGTTTGTCAGTCATCCTGTTACCAGAGCAAGTAAGGACAACACACAGCAGGGGTTGAGTTGGGCATCGCTGGATGTCTGCCTTCTCAACTACATCCCGTTATTGCAGGTCCACACTCCGTTAAATGACGTAGTGCGACTGAAGAGCAGATCAGCATGCTTAGATCAGGGTTTTAATGAGAGGACCTTAGGGTTTTCCGCTGAGTATAGCCCTATATGCCTAGGCCCTTTTCATCTTTAACCACCAGCTGCTCTGCTGCACTCAGGCCTCAAACACAGGTAAGGAAGTTTCTCTGTATTCCCTCAAGATTTTCACTGTTAAAATTTATGTGTATAATAACCAGGATGAAAATAAAGTGTGGGCAGAATCTATAATTCAACCCATCTACTGTGCCAAGGAGCCTGGCACAAGGCCGAGAGGGATAGAGGAGTGGCGGACCCGATAGAGTGTTCTGCCAATGCTGTAATGTCTGGCACAGGTGCATTGTTAAAGACACTGTTAAAATGATTTATTTTCAATCCAATAATCTGCAGTACATTATATGATGTCCACAAAAGGTCTATATAGTTTCTAAATGACTGCTAAATATGTTTTTCACCTTGAAACAGAAGCTGAACTTCAAACGTGCAAGAATATCCATCACAAATAGGATTTAACTAATATCACTTCTGTAATACTGGACAAATCATCTCCACTCTTGAGCACTGTAACTGCTAAGCTGGACGGCAAGGTGTGGGCTGACCTTGAGGATACACTGACAGTATCCACATTGGTGATTCTGGGGCATATTCTTTCTAGCTTTGATGGGGCCATCATAAAATCTGGCTCAACTGGGGATAAAAGTAAAGCAAACGGACTGAGAACAAAATCAATTTTCAATCTACTTCAACAGAGGCTGTGCAGAAATAACATTAGGCTCAACTTTGGGTGACTGAAATCTAAAAAAAAACTAAAAAGGAAAAAAAAATATACCTATGAAACTTAGAACATTACAAAAATATTACATTTTTGGGGATGATTTTCTATTTAGAAAAAGATTATCACTATATGTTGCATTAGCCTTGTGAAAAACAGAGTGAAGACCAAGTGCGTCATCAAGATGTAACATTTCAAATGATCCTCTTTTCTCAAACACTGAAAATTTGGAGAATACGACAACTCTTCCACAGATCTTGTTTTTCAAATGGCATTTCCATCAAAGAATGCAGTATTAGCTTTTCCCCCCCTCTCTCTCCTTTCTAAATTTTGAGTTGGGGTATTGCCACGTGCCTCATCTTTGCAGCTATTAGGTAGAATCTCACAAGAAGTTATTAACAGAAAATGCCAGGAAAAGTCATCATTCGGCATCACTTCATGCTCTTTCACTCCTCCAAACCTTCAGGCATTATGTATTAATAACTGAATTCACTTTTACACTTTTCTTTGAAACCCAACACAATAAAAATCTGAATAGCTTTCAAATGTTTGTGTATGAAGTCCTCTTTTTTGTCCTTTGTTCAAGCGGTCTCCCTCGTATGGCCAGGGTATCATGGGCAGTGTCCATGCTGTTACTGCTGATGCTCTGCTCTCCAGGGGGGTCTTCGGTCCCCCTCAAGCATCTGTGTGGTTCCCACCTGGTGGACACCCTCTACTTTGTGTGTGGAGAAAGGGGCTTTTTCTACAATCCGAGCCGGACCCACAAGCGTGATGTGGAACATCTGCTCGGTAAGACCACCGTTCTGCTTCTCTTTTTTTTTGACTTGTGTAAAATAAGCTCTAATTGTCCCCTTGATGGTGGGAGTTCAGAAAGGAACAGCATGACATCACCCCAAGACCCCAGTGGTGCTTTGTGTGTCTAGTCTCTGAACACAGTGTTCAAAGTTCAGACTCAGTCTAATGAAAATGCCAAATTGGATGCTAGCTGGAAGAAAAATGTTTAGGGACAACATGCTGAAAACTTTACAGAACTATATCAATGTATTGAGTCATCATTAGTGTGCAAAGCCTAACTCCAGGCTCCTCTGAGTTCAGTGGTGTAGCCAGGCTTGTGGTTTGTAGCTTTCAACATCTATGCTGTGACAAAACCAGTTGATCAAAATTGTGAAATCGCTAAATTATTCATTATGTTATTTCTAGAAACTTTTTTGGATCTTCCGCATCAAACGCTCTATTGATGTTTCAACGTTAACATTAGGGGTGTAAGCTATGATATGCCTCCATTAGCGCTCCATCATATCTCCTACAGACTAACAAGATTAAATGGATTGGGGAGATCAGATTAACTAGCCATTAAGTCTCCGTTAAAGTGTGAACAGTAAATGGTATTTTGCGGAACTGGAGATTTGCACAGCAGCATCAGGACTTAACACAGGGCTGTGGAAACTTTCTCCACTTCAAAGGGTTCCTGTCTAAAAGGGCCAGACAGGACCAGCGACTGTGGAGGGCTTTGTCGGGCCGCGACGAGCCCAAAGTGAAGAGAGGGATCGTGGAACAGTGCTGCCATAAGCCGTGCAGCATTTACCACCTGGAGGGCTACTGCGACTGACTCGCCACTTCAGGAGCACCACTCATAGCCTGTAAAAAGGTCCTGAAGTCAATTTCTGGCCTGATACTTGCTGGCTATGTCTTATCAACTGAAGGAAATAAAGCTTCCTGACCCATAACCCAAGGCTCTTCTCTGCAAAGATGTGAATTTGTGTTTTTTTTGTCGCTCATATATAGTGCAGCTGAAACATGGGCTGTGGTAGCCTTTTGCTGTACTCCAACCTGTGGCTGCAGTCCTAGAGTGCTCTCTTCTGGCTAAGGATAGACATGGCCAAAATGATCCAAATGAGAGAAAAGAAAAAAGCTCCTTATAAAGCATTTCTACACCTAGCATGTGAATAGGTCTCAAGAACGATTGGGCACAAGAAGAGTATTAAAATTTGTCTTTATTTACAGAATAAGACAGAGCTTTTCCCCATGAGATAATTACTACAACCCTAAGATTAATGAAAAAGATTAAAATTCAGTTAGCAAAATGCACCTTGGATTTTTAGCCAGTTATACTTTTGATCTCCAATTGTTAGCATCTAAGACTTTATTCCATCTTTTACCTCATTAAGTTTAAACAGTTTTTGTTAAAAAAAAAAAAAAAAAAAAAAAAAAATCCAAACAAAATGTACACACTAAAACAAAAGGCTGTAAAACCTCAGTTTACACTCTCATAACCCACAGATACTAGATCTCAGAAAAGTCTCTTGGCAGCACTGCTAGCAGAGTCCTAAAGCCCATAATGGTTTCCTAACAAAACAAACAGAGAATCAGAGTTTTAAAAACACTTTAGGAGTTACATAAAAATGAGACTCATCCACAAAAAAAATGTCATAGTTCATCTCATCATTCCTTCAAGGTTCTGGCCAGATGAAAGTGCTTACCGTCTTTAAGCGGCTCAGACATTTCAGTTTGCCTGTTCTCCTTATCATGTTGGAAAGCTTTGCTGGGGTCAAACCTGCGGCGAGGCGCACCGGGGAGCTTTGACTTCACTTGCTCCAGATCAGTCTTTAGCCAGCTCACCTGAGAGCGAAGCTTAGACACCTCCTACACACACACGAAAAAAAAAGGGAAAATAAATAAATAAAAAGAAGGTGGGGAGGGTGTAGTGTAGAGGCATGTTAGCTTGAAATGATGTCTGCGTTTTGGAAGGCAGGCAATTCTGCATCACGTTTTACCTGTTTCAGAGAGATGTTCTCATCCTTCAGCTTCACCACGTGTTTGATCTTCTGCTTCTGGTTCTGGTGTCCCAAGAGGCGAGCGTAAGCGTCAGCCAGTTTGTTTAATTCCTCCTGGTTTGCCCCGTTCTCATTAAGTAGTGCATTTCGCTCTGCTGCAAAGGCATTGAGCTGTTCCTGCAGACACACATTAATTAGTTTTCACTATTATTCTGATAACTGTGTGTTCACAGAAATGTTATGACATCAACATTCATTTTGATTTGACCACTTGATGAATACACATCTCCACTCTTCAAATCTTCACCAACTTCTGGGAAAAAAAAAAAAAAAAGTCTTGCCTTTTAGTTGCTTAAAAGCACTTCAATCGGTAAGACTAGAAAAGTACTGTGCAAGTACTGCTCCATTCACTGCTAAAAACCTCCACTTTTTTCCTCTCAATCACCTTCTTCACCAACTGTGTCTGTGAGCCATTTGATGCTGGGTGAATAGAGTAAATTGGGATTATTAGAACTCTGGAGCTCCAAAGAGAGTGTGTAGAAGTACTGAAGCTGTTAATTGAGCTGAAGACAACTAAAAGACAGCCTGAACAGCAGAGGTGGGTGAGAAATATCTGCGGGTTCATATGTGGCAGTTTTATTTTGCTGGTAAGATAAACATAAAGTGCATGCACCCTGTCAACTAAACCAATTAAACAAGGAGGGGTTTTGCTGTTATTAATCTAAAAATACTAATTAGTCCAACTTTAATGAAAACGTGTGTGGGTTTCTATGAGTTGTCATAAAAATAAATCACAGACCTGGAAGGGCTTGACTTT
Organism: Rhamphochromis longiceps; assembly: GCF_057381845.1. Classification (NCBI taxonomy): domain Eukaryota; kingdom Metazoa; phylum Chordata; class Actinopteri; order Cichliformes; family Cichlidae; genus Rhamphochromis; species Rhamphochromis longiceps. The sequence goes on from NC_140558.1 coordinate 27,687,938, forward strand.
GGCAAACAGCTCCTCATATTGTTTCTTCCAGTGCTCGGTCTCTGAACTTGAAGAACTTAAAAGAAAGTATATGATGAGTTAAAAAATGCACAAATTGTAACAGCAAAAACCTCCGGAGGACACACAAAGATCAACCTCTCTCACCTCTTCTCTTGTGCTTCAGTTATTTGTCTTTGCAGTTCCTGCCGCTGCTCCTCCAACTCCCACTGCAGCGTAACCTTCTCCTGAGTCAGTACTTTTACCTGCTCTCTTATAGCTCGTCCGTCTTGTCGCACCTCATCCAACACGAGCTGCAGAGCTTGTGTTTTCTCTTCTGCGAGGCCTAATTGGGCCCGGAAGCTCTCGGTTTCTTGTTCAACCTCATCCAGGTGAGACTGAAGCAGATTTCTGGCCTGCTCGGCCGTGCTAAGTTGATTTTCAAGATCCACCTTAGATTGGTCTCTGAGCTCTACCTGAGACAGTAGACCTTTCCTTTCCTCCTTTAATCTCTCGAGCTCAGTCTGTAGTATGATCACCTCTGACCTTAGCTGCTGGTGGTCTTTCCTTTCAACCTCACATGCTTCCTTCTCCTCCTGAAGGGCGATCTGAATTTTAACCTTCTCCTCTCTTTCTTGTTTGAGCTGTGTCGTCATTTCCTCCTTTTCCCCACTGATTTCCTCCAGCAGTTTCTGGGCTTTTTCCCTCTCTTTTTGGAACTGAGCTACACTCTGACCTCTCTCTTCCCCCAGTTGTCCCAGTGCGTCTTCTTTCTCCTTTTTCTGCAGCTGTACCTCCTGCTGTAGCTGACTGATCTGAACAGCGTGGCTCGCCTCCGCGGCCTTCATCTCATCATCTTTTTGTGCAAGGCAAGCCTGCACCTCCAGCAACATTCTACAAAGTCAAAGAGAAAGGTAGAAAAGTGACAACTTTAGCAAAGGTAGAAATTTTGTTTTAAAAAAAAAAATAAAAAATTTTTTTTTTTAGGATACCTCAAAATCTGCTCGCTGGCTTTCACTCCAGCTAACTGTATCGCCTGCTGCTCTTTTAACCATTCCCTGACTCTCTTGATCTCCTCCTCCTTCTGTTGAAACCCTGTGAGGATCACCTCCTTAATTTCAAGTTCTAGCTCTCTCTGCCTTTCCTTTGCTTCCTTTAAAGCCTCTCTGGTACTGAAAATTAAAACGAGCATCCCGTGAAGCCCACGCTCTGGCAGAAATCCACATTTAAAGCAAGCACAAATCAAACTGGCTTTTCAAGAGACACATCCAAGAACTACAGACGCTTGAGCGCTCACCTTTCCAGCTCCGTGACAGTTTCTGCCATCTTGCTCAGGGACTTTGTGTGCGCCTCTTCAAGCACTCTCACAGCAGCTAAATGCTCCTCTTTCACAGCTGCCATGTCATTGCTTTTACTTAAAAAAAAAAAAAATAATAATAATAATAATAAGACACATTGTCAGTTTACGTTCCTAAAACACCCAATTCACTATAACAATTGACAGAAGTATCAAAAAATATACAAAATCAAATAGCAGTGGTCACATAATGCATCAAGTAACACTGCATTTAGAAAAACAGATGAGACAGTTTTTCAAACTTTTTCTTCCTCAACTTCCTAAAAACATTAATAAATTACTGTATCTTTGGGTTTGGATTTTTTTTAAAAACACATAAATAAATAAATAAATAAATAATATTGGAAGATATAGTGGAATAACTGTGCTCGCAACAACAGCAGGGGTTGTTGCGAGCACACATCTACGGTCTACGTAACGAGGTGATCTGGGGTGAATACTTCAACTTTCATAAACTATTCGCTTCATGTTGCCTTGTGAAAACCCGTCCACTGGGATTTCCTCCTGATGCCACTGACTATCACAACTGGAGGAAGAGCTTACTGATGCTATTTGAAGAAAACTGGAGCTCTATGGTTTAACTTCACTTTTATGTAGTGTTAACGGAGTGAACTTGTACAAATGTAAGTGGAATAATAGGACTTTCTGTTTTCTCATGAAACTGCTCCCTTAATTTCATTCCAATTACCTTGTCGGCTGCAGCGAATATTCTCGTGTTGCCAAACTTTTATTTGTGTTTGGTGCGAACAAACCATAAGAGAATTAGTCTATGGTATGGAATAACCTTGAGTCGTAATAAAATCTTCGCTTGCAGCCCTAGCTACAAGGTGCACATCATCAATATTAAAGTGATGTGGCCCTCCAAACCTCTTACATTTACCAGACTCTCAAAAAGAGAAAAGAAAGAAAACATGGTCACCAAGTGCCCTCCTTTCTTTATACACCAAGGATGAAGTCAGTACATTTGGAAACTTTAAATTGGTCTAAAACAGAGACAGTGACCCACTGACTCCGTCATGCTTGTGATGGACTGATGCACAGCAATTATTTTCTCCCCGCTTTATTTACAGTGCATGCCAGGACATGCTGCCAGTCTAGTGGGTCAAAAATAGTAACACATGGGCAGTGACACCCATCAGTTTGCTTGCCCTTTGGTTGCTCACCTCTCCAAAAGTGCTTCTGTATCACTCAGCTGTCTCTCCAGCTGCCTTTGGAGGGTCTCCCGACTCTCTGTCATTTCCTGATTATTCTGCTCCTGTTCTTCCATAAGGGCAAGCTCTCCCAGGACCTCCTCCATCTCTTCCTTTAGCTGTCTGAACCGATTCTCAGAATCCTCTCGCACCTGCTCCACTAGCACAGATAGGGAGTCCACTAATGACTGCAGGGAGAGGTGAAAAGACAAAAAAAAGAAACAATAAGTTACAGCTTAAAAGTTATTGCACTGAGTTTTGGTTAACAAAAAACAACAGCAAACCCAACAGACAAGAAAAAGTTTGTCTCACCCTTTCCTTTGCCAGTTCCTCAGTAAGCTTGGCATGTTCTTCCTGGAGCTCAGTGCATCTCTTTGTCTCCTCTTTTTTAGCCTCCTTTAGCAAGCCCAGCTCCTTCTTCAACTCTTCCACCCTCCTTAGTCCCTCCTCCTGAGTCTTGCCTAAGATATATAAAAACAAGAACTTCACAAACCTGGAATTATTTTCTGTACCTTGAATAGCCAAAGCCACTGGCTCAGGATGAACATACTTCTCTCTTCCTCGGAAAACAGACACCTCTGTTCAAGATGCGCCACTCGCTCATCCAGCTCCTTCTCCGTTCTCCGGAGCACCTCCCTCAGTCTAGAAAGCTCTGCTTCCTGCTGGCCTACTGTCACTTGAGATTCTTGAACATCTTGGTTGGCTAACTTTATTTGTTCCTCCATGGCACTCATAGAAGACTTCAGCTCCTGCTCTTGTTCCTCCAACTTCTTTTCCATTTCCCATAAAGCATCCTTTGTTGACTGCAGCTCTTGCTGGAGTTTGCGTACCACCTCCTCTTTTTGCCGCAGCGCATCTTGAGTGGTTTCAAGCTCAGAAACACACCGCTCTAGTTCGGACTCCAGCTGCCTGTGGAAAAATGACAAATGAACATATAAGACACGCAGGAAGGATAAATTTAATTAGATATACATTAAGCGTTTGCTCACTTTAGTTTCTCCACTTGGGAACCAGCAACAGTGTTCTGTGTCTTCTCTTGAATCTTCAAGCGGAGCTCCTATGGCCACAAAGATGGATTAAACATGACTTTCACAATTTATGAATAAAAGATGGGGGAAGACAAATTAATAAATACATATTTGCAGCATGTGGTAATGTAAATCTAGTTTATACCTGGTTTTCATCATTGGTTGCATCCAGGTATCCCTGCACTACACGGATCTCCCCCCTGAGCTCCCGTATCACAGCTGGCAGAGAATGCAACCATTAAAAAGAAACACAGTAAAGGTGATGCTACTTGCTTACTAATGTTATTCCCAAGTCAAAGATGGTGAAAATGTTCATTTGCCTTCCAGTTCAACTCAACAGACTTTGTGAAAAATCCAAAAGAAAACTCACCATGTAATCGAGCATTTTCGTTTTCCAGATCTTCATTCTGACTTTTTGTCACCTGATGGAGGTCCTCTAGAGAAAGATAGCATCCCTAATTAGTTCACCTACACATTCTGCATATGTAATAGATAGATATATAGTCTTAAATCTTACCCAAGTCTTTATTCCTGTCCTTTAAAGCTGCGAGTGTAGCCCTTGCAGCTTGTAGGTCAGTTTCTAAAACTTTTATTTGGCCTTCAGTGTTAATCTGAAGTACACTAAATTCCTGAATTAAAAAAAAAAAGACAATTTATTACTGCACATGGGTTAATATTAAGGTAGGATTTAACAAACTGAATGAATCATACCTGGTTTTTCACATCCAAAGTGTTCCTAGCTTCCATCAACTCCATGGTAAGGGAATTGATTCTCTTTTTTGTTGTATCAGCAGACACCTTGAAAAAAATAAAAAAATAAAAAACACCCACCATTCAAGTCCAAACACACTCATGACGGTATTTCTAAATACAAGTAGAGCCTAGATATCATCATACCTTGTTTTTTAGGAACTCGTTGACTTTCTTGAGTTCAGCTCGCTGTCTCTCAAGTGTGGTAACACTGGCAGTGAGCCCGGTCCTTTCCCTGATTGCAGCCAACAGCTTGGCCTCTACCTTCTTTAGCTCTTCTTCCAGGGCGAGTACCCGACGATCCTGCTCCCCACGCTGTTGCACCAGGGACCGGATCTGGGAAGAATCAAAGCTCAAACTATCTTTCTGGTACAGGCACCAACAGGATGAACAGCAGCTTGAACACTTACTGGTGCACCAGTTCCACAGTAATAACTAAGGACACAAGCTACTGATTACAGAGGACTATCAATCTTTGAGGTGTACCTCCTTCTCCAGTAGTTTCTGCTGCTTCCTCTCCGCAGTCATGCCATTCCTGTCTTTCTTTGCACTTGACCCTTCAGGCTAGTTTTTGACAAGGGAAAGACAAAGGAAACAAATATTGTATATCTCAAGCAACTCTATGATCAGCAGGCTCTGCAGAGTGGCGTTAACAATAACATTAAACTCACAAGGACATCAAGCGACAGAGTCCTGCGGACAGGAGAAACTAAGGCATTTCTGGAAGGCGATGGTGGTGGCGGCAGCATAGCAGCTCCATCAGCTGAAGACACAAAAGAAAAACAGTGGTACTAACGTTGTGTTACCAGTTACACCATTTCCTGTAGCATTACATGTAGCAGAGCCACTCACCCGCTTTAGGAGGTTTGAATCGATCAGATTTGTCAAAGGATGCCACTCCTCTCAGGTCCCCAGGTTTAACCTCATAGGACCCCGGAGGAGGGGCGCAACCTTCGAACAACAAGAAGACGTTAGCTGTAATGTCGATCACCGCAATCAACAGTGGTATCATAAACACCATCAGGCCTTTGTTATGTAAACAAATAACCACCCGTGTCTATGTTTTATTAATTTATATACGTTAAACAAGAAACCCCGCTAACCAAATGTGCCTTAACGCTTGCTTAGCTTTAGCCAGCGAACATAAGCCATTTAACGTTAAGTGGTTGAATTTGGCAGCATGCTACAGCCGTTAGCTTTTACTTACCTACGTGTTCGTTGAATCTCCTCAAAGGAGCTCGTGAAAAAGACATTTTATCCCACTGTATGTGACTAACTTTGAATTTCTAGAAGTGTCGCAAAGGCTGTAGTGCAACTCTCACTGACAAGCAACGCTTCGCCGCTGAAATTTCAAAATAACGTCATGCGTAGATTTATCTGCCCGTAGCCAATAGGAATCCAGTCTCCATGACGCAGTTCCGGATATCGCGAGCGTCTTCTTTTCACAACAAATTCAAATAGCCCTCAAGTTTACTTAGAAAGTGTAGTTTCGGATTTTGTTTAAATCCGTAACTGTAGAAATTATATATTTTACTTATTTTATACACCCATTGATGTACACCTGTACAGACTTAACATACTCGTTTTCGATTTGATTTGTTTTTTGGGGGAGGGGCTTCCCCAGGTCTTTTTAAATGGCTTACCATGGACGCTTTCTCCCATTGAAAAATAAAATACCATCCATAGCTCGATTTTTTTAAATAACTAAAAATCCAAAAATAATTAAAAACAGTTTAATTGGCATAAATTGCTAAGTAAAATAATTCTGTTTAATAGAATAGCAAAAGTCTACAAAGTCCAGTTTGGTCTTTGGTCGCTAACCCAGTTAATTTTTAAATACAATGCATTCAGAAAGCATTCCAACCTTTGTTATATTGCAGTTTATCTCAAAATGATTTTTTCCCTTTAATATGTACAGATGTGCTCCACAGTGAGACAAAAAAATTTTTAAATGCTTGGTATCTATTTTTACTATAGTTCTGCAATATGATAATAGTATTAGGCAAGGCAAGGCAAGTTTATTTGTATAGCACAATTCAACAACAAGGTGATTCAAAGTGCTTTACAGAGACATTAGAAACAAGAACAAATAAAAAGCATGATTTAAAATTGATTAAAACAAGCAAATAAACTAACTAACTAATTAACAAACAAACAACAAACAACAGTATATAAAATCAAAACAGATAAAATCAGAACAGTAGATAAAATCAGTAGTTAAATGTAAGTTTTGAAATTTAAGCTTAAAGTGTGGATTTGGTGCTTTATTCAAATGCAGCTGAGAACAGGTGAGTCTTCAACCTGGATTTAAATAAACTGAGTGTTTCAGCTGATCTGAGGCTTTCTGGGAGTTTGTTCCAGATATAAGGAGCATAAAAGCTGAATGCAGCTTCTCCGTGTCTGGTTCTGACTCTGGGAACTGATAAAAGACCGGATCCAGATGACCTGAGGGATCTGGATGGTTCATACTGGGTCAGGAGGTCATTGATGTATTTTGGTCCTAAACCATTCAGAGCTTTATAGGCCAGCATCAGAACTTTAAAGTCTATCCTCTGACGGACAGGCAGCCAGTGTAAGGACCTCAGAGCTGGACTGATGTGGTCCACTTTTTTGGTCTTAGTGAGGACTCGAGCAGCAGAGTTCTGAATGAGCTGTAGTTGTCTGACTGATTTTTTAGGTAGACCTGTAAAGATGCTGTTACAGTAATCAAGCCTACTAAAGATGAATGCATGGACTAGTTTTTCCAGGTCCTGTTGAGACATCAGATCTTTTATCCTTGATATATTCTTGAGGTGATAGTAAGCTGACTTTGTTATTGTCTTAATGTGTTTTTCTAAGTTTAGGTCTGCATCCATCACTACACCCAAATTTCTCGCCTGGTTTGTGGTTTTTAGATGTATAGATTGAAGTTCTCTGGTGACCTGTAATCGTTTTTCTTTGGCGCCAAAGACTATTACCTCAGTTTTGTTTTTGTTTAGCTGGAGAAAATTGTGGCACAACCAGTCATTGATTTCCTCAATGCATTTACCAAGAGCCTGTACAGGGCCTCGGTCTCCTGGTGACATTGTGATATATATTTGTGTGTCATCTGCATAGCTGTGATAGTTTATTTTGTTGTTGTTTATAATCTGTGCCAGTGGGAGCATGTAGATGTTAAACAGAAGGGGTCCCAAGATGGAACCTTGGGGAACTCCACATGTGATACTTGTCTGCTCAGATGTGAAGTTACCTATTGATACAAAGTATTTCCTGTTTTCTACGTATGTTTTGAACCAGTTTAGTACAGTTCCTGAAAGACCTGTCCAGTTCTCCAGTCGTTTGAGTAATATGTTGTGGTCAACTGTATCAAATGCTGCACTGAGATCCAGTAAAACTAAGACTGACATTTTTCCACTGTCTGTATTCAGACATATGTCATTAAACACTTTGGTCAGAGCGGTTTCAGTGCTGTGGTTCTGTCTAAAACCTGACTGGAAGGCATCGTAGCAATTATTCTGTTTTAAGAAGTAACTGAGCTGTTGAGAAACTGCTTTTTCAATGATCTTACTTAAAAACGGGAGATTTGAGATCGGCCTGTAGTTGTTCATTTGTGTCTTGTCAAGATTGTCCTTTTTCAGTATAGGTTTGATTACAGCAGTTTTTAGTGATTCTGGAAACACACCTGATAATAAAGAAAAGTTGACGATCTGTAACAGGTCTGACTCTAAAGTCTTTGAGACCTTTTTGAAAAAACTTGTTGGCAGGACATCTAAACAGCAGGAGGAGGAGTTCAGTTGACCTAAGATGTCCTCCAGGTCTTTGCTGTTAATAGGTTGAAACTGTTTCATGGTGTTTAAACAGTTTTTTGGTGGACACAGTAGACCTGGATCTGCTGTTGATGTACCAATTGCTTGTCTAATCTTTTGGATTTTTTCAGTGAAGAATTTGGCAAAGTCATTGCAGGCCATGGTCGAATGAAGTTCAGCTGCCACTGACACAGGAGGGTTTGTTAGCCTGTCAACTGTAGAAAATAAGACCCGAGCATTATGGCTGTTTTTAGTGATGATGTCAGAGAAGTAGGAACTCCTTGCATTCCTCAGTTGTAAATTATAATTGTGAAGTTTCTCTTTATAAATGTCATAATGAACCTGGAGGTTTGTTTTTCTCCATCTGCGCTCAGCTTTCCTACACTCTCTTTTTTCATTTTTCACCAGTGTGGAGTTTCTCCAGGGAGACTTTTTCCTTCCAGAGATAACCTTCACCTTAATGGGAGCAATAGTGTCCATTACATTTAACATGTTAGCATTGAAGCTATTGACGAGCTCATTGACTGACCCTCTGGGCAGGTCAGGTGTTAATGGGAAGACCTGGTTAAAAATTGCACTACTGTGTTCAGTTATACACCGTTTTGTGATCACTGTTGTTGATATATTTGTGTGGGCTGAGATTTTACTTTCAAAGAAAACACAGTAATGATCAGACAGGCCCACATCAGACACAGTAACCTTTGAAATGCTCAGGCCTTTGGAGATCAGTAGGTCAAGAGTGTGTCCTCTATTATGTGTGGCCTCTGTTACATGCTGAGTCAGCCCAAAGTTGCCCAGAGTGTTACTCAGGTCTTTAGTCCCTTTGTCCTGAGGGTTGTCCACATGAATGTTAAAATCCCCAGCAATAATTACACAGTCAAAATCAACACAGATCACAGACAGCAGTTCACTAAGGTCATTATTACATAAGTATTCAGAACCATTTACTTAATATTTTGTTCAATCGTCTTGTCTTATGCAGGGGTCTCGAACGCCAGGCATCCAGGGCCGGTGTCCTGCAGGTTTTAGATCTCACCCTGGGTCAACACACCTGAATCAAATGATTAGTTCATTACCAGGCCTCTGGAGAACTTCAAGTCATGTTGAGGAGGTAACTTAGCCATTTAAATCAGCTGTGTTGGATCAAGGACACATCTAAAACCTGCAGGACAGCGGCCCTCGAGGCCTGGAGTTCAAGACCCCTTATAGGTTATGGTCCTACAATATTGACAACATATTATTTTTTTAATTTTCTACCATTCTTGACAGAATCCAACCCAGATAGGGTTGGATGAGAAGAATGGGTGCAAAGACAATTTTTGTTTCATTTTTTTCCAAGATACATTAGGATAAATTCTGGCTAAGGCAGTGCAGCACATTTAATTTTTCAAGTCGCAAAGGTATGATATAACAACATGATTGAGATGCTACATTGATCCAGGTACAACACCAACACGAGGATATGAGAGACCCTTCCTATAGGCCACCTGGCATATGTAACAGATGTAGTATGTACACAAGCTTCATTCTACAAGATTCTCAAAACAAACAAATTTGGAAAACTAAAACCTGAAAACATCCTCAGGTGTAGGTTCAGGTGTAATACGGCATGCTGCAAGTAAATGGTAGAACCCATTGAAAAGCAAACATGCTAAATACAACTTCTTTTTTTTCAGTTAAACATTTTTTATTTCATGGAAATACAACATAATTTCAAATCCTTTGCAGGAACATTGTTGTACATTTTATATTCTTTTTCTCCACTTTTTTTTTTGTACTTCAAAACATGGTCACTTGTACAACAATATCATAAACAAAGCCTCATGTCACAAATGGAGCCATTGATGACAATAAATTACATTTGCCATGCTAAGGTTTCGAGATGACACGCCGGTACCCTTCATTTTGACGAGATCAACCTTTAAATGAACCGCAAGTCAGACTTGAATAAATACGCTAAAAAGACACCGGAGTTACAAAAGAAACTTTCTTCATTCAAAACGGAGCAGAAAAAAGAAGGCTGCTTTGAAGAGGGTTACTTCATTTGTCTTTCTTCATAAGAAAAAAATAGGGACAAAGTTTTTGCATATTTTGATAACACTGCTAAATCTAAAGCAAAGAGTCCCACAATAGTAAATACTGACTATATTTAGGAAACTGCCCTTTAATCATAACTGACATTTTAGTTTATTACTTCTTCTTTTTTTAATTATTTGTTCCTTCGCTGTATGAGGAGAATATTTCATCTTCACCCATTCATACTCAAAACAGGTTAATCTAGTACAGCACTGTCTTTATACAACCTAGAGGTATTTTCTAATCTTTTTGTTCCTTTTTAACTCTTGAAAAAGCAAACACATTTACTCAGATGACTGTGTGTCTTTTTGCAAACTGTAAATAATATCACTGTATTCATATACAGAATATAAAAATCTTTCCAACAGACAAAAGAGGAGGAGGGGACAAAACAAAATAAAAAATAAATAAATAAAAAAAAAAACTACCGATGAGGTTTTCCAGTCAATAGAAGAGAGGCAAGTATGCAAAGGATGGTTAAATTAAAATATTAATAATTAAAAACAAAGAACAATTACGACACTCAACACTTCACTTTGTTCAACGGTGAAATTTACAGTGGAACTGGTTACCGAGTAAAAGCGTGTCAGGAGGCCGACGAAAAACCAGGTAAACTGAAGGCAAATCAAAGATGCAGTGTACCTCCGCTCCTCTGAAAAGCAGGCCGTGTGTGAGAGTAATGAAAAGTATATAAACGCGTCATGACAGACGCCTTGTATCATGGACAGTGGGTAGATTATTATACAGATGCATCACGATAAACAAGTTTGGGTCTTAATAGAGGACACGCGTAGAGATCGCACAGGTGTACTGGTGCCTGTGCGAGTACTGTTGGGAGACGTCGGATCACGTAAGAGCACCATGTTGGACTTAAATATATTTATATATATCTATATCTATATAATTTGGAAAATTTGTTATTTGTTGCGCCGTTTCATATCACATTTTTTAAAATCAGATAGTCTAATTTTTGTCTCTTTTGGCATTTGTATCAGTGGTCCAGCGAACAGGTAAGCAACTGAAGGAGTAAGAGAAGGCATGCACGAGTCTTGAGTGGAAGCCACACAAACGAGGAAATAAAAAGAAGAGACGTGACTATACACTTCTACCTCTGGGGTGCTCCGCTTCTCGTAAGAACCCAAAGACACTCATTTGTATTAAATAGAGGAACAGTTTGAGGAGACGTGTCTTTGGATTCTTACAGCCAATGGGGAGCTATTGTGGTACCTTACACCTCACAAAGAGCAGTAAGAGGCAGAAATTAGCATCACAGCTAAGGGGAATGTGTCTTCACTTGTGTGTGTGTGTACAATTTTCAAAGGTCTTTTCAGCAAGTGGTAGCCAGGGATTGGTGTATAGGAGGCTGGAAACAGCGAACATGCTCCACAGTGGAACTGTCCGTCTCCACTGCCTTCATGTACTTGTTCAGGATGGCAAATATCTCATTGTTGAGGATCTGGTACTTCCTGATGCGATCTGCCATCTTCTTCAGCGGCTACGGAAGAAAAGAAGGGATGTATTTTTTGGACTTATAATTGCAAGTCTTCAGCAACAAGGCAAAATTGAGGATACGCAGCAGATAACGTGTACCCACCACATTTTTGATGATCTCGTCCTTGCCATCCTGCCTTTGGACTTTGAGCAGGTGGTAGCAGAAGTCGAAGAGGTCAAAGCGACGCTGCTGTCCCAGCAGCACGATGATGGCACAGCCGGCCCAGTTCAGCCCATCCCCAAAGCACTGCCTGTAAGGACGAGCACAAACAACACGGGGAGGGGGCGGAGGGGTGCGCTTTCATTATGTGATGCACAACTCGAGATGTGACAAGTCTGCAAAACAATGATGCAACAACGCTCTAATGTTTCCAGCTGCTCTGGCGACACAAGGGAGCAACGCGCCATGGAAAAATCCTCCCTTTGTCTGGGTCCAAACTGCTGTCACATATACACAGCCCGCCCCTTTCAACTTATTTTCAGCAATCTTATTCAAGGAGGGTGATGTAAAGGGTGTGTAGCACAGTGATAGAAAAAAAATTAATTAAGGGGAAGAAACTAAAGAAGTCACATAGTGTGTATTGAAAAAGTTTCTCCCAAAACTTTTCCACCCCTTTAACTTCTCTTCTGATTTGCCAACTTTAACCTTTTTATCAGAAGAGAAAAATACTGCTGGACCTGTCATATCAACATCTGCACCAAAATGGACCCAAAGAATAAAACAAAGCAGGTCAAATTTAGCTTAAAAAAGGAAAATACATCAACAGCCATCAGAAGCCATCAACACATGGCTGTGGGGAATTTAATTTTCACCATAAAGCAGCCGAGGTCAACAGACACTCTTGGAATCTACCATTAGTTTGCTGATAACTGCAGACTTCCCTTGAATGACTTTTCTACTGTCGCTTGCTGCTGTGCTTTGCAAGTAATGACTTTCTTTGCCAGGTGTCACTTACTCTGCCGTGAACTCGTGCGTGCCCACGGGGATGCAGTAGACGAACTGCATGGCACTCCACAGGCGGTGGAACTCCATACATTCGTCGACATGCATCACACCGTTGGTGGGCGGAGGACCGCGCCACACCGGATCCTGCAGGAAGCTGCGGATTCGCGTTAGGATGACCTCGAACATGGAAAGGCCACAGCACAGGCGCTCTTTGGTCAGCAGGTCTCCCTCCCGCGCAATGGCAATTTGCTGGTAAAAAAGAAAACAGGCAGAATGCTCAAGGATGAAAATCTAAAAGAGAAATCAGACCATTCACTTCCTAGAGAATTTGCCAGGGGATTTTTGCCACTGCTATCCTCCTCTGTCGCTTGCTGCTAGAAACTTAAAGCTGATTACTCAGCTTTTTCTTTCCTCCTCTGAAAATCCGCAGGCTTCTAGTGTAAGTCAGTCAGCTTAAAGGATAATGCTAGGAGAGAGAAGAGAAACTTTCCCTCCAAAAGTCTAAAAAGTCTTTAGAGAATTTAGAAAATTGTGGGAAAGATTGGCAGCTTAAAGAGAAAATTTTTTGAAGACCAGCTATGAAAATTGTGCAAATTCCCTTGAATTATTTATTTATAATCAATAAATAGTTAACAATGAAACACGCCTGAGAAAAGCAGGAGGAAGGGGTCGCATGATTAAGCTGCAAGACTATAAATATGTCCTTTCAGGTCTGCTTTCATGCCCATCAGAGCGGATGTTGAACTCACTTGCGGGGTTCCCAGCCTCTCAATTAGAGGCACGAGGTGGAGAGGGGCATACTTCGCCTCCAGCCGCTTCATCCTCACCTCCAGACGCTCTCCCTCTGTGCGGCACACAAATACCAACAGTTGCGGACGTATTTCAAAAGAAAAATGCTTCTCAGATCATCCCAAACTTCAAACTGTGAGTAATGTAATTTGCACCCGTCTGCTTTTTAATTCACCGCTTCCAAACTTGTTGTATACCTTTGATGTAGACTCTGGGAAGAATGTTCTGGAAGGGAGCGGCGTGAAGCAGGTCACACACTTCCTCCTGGGACTGAGATTTAAGCACAACACAGACAAACAGCTCATTTTAATCCAGGAAGTCGCCCGCTGTTATTCTCTACGGATGCCCTGACAAAGCATGCAGACAGCCATGAGGCGGCTTTTTGCTGAACTTCTTAATTTAAGTGTTTTAAGACATATTTTTGAATGCCTAACACGAGCTCCGAACCACAGGTCTGTGCTGACAGATTAGTCAACACAATGTCAGGCTTAGGGAGAGTGGGGAGATAAGATAACTGAATTAGAGTTTGGCTGTGTGGATAATGATGCTACGATTATCAAGCAATGATGACAGGCCAATTTTAAAAGGATTATAATTTGTAACACTTTAAGCACAAAATCCCATCTAGTCGGGTTTAGCGGCTCGAGGTCAAGTTTACAAACATCTTAATGAATCGAAAATGTCACGTGGCTCAGTGCGTGGTTTTTTGTTTGTTTTTTTGCCATTAGAGACTAAGGAGCAATTTCAAGCGGTCAGAGCGATCGTGGTGGTGACTGTTTGTCAAGACGACAAGGTACAAATCAAAGAAAGAGCAGAGGAGCAGCACCTCGAGACCTCGGCTAAAAAAAACAAAAGAAAGAAAAGGGACCGGCTAGAAGAAAAAGCCATGCAACACGCACTCGAATGAACGCACACTTAAGAGACAAACAACACACAACTAGGCTTTTAGTAGACGCACAAGCAAGTGCAGCCAGACAGAAATGGTAAAAAAAAAAAGAAGAAAAAAAAAAAAAAAAGAGTGAGATCTGGGCAGCGTACAGGCATTACAAGTGCCCAGAAGTAAAAGACAGTCATGGAGGCAAAAGTGCAGAGTTTAGCACAAGAATGTGCGATCACCTTCTAAAATAGTTATGATTCAATGTAAAAAACATTTCCTGTGACAATTGCAGCTTGATTGTCTGTCTCACTGATTTCCTGCAAGATTACTGAAAGCTTGCAATGTGAATATCGTGAAACGTGTCGGAGAGGTGAAGCAGAAGCAACAAATTGTTGCATACGTCTTAGGTGCACTCTTCAAACACTCTTTTAGTTTCACCTCATTCTTTTTAAAAAAATGAAAGATGTCTCAGTGCTTTTGCTTCCATGGCTAATTGAAGGTAAACTGCGTGTGTGTCAAACTAACACGGAAAAAAAGAGAAACAACAGAAAACAGCAGCCCAAACCAACAAGAGATAAAAGAGCAAACATATTTGGTCATGCTGTCATTTTCTGGTAGCCAATAGGAAGACCTGAATCCTTACCACCTGTGGTAGTTGCCAGCGTGTAATGAAAAACAGAATTGTATTTCAGAAACGTAAAAAACCCTCACACACAATCAGAGATTAAACACTTTGGGGCGTGTGGACTGGGAGCCTGATGGCTTCTGACCGTGGTGTTTGATTTAGCGAGTGAATCAACACCACAAATTGGGTGGAAACCTTCAGGCACCCAGGTTTGTTGGTCACCCACATTAAAACAAGGCAGTCAAGAGAACTTCATTTCAGTGGTCCTGTTTACTGAGCGTGCTCGGAGACCACAGACAGAGCTATCAGAGGAATCTTTGAGAAAGCAGTAGTAACAAAACAAAAAAAAAAAAAAAGAGAGAGGGGGGGTGTGCAATAATCACATTAAAGCATTATGGGATTTTGACACTTGTAAAGAGAAAAGTCCTACCAGAGCTTGCTCGATGAGCAGGCAGAAGAGGATGGCGTTTCCCACCTCCCTTAAGCTCTGGAAGACATCCGTCTTTAGCTCAGCATACTCAATGATATCCTTAAGCTGGTGGTGGAAGAACTCCAGGATGCCTGGAATGGCAGATGGAGAAAAAGACAGGTGTGATACGGCGCTCCATCTGCATTTTTAAAGATACGCTGATAACATCTATACTCTCCTACAGTCTAGGAAGCAAGCGCCTGCTAATATCTCGTTATGTCATTGATAATCTCTTGCTAGCGGGATGAAATGCGGTGATGTCAGTGGGTCCACGCGGCCTCTCTGACCCACATTTGGTCTGAGCATCGGAGCCTCGCAGCAGAGGACAAGAGGATCATTAACTGCTGTCAGTGAGATCACAGGCAGTAAGCCAGGTACAGACCTCAGGGTACAGAACATCAGTAATCTACAGATTACTAAGCCCTCCTCTTAGGGATATTCCATCTGACTGCCTCTAATCTGCAACCACAGCTCTAGAGTCAAAATGCATTAAGGCAGGTCACGGAGTGCACAAAGATGTAAAAGAATTAGGCAGGTAGAGGATTTTTTGTGGTTTAATTGGACATTGTGCACAACCCAAATGGCTGAGAACAGTCGTGTTCCTAACTGTATTTTGTAGTGGTTCATATGTTGTTATCTAGAATTGTACTGCTTTCTCCAAGTTATGGCTGAATCTTATTCCAGTACTGTTGAATGCTTCCAAGATCTGACTGAAGCCAGAGAGGCAGTCTGTGCAGGACTTTCTCCAATAGTGAGCGGCGATATCTGAACCTGGAGGAAAATGTGACTTAAACTGCTGTGCTATGCATCAAATAAATAAAATATCTGTACCTATAACCAGCTATAAATAGTTAGTGCACATTTGTTACAGCACTTTTGTTTCATATTTCTTCATTATGTAAAGAATACTGTGCAAAAGCCTTGAGCCATGCATTGTTTATTTATATTTTGCTCGAAAAATAGGAAAATAAGTGCAGTGATTAACTGAAACATGTAAAAACATAAATGAAAATTTACTATGTGAGGCAAAAACACAGTGTATAGAACTCTAACAAGCTTGAAAGCCAATTTTTGGTTTGACCACCTTCTTCAACAGTAGATGACTCAACTGAAAGGCCAGACGCATGCTCTCAGCTGCAGTGTCAGGTCTGGTTGCTGGATTTTTCTCCACTTTTCTAGTTTCCTCATTTTTTTAACCACACACCATGTTAAGATATAACAAGTTTTTGGATAAGAGCTCTTTGGAAATCAGTTAATTTGTGCAAAAAACACTATTTTATGCCTGTCAAACTGTGTTCTCTTTGGCAACTTGACTAGACTCAGCTATGAAAGTGTCTTTTTGCCTTTTTGTGACAGGCAGGTAACAAAGCACCTAAAGATACAGTTTAAAATTGGTTCTCTGCTAAGTTCTCTGTTTTGCGCCTTTTATATTGTTGAAAGTGGCTCAAAAAACAAACAAAACATGTCCAACGTTCAAAGCAAAACTCTGATGCATCCTCAAAAAGCGTGCAGAACAATTGCTCAAGAAAGTAAAGCAAAGCATTTTTTTTTAAATGAGGGGCTTTTGCACAGTACTGTAAGTGCATTAAAGTAGTGTGAAGTTATTCTGACGCTGTGGTTTTCAGGCTAAATGATCTGCGATGATAAAAATCTCATATTGAATGTGCTAATCCGCAGCCCGTTTATCATACTTGACATATAAACTCGTGCTTGGTACACAGCTTGATGAGAATGGCATTAATTTTGCAGATATATTTCAACTAAAATTGTGGTATGCTGGTGGTACAAAATTTCACAGCAATCAATCAGGTATTGCTCAAATTTCAAGTTTATGTCGGTCAAAGCACCAACCAATATGCAGACCATTTAGTTTCTTTTTCTCTGATTGCCCCCTTATTCAAAAACGGCTTAATTTGACTTACCTGAAGTCAAATAAAGAATCATATTTAAGCAAAGCGAACAAAGACAGCTCATGTGGAAATGTTAACGCAACAAAATGTGCTCCATTCATTGTAATTTTGGGGAACTCACCTGGGGAGCCGTACTCGTGGCGCGGTAGGCGGCAGATCTTGGGCATGACTTCTATCAGGGTTTTTACATACTGCAGTATGGTGCCCTGTAACTGTAAAGTGACAGAGAAGATGGATAGTTCACAGCAGGCGAGGGGAAGAGAGGGCACAAAAAGGAAGGAGAATAATAACTGTGAGGATCCAGCACACTGAGGGGGAGGACAGCATGCTTTTCAGGATGGAAAATGAAGATAAATACCAGGCTCTTGACAATCTTAAGCAGCTCCTCCATCACCACAGCGATGCCTTGGTAACCAAGGAGGTGGCAGATGGTCTTGAAGTGAGGCGGGCCAACAAAGTTTCTGTAGGAGCTGTATATGTGGGAGTATGCAATGTTGAGAGGCTGAGAGGGAAAGAAGAAACAGACACAATGTTATTCTGAAGCAAGAGGAAGTTTGCTTTACACAAAAAATTACAAGTCTTTACTATAATATCACAGATGGTACCGCACCTTAGACCCATACAGGTAGTAAGGCTGTACGTTGGCTGGCTTGTCTCTTTGAGGCTCCTGGGTGAAGGGAATAGCCGTCCGTACAAAGCTGAACAGAGGGAGGCGAAAAAAAGGTAAAGAAAAAACACAAAAGGTAAAAGCAAATAAAATATATTCCTGCAAAACAACAGCGTGAAACTGACCGGTTCGTGGACCCGTTGTAGCAGTAGTTGGGGAGGAAATCAAAGTTGAGTTCCCAGAAGACGTGGAGAGTGATTCGTCCATAGGGGGCGGAGACATTGTGGTTAGCCTCGCGGAACATGGCGTCAAAGCTGTCCAGCGTCATGTGCTTGGACAGGAGGCGGTGGGTTAGCCTGTTAACCTCCAGCAGCCATTCCAACTCCTGTCCAGACATGCAGTGTGAGAAGGATGATGCGCACAGGACACAAAAATAGATTGACGATTTTCACTAGTTTCCCTGATGTTTGAGCTCACCACTATAGAGGTAAGATCCTCGCTCTCAAAGCGGCTGATGGCGTGGTCCAGGGACTTGTACATTGCTGCAGAGATCCTCTGGGTAATCAGACGGTTCAGGTCAATCGAGCGACCCAACAGCTGCGTGAGACAACAGGGATTGATGAAAAATACAGTGTGAAAGTCAGACTGGTGGTTAAATAAATACAGATACAGCAGATGTGTTTTCATGTTTCTGCTACCTGCACGTGTCTCTGTTTGAGCAGCGTCTCGTAGCGGTTTGATGGAGGATACGGGATGATTACGCCGTAATTTTTACACTCAGCTCTGAAGCGCTTGTCTAGGAGGACACTGAAGAACACATGGCATATGAGTTTGTAAAGTCTGCAAAGAGCGCTTAAATATCTGCCAATAACTCTAAAATACTAAAGTCACATTTTCTTTTTTTACCTTCCAGCCATTGCTTTGTAGTAGGCAAATATCTGATCTGCTAGCTTGTAGACAAACTGATCAAAGCAGAGGTTTACCTGAGAACAAAGCAAAGAAAATGGTTATTAGATTCAATTCAAAGTATTTATTGTCATGTGTCACGAGAGAAAAAGGCATTTCTCTGTGCAATGAACACCCACAGATGCTGATAAATATATACGATAGAAATAGAACATATAAATACAAATAATACAAATAAATGAAGACAGAAAAGGAGACAGAATATGGAGATTTGAAACAGAGATGTGTGCAAAAGAGCTATAGCTTAATATGCTGGCTTAATATGCAAGATGGCCTGATGTGCAAAAAAATATATACCGTATTTCCCGGACTACAAAGCGCACCTGAATATTAGCCGCACAAGCTAAAATCAGGGGAAAATCCTGTTTTGTACATACATTAGCCGCACCTGACCAAAAGCCGCAGGTGTTTCAATATTGACTTATCATATGTAAGAGAATATGCACAAAGCGAATTGTCAGGAAAGAGATGGCTGTTTGGAGACACACCCCTTTTATTAATATTTTGAAAATCAAGTTATGGGTACATATTTGCACATGTAGTACATAACAGTAACCTACAGCACACCAGAAAAATAGATTCGGACTACCTTTTAGGCTCAGGTGCAGTGACACGGCTTTAACAAGAAGAAAAGTCAGTCATTCACCACCATCTTCCTGCGCACTAAAACCACCAAAGTCCTCTTCTCCAGTGTCGGATACGAACAGGCTCAGGATGGCTTCGTCATCCACTCTCAGCTTCTTTCCTTCGTTGTCACTTTCAAAACCAAAGATAATCCTCATTGTCATTGTCAGTGTCGGAGTCGAACACCCTCTGAAGGGCCGTGGCGGTGTCCTCCTCTTCATCATGCAGCAGTCCAGCCCTTCGAAATCCGTTGGTGATCGTGGATGTTTGCACACTTTTCCACGCTGTCAGAATCCACCGGTAGAGTTGAGCACAACTTGCTTTTCGCAAGTTTATCGCCGCTCATCATCCACGCCTCCCGCTGAATGCGTAGCGCTACTTTGAAGTTTGTTTTTCGCGCTACTTGTACGGCACTATGTTGCCTGGCGGATGGACATGTGACCAACATACCACCCTTGAACCCCGATCCTTCCGCCAGGCAACGTAGTGCCGTACAACAGCGGAACAAACAAAACAAATCGTCTTATGATATCACAAAAATCATGGACAATCTATAGAAAAGCCGCACCTGACTAAAAGCCGCAGGGTTCAAAGCTTGTGCAAAAAGTAGCGGCTTATAGCCCGACAATTACGGTATATTATTACTGTTCAAAAATGGGTCAGCAGTTCAAGAGTCTGATGGCAGTGGGGAAGGAGTTGTTGAGTCTGGATGTTCTGGATTTCACATTTCTGAACCTCCGCCCAGAGGGCAGAAGTGTGAACAGTCCGTGTTGGGGGTGTGTGGGGTCTTTGAGGATTATTAGATTAGATTTATCCCTTTAAATTTCCATGGGAATACTCCTAATGGTGGCTATTAGAACTTACCTCAGCCTCGATTTCATCATAAAGGAACTGTTTCTTGAACTTGGTGAGAGCGTAGTAGCCACTGTCATTATACAAATCTAGAGGGTACAGCACATACCTGAGAAGAGATAGTGGGAGTTAAAATACTGCTCTTTTTTAAAGTCATAATCAATGAGTGTTTAACTGATCTACTTCTTACTCCATCATGGAAGGCTCCTTGGTCTCCAGGATGTGGTCAGTGAGGATCCACGGCATGGACATCTCAATGGGGAACTGGATTCTGCGGCCCATGGTGAGCTCCAGGAAGAATTCTCTGAACCAGAGCTGAGACAAGTCACAGCACTGCTGCAGGGCCTCTGTGTGACAGGACAGTGGCAGGAAGAAGGAAAGAAATGGCAGAAAAGATTGGCAAGCATTAGCAATGTTTGCTCTCATTGCTCTTCCTCTGCCTCACAAAGGAAGCAAGAGTAAAAGCTGTTAATAATGTTAGCTGATGCTGTGGAGTATTCATTCACTTCTCTTCTGGTTTTTCCTTTGACAACTTGGTCTGTTTGAACTTTCAGAATTCCAGCTTACCACTAAAGTTGAGCAAATGTGTGAAGAAGAAGGACTGCTTGTGGAAGTCTTCTATGGCTGTGACTATGGGTCCATCAAGGCTGCTCCGCAGAGTCTTCTTGGATCCACTCTTGTCTGCTATTAGGGATTCCAGCATGGTGCGTACCATGTACAGCTGTGGAGGAGAGAGACAAAGGTTAAAATATAAAAAAGTGGAAACCTCCTTTTTACCAAGCAGCAACCTGGGTGAAAAATGAAGCCAGTATAGAAGTGTAAAAAGGAGCCACTTCCACAGGCACTAATGTACAAACAGATGAAACAGAGATGCAGGCTTTAGAGCCGAGCGCTGATAACAAGCCAGATGGTGTCTCTCCTCTTTAGTCTGGAGGACGCGGTGTGCGTGTTTTCCAAAAAGAATTAAAAACTTCGATTAATCTGACCACAAAACCTTTATTCGGTGATTATGAATGACTTTTGGCCTAGAGAACATGCTTCTGGATCGTGCTCTTTTTTGCATGATTGCACTCTAACCTGCAGATAGCAGGTTGCAGATAGTAACTGTGCTCACAGACAGTCATTTCTGGAAGTGTTCCTGGGCCCATACGGTGATTTCCATGACAGAATCATTCCTGTTTTTAATGCAGTGCCACTCAGGGGCCCAAAGATCATGGGCACCCAAGAGCAGATGGTCTGCCATTTTTGAGACTGGTGATGGCATCACATTCAAAATATGCTAAATTTTTTATGAAATAATAAAATGTTTCCATTTAAACAACTGATATGCTTAAACAGTAGTGTATATAACTTTTACACTCATTGCATCAGACGAATATGAGTGGACAAAAGCTCATGTGACAGACCATTATTACTCATTTGAAACCTTTATGAAACACGACTGTCAGCTGCAAGAGAATTCAATATTAATGAATCAATGGTACGGAAGTAGAGGAAGCAAGAAGAATGAGTTGAGTAAAGTTTGACTTATCTGACTGTCTTGTTTCACTTAATGCGCCTTATAATCCAAAAAATACAGTTACTTCTACCTTCCTTTAGCATGTCCAGAAGTATAACGTTTTGTGCGATGGTTAGCATCTTCCACTGCCTTTGACGTTGCAAAATGGTTTGTCAACATTTTTGCGTTTGTTGGGGATAAACTTACAAACATACAGTGCAGCACTTCAGAGTCACACTGCTAGCGATCAAAGATTTATGTAAATTTGACAAGCTGAACGCATTCTGTACTGTACAGGAGAGACGGCACGGAGGAGACTGATTGACAGTAGTCTAGAGCCAATCGGGAAACAGAACACAATGCACTGTTAAAAAAAAAAAAAGCATGCAAAATTGCACAAAGAAATTCCCGAAACAGCAAGGCCGCGAAAGGTGAACCTCGTTATAGCGAGGGACCACTGTAACTTGAGAGAAAGCTTCATTTCTAATTTAAAGATAACACCTTTACTCAAACCCACACCCCAAATCTATGTATTTTAAAAAGTCATAACCTTCATGAAAATGTATCAGACTCCAAACAGTGTCAGTTTCTTTTAAATGGGAACACCGTGCAGCATAACTCACGCAACTCTCACACCACATGTACATTTTCAGGTTTTGCAACTGCTAATAGGAAGTTAAGCTACTTTAAAAATCTCAGTAGTTTCAAAGATAATACATGCAGATCTAAATGCTTTCACTACAGACTGAACACCATTCTTTAAGCACCCTGGTCCGTTTCACGTCTCACCTGTGTGCTGGAGGGTCCGACGGCTCTACGAGGCACCTTGATATCAAAACCGCCTTTCGGGTCCTTCTCACCCCTCAGACAGGGGTCATTTGGAGGTTCCCTGGCTCCTTCCCAGTCACAGACAGTTTTTCGAATGGCCTGGAGAACGCTGCAGAAAAATGTAAAAATACTTCGTCTGTTGTTTAGTCTGAAACAAAAGAAACGGATGCATTTGTGATTGCATCATTTTTGTACCTGATGAGAACGTTCTTCTTTTTGCGTACAGCCTGGCGCAGAGGTTCTCTAAGGGTCATTTGGGCAAAATCCTGCAGAGCTGCGTAGATGGTATTCCTAATGGCCTGGTTAAACACAGACTCCATTCGGCCCATCAGAACCTTTGGGACACATAACATCGTTTATTGCATCACCTAATTTTAATGCCGCTTTAATGTCAATTGTGCAAGTTGCATTTTTGGAAATAAACTAGTGAAAACTATGCTTGTGTCAAACCATGCACTCAGCTGAAGTGCAAAAAAATATCCAGATAGTGAACATCAGTGAGAGTGCTACTCATATTTCAATAATCTTTTACCTGCAGCCCTTTGATCATGGCAATGACCTCCACCAGGGCAAACTTCTCTTCACTGGTGTAGTTGTAACGTGTGGCTCGCTCATACTCCTCCGCCGTGCCTGGACAGTCCTTATTACAGAATTTATCCGTGGGATGTACCAGTTTCCATGAGTACTGAAACAAAGGAGAGCTATAATTAGATCAAAGCCAGAACAATAAATAGCAAAAAAACAACCCACATCATACGTCCAAAACCCACTCATATTCACACTGACGGCCCCACAAAGCATTTTCCCTACCCACACAGGGATGCAATCAATCCCACGCTTTACTCACAACTTCCATGACATGCGTGCTCCACTTAGACAGCAGCTGCAGACCCCTCAGAGCCAGGTCGAACAGCTCCCTGTACTCCTCGTCTGACTTCTGGCTGTCCAGGCCCGAGCCGGTCACCACTTCGCTGTTGCTGTAGCGCGCTAGCTCGGAGATGAAACGGATGTGGTCATCCCTGATCTGCACCATCTGCTCGCACAGGTTGTACTGCGGAGAGATGCTGCTCTGAGTGCACGTCCACCTGGGCACAGATGGGAAAAGAGGGTTGGGAGGGAGTGTGTGGGAGTTTGGTCATCAAGGAATTTTACTTCGGCCTGTAGTTGTAGTGGTGGAAAAAAAAAGAAGAGTAACATCCAGATTTCTGTAAATTACACCGGTGGATGGGTTTGCTCACTTGGACTTGTTTTCTTCATAGTGTGCGCTCGTCTCAATGTAGCGTGACAACTCGATCTGCATGTCTCCAAACAGCGGCACCACTTGCAGCTGAGAAACAAGAGTGAATGCCTCACTTCGTGGGATAAACACAACAAAGCGTGTAATGGGAAAAAGAAAACGCTTAAAAGCCCTTACTTTGAAGAACTTGTCGATCTTGCTCAGGTTGATCCTCTTTTTGGCATCTAGTTTATAGATATTACTCACATTCCCATCCATCAGGTACAGACCAAAGCCCATAACCTGTCAAAAAGAAACGGAAGGGGAAAAGACAAATTGGCAAAAAGACGCCAGAAAGAGATAGTTTCGAAATGTTGCGAGCTGGCGGCAGATAACGATGTCAAACGCGCGCTTACCTTAAGCAGCATGTGTTTCTCGCTAGGCGTCAAATACATTTTGTTCTCATAATAGTCTACACAGATGTTGACAATGTCTGCCAAAAGCTCCTCGTAGCCGGGAATCACCTCCAACTGTTGATGCAGGCACTGCACGGAAAAAGCGCGACACAACAAGTCACCTTTAGATAAACAGTAATGCACTGACAACACAAGAAAGGAGGACTCACTGTACCCTGTGCGTACGTGGGATTAAGCATCAACAACAACACAAATAAAATAAGATCGAACACAATTCAAGAGGACCAAAAACCAGCAATACACTGAGCCGTAACCCCGGCAGCTGTTAAATCTTAATAAGCAGACTTTCAATGAGAAACTTCCTGTCGGGTCAGCGTTCAGCAAGTTAAAGGCTGATTTAGGTGAGAACAGCCACACTAATTACATAACAGCTCCTCTGCTCTGACTAACATTCAGGCAGCAGCTCTGTGACACCTTGAGTACAGCTGTGAGTCATTCATTCGCTCAAGTCATTATCCTGGAGCAATCCAAGTCACCTGCTGTACTATCACCAGGATATTTAATTGTATTTGCAATAAACCCCCAATTAAAATGTCTATTTTCACAAAGATGCACTAAAAAAAACAAAAGAAAGATGGAACCTAAGTCATAGTCTTTTATTAGCCACGCATAATCCCCGCACTGACCTGAGTGATCCTGTTGTGGTTCGCTAAAAACATGGAGAGATTCTGAGACTCCTGGATGGACTGGGGATCAGCCATCTTCCTCAAGAACTGAGCTGCCCTAGAGGTAGGAGAGGAGAGGAAAGTTAGTTTGGCTCTGCAGCGTGAGAAAAAAACAAAACAAAAAACGTACATTTGAATCTCTTTACTTAGGGTTCACTACCGTTTGTAGGCAGAGTGATCGTTTTTGACGCTACACTTCATATTCTTCAGTTCGTCCAGCACTGCGAACATGTTGATGAATTTGCCCAGAGTGAGCAGATAGGCCTCAGACACGAAGTCTTTCCTCCTCTCGGCGTGGCACAGACGCTTCACTTCGCTGCAGAAGCGTTCTATGGCTTTCCTCTGATAAAAAACAAACACAAAACCAACTGATTATCAACAGCTCTATTAATAATGAATACATATGCATAAAAAATGTTTAAAAACCCTCCTTTGTCTCTATAAACATAAACATACGTTGGTCTGTTTAGTGCTTTATCATAGAGTTTCATTGATCTAGTTTATGTAATCTTAAAGTAGGATCTTACCTGGAAGTACATGAACTTCATGAGCTTGGTCACTTCGGGCTCTAGCACTTCCACCGTTTTCTCGTAGATCTCCACTCGGTTGGGCTGCTCGTTGCATTTCACCTAGCAGACACAAGATGGTGCCATCACACAGCCTGATCTCACAGCAACAATGCACCACATATACTTTCCCCCAGGTAACATATTAGCTGCTCCGATCCCCCACGACCCCACCCCACTCCCATCTTTTTGCTCCGTTTTCCCAAAAATCGCGATTACTAAACATTTTCGTTTAAAACTGTAAACGTCAGTTTTGGGGAACTTTGTTACATGTAACAATAAAATCATTAAGGTCACACTGCAGACCTGCGGGGTGTACTAGGAAACAAGATTAGTGAGGTATGCTCAGTTTAAAGTTAGAGTTCTTTCTCTCTCTCTTTTTAACCCGTCTACATCGCCATGGCAACTAACACTGAACGCTGAGCAGGTCCAGCTTGCGTGGTCCTAATTTGCTGCTCAGTCCAGCAGCTGACAGGACAAAGATGAGTGAATCGATCGGCCAATTTGTAGACTTTTAATGCTTAAGAATATCCAATGTGTGAAATTGATTTCACTCTCATCTGGCCACAATTTCCACATCTTCAGAATACAGGACAGAGTAAGTCCTGACTGTAGCGAGAGCGACTTAGCCATAAACAGCATCAATGAGGGCACACTGAGTAGGACAATATGAACATACAAGTTCGCTACATTTGAATGATTTTTTACAGCATCCTCCCACCTTGATTTATTTGCAGTGTTTGAAGTTTGACTTTCTTTTAATAGTCTTTATATTTCCTTTTCTCACATGTTCCTCTGGGAGTTAAGTGGGCAGCACTTGAGGGTCAGTTTATGTGAGCGTGCACAGAGAAAGTCTGAACAAACAGAAAAAGCCGACAACCACCCGCTGCAATGCCTCTGACTGGGGTTTAAGGTTTCGTTGAGCCAGCTAATGTAAAAAAGCCTGACTGTGTTGAACTTGTGACTGCACCCCTTTGTTAAGGCAAATGCTTTGCAGTCTAATTCGGTTTGAATTTTTTACGTAACAGGGTGGTTTCTGATTTTTTTCCCCCCCTTTTTATTTATAGCTAAAAATACAGCTGTCAGTGAACCAGAAGCTCAGCTGCAGGCAGTGTTGTTTCTGCTCTGTAGAATCACCACCGCCTGCAGCTGAGCTTCTGGTTCAGTGGCAAAACGGTGCAAAGTTAGGCAACCCAACTACCAACCCACAACTCAAGCCTGGCAACATCTGCCTTTCATACGGCCTTTTTGAGTAATTGTTCCTTACAGTGAAAAGACAGTGTGACAGCTTGAATAAAACTCTGTTATGATGGTTTAGCATTAGATCTAAAGGTTAAGATGTGAGGACATGAAGGAAGTGATCATTAACCTGGGGAATGGCTCTGGAACAGCTTCTCCATGTGTAAAGCATCACAGCATATTCATGTCCTTCCTCCAGCATCTCATTCTGTAGAAATAAACAGAACAAAGACATTTAATTCCTCATGCACAGCTGAAGTCACGCCAGAACTAGATACCTCAACAAGCTCAAGATTATATCTACATTGCTGTGAAAAAGTATTTCCCATCTTCTTTTTTGCACATGCCACATTTTTTTTGTTTCAGATGATCAAACTAATTATTTTATTAGACAAAAACCTGAGTAAATGCAAAATAAATTTTTTTAAATGATGATTTTATTCATTAAAACAGTAAAAATAAAAATGACCCAACCGTACCCGGCCCTCTGTGAAAACCTCCCCTCCCCCATTAACTGTTAACTCATTAATTAACTGTGAATTCAATTTCACATGCCACACCCAGGCCTGATTACTGCCAGCTCTTTCGAATCAACAAAACACTTAACTATAACCTCTCTAACAAACTGAAGCAGGCTACAAAAATCTCATCTAGCAACTCATCAAGCTTTGATCTCTAATAAAATGAAGAACAGATGTAAAACACTGAAGTCTGGACGGGTTACCACGTCATCTGTAAAGGTTTGGGACTCCAGTGAATCACAGTGAGAGCCATTATCCACAAATGGAGACAAAACTTTAAACCAGGCAACCAAAATTACTCCAAAAGCGCATCGATCACTCATCTAGGAGGTCACCAAAGAACCCAGAACAACACCTGAAGAACTGCAGGCCTCACTTGTCTTGGTTAAGGTCGGTGATCATGATTTAAAATTCAACAAGAGGAGACTGGGCAAGAATGTCACCTGTGAGAGAGTTCCAAGGTGAAAAGCACTGCTGACCACAAAGAACACAAAGGCTCGTCTTACATTTGCCAAAAAAAAGCCTGGAGCACTGTACCCAAAATCATTTCCCCTAGGGATCAATAATGTATTCTGATTCTGATTGATGATCTCCGAGACTTTCGAGGCGAAAATCTTTTGTGGGCTGGCAAGAAGAGAGCTGAACTTTG
Source organism: Rhamphochromis longiceps (assembly GCF_057381845.1). Lineage (NCBI taxonomy): Eukaryota > Metazoa > Chordata > Actinopteri > Cichliformes > Cichlidae > Rhamphochromis > Rhamphochromis longiceps. The sequence continues at coordinate 27,715,914 of NC_140558.1, forward strand.
TGGAATCTTTGAGTGCCGTTACATCTGGTGTAAAATCAAAGAGAGAATTTCATATAAAGAACATCACACCACCAGTCAAACGCAGTGGTGGAGGTAGTGTGATGGACTGAGGCTGCTTTCTTCTTCAGGATCTGGATGACTTCAACCCATGAATTCTTCTCTCTACCAGAAAATCCTGAAGGAGAATGTCCAGCCATCAATCTGTGCACATTTGGGATACACAGCAGGACAATGATCCAAAACACGCCGTAAGAGCACCTCTGGGTGGCTCAAAAAAACCAAAAACCAAATAAAGGTGTTGGAGTGGCCTAATCACTTAAACCCAATTGAAATGCTCTGGCATGGCCTTAAACAGGCCGTTCATGCTTGAAAACCCTCTGATGTACCTGATTTAAAACAGCTCTCTAAAATTCCTCCACATTGAGGTGAAAGATTCACTGCCAGTTATTGCATACACTTGATTGCAGTTCTTGCTGTGGCACAGTTAGGGGAAGTTTAGGAGAACTGCTTCTAACACAGGGTCAGGTAGGTTTAGATAGCTTCTTCTTCCCTAAAAAACTGCAGTTGGTATTGACTCAGGTTATCTTTGTCTAACATTAACATCTGTTTGAAGTGTGACAAATAAGCAAAAAAATAAAATAAAAGATATCTAAAAAGATATCTGGAAGGGGGTGAATACCTTTACACGGTACTATATCTTAGTAACAGACATTCTGCAAAGCTACTAAACACATCACACATCTCAGATTAAACCCACATTGCAGGACTTGATAAATATTTTAGCAGGGAAACATTTCATCCTCTCAGAAATAGGAAAGACAGATTCCTCCATCCCTGCGGCTAAAGGACGAGTGCCCCCAAATAGCCTGGCCTCAACCTGAATGTGACTTCCTCGTTGAACCGGTTAAATAAAGCTCTCACTTCCCCTCTTCGACAGTCACATCACATTCTCTGTTCATTCACAATCAGGGGAGGGATGTTTAGTGCTCGGCTGCCTCTCTGATTCACCAGCGTGTGAGTGGAATTTGTGTCTGCAAGAGTGTGCGTGCGTTATTTTTATGTGTGTCCCGCCACAGGCCGAGCCAAATGATAATCAATTCACATGAAACGAGGCTCTCTTTAAGGGCACGAGGCTGCTTCCCACAGTCTGCTTTGATTTTACTGAAAGAGGAACAAAAACTACTGAGTTGAGACCACAAAAGACTGAATTTCACTAGTTAGCTATTAAAGGAAAAAAAAAACAGTGGAATGGAGAGCAATCCCGTGATGTTTATTTTAGTAACCAGCGCCGCAGGTCTCACCATGCTGGAGTGGACTGTGGCTTGCTCGATGTAACGGGCGATGCCAGTCACAAAAGCATTCCTGTCTTCAAAGTTGGTGTCAAAATTTGCCTGCCGAAGGAGAGACAAAAAGGGGTCAAAAGACTGTACACTGAAAAGGACCAATCAGCTGGGGACGATGGTAGGTGGCAGCGGTGGCGGCACTGTGAACCAGTGCGTACCTGGTACATAATAGAGGAGGGAGGGGGTTCAATGCACGGCTGCTGGTCCGGGAGCGGCAGCTCCTCCAGCAGGTCCACGTTGGACAGAGCATCCTCCAGGGTCACGTGGGTCGTCATGGTAACGAGGTGTCACTCAAACAACGCCCCAGGCTGACATAGAAAGAGAAAACAGAAGGAAAGATAGGAGTTAAAGAGGCACCGCAAAAAGGAGGAAAAGTGCTTTTGTGATTCCCAAAACAGAAGGTCTCACACGAGTACTTCCTACTGCAGTTTTACACATATATGTCGGCAAACGGGTCAAAAAGTTACAGGTGAAAATGACTTGGTCAGTCACGACACAATACTTTTTGCAATCCGGTCGTTAAGTCTGACGTCACTAGCCGTGTCTGGGCCTAAACTCCGCTGCAGGTCCATATATCAAACGATCACTATGGCATTACTGAGAGTTGAAAAACTGTCTAAAGTCTTTCATCTTTAATAAAATGATCAGCGTTCTGCTCTACCAGGTGTAACAATTGAGTTTAACATCCAGGCATCCATGAAAACGGAATTTATGACATTTAACGGAGTTAGAAGTTAGCAGGAAGTTAGCTCGCTAGCTTCCATCTAAATACAATATAGCATTCCTGACTGCGGGGTTTTGGAAACAAATTAAAACGTACAGCTCTGCTATCACTTCCAGCATAAATGAAGACAGAAAACTAAACAGCAGTGACGTTTGTAGGGTTACTGAAGTTTGGCTAGCTGGTATATAATGATGTGCTACGTGACCGCTAGTGACACAGCTATGTTAGCATAATATAAACAAGCTAACTTTTTTTCCACTCGATAAAAGTTAACGTGAGTGTTCTCGGTGGTCAGGAACAAATGTAATCGCATGGCAGGATGCTGTAAAAGGACCAAACTTCAGCCAGGAGAACAACTGAGATAATCCATCCACAATACGAGGTTAGTCATTCATATACTGCTGCATGGGCTGGGCTGTAGTTACATCCTAAGGTTTTAAAAACTGAGCTTAAATAAATGATTAGCGGTAATAAAAGCCGAGGGAGGTCAACAGTGATTACTGACTGTTTTAGGAGCTTTTTGAGATTAAATAGAAGAAAATACATAACATTAAACATGTTAACAACACAAAAGCCATATTAAACGCAGACTACTTTAGGTCCGGAAGTAGGATTCGTCACGTCATCACTTAACAATCGGATAGGCTCTGTATTGCACTGACATGTACTGCAATTTGGGGTGGCTGTAGCTCTCATCTACTGATGGGAAGGTTGGTGGTTCGATCTCTGATCTTTGCTCCGCCAGTCTGCATGCCAAATATCCTTGGGCACGATACTAACCCCAAGTTGCTCTCTGGCGCATCAAAGCACTTACATAGAAAGAGCTTAGAAAAAAGTGCTTGTATAAATGGGTGAATGAGGCATGTTGTATAAAACACTTTAAGCTCTCAGTCCATTTATTACCTTTTTCAATTGTAAATTACATCCTTAAAGTTATATTTTGTGAGTAACCGTTTTTTAAACTGTGAGTAAAACCTGCCATAACACAGAATCAAGTCTGCTATCAGTCTACGGTTGCATGGGGTCAATTATACACTCTGTCAAGCTAAATGTGTCTTTTCTGTTTGGCCTGATTTATTGTAATTTTGCTAAGGTAATATTATATCAGGAGGTGAGCCCTCTTGTTAGTAGAGTAGTATCTCCAGAGTATTTTCATGTATGTGTTTCTTTTCAAATAATAATAATAAAATATCAATATTTGGTGTCCTCGATACAAAAAACCCAAACTGACACGTGATACTGTGCAGCAAAATGAACCTGGGGTGCTTGTCTCAATCGGACAGAAAAGTCAGGGGACAACTGATCAAGAAATTACTGAATAAACAGATAAAAATGAATAAGCAGGTTACACTCTAGCAATTCAAATGCATTCTATAGTCAGATACTGCAGGGTTAAAGGACACATACACCAGACACTGTCTTAGTATGTCTAGACAACTTCATTTCCTCCCATGAAACCCTGTTTTGGTGCAGAAAGTGTGTGCATTCACCCTGCACCTGTATCACTTGGGGGGAAGAAAGGGGAAGAGGCCCCTTGCAGTTTCCTTTTTGGCTTTTTGCTTGACTAGAAGAATATCTGAAGAGCATAATTCATGAAATGCCAAGACCTGGAAAATGCCATTGATCTGGCAAAAAGCAGAAAACGCTTCGAAAAACAGTGAAAGTTCGACAGCAAACACAAAAACGTGTTATCTTGTAAATGCGGCATTGGCAAAATCTGCTTTCCTGTTAAACTCTCAAATTGCTGGCAGCTTTGTACTTTTTTATCAATTCAAATAAATATCAGGTGGTATATATGAATGCATGATTACGATTTCACACTGCAGGATAACGTTAAAAACTACACAGTCACAGCCAGCACAAGCAGAGAGGAAAGTGTGAACACCAAAATACAAGAGAGGGGAAATTGAAAAATAAAATCCTCCAACAGTGGGAAATGGGAAGTAAATGCAGAATCTGCAAAACCGTCATTTTGTGACGAGAAGCCTACATAATGAGTTCGCCGGCTCTTGGTCATCGGTAATGGTCGCATATGCAGGCTTAACCAATGATCACAAATGATCTGAATAGAAAGTGGGTGGGGTTTCCTGTCATATCAGACTGTGACATTTTTTTCACATGGTAGGCCACCAGTCAAACAGCACCGAGTTCTCAGACCTCACCCAGCTTCCAAAATATATGCACACACAGTAAAGATACTTTATATGGGTGCTGCAGCTCTGTATACAGTTTACACTGCAACACAAAATAAAGAAGAAGAAGAAGAAAAAAAAAAAAAAGAATGTGGCACAAGTGGGTAAACGGCCACTTGGCCTCTTTAGTTAGCGCTTGTGGATCAGACCACACGGGCTTTCAAAACTCAACCTTTATTTTGATCTGAACTAAAGACCCATAAAGTTTCGTGAGTGTATGTTGTGGTGTTACAACACCACAAAAGGAAAAAAAAAAAAAAACAACAACTACCAACCTTCTGTCACTATTGCAGTACTTCCAGCTACAGCGGGTCTCATCAATATCAGATTTTACCATGATCAACACACGTAAACACGTACACAGATAAGTATAATGATTACTGGATGCTAAATGTAGGTTGTTCCACTTCCCGTTTCTGCTATTGTGTGAATAACCGCTTCTTTAGTTGATTATCGGTGACATCATTTTCCATTATGGTATAGAGTACCACTCATTTGCTGAGCGCTATCGCCCTTTAACTGCTCTTTTTGTTTCTGTTCCATAATTTTAAGTATGACGTTTAATGTGGACACGGTGGTTGTGAAACAGATAAAAGCCGGCAGTGTATCAAGGATGTTGTGTACCAACTTATACTCTACACGTGTGTGTGTGTGTGTGTGTGTGTGTGTGTGTGTGTGTGTGTGTGTGTGTGTGTGTGTGTGTGTGTGTGTGAGAAACCCCTTTTTTTAAACGTCTGAGGATTTTGTCATCTTGAACAGAGTGTTTCCTGTATTCTTTACACTGCTGTGCTGCTTTACAACCTGGATGCGCACACTGCCTGATTCTTTTAAGACCTGGCTGGTTATTTATAACCATTCGGCATACAGAAAATGAAACACGCAGCTCGCTACAGGGGCTTTGTCGGGCAGACAAACGCGCTCAGTGCTGCTAAACTCCCATCTGTGCATGCAAATACAGACGCGCTCTAAAGCCTGGGTTGGCTGAACAAACTTTCCCACCCTATACAGGGCTCTGTTAAACAGTAGGTTTATCTGTCAGTCTCTGTGTGTATGTGCATCTTCGCCCAGCAAAAAGGGCCCCTTCATTCCCTTCTGGGCACTTGGAAACCTAGTAGAACAACCAAAGAGGGACAAATGAGGCAACGAGACAACAACTCGCTTCACAAAACTCACACAGTAATATTCCCTCCCCCCCGCCGAGTTCACGTTATAACTGCAGCCTCTATACATGAAGAGCTCTGGTCTGATGTCTTCGTGACAGCACTAAACAATGAGGTGGTGAGAAGATCCCAGAATATCATGAATAAAGCAGAGGAAAGGAATGAGATGCAGTCAGAACATGGAGCATGATGTAACAGGCAGAAAAAAAAAATAAAAAAAAATATGACCACTCTGCGCTGCTAGGCCTTTGTGTAATACATCTTGCCCGAGAGGAAGACAAAGTGAGAGAAAGTGTGTCAACTCCAGCCTCGCACCACTCCATGGGATCTCCCACCCAAGGCTAGCTTTGTAATACACGCAATAAGACCATATGTGATCAGCATTGAAGGCAGGCACAATACGGATCTCGAGCATTTAGTCACGCATGCGATCATTTAGAAAACGTTCAGCGACACCAACTAACTCTGCGGCTAAATGTGCGTCCCAGCAGCGTCTGTGCAGAGCATCCTGTGCAGGGGACGGTGTGTGGCTGAGGTATTTCACAGGCTGGTTGTCATTTCTGAAAGCAGCACAAGAAGAAGAAGAAGAAAAAAAAAAAAAAACTGCTTTCATCTTATGATTTCTGTGATGTCATGCTTGCAGAGATGAATATAGACTAGGGAAAGAACAAGAGCATGCCTCGCATAACCATCAGCAAGCTTGGAAAGTACAGACAGCAAACGAAAAGTGAACCAGGTGTATCTAGTTGTATTTATGTTGGCAACTTTATGAAAATACATTTGTAAGTGGTGATAATAATAACTTCATCTGACTGCTACAGTTCCACAACAGCTTGCGCTGCTTCCTTTTTCTTTGTCTAGTTCGTTATTTATATCTAGACTCATTGTCTCGCTGTGTTTCTCAAATCAGTCAACTGCAAAATAGTTGTACTTGTACCCTGAATCACTGAGCTGTTTCGGGCAAGTAACAGTTGTGAGGTGGGACCTGCACATATTGTTTTTTCCTCTTTGGATACATCCCACAGGATTTAGATCTCGGAAATCTGAAGGCCTAATCAACAAATCGGACTCTTGCAGAGCAAATTGTTCTGCTAAAGGAGAAAATGTGCTGAATGCTGTTGTCTGCCACAATGTTTAGGTAGGTGATAAGTGGAAAAATGAAACTCACATGAGTGATAATGACCCCGAGGTTTCCTAGCAGAATGCTTTCCTGATGATCACACTGACTTATTCCAATATTCTAGCTTATGGACCTATATAGCTTTCCCAGGTAAACACTGCACACATATAGCCGACCACATGATGATTAATCAGAGCAGCCCACCATTGGCCACTTTAATGCTCACATGCTTCCTGTGAGCACAAACAGGGGTCAGCATCATGGCCAGAATTAAGTTTCCAGCAATTTGTGTTTCAGCTCTTCACACAAGTAAGCCTTTCCTTCCAAAAAAAAGCATTAACGAGCCTTGTTACCTGACAAAGAAACTGCCGTTTCACCAAGTTTTTGGTTGGCACTAACTACTGCACACCAGGAATACCCCACAAAGCCCTCTGTTTAGGAGGTGCCCTTAATTAGTCTTCTAGCTATCACAATTTGGCATTTGCAAGTTCTTACTGTTGACCAGTTTCCTGCTTCCAACACATCTTTCACAACGGACTACTCAGTTGCTCCTTAATATACTGTTTTCTGAAGAACTCTGGAGATATAAGGATGTTTAAATATTAATTTTAACCAATTTAATAGAATGGAACTGGTATGAAAGCAGCACATTGGTATTGTGGTTTCCACTATTGCCTCACTGACAGAATGTCTGGTTTGAACTCCAATCTGGGGCTTTTCTGATTGGTTCTCTCCAGTTACTCCAGCTACCTAACCCTAACCCAAAGGCATGCTTGGGTTTAGGTTAATTGGTGATTCTAAAATGACTGTAGGTGTCTCATGTCAAGAATCAGCCTTAACCTGTTTCTTGCCCTATGACAGCTGGGATAGGCTCCAGCCCCCCTCACTACCCAAAAGCAAAATAGATAATAAGCTAAAGGATATAATTCAATCTTCCCTTTTACGTTAAAGGGAACTGCCTGGTTGCACTCACAGCATAGCTCTTAAAAGGAGAAACGGGGATGAGATGAGTTTATGAGTCAATTTTAACCACTCATGATTTATTCTCAGCAGATGGTTCAAACAGGGATGTTTTAGACAGCTCCATTTCTAGCTGTATACTGGTTTAGACCACATTAGCCTGGCATACAGCTGGTAACTAGCCTTAGCAGTTCAGACATCTCTCTGTGACAATAATAGCGGGATGCTGTGGTGGTGTTTAGATGTGTTTTTTCTTCTAATTTTAAAGCATGACAAACATGACCATGACCGACTTCACAGTAAATGATTTGATGGTTTTTCACTTCAGGTGGCAGTAAGCCAACTTTCGTAGAAACCAACCTTGAATTCACTTCAGTAATGTTAGCACTTGAGTTGCAACTAATTATTATCTTATATAATGATCGTAGCATATGTATGTATTAACCCTCTTAGACACAATTGAATCTGTAACTTACTATGTAAACTGTCTATGTTACCAGGATTATTAACATCTATGTAGCTTTTGGGAACTTTTTTTAATACCAGTCAAATCTTTACAAATTATAAATGTAGGTGAAGTACCTGACCTGAAAAATGAACAACATTATATGTATGTTGTTGACATTTCGTGTATGTTACGTGTATGTGGCTGACATTACGTGTACTTGTTAGTTGTTGACATTAGATGTACACTACATGTACGTTGTTGACATATGTGTATGTTACATGCATGTTGTAGTTTTTGTAAACACATTTTGCTTAACAGATTTTAGTGCCGTGGTACTCTGGGTTCATTGGAATGTATATCTGTAAATAAATGTCAATCAAGCAGTGATGCTACTAATGCCAGTAATTGATTACTTTATCTTATGCAATGAATATGGATTTTGCAAAGAAGACAAACAATAAACCTATGTATTTATCTATTTATATTTTAGTGTATATGAACAATACTTTTTGCCATTTGACTGAATACAGTGCAATCATGAAAAAAAAAAAAAAAAACATCATAAATTAACATATGTGTGTGTGTGTTTTAACACATGAGCGAGGTTAGCAAGCTAATATTAACAATAATACCTGAATTGCAACAAATTATTCTTATTAATACTACTACTTCTACTACTACTGACAACAATAATTGTTATTATTATCAATCTTAGCAAATTACACTTTCAGAGAAACAAGAAACACTCGTTTTAGTCAGTCAAAAATGTGAAGTTTTCCCGTAAAACTATCACAAACCTAAAGAAGACTCTTTTTAAAAAAAACAAAAAAAAAAACAATCCTAATTTTACCTGACTATTAATGGCACCGGGTTTCATTTTCATTGTGGTTTTAATTTTGCAATCCTTAGTGTTAGCAGAAGCAAAGCATCAAGATTCAAGCATTACATCACTGCTTGTGGGTGAGGGTCTGGCATACAGATTTACAGCTCAGAGAGTCTGCAGCAATGGCAGGCTTACATTTCTACCCAAACTGGCAGGTTCGTCTGTAGGAGAGAAATGGAAAGGAAAAACATCTGGGTTTAGACTAAGCCTGTCTGAGACGGAAGTGGGTGAACCTGTCATTTGAGCACAAGTAACGGCCCTGCCTGCCTGCTGGTGTGATAGCTGTGAAACAATCCTGTGCATCTGGCCGTGCTGTGGCCTGTTAGTCGATTGGAAAGAGGGGAGAGGACCTTTAAGGGGGGAAAAAATTAAAAAGCCAGAGCATCGTCGTGAAATCGAGCAATCTGAAACACCAAAACGTTATTTTTCGACATCTTTCTGTGTCTGTGCAGCGAAACGGTTGTTATCAGCTCAGAAAACCGTGGAGCCTTACGTGCTCCATCATTCATCAGTGCACTTGCCACACAGGCACCCTCTCCTCACCCCACCCATCTCAGCGTGAGCTACGATGCCGATGTAAGCTAACGGGGATCCCATTCATGTGCCACAATTATCCACGATAAAGCGGGGCGCTCGATCCCAATCAAGTCCCTCCTATTTACAAGGATCCCCCTATTGTTACATTTGCGCACGGACAGATAAGTAAAGGGAAAGGATGTGAAATGCGAAAAGGAGGCAAAATAAAAAGAAGGGGGGGGAAAAACAGCACTCCAGTCTCCAGCCATCATCACTACCCAAAGCACATCACCAGCCCCGTTCATCTTCTTCGCTGCGTCTGCATCCATCGCTACTTTTTGCCACATACCTGAAAATTGCATGTCCGTCCGGCGACAAACTAAATCGGGCGGACCGTGTCGCGGTCTGCGACGGCGAGCCAATGTTTCCTAGGTTTTTCTTTTCTTTTTTTCCACGTCTTCTATGTCGACTGATGCTCTAGTTTCGCCCAGTACCAACCCGGTGCTAATCCACCCCACACAAAGAGCAGAAAATGGCTGCAAGTGCATTTTCTTAAAGAGACAGTCACAGTGGAGCACAGGCGATGATGAGAGGAGCCCCGACATGTTGATTCGCTTCATTTGAGCTAGTTTTCTGCTTAAAAATACTTTGGGTACGGATAAATACACAATGCGTTTCAGGCTTTTAAATTGACAACATCAAAAGCTGTGGGTATATGTTGTATGTATAGGGAAACTGAGGGTAACCTCATTTAAAGGAGGCGGTGGTAAATTCTTAGTTCTCTGTATGAATTCTAATTACATGATAAATAGGATATAGAAAAAAGTAAAGGGCCCTACTTCACCCACCTTGTACCACTATTTATAATTATGAATTCAAGTTGCATGTAGTAGCATGTAGTTAAATATTATTGTTTATTATTTCAAACGTATGTGTTGAATACAGTACTTTATAATGACAACATGCTATAACCTTGATTCCAGAAAACTTGGAATGTTGTGTGAACTGCTTAAAGACCACAGAAATCCCATTTTCACTTGCAGATCTTATAAACCTATTTTTTATTCACACAACAACATAGAAAACATATAACATGCTTAATTTGAGAAAATTGCTCATTTTAAGCAAAGAAATCACAAAAAATGAACGATACAGGATTGTAGTTGCTCGACATTCCTGGGTTTGATTTGTAGTATTTTCCATTTCATTTGACGCCAGATGTTTTCATATGGAGAAACGTCTGTACTGGCCAGTTCTGCACCCGGACTCCTCTACCATATGTAGCCATATGTTGTAATTGAGTTGCCTTGTGTTGTGTTCAGTATTGGCTTGATGAAATATGCGAGGCCTTCTTTGAAAAAAAATGCTGTGCAGAGTCTTTAGTCATTCTTGATTTCTTGACTTTCTTGTAACCTCTTAATGTGGTCTTGAGTGATAGTTCTTCAGGCTTTCTGAAGGTCTTTCAAAGTTTTTCTTTATACATTGGCTGCTTTAACACTTCAAGCATTTAAAAGCCACCAAGGCACTCAAACAATGAACCAACATTCATTCTATCTGCAAATAACACACAATTTAGCAACAAATCAGTTTTAAATTGTATCTTTAGAACCTGAGAGATGTGCCTGACCCTTCAGCTGATCCATCTACTTTGGTGTCAAGAAGACATCCTTAGGGAAGGGAAATGGAAAGAAAAGGCTGAGGTATGCCAAATTACACTGGATTTCCATTCTCTGCACCTTTTTTCCATTTTCCTATAATGGATATTAAAAAATGAGCGGTGGCTCAAGACTTTTGCACATTGCTCTATGTCCCAGCAGGAAACTGCAATTCCACGTCTTGCCACTATCGTCAGAAGAGAATGCGTTGGCTGACATGGCACCAAGAGAAGATCACATATCACTCCAGTCTTGGCCTCCCTTCACTGGTTGCCTGTAAATTTTAGGTTTCATTTTAAAATTTTAGTTCTAACCTTTAGGGCCCTACATGGTCAGGCTCCTCAATATTTATCTGACCTGCTGAAACCACATACATCTTCTCGGGCTTTAAGGTCATTAGATCAGAGACTGCTGGTGGCACCGCACACTCGTTTTAAAACTCGTGGTGATCGGGCCTTTCAGACTGTGGCACCCACGGTTGTGGAATTCTCTCCCACTGTCTCTTCGCTGCACGGACTCCATTGATTCTTTTAAGAAACAGCTGAAGACATTTTTATTTAGAAAAGCATTTGATTAATTTCTTCTTATGCTGTTTTTATAGTTTTATTGTTTTACATTGTTTTATTTACTGTTATATTGTTTTTATATTCCCATTTTCTGTGTTGTAAAGCACTTTGTGATTTTTATCTGTGAAAAGCACTATATAAATAAATTTTACTTACTTACTTACTTACATGATACAAGAGAATTATTGATCATTTGATATGGGAAAAAAGTTACTGTGCCTGTACCAGAAACTGCAGTTCTTTGACTGGCCACTGGAGTCTGGCTCCAAAAGTGAGTCATTCCAATAACGTATGGCTTATTTGACTGAAAAATTGATGTGGGTATAGACCAGCGGTCCTCAACCTTTTTTACGCCACAACCCGGTTTAATGTCAGACAATATTTTAACTGACCAGCCTTTAAGGTGTTGCGGATAAATACAACAACAACAACAACAAAAAAAGATACGACCAAGACAAAAACTGTGGTATTTTGTAAATATAATAAACGTGAATTCACTGTGTAATTGTGTAAGTTAATTAGCAGCGTCCTCCTGAAATGCACCAACAACATTGAGAGTAACATCCTCCTCTCTGCCTCTTAATGCTCTCTGGTCGCTATGGTAATGTGTAAATATTTCTTTCAAAAAAAGACACGCAACTACAACACGGGAAAAGACCCAGGGAAACCGAGTTAACGATACAAACCCTGAAAACCATAAATTTCACACCCGAGGCTCAACTCTCGTGGCCCGGTACCAAATGACCGGTCCGTGGCCCGGGGGTGGGGGGCTGCTGGTATAGACAGCTGTAGAAGTTAGAGTCACACAGTTGAAATCGACCAACCTTGTTCATGGTGTGGGTGCGATATGGAGCATTTTTTTGTTAAATATAATTTCACAAAAACATGACTTCATCTCTGGATAATTGTAGTAATAGTCTAATCAAGAAGACTGTGCTCCACCTTTAGCACAGTTTCAATGACTCATATTACTTACCACATATTACGATGTATCCGAGCAATGAGTAATAAATCTATCTTGACCAAATGTGGTCACCTGTGACTCCAAAATTAATTCATAAAAAAAAAACCAAAACATGACTCATGACTTTGTTGTAGCTATGTCCATCTTTTATATACAGTATATGGATGATCATCAAAAATATGACTGTTGTGGCTAATGTCAGTGAGCTCCATAAAACAGGAAAGCCTTTCTAATTTCTAAATATATATAACATCTGGCAACTTCAATAATTTCTTCATATAGAAACAAAAATATTTCTTATGCCAAGATTTCATTATTGTAGTGGAGGAAACTAAGACAGTGAGAAGTGACAAGATGTAAAACATTCAGTTTAATGACAGTCAGCTGACTGAAAAGCAAACATCTCACTTTTATATGGCTTATAGAATTACTCAGACCTTTACATGATTCTGCAGGAAGCACCAGTAGCTGTGTGAATGGACTGTGTGAGCCCTCTCAGGGGATACTTACAAAGCTACGAAAGAGATAAAGTGCAAAATCCAGGATATAAAATTGCTTTGGAATAATCTAACTTTACAAATGACAAGCAACTGGTTACAGTAAATAAATAAAATAAATATTATATATAAAAAAAATCACAAATCACATGTTGGTTCAGGCGTCTGAAAGGGAGGCCAGCTCGTGAAAGAGGAGCCCAAATGTTGGGCGATCGTCTGGTTTCTGGGAACAGAACAGAAAACAAACGACAGTTAATCGTTTGCTCATTTTATGATCAGCAGAAGTTCTGCTTGAAAAAAGGGTAATGTCCTCACCTCCTTCCAACACCACTCCATGAGTAGGTGGACAGAGTCCGGGGCCAAGCGTGGCTTCAGGAGCCTCAGGCCTGCGTTCAGGGAGTCCACCACTTCTGCATTAGTGCGGTTCTCATAGGGGAGTCGGCCTTCGTTGTACACCTCCCACATGAGCACACCTGAAGAGGGACACGGAGACAGCACTTGTTAAACAATATGGAAGCATTTTAGTCCATATTGTATCGTTCGTTTAACAGTGAGCTACTCTAGTCCAGTGCAGTGTGTTTTTATTTATTTATTTTTTTAATATAACTGAAACATATTTATTTTTAGCCTCATTTGAGAGTAATTTACTACAGATCAGAATTGGCCAAAATTGTTGCTACCCAATAAAAAAAATACACACACCTACACATGAGACACACACACACCTAAAATTTGCTCTGCTGTAAGTTCTTACTTTAAAAGTAATTCATCTCGCTTTCATTCAATACAACAAATATAGTCGTCTGCCTAAAGTATTTGATCCTTAATTGTAATATTGTGCAGCTGAGCAGTTTTTGTGATTCTTCACAAGAGGACGCCCACCTCCCTTTCACCCACTTACCTACCCCCACACACACCTACACACAAACACTCACACATCTCTGTAGGTTGTTTGACTCTTCATGTTCAAACCGCTGCGGTTCATTCAGGTTTGATGAACACGTTTTCCCCCCACTGTGAGTTTCAGCTTTTTCCACACTCGGCTCAAATGATTTTGTTTCAGTCCATCTTGTTGGAAGTATGTTTCAGATCTTTATACTGTTGGAAGAAGCAGCGTTGGCCTGTGACTGGCACAGAGCTCTGGCACAGGTACATAAATGTATTTCACTCCAGATTATCTTGATGAAATCCGTCGTCCCCAGCGTTCTTTTCTTCAAAAGCTTCTTTTTTTCGGCAAACTTGGAAACTAGTTTTAAATCCCAAACTTCATCCAACAAGAACCACTTTGACTTGTCTATTTGTATTTTATCAAACACAAGTTTAAGGGTTTTTTTTTATAATCCTCTTTCAAAAGCGGGGTCTCTTTTTTCAACCTTCATTCAGAAACCAACGTATGGTGTCGACAGACGCTTTTGCACTTTGATCCTTTAAATCAGCTCTGTTTAGTCTGGAGTTAATGTTCCTCTGGTAGCCTCATCCACTGAAGCCGGCATGAAAGAATCCAATGAAAGAGTTTCCTAATATTCTTAGCAGCTGCAGTCTCAAGAACTTCACACAGCCTGTAGATGGTCTCTTTTAGTTTTAAACCGTTATTTAACCAGGAAGTAAAAATCTTGACATAAAGAATCTTTTGAAAGACGCCTCAGACAAACTTTTCCCCTCTTTCTCCTGCCCATCATCAGTGTAACAATGATACTATACAGCTGAATTATTACTCTTTTACCATTTCAATGCATAGAATCATGATTGAAAACACTTGTGTTACCAATGAAAAGCAATAGCCTGCTTAAACTGTCACTGCAGTTCATTTGTTTTTCACGATTTCTAAGGGACGTCAGTAATTGGATCCAGACCTTTTTAGAATAGGTCATAATTCAAATCTGTTTAGAAATAGAAATAATAACCCCTATTGTAGAAGTTATAATATGTTTTATTTTTACTTAGTTTTAGCACATCCGTTTTACACAAGAAAATCATAGATTCATAATACAGAATCTTTTTTTTCCCCCAAAGATGACGTCAAGCTAAAAGCTTTCTGTCTGTTTAATCTCCTTTCAAACCTCGGTAATTGTCTGAGCTTATTGTGCATCCACTAATTGTCACTGAATCATGAAAATGGCTAGCTTTTAGACTATTTTATATAAAAATGTACCAAAAAAAATGGCTTTGTCACGGATAACTGCAGTAATAGTCTGCCCAAGAAAACTGTGCTCCAGTTTGAGCACAGTTTTTTTTTTCACAGGATAAAAAGAATTGTTTAATATATAACGTCTAAACCACTGCAGTGTTATTTAACTACAGTTGAGCACATGTGCCATCAGGAAAACAAATATGATTTAATCTGCTCTCACCCAACCTGCAAAACTTGCCAGACGAGTGAATCAGAAATGCAAACCAAACAGCTGAATGGCAGACAAGCGCCCAAACTCACCGAATGACCAGACGTCAGACTTGGTGCTGAATTTGCAGTATCTGATGACCTCTGGGGCTGACCACTTGACAGGGAACTTGGAGCACTGTGAGCTCGTGTACTGATCATCAAGAACAAATCTAGGGTATGGAGAGTGGACACAGACCATAAGCTGTGACTCACTGTGACATTAATGTTATGTAATAATTTAAAAAACTGATCTTCACGAACATACCTGGTCATTCCAAAGTCCGATACCTTCACCTCGTTGTTCTTTGAGACGAGACAGTTCCTGGCAGCCTTTGGAAGGAAGAAAGGAAGGATAAAGTCCTCTAACAAAGCAGGGATATGAAAGTGTATCGTGAAAGAGCACTTTATTTATTTACCAGATCTCTGTGGATGAAGTTGGACATCTCTAGATAAGCCATCCCTTCGCTGACATCCAGACACATCCCCAACAATATATCCTGAGACAACGAGCCTTTCCTTTCTCGCAGGTAGTCCGTCAGGCAGCCGTTTTCCATGTACTCAAACACGAGGCAGATAGGAGAATGTTGTGTGCACACGCCATACAGCTGTACCAGCTTAGAGTGAGAGAGTCTCCTGTTAAAACACAAATGCACAGATAAACTGAGTGGTTTCAAACTCGTTTTACAGATCTCCACCGTGAACTGTACTTACATCATAATCCGTGCCTCTTCTTTAAATTCGTCGTCTGACATGCACTCTTCTCTTACCATCTTCACCGCTACCTTGAGATCCCTCCAGCTGCCTTCCAGCACCAGTCCAAACTGGCCGCTGCCTATCTCCTGACCCAGTATCAGCTCCTCAGGGTCCACTTCCCACTGATCTGTTAACCAGCAAACCAGCAGTGAACCAAGGCATCCACACTATAGCTCAGTTATATAACCATAGAGTTAAACTTCTTCATGCAAGTTTCACAAATAAAAAAGGACTTTTTTTTTCTCATTTTCACTTGCTTTTTTTCAGCAAAGATTAATTTGTATTACATTGGTTTATATTAAAAGACAAAAGGGTGGAGTTACTTAACAGCCCTGAAGTGTAATTCTGTGCAACCCACCAGAGGTCAGCAAAAACAAGATTCACAGCAATAAATTAGGACTGCTTGGAGCTTTAGTTCAACAAACTTCGGGCATCACAAAAAGACTTAAACCTTTTGTGATATCAGTAGAATCCTGGGAACAGCATCGACCTTGAGAGACGGGGTGTCTCAGCCGTGTTATTAGCCCTGCACAAAGAGAAAGAGACAACGGGAAATTTAAAAAGCAGGACCAAGAATTTAGCCGTTTCATAAGATGAACTTCATTTATCCTTTGAACTTTTTGAAATAATGCTGTTGCATGAGAAAAGCTGGCACACTTACCTGCAGCATTGTGCTGGTGGTAATATATGAGCTCAGGAATGGTGCTAAACAGGTACTTCTCTGCCAGGTAAAAAGAAGCTGGGCTCGTTTCGGTTTGTCTGATTTGGTAATGCTTCACTCTCGGATTCTTCTCCCCATTAGACCTGATGAGAATATATGCTTAACTTAACAAACATTTTTAAAGCAAATGTTTGCCTGAGCAGATGATTACACATAAACATTGGAAGATCAGAAAAATATCACAAGATTACACTAATCTTATACTTAATTCTCATTGGTTACATCTTTAACGGTCACTTAAAATGATTGAAATCCTATGAGCCATCAATTTTTTTTCATGATATAAGTAACCATATATGACTGTTTTAATTATAGAGTTGTTTGATAGATATTTTTTAAGTAAATTCATAAGAACACTATAAATAACATTTACCCTGGTGCTTTGGTGAAAACAGACACTGTGTACACTCCCGCCTGTCTTGAGTCCCGCACAATGAATGCACCTTCCTTACCCTAAAGACAGAATAACGAGATCACATAAGATTTCCCACGTTCGGCGGTGCATTCTGTAACACGTCTGGCGGCCGTTTTAATTCAAAGACGACGATGGATAACCATTTTCCCTTCCTGCTTGCAAAACTTAGCAAAGCAGGAAATTCAACATTGGAGGAAACTTTGTGGTTGTGAGAAATTTTTTTTTTCATGTTCTATGTCAAGTCGAATTGTCGTTGTGCAGGTGCATATGCAGCGATTTTGCAAATGCAACGTTGCTGTTGGCGGCACAGTCGCATCAAAATGCACTGTGTCATACAGGGGCTAAATCTTGCCTGTCATCATCATATCAAAATCATTATTTGAAATTTTATTGCCAAACAGAACTGAGTTTTTGTTTTTACCTCTTTCATTAGCAATTCTTCTGCTTGCGCTCTGCTAATGTTTTTGTTGTACCATCTGTTGAGAACACATTAAACATTTAACACAACAATTAAATCAGTTTTGGAGGGAAAACATGGTAATTCATTAGCAGCAATAAACACTGCAAATTAAAAGCTCGAGTAAAAGAAATGAATTCAAACTCACTCAAATCTTTCAAAGTTGTTGATGGATTTTTCAGCTACGTATGTACTGGGCACAAAACCCGAGTTCCTAATGGGTGACAGGAAAAGGGATTTAGCTAATGGTTCTTCTTTTGAAATGTACTGCTATTTTTTAATGTAAACAGTTCAAATGAATTTGGCATTGGCTGTAATGCGCTTTACCCTCTCTCATCCTGTACAAGCCACCAGGTGGAATGGGAATTCTTAACCAGGAGATACTCCTGATCTTTCTGAAGAGGTAAGTCATTGTCTCCCTGTGGCGTGTAGTTTTGCAAAGCGATGACCTTCTGTTGCCCCGAATCTTCCAGCTCCATCTGGAAAGGGAGGAAAAAATCTGATTTAAAAACCATTTGTACAGGTATGTACAAAATTTTGGGTTATTACCTCTAAATTTCGACATACTATCATAAACTTCCGAGATGAGATGAGAAAATAACTCGAGATTTAGAATCATGAAGCTGAAGTTTTGCAATAAGAACCCCAAATTTTGAATTTAGCTCTGCCAATCAGGAAAATGTTTTTTAAGTGGTGGAAATAACCTGGTACAAATTATTGAGAGGTCTGAGTGAACTCTTCCCAAAAAGTTCATACACAAATACGAAATCCAGAGGTTTCAAATAAAATTACATTTTCATAGTGCCAAAGGAAAAAGTATCAACAAGGATTTTCATTTGACAAACTTTAATGTACTTCTATTTCTTCTACTATCTATCTATTTAAGTAAACACTCAAACACATGTGCGCTGAAACAACTACAGAGCTGCTGCCTGAACACACAAAATCAAACCACAGAAACAGTGGTTAAAAACCAATGCATGACCTAATTATTAAATATGTAGAGAGAAACTGTGTTTAAAAGTATTGCAGACAAACATGACAGGCATTAAAACTGAAAAAGTGATTTGGTCTCCCTCGCTTCATTGGAATATCAGTAATAACCACAATAACATTTCAAAAGCTTGTGTCGTTTGTGTTTTAGATGGTGGTACCTCTGGCTCCGGGAGGCTGGGAAGCGGCTTTTTAGAGGCTGTAGGGGAAACAGAAATGTTAAATTGGAGAGCTATTTGGCCCATCTAAACTCACAAAGCAACAACGGTATGAACTGGATTAGGCAAAACGAAAGCATTTAGTTCAAGTTTACTCTAACCATATGTGCGAAAGCCATACAAATATCTTAATTCAAATGGAATCGCTACCACAAATCATTGGATTCACGAAGTAGAAGAGAAGGAAAAAGAAATGCTACAAACCATAGCCCACTGGGTCGTACACGTTGCACCCAGTCGCCAGTTTCTCTGTTTGCTGGCAGCATCTCCATTTTCCATCCATCCAGAAGTTTGGGTGGTATTTTGGAACTAAGTTGTTATTCTTT
This sequence comes from Rhamphochromis longiceps, assembly GCF_057381845.1. Lineage (NCBI taxonomy): Eukaryota > Metazoa > Chordata > Actinopteri > Cichliformes > Cichlidae > Rhamphochromis > Rhamphochromis longiceps. Next base: position 27,735,205 of record NC_140558.1, read on the forward strand.
GTCTCTACATCAGACAGAACAAGGGAAATATTGTTTGAAATATCCATCCGTATGTGTTTGCAGTTCATACAATCAGCGGTTTATCATCGACTTGTCATAGTACTATTATTATTATTTGACTGGTGATATATGGTAATGGCTTACCCTCTTTAAGAGCTCTGACCCATTTCTGACGGCAGTCATTGTCTGGTGCAAATATGTAGAGGTAATAACTTTCATGAAAAACCTGCAGAAGAATTGAGATTTTAAAGAAAGGTTATATGCGTTGTCATTTTCAGTCATACTTCACCATACACTGTATATAGGGTGTATGTCGCAGTGTTTAGTAGATTTTAATGCGGTGACAATTGAGTTGGTCTCTAGGAAATGATGAATCTTACCTGAAAAGGGTACTTAAAGCTGCATGGTATGGGCACATCAGTACACACAATCTCCACGCACTTAATTCTGGACAGCTCGATGCAACCTTTCAGCAAAGGCTTTTTCTGCAACAAAACAGCTTAGATTACAGCAAACAGCCAAGAGTCTGCATTCCTGAAACAGCTCTACAGATTAACCGCACATACTGTACTTACCCCGGGACGACGTTCAGAATACTTCAGGTCTTGGGTATCCAACACAAAAAATCGCTCTTTATAGTTACAGGGTGACACTCGCTTCTTCTGTTGAGATTTTTTGATCAGAGTTCCCTTCAAAATCACCCTGGGGAACATTTTACCAGCTATGAGAAGCGCAATGAGAAATACTGCCTTGTTTTGTCATACCAAGAGAGGCGGCATTGCCTACAGCATGCAGAGACAGAGTAGCAGTGAGTGTACAAGAAAAAAAAATTGAGGATGATAAGTTGATAGATGTCGTAGAGTTTCCGGCATAGGGTTGTTGCACAGTAAACCACATCCTACGGCAACAAATGCGTTGTGCAAGCGAAATACACGCGTGCGCGCACATACACACCGTTCAGGGTGCTCGCAGGCACTTTCACTCACTTAGTGCACGTTGCAGTCAGCCACTATGAGTAGTGCGATCCCCAGAAAAAGGATGACTCGTTAACCTTTACATTTTTCAACGCTTTCCATCAACATTCACTTCAAAGGTCACGGATGTGTCCCACTACTACAGTGAGGTTGGGTTATAATGTCAGCATTGGGCAAAGGGGGGTTCAATCTAAGAGGGCAAAAAATGGCATAAATGATTTTAACTTGAAACAAGAAAGTAATAGGGGAAAAAACAAAAGTTTTTACTGAGATTGTGAGATTGCAAGAAACACACACACAAAAGAATCTGTTTTTTTCCCCTGCCATAATTAATACATTTAGAGTTTGGTGTTACGTGTTCATGATGTCTTTTAGGATTTGCCCTGTTTTTTCTCCATCACTGCTTTTTTCTCCCTTATATTTTACTTGGTTTTTGGGGGGTTTGTGCAGGAAAAGAAGGTTAATAATAATAATACAGGTTATAATATAGTAACAATAATATTGTAACAGTAATGATATGGTAATAAGAATATGGTTGGGCTCCATTAATGATTTTAAAGTGACCGAAAAATTTCAAACTGCTGAGGTAGTGCTGTCAACTTACAATGGAAGAAAATGTAGTTAAAGTTAAAATCTGAAAATATTTTTACAGTCACACCGAATGAAAGATTTAAAGGATACTACAGCACCACCACCAGGAAAGAGTTCCAACAGATTGGTGTGGATTGAATGAGTTGGGATTGCCATTTAATTTAATTTAATTTAATTTAATTTAATTTAATTTAATTTAATTTAATTTAATTTAATTTAATTTAATTTAATTTAATTATTGTCAAAAAACAACAACAACAAAACAGATCCAAAAAGCCAAAATTACAAAATCGGCTTTGACTGTATATTTTTATACAGTTTGAACTGTGTAAATGTCAAAATTCAAGGCTCTTTCTTCTTTTGTCAATTAAAAACATTTCCAGAAAATACCTGAATTTAACATTTTTAGGAGTTAACGTGCTGTTGAATGGGAAATGTTCAGCAATTTTGTTCCATATGAGTATTTAATAAAAGAGAACATTTGTCATGCTGTATGTAAATAAGTGCAAATAAGTATAAAATAAGTGTAAAAGTAGATGTGAAGGACCGTGTGACACTAAATAATTTATTTTCTAAATCTAAAGCTCCAAACTAAAAATGTGGAAAGTTTTCATTTGTTTTAAAGATGTGACAGAATCAGAAGGGTGAACTTAAGATGCTCAATACACTATAGTGTTTAAAAGCATTCAACTGTATTTTATTCTTCTTGTTGTTTTAAGCCATATATAAGTGATAAATTGGGGGAAAAGAAAAAAAACAAAGGAAAGTTTAGAAAATTGTCTTATACTGACACAACGTTAAGGATAGATCCTTGAATTTTTAAGCTTTTGTCTCTTGTATTCGTAATAGTTTATATCTATTGTAATTTTCTTCCACATTTTATTTACCTCTTACCTGCTGCTGACCTTCTACCGCTCGTCCATTGAGAGCCTGCTAACCTACTGCATCACGGTATGGTATGGCAGCTGCACCAAGGTGGATAGAGTGAGGCTCCAGAGTGTGGTCAAGACAGCACAAAAGATCATTGGCTGCCCTCTCCCCTCCCTGATGGACATTTATTCCTCCCGCTGCCTCAGCAGAGCAGCAAACATTATCAAGGACAGCTCCCATCCTGGTTTCAACATGTTCAGCCTGCTTCCCTCAGGGAAGCGCTACAGGTGCATCAGCACAAAAACCCACAGACTCAAATACAGTTTCTTCCCCAAAGCCATAACCACCCTGAACTCACACATGCACCGATAACACAGCCCCCCCCTCCCCCCAATTTTTTACATATTACTTTTTTTTTTAAAAAACGTACATGTTTGTACAAAATGTGTATGTATATATATATATATATATATATATATATATATATATATATATATATATATATATATATATATATATATATATATATCTTTTTCCCTATGTTAATACTGTCTATATGTATATAGCGCTGCAGAACTGTACCCCCCCGAGCATGTTTACACTGAGTACGAGGTGCTCTGTATCTCATTGTACAACTGTATAGTGACAATAAAGGCATTCTATTCTATTCTTTTCTATTCTATTCTAAAAGTATTGGTGGCGTTGTAAACTGCTGGTTTGCTTTGACTAGAAAAATATTTGACATTACCAAATGATAACAGGTGCTGGAGATGGTCACTATTGTAAAAAGACATCAGTCCTGTACAAAATAAGCTTCAAATTAAGCACTTTCGTATCAAAAACTACAAGATCAAGCGTGGTATCCTCACACCCAATCGGTGTTTAGTTTGTTCCATTGCTATCGTCCAATCCGCGGGACAAAAACCAATGACGTCGAGCCTTAGGGACTGAAACGAAAATCTTGTTAGTGTGGAATGGAAGGAGCTAAACTAGCTACAAGCTAATGGTCGGAACTAACGGACGTCTATATCTAGCGTCTTATATCTTCAGCGACTAAAGAGTTATTTGAAAGGTGTGTATAAATATCATAAGTCTTCCCCCTTTTAACGGTATTGTGGGTTAGCATTATATTTGGTGTAGCGATTTAACTCGTTAGCGGAGGTTAGCAGTTAGTCAGTCAGCAGGTAAGCTAACGACTGCAGTTAGTTGGAGAGTAAAGGGCTAACATGTTGATAAAACAAACAAAGGTTTGCGACAGTAAATGGTAGTCTTCACTCAACTCTATTCCCATGCAGACAGCGTTTAACATAAGTTATATGCAGATATTTACCGTACAGACAACTGGCTGGGCAGTTTGTGTTAGCATAGGCCTCTTAGCACATCTTTCGAAGCGATGGTCTCAAACAAACACTGAATTTGTTTGGAGTTAGTGCAAGCAAACTATTTAGACACGGCTAACGTCTCTGCAATTAAAAAGCTATGCCGTCTTTTTGCGGCAAACATCCTGCTTCTTGTCTACCTGTGCCCCCAATAGTGAAGTGAGAGAGACACCTTTTCACTTCTGTTATATTTAGGCACATAGCCTAAATTAATGTGTTTATGTTCAACTACTGTGAACTGTAAACACTTTTTTTTAATTAAGATACTAAATTGCAAAACCTAATGTATGTTGCTTTCCTTTTTATATATATTGACACGGATTCTTGTGCTTTCAGGTCGGTATCATGGGTGAACCACAGCAGGTCAGCGCCCTGCCTCCTCCACCGATGCAGTACATCAAAGAGTACACAGATGAAAACATCCGCAAGGGTCTGGCCCCTAAGCCACCTCCACCCATCAGAGATAATTACATGATGTTTGGCAACCATTTTCAGTGTGATGACCTCATCATCCGGCCTCTCGAAAGCCAAGGCATTGAGAGGCTTCACCCTATGCAGTTTGACCACAAACGGGAGCTCAAGAAACTGAACATGTCCATTCTTGTGAACTTTTTGGACCTTCTGGACATCCTTATCAAGAGCCCTGGTAGTATAAAGCGTGAAGAAAAGCTGGAAGACATAAAGCTTCTGTTTGTCCATATGCACCATCTGATAAATGAGTACAGACCGCATCAAGCCAGGGAGACGCTAAGGGTGATGATGGAGGTCCAGAAAAGACAGAGGCTAGAGACAGCAGAGAGGTTCCAGAAACATCTGGAGAGGGTGGTGGAGATGATCCAGGGGTGCCTTGCCTCCCTGCCTGATGACTTGCCTCAAGTGGAAGGTCAGGATGGTGCTTGTGATGGGACAAAGAGTGCGCCTCCTGCAGCTAGTGTTGGCTGTTCATCTGGGCAGGCCACCAGGCTGAAAACAGAACCTATGGATATAGAGGAAGCAGCTGCCAGCTGCATGGCAACGAGTCAGCAGGAGAAGAGCATCCCTACTTCAAGAAGTGACAAATGGGACAAGGATGCTGCCATGTGCAGCATTATTGATGAACTAGCATAGTTTAATATTATGTTCTTTCTTTTTTGTCGTTTCTTTGCTGAACTCTGTGTAAATATGGCACTTTCGTACATGGTATACACAGAATATTTTTGTTCTTTTTATTTTATAACTGGTTATGTCACTGGTCTTTGCTCCACAAGTCTTTAACATGACTGCATTCTGCTATTGAGTTATACGTATATGGTTGTAATACATCTCTGTTCTCATGGTTTCATGCACGAGAGTGATTTAGAGAGTGAACATGTTATACCTGTGGTTTTTGCCATACACATAAAAAATGTGTGCCTGGGGCCTCAAGAATTATCAGCATTAAATCAAGTGTAACCACACTGTACAACAGTGATGCTCGGTAACCTCTCTTCTGACTTGGGAACTTTCAAAACACATCATCGACGAATGTTTCTTACTGCTAGCATGAAACAGCTGGTGAGATAAAATGTTGGGCGCAACATTTTATCTCATTTCATCTTTGCTGTTTATGGCTTTCTCAACTGCATCGGTTCTCAAAGTTTTTCTAGTACGTTTAATTTAAATCCCCAAACTCCACAGTTTTTATCCAACCACTAAGAAAAAAAGTTTTACTTAAAGGTCACATTAAGAAAAAATCCACTCAAGTTTCACTTCACCTTGTTGATTATACTGCACCAGTGTTTCCCGCCATGCAGGTAGTGTGAGAACTGCTGCTCTAATAAGATGAGCACTCCAGCAAGAGAAATGCACAGTCATGCTTTTGTCCATGTGTGTCAGTTAATGTGACTTTATCATTCACGTTTGTGTTGTTTTACTAGGTACCACACAGTAAGGCTGATGCCTAAACCTTTATTTAGAAGTGACCAGTGTACTCGTTCACCCACGAAACTTGAAACTATGACAATAAATGCTGTCACATTAACGGGAAGCTGTGAATGTCAGAAATGGACATTTGAGGGTGCTAGCTGTGTTTTCAAGGGCCCCATTGAATGTTGTTTTTATTTAAAATGTAGAAATTCTGACTAATTCCGGAAAACATATTCCCAGAATAGAAATTTTTAACATAGATCAGGTGGGGGTGCTAAGTTTGCATAATTGTAATAAACCCAATAAACAAATTTGCAGTCAGAGTGCAGTCATCTCACAGAAACATAGAGGGCTTTATTAGACCCGTCAGAGCAGAGTCGCATGAAAACTCATGTAAATGCTGGACTGCCTTTATGTTTGCAATGCATGATTCTTGTCACTGATTTGCAGATTGTGTAATCCATGGAGAGTCGTCACAAAAAAAGTCGTCATGTATATTATGTAAAATGTCAAATAATTCTGACCCCCTTCCCTCTTTTATAGGTTTTCATAAGCATACCTAACAGTATAACCAATTTTGTGTTGCCTTGCAGCAGATTGCTCTTACACAACTGTTCAGGGAAAGAAATGTGAGCCTTTCAACTGGTTGCTTGTAAAGCAAGTCAAGTGCACATGTTTGGTTGTTGAAACTGAAAATACACCTCAGGCTGGTGATTGCAGCGCAGATTTCACTACTTGCGTTTCTGTGATGTTAGCTGAGGTGTCTATGTAACTTGCATAAGTTCAATAAATCAGTGCGTGATACACAAGATGTGTTTTGGCCCAGTTTTTCTTTTATTTGAAAAGACAACCCAAGGTTGTTTCTCTGAGAATTCATCAAGGATTTCTGTTCTAATGTCTGTGCAAAAAGTGTGCTGTTTTTGTATGGCGTTATTTTTGTGCCACTATTCTGAGCGCACGTAAAAAAGGTTTGCAGGTGCAAGTGTTGCATTTTGAGGAGAAATTTATTTTGAGCGAAGAAAAGCTGAATTTGAGTGAACAAAATTCATTGCTGCATGCAAAAAATGTATATCCGTGTTTGCTATTATCCATATACACACGCACAATAGCAGCCCCTCTCGCTCAGTTTTTGTATTTGCGCTCGCAATGTGTCGCTCACGCTCTCAACATTTCTGCCCGTGCACGCTCAACTCTTTCTGTACACCGTTATATTTGTGCCACAAAACCAGCCAATCACAGACTTGGATGCAAAAAAATCTGATTGGCTGTTTTTGTCTCCAATCAGCTCGAAAGGACGAAATGCAATATCCCAGAATCCATTTCGTCCAAAACTCAAACCAGGCAGTGGCGGAGGAACACAGAGTGGCGGAGTTTGAAATATTACTCTTTCTGGGACACAAAATAAACTTTTAAGATATTTTCATGTTAGAATGTAGCTGTGTGAACTTCAAATATCTGCTCGATTTATCAAGACATCACATATTTGCATAAGTGCTCCAACGTTTTCGGAGATGCCTGTTACCCACCAGCTGACCGGGTGGGAACTCGGGTTAAACATAATATATAAGGCTGAACTGACAAAAAAATCACCGACTACACCACCAGGTATTATTGGAAAAACCATAAAGCCTTTGAACGAAAACAAACGCTGTTGTGACAGTGATGTACACTGTTTTGTTGGTATATATGTATGATTTGTATCACCTTCATGTTTCCAGCTTTACAGCTGTGGCTCCAGCAAACATCAGCTGATACTAGAAATTAATTTTAAATAAATTCTAACAACAGCTGATCAATTTTGAACGTGCTGCTGTTGTTGTTTAGCGCAACATCCGCTGGTTTCCTGTTTCTGGCGCAAAGTGGGAGATAAACAAACAAGAGAGACGATCAGCTGATCATTGATCAGTTTCATGATTGAAGTAGCAACAGGAGAGGGAGGGAGAATGAGGAGAGAAGAGGCAGCTAAGACACTGAATAACTCCAGCTTTGTGTCTTTTTTATTCTCGCTGAAGTCTTTTCCCCTCAATACGGATGTATTGTAATTGGTCCAGCCCAGAGTTGATTATTACCAGTTGGCTACTCCACCACCTTTCATTGTTTATACCATTACAAAAACAAACAAACTAACATAAAAATGAAAAATCACCATTGGCCCACCGGGCAAATGCCGGGTAAATGCCCAATGGCCAGTCCAGGTATTCGGTCAGCTGGTGGGTAACAGGCATCTCCAAAAACGTTAGAGCACTTATGCAAATATGTGATGCCTTGATAAATCGAGCAGATATTAGAAGTTTACACAGCACCATTCTCGCATGAAAATATCTTAAAAGTTTATTTTGTGACCCACAAAGAGTAATATTTCAAACTCCGCCACTCTGTGTTCCTCCGCCACTGCCTCGTTTGAGTTTTGGACGAAATGGATTCTGGGATATTGCATTTCGTCATTTCGAGCTGGTTGGAGACGAAAACAGCCAATCAGATTTTTTTTGCATCCAAGTCTGTGATTGGCTGGTTTTGTGGCACAAATATAACGGTGTACAGAACGAGTTGAGCGCGCACGGGCTGAAATGTTGAGAGCGCGAGCGACACATTGCGAGCGAGCGCAAGTGCAAAAACTGAGCGAGAGGGGCTGCTATTGTGTGTGTGGATAATAGCAAACACTGAAATACATTTTTTGCATGCAGCAATGAATTTTGTTCACTCAAATTCAGCTTTTCTTCGCTCAAAATAAATTTCTCCTCAAAATGCAACACTTGCACCTGCAAATTTTTTTTACGTGCGCTCAGAATAGTGGCACAAAAATAACGCCATATTTTTGAAGCAGGCAGGAGTCATGATGTGTGTCGCTCTGAGACATAAAGAGTATGTGTATTTGGCCAGTTGCAAATTCCAGCTTTATTTCATTGACCTAGAGTAAATGCTCTGCAGCACACTGCATTTTATGTAATGATGTAATGGCACAAACTGTATGCACATTTTTAGCTGTGCATAGACGTTAAGCTGTGTTTGTGTTGACCTTTTGTTTTAAACGACAAACAGGATGGACAGAACCAGGTAATATGCACTGATCCTTTCACCGCACCCCCTCGGAAGTTATTACCCTTAGCTGGAATTCCCTGCTTTGAGGCAAGGTAGTTTCCATAATTTTCTCCACCCTTGGATTTATCATATCCACCATTTTTCCCCTACTCACGCTATACCATCAACTCGTGCCCTGGGGTAGTTTAAATGTACAGATGAAAATAATAGGAAGCGTAGTCGAAGGAATTATGTTATGAAACTCGGCATCGTTGGGTTTCACAACAGGGTGGAAAGCCATTCACTTCACCCAATCGGGTTGCTCGCTGCTGCGTCACGTGATCTTTATTTATGTAATGCAATGGTGTTACACAGTCACCTAGCTTCGTGGCCGCGGAGAAGTAGGCTACAGGGGTTAATAGCGGACTCGGATTACTAAAGAGAAATAACATTAATGTGCGGATTTACCGACCTCGATCGTGCGGCGTGTTTGGATTTTTGGAGCGTCGAGGAAACCGGCGCATTGGACTGGGAGCCGAGAGTCTTTTTTGAAAAGGGAACATGGCATTTGTCCCAATACAAAGACTAAGTTAGGGCTGAAAACGAACAATGTCACTGAATGTTTTGAACACGAAAAGAAAATTTGCCAGGTGAGCGTATGAGGACTCAGTTTTGCAGCCGGACGGAAAGCGGTCTGGTTTAGGCTGATGTGTGACACTATTATTAGTGCATCGCCAGCTGCCAGCATGTAATTTAAAGGGTCCTTGCAGTAACAATACCGCCAAACCGTCTATCTGCAGTGCTTTGACGAACAAAGCGACAGTTCTTCCCGTGGGACACTGTACTAGTGACATAACCAGTAAAAAAAAAAAAAAAAAAATACAATGGAAATGCTGGAGTGCCCCCTTTGCCTCTGTCTGATGTGCGAGCCGGTGACCGTGTCGTGCGGCCACACGTTCTGCCGGAGGTGCGTCGGGGGCTACCTGCCTTCCAAATGTCCGCTGTGCAAAGAGAGGCTAAAACAAAAGGAGGTGAAAAACACGAGGAACAACGTCTTGCTCATCGGCGTCGTGGAAAAGTGCTGGCCCGAAGAGAAGGGGATGAAGTGCCAAATTCAGGAGAAACTCAAAGCCACCGAGTTCGCGGAAGCGTTACGCTTAGCGAACGAGGGGCTGAACTTAGGTAAGTGACACACGTGAGAGGTCTTGACAAGTGCAGGCACACATAAGTGTGCGTGTGTGTTTTCTTTCTTTCTTTTTAAGTGTTTGTTTGATTTATAAATACTATTATTATTTTCCGTGGAATCAAATTACTTTTTTCCTCCTTTTCTTCCACTTTTACGCACTGCACATACTCTTTGCTGGTGTCCAGTGATGGTGCAGCCCCCCTAAAAGCCAAGTACCCGGGTTATTAAGAAGGTTAATAGAGAATGCAAAATGATCAAACATATTAAACCATTTGATTGAAACAACAAAGTGATTTGTGATTTGTGCTGAATAAGCAAGATGCAGTGGAAGAAACATCTGTCTCATTCAGCTGTATTACGCAGTTAAGCATTATGACATAAGGTGAGATGTCGATTGGATAAACGTATCTGGCACAGACTCGGTCGGTGTGTGTGCTTCTTTTATGCACCTCTGCAGGAGGAGGGGAATTTAAAGATGTTTTGTAATATTTTAAAAACTAAACAACTGCAGCCTTGCAAGCTGTTATCTGTGCAACTGCTTACCTTCGGCGTCTTTTGCATGTGCGGTTGATTTTTTTTCTTTTTATTTTCTTTTTTGGTTCATGCAGCCACAAGGAAGTAAAAGGGTCTGCTCCTGCCTTAGATGTGTCGATCAAGTCAGCAGGCGCCCAGGGGATCATGAGAGTGTTTGTGCTATGGGGAATCAGTTGAATTAACCTTCATGTTCGCCTCCTCTGCCAATCCAGTTAAATACTTCTACCTACCTTGCTCCAGCATTGCGGGCTCTTGTGTAACGAGCTCCCTGCAGATTTGTGAACTAGTTTTTTCCCCTTCTTCTTCTTTGTCTTTTCTTTTGATGATTTCTCATGGCACCTGTTCACTTTCACTTGTTGTTTCAGAGGATCATTACCAAGAACTGACTTTGTGTTTGCAAATGCTTATGTGCATAACCTTGCAGGTTCTTTTGTAATGACTAGTCAAGCAGCTTTAGGTAACAATGTCACCAGGAACCTAGAATGCACACTAGTGTGTCAGCTGAAGCTAGAAAGTCTTGAATGGACTGGAATAGGAGATGACTGTGCACATATGTGAAGCAGAAGGTGCAGATGCTGTCGGCGCCAGGGGGGTGGAGGGGCTCGATCAAATATTAATTATCTTTATATAGCGTGCCCATGTGTGTGTTATGTCAGTGATTGAGGAGTGGCATTTAATTGCATTTTTTTGTTTTATATGGTCAGTAGTGGTGCCAAAAGCAATTATTTCCTTAAGACGGCGCATCATAAGTTCTTGGGTCGATTTCCTCCATGCTCCAGAAAGCAGAATTACTTGTTATGTGGGCCTGTTACTACCTGATGCGTGTTTCCTCATTTGAATGTTTGGATTGTTTTAATTTTGGCCACTTCTCCTCAAAAGCTCCACACACCATCATCCCTCACCTATCTCACCTTTTCTCACTTCCTCTAGTCCCAGACGACCAGAGTTTGAAGGTGTTCAGGGCCGAAGCGAACTTGGGCCTGAGGCGTTTCTCCGACGCTCTGACAGACCTCGACTACCTCTGCTGCCTTCGCCCCAGCTGGACGGAGGTGAGAATGGAGCGGAGCCAGCCAGACGCAGTGTGCCTTTGCTGTCTGTGTGGTTCTTTTGTCCGGACAACAAAAGCTGATCTGTTGTAGGGAACATTAACAGTGCCACATTTATAGCATTTCACTGCACTCTGGTGTGGGAAAGCCGAATCTGAACCTCCACACCCTCCCACTGTCGGCTTGGTTTTGTAACATGCATGCTACGGCACAACCGTAACTGCAGGAAGAAGGTGTTACCTCATTTCATAATTTGCCTTACCATGTCGACCTGATACATTTGAAGCAATTCCCCTGCTTTTATTGATGTTATGTCATTCACAATGTTATGCAAACAGCTACTTATGTCATAATGTCATTTAATCACTCCATGCCAGTGGGTGACTCACTGCTAATGCAGAAAAACATACTGTACAGAGTCCATTATTGCATTGTTTCTGTTTTTATATCTAAATTTAGACAAAGCGGAGGTTATTGTACTCGGCCCTAGAAATCCTAGGAACATGGTTTCTAACAAGATGCTTACTCTGGGTGGCATCACCTTTGGCCTTTAGTAGCACCATGAGGAACCTTGGAATTGTTTATGACCAGGATATGTCCTTCAGCACACATACTAAACAAGGACTGTCTTCATTCATTTGCACGATATCTCTAAAATTAGAAACATCCTATCTCACCTCTGCTGAAAAACTAGTTCATGCATTTATTACTTCTAGGCTGCACTATTCATTATTAGTATCAGGTTGTTCTAAAAATTCCCTGAAAAGTTTTCAGTTGATTCAAAATTCTGAGTACTGACGGGGACTAGAAAGAGAGCATATTTCTCCCATATTAGGTTCTTTTCATTGCATCAATGTTAATTCATAATTAAATATAATTAATTAAATCCTTCTCCTCACTTACAAAACGTTGAATAATTAGGTCCCATCTTATCTTAACGACCTCCTAGTACCATATCAACCCATTAGAGCTCTTTGCTCTCAGACTGCTGGCTTTCTTGTACTTCCTAGGATTACTGGGAGGCAGAGCCTTCAGCTTTTAGACCCATCTTCTGTAGAACCAGCTCCCAGTTTGGATTTGAGAGACATACATGGTCTCTGCTTTTCACATTAGGCATAGAACTTTCCTTTTTGATAAAGCATATAGTTAGGGCTGGATCAGCTGACCCTGAACGCTCCCTTAGTTAAACTGTAATAGGCCTAAGCTGGTGCTTGTCTTATTGCTGGCGTTTCTTTCTAATATTAGGGTCGTTACCTTACAATAGAAAGCACCTTGTCATTGTGATAGTTATATTTATATAGTTAAAACTGAATTGAACTGAATATCCAGAGATGTTATTTTACAGGAAATGTTCCGTAACACCATCATTTTACAGTTTGACTGACTCTGCCTCTAGTGCAGAAAAAAAAATCTGTAATTCTGCAACATACTTCATGTAGAGTTTTTGTTTAAATGCTCTGGAGGTCTTTGCTTAAACAGACACCAATGTGCTGATTGCATCATTCTGTTTGTGCAGGGCTCCTTTCATAAAGGGAATGTACTGTTGGAAATGGGTCAGCAGAAAGAAGCCCTCATCCACTTCCACCGTTGCCTAAAACTTCAAGCTGATTTTGTTCCCGCAAAGAGCCAGATTAAGAAGGTCTGTTAAACCTCCCAAGAACTCATCAGTGAGAAATGTAATGTAATTCAAGTTGAAGAGCACATGCGATTCCTTATGTATAACAGGATGTAGCACAGACATAGACACTGCTAAATGAAAGGCTGGAGTCATAGAAGGTTAAAGCAGCACCTGCAATAGCATTCTGCGCAGAGTTGCGCAAATCATTTAAAGAACAGGTGATCTTAAGAGATGTTTTAGGATCTGACCTGAATTTTTGATATGTGTGAATGTATGATTTTTTTTTTTAATTATAGGTCACACCATGGGTCATATGTTCAGAAGGCAAACATACCTCTAATAACAGATGCAATCAGTTATTAGAGAGCTAATTTTAAAGTTTGAACTTCCAAATCAGTTTAGATTTAGTTTGTTTCTCTCTCTGTGTGTGTGTGTGTGTGTGTGTGTTTAAATCAAACAACTGAATGAATGAATAGATAAATAAATAAATAAATACAATATGGTTGTATTTACCTACAAATACTTAAAGTTATGCACGATAGAATAAATTTGTAGTCATTTTTTTACAAGAAAAAAAGAAATAATTATATTGTAAATACATGTTAAGCTGGGCATCATTTCATAGAAACTTTGTGAAATGTAAGGAATATGGCACTTGTACGGGCTGTATTATGGTGCAGGTGAAGTACTTAAATTTACTTAAAGAGTTATTATTTCTTTGAAAAAAAGCCTTTTTACCCCTTTATTCTAGTGTACCTACCATAAAATATTAAAATTAATACTTAAAATTAATGTTCACACCCCCATTTTAGCTTTATTTGCATTTCTTCACTTAGGTTTTAGTGCAAGAAGACTGAACTAACTTCACTGTGATGACAGTGAGGTATCATGGCACATTTTCTTTTTATATTGATTTTATTCTTACAATGGCAGATCCTGGAGGCAGAGGGAGTGGAAGTGCCAGAGGAGATGCCCTGCATTTTGCAGGCAGTGTCCGAGTACCTAAAAGAGCCCTGTCCCATCACAACCCTCGGCAGCTCGCAGGGGCCGGTTCATGCTGAAGGCTTCAAACATCCTCATGGAGATAAGGGAGAAGGAAAAGGGAGGAGAGATACACATCAGGTAAACATTTCATATGTAGTTAGAAAATGAGTTTTAAAGATTAAGAAAAACAGGAAAAAAAAAAAACATGAGGCGTGTCAGAATTTGCAAATAGATGGCCGTAGTCCTGGAATTTCCTCTGTTTTAAGGTCCTCCCATGAGGTGAGTGTGGGGAAGCTTATGCACTTAAAAATAAATCTTAACAGATAAAACCTAATATCTGCTTTCTCCAAGGTGAAGCATGACACGGGTACTGAATGCTGCCTCAGCCTCTGCCAAGCGGTTTCCTTCCTCCCCGCTGCTGATGAGGATGAAGAGATGATGACGAGGAAAGAAGACTTGCACGGCAAGTGTAAGTCAATATATCGGTGCTCGCATTCATTATGATTTGACTCTCATCTTTAACATCAGCGTACCCAGTAGGAGTCATTTTTGTCTTTTGCAACTGCAAACAGCTTTCTCCACCCCCGCCACCCAGCAGATGGTTTGAAACTACACGATGATCGGGACTTGTTTTCCGAAAGGTCAAACTCACTGCAAACGTTTCAAGGGAATCTGTTTTTGTGTCTTTTCTCTTTCAGTCTTAGGTGAAAGTTATCACGAGAGAGAGAACGGCATGGTTATTCTCACCGTGTCAGACTTTGAGTGCCCTCTCTGCATTAGGTGAGTGTGTTGGACTGCTCGCTGCAATCAATAATGCACCGCTGTTTGTAACGGGGTCATATATCTGGCTGGTCTCGCTTTCCTTGCTTTGTCTGGTTAGTGTTTAGCACACATGCCAGCACTCACCAGATTTAACAGCTAAATCATACATAGCATAAACAGCCTAATGTGTTATGTCTGTCCTCTAAAGGTTATTTTTTGAGCCAGTCACAACTCCTTGTGGGCACACATTCTGCAAAAACTGCATCGAGAGGAGCCTAGACCACAACCTCCGCTGTCCACTCTGCAAACAGCCGCTGCAAGAGGTAACTAGACTGAGTGCATTTAAACCCAATGGGAAGAAGGCCAAACAGCTCCACTTTAAATAAAAAAGTACTTTTTTTATTATATAAGCTTTGTTAATGCTACCACATTGCGGTCTTCAGGCGCCAGATTTAGCTCAGGCACTCTGACATGAATCTTTTCAATGCTCTACTTTTGTGACAATGTGTGCAAAGATACTGGGCCTCATTTTCTAATAGAAATGTTACTAAGCACACTCAAAATCAATGTTGGATTTATGTTGGCCAATTTAATTCTTAATACTGTCTGTGTGTCAGTCAATCTGAATCATTTTAAACCAGTGGGCTCTGGCTTGCTACCTGCAATCTGCAACATACAACATGCTATCACACTCTTTTATCCCCATTTCACTGTTTATAAGGAAACACATTTAAATCTGTACCATTCAAACAAAGGAAAGAGAAGGTCTGGCTGAAGACACTGAAACAATAGTATCTGAAGAGGAAGGAAGAAAAGGCACACTTTCCAAAGTTTTTCCACAGGGGTGATCATGCTTTAAAAGTGGGCTGAAATAAATAGCAGCTTTGCTGAATATATTTTAACCTAATAAAGCTAACTGTGGCTGAAGAAAAAAAGGAACGTTTTAGCATAAAAAATACTAACAGACCATAAGAATAAGACACTTAGAGGATATGGCGCAGCTGGTCTGTTAGCCCAAGATGAAAAACTTCAGGGAATTTTTGAACAACACTCATATCAGTCGCTATATGCGGGACTACAGAGGAATAACACTGAAACTGAAGACATCCAGCACGGATTCAAGTTGATTTTAGTAAATGGGATGATGGGATGATACCTATAGGACATGTAAAATAGCCAAAATGAAGTAATCACACAGTTATATCAGCACAGTTATATTTTTCGACAGTAGCTGTATATACAGCTGAGACAAGACTTTAAAAATGTACTATATTTAAAAAAAAATCAATATTTTAAGGGTGGCTTCAGTAGAAATTACTTGTGCTGCTAATTTGCGTATTTGCATATTATATGCATACTTGCACCACTGCATTTCATGCTTCCATTGCTGGACTACTGCCACTGGAGTATCCGTAATCAAACACAGACAAATCAGTCACAGACAAATGTATATCTATGAGCACCCTGACACTCACATTAATGATGGAGCACAACAGTGCAAAGTATAATTTTGTTTAATGGTTGCAGGGTTTTTTTTTTGTTTATTTTTTGCAGTACTGTAGTATCTTTTCTTTCTTCTCATTTCCAGTACTTCAGAAACAGGAAGTACAACCCCACAGTTCTGCTCCAGGACATCATGACCCGACTTTTTGCCCCCCAGTTGGCTGAGAGGAAACAGGTCCACGATGCTGAGATGGCTGAACTGTCAAAGTAGGCGCTTCACCGACACAGTCTACACCTAATTATTGTCGCGACTTTAATAGATTGTTTTGTCACAAAATAGCCCGTTGTCCTTACAGTTGTGGTCTTTTCTCTTTCTTCTAGTCTCACTAAGGACATCCCTATATTTATCTGCACCGTGGCCTACCCTGGAGTGCCCTGTCCACTGCATGTGTTTGAGCCTCGCTATCGGCTGATGATGCGCCGCTGCATGGAAACCGGCACCAAGAAGTTTGGCATGTGCAGCTACGAGCATGGCAGAGGGTATGCAACAGAATCTTCTACCTATTTCCACACGTAGCATACTGTACATCAAATTATGATGATGATGTTGGGATGAGAACAGTGGCCTATATGATTGCATGTGTATAGAAATTTAAAATAACTTTCTCTAGGCTGTCTGTGTGTGTAGAGAGATTTTGGGTTTGACATTTTCCCGACTGTGAAGCTCACAACAGGCTAGGTGGAACCTGATGGGAATGTCAGCAGGGCACCGCAAGTAGACAGCGCAGGGGCAAAGTTTAAATCACTGATCTGTGACCCTGAGGGGATGGGAAAATAACAACATGGTCACAGGTTTGCCATGAGATCTGCTGTGCATTTTCATCTGCTTCTGAATAGCGTGCCTTTAAAGATCACACTACAACCTCCAGGGCTGAAAAATAAAGCCAGCACAGACTGGAAAAAAAAATCTGTAGTTCCTTGAGTGGCCACTGGACTCTTGGCCCCAAAAAGCAAGTCAGTATCCAGAGACCATAGACACTAATGTTGAGGCTCTAAAATGTGGTCCAGAAACTAATCTAATCTAACTAATCTCATCCATCTGATATGTGTATATATACAGTCTGTGCTGGGTATACCATGTTCTTGTAGGGAGACAGCAGTCATGGTGGGACTTTGATGACCTTAATCATTTTTAAGTTATCCTCATCTTTGTGTCACAGGTTGACATGGTTTCCAGTTACGTTCTTGTGTTCCTTCAAGCTAATAATGCCTTGAAAACGCACAGAACAAAACTAGTTTATATTCATTACTATCGCAAAATAAGCTTTACTCCAACCCCCTCATATTCTTCCTGCATAATTTTCTAATTATTGCATTAAGATGTATTTTAATATGTTGAACCTAAAGACTGCTTTTTATCTCTTGTGCGTCAGATTCGCAGACTATGGCTGTATGCTGGAGATTCTCGATCTGGAGCTCTTGCCTGATGGACGTTCTTATGTGGAAACAATTGGTGGGAGCAGATTCAAGGTACTGAAAAGAGGCCAAAGGGATGGTTACCACACCGCTGATATAGAGTACCTAGAGGACATCAAGGTGAGGGTTTCTGAGATTACAAACAGCAGCATTTCTCTCTCTGTCTCTCTCTTTGTGATTGTTAATATCGTTGCGTCCTCTTAGGTTGATGGCAGTGAGTTGGAGCTTCTGCAGCGTCTGCACGACAGCGTGTACCAGCAGGCCCAGGACTGGTACCAGCGACTCGGCAGCCGCATCCGCGAACAGATCAACAGACAGTATGGTGCTATGCCGGATAAGGAGGACAACATTCAGGTTTGTGCTTTAAGTGTGACGTTTGCTCTGATAACCTTTGTAAAACTCATTTCCCTCACTCTGCTCAGTAGCCACTGCTTTTACCCTTTTAAATGTCAAATAGTGACCAGTGTTATCATGAGTGCAAAAAAAATCTAAAAGATTAATTTTTTTTCTTAAGTATTCTGATCGATGTTTTCATGCGTCGTATTAGTATGTAATAGTAATGTTTAAGTTATAATAGCAATAGCAAAAACACTGAGGTTTTGCCTCAGCACGTCATTGACCAGTGAGATTTTGTAATTGCAGCTACGTCCAAATTTTATATTCAGATGTTGGTTTTGAGTAGTGTTTCTTTAAAGAATGGCTTTTCTTTTATCTTTCAGTCTCTTTAAATGATTTTGTGGTAGTGGAACAGAGAATTATCCAGAGTATTATTCAGTTACACTTAGGTTTGGGCGATTGGACGAATATATCGATCGTTTTTACAAGGGCGATTTATTCATTTATTTGCCAGTGGGTACGTTTGCTAATAATGATGCAGCTAATAGAAAAGTCAACAGAAAAAAAAAGTAATAGCGTTGTTTTAACAGCACCTTGTTTCATCTGCGAGCAAATGCACCCTCCTCAGAGTGCGCCCAAATGCTTGTTGATGGAGCTGCAGAAGCTGGTGATAGCCTAGCCTAGCATACTCAGCCGGATGGCGGACACGTACAAGTCGTGTTTGAGTACTTTGCTCGTACTATACGTCTGCACAAGTCACACACCGCTTTGGTTACATCCTTAGGTTTACCCTTTTTCGTCCCAAATGGGCTGTCAGCGTTAACGCGCCGTCATCACGACTAACATGATTAACAATTAACCCATCTGGAGCACAGACTGACTCAAAATCCCTGAAATGTCTGGATTTCGGGCAGTTTGTCCAAAGTTTGTTCATTCTGCGCTCCAAATGAGTTAATTGTGATGACCGCATTAACGCCGACAGCCCTAATTTTTTGGGGAAATTAGTTCGTTCATGTTTGGACTTCTGAGTTGTAGACGCGCAAATCCGTCTGTGCCTGATTACATTGCTGCGCCTGTCAAAAAGTCTGCACAGGCGCGAATGTATCGCCCATCCTCAATTATTGGATTGACGATTGTCGGTTGGTTGAGAGAATTTAAGTTTTCATTACCATCACAGGGTTATTGGACTGGTTTGGCACTTAATGTATTTTCATGATTACAAAGGCTAAACTTTCTCTTTTAGGCTTCGCCTAATGGTCCAGGATGGTGCTGGTGGCTGCTGTCTGTCCTCCAGCTGGACCCCGCCTATCAGACCACTGTCCTGTCCCTGAACTCTCTCAAAGATCGCCTGGGACACCTCCGCCTTGTCCTTGAGTACTTCTCTCAGAGCTAAACCCTCCAGCACAGTGGTACTGAGACCACGGCTAACTGACACCAATATTATGCACAGCACATTTAAAAAAGAAGTGAAATCAAACAAATGCGCACACAACACATTTTGAGTTTCAGGGTTGGGTTTGTAACTATCCTGTATCGTTTCTATGGACTGTGCTCGAGTCACAACTGAAAGCCAGATCACCTGGCTGCTAGCTAAAAGCTTGTGATTTTTATCACACAATTAGGGTTGCCAACTGTCCCTTAAAAAACGGAATCGTCCCGTATTTAGAAACAAAAGCACACGTCCCGTATTGAGCTAATAAGGGACGCACTTTGTCCCGTAATACAGTGAGAATCAAAAGTAGTCTATAAATGTTTATGGAATTAACGCTTTGTTTGAAAACATAATTCCCAGCCCCTCTCCTGCTTTGTGACCAATGAGCTGACAGCACACTTATGACAATTCAGATTACCGCTCATCTCATTGGTCGAGGAAAGGTCGCTTGCGGAGAAAATACCGGAAGACAACAGATGACCACAACAAGAAGCATGGCCAACAGGGAAACAAACGCCGACACTGCGGTGCAAGTCTCGGACGACAGTACACCTAAAGCTGGGCAAACACTGTGCGATTTTTTTCAGTCACGTTATTCAGCTCCTGCTCAAACTGCACGATTGACTCGCAGTTGGTAGGTCACGATGCACTATACCGCCCGATGCTCTGATGCGACCTGAGTGCTCACACTGTGCCTCCATAAAATGAAGGTTATAACAGAAAATCTGTCGCTCGCTCTCTCTGTCTCTCACTCACACAGACACACAAACCACCACCATCAACTTTGCTAAATTGCTAATGAAAAACATTGATCAGGCAGCTGTGATTGAGCAGCATGTAAATCCAACTATTTTCACGGTTGTTGTGGTCGTGATAATTTTGTGATGCCACATTGAAAAGGCTCGGATGAGCTTTCCAAAGTTCTACAGTTGTGCCTCCATCGCTTGTGTCCAGATCACACGCTGCACAGCCGTGCTGCTCCGTCTTTTTCACCGACGTTTACGTGTTTGCGCGTGAGCAGTGTGAACGGCTGTGGTGACACGCTCACGAGCGATTGATGATCGGGAGCTGGTCGTGAGGTGTTAATCGCTTCTCGTTACCCCACGTATACTACACGATGCACGATGAAGGCCAAAATTGGGCCGATCGCCAAATCGGTCGCATGACTCAAAAATCATCTCAAAATGGGCCAAAAATCGCACAGTGTGAGCCCAGCATTAGAGCAGCAATGTTTGTTCGCTCAGAGAAAGAAAAAAAAGGCTGCAAAAGTACAGGGAGGACTGGGAAAAGGAAAACACCTGGCTGGAAAAGTGCACGATAACACATATAAAGCGCACTGCACTGTGTGCCGGCGCACTTTTTCCATAGGCATGCTTCTAATGGTGGGCACATGAAGAACATGAGGGGCGTGAAAGCTCGGGGAACCCTTAACCAATTTGTTGTCCACCAGGCCAGGGCAGAAGCAGATATGGTATGTAGACACTGGTTTGTTTTTTAAACCCTCTGGTTAAGGTTAATATGGGCATGTGCAGTGAATATCAGCGCTATGTGGCCAGAAGTGTGATAATATAATTTATTTTGTGTAATAAACAACTGCAAGGATAGATGATTACAACAAATAGATGACTAATACATAAAAGTAATACATAGATGAATAATGATGATGAGTTATGATGCGTAATCATGGGAACAAGAGGGTTTACAAACAGGAGCAGCTGATTAGCATTAGAAAAGCTGAAATAATACCTCAGCTGAAGCCAATTGTACTAAATGCACTAAATGTGCACTGTTACAAGAATGTTTTTCGTTCTATTGCTTTCTATTAATTTATATAATTTTAAGTTAAGCAGGACAGAGTTCTTTTAAAGACAGATTTACTTATATTCTCAAAAGTTAAGCATGACAGGCTTCTGTTTAAGAAAGAGACCTGTTTTACTGTGTTAATGTTGTCATTTTGAGCTAAAAATAAATGGCTAAATGATCATTTGTTTCCCATATGGTCATATCACAAAGAATATGCATCTGCTTAAATCAAATTCAAGTCAAATGGTTAAAAAATAATTTCACACACACAAAAAAGAGCTAAAAAATTCACCACACTGGGAAGGGTGAAGACAACTAGGTTGCCCGGCCCTGGCCACGAGGTGTCCCTTATTTATTTTTCAGGGAGTTGGCAACCCTACACACAATCCAGTTGGTCAGAGTCAGGTTTTTGCTCTTTTGAGTGCTTTATATATTTCTTACACCAGAATATTCTTCTGCGCACACACACTGTACATGCTGTACCAGTGAGAACTACAGGGTTGACCAAAGATTGATCATGAATTGTGGGGAAATCGATAACATTGCAGAAAACTAACACTGGGTGTCACTGTTTTACTCCAGTTGTTACATTTAGAAAATCATGCAATAGCATCAGCCCAACTGTTAAACGTGCATATATGATCTACTTCAGCTGCACTTGTTGCATTCAGAAGGAAGAGAGCTGAAATAAGCATAAACAGCAATCGGCACTTAATTTGTAGAGATATTTTTGCAAGACTATGAACCTCCAGAGGGTGAAAGTTCATGTGCCAAAATATTTTTTTGGGGAAAATTCACAGTGATTGTCTTGTGCTGCACAACACTATTTGTAATGCCTGCATGTTAACTGCATCTACGCTATTGACTATGACTAAGTTTGTACTATTAAAGAATATTCTAAGATCCCTATTTAGCACTGGCAAATAATCCAGTAATTTATACTATCACATGGCAGCAACTTGAGTATCACTTTTTAAAGAGTAAAAGCTGCTGTTTTTTTTCTTTTTCAGTGAAATGATGGCATTGAGATAGCAGCAGGTTTGCATTATGCTACAAACCTGCGATTATGCATGCTGATGGTCAAGTAGCAGCACAGCACTGCATGTACGTGTGTCAGGTGTAAAATAACAAGTCACTCTTGACACAAGCCATTTTTTTCCACTTCTTTCTTTTTTCTTTTCTTTTCTTTTTTTTTTCCAAAAGTAGATATGGTGTGTTGTCTGCACTGATAACAGTTACTGTAAAGTTTGAGTCTGTGTAGGTGGTGACACCTAACTCTGGCCCATCTACCACCAAAGTCGTGGTGCCTTTGAGTGCCTGGGCTGACCCACCAGGAGACCTGCAAGTCTTAGTTTTTACATGGCGTTGATGATGAACTGGGTGATCTTTTGTGGATATAGTGCTACATTCCGTGGAATGTTGAAGCTGTAAAGTAACATAGAACTAATTTACTAAACACTATAGGCTTAACTGGGTGATTTTAAAAAAGAAAAATTGATACATGTGCCATTGATATTTCTATATTAATTGCTTTATATAAATAGCTGGCCAACTTGTCACTGTGTTTATGTCTGTCTATATCATGGATGCTGAAGCTAGCCTTGATTCCTTTTATGCCTTTTGTATGGTGGGCAGCAAACTTTTTTTTTTTTTTTTTTTTTTAAACATTTCTTGGCCAACATATCACTTTAAATAATAAGAATTAGACCAGCAACACACTTAACAGATACAGTTTGTATGACAGCGAGTCAACACCCCGCTACAGAGACCGCTTAGATATAGCTTACGCTCAAAAGAAAAATTTCACATGCACGGTTGAGAGATTTGAGGTAATCTGAAGATGAGGGTAGAATCAGAGATGACAATGAATGTGCTACAAAAATAAAACACGAAAGTCAGTTTCCTGCTTCCAGACAATAAAGCTAACTCAAATCAGAAAAGGGATTTAATTCCATGTCCACAGAGGCGATTTTTTTCACCTCTCTGACTCAATTTCTAAGACAAATACTTTTGCACAGTAAAATCATTTTGGTGGGGCTTTGTTTTCTGATGCTCACCTACAGTCCCTCACACCTCTTGCATGTTTCCGTTTGTCAGTGTTATTGTTTGAAGAGATTTCCATGAATAGAATAATGATCTGTGTCGATCATAGTCAGCTATGTCACGTTAGTTTACCCTGCGCTGCTGTGAGATTACAATTCACAATGCTTTTGTTTTTTTTTACAGAACAACTCATCCCAGTCTAACTCTTTGTCATCTTAGTGTTTAGCTGGTGTCCATTCATTGTGTAGGTTCAAACGTCTGCTAATGCATGCCCCCCCCCCTTTACACCCTGGCAGCTGTTCATTGACATCGGTGCTACCGGACTGTCAAAAAAATGCCCACGAGCACAGTTAAACCAGTTTTCACTGAATCCACACCGTCTCCGATGCTGAACACGAGGCATAATCAGCGACCTGTTCTTGGCAGCGATTGCCCATGAGAATGAGCCGCACAGTTGTCTGCTCAGGAAAAAATAAAAAGGCTGTGAAAAGCACCATGGCGACTTGTTCCTGCTATGTGCTGCAGATCTTACAGGAAACGTTGGCCGCTGTGGTTGGACGGTCAGTGGTCTGTGGGCTGCGTGTGAACTGAAGACATGCCTGTTTTAGTACCACTCTGTCAGCAATGGGTGCATGCAAATCTGCCGAAAGCGAGAACAATGTGCGCCAGATGACGGATTTGCTTTTAAATCCCCCCACCCTTCAAGCCAAGAGCAGCGAATGATCTTGATCTGAATATTTCTTACCTGCTTGCCCACCCCACCCCACCCCCTCCCTCCCAGATTGAACTTTTTAAATGTTGTTATAAATAAAAAAAATTCTCACATTCTGCGTAATCTTCCTTTAATTTTGTGTCTGAGTGATTTGAATGTCACGCTGCCAGTTTTTCTGGCTACATTTCACGCCAAATGGGAGAGCCAGGGTCTATTACAATTCACAGCATGACAGAAACCGACACATAGGAAGAATTGATGGGAGCAAAACATGCCTCACATACTGATAATAACACACTTTGGCAGGGAAACTGTTATAATTACTGAGAGAACTGTGAAGTGCTGCAGCTGCGGCAGTGAGAAAGGAGTCCATGATTTCCTCTTGTGGATAGAAATTTAAATTAGAAGAGGTTGAATGGGTATTCCCTGTGAATATCCAATTGGAAGCTATTTCTAGATTAACTACACCAGCTCTAAAGAAATTGCAGGGGTTATGATGACTCACAACCTTCAGGCATTTCTTTTATTAATGGTGCATAATTCAAAGTTGGTTATTTTTAATCCAACCCAGACCTTATGTGTTAAATTGGAGGAAGTGACTGCAGCAGCACAATCAAAAATATGTTAATACATGTTTTTGTTGTTGTTGTTTTACATAAACTCTAAACCTGCAATAGCCTACATATACGTAATGAATCAAGGTTCCACCAGGGGGCAGTCTATACCCGCTAAAGACTAAGGCATGGCACTTCATAAACGAGGAAGGCTTCACAAGACTGTTATTATATTTTATTTTTCTCATTATAATCTCAGTCCCAAACTGATCACGTCCACGAAAATAGAGTCAGCGTGAGATTCTCCAATACAGAGGCGTTAATACAAGAAGATGAATGTAGATGTCTTTGAACAATAATAAGGGGGAAAAAAGCATCTGTGCAGCAGAAGTGAGGTATATTTCCTGCCGACGTCCTCTGCATAGGAAACAGACAGATAAAAAGAGGTTTCACTGGCTTCAGTGAGGTTCTGTAATGCAGCTCAGCGTCGACATCAAAGCCCATTACATTTGAAGAATGCCACAGCTTTTCTCTACTAAATTGATCCATCGGCTTGCGCTGACTCCCCGCTTGTGTATGACTGAGGATGACAGGCGTTTTGTAGGAGTTATCGCAAAGGGGAGAACTCGCTGTGACTCTGTGCGTGCTAGTATTTCTGCTGTTAAGAGAACCAACATTTCTTGACGGGGAAAAGAGAATCCCCTGGATATTTTGGTTAAATTATAATATATAAAAGTTGGAATTTTCTGTTAGGTAAGGGTCTCGGTGCAAGGCGACAGATAGAGGTAAAGTTAAGGCCCCGAGAAACAATATTGATACAAACAAGTTTGTATGCGCACGACTACTTAATAATTATCCCCCATGATTGTGGAACAACCCGCAGGGGCTTCTACTAAAATAGACATAGCCAGACAATATGGAACAAGAGCAGAAAAAGAGCATCAGAGAACGCATGCATGCTTTTGTTGTCCTGGGAACAAAACCCAGCCTGGAAAACCAACATGTCAAGAGCAGGATTATCAATTAGGAAGTAAAGAAACTTTCTCTTTGAAGAGAAAAGCATTTTTGTGTACCTTACACAGCATGAAAGACAAGGAGCTAATTCCTTCAGATATAAGTGCAGTGAATTGAAGCAGCTTGAAGGGGAGTGGGAGATAGAGGAAAAAGAGCTCAAATTTGTGTGTGTTTGTGTTTTCTTGCTGTAAGGTTAGTTTTTTAGTGTGTGTGTGTGTGTGTGTGTACTCATGCTCTCTTGTCGGGCTGAAGCTGATAAACCTAGCTTGTTTCTGTCTTTGTATAATCCTCTTGAGTGTCTACACGATGACAAACCCATGAGTACGCTGTTGTGTGTCAGTGGCTGCGAGAGCCAAGGTAAACATATTGGCTACCACCCTCCCCCAAGGCACATATTAAATACTTTGGTGGAGAGAAACACAAGATTTAGAAAATAAAAGAACAAGCGAGAGACAGCCTGGAAAGGAGCATCACGTCATAAGGTTAACCAGCCACACTCTGCTTTCTACGACACCTTATGAGTCAAGGCCTAAACTTGTGATTTGTGATAAGAACGAGAGAATTTGACTTTGGATGTTGTATGTGTGGATGCTAACATGTCAAAAAAATAAAGATGGATTAGGTACCCCTCGGTGCCACTACATCTCTAAGGAAACACTGGCTCAGATTGAGTTGGTTTTATTGTTACGTGTTCTTTACATACTGCACAGGGAAAAAAAATACAATCCAAATGAAGCAGATTGGGATCACCTGCTGGCAGATGAAGGACAGGAGAAACAGGAAATGGTTGGGGCACCACAGGAGATGTGATGTCATGGAACTGGCTCACTGATTTGTAGAGCTAATGCCCACAGAGTCACACACCTGGCTGTGGGGCTGCTTTTGTATGGTCTGCATGCACGGCGCGTTGCTGGTGTACGAGAACAAAGAAAAGGGAGAGCTGAATATAATAACAAGAGGTTGTTCTAGGAATTAGTAGGAATATGAATGTGTCCGTGGTTGAGTTTCCACCGGCATTATGTGAATAGATGTTCAGAATTGTATTTGAGGGTCAAAGGCCAGCTGCTTGCTCCAAGATAAGGTTAATGACTGTTTTTGTGGAAGCTACTGGGAAGCTGGGCTACACTGTGTTTTTACTATACGAGCATGAGCATGTCAGAGGAAGTTCAGCCCAGCTTGACTACTCTGCTGTGTGGATGTTTAAAATTCCTGGACTCTTTAAAGAATGCATTTGATGAACTGGCCACTAACATTTAAATATTAATTTTGACACCCAAGTATATATCAATAAACCTCTTTTTTGATGACCATTAGAATAATTTAAAGAGGCACAGACCACCCTCGCTAACTGATGCACATCCAGTCATTTTATTTAATAAGCAGGCCTGAAATATGACAAAAACCGCAGAGAAAAGAGCTGCAGTGGTGACTCTTGGTCAGCTTTCAAGGGGTAAAGAGTTGAACAAACTTTCGATGTATAGCCAGACACTGTTCAAACCCTCATTACTTTATATTATAGATTAGATTAAAGAATAATATAGGAACAGATTCGAGATTCATGTGTCACAAGAGAAAAAGGCATTTCTCTGTGCAATGAAATTCTTTCTTTGCTGTCCACCCACAGATGGCGATTAATATATACAATAGAATGACGATTGGATTTAAAAATGATTCATAAGAAACATAATATTCCTATTTGATTGAAGGTTGTTGCTATAAACTCCATGCTTAAATTTTCTTCCATTATCTGGTTAACCTAAAATACACAAAACAGCCATGTGCATTATATCAAAATTGTTTATTGTGAGGACTTTGAAGGAATGTAATAGATGGACATCCAAGTGTCACTAAATAAGTGTGTGCTGAACATGCAAAGTTTCAGCCACTTCAATGATCTCAGTCTGGCATGCACTCAAGGCTGTGTTCAGTTCAAACAGATTGAAGTTGGATATATCCCTACCTTGATTATAGTACAGTAAAGACATTTGTGTTTGGTCGATTATTTCTTTGTTGCAACAATGCTTCTTGGCAATAAATCTTACACAGTTGGAAATCCCTTTTATGTCCCCTTAAATGGTGTCAGATCTATAAGGAAAATACATTTGTGGGTTGAACAGCAGAGTTTAGTGTGTGAGTTGTACCCATGAAAAACTTGCCAGATCTTCTCTGCCAGTGCCAAACAGCTTAGTCTGTTCTTGTTCTGTTCTGTAGTCAAGGTTTGCGGCATGATATGGCCGACGGCTCTCTACACAGACAATCCAGATTGACTGCACACAGCGAATCTCTGGTTTCATATGACTGCCAAGAGGCCTGCCATGACTTCCTTTATCATCAGAACTGATTGTGCTTCATGCACACTGGAATCTGAATGTGTGGGGTAACTTTATGTTCATAAAGTAGTCCTGATTTTGCCTACAGCAATATGAGTGTAGGGTCAAAGTGTGGAGAAGACGCGGAGAACACTATGCTGATTGCTGTACTGATAGGGTAATAGCCTTTGTTGGAGGCAGTATGATGGTGTGGGATGGCATAGCTCTCACTGGAAAAACAAGACTTGTCATCACTGGAGGCAATCTCAGTGCTGGCAGATATTGAGCTGAGATTCTGCAACCAATCCCATATCTCCACAGTGAGGGGAAAAAACTCAGACACTACTTCCAGAATTTGGGACTTGAGAGGATAGAATGGCCTACCTGTAGTCCTGAACTAAACCCCACTGAACACTTGTGAGATCAGCTTGGTCGTGCTGTTCATTCCAGAGTGACGAACATAACCACACTGGCTGTCTTGCGACAAACGCTGGTTCAAGAATGGGATGCCATCGCCCGGCAGTGTGTGACCAAGGTGGTGACCAGCATGAGGAGGAGATGCCTGGCTGTTGTGAATGTGTATGATTCTTCCACATGTTACTGAGACCCCAGTTTGTTACATTAATAAACTGTTAAATTACCAGTATATCTGTATATTGTTTCTTCAGACTTCAATGATTCAATCCAATACATGACAACAAACAAGAGTCAATAGCAAAACAAGCTGTTTGGCATTGGGAGTAGGGTTGCCAACCGTCCCTTAAAAAACGGAATCGTCCCGTATTTAGAAACAAAAGTACACGTCCCGTATTGAGCTAATAAGGGACGCACTTTGTCCCGTAATACAGTGAGAATCAAAAGTAGTCTATAAATGTTAATGGAATTAACGCTTTGTTTGAAAACATAATTCCCAGCCCCTCTCCTGCTTTGTGACCAATGAGCTGACAGCACACTTATGACAATTCGAGTATGACAATTCAGATTACCGCTCATCTCATTGGTCGAGGAAAGGTCGCTTGCGGAGAAAATACCGGAAGACAACAGATGACCACAACAAGAAGCATGGCCAACAGGGGAACAAACGCCGACACTGCGGTGCAAGTCTCGGACGACAGTACACCTAAAGCTGGGCAAACACTGTGCGATTTTTTCAGTCGCGTTATTCAGCTCCTGCTCAAACTGCACGATTGACTCGCAGGGGTTAGAAGTTGGTAGGTCACGATGCAGGTCTCACACTATACCGCCCGATGCTCTGATGCGACCTGAGTGCTCACACTGTGCGTCCATAAAATTAAGGTTATAACAGAAAATCTGTCGCTCGCTCTCTCTGTCTCTCACTCACACAGACACACCACTACCATCAACTTTGCTAAATTGCTAATGAAAAACATGATCAGGCAGCTGTGATTTAGCAGCAGTGTAAATCCAACTATTTTCACGGTTGTTGTGGTCGTGATAATTTTGTGAGGCCACATCGAAAAGGCTCGGATGAGCTTTCCAAAGTTCTACAAGTTGTGCCTCCATCGCTTGTGTCCAGATCACACGCTGCACAGCCGTGCTGCTCCGTCTTTTTCACGGCGTTTACGTGTTTGCGCGCGAGCAGTGTGAGCGGCTCACGAGCGATTGATGATCGGGAGCTGGTCGTGAGGTGTTAATCACTTCTCGTTACCCCACGTATACTACACGATGAAGGCCAAAATCGGTCCGATCACTCAAAAATCGGCTCAAAATGGGCCTAAAACCGCACAGTGTGAGCCCAGCATTAGAGCAGCAATGTTTGTTCCCCTCAGAGAAAGGGAAGAATGGGAAAAGGAAAACACCTGGCTGGAAAAAGTTAATATGGGCATGTGCAGTGAATATCAGCGCTATGTGGCCAGAAGTGTGATAATATAATTTATTTTGTGTAATAAACGACTGCAAGGATAGATGATTACAACAAATAGATGACTAATACATAAAAGTAATACATAGATGAATAATGATGATGAGTTATGATGCGTAATCATGGGAACAAGCGGGTTTACAAACAGGAGCAGCTGATTAGCATTAGAAAAGCTGAAATAATACCTCAGCTGAAGCCAATTGTACTAAATGCACTAAATGTGCACTGTTACAAGAATATTTTTCTTTCTATTGTTTTCTATTATTTTAAGTTAAGCAGGACAGTTCTTTTAAAGAAAGATTTACTTATATTCTCAAAAGTTAAGCATGACAGGCTTCTGTTTAAGAAAGAGACCTGTTTTACTGTGTTAATGTTGTCATTTTGAGCTAAAAATAAATGGCTAAATGATCATTTGTTTCACATGTGTTCATATCACAAAGAATACACATCTACTTAAATCAAATTCAAGTCAAAGGGTAAAAAAAAATAATTTCACACACAAAAAAAGAGCTAGAAAATTCACCACACTGGGAAGGGTGAAGACAACTGGGTCGCCCGGCCCTGGCCACGAGGTGTCCCTTATTTATTTTTCAGGGAGTTGGCAACCCTAATTGGGAGAGAAGATTTGGAAGTTTTTCATGGGTACAACTCGCATACTAAACTCTGCTGCCCAACTGATAAATGTATTTCCCTTTAAATGTGACATCATTTAAAGAAAGAATCAACCAAACACAAATTTCTTTAATTTCTGTTCCAAATTTATTTGTGAAATTTATTTCATTCTGTTTATATTTTATTCTATTTAACATTTGTGTGAGGTTTTTAATCATAATTCTGATATGTGCTCAGGTGACAGCTAAATATTAGTACTGGGTTTTAAGCTATTGGAAACTTAAGCTAAATTATCCAGTTTTCCAGCTTAGTTAAAGCAGTCCAGTCTGCTACACCGCTGCCTTTTATTCATATATCGGCTCTCATATTACATTACATTATAATTAACATTCAGCTTTCAGCTGTCCTTCTTTGCTGCTAACCTAGTGCTAACAACTGAGCTAAAAGCTTTACGTAGCATCTCACATTCTGGTAAATGAGGGAGTTATTATTCATCTTTGATGGATTCAGCTTTATGTGGAGCGTTCACCGTTTGAATCCATATCCTCCATCTCATCTGTTTGGATTTTGACTTCAGAGAAGTGAAATATGACACCTACTATGAGGATATCTGCTGACAGACTTGCATGTTCCAGACAGCAATATTTTCTCCTGTCCTGAAAGCTCGACAGTGTTCTGGTTGTTCTGGTTGCTAATGTAGGATTAGGAGAAGCTTAGGTTCATTGCTCTCCAGTCTCTGTTCCCGGAACCACGACCCATTGCCTGTTTATCTGTTCTTAGATGCAAGCACCGGATTCCAATCACGGCTTTCTCGTTATATTTAGTATCACTGAGTATTGAGTTCTGTGTAATAAAGTTTTCATGTCCAAGCCACGTTAACTCTGCATTTTGGGTCTACCCTCTCCCTCCGGCGTCTCCGCCATAACAGCCCATGCATTAACAGCACTTAAACCGTATTTAAAAAACAATCCTCTGAGAAACAAGTTCCAAAGGCACTATGAAGCAGAACAAAAGTCAGACTGGGATCACAAGGCTTAGCTTTCAGTGAAGGCAAAAGACAGATATTTCTGCTTAAAGAAGTGTCAGGATGGTAGGAGACTTATGGGAGAGATAACGTTTGACTAACGACCATCTGAATAATGAAAAACAGTGTGACAGATCATATCTACAACAAGGTCCAAGACAATGGAGGGGATAATGATCACCATAAAGATGAGGAAAGGAAGAAAGAAGTTGCTATACTTCTGACTTAGAAAAGACAGCCGTGGGGGGAAAAAGTGATTTGGCAACCACTTTGATATAACAGATACAGACATTGGTTTATATTATCAAAAAATACACGCATGATCGATTTGATTATTCTATTTGATCCCATCACCTCGTGGTCATAATTTAACCAGCTACAAGACGCCATGACGTGATCACAGGAAAGCATTCCCAACCCCCGCAGAATTTGGAAGTTAAGCTTGTTGCAAAGGAGAGATGTCTCTGGGAGATAAAGGAACGTCTAAACAGGAATGGCAAAAGGCAAAGCCCTCAGTCGATGTGAACGTATTTACTGTTGAGCCTTCAGGTCTTATCTTATCAGTAAGTCCCGTAACAAGTCTTGTGACAATATGCAACAGCACAACGAGGTGAAACGTCAGATGTGATGAAATGGAAATGAAGGGGAAAAACAGTAGTGTTTTAGTAAAGAGTTGGCACCTACAGGTTACCATGAAACAATGGCTAACTGCTCAGACAGTTAGGCAGGGAGTTTCTGAGAATTTTATGTTTAGTTGCCATGGAGGTAAAGCTGTTAACCATGGTTTGTGTTACACTGATAATATTCTCAGTGAGTATTTCTTAATTAGAAATCACTGCTGGAAGCAAACATCCTGTGTATTCAGGCACAATATTTAAAGTGTGTTCACACAAATATATTAGTGTCTCTAACTCTGCATCCTTCTATTAGTCTGTTTATTCAGCTGCTTATATCATCTCTGAGGCTTCTGGCAAAACATAGTGTAAGAACACAGAAGCAGTTTCTTTAATAGAATATGAAAGAAAAAGGTCCAATGTGACACCAAGACTGCTTTAAAAACCAAAGTGTCATCAGTCTAAGTAGTAATGCCTTAAAGATGAGACATGATCCATCTTAATGCTGAGGGACAGTAGCCTGGACCACTACGATCTACGGCTGCGTCTGTCTTGGTTTTAACAGTGTGGGCCACACTGTTGAAACCAAGACAGATTAAAAAAAACTGGCAACACGTTAAAGCTCTATTTCATTTGCTCACAAGATCATACAATTTAAA
Organism: Rhamphochromis longiceps; assembly: GCF_057381845.1. Lineage (NCBI taxonomy): Eukaryota > Metazoa > Chordata > Actinopteri > Cichliformes > Cichlidae > Rhamphochromis > Rhamphochromis longiceps. The sequence goes on from NC_140558.1 coordinate 27,767,964, forward strand.
GAGAAAACTGCAGTGCAGTGTGAAAGATCATTCAAGGCTCATCATTGGTGCATCCTGCACCCTTTGTTTTTGATATTAAGACTTTTACCATGTTGGGGATGCTTGTGTTTCCACAATATACTCTGCAAGATCTGAGGGATGTTTGTCTTTTTTTTCTTAGTCTCCCACAAAGGGATGTAAAGTGCTGCAGAGCTACTTCTCACCAAGATGGGAAAGAACAAAGGAGCTCCTTCTTCATATGTGTTTGTGACGCTTGCATGTGCACATTTGTGCCTGGATTCATATTCCACAGTGCGTTTTGCATCTAATATGCATAATGCATCATTACAGAGACACAAGGCAACATTCACAAAGAGCACAAAGATGAAAAATGATTCTAAAGTTACTGAAATTCTCAAGAGGAGACACCCAAGCACACGTGTAGCCATATTTATCAGTACCAAGTGGGAGCCCACTAATATCTACATGTGCACATGCACCCTCATCAAAACACGCAGACGCGCATACACACGAAAGCATGTGCTGAAGTTTTGCGAGTGTGGATGTCTACGGTGAGGGATTTGCAGAAGATAGCAGTGAACATAGCGCAGGATTTCTGTCATCATTGAACACATGAGGAGAGGAGTCTGCCTAGACAGCAGCATTGACAGATTGCATGAATAATTTAGGAGCAAAGTGAGAGGCCTCATAGACCTCTGAATCACTACCAATGACAGGTGCCTGCTCTGACTTTAGCTCCTCTCTCATCTTTTTTAATGCATATTATTTCCATAAATTCTTCCCCTTACATCTCTAAGCTGTGTCCAGATGCAAAGGACATAATGCCGAATCTGACATGCAAGCAGGGGCTATGGCCTGAGGGACAAGTCAGCAAAGTACTTGGAATTCGAAGGAAGCAGTGGCCTTAAGATTTCTTGAAGCACTTAAACTCCATAGCGGTTTACCTTTTGTCAAAATGTATCAGGAAGACGTGGGAGGGAGGTGGACTGGAAATAAATATCATAGCAGTGTTCATGTAGATGAAAGTGGAACATTACAGAAGAATCGGACTTAGATCACTAATACTCTGTTGAGAGTGGCAGACAGTCTCTTTCTGTTTTCCACTCAGATATAGCTAGTGGTGATCAGAATGTTTCAGAGGGAAGGTTTAGCGGAAAGGGTTGGAGGGGAGAAGGAAGGAAACAGAAACAAAAAGGTGGTGCATTGCAGAGGTCCAGGATGAGTCAGATAGGAGCAGCTGTGCATATAACCTTTAATAGAGAAGATATTATCCCAGCTACTGTGGCGTCTTCCTTTTCACAGTCATTGAGAAAAAAATATCTTTTTTTCTGTTCTCATGCTGGATCATTATTTCCATTTGCTTAATCATCACTAGTGGGAAACAATGCCCATTCTTTTCTTCATCCTGTCATCATTAAGCCAGCAGCAGTCCTTTACTAGGAGATGCTAAGCTAAGCAAAAGTTTTTCTATCCTTTCATGTGCCTCATTTTTTCCAGGGTTTACATTGTTGCAGTTACAACAGTGCACAGTAAAGATAAAATGAGACCACTTCTCAATATAGTGCCAAGAATTGGCCTTTGTTTGCCAGGTAATGCCTCCCTCCATGACGCCAAATATCTGAAGTTCCTGAAAGCTTTGCACAGTTTATAGAGTCACACAAATGAAATATGGCTTACTTTTGTTTATCTGAATGTGTTTGCTATATTGCCAGTTAAAAGCCTTTAGTTTTACTGAAAACTGTAAAAGTACATTTAGATCGGTTAGAGATTCTTATTGTCAGTAAATCTGATTTATTATCCAGTCCTACACACACATATTTTTATATATATACTTAAATACTGAAGCTGTTAAGCAGCTGACAAAACTGGCCCACTTCACTGCATCATGTCTGAATTAAAGCCAAGCTGCAGAGGTTGATATATTCACTTGAGCTGATGATTAAAGAGGGTTTAAAACCCTGTCTGGAGTGTGTGTTTGTGCATGTGTGTTTGTCACAGAGAGAGAAAAAGAGAGAGAGAGAGTGAAAGGGGGGATATGGTAGTCAAAATGGATTGTGGGCTGCAGCATCAATGCCTGGAAGTGTTTGGCTTGATTTTAACTTTGGACAACTCCAAGAGAACAGTGACTTGAAAAGTGTGCACCAAGTCACTTCTCTAAGGCAATCAAAAACAATCGAGGTACACGCCAGCCAAATCCCACTTGGCACTCCATAATCCTTATAGTCTTTATTAAAGAGTGACCTTTCTCATTGTGGATATAAAAAAAAAAAATCACCAAATCCAATGATTTTTTTTAAAATAGCCTTTTTTGCACAAGAAGTGATTGGAAGCAGGATTCCTGTTCCACGTGTCACGTACAGAGGCGCTGGCAGACAGACCTACTGTAATCTGCACCCCCCACCACCCCACCCTTCCCTCTTTCAAAGAGGAAGTTGAAGGTTTATTAGAGTTGGTGGCCTGTGATTGTGTTTTAATGAGAGAATGACTGTGGAGGGCAGATAAGGCACCCAGTTCTGGCTGAGAGGTCCTCGGTGGGATTAGAATAATCATTAAAAAACCGCCATGTCTTTAAAAAACGCACAATAGAATGGGGCTGCTCCTGTCATCCTCCACTCCTCCGCCCATTCATCCAGCCGTCCCCCCACCACCGCTACCACCTCTTCCCTCCACCTCCAACACCACTTGGCCAATTGACATTCCAGTGTGATGGTCCGCTGCTTTGCGCTGGAATGTGACATTTCCTCTCATCGCTCTCTGTACCGAGCCAAATGTGCGGTTTTACAGATTACAGAGGGACAGTGAGAAAATGTGACGATGGGGTTGGGGTGGGGGGGGGGGGGGGGGACTGTGTGGAGAGACGATGTGATAGATGCCAGAGAGAGAGTGAGAGGGCACAGGGAAGAGATGGATGGAGAGAGGCAGAGGGAGCAATGGAGAGAGATAAAGAGGCATTCAAGTACTGAATTCATGCTAATGAATGATAATGAGGCATTCAGATACAAGCAACATCATTAGCTATCATGATTTCACAATCCCTTTCTTCCCGTGTACACTTTATTTGCATGCTCCCTATTTAACATCGACAATCAGCAACTGGCCTTGAGTTTCATTATAGAAAACAGCAGTGTGGGTGGGGTAAATATCATAAAACCTTTGATTTAGGTTTCCTAAAAATTGCTGTATGTTAATGCGACATTTAGGTTTGTACATCCACTTGCTGAACAATCGCATTAAGTGGTTTGTTTTTTCAGCCACTTGGGCTAGAAGTGGCTGGATCGATCCAAGTATCCAGTAACGATACTAACGCTGGTGTTAGTATTGGACCAATAGCCCGATAGAATCGATACTTTGTTTCTATTAACTTGAATATGTAGCCCACTGAATTGTGTTAAATATTGATAAAATTTTTTTGGAAATGAAAACATAGACCGCAGACATGCACTATAAATGTGTTGACTGTCATGTCTATTTTTTTTAAAGCACATTTAACAAAATAAATATGTCCTTTAAAGACAGGCACATTTACATTCCAGGTCGCCAACACCCCCCCCCCCAAACAGTTTCAAAATACATGAAAAGTTGAAAGGTGTGCTTTTATGTATTAACTAATTATTGCACAATGTAAAAAAAAAAAATGACACTGATTTAGTGGTCATTAAAATTTGTTCAGAATTTCAAAATTGATGATGCTTCAACTCATAAAGCATGACACACTGCTGTCCTCTACATCAGTGGTCCCCAACCTCGGACCGGTACCGGTCCGTGAGTCGTTTGGTACTGGGCCATGAGAGTTGAGGCTCAGGTGTGAAATGTATGGTTTTCAGGGTTTTTATCGGTTTTCAGCGTTATTTTGTTATCGTTTTTATCATTGACTCGGTTTTCCTGGGTCTTTTCACGTGTTTTATGAATAAATCTTCTTTTTTTCGGTACCGGTACTAGTTTTATTTTGTTGTATTTATCCGCGACACCTTGAAGGCTGGTCCGTGAAAATATTGTCAGGCATAAACCAGACCGTGGCACAAAAAAGGTTGGGGACCGCTGCTCTACATAACCTGACTAAAAGTATCGGCATAGGATCGATACCAAAATTTACAGTATCGCACAGCACTAACTTGGGCCAGTGGAAAGGGAACTGGAAGCACATCATTATCCTATAGACTTCAAGTCAAGCACACTTAAGGAAATAGATGCTTATTTACACATCCAGCAGACAGAGTAGCATTATCATTCATTAGGCATTGTTTCTGGCCAGCTAATAAGCCTAAAGCCCTTTTCTTTTCGCTTAACTCGAGATCTTAATGGAAATCTGAGAAGCATTTCAAAGTATCAGCTACTGTATCAACAAGTGGTGATTTCACAGCAGAAAAGCCCCGCAAACAGAATGGGTCACATGAGCTGGAAACAGAAAAGAAGCCATGCGGGGCACTGTGTAACTTTAATTCTAATGATCAAACAGAGAGAACCTGAGTGTGATAAGGTGACAGAACTCTGCGGGGATGGGGATATGTGAACTCTGGTGAACTGGAACTCTCCCCTTATTTACTTCTCTTTAAATGCTGTTTAAATCGCACCAGCTAATCTGAAAAGGCTTTACCAACCTTGGTGTGTGTGTGTGTGTGTGTGTGTGTGTGTGTGTGTTTGTGTGTGTGTGTGTGTGTGCGGTGTGTGACAGAAAGAGAGAGAGAGTAGGGAAGGGGATAGAAAGAGAGAGAGAGAGAGGTAGAGTTCGTTTGGGCCTCTCTCTACAGGGAGAGGGGATTATGTTTCTCTGCTGTCATGTGTTCTGACATTCAGAATGTTATTAAACTTCAATAGGCTGAGCTCAGGGTTCACTGATTACTCTTACCGTGGCTGAATCCATTATTCAGGCTTTACTTCACACCATGTGTTTACCAAAATTACAATCCCACCTGCTTCACACGCCAATGTGCGCTAACCTGCACACGCACTCACATATGTGGGCTATACGTGTATACACACATGCTCTCTGCAGCTGTTTCATATAAGCAGTTATTTAAATAAGTGCATGAGAAGAAATTTGCCATTACCACAGTAATGCTTTTTAGATAATGTGACTGTTATGGTAAAATTTCATTTGTGCTCCTGCTAAATATGCATTGGGCTTGGAAGACGGGGGTGGGGGGAGACTGTAATTTAGAGTTAGCAATGTTTATAAGAGTGTCTGAACTTTAACATTGAGAATGAAAAGAGAAAGAGATTGCCCACTTGCAACTCGAAGCAAGCAGCTACACCATGCACTGACTGGGAGAATGAAAAATACCTGGTATTTCAGGAGAGCAGTTCTTTTGCAAATAATGGAAACAGCAATCGAAGTGTTGCTTTGCAGTGCAGGGACTTAAGCAGGGAATTTTGCACTATGGAGTGAAATATTACATTGAAATGGGAGGGTTATTTCCTGCTTCTCTTCTTTTTTGACCCTATCCACCAAAGCGATTGGCTCGGACTATACCTGGTTGTAAAGGGAGGCCACCTAACTTTGATCACTGTGGAAAGTAGCCATGCTCCATAATCCTATCATCTGTCATTCTGTCTGAGGCGATGTGGGCTACCATACATCTCTCCCTCACTCCCTCCCCTTTGCACTCCTGTTCCTTCCATCTCCAGTGCCTGTTTACTACGGCCATCCATCTTCCCCACAAGGCCAGCGTCTACTTTTGTCCGTTAAAAATGGACAGTTGGGAAAGGCAGTACAAGAAACAAGGTCCAGGGTGTCAGTTTCCTCCTAACTTCAGTGGGTCCGGCAGCAGAGCAACTTTCCTGTTCCGACAACAATGAGAGACGACTCGAACAGGGACAGTTAATCTTAAGAGCATCAGACTAACAGGCTCTGTTGTGATTGACTGTCCCTTGCAGCCAGTCCCTGAGTGACCCTCAACACCACAGAGATGTGAGAGGACCAATAAAACTCCAATTGGATAATAACTCATCATAACCTCATACGTTTTCATTTGCAGAGCAATATAACCACATTACCAGTAATAAATCAAAGGCTAATGGGATAAGTGGAGCTTCAGACTGTTAGCCTTGATGTGCGTACTGACCACTGAAGTGCTTAAGTAATATTTAACGGTATCCTCCCTCAGGCCAGCACATTTGTTTGCTCATATGTTGCCATAAAAAAAACCCACTCCCTTTGTTGTTGCTGTTTTCCTGGCTCTAAAGTTTTGGCCTTATTCTTTTACTTGGAGTCCTTTCTTTCTTTATTGTAGTTTTCTTATAAAGTAAGTGTGCACATCTTAAGTTAACACATCTTAAATATGTAAGACTCATATATACATCATTGCCTTAAATCAGGTCATTACAACCCCTCTACATTCTTTTAGGAGATAAGTGCTAAATTTGGTCTGAATGTTTTTCCAATAAAACTGATGTGGAAAACCTTAATAACCAATCATTTGATTACCGAGCAAAATGCTGGTAGGAAATTAGGGCATCCAATCATAGCTGCAGAACTTAAAGCAGCAGCTTGAGCTCAACAGAGTGTAAAAAGTTTGGCACCTTTAAGAAAAACGGTTTGTCTGTTATTGGCAGATGGATTTGTTCATGCCTATGATTTTGGCCAAGATGTCAAATTCTTTGCTTTTGAAGAAAGGCAAAGATCCCCTGCTGTGTGGTTCATATCGTCCTATAATCCTCTTAAATGTTGATTTTAAATTATTGTTGAAGCTACTAGCCAAGAGTCCTGAAATCATCCTTCTATCTGTTATGTCCCTGGATCAAATGGGGTTTATTCATAGCAGGCACTTTTTTTTTTTTTTTTAATCTCAGGCGAGTATTTAACATCATTTACAGCTCCCATCAACATTTCCTGAGGCTTTGATATCTTTAGACTCTGACGAAGCATTTGATAGAGTGGAAAATCTTTTCTTCACTCTAGAGAAATTTGGCTTTGGGGGAAAAATATTTCTTGGAATAAACGACTTTATTCCAAGAAATAATTAGCCTTTGTTAGGGCCAACAGCATACTTGTAGATCGTTTCCACTTTCATCATTCGGCTAGACAAGGATGTCCCGTGAGTCCAGGGTTATTTTATTCCGGCACAGTTGGTGTGGAGCACCTACATTTTCTTTGTATAACGACAATAACTATTCTATTTGCCACTCTGATGGAACACCCATCTTTTTCTTTTGACTTTTTTTTGCAGTCCTTTTGTATGTGACCCTTCTTATCTCCAGCTCATCTCTTTCACGGAGTCTGTTGAATATTTCTGCAAGATTTCTGGATATGACTTGAATCTTAATAAGAGTGAAATTATTGCTATCAGTAAGTCTGCCAAAGAATACCCACTGTATGATTTATCATCTTAAACTGCTGGTTCAGACTTTCTTCATCATATAGTAGTGTGTGTGAGAGTTTGTGTGTATAAGGTATGCTAGATAATTAAAAAAAGACTTCTCTCTCTATATAAAATTATATATATGTATGTATATATATATATATATATATATATATATATATATATAGGCCTCTGCTAGAGGACCCGAGCTTGAAGGATAGACCACCTGCAGGGGTGAGAGGGAAATTTTTATACACATATACAGAGCTATCTATCTGTATCTATTTTTTCTTTTTTTCCTGCTTCCTTAAATTGAGATTGCTGAAACTGTATCTAATGAATGCAGCAAGAATCTTACTGCGGACCCAAATCAACTATTTCCTTACTTAATGTTCCATGCTTTTTGATTAATCTGTCTTCCTCCACAAAAGATATAAAAACATTCACCACTTTGGTGGCTGCAGAAATTGTAATGATCAATCAATCAATTACTGGCACAGTCTTTGATTTTGAGACATTATCTCAGGTAGGCATGCAGATAATGGTCTTCTAAATCTGTGCAGTAGCTGAAACCGTTTAAATTTTGCAGCTTCTTCTGATGCAAGTGAAAAGTAAAGTGTACCTAACCACTGAAGGATTTAATCAGAAAAAGGATCCAAAATGGCTAAAATATTGCATGTGTGATTGCAACGATAAAAAGAAAGCATGCACGTTTTTATGCGTTATACGTTCGTGTTAATCAAGGGAGAACTAAGTCTGCCCGAGGGCTGTTTCTTTGTATTGTCAACTTGTTATTAGATGTTTTCTTCAGATTTCCTTCAGATTCCGTCATGGTGTAAGTGTCAGTCACTCAAATGAAAGAAAGGGCCGGAGGGCTAGATGGATGAAAGACGAGAGGTGCTACATGCTATAACAGGGCTTCAGTCTTGCAGCATCTTTGTGGGTGTAGCGTGTGTGCATGTGCGCTTGCTCGGGTTTATATGCACCCGTGTCCGTGTCTGTGTGTCTTTGCTCATGGATAAAAGCAGAGAGAGAGAACTCCCACACAGAAATGTGTGCAGTCACTGCCCGCAGCTGCTTGTGGGTGTAGAAACAGCACACACGAAGAAACAATGGACAGGTCCAAGAGAAACAGGTGAATTACAAGTGACATGAAAGGTAAAGATAATGTGGAAGAGGCAACAGGCGTGAAGCTGTGTGTGACGGTGCCCTTTTATTAGAGACAGAGTCAGTTTATTCAAGCTGCGCCAATGAGGAACAAGCGTTGCCTCCTCGATGGCTGCGAGACTTTACTCCGTCCCTCCAACATGGGCTGACAGCATCGTCTTCACCGCTATTGATTTCCTTTCTTTTTCTATTTGGAAAAACATGGCTCACACGGCAGGAGAAGACGCCCGAATAAAACCCGATTTAAACAAAACACACACAGTATCAACGTTACACACAAATGCAGCACATTCAACCAACATAAGTTATGATTGAATTAAAAATATTCTCATGAGCAGAAGAACAGGTAGCATCTACTAGGAGTATAGAGGGTGGTTATTGAAATGTTGATGCCTTTACGGTCATTGTAGCTGTACAGTCTATTATTTTTAGGCCATATACAAGACACAAGCCCACCTGTGTATTTTTAATCAAATCCCCCAAATGATTTTGACAAATAAAACAGAAAATATTTGATTGGCCCTTTGCTAAATCCATACCCCAAACAGTTATTATACAGCTATTTTGATGTGTCTATATCCTGGAAGAATGGAACGGCACAATTCCAAAAACCATAAATCTAAGAGCAAAAGTCAGTGGATTTGATATTTACTATCACAGGTATTGAACTCATGAACCCACCTATATTCCAATCTTCACTTTTAGTCTGAAGTCTGGATAATTAGCAAAAAAGTAAGGTCACAAATAGAAGCAGCTAAAAGGAGTTTTAGAGAGTTTTGGAGTTCTTAGACTAGACCTGCTGCTCTTTTATATCAAAAGGAGCCAATTGAGGTGTTTCAGGCATCTGGTTAGAATTCCTTCTGGGCACTTCTCTTTGGAGGTTTTCCAAGAACAAGTACTTGATAGTATTGATACCAACGCTGGTATTGGACTGATACTTTGCTTCTATCCTCCAAGTTTACTATGTAGACCATAGAACTGTGGTAAATACATTATTTATTTTAGAGATGAAAAAAGTATGTCATGATTACGAGTGCTGGACTCAAACGCAGGAATCACACTGAATGAAGAGTCAAAAGGTGGTTTATTTACACAAGTGTCACAAGGTGACAAAGGAAGGTCCAAACTCCTCTTCACACAGTTTGTGACTCACGACAATCCGCACACTAATCCAGTCCAAACTCGCTCTCACACATGCTCATGCACTCGGGATTCACGGGGAAGGGAAATAGGCCAGGGTCCAGGGAAATCTATACACAAGAAGAGAGGCTGACATTAGTGAGGAGCAATGTTCCCTCTAATTTTTCGTGTGTCTGAGCAAACGCACAAACTCCCTGAGCGGTCCCTTGGACCTCTGTGAGCAATATTAGACATGTGCACTGCGGTCACGCCAGCATCGAATCCATCCAAGTTACATGGTTTATTAAAATAATCAAATTACAGCATTTATGTTAGACTACTTTTAATTAAGTGCTTTAGCCCACTTACATGGGAAATTTAAAAAAATCTTGTAAAAGTAAAAATAACTTGAACTCCAATTTTGAAAACACAACTTCTTTTCTTTTCTTTTTTTTTTATAAAGCTCTGACTTGTATTATGAGTATGAGTCTTTGGTCTGGGGGAGAGTCCTGTAACTCTCTGTCTGCAAAATATAGTATGTAATGACCAGTGTTGGGCAATTAATTATATAGTTACTTCTTCAAAAAAGTAACTGAGTTTTGCAAACAAAGTTTTTTGCAGCTGTTTACCTAAAAATGCAGCTTAGGCGTTTTTTAAAATAAATATTTCAAACTATTAACAGAACAATCAGCTGTTCTGCATCAAATTTGATGCCACACAAATTATTTGTGCCACTCCAAAAAAATAATTTCTGTCCACTATGAGATAAAGGAGAACAACAGCCTGATACCTGCAGGCCCGACAGCAGAAGATGTATCACTCCTGTACAGAGATGGGCAGTAACGCGTTACTGTAATCTGATTACTTTTTTCAAGTAACAAGTAAAGTAAGTGATTACTGTTGCAAAACGGTAATTAGATTACCGTTACTTTCCCGTAGGAACGCTGCGTTACTGCGTTACTAAAACCGTGATTTTGTTTTGCAAGAATGTCTCATGACAGTGACGTAAGCAAGTGCGATGTTCGTGGCAACAGCTGTGTGCAGATCAACAATGGATCACATATCGATTGTGGGAGAGAGTATGAGCGTGCAGCGTTTAAAGCGTGGAAGTACTGACCTTACTTTGAGTTTGATTCCATAAAAAGTGACAAAAACATTAGCGTCCGTTGTGCGTGGGAAGAAAACTTCTTTTTACAGCGAAAAAAACCCCCTAAACTTCCAAGCAAGCACCGAGAGCGCTACCACGTAATGGGAAATTCACAGAACCCACCTATACTCGCGGATTCTTCCACTGACCGCTGCGGTACACCTGCACCAGGGTAAACCTCCGCCTACCCCAGTCCTGCTTTACAGGTGAAAACAGAGCAACAGGACCGCTGAGTCTTTGATTTTATTTATTTTCTGCTGTGTTTTACTTGCATCTATTTGAAAGAGTGAGTGTAAACACACAAAAAAAATATTTTATGTGCTGGAATGTGTAGAAAATAGGTTTAAATGTTAAACTAATTTATTCAAGTCAGAGAATGTTGCATATAATTACATTTTTGCTTGATGCATAAAGTTAAAAGATTAAAACTAACAAAACAAGTTTTAAAAAGGGACTTTTCCATTTGATTACATTTTTTATGATGGATTATGCAGAAAAAGTAGAATTGGGCTGAAAGATCTATCACTTTATCACCTATTCAGGTTGTAAATCGTGTTTTTAAAAAGTAACTAAGTAACTAAGTAAATAATTACTTTTGAAAATAAGTAATCAGTAAAGTAACGGGATTACTTTTTTGGGGGAAGTAATCAGTAATTAGTTACTGATTACTTTTTTCAAGTAACTTGACCAACACTGCTCCTTTAACACCTGTAACATTCAGTATTCGCCTCACTGTTCTGACACACACAACAAAACTATTGACTACATTACACACTAACAACACAAGGCAACGCACTAACTTTAGACTCCAAACACGCTAAATGTTGCAAATCTCTCACATCTCAAAACACCACCGTCACTGCTAAAACTTCCCCCCTTCCTAAACAACTAAATGCCATGTTGCCATATCATTTTTTGATTGGTCGACATGGTAGATTTTTCCACCAATAGGAAACAGTAGGGTTTTTTGGTTTTGGTTTTGCTCACAGGCGGAGAGTGCTTTCGAGCCCTTTCCTTATAAAACACTGTTTTTTACCGTTTCTTTCAGCAGTAAATATAAACAACGATAGTATTCAGAAAAAACAAACACTGCATATATTTTTTATCATACCTCTGGTTTTATGTGGCCGATCAACACAATTTAAAAACTGGTACAAAGTAGAGATGGCACGATACCACTTTTTTATGTCCGATACCGATACCGATATCATAAATTTGGATATCTGCCGATACCGATATGAATCCGATATAGTGTTTTTTAATCAACAAAACTGTTTTTTAAAATATCTTGCTGCATTTTGCAAGTCTGCAAGTTCATACTCAAGTTTAAAACAACAACTACACTAAAGCTATTCTGTTATACCTGTATACAAAAAAAATATTTCATAGTTCAGCAATACTGATCAATCTAATAAACTTAGACCTACACCATCCTCCCTATTCTGGTATTTTAAAGAGTACTTAGCGTAAATATTAAGCAACCTAACTAATAGGGTTCCAACTCCCAGCAACAACAAAAATAAATAAATAAAAAATAGGGAACCACCCCTCACGCGCCACCTCATGATGCTTAATCGACGTAATCAACCTTAATTTGATGCAGTGTGAAAAAAAATGCACAGAAATCAATTATTTTTCAAGAAATATTAAATAGATTCAACATCTTTCTTCAACAAAATTGCAGACTGCACAGATGGTACCTTCCCAAAGGAAAAAGTACTATAGCTTACTAGGGTATATATATTAGACTTAATAGTCACTATATACAGTAATTGACTTCTATTCATTTTACATCAAATTAAAACTTTGTGTGTCAGATAATTATTTATTAAAAGCGAGACATTTTAAATGAGAATAAGAAAGAAAAGTATGTCTTTGTGCCCCCTTTTCCCAGTTAATGCCCTATCGGCCCCCCTGGCTAAACTTTGCTAGATCCGCCCCTGCACAATTACCAGCGTCAGCTACGTAGAAAAAGATCCTGGTGTAGAAAGTAATATTAAATAAATTCTAACAACAGCTGATCAAGCTTAAACGTGCTGCTGTTGTTCAGCCGCTGGTTTCCTCTTTCTGGTGCAAAGTGGGCCAAAAACAAAGACGGACTCGCGACAGAAAAGCCGATCAGCTGATCATTTAAGCAGTTTCACGATTGAAGTAGCAGCCGGAGAGCGAGAGGCAGTCGCTCGTTAAGCTTAACGTGGGAATGCTTTACAAACATTCAGAGATGGACTTACACACTTGCTTTACTTCTCTCGGGGATAACTTTGTCGGAGATGAAATGCCAGGTTGCTAGCGAAGCTCCAAATGCTATCCAGACCACAGGTCCCGCATGCCACAGCCGCTCTATCACGTGATGCATACTGCTCCGACATGCTAACGTTCTGAGGTGAGTTACGGCGTGTTGCAAGTTTTGTGAGGTGCTTTCGTGATATTTAATGGATCGGATTACATTTTTTATTTTTCTCCGATATCCGATCCAGTCATTTAGGTCAGTATCGGACCGATACCGATACGTAATATCGGATCGGTCCATCTCTAGTACAAAGTCCACACTTTTTCCGTCAATTGTTCCGTCTGTCCTCACATCTCCAGTGGTTGTACACGTTGTCATTAACGTGGCTTCACTCCACATCATAGCCTGTCAACGACGTTGATTAGCTGCGTATATACGAATGTGAATCGCATCATTGGCTGGAGCAGCCAGTCACTTACTGACTCACACTGCAAAACAGAATTGTTAACGTATTTATTTAAATTTCAATTCAGGTTAGATTTTTCTTTTTTGTGTGCAACACAGATTCTTTCTGCGCAGAGACCGTGCCAGCAGTGCGCGATTGCGCTCGCGCGCAGCTTAGAGGGAACATTGGTGAGGAGCACTAGGAGAACACAAGGAAATCGCTAGGTGATTTCCAGTGAGTAATCAGCCTCCACTGAGGTCTTAAGTAGCATGGGAGCAGTCACTGATGATGGATGGCGGGTAAGTAATAATTCGTGATAAGTGGCAGGTGAGTAGGGTGCACAGGTGAGGAGCGAAGGAGAAACAATGACAAACAATCCAGAGGAACCAGGAACCATGAGAATATACCTCAAACATGCACCATGTGTTGTGCTGACTATGAGGTCTATTTTATTTATAGCCAATAGCACAATTACACAACAGAAGCGCCTTAGACACACGTGCAATTACATTCCAGGTCTCCAAAAACCTGGTCTCAAAATACAGAAGCTGAAATGTGTGCTTTGTTGTGTTCACTAATTATTGTGGAAATTAAAACCCACAGTGATTTAGTTGGTCATTATAATGCATTTAGATTTTGCAAATTGATGATGATTCGTCTCATAAATCATGACACACTGAAGAAGAAAGAAAAACCTGCTGGAGAGATTACAGTATATATCTCATCTTGCCTGGCAGCATCTCAGGATTCCCCAAAAGGAACTAGAAAGTGTTGCTGGGAAGAAGGACATTTGGAGTACACTGCTTAGTCTGCTGCCACCAAGACTGGACTTCAGGGAAGTGTAAGGTAAAGGACTGAAGGATGCAGTCCTAAAGCAGGGATGTCAAACTCATTTTACAACATGGGCCACATACAGGTTACTTTTATAACTTAAGTTATAAAAAAATAAAATCCTTTTTCTGTAAACCCACAGTAAAAATCAAATGAATATAGTAGTGAAATTCTGACATTTAATTGTTTATTACTTCATTACTTTGATCTAGTCTGAACAGCTATTGAGGAGGGATTCTTTATCATCAGCTGTAAAACTAATGACTACACTGTTAAAAGTTCAAGACCTGGGCACTCTTTCACGTTTTCCAGAGCCATCCAGAGGGCTGGATTGGAGTCTTTTCTGGCTCGATCCTGGCCTCCCAGGCCTTATGTTTAACACACGTGCATTTAAAAAGCAGTAATGTGCAGGCTTACTACTCCCTTAACAAACCAGAACATCAGGCTGTTACTGGTACTTGAGGATCTTTGAAGCATCTGTTTCTCAAACTAGAGACTTTGTCCTCTGATCCCTTGTGAACTACTTCTTTGTGCTTTTCCAACCAGCTTGTGCCTTTTATTTGAGAGTTGTACACCCTGCTGTACTATATCCTCAGTTTTTTGGTCCTTTTTAACCTGGGACATTTCTTTAAAAAAGTAACCTCAGGCATTTGAGTGCTTCTGTAAATATTCTCTTACAAGGAAAAAAAATACTTTGAGTGACGTGTCAGACACATTCATCTACAAAGCTGAACTATTTCGCGAGCCTGTGTTTGTGTGTCCACATCTGTGTTTGCCTTGGTCTCTTGGCAAATGGCCCCACTGCTAATCAACCATCCCTATTAGAAAATCTGTGAATATGCTTATTAGTGTGAGTATGCGTGCGTGTGTGTCCACTTGTGTATGTTTGATTCAGCTGCTGCTCATCAACAGTTCTCTAATGAGGGATAGAAAGTGTGGGGAATCTGCACCTGGACACAATTAGCTAGCATTCACTTTCAATGACTCTCCAGGCTGGAACAAGATATTCTCCCTGCCCCCTACGTTCGAATGCCTACTTCTTTCTTATCAAACTTTTTTCTTTACCCGTACATAATACGACTGCTTTCTTTTATCTGCAAGTTTTCTCTGAGAACTTCATTAATTTGATGTTGAAGGGCATTTTTTTTTATAGTGCACTCATGAAGAAAGTAAAGTGAAGCTTTACAGGACAGCCTAAATTATGTTATTTACCCGTCCTCCAATATCCAGGACAGGTGGCACCTCCAGATTTAATTTTAGATAAAGTCTGACTGTTTGGGCTCTTGAAACCTAGGGATATGATTTCATTCTCCTTAGATAAAGTTAATTTGAGCTGTCAGACTCTTTATGCCTATTAGACATTAACAGTCACATATCAGACCTAGTGAATACAGGTGGTTAGTTCAGGCCCGTGGCGCAGAAAATCATACTGAGATGTCAGACACGTTTCTTCAAACAGCCCTATTTCAAAGTCACAACAAGAATTTAGAAAGTTGCCAGGTCAGAGGAGGTAAACCCAACTGCAAAAATCCTGTGACTGCTGAAAACACCTCACTCAGAAAAAAAAAGGAGACAGTGGCAGAAAGAGAGACAAAAGAGATGTTAATTATACAGTAGGCTGCTGGCTGTCAGAGTGAAAAAGAGTGGGGCCTCTCCGACGGTTGATGCCACTAATCATGGGGTGTGACACAGCATGACACCCTGCTATCTCTAATGTAACACACAAGTGCGCACACACACAAACTCAAACGCACACACACTCAAAGGCGCGTGTGCTCGGCGCAGCGCACGCTGGTACATTCTATATTTGTATCTTCATTATAATAATAATAATTTCTTCTTCCAGGCTGAACAGTGATATGAGAAGCGGGTGTTGCATGAAATGTTTATCCCAAGAAATGAAAACTATTTCTTCTTCTTTTTTTGTTTTCACCCCTTATGCATCAAAAGGATGATGCATCAAGTCTAAATATATGCAACATACCCGGGGAAATAGATTAATTAGTGCGCTAAAAAGAATTTGAATCGTCAAGGGGTAAGATTTGTACCAAACCATCAGCAGCTTCACTGACACAGCATGAGGTCTGGTGACTGTAGAGGCCATTGGGGTATGGAGGACTCTCTGTGATGTTCAAGAAGCCCGTTTGAGATGATGGGAGTTTCGTGTCAATAAAATATAGGCAACACAGGATGTATTAGGGCGTTTTTCCTTTCGCACATTCAAAACTTTGCTAAAGTGTAGAAGTATTTGTTGTCAAGAGTACATAAACTTTCAAAAATGACACTTCTCAGTAAGAATTACGTGTTCTAATTGAACGATGAAGTCATGCATACTTGGTCACTTGCTGCTAATTATAAAAGCACATAAGCCTGACTTGGCAGTTATCTGTCAGTTATTGTCACGGTATGGCATGGCACACCGTGGAAGGAGTGGGGAAGGAGGACCCAGGCGCGGTGCTCTATGTATGGACAGTGTTTATTTACAAAGTGAAACAACGTAACAATAAATCCCCGTGTTCTCCCAGACTCCCGTGTCGTGTCTCCCCGTGAATAGTCCGTGTTTCTGTGCTCTCTCCGCTCCCGTGTCAGCACCCCCCGGTGCTCGCTGCTCTCGTGTCTTCCACGCTGCTCCTGCGGGAAACAAAAGACGCAGCCGTCAGGACACATACAACTGCGGGCATGCACACACACTAACTCAATAACAGGACGACTAACGTGGAGTCTCATGCAATGATCCCGCGTCGGTGGGAGCTCCAAGACTCTCCTAAGTAGCTCCCCCGACGAGCCCTGATCAGCGGCAGGTGTGTGGCTTCGGGTGTGGCCAGTCCTTCCACAGGACCACACCCCTCAGGCCTGCAGGTGGCTGAGCTCCATCCTCCAAGCATACCCGCAGACGTGTACACACACACACACACACACACACACACATCTACAAGCATGGAGAAGAGCAGCAGCAACACCAAAATACATATAATAATAATAATAATAATAATAATAATACATAACTGCTCAGGGATCCTGGGTCGCCCAGTCCCAGGACCCTGACAGTTATTTTAGGTAATTAGGTAAAGTAGGTTCACCATGCTAGTCCCTCACATAAACGCTGTCCCATCCCTCTCCACCAGCCTGAACTGTTGATACAAGGCAGGATGGAACCATGCTTTTATCTGTTTTGGAATAAATTCTTGAGACTCTTAAGATCAAGCAACATTTTTCCAATCTTCTGTTGTCCAATTCCTTTTTTTTTTTTTTTTTTTTTTCTCGCCTGTCCCATTTGGTTCTTTAGCCATCAGAATTGTTGTCTGAAGACCAACAAGGATACCCAATGGATTTACTTTGCCAAATGGATCATCGTGGCATTGCCGTATTGGTCCATTTGGTCGATCTTTGTTTTTATTATTTATTATATTTTATTTTCAGATGTTACAGACGGGACAGACATGAGTGAGAGATAGGAAAGGGAGAAAGAAAGAGGAAGGAAAGGAAAAACAGAAGGGGAGAGGGACAGTGAGAAAGGGGGGGAGAAAAAAAATAAAAATCTCCTGGATCACCTGTTGAGAGAAGAATAGAAAACAAGCAAAAAAAGACAAAAAAACAAAACAAAGCAACATACTAAACACAACACCATCGCATTAATCTAGCTAAGTGTAAACAGCAGTAAATACTAAATATTCAATGTTGTTGTGCAGCACGCAGGACAGATGTGCTTCGAAGTAGCAGCCAAGAAAGGTGTAATTTGGGTCTACGAGCAGTGAACACCCGTGTGCATACCTGTGTGGATCAGCGCGCTTGTATTCCAAAGGTTTCTCCATGTAACGATCTGCTAGGGAGTGTGGGGGGGCCACAGCCCCGTCCTCCAGGGTGTGAAGCAGGTATGGAGGAGATCAAAACTCCAGACATCCAGAGGCCCCCAGAACACAAGAGACCATGGAAGACCAACAAAGGGGCAGCCGCGCCACTGTTCCAGTAAGAGCTGAGGAGAGTCCCAGATGAGGGTTCACTCAGCAGCCGCGGAGCAGAAGCCAGGGGGAGTTGCAGTGACGCGCCCGTGAGCTCCGCCGGCCGCCAGCTGTGCCTGAGTGACCGAGCCCCAGGCCGAGAGGCCGGGGGCACCCCACCCCTGAAGGGGCCCGAGCGAGCCCCAGGCTCCAGGCCCCGATAAGCGGCCGCCAAGGAGTGAGCCGGTGTGTACCTGGACGCCCACCCCCAGACACAAAGAACCACCAACGCACCGATACCTGAGGGCGTCTGCCACCGGCAGGGGAAGTGGTGGTAGGTGGAGATAGGCCTCCAAACCTTGGAGGGCCTGAGGTGTCCCCAGAGAGGTGGCGTCTGATACCCAGCCTGACATATAGACACAGACATACAGGCACACACAGACACAAACATCCATTCCCCCCCTCATGCTCTCATATGCACTTACTCCACACTCAACCAACGTGGAGACAGACATAAAGAGACGCTGTACACACGATCACACTCCCCAAGCGTACTCTACAAACCGGGTCTAGGTACCCTTGCCCCTGGAGGGGAGAACTGCACCCAGACCCAGGTGGTGTTACCCTTTTCCCTGCGGTGGGGAGAGGCAGACCACCCCGACTCCGTAGCAGCAGGGAGGCCCCACACTCCAGACCGCAGTCGGACGGCCAACTCCACCTAGCCCTCCCGCTCCAGCAGGCCGCAGAGAATGGGGGTGGGAGAAGACTCCAAACCTCCCTCCACCCGCTCATTGTAGTGTTGATGCATGTGTGTTCTAAGGTGCAATTAAAACCCAGGAGGGCATGGAGCTACCTGCCAAGGAGCAGCAGGTAAGCGCATAGTCCCTCCTGCTAGCCCTCAATGACTAAGTGTATTTAAAATTGAGAGGTGGGCAACGACGCCAGGGGTGAGGTGTACACCCTGATGGTAATTTGGACTCCGTGATTGTGCCCACCCCCAAGATCCTATATGTATGTGTAATGAGAGTGTGAGTAATGTGAATGTCTAACGGTGTGTTCACACCGAACGCAATGGACGCAAATAGAGCGTCAGGTTTACATGTAAAGTCAATGGAAAGGCGCGAAGACGCGCGATTGCGGGTCCCGCGAAAATTCGGAAGCAGATTTGCGTCGCGAAAACGCCAAAACGCGTGAAACGCGCGTCAGTGTAGCGCGTCTGGCGCGTTTGACTCGCGAATAAAACCACGCGCCTGAGTTTTTGTGTTGCATTTTGTGCATACGCGCGTTTCGCGTCTACCGCTCGAGTTGGAAAAATCTGAACTCCAGCGTCAAATCGCGCCGCGACAACCAATCAGGAGCCTGGTGACGTGGCTGTTACCTAGGTCAAAGGGGCAGATCCAGCCAAAGCCTTTCATACTTCAATGGAGGGGAAGGCTAATCAATGCGGTAGCAAACAACTCGGAGCTGTACAACACCAGCTGCTTTCAGTACCGAGACAGGAATAAAAAGGACCGAGCTTGGAGGAAGATATGTGAAGAGATCGGGCAACCTGGTAAGTTCATTCATTTCTCTTTTGAAAGTTTTCACTGACCCGGGGAAGCCGCACAAAAGCTAGCAAGCCACCGCTATTTTCCCACTGACGTACAAATACCGTTCTGCTTTTATGCATGTTATCATTTAGGAATATATTTTATTGTTTATTAATAAACAGCACACAGTGGTCCCGCTGTTCATCCGTCACTGCTTTGCTTTTTCGCTGATTTTTTATTGCACAGTACAGCATTGCATTCTGCAGCCTGATTGACAAATCTCCTGCGCTTGCCAAATTTATCATGTTTGGGTTTGATAACCATCGCGTCCAATAGAAAAAACAGCACAAAAACACCCATAACTATGAGCCTCATTCGGAAATAGACACCTGCACCGTGAGGGAAAAAGGCGCACGAAAGTGGCGGGCAGATGAAGACAAACCGCGGCATAATAATACTTTTACGTTTTGCAATCTACAAAGGTTTGCACTTTGAGAATCAATTGTGAGAACTGTGACCAGGGGCTAGTTATTCTGAGAACCCCTGCAATAAATGAGGGACCACTGTCTACTCTACGATTATTATATCCAACCTGTTAACATTTAATACTGTATTGATAGAACCAACTGATTCTGCAGCAGAGCATCCCCAGTCCCTGAGCTCCTGCTGCTGCACCCACAGATATGTACAGCAAGCACTGATACCTTTTTAGTCGGTGGGATTCCCTTGTGATCACCTTTACTAAATATCTACAACCAATCTGATTATATCCTGTTATTGTTTTTTTTTTTTTTCAATGTTGAAATTAAAATCTAGTAGCAGCCTTCTCATTTCTTTGTGTTTTGTGCTGTTTTACAGGCCCACAGAGGAGGACGGCTCCGAGGCAGATGAGGGACGGGTCCCAGGACGGTCCATCGGCGGTGGAGCTGGCCATCCTGGAGTCCCTGAAGAGGCCACACCAGTCTCCAATGGAGCATTTCCTCCTCAGCCTTGTTCCTGCTCTGGAGAGCAGCTGGTCCTTTTTATTCCTGTCTCTCTGTAAATTCTTATATTTTATATATTTATGTTTAATGTTTTTCTGTTTGAGACTTTTAATATTATTTCAAATAAATGTTTATAATGACTAATGTCTCAGTTCTACTACACAGCAAATGTTGGCACACAACTTGACACATGTAGAATTTATTTCATATTATACTAATGACAAAATATACTGATACAGTGGGATGCAGAAGTTTGGGCAACCTTGTTAATAGACATTATTTTCCTGTATAAATCGTTGGTTGTTACAATAAAAAATGTCAGTTAAATATCATACAGGAGACACACACAGTGATATTTGAGAAGTGAAAAGAAGTTTACTGGATTTACAGAAAGTGTGCAATAATTGTTTAAACAAAATCAAGCAGGTGCATCAATTTGGGCACCACAAAAAAGAAATGAAATGAATATTTAGTGTATATCAATGTGTGTGTCTCCTATATGATATATGGGGTGCCTTTGTCTGGATGTGCTTCCCATCCAGAGCTGCACAGCACAGAGGAAAGTTCCAGCGCTCCTGGAATCCCTCTGTGATGGACCGCCAGTCTCCAGGTGAAGGCACAGCCATGAAGTCGTCCACTAGACAGTCCCAGATGGACGTCGCTGCCTGGGGGGTGATCTGGCTCACCGTGGACACACCGACTCTGAAACTGAACGCGATGGTCCTGAAGGAGTCCCCGGTGACAAGGAACCTGGACAAAATTGTTCAAAATCAGTATTATGTGTACTGCAGTTACAAAATACATTATTCAAATTCCAAAATACTTTTGTGATGTCAGATATAAATCACAAAACTTAAATCTTACATAAAACATTTTGTAATTATAAGGATAATTACAAAATGTATATTAGATAATATCTAAAACAGTTGTGTTTTGTTTTAACTTTAACATATCATAATTTGATTGGTAGCAACTTTCACAACTACAGTGAGCCAATCACTCATAATTCCTAAACATGTCAATCAGGTAGGAATGAAGTGAGACATTAATAGAAATAAAGAGTTGTGTGTTGACATGTAGCCCTTTCCTTGCTTAAATCATTAATATTTTTGAAAAATTAATCTGTGATAAGACAGCTTATCAAGATAGAACCATGTAACTAAAGATGAACCAAACTGTTCAGTTTTATCTAACTCTGTTTTAATAAAGGCTGTGACCCCTGCTATAGAGTCTGACAGCTGCAGGGATTATATACAAATATTCAACTATCCCAGAATTAAACCAGGTCTAAATAAAAAGGAGTGAGTATCACTACAAAGGTTAACTCAGTGGTCCTAATGCTACAGTTTGATATCAGCAAACACCGAGCGCATACATTGATGTGACACCACAGCCATGCTATCATCGCAAACACTGATAACAGCATAAATCGAATTAAATCGGGACTTGATGAGACCTTCTGAGTATCACTAGAAATATTATAAAGAGTCGTCTCTGTACCACAGTTTGCTTTCAGTAAACACCGACAGCATTCACTGTTAGCATAGCACATCCATGTTAGCAGTGTATAACTGGATGGATTAGCATATTAGCACAGATATCAATAAAGGACTACCGTATTAAATAGTTTTACTAACCTCAGGCAGACGGACAGGCGCTCTGCAGGTGGGATTGAGCGCCTGTAGTTGGTGTCTAGGCGGGCGATGCTGGGACCGACGAGGGAAAGCAGGTCCTCAAACTGGCCGAGTGAATGACGGTGATAGCGCTGGAATCGGCCGTCATCCAGGCGCAGCTCCTGGAGCAAGTGGTGAAACTCACCAAACTGCTCATGCCTCTGGAGGACCTGATGGACCCAGGTACGGCGAGGACGTCTTTTACGCTGCTGCTCTGCTCTCCACAGTACATAGAGAAGGGAGACTCTCTCTTCAAGCGCTAGCTCGATAGCTGCCATCTTGCAAAGATACCGGTCTGGCACAACTCCCTCCCACATTCCTCCCACATTTCCGGTTCACGCGCGTCAATATTTTGACGCGCGATGGATTTTTCTTGGACACCCGTTGAGACGCGAATGTACACGCGTCAAATTAGGGGCGTTTGGGGCATTTTATTCGCGTCCATCGCGTTCGGTGTGAACACACCGTAAGTTGTGGGATAAAATTGAGGCAGAGGCAGCCAGAAGGGGACAGAGGGGGGGGGGTAGCCTCCTCTGCACCCTGGTGACATACCCCTACTCCAAGGTCCTGCATGTGTGGGTGGTTGTGGTGGAGCGGGAAGAGGGAGGCAGCTGGAGATGGGGAGGGAAGGAAGGGAGGGGTAGGTAACCCCTCCCTGGGGCCAGCTCCCCCGCTGACCCCAGTAGGCACTCCCACACTCCGCGACCCGGCAGGGACAGGGGGCCCAGGCCCATCCAGACCGGGGCCCAGTGCAGCAGCGCCTCCCGGCCCCACAGAGCCCGGGACAGTCCACCCAACCCCACCACAGAGAAAACTGCACCCACCCCACCATCCACTCATCTTCCAGACTACATAAGACAGTAAACGCCCAGGCTGAGATCTTCCTCCACCTCTCCTGTATCTCCCCCTCCTGCAGAGAGAGTTCCTGAAGAGAGGAAAGCTCCTGCAAGATGTGACCATCTCCCCCACCAGTTGAAGAGCCCCCCAGGCGGTTCGACGCACCGGCGGCACCCTGCTCCAGGGCCGGGCCCCCATGCACCCACCCGCCCACAACCCCGGCAACACACCAACCAGGATCCAAGCCCCCGAGGCCCGGCCCGGGCCCCAGCCCAGAGACGGAGCGCCCCCAGAACCTCACGCCCATCCCGGACCCACCCAGGGCCAGCCAGGCTACCAGGTCAGTAACCCACGTCCGTCAGCACAGACCCTCCCCTAGCCCCGCTGCACGCAGCCGCGAGGAAACAGTCACCTGAGAGCCAACAGAGCCCCCAACCGGACATGACCGCTACCCCGGGTTGAGCCCCCCAAGGAAGATGCCTCCGGGGAACCCCCCGACGCCCTAAGCCTGTCCCTACCCCCACACCAATCACAACAGTGAAGGCGGGACCAAACTATGACCCCCCACCCCCACTAGGTGATGGAGCTGATAAAAGGAGTCCAGAGCAATTGATCTGATGTGGTGGCAGAGGCTGTATCAAGACTAATGTAATCTAATAGATAATTTCTATATTGGTTAGAATTAAGATTATTTTTATTTTTCCAGTTCATGAGGACTGTTTTCTTGGCTATGCATAGGGCAGTGAAAATCATATGGGCTATATTCTTTTCTGAAGTGACATTATCTAAGCTGCCCAGTAAACACACTAAGGGGGAGGTTGGAATGTTACATTTCAGACACTTTGATAAGTCTTCACATATCTCGCGCCAAAACTTCTAAACTCGTGGACAGAACCAAAGAGCGTGGATGTAATTGTCTGGTGTATTGCCTTGACAGTGTGAGCAGTTGTTGGAAGATGTAAAGCCCATCTTGAACATCCGATGACCTGTATAGTGCACTCTATGTAGTATTTTGTATTGTATTAATTGCAGACTGGGATTTTTAATTAATTTAAAGGTTTTTAAGCAAATCTGAGACCAGAAGTTTTGGTCTAAGCTGACTGATAAATCTGCTTCCCACTTTGCAATAGGAAGGGATATTGATTCATCTAATTTAGAAAGTGTTCTGTATATTTTAGATAATAATTTGGGGGATTTAAGAGTAAGAAAATGTGCCGCACTTAGTGGTGTTTGTAATTCAACTTGACTGAGGTTAAATTTCTTTTTTACTATGGATTTAATTTGTTGATATTCTAAAAATCTTGTCTTGTTGATCCCATATTGTGCAACTAGTCTGTCAAATGGAATAAATTCTGTTCCCTCTAATATATGTTCTAAGTATTTAATTCCTTTACAACTCAATTCTGGGAAATTAATCATATTATTGTTTTGTAATATGTCAGGGTTATTCCAGATAGGTGTACGTTTGCATGGGATTAATGAAGACTCCGTTATTTTTAGAAACTCCCACCATGCTGTCAGAGAAAAGCTGATGTTGATACTTTTAAAGCATTCATGTCTTTTGATGTTTGAGCTAATAAATGGTAGGTCTGAAATCTCTAGATCCTTGCATAGTGCCTGTTCAACATCTAGCCAGGGCTCAACTAAGAAGGTATGTTTTAACCATTCTGAGATGAACTGAAGCCTGTTGGCTAAGAAGTATTGGTGAAAATTAGGCAGATCTAATCCTCCTCTATCCTTGGTTCTTTGTAGCGTTTTTAAGCTGATACGCGGGGGTTTATCTTTCCAAAGGAATTTGGAAATATATGAATCCAGAGATCTGAACCAATCTTGTGATGGTTTGTTAGGGATCATCAAAAATAAGTAATTTATTTTTGGCAAGATCATCATTTTTATAGTGGCGACCCTTCCCATGAGTGATATGGGTAAAGATTTCCATCTAGTCAGATCGCCTTCTACTTTCTTTAGAAGTGGGATGTGGTTTAATTTAGTTAAGTCTGAAAGCTTAGGAGAGACATTAATACCTAAATATTTAATATTTCCGGATTGCAGTGGGGCAGAGGAAGAATTATGGAAGGAGCAGTTAATGGGGAGAACTGTAGATTTTGGCCAGTTAATTGAATAATCTGAAACTCTTGAAAACCAGTTTATTAAAGTAATTACCTCAGAGAGGTTGGTTTGTGTGTTTTGCAGAAAAAGCAACACATCATCCGCATAGAGACTGATTTTATGTTCTATGTTCTTACATTTTATGCCCTTAATTGTTGTAGCCTGTCTAAATGCTGCTGCTAGAGGTTCGATAAAAATTGCAAAAAGTGAGGGGGAGAGTGGGCATCCCTGTCTGGTGCCCCTCAGGAGACAGAAGCTGGAGGATGTCTGGTCATTTGTTCTGATACGAGCTGTTGGGGAATTGTATAATATTCTTATCCAGTTTATGAAAGAGTTTCCAAAACCAAATTTGTGTAAAGTTGCGAATAAAAATTTCCAGTTAACTCTGTCAAATGCTTTTTCTGCATCTAGAGATAATATTATGGTTTCGATGTTTTTATCGTATGAGTAGTCTATTAAATTAAGTAATCTACGAGTGTTTGTTGAGGAGTGCCGACCTTTTATGAAACCAGTTTGGTCAGGATGAATTAAGAGGGGGGTCATTTTCTCTAATCTCTTTGAGAGAGCTTTGCAGATTATTTTAAGGTCTACATTTAAAAGAGAAATTGGACGATAGCTTGAGGGAAATAAAGGGTCTTTGCCTGGTTTTAGCAGGAGACTAATGTTGGCAGAATTCATATTTGGTGGTAGTCTGCCATTTTCCTCGATTTCCTGCAACATGCCGTGGAATACTGGTGCCAAAATTATCCAGAATTCTTTGTAGAATTCTGCAGGGAAGCCGTCTGGACCTGGAGCCTTATTATTGGGCATACTTATCAGGGCTTCCTGGAGTTCACTTGGCGTCAGTGGCGAATCCAGTTCCATTGCTTGACTGTCTAGTAATTTTGGAAGAGTTACGTTGTCAAGAAACAGATCAATTTCATTTTTAGATGGGTTTATTTGTGGTGAGTATAAAGTTTCATAGAAATCCCTAAAAATGTTGTTTATTCTTCCAGGATCATATATTGTGTTCCCCGATAAATCTTTAGCAGCACATATAGTTGTTTTTTATTTATTTATTTTTAGCTGGTTAGCTAGAAATCGACCTGATTTGTTACTGTGTTCAAAATTCTGCAAGCGAAGTCTTTGTATAAGGAATTGTGTTTTTTTATTAATAATTTCATTTAATTCTAGTTTTGTTTTGCATATTTTGTTCAATGTTTCCTGATCTTGGTCGCACGCGTAGGCTTCTTCTAGTGATTTGATGTTTTTTTCTAATTCCTGAATATTTTTGTTTTCTTCTTTCTTTTTGTGTGATGAGAAAGAAATTATTTTACCTCTCATCACAGCTTTCCCTGCTTCCCATAGAACAGAAGCAGATATTCCGGGAGTGTCATTAAAGTCTAAATATGAAGTCCATTCTTTTTTAAAATATTTAATAAAGTCTTCATCTTTAAGTAGTGATATATTAAATCTCCAGTTTTTTCTTGGCGTAGTATTATTCTTGTGCATTAGTGTTAAAGATACAGGAGCATGATTGCTGACAGCTATAGGATGAATCTCAGTGTCTGAAATGTCACACAGCAGTGAGCTGCTGACCAAAACATAATCCAGATGAGAGTAAGAGTGATGAACATGCGAGAAAAAAGTATATTCCTTACTGGTGGGGTGAAGAGAGCGCCATGCATCGCAAAGACCAAAGTCGCTCATATACTGTTTGATTATATTTGTGGACTGCCAATTACGCTGAGTTCCCGCTGTATTGAGCCTATCCATGTCTTCATTTAGTCCAACGTTGAGGTCACCGCCAAGAATGAGTGTGCAATCAAGGTGTTCAGAGAGTGCACTAAAAAATCCGTGGAAGAATGAGGGTTCATCAACATTTGGACCGTATATACTTACAATACATAGTTTTTTGTTCAATATTGATAGTTTAATAAATAGAAATCTACCCTCTGGATCTATAACTGTATCGAGTACTGTAAAATTAACATTTTTATGTATTAAAATTGCTACTCCCCGTTGTCTAGAATTATAACAGGCTGCAAACACGTTAGGAAACTCAGGTGTTTTAAGTTCGTTTAAACCTGTGACAGGTCTGTGAGTTTCTTGTAATAAAACAACATCTGCCTGTAGTTTTTTAAGCTGTTTAAATATCTTTAACCTCTTTCCTCTGGAGCCAGCTCCATTTACATTCCATGTGACAAACCTCAGCATGCCCATAATTGTGTGTGTATGTCTAATGAGGTATGCTGGGTGTTTCGTTTAGACAGGTGGAGAGAATGTGGAAACATCCCTTGTTTGTAAATAGAAAGAGAAAAAGAAGTGTGGTGAGAGGCTCCATAAGTCTGACTATGTGTGTGAATATTCACTAATATGAATGTTGTCCAATTCCAGTGAGCCTGTGTGAACTGTAGCTTCAGTTTCCTGTTCTTAGCTGACAGGACTGGAGCCTGATGTGGTCTTCTGCTGCTGTGGCCCATCTGCTTCAAGGTTTGACGTGTTATGGATTCAGAGATGTACTTCTGCATACCGCAGCATGTGGTTATTGTTTCCTTCCTATCAGCTTGAAGCGGTTTGGCCATTGTCCTGTGACCTCTGACATAAACAAGGCATTTTCTTCTAGAGAACTGAATATTGAAAATAATGGATATTTTCTTTTTATTCAGACAGAAAAACCTGTTAGATCAACAACTCCTGAAATACTCTGACCAACAACCATGCTACGTTCTAAGTCACTTAAATCAACTTTAGCCTCTATTCTGGTTCAGTTTGAACTGAGTTGCTGCCATATGATTGGCTCATCAGATATTTGTATTAACAAGCAGAAGAACAGATGTACACGGTGAAGTGTCTGGTGAGTGTGATTTGTTTTTCATTTGTTTTAATCTTATTCTCTAAATGTGCACACAGGTACACAACACCCATGGAAGTCCTTGAAAAGCAGGTTTTTAGAAGATTTCTGGGCATTCAATAAAGTTGGCCACTGGTAAAAATGAACAGTTTCTGCTTTTTAGAACGACTACTGCTTTTTATTATAAGACAAGCTTAGTACCTAATTTAGCAGAAGTGAAGTAATAAAATCTCCCACAAGCTTGGTGACAGGGATCTATTGTATTCCAAAGCGTCCCTTGGGCATATCATTCCAAGGTTGTTCAAAGTTGTTGAGCTCTCATTGACAGATTTTGGGATGCATTTTGAAGAGAAAATTTCAGAAAATAGGTTAAGGCTTTAGGGGCTAATCACTGTGGAGTATTAAAGCTGTCAGTGCTGGATCTTTTACCGCAGTGCTGTCTCCTTCGAAAGCTATGGTAACACTTGTTATGACTGTTCATATAGAATTTCTCAAAAAGTGCTTCCAATCAGTATCCACCTGTACGCTCGGGTTTTCATTCACCATTGGGAAGGGGGAACGCTATTACCACGACTCCCCTGCTGTGCTGATCATGCTGTTTTTGTTGGGGAGTGATGAGGTGAGATGAGCCAAACATAGAACATAGACCGCTTTCACACAATAGCTTCGTTCTAAGCGAGCTTCCTGACTGAATCGAATTGATTCACATAACAACAGCTGAACAGGTTGGAGTACTACCGTGTGGGGCAGGAATGATAACAGCATAACGCAGGTACTTCATGTAAGAAAAATAACAAAGGTGCATGGAACAGAAAAAAAAAACACTATCTGACTGCTGGCCTAATAAAGTGTGTTAATAAAAAAAGAGCTGTTATAGATTAAATATCTAGAATGGGAAAAATGACTGCCATGTCAGTAGAATGAACAGCATGCCATCACCGTTTTACAATCCCCTTACTTCCCATTACATCCACTGATACACACACACACACACACACACACACACACACACACACACACACACACACACACTGTGCTGTTTGGTAATGCATATGCACTTGCCTGTTTTTGTACAGGAAATGATGCATATTACAAAATCCCAATTAATTCAAGTGAGTTGCACACTGAGTTGCTGCTTGATTAAGTGTCTGTACACACTAATCTCGATGACCCTGATTGTTTCTGTTCAGTTGTCTAGCAGCTTATGTAAAACAGTCTTCCTTCGTCTGCTTTCAAATAAAACAGACTACCTCAGATTATTATTATTATTTTGGATCAGCGCACTCCTTTCAGACCTGGGCAACGCTTTATCCTTCTCTGCTTGTAATATCTAACGTCATATACCATTTGCCTAAGGCACGGAGTGAGATTTATGACTCCAGTGGAAATAAAACTGAACAAATATCCATAGTTTATTCCTTTATTCAGTTACAAAAGCATGATGACTTCTTTCCAGGACACTTTGGTTAGAAAAAAAAGAAGATTTCTCAAAAGTCTGACTCCTAACAGTGTTCTGTATTCTTTTATATTTATTTATTTTAAAACTTTGAACCCATTTATTGAACTTTGAATTTTAAAACTCAATTTTAACATTTGTAGAGTTAAAAAAAAAAACATGACAGTGTTTCTGGTGATTAGATTCCAGTAGTAAAAGTACCATGAAAAAAAAAGAAGAAATATTCACATGGTGATAGATTTTAAGCACTTCAAAAAAAAAAAACAAAACAAAACAAAAAAAACCAACAGGAGATTAAATTAAAATCAACTCTAAACTGGCTTTGAACAACAAAAAGCATCTGCAGATTAATTAACATCAGTGTGTTGTTTACTTTTTTCATAGCCTTCAAAGTGCCACCTAATTCTCCTTTACAATACAAACACTGAATGTCCCTTTTTTAAAAAAAACAAAAAAACAAAAACTTTTTCATTTTGTTTAATTTTTTTTTTTGTTTTTTTTTTTTACAAATCCTGTTATGCCATATAAAACATATTTCCCAAGATAAAGCCTCCACAGAAGAGTGCTGTGCTGTCGTAGTAATTAATACATCATCAGAAAAAAGAAGACGCATATGAAGGAGGAAAGAAAAAAGTATTCACACGGCAGGTAACTAATTCTGGTACACTGAGGCTTGATTTAAAGGAGAACAAACATTTTCACTGGGGAAGAGAAAAATCCTTTTATATACATAACAATGTGGAGATACATATGATTTTTGCTTGCCCACTTATGGCGGAATGGCGGAAAGAGAGGTTCCACATTAGATTTGGTACCCTCGAAAAAGGAAAAAAAAAGGATACAAACTCAGGAATAAAAATAAAAGCACATCCATTTGTGGAAGCAGAGGATGAGTGCTGCCTTTGTACAGGCGCTTGGCTGTAAAATAAGAGGTCAGCTAGATTCTGCAGTACATAATCCAAAGCTGACCTCTGGCATCCAACAGCAGTGAAAATCCCATTTCAAGCGCTTCGACCTTCCAGTCACCTTAGACTAAACTCACCCCCTTGGACACTGTTAAAGACACGCAGATATCAAGCCAGTGGTGATGGTTGATGCATTTTAGGACTTCTCTTTTCAAGGACTATAATTTTGAACCACTTTTTTAAAAAAGAACTTTAATTTTTACTCACATTTCCCTCAACTTGCTCCCTCTGCTTAATCTTCGGTTTTTCCTATATTTACTTGAAAGCCTTTTAACGATTTGGGTATGTGAAATTGCTGTACTCTGCAGTGGAATATTTGTGGAGGTGGACTGAGGTAGAGTGATAGCTATGTAAGAGGAAAAGATGTTCATGCTGGCTGAAGGCACATAATGCATCCTTTACATAGCTCCAGGCTCTGATGTGTTATGAAAAAAAAAACTGTTAGTGATTTCTCTCCTGGCACATTTTTCAGCTGTACGACTACTCCATTTAAACAATCAGTTTGGCAATAGTATATATATATATATATATATATATATATATATATATATATATATATATATATATATATATATATATATATATATATATATTAGGGGTGCAACGATATTCGTATCGATATTGAACCGTTCGATACAGTGCTTTCGGTTCGGTACGCATATGTATCAAACAATACAACATTTGTAATTTATTTTATCAATTTTCCTTCTGACGATGCTGTCTGTGTTGAGCGCTCAGTGAATCTGCGTTCGACTACTCCGCCTAGGCTGCACTGTCCAGCGCAGATCCACTGAGAGCTCAACACAGACAGCATCGTCAGAAGGAAGAGGGCAGGGCACCTCCCCCACCCTCATTCAGATCTGGCGTTTGGAATTATTTTGGTTTTCATGTGACGTATGACCCTGAAGGTAAGCGAGTCATGGACTAAAGTAAAACAGTATGTTGGATGTGCCACGCAATGCTCAATTACATGGGTGGGAGCTAGTGTGTTAGCGCAGTTAGCTCGTTAACGTGTTGGCCGTCTAGCCCCATGCACGGAGCTATCGGCGGTAGCTCGTTAACGGAGATTTGCCGTGTTGTGGCGTTAAGGTCATTTCAACGAGATTAACCTGAAAGCACTAGTGGGAACACAACGAATATGACTGTTCAGTGACAGGTTGCTTCTCCCCAAGACAAGAACTAACAGACTTAAAAACTCCTTTGTCCCACACGCCATCAGACTGTTTAACTCCTCTCTGGAGGGGAGAGGGAGGGGAAACAGGAGGACAAAGGAGGGGGGAACAACTAAGCTGTAGTGCCTCTGCACCTCACTGTACAATACCTTGTGCAATACTTTTTGTAAATAGTCAACAGTGCAATAGACTCAATACTTGAAATGTGCAATTCACTTGTATTTTTATTTTTTATTCCTATTTATTCTATTTATCCCCTTTGTATATTTTATTTATATTTGTCTGTGTATTTATATATGTGTGTGTGTGTGTGTGTGTGTGTGTATATATATATATATAACAGTTCTGTAACTGTAACTTTGGTCGTTGCTGTGCTTTTTTTGAAGTCGAATTTCCCAGAGGAACCCACCCGAGGGATTAATAAAGTTCTATCTTATCTTATCTTATCTTATCTTATGACTGCACATTTATGCCGACATCATCCTAGTGCAAAGACAAGTGGAAGCAGACAAAAAAAAGCAAGCATGCTACTAACTTTAGCCGAGTCATTTAGACAGCTGTTAGCACATGATTCTCCTTATGCTGCTGAGAATATAGCCCAGAAGAAGCGGATAGTATAGCTTTTATTTTGGAAAGAGCCATTTCTCTGTAATAAACTCTCTTTTCCAAAGATGAGTGATTCCTCAATCAGATACAGGGCTTGCAATATCGCTAGCCCGACATCCCGGAGCTAGCGATTTTTTCAGTCGGGCTACCAAAATCTATCTCTTCCCTGCCCGTCGGGCTATTGTAGGAAAAATATATGTCAATGCTTTTGCATTCTTTCAGAAATGTAGCTGGGTAATTATGTCATTGGCATCGGTGAGCCACTGTCAATATGTGACATATTGAAGTCGCGTTTGAATTTGCGCTTGTTTTTTTGCTTTCACTTTGCAATCGTGCGAACTGTGTATAGAGAGCGACAGCACTGATCTGTGAGTGATGATAATTTGTGCACCAATTCCTCTGACATCGTCTTATTAATCGTTAGCTTACTATGCAAACATGACGCAGCAAGCTTAAACATGTGAGAGGTTGATCGCGCAGAGAATCGCTGAGCTTATGTGAGTCCGTGTGTAAAAGCATTTCAGTTCTGCTGAGCCAAATAAGACAGGTCAGGGTGAAGAAGTGACAGCCAAAGAAAAGCTTACCACAAAACGGAGAAGTTATGATAAATCAGACTATAAGGCAAAAAGAAAGTGCAGCTTTATGGTTTCATGGACAAAAGAATTTCTGTGGCTGCAATATGACGAGCTAAATAACCAGGGCTGCACATAAGTGGTCCGCAGGTGCGCATTCGCTGTCAAAATAAAAAACACGCACAAGGGTTAGGGTTAAATTTAAAAACTGTACTTTTGAGTTAAAATATATATTTATAATTTTAATAAATGACAAATTAAAAATGCATGAACATTTTTTGTATCGAAAAAATATCGAACCGTGACACCAAAGTATCGAACCGAACCGTGAATTTTGTGTATCGTTGCACCCCTAATATATATATATATATATATATATATATATATATATATATATATATATATTTTTTTTTTTTTTTAATTATTGTTGACAAATCCAATGAAAAGAACAAAACCAGCTATGATTATCAATCTTTCAAAACAAAAATGAACTAGTCAAAGTCTGATACTGCCTAAAAAAATCAGTGAGCCACCTGACCCTGCTGAAATTTCATTTCGATACAACAAACCAGAATACTGCATATTTCCTTCACTTTATCCTGCACCTTTTCTGCAATAATACCCAGAAACTGGGACTGAATGCTTCAGAGAGGCTGGCAAAACACAAAATTCCTAAGGATGATCAAGGCATGATGCATTTGTCGCAAAATGTGCAAGCCTGGGGAGGAAAAAAAGGAAAAAGCTAAAGCACTGGACCCTATCCACTTATATGCTTTTGTGAATTTATGATAAGAGCGCAACATCCAATACATTTCTTATCACCATGTGTATGTTCTCAGTTTTTCTAAAATAACAGGTCCTCCCGCTATTTGCAGTCAGCATAGTGCTACCAATTATTTCTATCTATTTCTATGTAAAGAAAATGCAGAGAGGGCTATCATAGAAAAAGTGTAGAAGTTGTTTAAAAAAATAAAATTGAAATATTACTGTCTGTGGTGAAAGCTTAAAAAAGGACACGTGATTCCCCGTAGTTACTGGATAAGTGGGAAAGCCACATTATTAATGAATGTACTGCTTTAAGGATTATTTCCTAATAAACCTTTAAAAAATACATATAAATTAGGTTTTAATATGTGATGCACTTTGTGGAAAAAAATTACAGCTGACTGTCATTTGTTGGTACATGGTTGGAGGCAATTCATTGGTTTGCATATATGAAAACTATTTTCATACATGAAAACAAATGTGCGCTGTTATTATAATTGCTACTGTCATGAGAATATTCATGAATATCTTACTTGTGTGTAAAATGTTGGTTTGAGGTCAGATGGGATTTAAGCAAAAGCTGTTTCGGCCCGTTGTGATTTATTGATGATCAGAGCCTTGTGAGAGCGACGGGGGTCAACACTGTCATCGCGTTTTGATTAAAACATCTTCATACTGAAATATGTGACAACACATTTCTCCTGGCTATAAAAAAACAAGTAAACTAGTGCAGACAGCAGCAAAACACTCAAATTGTTCTAATGAAAAAAAAAAACAAAAGTGAAAATTGTTGGTATCGTCGCATCTCTGGAATTATTGTCAATAAACGAAAAAAATAAAATTATAGAATCATGCCAGTGTTTCTCGTTTTCCCTCCTGTTACATCATCTTTCCGTTTTAAATCACAGAATTAGCTAAAGGTTTGTTTTCTGCCGTTGGCCACTTATGCATAAGAATATAAATTACCATGGTGTGTGACAAAATGGGCCCAAGAAATACAAAGTGCATCACCGACGGTCGTTTTATGTTAAATGTACTGAAATGCTCTGGTATGGAATCTTACTTTAGGGCCTAAATGCCAAACCTAGGATGTCTGCCCTTTGTCACATCTGCCCTCTAATGTCCCAGGCCTGTCACTCTGATTCCTTGATACTTGATGTGATCTGAAAGGGAGAACTCGGGAGAGCCAAGTAGCGCAGTGATCACCATAACCTTGACTTCCAATAGCAATACTAACTCCAAATCTGTCAGTCACATCGAGTGTATCAATCGCACCCCCTCCTTGCTGTGCTAGCTAGCAACAGCGAGGAAGCCGGCTTTCTGGCTTTTTCACTCAGTACTGAACAAAACATATCAATGCTGCAACAACTGTAGATAAACTCTAAATTTGTCTTCAAAAAGACTGTCCAGTGTATCAGTGATTATGCTATAAATGTCACAACAGCAGAATACAGTTTAAGGTCACTCAGTATTGTACATACAGGATAATGTGTCATTGTGTCATCTCCATTCTCTTTTTCACGTAGGTTGAGGTGAGCATTTATGAATGTGCCCAATGACTGCTTTGATGATCGATGTAAGTACTCAAACTCAATCTGTGTACAATGTTCCGCATTTGAATGGTCATGTGGCACTAAGACAAGGCATGATGTGCTCAATGACGTCTAGCAGCAATGCTTGTTTGTCGTAGCCTGGACAACTTCTGATTTGAACATCATTAACCGTCATCGAAACACAAGTCAAATCAAAAATACGTGAGACGAACTAATCTGCGCTATCAATCTAGCGTAAACCACTATCTCACAAAAATTGGCTATGCTACTCTGAGCACTTAGTCCTTCAAAAATGGAGTATAAATGTAAAAGTGAAGGAAGGTGGGGACATCCCGAAAACAACATCATATCATCGTAGCAGTCACAAGTGTTTGTCCTCCTCTGCCACATCTGTGCAAAGACATGATCCATCAGCCATCGGAAAGCATCTAGGTAGTACAAGGTCAGCAGTGGAGGTGAAGATATTGCACAAGCAGACTAACGTCAACAGCTCCATCGAAATGGCACAGCGCAGGCGTCACACTGAAGAATAAAACTCTTTTTTTTTTTTCCACATAAATGAACACGGTAAAAAAAAAAAAAAGTCCAAAAACACGCCCAGTTGACGACTTCTTTATTGCAGCACGTTTCCCTTCTTTTTTTCGATATCTATTTTTCAAACACCCACTTACTAAAAAAAAGAAAAAAAAGTTGCGATTCTCTGTTCATCATTTGCGAGGAGCGGTTTTTAAGAGTCCGTTTTGGCAGTAAGTTTTTGTTCAAGTTGGGAAAGCCGGGAGAATAGATGGGTCAAACCGGACAGCCATGGGTTTTGTTATGTTTTTTTTGAGGTTATTAGAGTCCTGTGCTCTTCTTCTTCTGCCCCACCCTGCCTATCCCCTCGCCGCCAGCACAGTAATATGATGATCACATGCTGGAGGCACCCAGTCCCATGCTGGCGGTGTGGCTCATGCAGGGCAGTGTCTGAACGGTCTTGGGGAAGTCGTGGGTGAGGATTCGTCCGTTCTCTCCGCCGCTCCCGTTGCCACTCATCCTGGTCAGGGTGGAGCAGTGCATGGCGTCGTTGATGGATTGCTGTTGGAAGCAAAAACATCGCAATTAGCCCACAGATCAGATTTTGGTGTATTTGTGCACACATGCGATATCTTGTAATCAAAACGGTGAATGCAACAGTTTGAGCTAGCAGCACACAGATAATGTCTGCAGAGAAGTCTTTTTTTTTTTACGTTAATACACGCACAAAAGAGTCTGCTGCATGTACCTATGTTCCTTTTTGAATGTTAGGCACACCCAAAAAATCTGGAGCAAGTAAACTGTTAAACATTCCTTATCAGTTATATTTGCCGGTGTTAAAATTGGGGTACCAGACATTGTGCATCAAATGTACCAATTTGTAGCAGGAGGAGCCGAGTGAAGGGAGGGCAGAGAGAAGGGAGCTGAGGCTTCACTCATTGGTTTACTAGCTTCATTCTCCAGTCTAGCGCAATAAAAGCCACTGGGCTCGAATGCTGACTTAATGATGTGTGATGCTTGTGTGTGTGCGTGTGCGTGCACGTGCCCATGCGTGCCACTTCGCTATCTGTCCGCATTCTATAGCTGATTAAATCGGGCAAAGCCAGTGCGATCTGGAGCAACCAGTAAGTGCTGCACGGGGATTGGAGAATTATACCGGCCTCTTATTGGAACGGTGTTGTTTCTTTCAAGTCAAACAGCATAAAGGCACCGCTGGACTAATAGGCTCCTCACCATTCTCTTCAGCATACTGATCAGGTGGCCCCTTTGTGGGCTGATTAAAACATAAGAGATTTCATGTAGACGATCACTCCTCGCATTCAGCCTGCCTTTTTTTTTGTTTACATGAAAACGATATCAGTGCGCCCCCCTGGGGGGGCTTTGAAGCTGGAAGAATAAATCAGAGGCTGTTTGTTGTAAATTGATCCACGAAGCTGATAACTAACAGCTGCTGAAGACCAAACCTCACATCTACCAGTAAAGTATAAAGCAACAAGTTCTACATTTTAGATCTGTGAACATAACAGCAGTTTGAGTTAAGACTTTTCGAGGTCAAAGCAGTGATGGAAGACATGCGAGCCGCACGACGTCTGCCTTATGGTATACATATAAACGATGTTCACCACAATGGGGCCTGCGTTAGCGAGACAGTCAGCAAAAAGAGAAGAAGGAGTAGGGCAGAGAATTGCTCAGAGGGACAGAAGTAGATAGATGTACCACTGTGATTCAAATTGCCTTTATACCTGTGCTGTGGTAGATTATTGTAATGGGTTAAGTAATGGGTTTTAACAAAAGGCCTGTGAGGAACATTGTGCAGTGTGACATCGAAAAGCAACATGTGTACTTAACCACACAGTCAAGAAGGAAATATTAGTTAGAGAACAACATATAGTGACAAATAATCCATCTACATGTAAATTCAAAGGCAAAAACTAACTACATTAAAAAAATGCTACATGCTAACAATCCTGCCACATTAACACATGAAACTCTAAGCAACTGCTCTGAAAACTTACTTCTCGAACGTGACGAAACAGGCATAAGGGCAATTTTGGAATCAAGTGATTGAACAACACTGCAGGAGATCAGTGACATAAAGACTGAGCGAGGGAGCGGCAGAGGTAGAGAGAAGTACAGGAGAGCGTTTGCACTGGAAGCCGTGGGAGGCCCTACTGTGATCACGGTTAGATGGGCGGGGAGGGGGTGTGGAGGCAGATGTCATCATCATCATCATCATCATCATCATGGCTTGATCACAGCGTTTCCTACCCCGTGGCTGTGCTCTGCCCTTATATCTTAACAGTGTTGTTGGCGTACAGGCCGTAGCTCTGCAGCTCTGTGTAGGGGGCGCTAGCACCACTGTCTAAGGCTGAGCAGTGAAAGGCCTGAGCGGCTGAGGCAGCAGCAGCTCGCGCGGTGGACACCTTCATTCGGCGCGACTCGGTCCTGGACTTGTAGCAGAACTCCACCAGTGCCACCAGCATGGCCAGGCCCAGGCCTCCAATCAGGATGTAGAAGACTCCCGCCACATTGCTGAGGCTCAGAGCGCTGGTCTTGTCCTGGGGGAAGGAGGGCGGAGAGAAGTCGTGAGGAGGCAATAGCGGCAGCAGTATATGACATATAATTGGACTCTTTCTCTCTCTCTCGCTCTCTCACACACACACAGACAAATTTAGCTATAAACTAGTTTCACAGACAGAAATCATAAGTGAAACGACTCAAATGGAGTACATGTACAGCAAAATGACAACTATAGACAAAAATATTGAGCCACCGCTGACTTCTTTACAATATTCTTAGTAAAACTGAACAAATTGTGCAATAATTTATTGAAACTTGTGGAACCACACGTTGAAATACTATATATATTACATTTGCAGTGTGTTTGGTATCATTATCATGCTAAAAGAAAAAAAAAGATGACATTGCACAGTGGAATATAATCTACTTTTCTTTTCTGCATGTCGAGATATTCCAAGGTTTTGAGAATCACTTTTAAAAAATTTTGCCTGTCAAACTGTGTTATATTTGACATTTTTTGTAGATTCAGGTAAAGAATTGGAAACAAATTATGTGTTTTGGCTAAAGTAGTTCTTTGATAAGCTGACCCTTATATGTAGACAAAACATTGGTTCAACCCTGGACTTTGGTGTCTTTTTATGCTTGAATCATTCATAGATCACTGTTCAGCAGCTTCAGGAACTAGGAATAGATTGAAAATGAGTGAAAGAAAGGAACAAAAAAGCCTGAAGAACCATTGGCCAGGAAGTCTGAACAATAATCTTGTTTCTTGGAAATAAAATGTTAAGAAATGAGGGTGGCTCGAGATTTTTTTGCACAGTACTGTTTAACCCACACTAATCCAAACCAGTAGAAACCCACATTGTAAAGAAAACGCCTCAACTATTAAGGCACATGAAGACAAGTTAACATAAAAGTCGACAAGCTAAGACACACATAACCACACAACAAGAAAATAGCAGGGATAACAATATATTTCAGAGGCCTGGCTCACAAAGCAGTTTTTAACTTTGGATCTAACTTTGGCTTTCTTATCTTGGTGAACTTGGGGAGGAGACCTAAGAGGGGAGGGGGGACCTTCTTATATGATACAAGCAGCAGCAGTAAATACTGCAAGTGTTAAAACGATAAGTGCAAAGGGCACAGAGTTATTCTGTGAAACTGGTTCAGTGACTTTGCTTTTCTGAGAAAGTTAACTCATAAATATTTGAAAGATCTTTGTGTGCGCGGTTACAAAACAGAAGCCCTTACAAACGGGAGGTACTACAAAAAAAAAATGTTCGGCATGCGAAGGTAGGACTCAAAAGGCAGTTTGAAGGTACGATGAGTCAACGTTAGAGAATGGTGTTCCAGTCAAAAGGCCCGAGTGAATTTATGTTGGCACAGACTGATGCCCACTGCAGGCTCCAATGATTCATCAAAACATCCTTAAGCATGAATCGGG
The DNA here is from genome assembly GCF_057381845.1 of Rhamphochromis longiceps. Taxonomy (NCBI): domain Eukaryota; kingdom Metazoa; phylum Chordata; class Actinopteri; order Cichliformes; family Cichlidae; genus Rhamphochromis; species Rhamphochromis longiceps. The sequence goes on from NC_140558.1 coordinate 27,807,669, forward strand.
CTTAGGAACGCTCCCTCAACATTTGGCTCATTTTATCACCTGTCCCTATAAAAAGGATATCATGAATAATTTGTAGTGCAGCTAGTCTTCTCTCAAAGCCAGTACTTCCAAAAGCCACAAACAAAATCTGCCGTTGCAAGTTAACTACAATGATGAGCTTTTAGTGACTGCTTAGATTTACATAACTTACTTATTCTGTCGCTACAGGAACAGAACATTTGAGGCTAAACTGTAACATCTGATGACACTATCATATACAGCAGACAAACTGAAAAAAGCCTTAAGTTAAAAAAAAGAAATCAAACTTTACAGAGACATCATAATAAAACACTTTGAGATTATGCTCTGTCTTAGACTAAGTTGGGATTTATTGTTGTCTTCATGAGAGAGGAAGGCAAAATTATTATTTCCCAAAACAGACTTACATAGCACATTAAAATGTCAGCAATGATATTGAACCCTGTTTAATAACCCTACACAAGTGTATATTCTTTTTATAGTATTTCATACTCTACCTGCCTTCAAGTGCCGTGTATCTCTAATTCACTTCCTGCCACTTTGTGCGAACGTCAAGTCAAATTTCACACTTTTATTAAATTGTAAGTGGCTGTTTGCGTGAAATCCCACCTCTTGCATGTGCTCTGTAACAAAACTTTGCTGTTTATCCACTGTTTACTGGACCGAATTTAACTTTTAACTAATGTTAACCATATTAGAGGCTTTCTTTATATGGAGGCTAATATTCTGATTCTATTAAGGAAAAATCCAAATAAAGAAAAAGCTTAGAATAAGCAGGTGGAACTGATTACGCCTCTTCACAAACCACTCAGAAAGAAGAATTTCATCACGTAATGTTCACTTTCTCGTTTTCTTTTCCTGCACACGTTCTCTGTTATGACGTAAATGCACGAGAACCAAGAGTGGGGACGCAGCGGGTAGCTGATCAATCGTGTGCTACAATAAGATAGCCACTGAGGCATGTGTGACATTTTCATTTCTTCTGCATGTCACTCCGCTCTGATTAAGTGCACGTGCATCCTCGCGTAAACACCAGACCGTATTAAGTCATGTTCCAGCATCTGACCCCAAATTTTCAATCAGAATAAAGATAGTGCGTGCATGACTATGTGCGACTCGCTTTGTGTGGCAGGCCCCAGATAGCATTTAACACTGACTTACATTTTACACAATGTGAAGTCAAAAACATACAAATTACAGTTTTCTTTTTAAATGATAACTTTTTGTTGTGAGGAAATGGGTATAGATAAACACACAAACACGCCCCATAACACATGCATTCATGTGACAACAGCACAAACAAGTTTTTAGTTTGACATTATTTCATATAATGGTTTGTTTATCTCTGCTGCAAGTGCCCCTAACGTTACATCTGTGTCTGCTGATGATATACAGAGGACATTAATTATTAAGGCTTGAATTAGTGAACCTACCAAACTGATATTTTCTGTATATTAAATATTCTTTTTCATGAAATTATGTGGGGAATGTTTTTATATCACTCAAATAGACACATGGAAAGTTGAGTGGTTTTTAGCAACTAAATAAAACTGAGGCATCAATTTGTTTGCTCAGATAAACTGACTTTAAACCAAAGTGCAAAACTGAGTTTAAAGTCTGTCCAAATATGTAGATATACTCTATAACAGGTGACGTGTGCCAAACTATGTGCTACGGAGGACTGAATCTGCTGTTTTATTCCCCAAACACACTAGACTAAATCTTGAATTTGTGTTCAGTCAGCTGAATTTGAAAGTCTTCCAATTTATTAGTTTTGTTATATTAAAACTGGAAGAAAATTTTACCACTTACTCACTTACAGTAATACATACATACATACCCCCCCCCAAAAAAAACCAAAACAAACCCTAATGACTAGCTAAAGTGTTTTACCACTCTACAGTATAAATATGCTCGCAGAGGGTAGTTAAAGTCTGAGTTTTTCAAGAAGACGATTACAGTGTAGTGAAATAAAAAGCTGAATAAGTACTACAAGTATGCTGTATAGAGATAATGCTAAATAATTAACACTGGACCATTCCAGGTTATTTTGTGGCCACAGAAAACAAATAAAGTATGATGTGGTTAGTTTGAAATCCCTCTGGGTGCTACTAGGATTGTTAGCTTTGGAAAGAGAGTGCTAGCTTAACTGCTGTTAGCTCTTGCTACATTGTTAGCATACAGATCTGAGAGCAGCATCAAACTAATCACTGAATTCGATCAAGCAAAAAAACTTGATCACTTAATTTAAGTACATATGTGCATATATTACAATAAAGGCTTTTAATTAGTCTGTTATATGTATGGTGGCAAGGTGGTTCAGTGGCTGTCATCTCACATCTGGGTTTGATTGTGTGTGGGGGGGTTTCAGGGTGCCTTGTTGTTAGAGTAATTGCAGTCTCTGTCTGTGAGACACCAGCAACCTGTTGAATCTTAACCCTGTCCCTGACCCAATGTCAAACTGGATATAAAAATTGTATGTCACTATGAATGCACCCAGTGCTTAGCAAAGTCCCACTGTGACTCTTTAAGTTTGCCACTTTTGCTATGTCTTTGAAACCAAATGTACAAGTGAGGTGGGGATTTGACAGAGGAACTGGATGAACATAGGCTTGCAACAAAAAGGTAGCATACCCTGATTGATCATTCACCTGGACGATGACTAGCATATAAGCATCTAAGAAAATGAATGGATCACAATGGTGTATTTAATATGACTTCAAACTATCGACTGAACCTATAATTCCATCAGAACAGTTTTTACTAAGGTCTGTTTTCAACCAGAGGAGACATCTCCTGCTGGGGGGAATGCAGGTTTATGGCTTTTCTGCAATTACTTTACTTTTCTTGAACACACTATTGTTTATATACAGTTTATGGCTGGGATAGGCTTCAGCTCCACTCTGAACTCTACAGAAAGCCTAACCTCAAATGTAACTCCTTGCAACTACTGTGATTTTGTTTGTAACATGCTCCTTGTAGACTGAGCTCTTCATGGCACATAGTTTGACACTTCTGCATAAACTACCAATAGAACTGTCGGTACAAGCAATGGGAGAGTTCAGTGGGCCACATAGAGGTACATAAAGAGGTATCTGAAGTAATGCGCTAAAGCTTTTCTGTCGGGAGAAACTCCTTTTTTTTTTTACAGTAGATAACAAAATTCTAATGCATGCAAGAGCAGTGGGCAGACTTGATACAACTCCGGGTTAATATGAATTGACATGGCATCCATATATGCATACCTTAAATTAAAAGCGTTATGCCAGGATTATTATAAAGGCTAATATATAAAGGCAAGGGCCAATAGCTCATGTTTCATCTTTCTCACTTCATGCCCTTTTGTGTTTCTCATTCCTTTCGACAAAAAAGATTTATGTTCAAAAAGCCTGCTTGAGTAATTCATATTTGATCTACTGCACAAATATAATGTTATCCTAACACTTTGTGTGTGTACATTTGTTTGCAGGATTGGACAAACCGTTTTATAAGGATTCCTTCTACCCAGATCCAAATGTTTAACAATTAATTTTAACAGTCCTTGCTAATCCACCACACATTGTTTATTTACACACTGGGAACGAACAATAAATCTCTGACAACACAATCTCATCAGAAGGAAGAAATAAACAGCAGAGTACCACCAGAGTACTGGCCCAATTATAAGACAGTATTTCTGGTAAGTACATTTTTCAAAGTGGTGGCGGTGGGGGTGGGGGTGGGGGGGTGGGGGGTCATTTCACATTTGAAGATTTACTTTTCGTAATCAAAACAGCAGATTTTTTTTTCTTTGAATAATGGAACTGTCGATGCACTTGCACAGTAAGCTGCATTGAGTTCATTTGCTTTGGTGTTGCTGAGAAAGCGAGATTGAAATTATCCCTCGGCATATATCTACTAGTATTGATCAACACCCCAGCCGGCCTGTTTCAAAGTGAAAATATGTACATTTTGAAACAAACAAAAATAAGCTCATTTCTCCCTTGGTAATCAAATGTGTTTTATGCAATAAACAAAACTTTTGATCAATCCAGTAAACTTAGTAGCAAGACCACAAGGTGGTCTCTGATGGCAGTCTGGGGAGCTGTCAGTATAATTATCATAAATTGATGACTGTTGTAAAACTAGTCCAAACAGGAATTCATAAAATATTTGCAAAAGTATTGGGCCACACCTCTTAATCTTTGAAATCACCTGTTCTCAGTACCTTTGCAACAGGTGTATAAAATCAAGTACCTAGCCATGCAGTGTGGTACTGCATGGCTAAGTCCATTCATGAAATCTTATCCCTCCTAGATCCATAACTGTAATGTAACTGTAATGCTGCAGTTATTTAACTGCAGCATTAACATCAGCACAAACGCTGTGTGCCAGGAGCTTCATGGTATGGGTTTCCAGCTCATGGTGGCCCAGTACTTTTGTCTGTATGGTGTAGCTAATGAATTTTCATATGGTCTAAAAAAGATCTGATCAGTTAATGCACATAAAATGAAGTCATCTTGTTGTCCTGGATACACCTTTACATTAACATTTACGTCATGTTTTTGTGGAGCAAGTGGAGCAAAAGTCTAATAGATAATGCTGTGAACCGATGCTAATGACTCACACTGCAGACTTTATGACCCTTTTGTGACATTAAAATTACCATGCCATTTCCTTGCCATTCATATATGTGCACAGGCTTAGTTTAAATAGTACAATCTTTCTTTGCTGGCAAAGGTTAATGTTAATGTTACAGTAGAAGTGGATTGGACAGGCGGTCAAGTGGTGCCACTTTTGATCACGGACAGCCCATAAAGACATTGTTAGATATTATTAAACTACAAATGTAACAGTTTAGCTGGAAGAAAATGAATGGATGGACAGATGTAACAATCTCTTCGCTGTGTACTTACATAGTAGCAAAGTGTTTAGAATTCATTCTCCAGAGTGAAAGCTGAAGTAGATAAACTTTAGAAAAAGTGGCTTTCATTCACTTTGATTTGTGCATTTTTATTGGTTTCCTATTAATTCAAAATTAAGGTAATTAAATCCAAATATTTTGTTTCTGTAGAGAGATTGCAATAACAATTCTTTCAGGCTAAACTGACATTTATTATATTCTTCTTTAAAGGTAATGATACATGGAAAAACATTGATAAGAAAATTTTGTTTGTCTATTTTAATGCATTTTTCAACCATAAACAGGTGAGAGTTATCCTTAATCATCATCTTATATTTGGGCCAATACAGTAGAGCTGCCAGAGCCACATGGGGAGTGCTGCTAAGTGCAGCACACTTTGGGCTGGTCTAGTATTAAAGGAGGGTTGTGCTGCGAGGTGCTGTGAGGTGCCAGGTTCGGGTTGGAGACTAACCTTTCTTCCGGAGTCCTTGCTGCCACACTCCCCTTTATCGTACCACCATTTGTTTTTCAGTTTGTCTAAGACGGCTTGCTCATTGAGCTTCAACACCGCTAGGTTTACTGGGATTCTTCCAACCATAAGGGAATAACATAAATAACATATTATACCATGTTATTTTATGTTATTAATTCAGAGACATAAAGAGCAGCAAATAGATACACATGCCTGGATTTGCTTGTTGTCAAAAAAACAAAACAAAAGAAAAATGTCACACAAACCACACCCACGTGCACACAAATATATTGCAGAAACATCATTAGAAACATCAATCAAAGTGATATGAATTAATACTCCATCTAGCTTGGTTAGTTTGCTCCCTAAGGCAGTAGATGTGTATTACTATATCACTTGGGGTAACCGGCATACTGCTTGCACTCACTTATGCCACAAGGCTTTCTTAATTTGATCTTTTCCTATTCGAAATCAACCATGTTGTACAGCTAAACTTATAGTCCCAGAATGGATGCGTGGGAGCCACAACACAAAGAACTTTGCCGTTTTAATTAGCACTGATCAATTTTAAATCAGTGCTATTTTGTTTGAGCAGGGAGACATGATGCAAAAATTCCCCTCTCTATGGATTTCAAATTCATCCCCTGCCGGCCAAGCAATCACCCCCCTCAGTCCTTTCCCTTTGCTCTTCCCCACACCACACAGAGAGATTAAGTGTTGCTGGAGTGGTTGTGCAGCGCGGGCCTGCCGGTTACCCCTCTCTTCCCCTTCCCCCACTTCCCACCCCACCTCCCACTCTCAGTGGTGGTGGGTTTACCCGCAGGGTTTATCAAACTGGCTCTGACCTTGGAGTCCCCGCCCCCGCTGCCGCACTCTCCCTTGTCGTACCACCACTTGTTTTTCAATTTGTCCAAGAGGCCCTGCTCGTTCAGTTTTAACACTGCCAGGTTTACTGGGTTTCTTGAAAATAATATAAAACGATAACCATTAGGAGACACTCTATGGGACAGATATAAAGAGATTGGTCGTATGGTGGTGGTGGTGGTGATAATGAAATGCTGACTTAGAATTGGAAGCACTCCTGCGTTTGGCTACTGGTGTTAAGCAGGAGCGCTGGCTTTAGGATGCACGTGTTAGTCACATACCTGCAATGGGGCTTAAACACTGAGTGCCAATACAGTGGGTTTTACCAAGGAGGGGCTTGCCTCAGAGAGAGGCAGAGCAAACACTATAAATGGAGATGCTTTTGGATGCGGAAGTCTGACTACAGATGGTAATTTCCTTTCAGCTGCACTAGCATACAAATTGCTATGGCAACTAACCTATCAATATTCAAGCCATAACAGCATTCTTGTGAATAGAAGCTGATACTGATTAATTTATAAATAACAGCAGAAACAAATTCCAGCAGAAGCTTCGACGGTTTTAACTGCTACGATCACTTTCACGATAGCTTTATTTCTCTAACTGGCTGAAAAAGATGTTGCCTGACCAACTGCAGACACATCACCCAAAGCACCTCCCCATGGGTAGCTCTGTCTCTCTCTGGTCACTGTGTATTTCCTAAAGCTGCAAGGTTGAGGACAAAGACTATCCATCCACAAATCACAAGAATGCCAGAATCTGCAATCAGAATTTGCATATAAAAGTAAAGATTACAGCACCAATTCTTCTGCACAGGAACAATTTAGTTTGTCGGCATCCTGCCTTTCTCATCACTGAACACAGAAGAGTCTCTACCCCCAACCTGGAGGACATCACACAGCTGTAGGGAAGACAGTTTTTTTGGAGCTGGTAAAACCTCTAAATTCTTTCTTAGCCTGGCAGACTCAGAGAAAAAAGAAAGAAGTCACGAGAAGAATTAAAGTGGACATGGATGTTGTGGAGAGTCATGGTTTGGTTGGTTCAGCGTGAGCAGATGTCAGGGAGGTTACTGAATGTTAGCGGGATGGTGCAGACCCTGAAGATTGTATATGTCAGAAATGAAGATCAGAATTTACACAGAACGTCAGAGCAATTGACAAGAAAGTGATCTCTGAAGACATTCCTGCAAAATGAAGAGTTATTTTAGGTTTTTTTTCCTCAAAAGTTCTGTTTTCAATCAGGCCTGCAATGCAATATTAGCGCTATCAGCGCTATTAGTCTCATTTACTGTGTAGAAAAGAAATCTCTACTTATGCAAAAATCTAAAAAGAATGACAGTATATAAATGTCTAATTAGGAACTTCTATTGGAACGGGTATCAGTTCTGTAGTTCTGCACAGATACTCTATGAAATTTAAACACGATGAGTCAGATTATTGCTTCTCTAATATCCAGTCGTCCGTGCAAACTGATTCATTATCAATGCATTGCAGGTGCGATTGGACTCAGCTCTTTAAATTCATGGGTAACTCATTCATGTCCCATTCCGGATGAGCTGAATACATTTCCTCCTTAAAACCAAAAAAATCCGTGAGTCATTCTACTTGCCATGCTTTAATACCACTCATGCAATCGCAAATGTTTGTTATCTGTTAATGGAACTCCATATCAGACATCTGTGACCACAATGACAACTTGGGAATAAGGTACATCGCTAAGTAAATAATTAACACAAAGAGAGCGAGATCAAACGGGGGCCACCCTTAGCTGTTCACCACTCTGTCCCACTGCTATGTTGTGGTCTGGGCCAATCCCGACTACATGACTCTGAAGCAGATTTATATCAACCTCTTGTCTTATCGTTCATGCAGCATTAAACTTCATTTGCGGAATCTAATTTGTATTAAATTTTAAAAAGGAGCTTCTGATCGAGGCTTTAGAAGCAGTTCTACTCAGCATTCTGACCTCTGGCTGTCAACCAAGGAGGAAACCCATATGAATCCGCAGCGAGTTTGAATAAAATCTTCCCATATGGCTCCTTTCATTAAAATGAATGAGGCCTATTAGAAATAGATTAAAAGCTTCAGATGCCACCAGCTTCTGCACTCTCTCTGTAGTTGCGGGAGAAATTTAAATGGGAAGTTGGTTAAGGTGTTAATGTAATGTGAAATGACAGCTGTTGCTCTTGGACATCGATGGCAGGAGTAAATCCGGGATGTATTATCCTTCATTATGTCAATTATCACATTAAATGTCGCAAAATACAAATTCCACTCTGCTGACTTCACATTCAAGGTGTGAGCTCTGGCTTAAGTGGTAAAGCAGCTATACGGGATTCTTTAAGTTGTAAAATTGCTTTAGGGGCTCGGATTTTTATGATTGGCACGTTTCTATTTTTGCGTGTGTGTTTGTGTTTAAGGGGGATGATTTGAAGAATATAAAGAGAGTTTGAAATATAATTGGAAGGCATCAAGGAAGCAAAGTGCTACTTAAAGAGGATAAGAGATCTCATCGTCCTGCTTTATACTTCTGCTAGTGCTCACAAGTCAGCTGGGAATAATCTAGCTGCGTACGTAGATGTGCAGACACAAATAAAGATGATCAGAATTGAAAATGGGAGGGATCGAGCTATAAATGCCAGTGCAATATGTGCAAACAGTTGGAGGATGACCGTGACAATAATGAGATGCCTTCTATATCTGATCAGAGCATTTATACTTATAAATTAATCTGGTAGTGCGTGCACAAAGCATTCAGAATGCATGAAATGGCACCAAAAAAAAATCAACCTAAGCACATAAATATGTTCATAAATGAGCAAATGCAGACCTCCAAATAAACAGGTGAGGGGTAACGCTCATGCACAGGCACCAATAAAAGCACATGAAGGCTTTTATCCAACCACTGCAGTGGCAAAGGTTTACCTGAGATGGGAGCCCTTTGGTGTGGCAATTCCATAACCTTTGGAGTCCAGGTTGCCTCCCACCTTCATAGTGTCACAGGGTTTCCTCTGCTCTATGTACTCATTCATAGTGGACTCCAGCAGGTAGGCATATTTGCCCTTGGACTTCCTGACTCTCATGACACCCTCGTCTGTCGTTTTGACAAACACAGACGGGTCGGCTGCCTTCATGTAAGACCACATCTTCTCAAACACGGCGATCTTAGACCTCTGACAGCCAGAAATGTTAATAAGAAAAGGGATAGAAGTACAGGGAAAGGGACTGTCAGTATATAAATACTTTATTATCTATCTTTAGAGTGTTAAAGGTAAATGTTAAAATCCTTAAAAATGTCAGGACTTTACTCCCAATTTAACTATTTATGCTCTTTTCATCCAACCCAATATCACTGCAAAATGTGTAACAGACGCAGGTCCACCGTGTCCATTTCACATTTTGCCTCTCCAAAACATGAAATGGACACACACGCAGACGTTGCTGCACTACCAACACAGGGAGTGAAAATAATTCACAGGAAAGCGTTTAAACAGACATTAGTAACACATTTACATGTATGTACACATTAGCTGCCTAGCTTAATGGTTTCTGGTGATTAAGGACCCTGGAATGTCCAGGAAGTCACTACCGACTTTGTGCCTTTAAATATATTATCCCCCCTGCTGGTAAGCGTGTACATTTCACGTTTTAGAGAGGCAAAGCGTGAAATGGACACAGTGGACCGGCGTGTCTGTTACACGTTTTGCCGTGATACTGTGTTGCTTCGTCAGTAGTTACTCACCGTTAGATTGCTGGCAGAGTCCACAGCTGTGTTTTTGTGATTCTACATTTACTGTCCTCTTATAACACTTTAAAATAACTTATACTTCCCAAATGCCGCTAGCTCACAATGAAAATGTTTAAACCCCGGGTGTGCCAGGTTTTGTTCCTCACCCTGAAGAATTCTTTGGTGGAGCCAGCATCCAGCGTTCCATATGCAATCTCTGTCTGCTTGGCCAGATCCTCGGCACTCTCTATAGGAGACACCATCCTCTCCACAGTCAGGAAAGCAGCCAGATTCGCAGTATAGGATGAGATGATGATGAGAGTGAAGAACCACCAGACGCCTCCAACAATGCGGCCTGACAGAGAGCTAAAAAGAGAAGGACAGAATGTTGTTAGTCTGTCAAAAATAGGTATGCAAAGATGCTGTTCACACATATCTTTCACAGACAGAGCCAATTCTGCATTAAGGTGGGGGAGAAATAAATAGGTGGCATCCATCTTTCTCTTTATGGAAAATTCTGCACGCAATCAAGAAGAGCTATCTAAAAGAACCCGGTGATGTTCAAACCATTCAAATGATCCACATTACATCACACTCACTGTATCATTCCTCTTTTCACTAGGCTTGGAGATCATACCCCGGTCTGCTAAGGAAAGATAACCAGCTCCACAAAGGCCCACTCAGCTTTCTCCCTGCCAAATTAATCTCACTTTAAGAAAGTCGCCAATATGGTTTATGCCATACACATTAATTGTTGGGGATTAAGAGGCAGACAAGAACACTTAGCCACTGCTCTAATTGCACTTCCAATAAAAAAAAAAAAGCCAAATTCAAATGCCTGCACTGTGCAGTTCGTTTCCTTGTATATCTTCACCTCAAGAGAACCCAGTTTGAACAGCAGCAGCAAAAATCATGTTGCATTACATATCAGACCCCCTCCCAAAAAATCACTGAGGCACAGGGTGGCAGAGCTTCTGCAGTGAAAATGACACAAATCTGAAACAAAAAATAAAAGGCTTTCGTGATTCACCTTTGTACCCACGACTCAAATGGAGCATGAACATGAAGGCAAGATTAAGTATGGAGGGAAAAAAAAGAGACAGGGAGAGAAGCCGAAACGTAATCATTTAAGATGCTTTTCAGATGACGGGCAGATGATGAAAGAGCAGCCATGGAGCGAGCCGAGAGCAAACACAGAACGGTTGCAGAGCCTTTGAAAAATCAGTCGGGAGGCTGTCTGTGTGTGTGTGGTGTGTGTGTGTTTTGACTTGCTCACTGCTCAAAGATCATATGGGTGTAGGTGAGGTTAAACTTTGACTGCACAGTGAAATCTTGTGTGTGTTGTGTGATGCAGGGCAATATATATATATATATATATATATATATATATATATATATATATATATATATATATATATACACACACACACACTTGTACCTAGGTGAGTTGGGGACAAGAATAACCCCCTCTCAACCTGAGGCAATGGTTCTCAGACAGAAAAGGGCGGATTGCTCGCTCAGGGTTGCTGCCTTCAAGTGAAGAGGTTCAAGTATGTCAGGGTCTCATTCATGAGGTGAAGAGTGGCGTGGAAGACTGACAGATTGCTGCAGTGTCTGCAGCGATGCAGATGTGATGCTATCCCGGTCTGTCCTGATGGGGAGAAAGCTGAGCATGAAGGCAAAGCTGTCCATTTACCGGCTGATCTATTTTCCTACCCTCACTTGTGGCCACAGCGTGTGGGTAGTGACCCAAAGAATTATGGATACAAGAAAGCAATGAGCTTCCTCTGAAGGGTATCTGGGCTTATCCTTTGAGAAAAGGTGAGGAATGTGGTCATTCATGAGGGGCTCAAAATAGAGAGCTGCAGTTCCTCCACATTGAAAGCAGCTGGCTGATGTGCTTGCATGGAGCTGTTTTAGGCATGTCCGACTGTGAGGGAATTCTGGGATATATCTAGGTACAGCTTACGGATGCCTCAGTGTCACCCTAGAAGAGCTAATGGAGGTGGAAGAGGGAGGTCTGGGTATTTATGCTCAAACTGCTGCTACCAAATAAGCAGGAGAAAATGGAAGCGATGATGGATGCCTATTTTTATGATTTACAGATATGTCAACACACTCATATATTTAACATACACAATACACACAAATATTGAGATACAGTTATATAACTTTCTGCACATCTGCAAATAATCCTCCTACAATAATATGCTAAGGTTCTTCAGGTGATATTCATAGAAGTGAACAACCCTTTTGTCATTTATACATTAGTCAAGAAGCAAGCCAGCCAGCCAGCATCCATACATCACATTATGGTTACTGAAGTGTCTGTATGATTCCTATAAGATCTTTTTGAATTTTCACAAGAAATCTGGAATCTGGCAATGCCATGTATTGATTGTGTGACTAACTATGCTACCTCTGCGGGCTTCAGGTATCACCTCAGTAGTGACACTGACACTAGCTAAATGCAAAACTAGTGAAAAACAGTGAGAAAAGATGAGGAGGGGGGAAAAATGTCAGTGTCCTCCACCTGTAAATCATTCCTGTTTTGGGGGTTGTCTCATTGTTGCCCCTCTAGTGCACCTGTTGTTAATTTCATCAACGCCAAAGCAGCTTAAACTGATTAACAGCCCCCTCTGATACTTAACTGACCAGATCAATATCCCAGAAGTCTAACTAAATAGGTGTTATATCTCGAGCAATGTATTACTATTTCCTATTTGTATAGGTTAAAAAGGCAGATCAGTACGGTCTAAAAAATTAATTGATAAAACAAGAAAGTACAAATCTCAAATAAGCCCGCTAACAAATATATTCAAGATCTAATATTCCACCAATATGTTCCCAATCAGCTGTTTTCTTTAAAATAAATGAAAGCTCTAGATTATGCTTTGCAGGGATCCACTATAAAACTGGCCATCTCCTATTATTCGTGACAACATAGAGATAAAGAGCAGAAATGATGAAAATAATGTTCAAGAATTTCAGAGTCCTTGTAGAAATAAGTTATTTTCAATCCTTTATGTTAGCGTTCAAACTACACGGCACACATTTTATTGTGAAAAGAAGAAGTTAAGTCTGTTATTCTAGGCTGAAACAAGTGAAACGAAGGAGGAATGTGTGTGTGTGTGTGGGGGGGGCAAATGGCATAGAAGATGAAAAGTAAACTGGATAGTACCACCAGAGGCAGACAAACTCCTTAGCTTTGACTGCTGCTGGCCTCCAGAGATGGCAGTAAACAGCTGTCTAATCCTTCCCCCTCAGTTGCCCTTTTTTTTTCTCCTTTCGTTTTTCTTTCTCTCGCCTCCTCTCTTCCTCTCTTTTCCCTTTCCTCTCCGTTCACCCTCCATCTCCGCTGTGCACGCCTGCCTGTCTCTTCATGTGCTGAGAGGGATGCGATTGGGGGGTGGGGGGAGGGGTGGTGACAGGGGTTTGGCCCGAGACAACAATACCCTACACCTTGGCATTGATGCTGACAAATTCAAGTATGCACGAAAACACACAGAAGTGCGTGCACACACAACACACATATGACCCACATGTGCATTTGCTGCCTTCCCGGGGATGGTTTACTGGCATGAGTGTGTGTGTGTCTGAGCAAGGGAACAAAGGGGTCACCATTTGGACGAAGAGAAAAGGGCTGTGTGTGTGCATGCGTGGATGTGAGGGTCGTTTGTGCACCTCAGTGTGTGTGTGTGAGAGTGTGAGTGGGTGTGTGTTGGGCCTCCCCATTTGAGCAAAGTGACTGGCAAACACAGACCTGTTTGTCTCTGTTTGTTTCCTTTTGAACTGCTTTCCTTTGAGCCTCCTTTCCGCCCCTCATACATTATTGCACAGCAGCCAACCTTGGCGCCTCAGTAAAAGATTAACTAAGCTGTCCTATTACAGTAAAGGAAATCTTCCGAGCAGCACTGTAATTTCATAGTCATGTTAAGGCAACGATTAATCAATTATTCACTCCGCCTTTAATTTTTTTTATTGTATTGAGAAGAAAATGAATGTTAATGGAAGCAGCAGCAGAAGCACAGGCTCAACCGCAGCGGCACAGGCAGAAATACAATACTTGTGTGTATGCACATCGTTAGTGCTGAAATGATTAAACGATCAATCAAAGTGTCCAGCCACTGACATGTGATCGAGCAAATATAGCGCACACTTACCTACCAAACTCTCTTAACCTTAAAGATCTATTTACCTTCTTTGGCTTCTCTCACTATTACCTTAAATATTAAATTTAAATAAATAAAAAAATACAGTAACCAAATAATATAATAAGTATTTTAGGAGCAGAAAAAGGAAACAGGTCTCATTGGTGTTGTTAAATTCAGTATCAAATCCAAATGAGCCTTTCGTTCTGTTTGTGTATTTTTCTAAAGTCTTTCCTGGAGCGTTTTGCTTCAGCTTCATAGTGATGGAGAGAAAACATGTCATGCAATCAAGAACTGCACCAGGTCTGCGGGAACACTGATTACACAGCTTCTTAAAGCCCCCTCGGCCACCAGGACTCACCACCCGACACCTACCCAAGTTTAGCATTCCCTAAATCAGCTTCTTGCTTACAGTGATGGGGTCCCTCAGGTTTGGCTTGCAGTGGTTGGAAGAGGACTGGGCTGTGACCTCACGTACAGTATTTACCTTTGGAAAGCAGATGTTAAACTCTCTTGTCAGAAAAAAAATCATCTTAAAAAGCTACACACGGCAGACCGGATCTCTGGCTTTGACGTTTCCTACGCGATCTCCACCCACAGTTCCCCGGGAATCTGCTATAGCGCTAAACTCTCATTAGAATTCCCCTGGCTGGCCTCCTCTTTTCGATACGGTAATTAGCAATGACTAATGACTTTAGCAAGTGTAAAAAAATGAGCCAGTAATGGCCACATTACAATGGATTAGGAATTACAGAGGTTTAAATGAGAAAGAAAATGGTCTCTAATTATGGTGTGATTCTAAGACAAATCAGGGATGGTACAGGAGTTTTCTGATATGCAGCTTTTTTTTTCTTGTTTCCTTCTTCTAAATTAGTAGCCGTATGTTCTCAATGACTGGGAACGGCCACTCCCAGTGTGTTTCCACAGGCGAGCCTTCTTACATGCAACGGCATGAAACAACAGAAACGGCAAAAAGGGAGTGAGAGAGTAGCAAAGTGGAACTGGTGAGGTTATTGTGCCACTAAGCAGAAATATATATATAGATATAATCCGAGATAGAGTGATTATATCTGAGCTAATCATCCCCTGCTCTGGTGAACTGCGAAAAACATCCTTAGCAAAAACAACTCATTAGACGTGGAAATGAAGAAAGCGGTATAAAGAAGAAAGGACCACTATTCAATCAACACAATGAGACTGCAGAAGATAAAGTGGCCGTGCGTGTGTGTGTGGTGCAACAACCAAGTCAAGGGTTACTCCATTAGTTATTCTAGCATAATATAGCACACAGGGCTCTACAGTCATAATTCCGAGTTGTGTGTAAACATTATTTGTATTCTGTTTTGAAGGAGCTGAAGGTTTGAACAGGCCGTGAGAACTGAGGTGAATCATTTTTAATACCTTACTTGATGCGTTTGTCACACAGTGCTGGCACAGGATGATGGCCTGCATTACATTTGAATGAAATTAGAGAAGAAGAAGAAAAATAATAACTCCATAATTTATTCTTTTATTTGGAGGATTAAATGATTCTACTTATATTTCCTTTAAGAGTCCTTCTACTCACTTACTGTATATCACAGGGCTTTTGTTAATGAGCCTTTTCCCCAACTATGCCTCCACTGCTTGTAAATGTTATGGGTTGATAAAATTTTATTTAAGCTTTCTCCACAGTCTCCTTAGCAAATTAAAAAAAACAAACAAAAAACAGGCGGCTCAAATCATGCCTAATTGCACAGGTATGCTGGGATAATGAACCAGAATAGTATATTTATGAGTGCTGAACTTTTTTATGTAAAGCTGCCTCAATATAGGTCGCTGCAGTTGCAGAAAGCACATGCACGACCCCGGTCACGGGTTCAGAGCTCAGCGCAGACGTGGCAGCTTTGGCTTGATGTGCCACACACGATGCTTTTAGTGCACAGAAAGACAACAGACGCACACTTGTCTGACGCTTTTAGTGTGTTCTTGATATTGCCAAAGGAGCCTCGGGGGAACAGTAACACACTACGGCCGATATTGTTGCAAAGCCGCAGGTTTTGCTTTTGTGTGCTTGCGCTTTTGTTGCAAAGACCTCCCAGTTGTTAGGTCTGTATTATTTGAGAGCACTTTCATCTCCAAGGCCAAACTACATGTGAGCTTTAAGCATGGAGCACAAAAAATAATGATTTATTAAAGCTTCTCTCTCCATCTAAAGGTCAGCATTACCATGCCATTGAGCTGAAAAGAGAATATTATGGTAATGTTACCAGCCTGAAGCAAACACACCACAAGCTTGTAATTATACTCATTCAAGTAGACTATGGGAAAAAAACAAAACAACACTGACAAAAGCATTATGATTTCAAACGCTTTGTAATTATTTAATGCATGTTTCTTTCAATAAGAAGCAGTAAAGTTAACAGGCTGCTTTGCAACATATGGCTCATTTTGGAGCGGTCATGCGTGAATGCAAAACAAAACAAAACTTCAGCTTGCAGCCACCGCACGCTGCCGGTGCAGGGGAATCGATATAATTGAGATGCAACTCTAATCGTTATATCTGTGTCCGCACACTTGTTTGCTGAATGATGCTGCGGATTGCTGTCTTAGCCTCAAGTAACCTGAGAAAAGACAGTTCTGGCAATCTGTGAGAGTGCTCAGCTCCGCGCCCACACACATACGCAAAGCCTCTTAGTCACTCCAGCTAGAAAAACAGGCAAATACATCACAACTGTTTCCCGCAAATCAATGCCATCAACACGCGTGTAAGCGGACTGACAGTGCGTTCAGGCTTTCTGAGCATTAATACAAAAAAGAAAAAAGAAAAGGAGATGCTGTATGTGTGCATTTGAGTGAAGTTCTGCACATCAGAGAGACTTGAAGGGAAACTGCTATGATTTAAAAAAAAAAAAATCTCTTTACGGTTGCTATGGTGACACACTCTGCACTTAAAACAGTACAGCTGAGCTGAGAGCGATTTTAGTCATCTCACTCCTCCTCCTCTCACTCTTTTTCCTCTCACTACATATATAAGGGCATCCACCCCTATAGTAGAGTGGGCCTGCCATCACAAAGAGAAAACTCTCATCAACTCGCAGGCCCTCTCATAAGCCTCACAGCATCGCATCTTTCCAGTCAAATAACTGGCAGTGTTTACACTGGCCCAGGTAGATTTCCCATGTGGCCTCGAGCTCGGTGTATTATTCATGGTTGCAAGAAATATATCCGTATACTGTCACAGCTTGATTACAGCAAAAAGAAAAAAAAAGCCCTCTCTGCATGTGGAAATGTATGTGTGACTGATGTGACAGAGTAAAACGCCTCAGAGGCGATGGTGCCTTTGTCTGTGGTACAAAGTGTGATACGCCAGTGGGGAGTGTATATGGGCTCGTGCGTGCGTGTGCCTCGGTGGTTTCTGTTGGCGAGTGTGCATGCATGTAAGATCAAAAAGTTGCCTTCATGCGATCTCCGAATAAATAAAACATAAGTTGTGCCGTGAACTAAACCGAGCCGTATCTTTATGAATAAATCATCCCTTCCTGAACCCCCACCCCCCCACTCTCTCCAAAAAACTGCTTTATAGCAGCTAACTTATTCCACAATTATGTAACTCGGTGGCGTGTAACACAGTCTATTTTCTCAGTGCTCGCGACATTAATAACAACAATAAACACAGTGTGACATCCCGCTTGATCCCTGTGCAAGATCAATAATTCCCTTGATCACAAGAGTTCACCTGGTTCGTCACTGAGGGTTTGGTTAGCAGCCGAACAATAGCTTTCATGTCAGAAATAATGGGTGTGCCTGCATTATGTGGGAAACCTTTAATTTCAAGTGCAGTGTGCTGCGGGTGAGTCTGTGTTTGGGTTGAAAGGAAGAGGAAAGGAACACGTACAATATTCAGTTTGAAGCGTGAGCCATTTTGAAAGCTCTTCTCAAAATGGAATGAAGACAAACCTATAGGGTATCTATATCTAAACAAATAAAGTGATCACATCCTAAATGTTCTGGAAAAAAGTGACCCAATGCAAAATAAATGTTGAGTCAATGTTACAACAATGTTAAAACCTGACGATGTAATAGTAATGACATTAAAAGAACACAATAATATAATTGATCGATGATGATCTTTCTATAGTTGATCAGGTGACAATGAGGTTGAAAAGTCATGGATTTATAGCTGACCGGGAAATTATATTGAAATGTGGTGGATTTTATAGTTTAAATACCACAGAAGTTCAGTTGATTAGAAGTCATAAATTCAACAATGTGTCAGTATTAAACTGCAAAAATGATCAAGACTCAAAGGTAGAATTCAGGTTGACACTAAAACTTTGATTTAACATATTTTCAATTATTGTTTGCGATCTGGGTCGGGTTTCAATGAGACTCTGATAAAAGTTGTCTGTGCTTACATAAGTCAACAAATAAGTAATGGAGGCTTAAGTTGACACATTGATGGCAGAAAGTCAGCATCTCAACAGATGATCCAGATAATCCACGGAAAGCAGGGAAATAATGAACACTATGCTTGTGTTACACATAGTACTTGATCTGAAAATTTGACTGTTATGTTTTTGCTTCACGTAATGCTGGAGAAATGCAGAACAGAGAAATCAAAAATTCCCTGAGAAAACTGAGTGTTTAAACTCTCCTTTTTAGTGCAGTAGCAAAAAAAATAAATACTGACCCTGCTGGGGTTACATTATACGCCTCGTATACAATCCGTTATTGAATGATTCTGACCGCCAGCCTGAGACATTGCTGCTGGCAGGAAGGGTGTGAGTGACAGGGCTGATTTATTTCAGTCTACAGTCATATAACGGAGGGAACGCAGACACCTGAGGACCAGAGTGAACTCCACGGGGCCATGCATTTCAGACAAACGCGCACCTATGAGGAGACACGGACGACAGATGCCGACTTAAACATATCCAAACACATTCACCTGAAGAACACTACGCTCTTTTACTCAAATCCACTCAATATTTCCCTCATTGCATCTTCCCTGCTGCGCTTAAAATATAGTACAAGGAAAAAACTATCTCTTCACTGTAACACAAGTATAGTGCTCATTATTTCCGTGCCTTCCATGGATTATTTGGATCATCTGTTGAGATTTTGACTTCGCCTGCGATGCGTTAACTTAAGCCTCCATTACTTTGGCAGGGTTCATATGAAGAGTGAGGGCCAAGCCTTGCAACAATACTACAGCTCAATGTTGATGCGATTAGCTAGTTTGAATCTGTTCGCAGAAGGCAGACAACTGCAGGGTTAACCAAAGCCCTGTGTTTTATTCACATTTTATGGATGTGCGACTGTTTAGGATGAGAGAGGTGAGGGTTTTTCACCTTTGAAGAACGGAGAACAGAGTTTATTAGCGAATGCTAGGACTGAGAAGAAGTAAAGAACGAGGAAGTTAACGGGTGCACAGATGAATGGAGAATTCTTTGGGTGTTTATGTTTGTGTGTGTGTTTGTGTGTGGTGAGGGTGAGGGTCAGTCTTGGAATCCACCTGTCTGCAGAGATAAACACAAGAAGGGCCCAACAGCACAGACTGGGGCTTATGGGAGGGCCTGACTGACAGTGCTGACATTTAGAAAGAGCACAGTAAACATGGCCTTGCACAAAATAAATAGCAGGGGGAGCAGTTTGGCCAATACACACACAATCACGTACTGTACGCATTAATGCATCGCATCAGTTTGAAGCATAAATTAATACAAGTGAGTCTATGCATGTGCACAGAGAAACAGAGCTGCATGTACACCTTGATGCACAGGTACACTGTAGACTGTTCCAATCTGATAGCCTACTATTAGAGCGCTGACAAAGAAAATGGCAATAAGTGTTTGCTTTTAATAGAACCAGGCTACACACACACACACAGATACAGGCTGACGAGAAACTTAAACACGCCTACTGATTAATCCAACAACAACAATCTTTATTTATAGAGCACATTTAAAAGCCTTGGGCATACCAAAGTGCTTTACATAAAACAATAAAAGGTTCAAACATTGATAACGGATAAAAAAAATAAAAAATAACGAGTTATGTTCATAGATAAAAGCTACCAATAAGAATGACTACAGCACATGGGTAATAGCAAGATAAAAGCTGTACCACCATAATAAAAGACACCAATAGAAAGATAGGAGGGAATTAATACAAGAGGTCAATAGGTCACAGCAACCAAACAAACAAACAAACAAACCAGCAATTAAAAGGTGGAGAAGGCAAGTTTAAAAAAAAAATCCAGGACAGAGTGGATCATCAGTGTTGTTCCTTGGCCTTTTGTCTCTGATTAAATGGAGAAGTATGAAGAGAGAAGTGCTTCAGGCTGCCTACCACAGAGCTGAATGCACCTCTAGAACAATCTGTTCTCACCTATTAGTAATAAAGGCACAGCGATGAGAGGTTTACAGGCACTGACTGGGAAATGTCAGCAAATTCAGAAACATAATGTCTTTTACGTAGTTTTATTCTGAAATGTATTAATTAACCATCTATCTATCTATCTATCTATCTATCTATCTATCTATCTATCTATCTATCTATCTATCTATCTATCTATCTATCTATCTATCTATCTATCTATCTATCTATCTATCTATCTATCTATCTATCTATCTATCTATCTATCTTCAACCCTACATTTAGGCATGTAGAAGTGGTCAAGACGACGGGCTCGTCTGAGTATTTCAAAAGCTACTGTAATTTTCTCATAACCACATCTAGGGTTTACAGAGCATGGTCTAAAAAAAGAGAAAATATCCATTGAGCGGCAGTTCTCTGGGTGAAAATACCTTGTTGATGTCAGAGGTTAGAAGAGAATATCCAGACTGCTTTGAGCTGATAGAACGGGAACAGCAACTCTGTTATTAAACTTGTTAAAACCAAGCCATGCAGGAGAGGATCTAGGTACCCCTCCTGTCAGCTACGAACCGGAAACTGAGGCTACAGCCAAACTGAGTATTGTTGGTGACGATGCCCATCACTTTATGACCACAGCCCATCTTCTGATGGCTGCTTGCAGCAGGATAACGCACCGTGTCGAAAAGCTCAAATCATTGCTAACATTACAATGTGTTCCTTGTGCTCACAAGGCCTCCATAGTCATACAAATCATATCCGTTCAACAGATCACCTTTGGAATGTGGTTAAACAGCACACTTATATCATGGATGTGTAACCAACACAGCTGCAGCAACTCTGTGATGTAATATGTCAATACGCACCCTAATCTGCTTTATGTCAAATATTATTTCATATAGTCATATATATCCACATAGTCACTTTGTATATCAGCTGCTACCAAATTAACAAGTTCTTAATTAACTAGTTAGAGCTACAACATCAGACAAATCAATATTGTTGATGCTTTAAAAAAAACTAACCTAAGATCAGCCAATCGGCAAGGATAATGCTGATTGGCTGTGCTGCTTACATATGTGCTTACATAATAACCAACAAGTGAGTATCTAGGATTTCATAAGCGGTATTTGCTAAGACATCAATAACATTGCTCCAAAAAATACACGCACAATTCTGAGTGAGAAGTGTTATTTTGTACTTTAGCAAAGTTTTGAATATACAAAATGTTAAAAAAGTGACTTGTGCCTGACAAGGTATCCTCGCTCTAAAGCACACTCTATTTTATTGTCTCTTTCTCTCTAAATGGGACCATAACATACAAAATGAACATAACGCCATATTGAAAAAGACCTGAAGGTAGTGCCTTAGAATATAAACTATTAAGAGAGTTTTTACTGAGGACGTCCCTGTAATACGCCTTCTTTTCGCAATCCGGAGAGAGAAGTATGGAGGTTTTAGGCACAGCCGCACTAGCTTCCTTTTTCACACTGACAGGACATATTCAGTCTATGAATAAAGTGGAAAAAGAAAGACAGGCTGCAGCTAGGCAAGAAAAAAAAAGAAGATGGTCAAACCCCACCTTACATACAAGAACAAAACCTTCTCAAGAAAGAATTTTTTTGATAAAAGTAAAACTGCGTACGCTGTGTAATACTCTGTTCTTGTGAATTTGTGATGTTACAAGCACTGTTGCTTTCATCTGACAAACCGTACAGTATGTCCTTTAACTCTAGCAGAAGAACTCATAATGCTTTAGGAGACACATCAGCATGCACCAGTGTGTGTGAATATGCACTGTGCTAACTAGAGCAACTAGGTCACCCAAATTTTCAAGGGGAAGATGTTTCCTTCAGGCCAGTATTCAGCGGGGTGAAACATTCACTGTGTTGGTTTTTCAAGACACCAAGCAGGCCATGCTGATCGCTACAGCATGTCCTGCTGCACACGCTGTGACATGTGCAGTTTTTTCTTTTTAGAAAAAAAAAAGTCTGTGAATTCCCCTGACGCCCCCCCCAAAAAATCTTTTACCAAGAACCAAAAATGAACACTCAGACTCACCTTGAAAGGACACTCCAAGACAAAGAGAGGTATTTGACTGAAGTCCTTAGAGGACAAGCGCCCTTAAAGCCCAACCTCACTAATAACACTAATGAAATTTGGTTCCACCTCAAACCTATTTTACACAGAACATAAGAAAGTAGAGAGGAATGGCCTGTTTTGTCCTTTTAGCCGAAGTCAATGAAAGGTCTTGCATCCGCGGAGGTCGTCCCCCTCGCTCCTCGAGCAAAAGAAATGCAAATACTCTTAATTTTGTTTTTTTAAATTGCAAAGTACACACCATTCCACACACACAGCTCAAAGATGGCTGTGCATACAGAAGGAAGGGACAATTTTAAGGAAGCACCGTGACATTCCCTGGCCCTCTCTCTTTGTGTGGCATACAAGAAAATCAGTAGTTAATCCAAATGCATTTTCTGCCTGTAAGAGAAGAGCATTTGGACAATAGGCTTCATCTCACATGAAGCACAGCACAGTCTGCAGGCAGAAAACAGTAAATGTCAGATGAAGGCCTGTGGGAGGAGGAATTCACTACCTACATTATGTACTGCTGAGCACCTATGTGCCGCATGCAGGCTCGTGGGTTGCAAAGTTGTTTTGTTTTTTTCCGTTCTGTTATTTGTGCAGGGTGAGGCCAAAGTGAAGATACACCCTTTAATTTGCCACAAGAAGGAAGTCGAGATGGAACGCAACGATGCTTACGATTACACTTTCAAGACGGAGCGCTGGGATCTCCAACTTCACGGTAGCTGCTACATAATGTATATGCAGCTTAATGTTTAAAGAGACAAGAAGCTCTGTCTACGAGTGACCTAACCTGTCTCTGCTAGTTCAGAGCTTACAGTGATAACACTGACATTATCTTCTCATCTCCCCCTGTTAGCGCCTCTGGAGAGCTCAGAAAGTCGACCTCAGTGTCTCTAATT
Source organism: Rhamphochromis longiceps (assembly GCF_057381845.1). Taxonomy (NCBI): domain Eukaryota; kingdom Metazoa; phylum Chordata; class Actinopteri; order Cichliformes; family Cichlidae; genus Rhamphochromis; species Rhamphochromis longiceps. The sequence goes on from NC_140558.1 coordinate 27,831,126, forward strand.
TCAGACACTTAATGAGATTTTTAATTGGTGACCTTTTGAGAACGGTTTCATACCACAGCTCATGAGAGCACTTGAGGGAAGCCAACATATAACACTCAATACTCACACCAGGATCCTTCATAGCAGCTTCTTAAGGCTCTAATATTTGCACAACCGACTGGCTAATCACTTGTGAGATGCAGAATGGCAGGAATTTTTAATTTTATAAAATACTAAAGCTTTCTACTGACTACCAGTTTTGACTGTCCTAGATTTGTGCCATGTTTTTAGCACTATGGGAATTATCTGGAAACTGAATGAGACCACAACAGTCTGCAACATGACCACATCATAAGCTGGCTCTTCTGCCCTTCATCAAAGTTTTATCACTTCTTTGTATGACAAACGGCTAAGAAAAACACAACAAAATCTCAATAAACAAAACTCAAGTGAGCTGAAAAAGAAAGCAAGTCAGCATGCTGAGGCGTTGGTGTGGCAGATAGATATGTACTACACGTAGGTGGTACTGAATGTCTCTTTGTGTACCAACAAATAAAAGCAGAGACTCAGAGGAGTATAAAGCTTCAAAATTTGTGGCCTCAGCTTCTTACCGTGGTGAAATATCACAGCCTTGCTGCATGAAGGCGCCAAGTGAAAACCAAAGGGAATTGAAGATGCCAAATTCATTGGTTTGCTCTGGACTCTGCTGGGTGGTGTTCTGCTGCGTCGGTGTCTGGCCCTGCTGCACCCCGTTGGAAGCCGCCGCTTGGGTGGGAGTCTGCGGCTCGGCTCCCTCCTCGTAGTCTTCGGCGTGCCACTCGTACGGGCTGAATCGACTGACCAGGAAGAGGACGACGCTGACGCCAATGTAGGCAAACACAATGCACATCCAGATCTCGTAAGCCAGCGGGTCCAGGAAGGAAAACACGCCAGGCTTGGATTTGGTTGGTTTCTTGATCATTATAGAGATACCCAGAGACATGAAGGGCTTGGAGAAGTCAATCACCTCTTCACGGACCAGGGTGATAGTGAGCGGAGCCACAGCCACGTCTGCTTTCTGAGGAAAGAGCACAAAGGCAGGTGTAAACAGTGCTGGATAAAGTAGCATTTCATTGAAATTCTGAGGTGGAATGATACTTGTGTTTCCTTGTTTGCAGCAAAGGTCTGAGAGGATCACCGCAACCACTCAACGTGCACTACACCGTGTCTAGATATAAATGTATTCTTGATCATTATCCAAGTGTATTGCACAACGAGAAAGCAAAAGAAAGACCAGTTCTTTCAGTTTTAAGATGGTGTCTTTATCTTCCTCCCCCTCATCACAGCACAGTTGGTACACACAGCAAAAGTTAGTCGGTAACGATCCAGGTCAAATTAAAAACACAGCACAATTTCAGACTTCTGAAGAACAAAGTGGTTAGACTGTCGAAATTGCAATTCAGAGGAACCTTTAGTAATCATATAATCACAAATTATTCTAGCAGCAAACTGTAAGGATTTGTTTCTTCCAAAGTGAACCTTGCCCAAAGTCTAACATATTAAAATTATATTTAAATAAGCAGCGCAGAATACTAATAAAAAGAAAGCAAAATAGGTAATCATCCTTAACAGGCTTGGGGCCAGTGCGGTTTTCAATGTGTTAAGACCTTCAATAATCAGTATTCACAAAAGACATTTAAAAGTTAATTTTCCAGCTTTGACTGTGGGGAAAACAAAAAGAAAATCTTAGAAGAAGCTCCACCGACTCACCCCATACACCAGCTCTCCGACCATGCCATTCCACATCTTGGTTTCGGGATCTCGGGCTCCGTACTTGCCATCTGAGACGATCTTCAGTTTGTACTGGTAGCCCACATGCTTTGCTATCTCTGCAGCCAGCTCCACGATGTAGCCCTCGTACTTATCATTCCCCACAAGTTGTTCGTGGTTCTTCTTCAGCATCACGTATGGAGACTCCTGTTGGATGTGGGGCAGCCATGAGTAAAAACGGATTTTTTATTTGTTTCTTTTTATTTTCCTAAAGTTTTAAAAATCATTTACAGGAACTCACTCAACAGCTTCTGAAATGATTTCCCTGAAATTAGTGTGTGTTTTGAAAATGAAGTGCTATCTCTTGTTCTAAACCGAGGCTTAGGGCAAAAAAAAGGAAAAAAAAGCACTGGCCCCCAGATATAATTGTAGGTTTAAAGGTTGAGAAGAAAATTAAATTAAATGGAACTACAAGGCATTATTTTAGCTTTGTTCCCTGAAGGTAGGTATGCAATTCATCCACAAAGACCCTCTAAGTAGGATGAGTGCGACTGAATCGTGCACTGAAAAGCACATAGCATGCAACAAGAAAACAGGAATTGGGCAGCATTGTTAGAGCCGAAGAGACATGAGGTATGATTCAAACGAGCACCTGTGTAAGTGCGTGCATGAAGACAATGAAGCTGACAGCTCTCTGAAACCAGGATAACCTCTGCTCCAGGGCCACATTGTTCTTCTTGTTACATCGACTACTGCACATCTCACACTGATTGACTTGCCTGAGAAACTGCAGCTGGCACTACACCTGGGGCTCCACTTTCAGAAATATGTATTTCATACAGAATTAAAGTCGCCTCAGTATAAATTGTCCAGCAGCACTAAGAAGGCCTCAATTCCCACAAGTTGTTATGTGTTCCTGTTTTAAGCGAGAGTTTTCTGCTGAGCTTAGAAAATCCTTCCATCGTGTTCACCAGTGTCTAGATAAGGAGGCGGGGTGTAGGGAGGAGAGGGTTTCCTATATGTGTTACAGCTATCTGTATTCTCCCGCTCTTTATGATCCAGGTGAAGGTAATCATTGTTGCACATAACTTGAGGCTGGTAGACAAATGGCACCCTGGGGAGGCAGTGAAGAGAAAGGACTGGCGTGCAGCGCTTTCACAGTGTACGCACTGGCGCACGCAGTCATAGACAAAGACAGGGCACACGCAACTGTGACCATGCCCACTACACACACACACACACACACACACACACACACACACACACACACACACACACACACACACACATGTACAAATGTGCACATGGAGATGTGGCAAGGCATACAAAAGGTCCTCCAGGACTGAATCACATTGACCTCGAACAGCTCCACTGAGATCTGCTGTCACTCAACCACATTAAATACAATACTCAGACACATTCGCTGCACATTTATACACACAAGAGCACTTGTGCACCTGAACAAATGCAACTACACATGTAGAAGTTCATATTTTTAATACGTTTTAAAAATTCAATCATTTTCTCTTGTGTGCTGACATTACCCAATATATTTTAAGGGTTATACACACTAAAGGCGACAATAACACAAAAATCAGGCATGCTAAGATTAGACACATTTCACTCTTTGTCTGATTTCAGTGCAAAGCCGCAGTCATCAGCAAAGGAAGCTTTGATGCCCCATTAAACCAGTTGTGCCTCATTTCTCCACATCTCCAGGCCTAGTCTGTGGGCACAGGCTTGGACAGCAGGGACTACAGTGAAGAACTATGTGATATCAACACAGCAGCAAAACAACACCCACCCGTAGGCAACGAATCAGAGAGCACAGAAGTTAGAAGGTGTAAAAACTCCTGCGCCTGTGCTCCTCACACCTTATCTCTTCTCTTAGCTTCCAAGACAGAAAACTAATTTATCTTCCCGGAGAAAAGGACACTGACAGGAGATTATGTCAGAGAGAGTTATTTTGGGGGCTTACTCCGGAGACTCCAACTCTTGGGTTTAAATAAGGATTTTAGGCATACTTTCGAAAGTAGATGTCAATAGACTACATGTCAGGATTTTCCTTTGCAGCTACATTAGTGGCTACTTTCTTATATTTAACTCAGTAATCTTATTATAGTAATACTACAACAACCACTTGATTGGCTTTTCAGTGAAAATGATTCTAACAGGATCTCTGGTCTTCCAGTTGTACTGCAGACAGCTGAAGTGGCAGAAGCTACATGCATGCAGAATGTATTCCCGGCACTTCACATGTTCCACGTTGTGTTATGTTACAGCCTCATTCCACAAAGGATTCAATTCATTTTTACCTCAAATTATAAACATATTACCCCATAAAGACAAAGTTTTCTTGAAATTCTTGTAAATGTAGTAAAATTTGAAAACTAAAATATAACAACTACATAAGTATTGAAAGCCCTGGCTCAATATTTCAATCTTCTCTCAAGCTATGTCAGGTTGGATGGGGAGCGTCTGTGCACAGCCATTTTCAGATCTCAAGTCTGGGCTCTGGCTGTGACACTCTAGGACATTCACAGAGTGGTCCTGATGCCACTCCTTTGTTACTTTGGCTGTGTGCAAAGGGTCGTTGTCCTGTTGGAAAACTGGGGCTAAACCAGAACATTCTGGAGCTTGTTATAATCAAGGACACGTTGCTGCATTCATCTTTCCCTTGACCCTGACTAGACTCCCTATTCTTACTGCCAAAAAACATCTCCAGAGCATGATGTTGCCGATGACGCACTGCATTCAGGGCACAGAATTCAATCTTTATTTCATCAGAACAGAGAATTATTTCTCGATATTTGAGAGTCCTTTAGGTGCCTTTTGGCAAGCTCCACGTGGCTGCCCTCTGGCCTCTCTCTCCTGGAGTGTTGGAGAGTTACTTTCAAACAAAGAATGTGTTTAGTTAACTATGTCTAATCTCTGAGATTATGCACTCTGTTTTTCTGAAAAATAGCCTAAAGGCTTGAAAACTGGGTACAAAAAAACCATGTAAGCTATCAATCTCCTTTTCTCGCAGCTGAATGGATTGCATTAGGGTTCACTTTGGGCTTCATTTAAGCTGAACTGACTACTGCAGCCATTTTGCACTAGTTTGTTTAACTATAATTATATCTGCTAAGTGGCAGAGATAGTTGGCTTCTGAAAATTTCTTTATCTTAATTACAACTTGGAGGCTGACTGGAAGAGTTTTTCTCCTCTCACTGGCAATGATGTCTATATATGCAGCCAATGGCTCTAAAAAGAGTGCACAAGTTGATGTGTACTGATGTCTTTTCTGTTATTCTACATTGTTTCTTGCCTTCATCAGCTCCACTAAGAATCTTTTATCTGGTGAGCACTGAAGTCATCTGAAGGAAGGCGTGTCCCACAAAAATCCCACAGTCATGCAGTCTTTCTATACCAGAACTCTGTAAAGGCAGCTAAAGCAGCTTTCCTATCAGATATTATTGAGACTAATAGCCACAACCCGCGAATGATATTCAAAATTTTTAATTCAGTGATAAATTCCTGTCCGGACTCTTCGAGCTCGGCCTCTCAGGCTCTCTGTGAGCAATTTCTTATTCATTTTAGTGGAAAAGTTTTATTACTGAAGGCTTCACACTCTCACTCTCTTGTGCTGAATCCTGTTCCGGTTTTACGATGCATGTCCACCTTTTCTCACTTTGAGCTGTTATCACTCCCCACTCTTAAGGGAATAATTGAACAATTGAGAAACTCAAATTCTGTGCATGATATCCTTCCATCCCGAATTATCAAGGAAAGTTTTGAGGAATTTGGGCCTTGCATCTTATTTTTAATGAATTTATCATTGTTAGTGGGCTGTGTCCCGACTGCTTTTAAACATGCGGTAGTGCACCCTGTTCTTAAAAAAAGTAATTGCGATCAGAAAGACCCTGCCAATTATAGGCCAATCTCAAAACTTCAGTTTTTATCAAAAGTTTTAGAGAAAGCCGTCTTTCTCCAAATACAGGCTTACTTAGTTGCAAATAATATCACTGACAAATACCAGTCTGGCTTTAAGCCACACCATAGCACTGAAACGGCCCTGCTAAGAGTCTATAATGATCCTCTTGTATTTACTCACTCTGGTCGCCCTGCTGTTTTAGTTTTATTGGATCTCTCTTCAGCCTCTGACATGGTTGATCATAATATACTCTTGAGGAGGCTAGAGCATGTTGTAGGCATTAAGGGTTCTGCCCTTAACTAGTTTAATTCTTACCTCACAGATAGATCCTTCTCTGTTGTGATGGGAGGATACTCTTCCTCTGTTGCCCCTCTCTGCTGTGGTGTGCCCCAGGGGTCTGTATTGGCCCTTTATTATTCTCTTTGTATATGCTACCCTTGGGCTTCATATTTGAAAAATACAATATTTCTTATCACTTTTACGCTGATGACATTCAAATCTCTTGTCAACTGACTGATGATTTGTCAGCATCACTGAACTCCCTGTACGATTGCCTGAGAGAGGTTAAAGATTGGCTGTCAGATAATTCTCTCATTTTAAATGAGAAAAAAGCTGAAGTTATGGTGTTCGACAGCCATATTCCTCGAGACCAGCCTGTTGCCCTGCTGGGGCCCCTAGCTAACTCTCTCTGATTCTATGCGTAACCTGGGTGTCTATTTGGATAGCTCCTTTAAGCTTGATAAACAAGTATCATCAGTAGTTAAATCTGTTTTTTTTCAACTGCGCCAGATTTCTAAAGCTAAGCATTATATCACACAGGGACCTGGAAAAACGTATCCACGCTTTTGTGACCTCCAGGTTAGATTATTGTAATTCTCTCTACTGTAGTGTCCAAGCCTTCTCTCTTCGAAGGCTGCAACTCGTTCAGAATGCTGCGGCTCGCCTTCTTACTGGAACTAGAAAATTTGACCCTATTACTCCGGCTCTTGTTGATATACACTGGTTACCAATCAAATATCGCATTGAGTTTAAAATCTTGCTACTCACTTTTAAAATCCTGGATAACATTGCGCCCAGCTACCTCACTGACCTCCTCAATCTGTACATTAAGATCATCAGGTCAATTACTCCTGGCCCAACCTAAGTTTAGACTGAAGACCAGAGGCGATCGTGCCTTTGCTTCAGCTGCACCCAACCTTTGGAACAGCCTCCCTGCTTCTATTCGAGCCTTGGACTCAAGATTGAAAGAATATCTATTTGACTTGGCTTTCCTCACCAGTTAATACCCTTTTAAATCTTTTAAATTTTAAACTTTTAAATCTTTTATAAAATTTTATAAAATTTATTATTTTATTATTAATTTTACTGCTGTTTTTGTCTCAGCGGATTTTGTATTTATCTAACTCTTCTGGTCTGTTAGTGCCTCTATCCTGTCTATGCTAGTGCCCGATTTGTACCCTGTTATTAACTTATGTTGACTCTCCATATTACTGTGAAGCACTTTGGTGTGCCTTCGGGTTTTTAAATGTGCTATATAAATAAAACTGTAATGTATTGTATGCAAAAAAGAAAGCTTTCACAGGATTCTATACAGTCCTGTGAAAAATGAGGCTCATCTCATGATTCAGTAGCTGGTAGCGCCACCATAATTTTAAATTACTATTTTTCTCTATGACTTTATCAGTCTCTCACATCATTGTGAAGGAATCGTCACCCACTCTTATTTATGAATTTGCTTTAGTTCATAAAGACTTGTGAGCATTTGTTTAAGCACATCTCTCTTAGGTCTCCCCACAATATTTAAATCAGGTTGACGTGTGGACTTTGACTGGGTCATTGGAACTACTTGATTCTTCTTCTGTTGTACATTTGCTGCTGTGCATGGGAACAATGTCCTGCTGAATGACCCAATTTCGCCGAAGCTTTAACTGTCAGAGAGATGACCTCACATTTGACTCTAGAATGCTTTGCTATAAAGAGCATGCAAGACTTCTAGGTCCTGTCTCTGTGAAACAGGCACAAATCATCACTCCTTTCACCACACTGCTTGACTGTAGGTATGATGTGTTTGTGCCTATATGCTGTGTTCAGTTTGTAACAAACATAGTGCTGTGCATTATGGTCAAACATCTCCACTTTGGTCACATCTGTCCAGAGGAAATCATTGCAGAAACCTTGTGGTTTGTTCAAATGGATCTTTACCAATCTAAGACATGCTGCCATGTTCCTTTTAGAGAGAAGAGTCTCTCCTGTCAACTCTTCAAAACAAGCCATACTTGTTCAGCCTTCCTCTAGTTGTACTGTCACGAACTGCAACATTTAACATGCTAACTGAGGCCTGCAGAGTCTGAGATGTCGCTCTGGAAATTTTTGCAGTTTCTCAGTTTCGCGTCGCACTGTCTGATCTTGAGGTGAGTTTGTTGCGACTTCTACTCCTGGGAGGATTGGTAATCTGTCCTGAATGCCAACTTGTCAATATTTTTTTTCACTGTTGAATGATTGACTTCAAACTGTGTGCAAATGGTCTTATAAACCTCCACAGATTGATAGGCAGCAACAATTGTTTCTAGATATTGCTGGTGTCTTCCCTCCTCAGAATTGTGTTAACATACACCTGAAAGCTCCAGAGCAGCAAACTGCCAAAATGTCTTCCTTCATAGAGATGCTCATACTTGCTGATGTAGGTTGTATTTTTTCACAAGACTGCAGAAAGTCATGTGAAAACTTTTTTTTTTCACATGACATATAAGTTAAGCTGCTTAATTTCTAATTCTGGTGTGCATATACCTTTCACATATACATTAGAGCCATTAAAGCCACTTTTCACTGCAAAAAAAAACATTTTCACTTTAAAAATATACCACTAGTAAAAATTAGGGAACCAGTTCATAGACAAGCTACTGAGAACATCCTGTACCTCCAGGGATATATTGTACTAACTTTAATATCCTCTACTGTACTATAGTCAGATATTATCAGCTATGATTACAAAATATAATGATACGTGTCACAAGAATGGATTAGGTCGAATCTGACCTCACTTGCAGACCATTTGTGTTACTGCCAATAAATACAACCTGAGACATGTTGGATGACCTAATGATGACATTTATGGTAAAAAAAATAAAAAAATAAAAATTAAAAGGATGCACTGACATACCACAGCCTCATATATAACAGTTACTTTGTCTATTTCATGAGAAGTTCTAATGCTGCACAGACACTTCTGCTGGTTCTTTCTAGTCTGCCTGTTTTTTTTATGTGTGTTGACATTACCACAGAGATTATGTTGACCTTTTGTGAGCTTTTAAAAGTGCAATAAATGTGTACTATACCAACTCTAACAGTCATCAACACTGTATGTCAGGCATGAGATTCTGCACTTCAGATGTACACGGAGCAATAAAGTTATACTGATACTCATTGTTATTCTGAGCAGGCTTCAGTCAGAATGAGAGCAGTTAGAAAATGTAGCTGGGAAAAGAAACAAGAGAGCAAGATACAATTGCGGACGCCTGCTGAATTCTTTCAGGGTCGTGAAATTTAAGGAACTCTACCATGATAGAAAATATGTTACTATTACTTTATCTGTTTCAGTCTCTCAAATTAAACACCCTCGTCCCCTAAAAAAAGCCCTTAACCTCTGTTTGTTTGAGTTTTTTTGTTTTTAACTCATACTTACCAAGATAGTGGTGACTATGTAAGTTCTGTTCAGCAGTGGGTAAGTCTCGTTGCTCCCTCTCAGGCTGGCTGTGGTCACGTACTTCTCATCTTCATTCCAGTAGCCGACCTAAGGCAAGGAGAATGTGTCACAAAGTAGGGCCCGTGTTTAATTAACTGCCTAAAGTGAAACTGACTATATGAGAGAAAAATAACTTTTACTCCCACTCAAAGACTCGAGCTTAAAGGCAGTTTATCATATTTCAGCTTATATTTAAGTCCAGCTCAATGACCTATCAAGCTGATTTAGCAGCTCTTACTGTGAATGACTGAAATCCCAAAAGACACATGTATGTGGAGTGCACAAAATTTAATTGAAATGATGAGCTGTATTTAATAAAAATGTATAATTTATCAGGCATTTCAGATAAATTCAAGTACTTAAGTCTCCTCACTGGATAGCTTCTCCAGCGCAAGAGGAAAATATGAATTTCCTGCTATTTCAAATAAACATTCAGTTGCATTTGCAAGACTGAAAACATACCAAGAAGTAAGGTAAATCCATGTCTCTAATTTACCTTTCACCCTTAAGGTATTTGCAGCAGTAATGATGTACTCATTTGGGAGCTGCTCAGTGAGGTGTGAGAGTAAAAAGCTACTCATACACTTCACTGAAGGTAGTAGGAGATTTCTTGTTAAATGTGAATCTTAACTTTTTAAATTAGAAACTGGCTCTTTGGAGCATTCACTCGTTTGACTACAGTACAAGGTTTTAAAATAAGCTACAGGGTTAGTCAGACACATGTAATAAGACTGCATACATATTGTCTTTTTAGAAAGGGGGCCCTTGGGCAAGAATGAATATCTTAAATCGGACCCTCAGGCTCACCTTCTTGGGTCCAGAGGGGGCCAGTTCCATGACACTAACAGTGTAGTTGGTTCTGCGGCCTTTCTCATTAAACTGAATGTGACCAGTCAATCCATCTATACGGACCTGTAATGGAGTCAAAGATATCGAATAAGTAATTCAGATCCTCTCACTTCCTTGGCTGGTACGGCTGCCCCGTAACGTGATATTCAACCAGCGTTTCAGTGCTAGGAGCAAGCACTCGCACATCATGCTAACATGACATGCATTCTAAGCGCAACTCGCATGTTTTGTGTCGTTTTCATTTGTGAGTGTCCGCGCGTCACTGTGGACATAAATGACAGACGGTGTGCACGTATGTGTGCAGAGTGCACCGTGTTTGTCTTGGCTGTGTGATGGAATTAATTGAGCGAACACGAACGGCTTCAATCTCCAGTCTATCTGCAGGCAGATGGCGAGACTGATTCGGAACAGGCCTCTGCGCAGCCACTCTGCAGACAGCGCCTTGGGCAGCACACTCACACAAGCACTTGTACTGTACGTAAATCCTCATGAACACAAAAGCAGTTTTTATATTTCCATATTTTGCGTGAATGGTGTTGAATGGCTTGAACTTAAATTTTCTTTTTTTTTATTAGCGTTCTAAATTTAATCCAAATAACTGTCCGTGTTCCTCAATGCACATGCGGGTCGGCGTTCGTGTGTCTCTGTGACATTAAGGAGTCTCACAGCCAGTCCAGCATTTTCATCGCCAAATATTACATTTCTAAACTCAATTGCTGATGTCATATTTCATGATAATCACAGTCGAGTGTTATTGCCTGCAGGTTGTGTTTACTAGCTATGATGTCACATTTGATACTGGAGAGCTCTCCAACGACTTAATGTGAACTTTACACGACAGAATGAGACCTAATTTGTTCAGCCAGCCCAAACTCAGGAGCTGTTAGCCAATGTGCCACTCAAGAAATTGTGTGAGTGTGCACGAGGATCTATGTATTTATGCGTGTGTGCATTAGTGTGTTCCTCTCCACGTGTGCAGACCTGCTGCAGGGCTCTCTGGATGTCTATGCCCTGTCCCCAGGGAGCTGGTGGGTTGGCTAGGCATTCTCCAGCGTTGCCCCTGCGAGATATGTCTATCCTCTGTCTCCTTAAATTCTGAAAGGCTGTGGACATGACTTTCACCCCGTCATATGTTAGAGCACCTGTGTACTGCAGAGAGCAAGTTTAATTCAATTACATTTCATGTCACAAACACTAGAAGCGCTTTGCTTAAACATCAGAGACTTCATTTCTATAACTTAAACTTTAGGTTACTTTCTTATGCCTGTAAATACACAAATACCTTGATATGGTATCACTCTCAGCTTGGTATAGATAAATAATTGCTATAGCAGAAATCCAAAATCCAAAAAGCATATTCAGGTAAGAGTTACCTATTATATAGACACTAGGCTTAGAGACTTATGGAAGAAGAAGAAAGTAACTCAGAAATTTAAGGGGTAGTACTTTGAGTCCAGGCTTGGGCACTTTGGAGTCCTTATTATCAAACTCCATCCACTGCTGGACGATGCGGCTCACACTTGGCTCTGAGTTGTTGACGAGCTGAAAGCCGGTTATGTTTGCCCCGCCTTTCCTCAGATCTGTCAGATCGATGTCCAGAAAACCCTGAGAGGAAACCAGACAGAAACAGATTACACACACATACTCACACAGGTACAGAGGATATGTTAACTCCCTGTGAAATCCAGCTGATATGTTCTTCTACAGCAGTGGATTGCAAACAGGGGTTCTGGTTATCCAGGCGTCACAAGAAAAAAACCCACATGTAAAATGGATCTCGCCTCTACTTTTGAGCTTCATAAGCAGTTTAGCTTATAAGCAGATGGATGAATGGATCAATTATCATAACTTGTTAAAAACTGCATCAAAGGGTTTCAAGCAGGTGAGCATTTTGTAAGAACACTGTCCAAAAAGGTTTTGGAACCAGCAGCAGGGCACCTAACATTTGGTGCCGCTGGTTGGGTAATTTAGCTAACTTTATTACATTTTAAGTACTGCTTTAACTGTGCCATCACAAGTTCAGGTTTTAATTTCTTAATAAAGAAAAAAAATCTTTCATTTTTACATAGGGAGATCATCCCATTGAGCAGACTTCATTTAGGTCTTTCCTGAGGGACAGAAGTAGTGAGAAAGAAAATAGAAAACCTCATTACATGGAAGGAGCAGTCCGGCACTAATCTGTGATAGACGGAGTCCTCATATGCTACTGTTAACAACAGCAGGATCAAAACCTTATAGGCTACTGTGAACAATGCAAGGCGAGCCTCAGGCAAAGAAGAATGGAGGAAGAAGCGATTTACTGTAATGGTATTTCCTTCTTGTATTCCCCCCCCAAAAAAAACTATTATGTGGAGAGGGCTGTTTTTCAGAGGTAGAAAGTAGGAAAGACAGTTTCAGTCTCTCAGCAGGCTTCCTGTCAGCGTGGGGAGAGGAGGAGGTAGACAAGAGGGACCGGGTGGGAGTGGAGACAGAGGAGGAAAAAAGATTTGTCTGTGATTTGTCTGAGGTTTAAAAGCAAAGTTTTGATTGATGAGGAGAAAAGGTGCCTCTCTCTGGATTGTCTCCAGCGTACCATCCGTTTTCTTTCTTCTCTGCTCTGATGTTGTTGTTGTTTTTTATCGTGCCATTTGAAGCCTTGGCTCTTTTTATCACATCCGTTCCGAATTCGCGCTTGTTTACTGTGTTTTGATTTTCATACAGTCAAAAGAACTGAAGAAAAACAAAGAGGACTTGCTGTTCCCTAGCCTAAAGTTATCTAGAATTGTTTTTTTTGGTTTTTTTGCCCTTTTTCATTTAAGAGAAGAAGAAAAATACCCCAAACATATGCGGGCAACCAAGAGGGGCAGCATTCAGTCTGCTTTAACAGCCGCATTTCCCTTAATGTACAGTGGGGCAAAAAAGTATTTAGTCAGCCACCGATTGTGCAAGTTCCCCCACCTAAAATGATGACAGAGGTCAGTAATTTGCACCAGAGGTACACTTCAACTGTGAGAGACAGAATGTGAAAAAAAAATCCATGAATCCACATCGTAGGATTTGTAAAGAATTTATTCGTAAATCAGGGTGGAAAATAAGTATTTGGTCAATAACAAAAATACAACTCAATACTTTGTAACATAACCTTTGTTGGCAATAACAGAGGTCAAACGTCTACTATAGGTCTTTACCAGGTTTGCACACACAGTAGCTGGTATTTTGGCCCATTCCTCCATGCAGATCTTCTCGAGAGCAGTGATGTTTTGGGACTGTCGCCGAGCAACACGGACTTTCAACTCCCGCCACAGATTTTCTATGGGGTTGAGGTCTGGAGACTGGCTAGGCCACTCCAGGACTTTCAAATGCTTCTTACGGAGCCACTCCTTTGTTGCCCGGGCGGTGTGTTTTGGATCATTGTCATGTTGGAAGACCCAGCCTCGTTTCATCTTCAAAGTTCTCACTGATGGAAGGAGGTTTTGGCTCAAAATCTCACGATACATGGCCCCATTCATTCTGTCCTTAACACGGATCAGTCGTCCTGTCCCCTTGGCAGAAAAACAGCCCCATAGCATGATGTTTCCACCCCCATGCTTCACAGTAGGTATGGTGTTCTTGGGATGCAACTCAGTATTCTTCTTCCTCCAAACACGACGAGTTGAGTTTATACCAAAAAGTTCTACTTTGGTTTCATCTGACCACATGACATTCTCCCAATCCTCTGCTGTATCATCCATGTGCTCTCTGGCAAACTTCAGACGGGCCTGGACATGCACTGGCTTCAGCAGCGGAACACGTCTGGCACTGCGGGATTTGATTCCCTGCCGTTGTAGTGTGTTACTGATGGTGACCTTTGTTACTTTGGTCCCAGCTCTCTGCAGGTCATTCACCAGGTCCCCCCGTGTGGTTCTGGGATCTTTGCTCACCGTTCTCATGATCATTTTGACCCCACGGGATGAGATCTTGTGTGGAGCCCCAGATCGAGGGAGATTATCAGTGGTCTTGTATGTCTTCCATTTTCTGATGATTGCTCCCACAGTTGATTTTTTCACACCAAGCTGCTTGCCTATTGTAGATTCACTCTTCCCAGTCTGGTGCAGGTCTACAATTTTCCTGGTGTCCTTCGAAAGCTCTTTGGTCTTGGCCATGGCGGAGTTTGGAGTCTGACTGTTTGAGGCTGTGGACAGGTGTCTTTTATACAGATGATGAGTTCAAACAGGTGCCATTCATACAGGTAACGAGTGGGGGACAGAAAAGCTTCTTACAGAAGACGTTACAGGTCTGTGAGAGCCAGAGATTTTCCTTGTTTGAGGTGACCAAATACTTATTTTCCACCCTAATTTACGAATAAATTCTTTACAAATCCTACCATGTGGATTCATGGATTTTTTTTTCACATTCTGTCTCTCACAGTTGAAGTGTACCTCTGGTGCAAATTACTGACCTCTGTCATCATTTTAAGTGGGGGAACTTGCACAATCGGTGGCTGACTAAATACTTTTTTGCCCCACTGTACCTGTATGTGTTGCCAGGTGTCCATATTTCTCAGCTCAACAGACAGACTTATGTCTTGTTTCTGCTCCATGAATGAGCTAATGCTGTGCAGTCAGCTGAGGAGGTTACTATAGAAACTAGCCTTTGCTAACACAGGACGTAGATGGGGGATGTTCCCGACAGAATTGTAACCACAATTTAAGTACTTACTGAAATTCAGTCTGTGCTCAGAATCAACGCACACAAGCACACATGTGCACTGAGGTAAGTAAATTAACTAAAAGGTCCAAGGACGTATAAAGTCATTTTCTTTCTTTTTTCCCCCGTTTTTTTGGTCCAACATTTTAACGGGCCCATTATAAATGACTGTGGCCACTTTGTATATCATCTGTTATTACCGTCTAAGCTTTATCGTTTAAATTTAAATCTGGCAAACCGGTTGGACAAGGGAGATTGAGTCAATCTAAAACGCCAGCAGTGAGAAACTGTTCAAGCCAGCATCTGCATATTAATGTTGTTATTACCACAGCTTCTGTTGATGCCAGTTTTCTTTTCATTTAGCCACATTTATCGAGTGTTGTCAGGGTCTAACATGTGTGTGGCGAGGAAAAGGCAGCAGACAAAGAGAGCTAATAGATGTATGCTTTCATACACTGGCTGCCTGACCTTTTTCTGTTGCTGTGAGTCTGCACAGCTTTCTGTCACTGTCGCAAGTCTCCCACTTGTGTTGCTGTGATTTCTATAGCTGTGGCAGTGAAAGGATATTTGACTTAGCTGAGCTGCAGATGGAATGAGGGTAAAACCAGACAATTCTATTGGGTAAACACAACTATTGAATTGGCAATAAACTACTGAAAGTTTGGAATCCAGTTATGAAATGAAATATAAGACAAAAGATACAATTTACATACATTTATATAAATTCAAATAAAGTGTGAATGCAGAGAAGAATAGTGCCGTGCAAAAAGTCCTGAGCCACCCCTGATTTCTCTCTTTCTCTTAGAAAATGAGAAATAGGCACAGTGAGTTACTGAAATCTGCCAACATATATGAACATTTATTCTTCAACAGAACCTGAACTCTTTAACACAAGCTTTCTTTTAACTTTATTTTAAGTGGTCTTCATGCCTGATTGTATTCCATTCTGTATTTTTATATCCAAGTATGATTTACTGCATTGGCAGTGTGTTTGGGATCATTGTTGTGCTGAAATGTTACGTTGTTTCCAGTCATATGCTTTCCAAATAATATTACATCAAAATCTGACGGTACTTTTCTGCATTTATAATGGAGCCCCAAATCATGATAGAGCTTCCACTGTGTTTTACGGATGGTTGTTAACCCGTCTACTTAAATAATTTCCAATCAATCTCCATTGAACAGTAAATGGACCAACTAAGGCATCTCTCAGGTCTTGTGTCAGGTCTTTGTTGGTTTTGTTCCCCTGTTTTTTAAGGAAATGGATACCGCTCATTTGCTATAGTTAGTATTTTTTAAGACCCGCCACTTCTTCTGTTGTCCTCAACTTTTTAAAGTAAACAGTGTCCAGATAGTTTTCAGTTAGTAAGTCTTTAAGAATCAACATGTTGGAGGAAAAATACTATTTTATGCTTGTCAAAGTGTTTTATCTTTGGCATTTTTTGTAGATTCAACTAAAGAAATGGAAACAAATGACATGTTTTTGTGACAGACTGCTAGTAATAAACTGTTGAAAGACTTGATTTAAAATAGATTCTTTGCTAAAGTGTCTGTTATGTGTCAGCACATATGATTAGATGATTCATAGGTAAGCGCTAACTGTAGCTTAAAAAAAATATTTGGAAATGGTCAGGTACAGGAAGTGGACTGAAAATGGGTGAAAAAGCAACCAAAGAACTTCGGAAATGCTAGAGAACTATTGCTCAAGACGTCTTAAAAAATTACAAGAACATCTGGCTTCTTGGAAGCAAAATATAATTGGTTATTGGTGGTTATTAAGAAATTTAAAAAAATGAAAATAGTCTTTCTTACCAGATTAGCCAGAATATAGTGGTAGCTCTTTGCATTCTTTCCTTGATCTACAATCTGAAAGATAAGAACAAAAGAGACATAAAATAAAATGCGTGCCACACACACGAGCACACAAGGTTGTTTAGAATATATTCATGTGTGAGAAAGTGCGAGGAAGGATATGACACTCTCTCGGCATCACACCACAGACAGGACAGTGTAAAGCATTTGATCTTGTGCAGGACAGGCAGAAAGTAGGTTAACAGGAAATCAGAGCAAAGGGACTGGCCTTTGAACATGTTGGCTTTGAGAAAATGACAGTTCTGGAGTCAAAGAATGTCCTTTCCTCCCTTTCCTGCCAGTGATGAATGGTTCTGCTATGGAAGAAGTGTTCTTACAGCACTGCTGTCTTTATGCAGATATTTGTTCCAAAGAAAATGGCACAATATCTACCAAGCAAAATGTATCAACAGAAAATTTTGATACATAACCCGAAGAGGGAACAACTTAAAAATTAAATATTAAAAAAAAGAAGCAAAGACGGAGAAATATACACAGTTTAAGACATGAGGCAGACTCTTCCTAATCCTACTAGTCTTCTCTCTGCTCTCAGTATTGTTCCCTTGTGAGCTCTGGTTTGATCTTTGATCTGATATTTAAATATTTTACAGAGTTCTACTTCCCTGGAGCTCCATCAAGGTCTAACAATACCATGAAATAATGCAGGCTGTTAGTGATGAACTGTGCCAGCCCTTCTCCCACGCTTACACTCTGCATCTCTGTCCTGCCTGCGCTGTCATAATTCTTTCACTGCAGGCGTCGCAGGTCGGCCAATCACAAAGGGCCAGGACACTTTAAGAGATGGTTTATTTATATTATGAGTGGAGCAGGTAAACCGAGCGTCACTTTTACTTAAATCTAAATGTAGATTAAGTATATGATTAAAAAGAAAAAAATGTCATGCTTAGCTGGTGGCTAAATTATTTTTTTTTCTTGGCTAAATAACGAGTCTGCTGTTGTGTATAGCTACAGCAAATTTGGTTGTGTGTGTGTGTGTGTGTCCTGACAACAGTCGCATAAAATAAGGTCAAGTGAGCAGCATTAATTTAAAGCTTAATAACAGCCTTAACCCGGTGGATATGAAGTTTGCTTCATGCTCTCCATGCAGGCAGTGTGGTAAACATGGTTTTTCCTTTCTCTTTCTCTTTGCAAGCATTTTGCTTTGTGTATACAGTGCAAAGTGCACTCATTTGTTTGTGTGGTGTTCGCGTGTGCGTCTAATGATGCCGTAGGTCATGACAGAAGGTGGCATTTGTTATTAATGATGACCTCAACACGAGGGGAGCCCTGCGGCCAAGCCTCAGGCTAGGAAAAACAAGAAGGAGGGAGGAGAGACACGAACCAGTACTGACACCAATACACCGTACAACAGGGGGAAACACACAGCCACACTGGACTGTCAAATGGAAAAGTTTTGGCTTTGAGTAGCTTTTTTAAAATTATGCATGCAGATTTTAAGAGTCATTCAGAGTTCAGCCCAAAAAGAGCAGGTCACCCTTTTTGTCTCTCAGTTGGCAAACCCACTGAAACATCTCTGCGGTGGCTTTTCTATGAAACTGCCTCTACACTCGGTTTGTGTGATATACTGTCAGTGGCTGTATTGTAAGACAATATCTGTACGGTATGAGATGAATTAGATGCGATCAGTTGTGAGTTTAAAGGGCAAACCAAGCAGAGGTGTTGTGTATATATGTGTTTCTCGCTGGATGGGTGCACAGGCAGGGCAGCGTGGAGGCAGGGAGCAGATGTCGGTGATTGATGGTGGCTGTCTGAATGGAGAACTTCTCGGGCTCAGCTTCTGTAAACTGGTGAGAACTGATGCAATAACCTTAACTGTAGACACCAGGCCATCAATAACATTCACACAGAGCAGTGATAGCCTACAAATACAGATGGGGATGTGTGTGCACTTTTTTTTCTTCTCTGGAACAAACATAAAGAACTATGACAGTCAGACTGATAACATGCGTGGAATCAGCAAGCAAAACAAATTACACCTTGGTGCCTTCATATTATGCCAGAATGCCTGCTTGTAAAAGGCAGTAAACCCCCCCCCCCACAAAAAACAACAAAGTGAACAAAAGTTTTTGAAATAACGGGTTCTTGGTTTCAGACAGCGGTTGAATAAAAGCAGCTCATTTTGAGTCAGCAACCACTGATTTTGCTGATTGAAAGACAGCTTTTCTTAGCAGCCTGGTAATTAAACTCAGGAACTGTACATGAGTTAGATGAAAAATATATTTTAATGTTTCCAGTTTGCTCATTTTAAACTGAGAACCCTGTGAAAAGGGTCTCTTGAACCTAAGTACTTCATTCATGATAATGTGCATGATAAAAGACTGTCCGTGGCAGGGCATCCACAGAGGTGACGTTTAATGTGGAAGACTAATAAATAGTAGAAATGTAACAGTTTAGTAATAAAGTGTAGATGTTGTATCCTAAATTATTGGTTTAATGTATCTACTGCTTCTTATTAACAACACTTAATAATCTGCCCTTAAAATCTCAAGAGCTAAACTGTCACCTGAGGCTGTCTCCAAAAGCAACTAATCCCCTTCAGTATTAAAATTTGAAACTATACAGCATAAAAATGTTCTGTTCTGGTCTTTTTAGCAGATTTTAACAATGCTGAATGTAAAACACTGTACACCATAACAGCACCTTCACAGCACCACTGACTTGGCGTTATAAAGCTAAAACTACATTGAGTTGAATTAACATTGTTATGGAAGCCTGTTCACAGTCTGCTAGGCTGCATTTGAGCTAATTCCAATAACCAAATGAGGGATGAGCCTGACTAGTCAGCTAGATCAGGGGTGTCAAACTCAAATACACAGTGGGCCAAAATTCAAAACTGGAACAAAGTTGCGGGCTAACGTTAATAGTTATTGAAATATATTTATTCCTCCAGATATAAGAATGAATCTTTTCTTATGGACTCAAACACATTTTGCTGAAAAACTGAATATGGAACAAGCAAAGCTTAATACTAAACAATATATATATTAGCTGTATAATACCAGTAGGCCAGCTCTAATAGTAATTTGGTATGGCTTCGCGGGCCAAATGTAATCAGGCTGCGGGCCAAATGTAATCAGGCTGCGGGCCAAATGTGGCCCGCGGGCCAGAGTTTGACACCTATGAGCTAGATGTTTGAATGTTTGCCAAATTTGCTAGTCTGTGTCAGAAATAATAGTCTGTTTAATGGATTATTTTTCTTTAATTAATGCAGAAAGGCAGTTACTCGCTCAAAGATGGTTCAAAGATGACACCACTGGCGACTACCTGGGGCTACAGCCCTGACACACAGCCAGCACCCTACTCACGTTCTTTCTACCAGTGGAAACAAGCTGGGGAAAAATAAACTGACGACAGCTGTCCTAACTAGCACTGATGTATAAAACCTGGAGAATAACAGGAACATAACCAAGCATCCATAGCCAGGTGTAATCATGTTCTGGATGTGAATGCTAGCAAGCGTAAACCAACGCGGCTGCTGTTAGTATCACAAAGGTTAGACATACTCTGCCATCTAATCTGATGCTGTGTGTTTGTAACTTTATAAAGGACAAAAAATGGCCCACATTTCAGCGGCTTCCAAATAATATTGAACAAGGAACACGATTGACAATTTCATATTGCTCCTGTAACACACATAACATATTTGCTGTAATGTGGACTCAGTTTAAATGTTTTCTTAGGATCTTTTACACTAGTCTAACTTTTTTCTCTTGGTTACACGACTAACAAATTAGTGATTTAAACAAGAGAAAAACAAACTGTAGCTACTGTCGGTGAAATGCACCCATACAGCTGTCTGTGGACTTTGCTAATAAAGCTAGCTAGCATTAGCCCATAATGTAGCGCTGTTCCCTCTCATCCAGCTATATTCATTTATGGCTCCAAACAACCTAATTGCAAAAAACGCCATTTCAAAAACCAGTGGGTGATGACACAGTGTGTGTGTCCATCACAATATTCTTACAAGCGTATAAACATTCACTTTTCATATTTTTAAACACTATTTTTAGCAGTTGCTAAGGAAACTGCCAACATAACATCCTAGTACTGGATCATGTGTAAACTGCGGTGGTTACTGTGATATCTTCCTTTAGCCAAACTACTGTTTTTGTGAATAATTAGTCAGAACCATTTTCTTCATATTATCTCCCTGTTGTGTTTTTAATAACCCTTTATAAAGGTAACAACAAAGAGACACCGCCTTCGTGATATAATCTGGAGTTCAAGGGACCTGCTCTGCCTAGTTACAGTTGCTAAGCTATGGTTGGACAGTCTGTGTTTGATGGAAGGGGCTGTGAACAGTCAATTGCGATGATAGGATCCTTTTCCTTTTAACAATGCGGAGGTGAGAAAGTGATGATCCTATCATGGGAGAACTGCTGGCTTCAAATGCCAAAGCTGCGTTATTTATCTTTTACTGTCCTTGATGCTCCAGCAGACGAGACATCACAATAGACCAACAGCCAACCACCACATTAAATTTATATCCCCTCCTTTCTTTATCTGATAAAAATGTGTATAAATTTGTCCTGAAATGTTTGTGCCTTTTTTGTATGTCCGACGAATTCTTTTAAACTTAAGCCACATACATAACTAATACTTAGCTTGACATCTGTCTAAAAGAACAGCTGTATGCTTTTGTTGTGCTATGAGGCCACGTTTTTATGCTAAAATTTGATTATACATTGTGAAAACATAAAAAAGAGTGAATGTTTTTACCATTTGCAGTATGTTGTTGAGTCTCTCAGTCTCACAGTCAATGATAATCTGGCCCTCCTTTCGCTTGTCCAAATCCTGGAACACCTTCGCAAAGGCATTACTCGATATGGTCTCCACATTGACTGAGGTCACCAGCCAATTCCTCTCTGCTGCCGTGTCAAGAACCTTCTGCAGCACAGACAGACCTGGAAGACAAGCAAATGAGAACATGTGTTTTTGCCAAGTGTACGGAATAACTGAAATGCGCAAAGAAAGCTCTGGAGGTAACTGTGTGGGCACCTGTAACAGAACTTCTGCAAAGATGATGAATGACTAGTTGGTATTCATCTACTGGGAGCAATCCAACAGTGTCTACATCTTATTAGACAGCATGCGAAATAAATTACATGCGGGGTAACCTCATGCTTTGTGTAGTTATATTATGAACTGCAAGATAAATTAAGACAACTTGTGAGCCAAACAGAAGCTGCACAGAAACCCAAACTGCCCCTGATAAGCTTATCCATCAGAATCTCCCTTGTAGCTCTGGTGATAAAGTGTAACGAATGCGATAGTCCATTAAGCACACTGACATATACAGGTGCACATTTCCAACTCGCACACCGCCGGGCTAAATAATCACCATTTTCATGGTAACAAACAATCAGCTAGACGACACACTCACAGTAAGCTTTAAGTCCTCCAAGCCCCAATTACAGGTGGCTCTACTCAATTACACTGTCACCAATACCCTGCTGACTCATTCAAGCATCACAGAGAAGCAGGTAGAGCAGCCAAAAAGCTAAAGGCTCATGCTAAGACAGGATTTAAAAGGTGATTATGGAACACATTGATCTTGAGCTCTGATTTACAACCTGAGTCACTGTTGTACTTCTTTGCTGCTGGCAGCAGACCAATCAGATTCCTCTCAAGCTGGCAGCCGCAGTTGTTCCACAGAGTAAATAAAGTAATTTCACCCACGGCAGACTGGCAGCCATTACCCAAATGAATTATAGCAATCACAAAATTTAGAATTGCAAACTGATACACGACGTAGTTGTGTTTGCTTCTATGTTACTTAGCTGGCAAGCGCTGTTAAAGACTCCTTCGTTCCGCACATCACGCGGTTCACATATATTCTACGATAAATGCACGCAAATACTGGCTTTCCCACAACAACAGCAACAGCAGCAACAACACAGACCCTGTCAAAAGAAGAATGAGAAATGAAGTCACAGCCTCTGAAAGATGATTGCTTGGTCTTATTAGAATGCGCACCAGCTGCTCTCCAGGCAATTCACGCTGCTTTTTTTGACAACAGGTCATTAAGAAATAAAAAGATGGATGGTGTTTCACCTCTATATATGACCACAATATAGCACATGTAAATAAATTAGGGAACCAGACGAATGTGAGAATGCTGAATGGAACTGATACAGAGGGGTTGGTACATGGCTATTCCTTTTTACCTCATGGTGCCGACGCATTTAACAGAAAGATGAACGATAGAGTGATGAGCACGGGGAGACAGGAGATAGTGAGCTGTGAATAAAGTCACAAGGCCGGCTGTACTTTAATGGAGTCGAGCTGTAGTAAGTGTTTCAGCACCATGGACAGCACCACTCATTGTAACCAGGACCCGTGTTCCCAAATATGATAATCCTCCCAGAGAGCTCATCAAAAACTATAAAGAAAACTGTAAATAAAACTATAAGCAAAGAGTTCCAGCTTAAGACTGAGTCAGCTCAAAAGACAGAAAGGTGGTGACCCTGTCGCCAGGTATAACTCATTCTCTCAAAGGTTGTGCTTGGTTCAGTGAAAATGATGGGCAAAATCGGCAGACCTAATCATATAATTTATTCTGGAAATGGTTTAAACATGAATATAAAATTGTAATAAATAAGTTAGTTGCATAAATCTGAAGCCATACTTTAGTCTATGAAATATTTGAAAACACGGACCTACCAGTTTATTATGTTGGCATACTTTGCGCTTAATTATTAACAGTGAAAATTATTCAGCTTTTACAAATTACACCTACAACGCCGGGAAGTTCGCCATGTCTGTGAATGCTTTTGCAAGTCTGAGATGTGAAAAATAAAATGAACTGAATCATAATACGAGACCGTGGAAGAGCTGTAATTGTTTGTGTGATCACTCAGCTGATGAAAGCTGGACCGACCAAACTCATCACTGCTGCACTGCTGCACTGCTGTGCTCTTTTTCTTTTTTTTCAGTTCAGTGTTATTGCGTTGGCTGGAAGATGTGAGTGAATTTTAAATGAGATCGACCACAAACATTATCTTAGCTCAGCATTTGGAGATGACACACATGCAAATGCACAATTTATTATTATTATTATTATGCAGTCACTGTTATTATGGTGGGAAATTTAAATACTTAGTTACACTAGCTCCAAAAGTCACACCATTTCTAGCTTTACCTATTTCCATACAGCCACTGTGTAAAATCTTTGTATAATCCTGACTTTAAGAGAAACTCTGTGAATTTACTCATTATTTTCATTAGCAGCTACTTTTAGTACTGGGACACATTGAACCCAGAAGTTAATTGATTTTCATCTTTTCATTCTTTTGCTATTTATTTTAAATTCTTCTATTTCTTTTAAAAACCTAATATACTTATTTAGTTCTTAATCTGATTTTACCTTGGAATACAGCTGGTTAGCAGTTAAGGTGTGCTAAAATTAGTGTTTGAATCTCATTAATGGATTCTAATGTTTTCTTTATTTTTCATTTGTTTTGTTACAGATGTATTGATTGCTTGCCTCACTGACCGACTGATTTACCTCAAATATCCTCTCGCATTTTTAAATGTGCTTGATGCACTCCTCTAAATCAAAGTCAGTCTGACAGGAGAACTCACAAAAATGTTCCCTCAAAGGCATACTGAGAGAGAATGATATCATAATGGAATCTGGCTGTCGTAAGCACCCTTTTGGCCAGAGGCAGTACATGGGCGACCAGGGCAACAGACAATCAAGAACAGAGAAAATAACACTTTAGCAAACTATTTCCTGAATATTGTTTATGATAGGTTTAATGGGCTATCAAATTTGTTTTCCCATTCTTGGCTTCTGAAAATAAAAATGATAGGCACATTTATTAGGGGATGCTGTAAGAGAGCAAGACAAATGGTAATAGAAAAGGGGGGAAATACTAAAGCCTCTCAGGTGGCAGGAGAGTGATAATGCATGTGATATATTTGTATGTCCTTGACTGCTTTGGATAATGGATTAAACACTGGAAAAATGCTAACATAGGTAGACATTGAATATGAATGTATTAGACTAGAAATTAGAGAGCTTTTGGTCTTTTAAATCAGAAAAATGCAGGTTTACACAGTAACAGTCTGGTCTGAAAGTACATCTACTAAGTGAGCAACACACCAATTTTACAGTAAAATACTGTATTTTTTTAAATTCTCAATTTAATAGTGTTAAAATGTTAATGTTTAGCTATGCTGTGTTTAAACTTTGATTCCTTGCCAATAACTGGACTTTTTTAAACCAGGAAGTGAAACTTCACAAAATTTGTTTTTGTGTCCTGGGTCATTGTAGGCAACAATAATCTAGCATTTTTGTTTGTTTGTTTGTTTGTTTGTTTGTTGTCATAAGAGAAAATCACAGAAATAAATGCACTGTGGCTCCTCCTCACAGAAAGTTCACACACAGTGCTCACCGCTACAGCCTATGCTATGATGGCTAGCCCTGTTAAGCTATGTTAATCTTTAGCTAGAAGTGGCCAAAGCTCCTGAAACAAAGTAAAGGTTCTGGCCAGTGTTCATACTCAGTGTTGTTTCATGTAGAGGACATTCCTACAAAAGCTGAGATCTTGTTATAGTTCCAAAAAAAAAGGACACGGAGTTTAGGGTCCATAGACTATCGACATATGGTTGCACTTTGTTCCTCATAATGAATTTTAAGACAGAGTACAGACAAATGATGACAAATAGTTTTGTATGGTTATGGTAAACCTTATACTTTAAATTGTACTGTACCATAATATGTTGTTGTAACTTACAAGAGATACACTGTAGAGTGTACGAGAGTTTCATGCTAGAAAATTCAATTCAGTTCAATTCAATATAGTTTTATTTATATAGTGCCAATTCACAACATCTCCTGAAGGCACTGTCAACTTAACTGATGCAGTGTACCTAATAAAACATAGTTTGATGAAACATTTAGAAGAGGCAAACACAGCTGCTCTATACCATACTACACAAACTGATCAAACTAAATACGATTTCTTTTAAAGGCTTTAAATAACCATGTAGGAAGAGTGACTGCAGTATAGTATCCAAGCAACAGAGACGACTGATATGGATTCTGCTGGCTCCATCCCACTACTCACAGGGGTGACCCTCTCAGACACAAATATACACACACACACAGGCATACGCAGAATTCGTGAGTAGTTAATAAATGGATCACAGAAGATAAAAAATAATAATAATCTGAGGGGCATGTGTGGCCGCTACGGTCATCATGCATTGACAGGCCAAAGACTGCTGTGAAATCTCTACTGTCACTGCTTGATTGTGTGCTGTGTGGAATGACATAATGGCATCTGTCTTTTAAAGCTGACTTAAATCTGCTATTTGTCACACACAAGTCAAACACATAAGCAGATACAAGCTGCAATAAGCTGTCATACAGCCTAAATGTATTGAAGTGCGCCTGCTTTTGGGCATACACAAAAAATACACAAATCATGGTCATGCTCCAAAACCCACAACACCTGGGACAGATGGCCTGGCATTATGGGGAAAGCTATAGCTGTTTGGCTCTGGGGGAGATGGAGAGGAAGAAGCAGGAGGCTGACAGGTGTGCTACTTTATTCTTGTCTGACTATGCAGGAGTGTCATTAAAATGTTCAATTTAAATGCTACAGCACTCCTTTTTTTCTTTCATCGGACGGACAAAGGAACTGCAGCAACCCTGGTCTCTGTTGAGGAGCGCTCAATAAAAAGCTTAATCTTTCGTACCATTGTGCGATTTATCTGATAGTCAGTGCAGGTCAATATTTCTATTCGGTGCTCCCTGTCTGTAAAAAAGTGGTGGTCTAAAATAAGCGTTCTGATGACTGCTTGTTGCTGCACAATGGCTAAAATTGACCCTGCTGCTGTCGCCATGGCAATATAAAGATGACAACTGGTGGCTGGTCTAACTACTGGTACTGGCTGTCTTCGTCTGCACGCATGAAATTCCACCGTCAGATTCTGACATCCTTCTTTTTTGTAACGATGGAGGCAAGCCTAAACATCAAGTCAAACAGAGAGCCAGCAGCTTTCCTACCTGAGTTGGAACTGTACATGTAGACAAACTTGGACCATCCATAGTGTTCGATAACTCCCACCAGCGCATCCTGGAGCTCGGGCCTGAGCTGGATCACAAATTGGTTGGCTGTTTCAATGGGGAAGGATGGTGTCACAAAGCAGACGTGCAGTGCTCCACAGAAGGACATGAGCATGTTGACTGTCTTCCTGTCATACAGGCCAATGATGGCATACACACCTTTGGAGAACTGGGAGCAAACTGCAAGGGACAGAACAGAAAAACAAGCAGATATACAGGGTGTTAGTCTTTAAACCTTTGAACAATGAAATCAGCAAAAACATCAATCCAATTATCTTTTCATTGCTGTTACACAGCGTCTATTAAGCGACAAATTAAACTTTGTCGCCATCCTGCCTACATTTGCTAGTAGGATAAGAGTGATATGGTCCAATAGGCAATTATCGTAATTAGCCTGTAGAGCTATCGTGTGCAGGTCTGAAGCTTTTCTGAGTCTAAGGTTATAGTAAGATGAATATCCAGGAAATTGAGAAACGATCAGGCTAATCGAAAAAAATAATCATTTCACTGGATGTGGTTAGTCAAACTGAACTAATCACATCCCACAACAGAATTTTGTCTGAATTAAAATCAATTTAATCCATGGTTTGGATTTAATTTTGGTTTTTAAAGTGGGAGGATAGAGAGAAAGAGGAAATAAATATCTGTGGCATGCCAGGTGCTGTGAAGTCTTTAGAGCCTGAGCTATTAACTAGTACTCAATAGCATGTTTATGCAGGGCTCATCTGCTGGTCCAGCTGCATAGCATTAATCTGTGTGTTTTGCCTTCAGTGAAAGGTGGAGGTGGTGGAGGCAGATTAGGTGTAGAGAGGTTAATCAATGCATCCCCAGGGTTCCACTGACATTTTACTAGCAGCAGGAGGCGGTTTCCAGCTCTCATTTGCCTTTCTCCCTCAGTCCCTTCATTTTTCTCTCTCTCATTGTCTGTCTGTCACTCTGATTTCTTTCACACCCCCTAAATTCTTAAAATAGCTAATTTATGTTCGTGATCTTCTCTCAGCACTTTATATCCTCACCGTGCTCTCAGTAGAGCATGGTATCTTTGCACTTCCAGGTCTGGTCTGGGCTATTTTCTGCTATGGCGATGGGTGGGCCTTACTTATCTCAGTATTTACCAAACAGATTGAAGACGGTGCCTGTACCCACACGAAGGCCAGCTTGCAGCTAGGAGCTGAGGGAAAGACAGAGAGCGAGGATGGCCCATACCCAAAATGCCTAACCTGTCACAGACCTGCACCCTCCGGTCAGGCACGTGTGTGTGACGGAGATAGAGGGAGAGTGAGGAACCGAGAGTGGGAGAAAAAACAGGGATATCACAGAAAAATACACGCACGTACACGCCATGAACACGCACACACATATGCAGCCTCTAGTGCTCCAAAGCCTGGTGAGTCACCCTACTTAAAGCAAGCCCTGAAATAGACATTTTGCGCCTCGCCACACTGACTCAGTAACAGAACTATCTTTTCTTCATGCTCTTGCTAAGAAATGGACACTCTCTCAGCTACTGCTTTCCACTAGCACACATTATATATATCCCCTTACAATTTTCTAGGACCAATTTGATGCGGTGTCCTCCATGTTCTGCTTGAATAAAAGGTAACGGGAGCTTGTTTGACTTTTTGTGCAGTGCCCCATTACTCTGCCCTACAGCAGGTTACAATGTTTCACAGAATATGAGTCATTTCTCATCACTTCAGTGTGTGCGTTTGGAAAAAAAAACACAAAAACCATGCGACAGAGACCTCCTGCTCCGAATTGGCAAGACAACCATGCGCCTGTCTAATTCGACATAAGCATTAGCGTAGCTCAGCAGTCCGAGTCTTGATAGCAGTACACACCGGTAGCATGTTGAGTCTGTTTGTGTGTGAGCAGCTCGTTAGTGTTGCTCCACATGTGTAACGGCACTGGACGCAGGGCTGAGAGACCTAAACTGATCTCAAAGACCCCGGCAACACCTGTCCACTCTGGCACTGCGTATCTCCTCGCCACAGTTACAGCTGCCATGGTGGCAGGACTGGGGTTGCCCTGGCAACAGTCTGTTTCTCTGGCAGGGATTACAGTAGCTCAGAGATGCTAAAGGACTTTTGTAAGATGGAGTGGGAATTGTGGAGTGTTTGGACATTTTGTCATAATTAGGGTTTTCACCTCGAGGAATTAGCAAATTTGCAAAAGTGACTTGGTTTTGCAAAATCCTTAGATAATTTCTGAAATAATGAAAGACAGTAGGGCTTCACTGCATCCCATTTTTATTATCACTTAAAACGAGAAAGGGATAATGCCCAACAAATTCTGACTTGCTATAACTGCGAGGTAAAGCTCTGCTGATTCTCATTTAGAAGCTATTTATCCTTTTTTAAGGTTGTTATTATTGGTTATATAAATAACCCCAGTTCCAACATCTCCAGCTTAGCTCAGCTCAGGCTCTCTATACATACAAATTAATGCCGGGGGGAGCAATTTAGAAACACCAGCACCCAGAATTCAGGTTCTACTTGTTACACTTCCTTATAATAATGTTACTTTTAGAAGTGTTTTGTGACATTATAACATTAAAAAACATCCAAAATTGCAAAATTACTGCCATTAAAAGGAAATTTGTAACATTAAAACATTTATGCCATTAAAAATAAGCATGAAACAAGAAGAGTTTACTGTTATTGAAATGGATCTTGTTACATTATGAGGTCCATTAGAAATGAACTTGTAATAACAGAAAATTATTGTCATTAAAATGGAATTTGTTAATTTACAAGTTTACTGCCATTAAAAATCAACTGCAAATGATAATAAACATTACAGCCTTACCTACAGAGAATTACTCATTAACATATTTTTGCCTTATCAAAAATGAACACTGTTTACATCAGGTTTTGCAGTTTCAGTCAGAGTATTGAATATCCTATCATCTATGCCATGTATTAACTTTAACCCGTTTCATATCAAGCTGACACTGGTAGCATTTCCTCCACCACATCACCAATAAGAGACTGAACTCTTTAGCCACAATAAAAGCTAGCCATTGCTTTTTCTGAGCTGTCAGTGGCCACCAGTGTGTGAGTTTAGCTAGCAGATATCACAATGATTTGTGTTTACTCATAACTTTGTCAGTGCCCGTTTTAAAAAACTAGTCTCTCTGAATCTCCCTGGCTGAGCTACACAGTCATCTTCACTGGGGCTGGTATGGTAAAAATTTTTACTGTGAAGGATGGTACATCTGGAAAAAGTAACTAAACTACAAAAAACAAAAACACTAAAGGATACTTTTCTCTCTGCTTCATCTTTCCTTTTCATCCATTTTGGCCTTGTCGGCATAAAAGCAGTTAGACAGTGAGCTCCTGTGTGCCAAGGATCATACTATGCGAGTGAGAAATATCTGTGACTTTTTGCTCGTGAAGTTAACTGTTTAAAAGAATTTAAAGCTCTGTGCTCCTGATCGGCTGCCCACCACTAAACGCTAAAATTATAATATTTCAACAGCCGTGTATAAGCCGAGCATCCATGTAACAAATGATTTAACTGTAAAACTGTGACAAATTACCTGCGGTGTATGATAGCAGCCTTGGTGATTTCTTTATACTTTCTCTTTTTGTGGGATAAATAAATGATAAATGTGGGAGTTAGCAGATATTTGATAAACTCATACACACAGCGGATTGCAATCAGTCTCTGAGAGTTTCATTACTAACCTCTTAACTCTTACAGTTAGGCCTGTGTGTGTTTACTATCGAAATCTTAACATTGTCTAATGGTGCCTATCTGTAACTGTGCTTCATTTTCTGTAACTGTGCTGATTATTATGAGTGACTATCATTTGCCTGTTTTGGTGGCTCCTCCCTAAGATGGCAGCACTGTAAAAAAATATGTGAGAACCCCACAAAGTTAAGTTTAAATGCATTACCACCAATTACCCATAACAATGTCCAAAAAGTCAGCAACTAATTGTTTACTGCATACAGCTGCAGGAAAGCTCATTGGAACCGAGCTGACATTTTTATCCATACCAGGCTTTTCTTATGAATGAACAAGATGTTGATTTGCATTTGTTGTGGCCAAAGAGCTTTGGGCGGCAGAAAAAAGGAGAGAAAGAAAGAGAGAAAGAGAGTGAGAGAAACTCAATTCCTAAAGGGGCTGATACTCACGCAACAGGAGGAACTGTCAGAAACAACTCACGCACTCACGTCTTCCCTGTTCTCTGTTTCCTATGCCCTGCAGCTGTTCTTCTGCTTAGCATGAGCCAAATTTTAAATGACAGACGTGTCTATGCTGGCTGCATGAAAGAGGGATGTTTGTGACAGTTGCTCCTGCATCTGACGGGCTATTGGGCCGGTGTTTGGAAAAGGTGCCTCCTTAATAGTGACCATAACGGTTTACGATAGAAATATGGATAGACGACTTGATGGCTAAAAAAAGTACACTTTAAGTATTAAAACAGCATCCTGTTAGTTTTGATGGATAGGAAAAAAATATATTCGACAGATTTTTGGGAAAACAAAAGAAATTCATTTAAGGATATGTCAGTATTCGCCGGAAATATATATATATATATATATAAGTCAGAGGTGTCAAGGTGCCCTTGTACATGCCTGCCTCCCAGCAGCTCCACATCAGCTGTTCCCTAACCTGTGTACAGAAACGCGGTATTAAAAAATTGCTTCTTTGTGTGGGTGTATGTGATTCTTTTTTTCAATAGTCCGGGTTTGCTTGACATGCCAAAAAGAAATAAATAAGAAAAAAAAAATCAATGCAGCTGAATTGAATTGTACCAAGAGCCCTCACAAATGTATTTTTAGGGCTTCACACAAACAGGTTTGAAAGAATCAATACTGTATAACAAATGTCATTTGAGTGCTGTGCCTAATGCTAAATCAGTAATTGATGTGATCTGGACTCACAGGTTTACGGAGACCATAGACAAACCACAAATTCTGATATGTGTATCAGAATCACAAACACACGCAGACACACACAGGAGGGACACACGTATCTACTATTTTCCTCCCTTGGGTTATACATGCTATTATAATGTGCAACATTAAGGTCAGCGGTAGACAGGAAATTTCACAGCAACAGGAAGCTGGGTTTAGCTGGAGGGAGCATACTGATTGGAGAGTTCTTGTTCAGTCATCCATAAAGATCGTTTTTTTTGATAGAGCCTCACTACTGAGAAGTGACATGCCAGATGACTCCATAAAATAGGACATCCGATTTGGTTGCTCATCTTATCCTCTGGTCGACTGTATACCGTTCTCAGTTCGGTGAATTATTTACTGTGAAACTTCAAAGAAATCTGTTTCAAATGCTATGAAATCATGAATTTTTCCTGCGGGCATCACTAGACTAAGACTGAGCGCTGCAAGCTGCTAAATCCAGCTTTCTTCTAGCTCAGCATACTGTTGCTAGACTGATTCATAAAGTCATCTCATCCAATCCTACACCTTTACATCATCACGATTTTCCAACTAGTCCCTTTTCAGCCTATAGAAAGAGGAAAACCAAACACATTATTCAATTATTCATGAATTCTTGAAAAAGGAAATTAAAAAAATAAGAAATTAGGAAACAAAAAATGCCCAGTGTGAGAAATTTAAAGGTCCTGTCTAATTTTTTCCCCTCACAACCCTGGAGCAACATCATAAAATCAAGGGATGAACATCGAGATCTGTTACAAAAGAGCTCCGAAACTACTGCACGGATATAAAACTGCAGATTTCCTGTAGTTCCAGTGAAGCTATTAAGGTTTGATTGATTAATCAGCACAGTTACATTTTATAAAGGAATGAATGCACAGTGACCAGCGGCTGTGAACCTGTAGCACCATTTTATAGAAACGGTACGCAAAATTCAAGGTAAGTCAAGTTTCTTGTGGATCTTATGCTTCCAATCCTGCCCCCCAAAATGACAACTACGGGTAAGATTCCTACATGTATCGTTCATATCAACACAAAATCAAATCCTCAGATCATTTATATTTAAATATATTTTCATTTAAAATGTCTTTATACATAAAATCCTGATGATGATAATGAGACGCTTTTATAATTAGCCCTGGGACACACTGCTTATTTGGCCTATTTTTCCAAGTGATACAAAGTGGTTCTCAACACTCGAGACAGTGGAATGATCTGTCAATAGTCCTATTTATGTCAGGTAAAAACAACATCACATAACTGAAAACCTCAAGTATAGTTTCAGTGTCCACAATAGGTTCTAATCCTGCTAAGCACCTGCACAATTTATCACTGTCCTGTGGACTTTTTGTTTAGTACGAAATACCAAATATCCCAGTTCTATCATTTCTAACAGCAGGTGTTAGGCTGCGGTAAAACTAGTGTTGAGATATGTACAGCATTGCACAGTCACTACCCAAATGATTCTAGCAGGTTGATGTCTTTCTTATCTTTCTTACACTGTTTATTACTGGAAGCGAAGATACTTTTTTGATTCTTGAACTGTCATGTAATAGATTTTATAGGCCTTCATATAAAATTTAGGGGGGGACAAAATCAGCAGCAATCCACTAGGCTGTCAAACATTTCCTTTTAGAAGTGAATGTATTGGTTGCAGTGTAGGTATGAACCTAGTAGCTAAAGCAACAGAGAGGCTAGTTGGATACCATTTCCCGTTTTTCTGCACCTGGTTCTGTAATGAAAGCCTTAAATTCCTCACAAAATAACGAAAAATCTATATAAAAAACATTTTAAATTTTTTGTTTTCAGAAAAGTAAACTTCCTTTTCTTTGCTGGCTTACACTGGTAATCCTAGGGTTTGGTACTTTTCTGCACTTAGTTTAACGTATCCTTTGGAAACATGAGTGGAATGACACCAGCAGGAAGGCAGCTGTCACATGAGGCAGCAAAATACACCACCTTCACAAGGGTGAAGGGTCACTCAATCAACCACAGAGCACTTTGAGGGGAGATAAACACATCTGACACCAGACACTGCTCGGCGCACAGTTATCCTCCACTCAGCCACCCATGGCTAATAACTGCCAGATAATGTATGTAATAAAAACAGAGAGCATGTTGTGGTCCCTCTGGTCTCATCCATCTTCAGGAGAGCTAATCAGCTATGTTAATGAAAGGACGAGCAAAAGAAGTCAATAACCGATTCAATCAGACCGCACATTTGTATGCAAGCATTCAGACCTGATTTTTCTTTTAAGGGTAAAAAACAATACCCCTTCATAAACGTTAAGCGCTAGCTCAAAAATATTTCAATAAAAAAAATAAAAAATAACAATAATGTCTCACTGGGTTTGACAAGACAGCGTATCACACACAGATCGTGCTTGTAAAGAACCCCCCAGGTGATGGGGTGGAGGTGGCCTACTCTGCGAGCCCTCCAACACAGCATGACTCACACAGTGCAATCAATCTCCTTCTGCGCAGAGGACAGGGACCCAGGGGACCAAAACACAGCACCAACCCAGATCTGCATGAAAGTCTCCAGACATGACTGCGTAGGAGGGTTTCGCTGTCAAAGCAGTTTTCAGTTGCATCGCCTTAAAAATCCTGAAAAATCTGCCAACGAGTATTTTTAGTCATAGCGCATTGTAGTGGTAATTCTTTGATCCATGTATGTTCCAGAAAATCGATACTTAAGAGTTAAGGGAGTCAAAACTGGTTCAAGAGGTTTTAAAAAGGGCGTTGGTTTTTTGACAGACGGTAATTTGTTGCTCCAGCGATTTGTTGTTTCCCAGGTTAAACAGCGTTACCTTCCCAAGCTCAAAAGAGATGTACTTCCTCAACAAAAGCAATAAAATTGTGTTTTGCAACAAAGAAAAAGGGAAAATTGAGATAGAGGATAAAAAAGAGTGGCTGAAGGAGTAAGAAAGGGGGCAAAATAAGGAAAATATCGACTAAATCCAGAGAGGAAGACACTGAACTCTGGGGGAGATGTGGGACCAACAGTTGAACAACCAAACAGGACTTAGACTGTAAGTCAGGGCGCACTGGATACTCATGAGAGTTTATATTAGTTGAAAACGGGGCCACGGAAGGTTAATAAGGATGAGCAAAAAATGAAGTGAGTCTTGAAAATGTAGGTGACAGCAGACAGAAGGCAAAGAAAGAGAAGCACGGGTGTCTGTGAGAGGAAATGATAAGGAGAATGCTGCGAACAAAGAGAACAGATGCCAGCCTAGCAGTGGGAAATAAAGGGACCACACAGTGAAATCTAGATCTCTCCTATTTCCTCTAAGTAATAAAACAATGGCACCGCATCGCCTCATTAAATGGGTAATCGAGGGTGTGAAAGCACTCCCCTCCGCTCCGAACATCTCTCTCTCTTCTGGTGTCTCACTCTCTAACCCTTTCACGCCAAGCTATTGTCTCTCCTTCTTACTGTTTCTCACCACGTCTCCAATCTGGTTTGCTGCGGAGCCCTGCCACCTGCTGAACAAATGCTTACCTGGGCAACGGGTCAGAAACATAGCCCAGACCAGCTCCTGTCAGGGGGTATGGAAACTCCAATTATCTCCTTAACAATTATCCCTTCGCAATTATCTCCCCATCTGCGTATCAGTGTCGACAGGTGCAGAGGGACAGTCCCGCTCACACGCTTTCATTTCTCTGACAGGGGAAGTGATGGAAGTGGATATGAGGGGCAAGGAGAGCCAAACTCACAACCTGCAAGCTAATTCACTAGGAACCTCTGTATGAATTAAAAACCTTCTTCAACAGATTCCAGCCGAGCTCGTGGGAAATGATTGTGGTCACTGAGCAGAATTTATGAGCGCTGCAAAAAATCATTTCTATCTAGGGCTGCAAAAGTAGAAAATGTATTTATTTGAAAAAAAAAAAACACACCTAGCAAACATTTGACTGTTAGTGCTTGATAAATGAATAATGTTATAGCCAGTTTTTTCTCAGCTAACTAATTGAGCCATTGACTCCAACTTGCAGATACTAGAGACAATCAATAACAGTACAGGACAAGGCACCTATGGATAATTCATGGATTAAATCCGCTACCCTGATGTATTTAAATCTTGATATCGATAACTCCGTAGAGTGGATTAGTCTCAGGCGTTTGAGGAACTGTGTACACATGCAGTTACACTACAGAATGTATGCGGCTCACAGGTTTGACAGATGAGTTCTATCATTAACACAAGAATACAAAAGCAAAAGCGCAAGGAATTAATTTGAAAGTGTAAAAAGGAATCAGCTGAACATGAGCAATATAAGGAGATCGTTTGCATTTGAGTGTGTGTGGGGGGGTTGAGGACTAGTAACAGGCATCAGAAGAATTTCGAACACCTCAAAACTCATTCCATCATCTCAAACGGAGGCATTGCAGAGTTACACAGAGTAAGGTGTTGTGTTGGTTATTACTTTTAAAATGTCCCTGAATGTTTTTTTTAGAAATTGTGGTGGCTGTGTCTGATGTTACCATGTGAATCCTGTGTAAAATGGCAATTTGAGCTTGTATAGGCTAGACAGCTCATGCGCGAGTATTTAGAGATACTCCAGTGCTTAACAAAAATAAAGTAACGTCATTACTGTCGAAATATAAAGTTGTGGTTGTGTGTGTTAGTCACAATATTGGAATTTTAAACTTGCAACAGATACTCAGGAAAATACTTCAAATTTGATACCATGGGGCGATTGTGGCTCAAGAGTTGGGAGTTCTCCCATCTATCCATCAATTTCCATTGATGGATAGATGGGTGAGATACATATAAATCTCCCTTTCACTTTCCTTGAGAGGTTGGTATGTGTGTTCCTCAAACTCACCTGGGAATTTGAGAGTATTTCACAGTATCTTTGCTGTTACCAGGACAGCACTGCACCTACAGCTTGATGTCATCCATGTACGGGAGGTGGGTTATGGCTACTCCACTCTTGACTCTACAGGGAGTGCAGAATTATTAGGCAAGTTGTATTTTTGAGGAATAATTTTATTATTGAACAACAACCATGTTCTCAATGAACCCAAAAAAGTCATTAATATCAAAGCTGAATGTTTTTGGAAGTAGTTTTTAGTTTGTTTTTAGTTTTAGCTATTTTAGGGGGATATCTGTGTGTGCAGGTGACTATTACTGTGCATAATTATTAGGCAACTTAACAAAAAACAAATATATACCCATTTCAATTATTTATTTTTACCAGTGAAACCAATATAACATCTCCACATTCACAAATATATGTTTCTGACATTCAAAACAAAACAAAAACAAATCAGCGACCAATATAGCCACCTTTCTTTGCAAGGACACTCAAAAGCCTGCCATCCATGGATTCTGTCAGTGTTTTGATCTGTTCACCATCAACATTGCGTGCAGCAGCAACCACAGCCTCCCAGACACTGTTCAGAGAGGATATCTTCCCCACTCGCTGTCTGAGGAGGGTGCACAGTATCCTGCGGGACCAACATCACCCTGCGCGCCACCTTTTCCATCTGCTGCCCTCAGGGAGAAGGTACAGGTCTATACAGGCCAGAACATCCAGACTGGCCAACAGCCTGTATCCACAGGCTGTGAGGCTCCTGAACTCTCTGCCCCCCTCTCACGGACAATAACCATATCCAACTTCTTAATAGCAATGAACTGGTCTGCATTGGTGCATCATATCTTTATTCTCTTCCCCCTCCTGCCCCCCCCCCCCCTCTTTCTTAAATAGATAACTATCATATCTGATATCATATCTCACAGTACAATAATATTGAATGGGTTGCATTGTTGTATTTTGTCATGTTTCTCAGGTCTTTGTCTGAATTTCTACGAACATTATTGCTAAGGATTGTCTTATTGCATTGGAGTCACACTGGGTTAAATATGTACACTTGGGTTTTAAGGGGTATTTATTATTTTCTTCTTTTTTTTGGGTTGTATGGAAGCCCCAAACGCAATTTCATTGTTCTTGACAATGACAATAAATAAATAAATACTAAATACTGTTTTCCCTCCTTGTAAATCTCACATTTGATGATGGACCACAGGTTCTCAATGGGGTTCAGATCAGGTGAACAAGGTGGCCATGTCATTAGTTTTTCTTCTTTTATACCCTTTCTTGCCAGCCACGCTGTGGAGTACTTGGACGCGTGTGATTGTCCTGCATGAAAATCATGTTTTTCTTGAAGGATGCAGACTTCTTCCTGTACCACTGCTTGAAGAAGGTGTCTTCCAGAAACTGGCAGTAGGACTGAGAGTTGAGCTTGACTCCATCCTCAACCCAAAAAGGCCCCACAAGCTCATCTTTGATGATACCA
Organism: Rhamphochromis longiceps; assembly: GCF_057381845.1. Classification (NCBI taxonomy): domain Eukaryota; kingdom Metazoa; phylum Chordata; class Actinopteri; order Cichliformes; family Cichlidae; genus Rhamphochromis; species Rhamphochromis longiceps. Next base: position 27,869,193 of record NC_140558.1, read on the forward strand.
GCCCAAACCAGTACTCCACCTCCACCTTGCTGGCGTCTGAGTCGGATTGGAGCTCTCTGCCCTTTACCAATCCAGCCACGGGCCCATCCATCTGGCCCATCAAGACTCACTCTCATTTCATCAGTCCATAAAACCTTAGAAAAACCAGTCTTGAGATATTTCTTGGCCCAGTCTTGACGTTTCAGCTTGTGCATCTTGTTCAGTGGTGGTCGTCTTTCAGCCTTTCTTACCTTGGCCATGTCTCTGAGTATTGCACACCTTGTGCTTTTGGGCACTCCAGTGATGTTGCAGCTCTGAAATATGGCCAAACTGGTGGCAAGTGGCATCTTGGCAGCTGCACGCTTGACTTTTCTCAGTTCATGGGCAGTTATTTTGCGCCTTGGTTTTTCCACACGCTTCTTGCGACCCTGTTGACTATTTTGAATGAAACGCTTGATTGTTCGATGATCACGCTTCAGAAGCTTTGCAATTTTGAGACTGCTGCATCCCTCTGCAAGATATCTCACTATTTTTGACTTTTCTGAGCCTGTCAAGTCCTTCTTTTGACCCATTTTGCCAAAGGAAAGGACGTTGCCTAATAATTATGCACACCTGATATAGGGTGTTGATGTCATTAGACCACACCCCTTCTCATTACAGAGATGCACATCACCTAATATGCTTAATTGGTAGTAGGCTTTCGAGCCTATACAGCTTGGAGTAAGACGACATGCATGAAGAGGATGATGTGGAAAAAATACTCATTTGCCTAATAATTCTGCACTCCCTGTATATCTGTATCAACTCTTAGTGAGGAGCTCACTTAAGGGGTTGAAGACAAAATGGCAGTGGGGACAGCGTATCACCTTGGTATATTCCACACATTATGATCATTCACACTTTACAGTTCTAGATGAATGTTACATTATTATTACACTATTATTACACTATTAGCCTTGTATACTCCAAAGCACTCCTGTATCCATGTGTGGGGCAAGAGTTATAGGATTATGTGTAGCCATGTGGTGCTCAGGTTAGTTTGGCTGGTGTACTGCTCTGTCAACCATCAGCTTCTGCTTTGACCCTCTGGTATTATTCCCAATGCTGTTCTGAGCTGTGCTCATGTCTTCACTCAGCTTGGATATTATGATGCCTGAGAGGATCTTCCATGTTGTGGCGAGACAGGTAATTGGACAGTAGTTTGACGATACTGTATGCTTGTGGGGATTGTTTTGCCCTGTGTTAGCCAGTAGTGGATGAGTACCTGCTGTTAGCAAGTCCCTTATTTGTGCTGCCAGGCTTTCATGGTGTGCTCTTAGGTCCACTAGTCACTTGATATTATGGAACCTTTTCCTCCCAGATGTTCTTCCAGCAGTACGCAGGCAGACCCACCTAGCTCTGCGAGAGTACATCCTGAACGGATCTTTGGAGAACAAGGCATTTATTTTCTTGGCCTCTGTTTCTCTTGCTATATCTCTTCAGCCTACTGGCTTGAGCTGTGAGCCTTTGTTTGGCAGTTTCTAGAGGCTCGTTTATATCAATATTAATAGTGGTATCATGTTGTTCTTATTCATCAAGGACCTATCTCTCATGATGCTCTTCTACACATCTATCTATCTATGTTTTCTGAGATGGTGCTGCAGATGTTTCTATTTAATTGCTGGTAGTCTTTTCTCAGAATTAAATCTCAGACTTTAACAGAAACATAGATAGATACACAAATTTTTTTATCCTTTTAAATTAACACTGTAATGTTACAGACGTGCAGGACATATAACGCTAGCTCCAGCATTACCGTTACAATCTTATTATTGGTCACAGCTGCTAGCTGCTACATAATGATAACAGATGGTTATTTGTATCGGATAATTGCTAATAGTTAATAGCGTTGTGAATATCAACCACATTTCATGTGTTTAGCTGCTAGTGAGGGGAGGGGCTATGTGCCTGCCCGTCTGCTGTGTAAAGCTGTGTGTCAACTGGAAGAGACAAAGACAGTGTGGATATCAATACTTGCATCAATAATGTTGCAAATGCATATCCATTCCAACAGTAATTTTCAGTAGCAATTATTAGAGTCATTTGTTTATTTAGATACTTATTTTAGTATCAAGTTTGACATCCATAGTATCAAAATTAGTAATGTTAATACGTAATTATAATTACATTATCTTGTGGGTTTTTCACGCTTGGCCAAGTTTGACAGCCAAGACTGACAGGCATGATGACCATCCAGGTATCAGTTATAATGCTAATTTATGCTAGCAAAAAGTTAAATCTAGTATTGCAATGCATTTATCTGTCTGATTTATAACACTTCAGCCACACAAGTTAATGCGACTACACATAAGGAAATATACACAACAGTCTAAGCTGTAAGGCAAAATATGTGATGATGCATGATTTTCTGTTTCATTTCTTGCCTTTTCTGCTTCTGCGACTTTTAACAACTGTTGCAGTTCTTGTGTCACTTTTGTGTAATCTGCGCAACTGTGCCAACAACAACAGCAGTTGTATTGTGTGACACTGCTTAATATGCTTGTAGGCTTTGTTCCTCATTACAGTACACAGAGGCTCCTATAATGCACTGTATGACAAAAGAGGGACTCCGCTTCTGTCTTTGCTGCAAAAACATGACAGCTGCCATCATCAGGCGCTCGTCCCTCCACCCTGCAACACAAATCCTGGTCCTCATCCGCGAACACATTGTTTTCTAATTGCCAGCCCCAGATGTCTCAGCTCAGACCTCCACGTCCCAGCTCCCATTACCTCCAGAGGCGACAGATTTTTTTAAATACTTGGTGAGCTTGCATGAATACAGAGGAGGATTTGGAGTTGGTTTTGAAAGACAATGAGGGGGACAAACTGAAACAGAGTGGACACAATCATCAGTAATGTGTGTGCGTTTCTGGGCTAAATAAGATGTGTGATAAAGGCTGTGGTCTTGTCTTCACAACAGAACTGGCTGGTCAGTTCACTTTCATGTGGCAAGTCTTTCTTAGAAAAAGTCACATGAGGGCGAAGATATTAAATGACAAGTTGCTTATTTTCTGTTTCGCAGCCATTACTCTCTTCTTCCCTCCCTGCCCCATGTGTACATTCCCTCTGTCTTCCTTGTACAAAGCAACAAAAGCGCACACACACACGCACAGAACATGGGGAAAAAAATCTACCCCCCTCCTGCTCTGCATCCTATCAGTCTGCTGCTCTGGGAGAGGTTTTGGCTGATCTGCATTGATTGCTATGGGTCTTTCTCTATCCCTGGTGCTCTGTAGCAAGAAAAAAAAACAAAAAAACGGAGTCTTCTCATTCATCAAACCAGCACCTGCCAGACTCTAGCCCAAGAGAACTGCCACAAGTTTTTTTTCTTATTTGTTTTCCTTTTGTTTTCTTCTTGACAAATAACTGTGATGTCCCAAACAGTCAGAAGGGAGCAGTGATCTGCTTTTTGTCTGCCATTTTCAATAGCAAATTGAATACTCTGTAATCCCTCTGAACATGCATGCACTGTGGAAGTCAGTCACCACAGATGGACCTCAACGACTGATACAATTGCTACAACAGGAAAAAAAAAAAAACCCAAATACAACCAGCCAGAGTTTCACTGACACCAGCCACCGGGCTTGAAATTGCAGCTTAACTCCCTACACCCCCACCACCACCCTCTTCCACTCATTGCTTTCACCCCAACTGAAACATGTCGGTTTGCACCTAGAAATGGAAAAGAATGAAGGATGACATCTTTTTCTTTTTTGAAGTTTCTCCTATGGAAAGCTGAACATTTCTAAGCATTATAGTGTTTAACAGAGTTGGTTGAATTCTCTTTTTTCTGTCGGCTTATTATTACATATTTATGCTTATAACTCCACGGAGTGATAGCTTTGGATGTGCTGCATTGAATAATACATTAAATGCATCTGTTCAAGCTCTGTCTCTTGTTAGCTATTGTGTGTGCGCGCAAGGGTGTGAACAGAGGATTTCAGAAAGCAGTCTCACATGCTCGCACACATTTCTTTTTTATAGTCAGACCATGGTACTACACTGATGGGGAAAACTTGAGCCATGTAAATGTGGCAGCGCATACACATGAGAAAACACAACATGATGGCAAAAGTTATCTCAAGGTAAAGGATTTTGTCCACCAGTTTGGTTACTGGAACGTAACTCCTATTGATATAAGCGGTTTGACATGGGATTGTAGCCCCAGTGTTCTGGATCACATGTTAGACTTTAATTCTTTTAATTTGCTTTTTTAGTTTAGGGGTCACAAGCCAAAATGTTTGGTAGATATTGATCTACATTTCCATATTTTGCATTTTGCACTGAGGCAAAAAATGTTTACCTGCACAACGGTGAAACCACACACTAAATTTCAGTCAGTGACTAGAAGTGGTTACTACACTCAGAGTTCTCCTTTTTGTTTTCCTTGACGTGCTTTCTTTATGGCTGACAGACACCCTATATTTCCTCCCATGCCAGACCTCTCAGCCTCACTTCCATTAAAGCTCCTATAGTGACAAATTTCACAAGCTTTCACTTCTTATGGCATATAAAAAGAAATTATCCAGACGAAGTCAAAAACAGCCCTCCTTTTTGTTTTAGTCCACTTTAGTTCAATTTTATTGATATAGTGCCAAGTCACAGCAACAGCTATAAACAGTTGTGCGACTATATCGTAAGGCAACAATACAGAGAAACCCTAACAATCAGATGACCCCCTCTAAGCCAGCAAATGGTAAAAGTGGAAAGGAAAAACTCCCTTTTAACAGGAAGAAACATCCAGCAAACCATGCTCAGGGAGGTGCAGTCACCTGCCATGACCAGTTCGGGGTGATAGGAGAAAGACAGGGCAAAGAAATGGTGTGGAGGAGCCAGTGATTATGGATAAACTAATAATAGTCAATAAAAGAAACAATAAATCACCAATTTTTGATGTTTTTTTTCTGAGGAGTGGTTGCTACAGTTAATTAAAACTTGCTTGTTTGGTAAGTCCTTATTATGTACATGTCAGACTGTTACTCCACGACCCATGTCGGTATAGTACCTGTTTAGTTTCTTCCCATAACTCATATCCTCACTGATACTGTCTATGTGATACTATGTGATTTACAAGCAGCACACGACCAGTCCCCCCCCCCCCCCCCCCCTCAACCACCACCACCACCCCAAACCCACACCCCCATCTACGCTCTATTGATCAGCTAGGCAGGCTACCACAGAGCGCTCACTTCATTGATCATTGCCGCCTCACACTCACACTCTCTTTAGGTTTTTAACTGACCCTCAGAGAGCTGGGGAAAATACTGCTATCTACATCACACTGTCAACGCATATCGTGTTTTCCATGAACACTAATTAGTCCTAAAGAAAGGTTTATTGTCAAGATGGCTGAACGTGACACAAAATCAAATGTAAGTTAGGTGCTGCTGAAGCAAAACATATATTATTGGAAATTCCACAGTCTAGCTTTGCTGCTAAGTGCAATGTTTTTAATTCATTTATTTTTTATTTGATTTTTTGCCCTCTTTTTTCTTTTTACATTTTTAACCAAAAATAGCCAAAGATTAGTTGTAAGTCTTACCGCACATCAAAGTGAGAAACAGAGCATACAGGCGGGAGCCTGCAGAGACTTTGACATGAAGCTAGTGAATCAGAGACATCTGCATTATAAACCAGTAGCAGATTATGGTAATGTGATATCTAACTGTTGGGTGACTAACATTCTCTATCTATGCTGAGCATCCCTGGCAGCTATTTTAAACGATGCAAACGTATACAAGGAAACAGTCCAGCAAGCACTTTTACTGGAAATGTGAAAACACAGCAGTAAAAAGGCAATATTGCTAATTCTGTTACTTTTTGACTCGCTTTTGCCTGTCAACGTAAGATGGAAGAGGAGAGAAATGCAAATTAGCCTCACATTATGCAGACAGTGATGCCATCGTTATTATTACTACCCCGATGACTCCACATGCAGGAAATAAAATGAACCACTTTGCCCATAACATTCAGCGTTTTATGGCTTTCTTTATCTCTTCTCATTTTCTCTGTCACCTTTGCCCTACTTCCAGCCACCCGCCCCTATTCCTTTGCTCTTTAGGCAGGTGCCAGTGTGTGTGTGTGTGTGTGTGTGTGTGTGTGTGTGTGTGTGTGTGTGTGTGTGTGTGTGTGTGTGTGTGTGTGTGCGTGCGTGCGTGTGTGTGCGTGTGTGTGTGTGTGAGTGAGAGAGAGAGAGCATGTGTTTGTGGATGCTGTGTAGACTTGCTTCTGGAGGAAGTGGCTGGTCATAAGAGCCAGCTGATGAGCATCACCCTCATCCGGAGCTCCATTCATCCCCGTGCACAAGGGCCCATTCACCCTTCTGCTTTTCACACTCACGGACCCCAAGAGCCCCGGGCACATTCCCACAGTCGCACGCTTACAGAGGTGAACTGTCAGTCACCCGAGACATCCTAAATAGAAAGGGCACCCAGATGTAGATTCACGCAAACAAAATTCCTCCACGTTACCACACAAAATGGAAATCCAGGAATAGGCTGCGTTTCTCATCTGACTCATTATAAACAAGCCCCGGAGCCTTTCCTTTTTCTTCTCAAACATGTCTCTATAGCCTTCACATCCAAACACTTTTGAGAGCAAGTGACACACAGCAGGAAGAGGTGTCATTTTCATTTTTGTCATCTCCTTCCACTGCAAATCTTTCTGACACGCGTGTACCGTAGCCCATCATCATACCCATGGACTGCAATGATGTGCATGACATGGGAGGTGGGAGGGGGGTCAAATTTAAACATCAAAGACAGGACAGGATGGGTAGATAGAAAAGAAAAGGAAAGTCTGTTTGCATCATCTGCAGCTAAAAGAGAATAGATCTAATCAACCTCTGGGAAAAGTTGGATAATAGCAATGACCCTTGACTGAATTATTAGCACCAAATTACCAAAAACGTTAAGCTCTGGGTATGTGTGTTGCTTGGTAGGATGTCTGTGGATATCTAAGATATATATATTTTTAAGAAAATATGTATAATCAAATGGTTTCTGGAAGCAATTCTGGCAAAAATAGTCAAAAAAAAAGACTGAGAAAATCTAAGAAAAAAGGCAGGCGAGAGCCATCTGAGTTGTTCTTTGTGCTGATGTCTCGCCACTGGCTGCACGCGGTGACAAAGACGTTAATGTACCACACCACCACCACCAGCAGCAGCAGCCTCCCTACTGCGATAGGATCCATGTTTGATCCACTGGAGAAATCTGCAAACATTCAACAGCAGCCTGCCTCCTATATTTTACATCACGCTCCCTTCTGAGCAGAGGACAGTCTCTTTAATGAGGGCATCTTGGGTGTGTTTACATTTCATTACACAGCGCTCCCTGGCTCTGTGGCCTAAATGGCTGAAGGGTGGGGGAAGTTCAGGGGGATGATGGTTGAAATATCTGCTGTGGACTTTGCAGGTTTTGCAGTATTTCCCACAAGACACGCTGCAGATGGATGTCTCTGTATAGGTTGTGATTCATAAAGCGTGTGGTCTTGAGAACAAGTCACAGCATGAAGCTTAATGATATATTTTGTTAGACTCTGACAGATGAGGGTAAATGTCCTTTCAGTGGTTGTGTTCAGCTTTCAGCAGCAGCCAGCACCTGATGTCTATAAATCTACATGAGTGCCGCTGCAAGTAATGCTTTATTTCCAATCCAATTTTAAGCTCATAACCGAATCTCATAAGAACGACTACAACCACATTACATTAAAACTCTGAGTCAGAATACCATTACACTTGCATTTCGTGTCTTTATAAATCAACATTAATTTCTCTTCACTTATATCATTGCTGCATACATTCCGGCAGGGAAGTCATAAAGACCGGTTTTTGAATCGCGGGGAGGGTTCAGAGTGAAAAAGCAACGACTCAAAGTGGGAGTAGGAGTAAATGTCTGTGGATGAAGCAGTATCACACACCTGCCAGACAGACAGACAGGGTTGTCAAAGGGTATCTCCTGGAAGTGTGCGACTTCACTACAGAGAGTGCGAGTGAGCCACGGGCAAATTCAGAGGAGTCGAGGATGAAATGAGAAAAACACAGCTGAAGAGCCTCAAGGGTGACAAAATCGTGTCAGAATACAAAGGAAGGATGAGAGCAGGGCTAACAAAGATGAAACAATTTAGACTGACATTTCTTTTGCACAGCTCAGACACGGAGCAATTGTTGGTGCTGGCATAATGACACACATTATCACCAACAGGAGAATAGCATTCACACTGCTCTGACTATTGGGTTTCACCAGCAGGACTTTTAAACTTGCTTGATGACCATAAATCCTGCATCCCATTGTCAGAGAATCTGGCACAGTTTCTCACTTGAGTTAGCCGAGGATACGTCTGCCTGTTCCAGATCCATATTAATACAAAGAAGGAGGAGGGTGAAGTCCCAAAAGTTAAAACGTTTATTTTGTGTGCTGGTGTTTGTGAAGCTTTCAGGGTGGGAGGGTTTAATAGTCTGTGTTCTGCCAGGAAAAGATAATCGGATTGTGATCCGTGGCTAATTAGAAATGCATTTGGAGTATTTTTTTTTTTACCCTCCTCATTGTTTGGAGAGCCATGATCTGCGCTGACTCCTTGTTTTCTTTATAAAAGAAGCATAAGGCGCTCTGGGATCATTGGCAGCCGTTTTAAAAATCATATACGAGGAGCCATAAAAACAAAAAACCTGTTGTTACATGACTGAAGGAAAGCTGTCGCTGTCGCATAGGTTGCTTTCGAATCCCCGCGGCTTCCCCAGAGCGCAAACCACGCTGCAATCATGTAGAGGAAACAAGTCCTTTGCGGTCCCACGCAACAGTTAATAAGATAACCTACGAACACACGCTTTGCAGTAGGCCTGTATTAAAAGCAATTACAGCCTACACAGGCTTTTTTCCTCCTTCTTCTCTTCTCTTACAAATGGAGTTGCAAGCGCTCTTTACAAAGTCAATAAACGGATTTAAAGATTTAGGTTCAATAGGTGGACTACATGGACTAGTATGTAATCAGTTTCCACTGAGATACTTACAGGCATATGTCATGGAGAAGCTGTTCCCCATCATGACCATATCCACCTGCGGCACCAGTTTGGGGATGTCCTGGTGGTGAGAGAGGGCGAACCGAAAAACCTCATATTCGTGGGATCCGCTTGGGAACAATCCTCCTGTTGAGAAGCAAAGAATGAGGAGTTAATGTAGTACACAGTGGACACGAAAAGGAAAAAAATTAAAAAAGAGACACCGACTTAAGTTGAATCAGAGGTTGATGTTTTTTTCTCTCAGACAAAAGGTGACGATGTGTGTGCGCCATTCTCACCTATATTGATGTTACTTGGAAAACTTGAGCTTGAACCCAAGCACATCCCCAGTAAACTGGTGTAGAGGATGGTGAAGCTTCGCTGCATATTTCCTTTTGCATTGGCGAAGGGAAAAAGAGCCGAAATCCAAGCATAGGTTTTGTCCGTGTGTGAAGTTAAATCCCCCCGCTTCTCCTCCACTCCTATTGCCTCCCCTTAGAGCAGCATTTGCACCGACATCGATTCAACAGCGAGACAATTATCGCAATGGCGAGAGGAGGCACCTTTCTCTCTCTTCTTTTCCCTCTCACTGCTGATGCTCTCTTGTCCTTGGTTGCTGCTGTATGAGACGGAGAATGACTTCAGCATTAGCCGCACTGCAAAAAATAAACCCGTTTTGGAAAAAAAAACAACAACCTAAAAAACTGTTGAACCTAAAGACAATTTTAATTGCCTTTTACCCTAAACAAGGATTTCCCCCCTCCACGATATAGCGAGATAACTTCAGTTATTTGATATATAGAGCAAATTTTGGCTTTTCAAAGAAATATTTCGAGAGCAAGTGTCACTGCAACAAGTCTGGGCAGCGCGCAATAGTAAAGGAAATGACACAAGGACAGAAGCGAGCATTACTTAAAAAAGGCTGCTTTGGACAGGAAACAAGTAGCAATGTGTCACTCGATAGGAGGATGTTACAGCTGGAAAAGAAAATGGAAATTTTCACACTCATTATTTGACTAATGACCTGCGGGTAAATATTTTTTGCAGTGTGCGCCTTTGGAGCGCACACACAGGTCCCCCAAGACACGCACGGGGTTTAGACATTCGTTCGTTTCGTTGTGGAGCAAATATATCAACACTGACAAGACAGTGTTTTTGTAATGTCACTTTTATTTTGTAATAATTTTTGTGCCTGTAGATTTACATTAAAAAGTAAATGTATAACCCATATAACATCTAAAAACAAGCGTATTTCAAAGATTTAAGAAATGAAGTTTAAATTGGGTGAATGCGAATAAGAATTAAGTTTATTTGATATCTGTCTGCTTTTTAAAGAATACAGTCTAACAAGGAAAGGAAGCCCAAAATGACATGACTGGTTATTCCTTAAGTCCCTAAATTTAAAAGATATTTCAGCATGTAACATCGTAAAACAGTGTTAAGTCCTTGCACTGATCAAGCTCATGTGGCATGGTAAAGAAGTCCTGCTGCTAATGAACACTTTGGTGAGGCTGTTTTCTCATCTTCTTCGCCATATAATAACTCTATAAGATACTCTGTAAATGATATTCCGTAAAACCACAAAGGACATTTTCAGCATTGTTTGCACTTCATTTTATTTTGACAGCCTTACTTTGTTAAAGAAGTCGTGTTAAATCACTTCATGCCTGCTCTACAGTATGTACAGTTATGAATACAAGATGACACTGTATTAGTGTATAATATGTGTTTTGATGGGGTACTAAGACAATGCAGCTAACAAGTGTTTTTTCAGCTGGAGCAATGTTGTCTGTAGGCTATAGTTAGAATTACAGAAGCATATTACAGTCTCTGACGTTTGCTGTCATTGATTACCATGTTACTGTAAACCATTATAATAAAACGCTGACATTTGGAGGAGGAACAATTAGAGGTTTGAAAGTGAGGTGAGTCAACTTTGCTTGGTTGGTAATTTAGGATTAATTAACTTTTCACATATACAATACACACTCTTTTTTTTTAGCATCACTTACTTCCCTATCCAGGACCATACAATAGACAATGACATCTCGCAAAAGAACCAGCTGAGAGATAAGTGAATCATTAGGTAACCTAATGGTTAGTTCATTATTATCCATAAATTATTCATACTGCAACTTTCTTTGTGAGTCATTCCTAGTTAAGGTGATCCAAACACAGAGCAGCACAAAGCAGTAATTACACATTCATTATTGATTATTTCAACATTAGTTCTTTTTTGTGTGTTTGTGTGTGTAATAAAACCCAGTTTAGTTCATGTATGAATAGTTAATATTATAATATGTTACATTATATTATAACCAAAATATAATACTTTTAAACAATAAAATCCAAATTCAAACAATATTATGATAAAACGATCAAACATCAAATCTTTTAGCTTAAGATACGCGCATTGCATCACAAGTCACCTGCATCCCAAATGTTAAACAATGAATGCAAACATTTATGGGTAGTACTTTCTATTACAGCCAGGTAATACTGTGATAATAGTGGGGTAATAAGCTGGAGACAAGGGGGGAATGATAATATAATTATATACAAAGTTATATGGCTAGCTATTATTACTTAATTACCAAGATAATGTACAAGTAATCATATTGTGTTAACATTAGTTATAGTTGAGTAATATTACACTAAAAGTCATGTAACTGGGTAAAATCAGACTACAGACTAGGGGTACAAATGTGTAAACAAACATATACCTATGAGGCAAAACAATTAGTAACAGCAGAGTAATATTTTGCTAACAATGTGATGACCTGCTAGATGGTATTAGAATTTTTATACACTGACTGGCTGATGTTTTAGTATATTAGGATATTATTACTGTATTGCAATGTTAATGTTTTTATGTATATTATGGATATTTTATTGATGATTATCCATTCTCCAGTCTCCAATCTATCTTCTTAACCACTAGATTCTTTGCTAGCTGTCATAGCATAGCTGTCAATGCTTCTCACATTTACGGTAATGCAAATGTTTGTGACAATTATGAAGAATAATTGTCTCACTTTACTTCAGGACATAAAGAACAAAAATAAAAGGTAAAGTATTCCAGAAGAAATGAAGAATTACATATTGGGCACTTTGTATGATACTTTCTTTACTACACGGAGCAAAAAAGTGAAACTAATGTTCAAGTATTCGATAATGAATGAGTAGTTAGTAGGATGTGCTGTTTATTATTAATAACAAATAAATGAGTGTGAAATATTCACTAGTTCACTTACACACACATAGTGCAGGACTGGTACAACAGTGGTTATGACTTTGACCATGCATTGTTAAAGTCAGGTATTGTTTTGTACACACTGAAATATTAACCAACACTGGGAATGTTCTCATGAGATGGATTGTAAATCATATTATGCTGTGATGCCCTGGCAGTAGTTTAGAAAATGAAGTGTTTTTTCTTGGCAAATTATGCAAATTAGGTATCCATTTATCACACTAAGTACAGCAACTTTCTTAAGTTAAACTCAATTTTGCTACGTATTGTTTCCATAACAATAGCAGGCATATCGCTCCCAGAAAATTATATTTAGAAGATTAGAAGCTTGCTTGAATTAGATTTCCAGTGTTTCCATTTGAGGAGAAACATTTTCTATTTAAAAGACTGTGGCTGACTACCTCTGGCTGTGCTTGAAACACTTGAGAAATAGAATTGCAGGAAGTGAAAGGTTATCTAATTTCTGAGTGATAAATTGTATATAGATACAGGCAGAATGGCTGATTTTCCTTGTCTTTGATCAAAATGATAAGGGGTTACCTCAAACATAGATGGTTGTGCAGGCATTCATTCCACTACTTTTTTTTTTTATTTTTTTAACTCTGGGTATGACCAAGAAGATGCCTGATTTATGCACAATATTCATCTTGCATCACAGTGTTCATGTCAGTGTTTCTGTTCTCTTTGTGTGAATGTGTTTGCCTGCGGTGCCCCGAGTGTGATCAGTGCCAGGCAGTCTTTTTTTAAGTAATACAAAGAGATCTTAAAAAAGCATTATAAGCAATGGCTAAATATTCTATGGTGCTAAGTAGAGGAGTAACTATCGCAGATGGAATCGCTTGTTGTTCGAGGTTAAAAATATTACCATTCGACAGAGTCTGTGTAACAGAAAAAAGGACATACGCTGTCTTTTTTGTTCCTAAGGACGTCTTCACCATAGATCATAATGTGAGCGTCTGTCTGGAGGGTTTTAATCGAGATCTATGTGAAGAGTATAATGGGCCTAATCTGTCAAAATCTGCTGGTTCCACTCCAGTTTGAGTGTGGAGGGAGAGAGAGAAAAAAGGAAAAATTCCCTGCATGTTATTCCTATAATTGAGCTACCACTCTTGTGCTGTTGAGAACTTGTGTGCGTCACACGGCTGCTGGCAAAACTATAAAACGTAATGTTGCAGAAAAGATAAGGGAACAAATATATCAAATGAGCTGAAGAGTAGTTGTTAGCAATCAAAATGCCAACCTCCTGCTTCTCTCCTGGTACCACAGAACCCAATGATAGTGAGGGCAAAAACACCGGTAAGGTATGAGAAAGTAAATGGCCAGACTATTATATTCCTATAATAATTTTATCACTGGCTGTATAAATGCCAGTGTATAAATACCTACTCAACTCAAATCAATATTTGTGTTTTTCTAAGTCTTGTTAAAGTGCTTGAAAAAACTTTCTTTCTATTTTGGGTGACTTTTTTTGGCCAAAGCTTTTTCACATTTTCACGATGATTAAAGTTTTCACCGCTCTCCAAAGGCAGTTCTCATCAGCAGACCCAAGGTAAAGCATTGCATGCTACCTACCTTCAGATTAGTGTTAGCAGTTATTAGCACATTGGTTAGTCTGCTCAGCCTAGATTCCTGAGATCCTCTAACTTTGTTTTTTTTTTAAATATTAAATAAAGAGTAGAACGAAGACATTTAGAGATACTGACTCTGTATTATTGGCATCTCTAACAGCTATCCAAATGAGATTATTACACTAGATACAATAAATAACTTTAAATGAAATCTCAAAACCTATTATGCTATTATGTGCAAAAATCTTGAGTTACCTCTCATTTCTTTATATTGCATTAGGAAAATGGAGAAATGACTGCAGTGATTTACTAAAATATGCAACCATAAATGGTAATGCAGTACAAAAAGGCAAAAATGGAGTCTTTACAATTCTAACACCACCGTTATTCTTCAACACAGCCTGAACTTTCTAATGCAAGCTTGTCATTTGTTTAAGTAGACTTCCGGAATAGTTCTCCAGGCTTCTTGAAGGTAATTCAAAGCTCTTCTTTGGATGTCGGCTGCCCTTTGCTCTGGATTTTGTCAAGATGATCTCACACTGCTTTAATAATTTTGAGTTCTGGTGATATTATGTTTGAATTTTCTGCACTGGCAGTGTGTTTGGGATCATTGTCATGGTGAAATCAAGAGGTTTCCAGATGATGTTGTGTGATGGATTAATAATAAAGTTCATAAGTTCATCAGTTTTGACAGGATCCACAAGACCACTGGCTGCAATGCAGCAGCTATAGTCACCTCTCTCCTGACATCCTCTCTACACTTTGACAATTTGAAGCAAAAATTTCAAAATTGGACTCATCACTCCATAAGACCTGTTGCAGCTGACTTTCAGTCCAGTTCTTGTGTAATGTGGCATACCTCATCCTTTTCTCCCTGTTTTTCTTCCTTAACAATGGCTTCTTGACAGCCACCCTTCCACTGAGGCCCTCCTTGGCTTCAGGGAGGAGTATGTGGATCACCTTAAGGGCCACATGCATCTCTCAAGTCATATGTCAGGTCTTTGCTGGATTTTTTTTTTTTTTTTTCATTTCTTAAGGGCATGACTTTCAGATGCTGTTCATTTGCTGTAGTTAGTTTGTGTGTGTGTTTGTATAAATACTGTTTTATTCCTGTCAAACTCTGTGATCTTCAAAAAAGAATTTGTAGATTCCACTAAAGAAGGAATAAATGATGGATTTTGGCAACAGGCTGCTAGTAACCAAGTGTCTAAAATATCATTTAAAATTACTTCTTTGCTAAGTTGTCTGTTGGGTTAGGTACCAATTTTATGTTTGAATGATTCATAGGTCAGTTCTAAGTGGCTTAAAGAAAGAAAGAAAGAAAGAAAGAAAGAAAGAAAGAAAGAAAGAAAGAAAGAAAGAAAGAAAGAAAGAAAGAAAGAAAGAAAGAAAGAAAGAAAGAAAGAAAGAAAGAAAGCTCTTGGATGCAAAATACAAAGAAAGCCTGGGACGATTGTGCTGCATGGGACTTTGTTGATATCAAACCTATTTATTACTTTATCTTATTATTTATAAACAAATGACATCATCCTCATTTGATTCTTGATTCATGCCCACATTTTTGATGTTTCTTCAATCATTCTTAAGCACTTTGTGTTGCTATTGTTATTTGAACTAAACAAAACTTTTCTTTTCTTAATCAAAAGAAAAAATATCTAATATATAAAAACAGTTGTGCTGCGTTTCTGTATCACAGCATTTGTCTTGCTGACAAATGATGAGACACGTGGGGTTTTCAGTTTCTTCATTTTTATTGGTCTGTGATGGCATGCCACACATGGTAAGCTCCACACCTCACCACCCGCTGTTCACTTTAGTTTAATTTACAGTCACTACTTTAAAATATTCTACTTATTGTTCAATATTGTTTCTTTATTAAATGTATTCATTTTTCCATCACACCTTCCAATGTTTATATGGCGTGCACACATATTAACCTTGCAAGGTCAAAGTTCTGTTTTATGTTATATTAATACATCTTTCTTTGTTTGAGTTACCTGGGGGTTGGTGTCTCCTCCTGTGTGGCAAAGGGCTGGGAGACCTGAAGTACTACTGACAGCCTAATTGGATTGCACCACATGCTTCATTGCCTGGGGGGTGTTTCATGTTTGTTTAAATGTTTTGTATTAGTTGGTTATATGGCAGCCATCTTGTTTTCCCCCGTGTGTGTCATTTCAGCAGGTCAGTTTGTCATATGGTTGTTTGAGGTTCTGTTAATTATTATCTTGAGTTTAGTCTATTGAGTTGACCTCTTTTATTGGTCTGCCTGTTTAAGTTTTGGCTTTGTTAAATATATTTTCATATTTTTGGGTCAATAAAACCCATTTTTTGAATTAAAACCACCTGTGTCCTTTATGCTTTACTGCTTGGTCCCTGACATGGTCTAACAATTAATGTTGAAAAACAGTATTTTTTAAACATTGTGGGATTTTATAAGTAACATAACATATTTTACATTTCCATGAGGCAAAAACTGTAGAATATTTTCTTTTTGTAAATAAACAAAATAAAGATTTAACAGTTAATCCAGTCGTCTGGTCTCATCTGTATGCAAAGACAGGAAGATGAATTTAGGCACATCTAGATTATTATAAGACATTTATGAATCCCACAAGATGTTTCATCCTATTTGCCTTTGAAAACATTAAACAGATCCGTAATAGGCAAACAAATAAAGCGTGTGATTGTTTCCTTTTAAAAAAAATCACAGTAGAACAGAATTCACAAAGTGCTAATGTGAAAATTGTCTCTCCCAATGAATTCTAACAGTTGTGAAACACTGATTGGACCTCACGTCACACGCAGAACACAGTAATGCATTCCAATGGTTTTTGCTTGGCACTTGTTGACTGACAGACACTGTGGAACTACACCAGCCTTGGACGACTGCCTGGCATTAGTACAGAATCAATAGGAAGAAAACTGTCCTGGACTCAATGCATACCTGATTTCTGCTCTGTACTTTAATTGGCATGAGTTATTGACATGTAGCTTAATTACTTGCCCTGGTAATTTATTTACCAGGGATGCCAAAGACGAAGCGTGCCTTTTCTAACAGGAGAAGATTGGTGAAAATGTTCACACTCCATATATTGGGGCACATTTTCTCAGAACTTACACATTTTACCTAAGATCAAGGTTACCTGTCATATTTAAAGACACACCTTTTCATTCATTTTCATGATATTAACGTTTCTAAGATACATTCTCATAACAGCTGACATCATTAAACAGCAATTAAGGAAATAAAATAAAAGCATTAGGTATCACACTGATACCTAATGGTTGCACTAAGACAACATAAACACACAGGAACAAGGTGTATTGTGGTCAGTGAGCTGCACCACGGAGAAAGTAGTGTGCTGCTTTAATACCTTCCCCAGTGCAGTTTTCAGTTACCAAACTATGGAAAGGAACTGCAGATGGCCACGCTTAATACTGGAAACATTCAGCCTCGTATACCCAGAGAGGCTGTTTATGCAAAAAGAACACAGTCAATCAGATAATGCCAATTATCAATCAGGCATACAGTGCAAAGAGAAAAAACATTAAGTGGTGTGGGAAATAAACATGCACTCCTGTTTTGCTGTTTATTGCTATTCAGGTGCTCTCTTGCTCTCTCTCACTAACTTTGTCTCTAGCTCCCTCGCTCTCATATGGTACCTGCATAATTGCCTTTCTCCTCCACTGGCCGCAGGGGAAGTGGAGCTCTCACAACGTTACTGTGGTAATACTGATTGATGGAGTCGATACTTGTGCGGTTCCAGAACATCGAGCATCGCCACACACAGACATGACAAATTTCGAGGAACAAATTATAATAGCCCGCATCATGATTAATCCCCTCTGGGGAAATGGAAATATTGTGAATACCTACGAACTCATAGAGGACATAGAGCTCTACAATAAGACCAGACTCCAGGCGCTTTTGTAACCATTGTCTAGCTGTACAGACGGGAGGAAGGATGATGACGAGGAAATTCATGGTTGGGGCTGCCGAACAATGCTCGAAGGAGTATCAGATGATTAATCAGACAGATTTTAAATTCAGATTTTTTGCATTATGATTAGCTAAGAAATCATTTTCACTCTCTGCGTTCTCTTCTTGATTTACAGGAGCTCAGTGTGAGCTTTGAGGAAAAAGAATAGTTATGGATTGTTATCACGGTCACAGAAGTAATTCAGCATAAAAATGGTGTGTCCATGTTATCTCTACTACATCCATTTACAGCTTGATCACTTACATCACACAACCCAGAAAGTAGATTAAAGAGAGTAATGTGTAGTAAATAAAGAACACTGCAGAATCACCTAAATACAAGTTTGTTTACATGTGAAGAAACTTAAATAAGATATTAAAGCATGACTAATGTTGGATTGTTGCATAAGATGCCAATATCAAGTTATTAATATTATAGGGCAATGGTGGATAACGGGAATTATGGGACTGTCTTGTGGTTTCTGGCAACAGGGTGTTGGAATCACATCAGTTTTTGGTTTTGTGAGTGGTGGCAAAGTTCATGACAATGAGCAACCATCTTGATAACTTCTATGGCTAGTTATTTACCAAGGAGGATTAGCAGAATCTTGAAAGGTTGGTCACTTTGTCTCCGAGTAAGACTTACAAAGAATTGCACGGCATTACTTCTGTTTGTCTGTGAAGGTTCTCAGTCATCCAGGTCTGGACTTTTTTAAGTTGCTCGAAAACGTTTCACCTCTCATCCGAGATGCTTCTTCTGTTTGTTTTTAATGGGTTTTTTTGTACAGCTCATTCAACAGAGTACTGAACAAGAACTGTGCTAACTCAAATTATGAATAAGAAAAACAATAAATAAATACATTCACTTCCCACTCCCAACTAGAGGAGCTTACAGACATGTTTCAAAAGAAGATCAGGACAATATAAAAAAATCAACCGGTATTTACCTGGTTCTAAAATGAGGTAAATTCACACTCACACGTGACACATTAAACAGTGTCATAATTTATTTAACAAAAACGAAACAAAAATGCAGAAGCTGTGTGTGAAAAACTGAGTGCACCCCATGATTCAGTAGCTTATAGAACCAGTTTTAGCAGCAATAAGTTGAACGAATCATTTTCCATATGATTTAATAGTTTTTGTTGCTTGAGTTCATTGATGCTTGTGAGTCTCAATGTCCTGCCACAGTGCTAATGTTTGGACTTGCATTTACGTCAGTTAAAAACCTGCCAAGGACAGAGACAGAGCTTAGAAATGAGTGAGAACCAGAATGTTTTCTCTTAAGATATGATATTTAATATGCAGCAAGTGTGTTGAGTGGCCACTAAAAAGGTTCTCGACAAACTATGTTCTAGAGTTGAAAAACCATCAAAGCCAAAAATCTGTTGTTTTTTTTACAGCTTTCTTCTTTTGCAGAAGAAACTCTATATAAAGAAATATGGATGATGAGTGCTGTGTGTACAAAACAAGGAAATGAAGCGAAATAACAAACACAGATTTTTTCATTAATTTAACTGGAGACCCAACAGATTTTGGATTTTAAATTTTAAACCCTGACACATCGGCCGGTATCTTTTTTTCTTTTAGACATTTGATGCATAAACAGATTTTTTAAATATCTATTATTAGTTATTTATGAGTACTTGATGAGATCAAATGACAATACATTTTAAATAGTAATTTATTTTACTTAACAAGTTGTGGATTACTGGTTTATGCTATGCCTGTATCAGCTGACTGTGTGTTGCCAACACAACAGAGTGCTGTCTGGTAGACAAACTAAATAACACTGACACTCATAACATGGTTAATGGGTGTTTCTCCTGTCATTCTAAATGCAGATATCAATATATCAGCAAACAGCTAATATTGGCTAATATATCTGCCGTGCTGGTATATCAGTCGCACTAGTCTAAACCAGCTATTTATCATTCCTCATGAGGCATACATTAACCTCACTGCCAAAACACATACTTTATATTCCACATGACTGTATATGTTTCCTGGTTCAGTTGTTGACTGGCTTTTTGTTTGGAGACACAGAACAACAGCTCTATGTTTGATTCCATGATTCCCTCTTATAATGTCTCCAGTTGGGATTAAGCCTGAGTAGATTTGGCACAATATCAGGAACATGAATGTCGGGTTTACACATTGTATGTGCAGTATGTTGTCAGTATGTTATACTGACAAGAAAGAAAGACGGCTCATTATTTAATCTCCAAACATGTATATCACAAACTAGTTAGGAACTTTACACAAAGACACTGCTTAACTGCACACTACCTGAAGAAACTAATACCTTTTACTCCACCATCTGCTGGTACACTAATTAGTAAAAAAATCAATAAACAGAGCTGTTTACTGCACATTATTTTAATGACGGCAGATATGTTTCAGGTGAATGTCTACGAACAGCAGTAAATTTGTACAGCGCAAATGGATATGTTACGTAACTACCTCACTACCTAATAATTTAGAATATCAAGGCTGCTGTCTCTGTGTGAATATTCTGCCTTTGCTAATAAGCATTTAGGATCCATCAAAACAAATTAATGTTCTGAGCAGCTACCAGGGTCAGCTCAAATGAGATTGGACACACTCAAAGGCACAGTTAAAGAAGAATGAATGCTTAACGGGCCTTGAGTCAATCTTAAGCTTAGTAGCTTGTGTTTCATAGTGAACTCCTTTAATAGGATAGCCATTTCAGGCTAAAATGAGTGCATGTGTTAATTTTAGTGGTCACTTAGCCGGTGGGCGAATACAGTCTTGAAAATGTTAAATTATTTTTTTTGACAGTTGACCGTTATTATTACATGCTGCCGAATCAGTGGTCTGAATGTTAAGTAGTTGCATTCACCAAGGCCCTCAAAAATCTTTAAAAAATGGGAAGAATTTGAATGCAGTTAAATTAATTTTCTAATCATGAAATCCCCTTGAAACCTTTGAGGTTCATTTGAATAAGCACTCTGCTCCCTTCTTTCTCTCTGTCTCATACGCACATGGATACAGACACGAAGTTTAATATCATGACTCACGTGTTTCAGTATACATTGCAGGCAACAGAGATGGCATCGCCTTCCTGTGAAAGTAATGCATTGCATATTTGTCCAGGGAAATCAGTGCCAGTCTAATCAGTGTGAACATTTGTTAGTGTGTGTAGGTTAGTAACGTAACCTTTAATGGTACCTCTGCATAAGTTGCTGCGAGATGTTAAATCAGCAGCTCTAATGATCTCCAAGGCAACCTGATGCAGTCTGACTGACATTATTATCGCAGAGGAAACTGGAAAGAGGAGCAAAGGTGGAAAGGGCAGATCTGATGTTGTGGATGAGACTAAAGGAGATTTAACACAGTAAATAAAACTGAAGAACTAAAGGAATTTCATGAAGTCTGAACTCTGGCGCATACCTTTAGCACTCCTATTCTCAGCTGAAAACTTTATGAAGCAACATTCTCCACAACCTGACTCTTAGTGAAATCACATGGAAAAAGAAATCACATTTGCTTGTTGCCTGTTAAACACTGAAACCACTCTCTGGCAGTGCGCATCGCTCTGCTTTGATCACATTGCAGAACTGTTGACAGCAATAGTCAAAGAGCATTTGCTCCCAGGTGTCCTGCAGCTTGGATGCAGATTTATGATTCAGTAGTGAGCCCGATAGATAGCCGCCTGGTGTTGGGCAGCGCGAGACGTGGAAATCAGAGAAGTGTGAGTAATACAGGTGAATGTGCCCACAGTTACTGGGTCAGCAAACCAGGTCACACACATTGACGCACCTAGTGCATTTACAAATACAAGCGGACTGGGATGTCCTCTTTCTTGTGACTCCCACAGCTAAGAATAACCTGTACTGTAGCTCACTGATCATTTCCTTTATTATAAACTCAGGCAAGCTATTTGTCGTCCCTTTCAAAGATTAAACGTTAGATTGAAAGATCTGGGTAAAACAGCGTTAATAATGAAGGTTGTAGGTACGCTTAGCGAGTATATTTACCTTTTCTTGACCTTCCCCAGCCAGTCATGGCGAACAACTGCCTTTCTCTGAGCCTGGTTCTGCTGGAGGATTCTTCCTGTTAAAAATGAGTTTTTCCTTTCCACTGTTGCCAATTGCTTGCTCACACAATATTCAACTTCATCTTTGAGATCACAAGACATTGCTCCTCTAAGCTAATCTGCATTTAATTTGGGTGTATGAGATATGTAGAGTGTACTTGATGTGACTATGGATGCTCTACATAGTTAAACATATCATGATTAACTATGTAGGGTCTTAGTCTCTGCATAAATATTACAGATATGCAATATGGTCCGTTTTCTGTGAAGGTCATGCTATAAGGTAACATAACAAATTTTTAACATGGTGTAATGCAGTTACATGGTGTAAATGCTTATATTCCACAACAGAATGAAAAATGCTTTCTTTTTTAAATATTCTACTGTAAATTAAAAGTTTCCAAAACTGATTAATGTCTTGCAAACAAAAAAACAAAACAAACACTGCAACATGACTTTTTGAGTGCCAACTAAGGTGACAGCACTGGATATGATGTAAACATAGTATAAAATATAGCAATTATAATAATTTAGAGTATTTGTTGACTATAAGGCTGAAAAAAAGAAGCTTTTAGGAGCCATGTTCAAATCTTTATTTTCCAAACGTCATATTTTAATTAAAACTAACACCATCGCAACAAACACTGTGACCAACGGTACACAGCTGGCATAGTATCGGGCATCCCCCAGGCCAAGGGTGAATGCACAACAAGAAGGGTGTCACTGTAAGACAGCATGTGAGCTTAGCCCACGAGCACGGCACAAATTACAAAGCTTTACAGTGATTATTATAGAGCATATTTCCTGATGTCACACAGTAAACTATGAGTAACATAAAAACTCTGCTTACTGTCCAGCCTATGTGTGTGCCTGACTATTTTCACCTGTTCTTGACCATGCTTCCATTGTTAATTCACATTGTTTCCACTTGTGTCTTTTCAGTTCACCTTTCTTGCTTGCATCATGCTTCCAGTGTTCTCAGTTTGCTTAGATCTGTTCCTATATTTTTGTTCTATCATTTGGATATCGTGCAACCTGCCTCCTGTGTCCTGCGTTAAGCTGTTGAAACATAACATTCATTTCAAATCATGAATATATTTTCCACATAAAAATTCTAACTGAAATCTTTTGAATTATTAATGATCATGGGTTTCTTACTAGTTGGTTACTGTAAGTAAATCAAGTCCATGATTATCTGGCTACGCATACAAATGCCATGTTTTTAACTTCAGTCGAAACAATTTTAGCTCCTCAATAAGGTTATGAGTCTAGAATATTGATGTAATGTACTCTGAAATGCTGATGGAGCCACGGCTGCAGCAGTCAGACCTGTTTGAAACAAACAAGGACAAAATGAAGCTCAGTCCTCATAAAGTCATGAGAAAAAGGTTTGTGAAGGTCACAGCACATTCTGGCTGCTGAGAAATCAATTTCCTTTTCAGCTAAAATGTCCCTTGTGTTTTATTGACCCATATCTTTCAAGTTGCCAACCCTATTCTCTGGTCAACTCCAAGTGTCTGAGGGCCAGAAATGGACCACTGAATGGCAGTATGCAGCTCCACATCCGTACCTATCCATAAGAGTGGAATTTGATCATTTTCTCTTACTATTTGCATCTCTGTAAATTTTGCATCCACACATTCACAGCATGAGCTGCATGCTTGAGTGTTCACCATGTGGAGTTCTTTCCTTTTGTGCGTGGTTTGTGAGTGTGTATTTGTGTGTATGCACACGCACGTGTGTATGTGTGTATATCAGACTGCAGAATTTGTGCTTTGCTTTGAAGGACAAGGAAGGAGGCCCGGGAAGCCAATCTGTTCCTCTGCAGATTAACTCTCTCATTCCAGGCTCCGTCTTTTCACCAAAACACCCACTATCTCCAGCGTCTGCCTCTCTCTGCCTCTCTCTCCCTCCTCTCCGCGGCTTCATCACTCTCTCCAGTTCCAGCCTTATTGCTTCTGTATACTCTCGGTCTTTCTCTTGCTCTCTGTCAATCAGAGACCTACATGGGCTGCTGTGGATTTGTGTGGGAGAGTGATGGATCTGTAGCTGGAGGCGGTGTAGAGATGCACCCCCATTTTGAGTCAATAGCCTTGGTCTTTAAAGCTTCTTTATTCAGGTAAGGCCTATGCAAGGAACACACTGAGGAGACAGACCAAGACTGAGACCAGAGGCTGAGAAAAGACAAAGCCAGGAGCTGGTTTTGGCCCTGAGAAAAAGGCGCCCACTTTTCACTTCATTCAGTGAGTGGGAGGGAATGGATTAGGAGAATATTGCTCTCATTTATTAATATGTGTGTGGAAATGTTTTACCCTATACAGAAAAACAAGTATAAACATAAAATTACCATCAGATTTATGCAACACCGGCCTATTTTGCTCTTGCCACTGTAAATTAGAATATTCTGAGCCAGAAGGCTTGTGCAATCTGTATACAATCTGCATGATGACATGCCTTTATTTTTCTATATAAGGAAACATGTTTGCTTCATGGTGCATGGAAAAAGTAGTGCCAGTGTTCCAAAAGAGAAGCTTGAACCTCTGAGACAAGAAACCAGGAGAAATGCAATTGTTTCCAAAGAGGAAGCCAGGAAAGGGGTGCAGCTTTGTAAAGTGTTTCTGGTGGAGTAATAAAAAAATCTAACTGTAGTAAAACAACAATCAAAACTGATACAAAAGAAACAAACAGACTACAAGAAAAAGAAAAAAAAAAGAAAAAACGTGTGCATGTGATCTGTCAGATGAGACGAGAAACTCACTGCAATGAAAAAAAGAACCCAGATTCTCCAACAGCTGTGCTGATGCTAAGAAATTAAACTGTAAGTGATATCCATCCAACAATAAGTCATTTTTAGAGAAAGATGACATAATCTAAGACATAAGGAATACATTTAAGGAACAATTTTCATTTATATTTTGTTTTCTTTAAATGTAGTTTTTTTTTTTTAATTTAATTGTGATTCTGATCATTTTGTGTCATATGATTTTGTGCCATATTGTGTTTGGGGAAACTGTAAATAATAATACAAATAATAATTAGTAGCAGTAGTAATCATTTTAAAGACTCGTGTTTACATTTGAGACAACCAGGCGTTCATTTCTTTATACGGATGATCAGCTGTAATATACAAATTTGTTGCAAATATGTTTTGGGACAAAAATATTGATAAATTGCTTATTTGAGAATGTTGTGCATGCGCGATTTACATGGATAGGGCCACTGTTTTTTCTTTTTTTGTCCAATTAGCCAAGTGACTTTTCACTTGCTGTCTTTTTTGTGAAAGTGTAGCAAGAGGATAAAAGAGAAAGAAAGAATTAGAAAAGAGACTGTGAGAATGAGGACATGTGAAAGAACACACATTCCTGACCCTTGGGAACTCCTTGCATCTCCTCCTCCCTCCACATCAGGCCAGACAAGCACCAAAAGGAAAGAGGAGAGAAAGAGAAGGGTGAAATATGAATAGAGCAATGCTGAGTGGAAGTAGTGGTAGTGGGTGATGAAGGAAGAAAAACCCTGTGGGATTTTTCTACCTCTCCCACATCTTCCTGTTTAAACTTTTTAAGTCTGTCCCTTCTGTAATAGAATTTTGTGTTGAAAACAATGAAAAAGAGAGACACAGGGAGACAGAGGGGTCTTAGAAAGGTGCTGTGGGAGGGTGGCAATATGCAGAGGGTGGTGTATGGTTGGATGAAGAGAGCTGAGAATAAGTGCAGGGAAACAGCGAGGGTACTAGCACTCTGCACGCTTTCATTAGCACTATAAATGCTAATGAATAAGTTCATAGCTTTGAAGATGCAGCTATGTTAAATATGCATGGATAATCCAACACCATACATAGAGTGGGGGAAAAGGAGTAGAAGAGGAAAGGAGTGACAGTGGGGAAAAAGGAGGAGGAGAGAACAAAGGAACGTAAGGAAGGGAGACGATTGAAAAAATCCTGTCTTTTCCTTTTCTCCCCTCTCATCGCCTTTCTGCTCTTCACCTCTCCTCTCATCTGGTTGGTCTGTTAAAGTTCTACAGCTGAAATTCCCACTTCCATTCCCCTACTTCCTTGTTCCTTTAATTCCTTGTCCCTTTTGTTTCCTTCACTTTCTTCTCCTCAGGTCTTCTCTCTTCCCCTCTAATGGGGCATAATTTTTTTTCATTATGAAAACCAAACTATCATCATGGAAGCACTTTAAGAAAACTGATGAAATGTGAATTACTGCCTTAATTGTCGCAAATAAGAGTTAGCATGACTTTTCATAGCATTCCCGTCTCCCCTCCTACCCGCAGGGACAGATGCGGAGCCAGTCATTAGCGTTAAGTCAAAAGACATTAAGGCAAGCTGCTTGTGGTGCAGTAATGACCCGGCAGTTTGAAGTGATGACAACAGCAACTAGGGCCAAATCTCCGAGGAGAACAGCTTCGTTTTTTTCCTCCCTGCTAGAAAGAAAAGTGTAGGGTTTTGTCAAGACACACATCCCACACCCACATACAGATGCATTCTCAGATTATACTTGTAACTCACAATAAATTACAAATAACAATATCAGCATTTTTGCAAATGAAAAGCCTCCCTTTTCATTTAAAAAAATGGCAATGCACCAACTCTCAAACACAATTTAGGAAAAAAAATGCAAATGATGAATACAGCGTGCTGGTCATTAACAGGTTAATGGCTTCCATTAATACCTCTGCAAAAGTGACAGGGGGATCAGAGGAGCTTCTTCAATTTGATTTCCAATTAATATGTATGAGTCGACCTGAGATGATATGAAGACACATTAAAGGAGCTGAGCAGAGATGACAAAGTTATCAGATGACTCGGTTTAAATGGGAAGTGACCATACTATTAATGGTTTCACCAGTGATACTGAAGATCAAGGAAAAAGGTGAGGTAAGTCAAGTTTATTTCTACAGTGCTCTTGAACAACATGATTTGGGTTGGGAATGACATAGAAAGTTGTATGTCCATTTAACTGTTATTTTATATGACAAAAGGGTTTTATGTCTCTGGCAGCTGGGTGGAAGAGCGCCATGTGAAAGGAGAGACGTTCTCATGGATGAACATTTAGCGACCAAGACACTAAGCAGTTTGTCAAATTAAAACCTGATGCCTGTTAGAGTAGTCATTACTGCTGTCAGTGTAACGTTAATGGATTAAACATGAACTTCAAGTAAAGTTCAGAACTTAAACGCAGCATTTCCAAGAATATTTAATATATTAATGATATACTTAAAAAAGTTATAAGATGCAGTATTCTAGGCTTCATGTTTTTCTCTTCAGACACAGGTGATGCAATGAAAAGCAACAATACAAATGGTTTAATGCATCAGAATTAAATCCCCATTCCACTTATTCGGCCTGCTGTGCCGTTTAACTTCACACCACGTTCTCACTACCAAACAGAGATGGGCAGTAACGCGTTACAAGTAACGCGTTACTGTAATCTGATTACTTTTTTCAAGTAATGAGTAAAGTAAGGGATTACTATTGCAAAAACGGTAATTAGATTACAGTTACTTTCCCGTAGGAACGCTGCGTTACTGCGTTACTAAAACCGTGATTTTTTTGCGAGAATGTCTCACGACAGTGACGTAAGCGAGTGCGACATTCGTGGCAACAGCTGTGTGCAGATCAACAATGGATCACATATCGATTGTGGGAGAGAGTATGAGCGTGCAGCGTTTAAAGCGTGGAAGTACTGACCTTACTTTGAGTTTGATTCCATAAAAAGTGACAAAAACATTAGCGTCCATTGTGCGTGGGAAGAAAACTTCTTTTTACAGCGAAAAAAACTGCTAAACTTCCGAGCAAGCACCGAGAGCGCAACGACTTAATGGGAAATTCACAGAGAAACTCGCGGATTCTTCAACTGACCGCTGTGGCACACCTGCACCAGGGTAAACCTCCGCCTATCGCAGTCCTGCTTTACAGGTGAAAATAGAGCAACAGGACCGCTGAGTCTTTGACTTTATTTATGTTCTGCTGTGTTTTACTTGCATCTATTTGAAAGACTGAGTGTAAACACACAAAAAAAAATAATCTTTTATGTGCTGGAATGTGCAGAAAATAGGTTTAAATGTTAAACTAATTTATTCAAGTCAGAGAATGTTGCATATAATTACATTTTTGCTTGATGCATGAAGTTAAAAGATTAAAACTGATAAAACAAGTTAAAAAAAAGAGACTTTTCCATTTGATTACATTTTGTATGATGGATTATGCAGAAAAAGTAGAATTGGGCTGAAAGATCTATCGCTTTATCTCCTCTTCAGGTTGTAAATCGTGTTTTTAAAAAGTAACTAAGTAACTAAGTAATTAATTACTTTTGAAAATAAGTAATCAGTAAAGTAACGGGATTACTTTTTTGTGGAAGTAATCAGTAGTTAGTTACTGATTACTTTTTTCAAGTAACTTGACCAACACTGCTACCAAAGCATAACATTTTATGCTAGGTGACAAATCATCAGTATATTACGCTTTCGGCCACCCAACACGTCCCTATATTACGAGTTCGGAAAAATGAGGAAACATTTGATTGTCCTATACAATCCTATACCGTCTGCCTGAGGGCAGCAGTTTCAACAGGGAATGGCCAGGGTGAGAAGTGTCTTTAATGATGTTCTGAATTTTTTTCAAGCAACGGCTTTCATGTAAATCCTTCAGCATTGGGAGAGGGCAGCCATTGATCTTTTGGTCGGTGTTAAAAACCCCTTGGAGTGCTTTCCTCTGAGCTGCCGTAACAAATGCCTATGCCATAAGTTAGTACACTCTCAATGGTAGCTCTGTAGAAGGACACCATCAGTCTTTGTGTGATATTACTCTTCCTGAGAATTCTCAGGAAGTACAGTCGCTTTTGGGCCTTCTTCAGTAACTCAGAGGTATTTATGCTCCAGGACAAGTTCTCCTCCATGTGGACTCCCAAAAAATGAAAGTCTGCCACCCTCGCCACACAGTCTCCCTTTATAGTTAGGGGTATATTGCTGCTCCTTTCTATCATCCCAAAACAGCAGCTGCATCATTGCTTGCAAAGCCAACAAACCGTGCATGTAATTTTTCAGAGACATCCTTCATAGGAAGAGTTTCTAAAAGCAGCACGCCACCACAGACAGCCCTGGTGCATAACTGCAGTTCAACAACTTGAAAGAAAGAGCTGCATAACTCACCTTTGTATGGAGTTTTCAACAACGAGGCAACTTGCTGAAACATTTGTATTATGGGTCTGCTATGAAAAAACTGTGATTTCTCCTTTATTTCGATAACAGTAGTTTTCAGTCTGGCACGGTGGCTTAATGAAAGTTGGAGTAGAACAGATCCTGATCAACACCCCCTACACGGTCATCTCTATTGTCATAGGATTGCAGCATTGAAAGTAAAAGCCATTTTATGATTTGATTGTTTTTGCACTGTAGACTCTTTCAAGATGCAGCACTAAAAATCAGAAGGGGTTTGGGGATCAAATGTTATCCCTACTGGGGATAAAAACAAGAGAATAAGATAAAGGAGGGAAATACAAATAACAGCTTACTCATGAAATGTGTGAAGGCATGAATGAATACTATTGATTTGATTTTTTTTACTGATTTGACTACAGTTAATCATAAAATGTGTTATTTGTTTCATCTTTGTTTAACTACAGATGCTGGTGATAAATATAGTAAAATATTTAGCGGCTATACCCAATCTAAGTCACTCAGAACATGCAAATGTTAAACAGAAGATGCCCAAAAACTGAGCCTTGGGAAATTCTGCATGCAACTTTTAAACACTTGATTGCCATGAAAAAGTTCCTCTCCATCTAACACGATCACTGGGGTATGTAGTCTCACCCACTTTCCTTGTCTCTCTTTTAATATGGTGGAAGAAAGAACAAAAGGGAGGAGAAGGTGGAGAAATAATGGGGGTGAGTCTAGAAAAAGGCATGCAGATTTCAGGACATATGGTGCACAAAGCTGGATAGGTGATTTGAGAAATATGCTGACAGCATGCATGAGAGCCAGAGAATCCAGAGAAGTTGGATAAAAGGTTTAAAAGTTGAGTAAAATTTGCATATGTAGGCAGTGGGTGCAAAATAAGACCCAACATTTCAGCACAAATCCAGTGAAATGTGTCATTTTGCTGGGGGAACACTTTGATGTCAGAAACACAGCGCTTACTGTAAAACATTATATGTAAATGATAACAATACTGAAGCATCTACTTTCCCCCCCTCGTGCACTGATATGGATGTTAACGACCAGCTATTTGTCGACTCACAGTAGACAGCATTAAAGCACATTACTCCTCCATCTGTACCACTGTTCTCTGTGTTATGAATTATGCTGTTTAAATGGGTTCCCCCCCTTTAGAAGAGCTCTGGGCAGGGAGGCATCTAATGGCAGCTAAATGAATTCATGCCCAGATAAGGCGTAGGCTGCAAACACAGCAAAGCAACAACAGCTGTCACAGATAGAGAGGGAAGCAGAGAAAGAAGGGGAGGGGGCAACATAATTGGAGAGAGCAAAAAAAGGACCAGAGATGGGGAGAAGTACAAAGATGTAAAAACAAATGGAGTGTGTGAGCGGAAAATGAGAAAAAAATCTGTGCTGCGCTTTCCAGCCTCAACAAGTGAGGAGGTGTGTGGGAGAGAACAGAACAGAGAGTGACATTAGTTGTGAGGAAATCTATTGATTGCCACAGCAGCCATTATTCTCTAAGTCAAGAGACTAAAGGAAATAAAGGAGAGGAGCGTGATGGTTGGTGTTTGATGCGATACAGATTTTCGCCGACTGGAGGCTGTTGGATGGTGTCCACAATTTTTTTTGTTAATAATGATTTTTTAATTGAATTTCTTTTCAACTTGCTATCCATTTAGCGATGGCCTTTAAGGCTGGTGCCAGAGCTGTTGTCGCGCTGCGTTATGCCAATCAGGAAGAGCGACTGACATAGGCAAAAAATAGAGATGCAATCCATTTATTTCTTCCTGAAAAGATGTGTAGTATTTTAAACTGTGGATGACATGCAGTCATGCTTTAGCCCAAAGCAGGCAGAGATATGCTGAAGGGGAGAGAAAGGGAGACAGAACATGTACTAACAAATGAGGAGGGGGTGGCAGCTCGGTGGTGGAAAGGAGGGGAGGGAAGCATTTATGTATGATGGATGAGAGGTGCAGAGGACTGCAGACTGTCAGATGTTTCCTTTCTCTCTCTTATGCGTTTTTGATACGCAGATTGGAGGGAGGTTGGAGGGTGCGAGAGCCGAGAATCGAAGATAGAAGGCAGCGGTGGAATAAGGTGAGAGGGTGAAGGAAAGGAGGAGGAGATTGTATCGCTTGTATTGCCTGGCAGAATGTTCCCAGCACCTCTACTCATCTTTAATGAGGCCAGGAGGAACATTATGGAGATGAGCTGCAATGGGCCCAGGACTACAGCCCTAATAGGGTCACCGATCAACACATCTCCCCTCTTTCTCCTTTTTCCTCTTCCAGCGATCCCACTCTTTCTCTGTCCGCCTCATTGTCCAATTTGCTTGTGACCTTCCCTTCCCACTATCTCTTTCAATTTTCTCCTTTGCTTCCTAACCTCCACCTAAACACATCCTTGTGTTTGCCTCTCCGGCCCATCCTAATCTTCCCATTCTCCTTTTCGGAAAGCGAGATTGTGTCATCGATCTCTTCTTCAGGCAAACTGGCTGATCAAAAGATGAATAGGGCCTCTTATGATGTAAAGATGAGATTCATTGCAGAAAGCGTGCTTTAAACTATCATCTGTTGAAGGGAGGAAAGGAGACACGAATAGTGAAGAGGGGGAAATTAAAGGTGGGGAGTGATGCGTAGGATTTGGTGCATCTCAGATGGAATTTTGAGGGCCATTCCTAAATGACGGCTCATCAAGCTCTTTTTTTGCACATCGCATTTAATTGCTTTTATAGCTGTTCCTATGGAAACTACAGTTCTCTTTTAAGCTGCAGAGGGGGGTTGTTTCATTGCCTTTTCTCTTGGGGGTTGGTGCTACCATTACATGTATAGTTTGGATAAAGAACACTATTGATGGATAATATCACTGGGCCTCAGAGGAAAAGAATCACAAACCAGGGGAGGACGTATAAGCAGAATATGGGATTAAAAACACAGCATTTCATACATAAGGAAATGCTGAATGTGTCCATACGTGTATATAAGATGAATCCACATATGCAGAAATTGTCAATTAAGGTATGTCCCCATCAGATGACATAAAGATAACTTAGTGTGCAACAACCATTTTCATCTAGAAATCTTTCATGGTTTGTGTCTTGAAGCTACAAAACACTGTTGCTTGAATAAAACTGATGGTCTCACAGTTATATGATAATAGTCAAGAGATGTTATCAGCGGGTTTGTAAGAGCAAATGTTGTAGATTCCTGCGCCACTGTCTCTCAGCAAACTCATCAATTACACTTTTATTTCATTTGCCAACCACAAGCATTCTGTTGATACGCAACCACCTCCTAGAGTGATGGATGAATGTTTTGTGGTAATGTGGACATGATTTTAAGGGAAAGCAACAAGAAATGTGCATTTATTCTTAATTTAACTTCACAGTACATCAGTTTAGTTTCTTGCTTTACTCCATGACTGTCAAATATTTTACACACTTGCACAAGCTGTATACTGGTTACTTTTAGCCATGTGCATGTTCAGAACCTACACAGTCTCACAGAGTATTGGAGGTTTAATTCAAATTACCTACCAAAGCCCTGACGTATTTAGCAGATGAGGGAAATTGGAGTAATAGTTAAAAATTGATTTCCAATTCATTTTATTTGGTGCAGGATAACCTTTTAGATAATTATGATATGGCAGTCATAGATTATTGCATTTTTTTATAAGAGCTTATGATATTTGGTCAGCTTTAGTCTCAGCAGCGGTAAAGTGTTTAATATGATTGTTTTGGTGTCCTGTTTGTGGAATGCTCCTGGCTTATGATGCCTACTAATATTGCACAATTCTCTAAATCATTGGTTGTAGAGTAATGATGCTGATACTTAGCTGTATGAAGGATTTCTTCATTCCCTATTTATACTGCTAAGTTTAGTATACAGGGTGGGCCATTTATATGGATACACCGTAATAACATGGGAATGGTTGGTGATATTAAAGTCCTGTTTGTGGCACATTAGTATATGTGAGGGGGCAAACTCCTCAAGATGGGTGGTGACCGTGGTGGCCATTTAGAAGTCGGCCATCTTGAATACAACTTTTGTTTTTTCAATAGGAAGAGGGACATGTGACACATCAAACTTATTGGTAATGTCATGGTCCCCGTGCCTGCCCAGCCGGCCTCACAAGGCTACACTTGTGTTTTTTTTCTCTTTCTCCCCCTATCTCTCTGCCTGGGCGGAGCTCACAGCTGGCTCCCGCCCTTAGCTCTCACAGCTGTTGACGATCAGCTGATTATCCGTCTTCTATTTGAGGCTGGGTCACAGATCCTCTCATCGCGGGATGATTGCGCTACTGACGTTAGTCTACCTTTCCAGCTCCCGTGGTCTTACACCTTTATGCCTTCGTGATTTGTGAGTGATTTCTCCCTTTCCCTGTTCCAGCTTATCTTCCCGGACCTGTGACCTCCCCGCGGTACGAACGTGTGTGAGGACATGAGCGAGCGTGAGAGAGAGAGTGCCTTCCCCTAATCCCCTGGAACCCTGAATTTCCCGTCACTGTATATATTATTGCACGGGTGTGTAAATAAATCGTGTTCTGAGACATCAACCTGCTCTGCGCTTGAGTCCCTGCTTTCAGCCCGTGACAGAATCATCCCGCCAGGAAATGGACTCAGCAGACTCGGCGGCCTCCACTCCCACTCTCGCCACCCTGGCCGCAATGCTGGAGCGACACGAACAGATGTTTGTTCATCTCCGTGGCGAGCTCGCTGCTCTCACGCAGGCTGTGGCCCAACGAACACCCCTGCCGGCAATTCCACCTGCCGCCGCTCCTCTCCAGGAAGCCTTGGCCTCAGCAGTGAGTGCCACACCTCCTGCTTCTTCACTTACCCAAGCTAACAGATTTCTACCCACACCGAAAGCTTTCTCCGGAGAAATTGATAAATGTGCTGGCTTCCTCACTCAATGTGCCCTTCAGTTTCGTCAGCAACCGCAAGCTTTTGCTAACGATGGTGCTAAGATTGCATATATAGTTCAACTACTCCAGGATCGGGCTCTGATTTGGGCTCAAGCTGTGCTTCACGCCAACCCTGACATAACGTATTCTGACTTTTTGGATAAGTTCAAAGGCGTCTTCGATAGAAAATCCACCACGCTCACAGCCGGCCAGCGCCTGCTCGCGCTCAAACAAGGCAAGCGGAGTTTGGCTGATTTCTCTATTGACTTCTTCACCTTAGCTGAACAGACAGAGTGGGGGGAGGAGGCTTTAAAGAGTACTTTGCTTTCTAATGTTAACGAAGACATAAAGAAAGAACTGATGCTTCGTGAACTGCCTTCTTCCCTAGACGCGCTTATGACCCTGTGCGTTCGGCTGGATGACAGAGTACGTGCACACCGGAGCGCGCACACACGGACGGGACAGGAATCACTGGATTATCACGGGGCCTCTCCAGCCGGCCGCGGGCCGCGCGACTCTGACGCCGGTGATGAGGAGGAGCCCATGCAGCTTGGACACTCGCGGCTAACGCCTGCAGAGCGCCAGCGCCGTCTGGCCGCCGGTGAGTGCGTCTATTGTGGCCGTAAGGGTCACTCTGTCTCCTCGTGCCCGACGCTGGCAAAAGGGCGCGCTCGCCAGTGATTGAGAGGGTGCTGGTGGGCGATCTGTCTAGTAAAAACCCTCTCCCCAGACTTCTCTTACCGGCCAAACTTCAAGTACAATCTGTTTTTCACTCGCTTTCAGTACTCATTGACTCTGGGGCTGAGCAGAACTTTATTGACACCTCGCTCGCCGCCAAGCTGAACATCGCTTTGGAGCCTTTGTCACGCCCTCTCCGCGTGCACGCGCTCTCTGGTCACCGCCTGCCCGATATCACTCATGTCTCGGAATTCCTTTCGTTGTCTCTCTCGGGCAATCACACGGAGAGGATTTGTTTTTTTGCATTCACGGCTCCACTCACTCCGCTGGTTCTCGGTCACCCCTGGCTTGTGCTCCATAACCCGCACATTGACTGGGAGAAGGGTGACGTCCTGGGTTGGAGTGTTAATTGTCACATGTCCTGCCTTCGGGCGGCCACGGCGCCCATTCCGCTTCTGCCCTCTGGTTCGCCGTCCGACCCCCCAGATCTTTCGGCGGTTCCGCGGGTCTATCATGACTTGCGTGGCGTGTTCTGCAAGGATCGGGCGCGGTCCCTTCCCCCCCACCGCCCGTATGACTGCGCTATCGATCTCCTTCCGGGGGCTCCGTTGCCGTCTAGCCGCCTGTACAGCCTCTCCCAGCCGGAGCGGGTCGCTATGGAGCGTTACATCTCTGAGTCGCTCGCTACGGGCTTGATCCGTCCCTCCTCCTCCCCGGTTGCGGCTGGGTTCTTCTTCGTGGACAAGAAGGACGGTTCGTTGCGCCCGTGTATCGACTTTCGGGGCCTTAACCTGATCACTGTCAAGAACAAGTATCCTTTGCCGCTGCTTTCCTCTGCTTTTGAGCTGCTCCAGGGCATGACTGTTTTTACTAAGCTGGACCTGTGCAACGCCTACCACCTGGTTCGCATCCGGGAGGGGGATGAGTGGAAGACGGCCTTCAATACTCACCAGGGGCACTTTGAGTACCTTGTTATGCCCTTCGGCCTCACCAACGCTCCCGCTGTTTTTCAGACCATGGTGAACGAGGTGCTTCGTGACTTTGTTAATCGCTGTGTCTTTGTGTACTTGGATGATATTCTCATTTTTTCTAAGTCACTCGCGGAGCATCAGGTGCATGTGAGACAGGTCCTGCAACGCCTCTTGGAGAACCGGCTGTTTGTGAAGGGGGAGAAGTGTGTGTTCCACGCGCCTGCGGTGGCTTTCCTGGGCTATATAGTTGAGAACAGAAATCTACATACCGACCCTGAGAAGGTGCGTGCGGTGGTTGAATGGCCAGTCCCTCCTAATCGCCGCCAACTGCAACGTTTTCTGGGATTCGCTAATTTCTACAGGAGATTCATTCGCGATTTCAGTAAGATCTCTCTCCCTCTCACTAGACTCACCTCTCCGAAGGTTCCTTTTCTGTGGGACCCTGCTGCTCAGCGAGCCTTCGTCCAGCTCAAGGAGAGGTTTTCCTCAGCGCCCATCCTCCGGCAGCCGGACCTCACAAGGCAGTTCGTGGTGGAGGTCGACGCTTCTGACTCCGGGGTGGGGGTGGTTCTCTCACAACAGGAGGACGGTAAGCTTCACCCGTGTGCTTTCTTCTCTCGCCGTCTCTCACCCGCAGAAAGCAATTACAACGTCGGGGATCGGGAACTCTTGGCCATAAAACTCGCCTTGGAGGAATGGAGACATTGGCTGGAGGGGGCTGCTCACCCATTCATTGTTTGGACGGATCACAAGAACCTGGAGTACATCCGTTCGGCCAGATGCCTCAGTTCTCGGCAAGCCAGGTGGGCATTGTTCTTCGCTCGCTTTGATTTCACCATCACCTACAGGCCCGGATCTCGCAACGTGAAACCGGATGCCCTGTCCCGGCAGTTTTCCACCACGGAGGAGGAGTCGGTACCCGAACCAGTTCTGCCGGCGGCCTGGGTGGTTGGAGCCGTTTCCTGGGAGATTGAATCCCTCATTCAGGAGGCACAAGAGACTGAACCGGATCCTGGGACCGGCCCAACGGGCCGCCTCTTCGTCCCCTCGGCGGTCCGCTCCCAGGTACTCCAGTGGGCTCACACTGCCCGTTTCTCATGCCACCCCGGGGTCTTCCGTACCCTGTCCTTCCTTCGATGCTACTTCTGGTGGCCCACCATGGCGAGGGACGCCAGGGAGTTTGTGACCGCCTGCCCCGCCTGTGCCCAGAACAAGCGGTCAAACCAACCTCCGTCGGGCCATCTTCTACCTCTCCCTACGCCGGCTCGACCATGGTCACACATCGCGCTGGACTTCATCACTGGACTGCCTCCTTCTGCAGGTTACACCGCCATACTAACTATCATCGACCGTTTCTCTAAGGCCGCACACTTTGTCGCCCTTCCTAAACTCCCTACGGCTCTGGAGACGGCTCGGCTCCTCGCCTCACATGTGTTCAGGCTCCACGGGATCCCCGAGGACATCGTCTCGGACAGGGGACCACAGTTCACTTCCCGAGTATGGAAGGAGTTTTGCACCGCATTGGGGGCCAAGGTCAGCCTCTCTTCCGGTTTCCACCCACAGAGCAACGGACAGTCCGAACGGGCTAACCAGGAGTTGGAAGCTGCCCTCCGGTGTGTTGCCTCCCACAATCAATCAACCTGGAGTGAACAGCTGCCATGGATCGAGTACGCCCACAACAGCCACGCCTCCGCCGCCACGGGCAGGTCACCCTTTGAGGC
Source organism: Rhamphochromis longiceps (assembly GCF_057381845.1). NCBI lineage: Eukaryota > Metazoa > Chordata > Actinopteri > Cichliformes > Cichlidae > Rhamphochromis > Rhamphochromis longiceps. Next base: position 27,906,499 of record NC_140558.1, read on the forward strand.
ATCCCTGGGCTACCAACCACCCCTGCTCCCAGCTGTCGAAGGTGCACACTCTGTCCCCTCTGTTCAGGCTCACCTCCGCAGGTGCCGCCGGGCCTGGCGTGCTACTCGGGCCACTCTACTCCGCACTAAGGAGCGCAACAAAGCCCTCGCTGACCGTCACCGGACACCGGCCCCTGAATACTCCATCGGTCAACAGGTATGGCTGTCTACCCGTTTTGTGCCGTTGCGGACGGAGTCTAAGAAGCTGTCACCTCAGTTCATTGGCCCCTTTCCCATAGACTCCATTGTCAACCCTGTGTCCGTTCGCCTCAAGCTGCCTCGTACCATGCGGATTCACAATGTTTTCCACGTGTCCCAGGTCAAGCCGGTGCTCTCCAGCCCGCTGTGTCCTCCTGCCAGGCCCCCGCCGCCCCCCCGGCTTGTGGGTGGTCAGCTGGTCTATGACATCTCCCGCATCATGGACTCCCGGCGCCGGGGCAGGGGTTTTCAGTACCTGGTGGATTGGGAGGGCTACGGGCTAGAGGAACGTTCCTGGGTGCCTCGGGCGGCTATTCTGGACAGGAATATGCTTCGGGACTTCCATCGCAGGCATCCAGGTAAGCCTGGTGGGTCGCCGGGAGGCTCCCGTTGAGGGGGGGGTACTGTCATGGTCCCTGTGCCTGCCCAGCCGGCCTCACAAGGCTACACTTGTGTTTTTTTTCTCTTTCTCCCCCTATCTCTCTGCCTGGGCGGAGCTCACAGCTGGCTCCCGCCCTTGGCTCTCACAGCTGTTGGCGATCAGCTGATTATCCGTCTTCTATTTGAGGCTGGGTCACAGATCCTCTCATCGCGGGATGATTGCGCTACTGACGTTAGTCTACCTTTCCAGCTCCCGTGGTCTTACACCTTTATGCCTTCGTGATTTGTGAGTGATTTCTCCCTTTCCCTGTTCCAGCTTATCTTCCCGGACCTGTGACCTCCCCGCGGTACGAACGTGTGTGAGGACGTGAGCGAGCGTGAGAGAGAGAGTGCCTTCCCCTAATCCCCTGGAACCCTGAATTTCCCGTCACTGTATATATTATTGCACGGGTGTGTAAATAAATCGTGTTCTGAGACATCAACCTGCTCTGCGCTTGAGTCCCTGCTTTCAGCCCGTGACAGGTAATGTCACAAGAAAAACAATGGTGTGCTTGGTTTCAATGTCACTTTATTCTTTCATGAATTATTTACAAGTTTCTGACCACTTATAAAATGTGTTCAATGTGCTGCCCATTGTGTTGGATTGTCAATGCAATCCTCTTCTCCCACTCTTCACACACTGAAAGCAACACCGCAGGAGAAATGCCAGCACAGGCATCCAGTATCCGTAGTTTCAGGTGATGCACATCTCGTATCTTCACACCATAGACAATTGCCTTCAGATGACCCCAAAGATAAAAGTCCAAGACCTTGGGGGCCATTCAACTGGCCCACGACGACCAATCCACTTTCCAGGAAACTGTTCATCTAGGAATGCTCGGACCTATTTATTCTATTTATCCCCTTTGTATATTTTATTTATATTTGTCTCTGTATTTATATATGTGTGTGTGTGTGTGTGTGTGTGTGTGTATATATATATATATATATATAACAATTCTGTAACTGTAACTTCGGTCGTTGCTGTGCTTTTTGGAAGTCGAATTTCCCAGAGGAACCCACCCGAGGGATTAATAAAGTTCTATCTTATCTTATCTTATCTTAATGTGGTGGTGCACCATCTTGCTGGAAAACTCAGGGAACGTGCCAGCGTCAGTGCATAAAGAGGGAAACACATCATCATGTAGCCATTTCAAATATCCAGTGGCTTTGAGGTTTCCATTGATGAAGAATGGACCCACTATCATTGTACCCCATATACCACACCAAACCATCACTTTTGTTGTTCCAACAGTCTTGGAGGGATCCATCCAATGTGGATTAGTGTCAGAACAATAGCGGTGGTTTTGTTTATTAACTTCACCATTCACATAAAAGTTTGCCTCATCACTGAACAAAATCTTCTGCGTGAGCTGAGGGTCCTGTTCCAGTTTTTGTTTTGCCCATTCGGCAAATTCTGTGCGCCGATCTGGGTCATCCTCGTTGAGATGCTGCAGTAGCTGGAGTTTGTAAGGGTGCCATTTGTGAGTAGCTAATATCCGCTGAAGGGATGTTCCACTAATGCCACTCCCCAGTGACATGCGGCGAGTGCTACGCTGTGGGCTCTTGCTGAATGAAGCTAGGACAGCCACTGATGTTTCTTCATTAGTGACAGTTTTCTTGCGTCCACATTTTGGCATATCCAACGCTGAACCAGTTTCACGAAACTTAGCAAGCAGTTTGCTAACTGTAGCATGGGAGATGGGTGGTCTCGTAGGGTGTCTTGCATTGAAATCTGCTGCAATGACCCGGTTACTGCATTCACCAGATATCAACACAATTTCGATCTGCTCCTCACGTGTTAACCTCTTCGACATGTCAATGGCTGTGAACAAAGAGAAACTTGTAAATAACTCATGAAAGAATAAAGTTACGTTGAAACCAAGCACACCATTGTTTTTCTTGTGACATTACCAATAAGTTTGGTGTGTCACATGGCCCTCTTCCTATTAAAAAAACAAAAGTTGTATCCAAGATGGCCGACTTCTAAATGGCCACCACGGTCACCACCCATCTTGAGGAGTTTGCCCCCTCATATATACTAATGTGCCACAAACAGGACTTTAATATCACCAACCATTCCCATTTTATAAAGGGGTATCCATATAAATGGCCCACCCTGTAGTTTAACTATAAACCACCAGAAAGTGTCAGTACATTTAAATAATTCTCAGTACATCTATTTCTTTTAAATCTGAAGGTTCTTATGTCGAGTGTTCAGCCCTTGAGCAGATAAACAGTCCTAATATTCTGAACATTTAATTTACAGCTTGAATGAAAAAAAGCTACAGCTACAGCTTCTCTCCCTCCTATAGAGATCAATTTGTCCGCCAACAGCCCTCAGTCCACTCCTTTTTCTACAGTGCTACTAAAGCAGAAGGCCACTCAAGCTTGAAAGGGTCATTGGTCGCTTGTATAGGTGTATTACACTTCATTTAAATCTAGTCTCTTTTGTGCTTTCAGTGTCTAAGCCACTGGAATTGGTAATAAAGAAGGATATATAAGAGTTTTCAGTTCTAGATTCCTAGTCTTCTTGTATTCCCAGAAATTCTCATGTTGATAAATTAGGTGCCATTTTACTGGAAATTCAACTACTATACACTGATGCTAATTAACATAATCCATCCATCCATCCTTTTCAGCTCTTCTGCTTATCATTTTCAGGGTCGCAGGGGGCGCTGGAGCCTATCCCAGCTGTCATGGGGCGAGAGGCGGAGTACATCCTGGACAGGTCACCAGTCTGTCACAGGGCTAACACGCAGAGACATTCACACCTATGGGCAATTTGGATTAATCAATTAACCTATCCCCACAAACTACATGTCTTTGGACGGTGGGAGGAAGCCAGAGTACCCGGAAGAAACCCACGCAAACACGGGGTGAACATGCAAACTCCACACAGAAAGACTCCGGCCTGATGGTGGAATTGAACTCAGGACCTTCTTGCATAATAGTACATAATACATAATAACACAATCCAATAAATATATATTTTTCATACCTAAGAAAAAGAGCCATGAAAAGGTTTTAGACTTCAACCCAGAAAATGCCCATGCTGAATGCCTTAGGAAGACACTCCTGAAAATCACTTTCACACATACAGTGCTGTGCAATAGCCTTGAGCACCCCTCATTTTCATACTCTGCTAGAAAAATGAGATATACTTGCAGAAATTTATTGAAACGTGCAAACATATACAAACAAAAAACAAAATAAATAACTTCAAATGAACTCTTAAAAACGATTATGTATTAATGCTATTACACAGAGTAGTGTGCAAACATGTTGAGTTACCCCACGTTTCTTTATACTGTGCTAAGAAAATGGGGGAAAGGAGTGCAGTGATTTATTGAAATGTGCAAACATAAATGGAAAAACAGTAAATAAGGTATGAGGTGTAGTCTATTACTCCACTGCAGGGGAGGGGTGGTGCAGCAGGCTTGAGGGGCAGTGCCAGGGAGGGTGGTAGGACAGCTGGATTGCATCCAGTAATCACACTCTTACCCCTTCAGTGACACCGGGGCCTGGAGCAAGAGATGTGTGTGGAGTCTGCTGGAAAGCTGCTCCACAGCGTCGGCGAAGACAAAACTCTGTTCAGTATAAATAAAAACAAATCTCAAGCACCACAAGTGTTACATGTCATGACTAGGATTACACAGAGTTTGTACAATTCTAACAATTCTAAGGACAGTTAAAGCTCTTTGTGGATGTTACATGCCTTTTATTCTGTTTTGTCAAGATTATCCCACTCTGTTTTAATAATGTTGAAATCTGGACTCTGGTGAGGCCGGTCCATAACTCATAATGTTCCATTGTGTGTTTTTCTATCCAGATATACAGTATGTATACTGCATTGGCAGAGTGTTGGTGATCATCAGATCAGATGTGGGTCAGTTGTATTTCATGTGGTATTACATTCATCAAACTTTTGCAGCCCCCTACACATGACTGAAGATGCTCACTGTTTTACTTCTTTTCTGATTCGCTCTATACATATTGACACATTTTATTTTTTTATTCTAATTTGGATTGTCACTCCAGAAGAGCTGTTGCCATTGATTCTCGGTTTATTTTTTATGTGATTTGGCATACCTCAGTCTTTTCTCTTTGTTTCTCTTCTATTTTTTCCCCAAAGTTTGACATCGCACATTGCAAGTGTAATACACTGCTAAGAAGCGTTTGCAGTGACACAGACTTTGTTTTTCCATTGTCTTTTTAAATGCACAGATGTGTTCTATTTTATTTTTTTATGCTTCCTTTTACACTTTTTTGTTTATTTTTGCGTTCCTTTCTCTGTTTCCTCCTTTCTTAGCTCTGTGAAAACCATCAGTAGTGAGTTGTTGAGATAAGCTGATGTTTTAATCCCCTCTAGCTCCTCATCATGGCTCATTGCCTTATCAAGGTCAAGAGATTGCTTAGCAACACTTACACCATTTTATTGGCATATTATTCAAGTGCAGAGGAAAACAAGAAAACAAGCATTTAGGCCAAAAAATCACTGCCAAATATTATTAGGCCCTGTAGTGTTTCTGATGACGGCCCATAAATAAGTTTAATGTTGCTAGTGCTGAAACTCAACCTTATAATCATTAGAGTCTTATTTTTAGCTTCTAATTGCTCTCTTCTAATTTGAACTAGCCTTGGTTACTAACTTCATAGCTATGCTTGCTTTCAAGAAAATCCTCAATCTAGACTTGGCTTATCCCGAGGCTTAGCCTTGGCCTCAAACCTCAAAAGCAACATTGTTCCTCAAACCATTTTAAGAATAATTTCAAACATGCACACATTACAGATCTGAGACCTAAATTGTTTTACTTACCAACTATATTCACAAATTCCTATTCCCTGTGGCTTAACCAAGTATGAAATAGTTAATAGTATTTGAAGCCATGGCTGTAATTGCTGGTTGTACAGGGCCAATCAAGAGGGTGTTTAATAGAATGGAAATTAAAAACAAAACTGTTACTTTGATGTCTGTCTTCTAAGGCTGACAGCAGGGAGTGAAGGTTATAACCCAGTGAGTGTAGCGTTTTAACAAGGGGCTGTTTGAAAATCAAGTGCAGCCTAACTCAAGGAAATATAACACCAATCAGGGCAGAAAGGATAAATGCCTCATTACATTTTAAAAAGCCATGTAGCCTTTAAAGTAACAGACACTCAAGGATACGTTCTGAGGTGGAGGCCAAAGGGATTTTACTAAAATAGTGTTACTTTGATATATGAAACCACTTACTTTTCTATTTTTATGGCGTTTAATAATCGATAATCACAAACATAAGTGCATACACTGTTACATGTATTAACTAACTATTAATCAATCAATCAATCAATCAATCCCCCTTAATTAGATGTAAATTTACTTACAACTGAGTTTATATTCTCTGTATCATGAAGCGCAGGACTCTCCACTGAACCATATCTGTAAAATGTAATGACTAAGTTAATCCACATTGCTTGCTACAGGCCAGTAACTCTGAGAAGTGAGCGCAGTAGGCAGTAGCACACCATTATCCCAAAAAATTAAGAGATGGAAACACTGCACATGTAACATATAGTGTATTTAGCAGCAGTGTTGGTCAAGTTACTTGAAAAAGTAATCAGTAATTAGTTACTGATTACTTCCACAAAAACGTAATCCCGTTATTTTACTGATTACTTATTTTAAAAAGTAATTAATTACTTTGTTACTTAGTTACTTTTTAAAAACACGATTTACAACCTGAATAGGTGATAAAGCAATAGATATTTCAGCCCAATTCTACTTTTTCTGCATAATCCATCATACAAAATGTAATCAAATGGAAAAGTCTCTTTTTAACACTTGTTTTATTAGTTTTAATCGTTTAACTTCATGCATCAAGCAAAAATTTAATTATATGCAACATTCTCTGACTGGAAGAAATTTGTTTAATATTTAAACCTATTTTCTGCACATTCCAGCACATAAAAGATTTTTTTTTTTTTGTGTGTGTTTACACTCAGTCTTTCAAATAGATGCAAGTAAAACACAGCAGAAAATAAATAAAGTCAAAGACTAGTGTCCTGTTGCTCTAGTTTCACCTGTAAAGCAGGAGGTAGGCGGAGGTTTACCCTGGTGCAGGTGTGCCGCAGCGGTCAGTTGAAGAATCTGAGAGTTCCTCTGTGAATTTCCCATTACGTCGTAGCGCTCTCGGTGCTTGCTTGGAAGTTTAGGGGTTTTTTTCGCTGTAAAAATAAGTTTTCTTCCCACGCACAACGGACGCTAATGTTTTTGTCACTTTTTATGGAATCAAACTCAAAGTAAGGTCAGTACTTCCACGCTTTAAACGCTGCACCTCATACTCTCTCCCGCACTCAATATATTATCCATTGTTGATCTGCACACAGCTGTTGTCACGAACGTCGCACTCGCTTACGTCACTGTCATGAGACATTCTCGCAAAAAACTCACGGTTTTAGTAACGCAGTAACGCAGCGTTCCTACGGGAAAGTAATCTAATTACCGTTTTTGCAATAATAATCCCTTACTTTACTCATTACTTGAAAAAAGTAATCGGATTACGCGTTACTGCCCATCTCTGTTTAGCAGATCAACTGTGATGCTTTAGAGCTTAGTAAACACAAGTATACGAAACCTTTTGGATGGATATAAAGTAGATTTTAAAAAAATTAACTGAAAATTCGATATTGCTATTGAGATTATAGATGGTTCAGTATCACAATTCTTGTGTTGACTCAGCCCCAGTGTTGATATTGTTGGAATTTAGCACCTAAATCATTCAGTCCTGTCATTCATTGCTATAGTAATGAGTAATGTAACTTTGACCATACATTTTTCATTAAATCTTTTTTACAGACTACCCAAGCTGCATTAGGGAGACACTGTTGTTTATACAGTATTAAACGAAAAAATTAAATGTGTCGATATTTTTGTAGGGAAATGGGAAATAGGTGCGGGGATTTATTGAAACATGTTCCAATTTATAACATATAGGGCAAAAACAGAGTTTCTCAAATTCTATTGAAAGGTAATATTTGGTATTACCAAAATTATTCTTCAACACAGTCAAAGCTTTCTTATAATTTCTTTAAGTAGTCCTCAGGAATAGTTGGATCGATGGATGTTGGCTTCCCACAATGCATCAATAATTTGGAGCTGGGGAGGCCAATCCATGACCATCGCGTGCTTTTCTATCCATGTAAGCTTTTATTCTACTTTTCTTCAGTTTTGTCCAGTTTCCTCAATTTTAAGGATACGCTGCACACCTTCCTAAGATATGCCAAGTTTTTGGCTAATAGCTCTTTGGGAATCACTTTGTTGGTTGAAAATGATGTTTTATGCTTGTCAAACTGTGTTATCTTTGGCATTTTTCATGGATTCAGCTAGAGAAATGGGGACAAATTATATGTTTTTGTGACAGTCCACTTCTAACATACTGCTGAAAGATACAATTTAAAATTAGTTCTTTGCTAAGTTGCCTGTTATGTGGTCCATCCCTTGAGTTAGGTTTCTTTTTTATGCTTGGGTCAATGTTGAGTGCTTAAATACCCCCCCCCCCCCCCCCCCTCCTTTGAAGCAAACTATAAACGATTGATGTGTGCCTCAAGACTTTTGCACGATACTTATTTGTTGGCATGTTTTTATGGAGTAAAAAAATTTAAATTTCCACATAGCATAATTAACATAAAGACAGTATAACTCACTTTAATGTGTTAAATATGAGCATGTATGTATACATTTTGTTCAACATCATGTAATAACAGAATCTGCAGTTTAAACAGTTAAAACACAGACTTGCCTTTGATCCTTTTTATATAGGAGTATATATATTATACTCTTTTAGCAAACATATAATCCGTAAGCAGCCCCATCAACTAAGTAGATATAAAGTACATGGATTTTTCCAAGAGTAATAAAAACCCTTCAATTATCTTCAATTTTGCCACACAAAAATGCTTGGAGGCCTGATTCTTTCCTTGTGTCTGTATTTTTTTAATACTCAGTGCATCCTAATATGCATTACCAATACATTACAGTATTCACTTTGACTTTAAATCACATTTTGCCCATTCGCTTTTGTTGCATTATTATGAGGCAGCAGTGCTGAAGGTGGATACATCAATTAACATGGTAAGAACAGGTTCCAAGAGTTGCTGGTGAGTTCACAGGTTCATCCAAACAGTGCTTATCTCCAGCTGGCAGCTGGACGTGGTAGAAATAACTCAATTTAATACCCATGGCTGTTGCGTGATAATAGCCGCACTCTTGTCACAATGGGAGACTTCTCACCTCTTTAACCCTGTAGCTTCACTTCTCTTCTGCAAGCCACTGGCAGACTGAAGGAGATAAAATTTATATTGTCTGTCCTTCATCCTTTCTCTCATCAATCATCTCTTGCAAAATATTTCCAATTCTTGACTTTTGTATTTTTGTTTCTTTTTACACGTCTCCTCTTTTGTCTTGAGAAAATGAGTCTTAATTTCTTCCTTTTGAAAGCCAAAGTTACAAGTCCGCTGTATGCCAGGGTCACACACCTGTGACTCTATGGCATGCTGCTGCTCTAGACACCGAGTTCTGGAGAAGCTTTCATTAAGCAATGCAATCCAACCTCTCAGGAAGAAAGACAGCTTGGTGACTCACAGCCAATCTTAGTATGTCATACAATATTTGGCCAGACGAAAAGATTTCAATTCAGTCAATCTCAGACATGAGGGCTCACCCACAGTAATGCATGAGAACTTAAAAAAGATACAAATGACGAGACTGCCAACTCTGTGGCTAAACTTAGTCATAGTGCGTCCTTCTATACAACTTCTATAATTCCCCGAGTCAAATTAAAATTTGGTATTCAGAAAAACATCTAACATCTTCCCCCCTTTATAATCTCTTCAGTATCACAACTGTCTAGTTCAAAGTTTCTCACTGACTAATGACTTCATCCATGTCCATAGTTTATGGATGAACCATATGATCCAAGAATAGCAAAACTATTCTTGGGTCATATTCTTGGAGCTTTTTCCAGCTTTCATAGGGTGAGAGGCGGGTTATACCCAGTACAGATGGACAGGTCACTAATGTGTCGCAGGACTAACACATTGAGAAAGACAACCATTCACGATCACATTTACAGCTACAGCCAATTTAAAATGACGAGTTAACTTAACCTCATGCATGTCTTTGGAGGAAGACAGAGAACACACAGACACGGGGAGTGCATGAAACCTCAACACACAATGACCCCTTCCTAGAATTGAACCCAAGACCTTCTTGCTGCCTTTAATGTTCAGCAATAGTAAATACTTACCTTCTGTCATCTAATGTGGCAGTCAAGATCACCAGAGAAGCATCATTTTTCTTTTCTTTCACTTGTAGCTCTACAGTATGTTCCTGTGCTCATTTATCATTTACGGACCAGTGATTTAAATGAATAACTGACTGTGACAGCAATGTCATGAAAATAAATCTCTGCATAGATGTCAAAAAAGCACAATAAATAATTAATTAAGAGAAAACCTGATTAGCTCATTACTGTGTAATCCAAAGAGGTGCGGTTTACCTCTGTTGTTGTGCTTTGTGACTAAAAACAATGCCAAATTATTTGGATAGACTGGCTGTGCTTCTCAGCCTTCAGTCTCTGCAGAACTTTATGTCTATTTGACTCATCTACAGACACAAACACAGGGAATGAAAGCATGTTGTTGGTGGGCCAATTCATTGTCTATTACACCACATAATGTGCTGCTGCCTTGTGCTGTCCGTGTGCTCAACATAAACAACAGTGCTTGCTAATGTCTAAAAGTGGGAGGACAGATTCTCTTAGGTAATTCAGTTATGTCAAGCTATTCTGTGGAAGTAAATCGATAGAGCTGTTCACTTGATGCCATTGGCTGTGAGTCACAATGAATTAACTCACTAAAGGAACAAATAATGCAGAATACCCTATCGGTCCACTGACCTAGCTTCAAACACAGTACTCAGATACAAGTGTTTGGGCTACATATGGTTTTGACTGATGACATTAACTCCAGGTGAATCTACAGTAAGTTAATATCACTTAGCCACTGGTACCTCTTATATGGACCAAATTTAAGATATATTATGACATTTGGATGTAGCCCAAAAATATACTACACTGGGTAACCTGGAACTTAATGCAGTAGAAACTGTGTAACTAAATTAAATGGCTGCATGTTTTTTTTTCCCTCATATATTTATATGGTGGGCTTGAGAACTGTTTCTTTTGGATGAAGTAAAGCATTAGGTCCCTTTGACACGGAACATTCCACATCGCAGATGTTGCACATAAAGGTACATTGTACTGCTCTATGAACGATGCAATAATCGTCCACTGACTTTTCAATGTCTCTAAAAAATTATCCAAATATAAAGGACTTTTTTTTTTTTATCATATTACACGGTGTCTCTGTCTGTGTCTTTATTTCTTTACCCACAAATGTCTCCTAGACCATCAGGACTTCAGTATCCAAACTTCGCACATTTGTTCTTCAATCATTTGCATTGTTTTTTTGTTTGTTTTTTTTTAAAGATTTTACTCATTGTGCAGCACTTTAATCAAAGCCTGTTGTGTTTCAATGTGCTATATAAAAAGTGACTTGACTTGACTGGCAATGTACTAAAATGACCTGTTTTGTGCCTTTATTTATTTAGCAACTTATAAGAGAGTCATATAGTTTAAATTTCAGAGCAACCGCATCTAATTTATATTCACAAAAGCTGGATGAAACTTCCCAAGCAACTATCTAGCAACAGGCTAAAATGACCTGATTGATGATTTTTAGCGTATAAACAACATATATCAAGCATTGTTTCACACTTTTCTCATTGTGATTAAATGTCTGTAGCATAGGCATGTACTAGTAGAAAACAATATTTTATTTATTTGACTGCCCTCGAGTGTTTACAGTATTTCTCTATGATCATCATCCCTTGTAAGCCAAATGTTTAGAGCCTGGCTAACCTGTATATACAGCTTAAATAACCCCTAAAGTTACTCTGCATAAAAGCTTCCATTTGATGAATCTGGAGCGTAGAGGGTAGAGAACAAATGACAAATCAAAGTGGGGTACAACCAAAATCAAGCTAGCCAGAAACATAAGCCTAATGAAAAAAGACAGGCAAACAAAGCAAGGCTATCAGCGCCCCCAGAAACATGTGACATTCTAACAAACACAAAAATGGCCAAAGGCCCCAAAGTGTATCTTCAAGCAACTTATACAGGCCTTGGAGCGCAACCACTGGCTGCCACACTCAGACTTCAGCCAGTGACATGAAACACAGGGACACCAGCCACCATTAGCAGGGAGGGGTGGGACTCAGTTTAGGACCCGGAAACATTAACCTCACGCATTTTCCTTAACATTCTTTTAAGGGAACATAACAACAGGAGAGAAAAAGACCGCAACCAGCAATGGAGTGCACCAACTGACAGAAGGGAAGGCTGAGCAGACAAAGATGTTTTACTGTGCCACATCAAATTATTGAGCTCCATTTGCAGTATTATCATTGTAGATTAACATTTTTATGAGTGTGTGAAATTACCCATGAACGTCTATTGCCATGCAATACAATGAGGCACACAAGTCCCATTCCATGAATGGAGAAGCTGATAATAAAGAGGCAGCATTTTCACATCATCTGGTTTTGAAGAGAAAGGTTTCATGCACCAGTTGCATGTTAAGGCATTAAAACTTTTGGAGCCCTTTAAAATACTCCAGTCACAATAGAGAATAATAGTCTCACATCAAGGTCACCACTACAAATATAGCTCTGAGAGCTATCACTCACACCACAAAAGCTCTTTGTGTGCTTTATATTATTGTTGTATAAAAACCTAGACCTGAACCTCAGCTAATAAGTTAAAGAGAACTGCATACTTAATTCACAGATGTCTTTTAGTTTCCTCAGCTCTCAGTCCTTGGAGAACATTGGTCAGACAACATGTAAAAATGGATCCTCCTGTGGCTCTGCTGGAGTGTTGCTGTGTAAAATTGCCAGACTTATCTTGATCACTGTTCCAGAGCACAGCTTTACAGGGGATGAGAGGATTGTGAGGTAGAATAGAGTTTGGTGACTTTTTTTTATCTTAAAGCATACGTGGAGGGACAGACCGCATTGGCAGCCTGAGCCACGAGTATGCTACAGCGCTTCTTGATAATCTTGTTGTTACATTAACAACAAGGATAAAAGTGTATCCTTCTCCCACACAGGAGACTCTATACACACAGAGAGAAATTCATCTGCCAGCCATCTGAGGTTTGTAAACACAAACAATAAGTACAAATATGTGCTTACTTAAATTGCCAGCCTCTTTGCCAACGAGGAAAAAAACATCGGGATGAATCATCAATTTGAATCTGAATTGTGCTCTCTTCACGATGCCTTTCTCTTGTTGACACTAAAGAATACAGACTTTTGACATCAGAGCTACAAGACTTCTGGCTATCAGCACAAAAAAACAAGAACTGAGATTCCTGTTGATTGGTACCAAAAAGCTTCCATGGGTCACAGGATCAATTTTGCAATAAAGAGGGTAAACAGCACACTGCCCAACAGCATCTGAAGATATGAGATGCATTCATTCTTGTGCGTTTTTCAGCCATGCTCCATGACTACTGTCACATGTGATTGATGGATTTTTCTATGCCTCAACACATCGCTATCAATAACTGTCAACACGATTACCACAATAACTGGCCGCTACTTTGCATTGCATGTGGCCTATCCCTCGACAGGTTAAATACATGTTTGCTTTTCTTTTTCCTTTATACGCCATACAGTCCGATCCAAATCAACATGAAAACTCTGACATATATATTTGAAAAGCAGCAGCTCTCATATAAAAATGATATATTTGATTTGCATAGCAGGCTGGCAGTGTGTTCAGAAAGACTAGATAGTACCCTGTTGTTGTTCCTGCTGTCAGAAAGAGGCAAGGCTCCTTTGTTAAATGCCCCACTGTTGACAAGTAGTATGACCGTGAGCAGAATTGAAAAGCCATGTAGACAGATTTCATTCAGCACACACTGATGACTCACTGGCTTACTGAAGTGAATTTTGATGCCACACATTTGAAACTGTTCAAAGCTGTGAGGGCAACTATAACCACAACACTGCCTCCATGTATACTTAAAAGGACCTTAGCAAGGCACAAGACAAAGCAACTGTCACCAGCTTTGCAAAGAACCATGGAGAGCAGTAAATAATCAAACATACATCAATAAAGATGAGACCCAAAAGCCAAGAAAGGCCTGAACATGGAATTAAAACTTGAAAGGAAAATACAGCATCTGTTATCTTGCTGACTAGGAAAAAGTAAAAAGGAACTATTACATTTTTTATTTGCCCATGATGCTGACTTATGGAATGAGTATAGGTAAAGCCATAACTTTACCTCCTTCTGCTTTTGATCTGCAGATCAATATTTGATTATAAGAAGTCTAGCTGGATCAGTGGAGACACACAAATGCGCGCGCGCGCGCGCGCACACACACACACACACACACAAACACACACTCCCACAAACACACACACTGTTTGTGGCAGTGTCGGGCAAACAACAGAAGAACTAGGAAGAGATAGATGAGCTGGCAGAGAGGGACTACTCTTTTGGTCCAGACTGCAGATAACTGAACATCTTTCACTATCTGTTCACACAATCCCTTTCTGCTTACAGTATTTTCTCCAGGATCATGCACCTCCTGTACATGAACCTAACAAGGTATTTTGATCTTATTAATGTGCGGGCATAATCAGCATGATATATTATACCTAATCAGCTATGGTAATAAGGTCATTCATTTAGCCATACAATGCATTAATTAACAAATACTTTAATGACTTTGTACAACTCATGGGATCTATAAATTAAAACTTTGTATTTTAAAGCGCTGAAAGTCATTTAAAAAAATAATTGTACCCCCATTAAAATGCAAATTCATGTATCTAGCTGCTCTGAAAACAGTTCATGCAGTGGGTGGTTATGTTTTCTGCTCTAAAGCATGGCGTGTGCTTGTTGTTGTGTTGCCATAAGCACATGGACATACTGCTTGGATTGCATCACACCTGAAAGTTACTACGCTTGATCTAAATCAGGGGTGTCCAAGTCCAGGCCTCGAGGGCCGGTGTCCTGCAGGTTTTAGATCTCACCCTGGGTCAACACACCTGAATCAAATGATTAGTTTATTACCAGGCCTCTGGAGACCTTCAGGACATGTTGAGGAGGTCGTTTAGCAAATTTCATCAGCTGTGTTGGATCGAGGACACATCTAAAACCTGCAGGACACTGGCACTCGAGGCCTGGAGTTGGCCTGCCATGCTTTAGGACAATTCTAATGATACCATATCCATTTAATGTGCTAATATTTGAAAATTAAATCTTAACACAGAGTAAAGGTCCTGTTTTGTTATTCAGAGACTGACGTAAGGGACAAAGTAAAATGATGGCTTTCATGATGTGTAGTAGATTAAAAGCAAATAAATCATTTAACCCTTTAAACCCCAACCTAATTTACCATTTAAAGCAGGAGTCGGCAACTCCAGGCCTCGAGGGCCGGTGTCCTGCAGGTTTTAGATGTGTCCTTGATCCAACACAGCTGATTTGAATGGCCTAATTACCTCCTCAACATGTCTTGAAGTTCTCCAGAGGCCTGGTAATGAACTAATCATTTGATTCAGGTGTGTTGACCCAGAGTGAGATCTAAAACCTGCAGGACACCGGCCCTCGAGGCCTGTTGCTCGCCCGTGCTTTAAACTCTAACCCATCACTGGCGACGAGTTACGGTTTAAAGGGTTAAGGTACTGCTTAACCTAAAGGGAATATGAATATGCAACTAGATTCCTCATTTTAGATTATGAATGTTGGTATAAAATGTCATGATTCATCAGATCTGCATTTCCTGTCTAGAAAAAGATGGCGGCCTATTTAAAAACTCACCTCTAAATGTGACCTATTGACAGAGTTGATTGCAAATTCCAGTTCTTTTCTTTTTTCGTGGGCGTTTGCTGCTTTCTTATTTCATTTTCAGTCCAGTCCTTTTACCATTTTCAGAGGAATGTCTTAATCCTAAGGGACAAACCAGTGTTGTGTCTACACATAAAAGTAAACTTAGTGGAAAATTAATTTTAAACTGTATTTTAGGCACTTTGTTACTTGCAGTTTGTTTGGTAAACATACAATTTGTTCCCATTTCTCTATAGTTGAATCTATGAAAGATAACCAATGACAACAGAGTTATAAAAGAGTGGTTTTACACTAACAACGTGTTTCCTTGGGGAACTATTTTTCATAAATTTAAGGAAACCAAACAGGTGGAGGACAATAGAATTGCTAGATATCTACAGCAGGTGAACAGTATCAAAGTCACTTCCAGAAGAAATTGGAAAAAAGACCTGGTACAGGACCTGAGAGAGGCCGCTGGCCCTTCCATTTCCCAAAGCCTCATCAGAAATGGTCTCAGGGTAAGGGTTTCTGTCAAGAACCATATCTTAAGGAAGGGAAATGATTACGCAAGAAGTAGATTAAAAATCAGTCGTAAAAGGTGTTCTGTAGTGATGAAAGCAAATTTGAAATCTTTGCTTTCTGCAGGTGCGCCGGAAAGAAATGCAACTGTCTACAGACATCTGTAAATCTCTGCTATGGTTTGTGCTGCATCTTAGTCAGTGTTGTTGACGATCTTGCCAAAATTGGTGGAATTATGAACACAGCAAAGTACCATCAGATGTTGAGCTACCATGTAAAACTGTCTGGAAAGCTTCTGGTTGGCAACAGTGTAATTTTTCAGGATGGCAATGATCCCCAACACACAGCCAATACAATAAAAGCATACTTGGATAGAAAAACCTGGAGAAATATTCAAAAAATGACATGAAAGCTTTCCTAAGAGAGTTCAAGCTGTGTTGAAGAATAAAGGTAGTTGTACCAAGTATTGACTTCAAGCTCATTAGAACTGAATTGAACTCTGAATGATTTACTATATTTGCATTAATGTTTGTACTTTTCAATAAATCTTTTATTTCCCCGTTTTCTTAGCAGAATATGCAGAAATGAGAGGTGGCTCGATACTTTTGCACAGTATTGTAAGCGCCACAATAGCCCCTTATAAACCACACTTACACACACGGACACAAATCATGGTACCATGTCTAAGTGATTCTCAACAAGGTGCCATCCTATGCTGAGTCCTCCTTGCTAATGCATCACACGCTTTCCTCTGCGCCACTGATCACAGCCGACTGGACGCTTGGCTTACAGCTCAACACAAAGCCCCGTGTTGGGATTAAACACAATGACTGGTATCACCACTCTGGCCTTGCATCAGTGTGGCATTTGTGTACTAGCCTCAATTCTTCCTCCAAGTTAAGAAAGAAACTGAGGTCACGGTGGAGAGAAACAGTGTGGGCTGACAGAGTAAGGATAAAGGTAGGATGGATAGATGTTGCTGCCAGGACCTGTCAGCAGTGACAAATGGAAGTTGCAAAGATGAAGCAAGTAAGACATTAGAGAACAGTGATGTGGTGAATCACCAGTATGAGTGTGTGTGTGGCGTGTATGTGGATAGATAGGTACCCGTCTCTGTACTTTAACAACCGTGTGGGTGAATGTGAATGAAATGGAAAGTGTCTGTGTAGGTGTATCGATATAGGTGTGTCTCAGCTGTAAGGTGCCATCCCTGACAGCGACCCTCCATGATGTGAGAGTGCTGGGAAATTGATTTAGGTCATGTCTGAGGATGACAGAGATGAATCTGTGTGTTTGATTACAGCAAAAAAAAAAAAAAAAAAAAAAGCCAAATACCATCAGATTGAAATGGCACAACAAAGAAGAAACAAAGGTGAAGCAAAAGCTGAAAATAGAGAGAAAGAAATTGACATTTTTTCCAGAGCGTTGTTTTGTAGTGTTTGTGAATATTACTCAGTATCATACTGCAATTTTATTTTCTGTCAGTAGCAACCAGTTAGAATTTTATGTGAAGCTGATATACTGTAATGATAGCTAATGTGGATTTTTTTTTCAGGGTTAAGTGAGATAACCTTTTGAAGGGGTTTTAAATTGCATTATTGTCAATTCAAGAGCCAGCAATGCAGTAAGTCAGAGTTCAAGGTAAATAATTAGCCCTTTTTATGAGTCAGACTCATCAAGGGTGGTCTTTAACCAGATACTGTTGGAATGTGTGTGGCTGTGTAAGCATTATTAATTATTAATAAGAGTTCATTATTTTGGCTTTTTGTGTATTTATTTAGTTTAGCGCTTATTAAATACGTTGCTTCTGGCAACTCACTTCAAAACACAGAGCTTTTACTCGGGCAAAAGATTTGATTTTCTTTGTACAAGAGTAAATAATCAGTCAACCAGTTAAACTACATTTGTGCATTGGATATAAAGTGAGAAATTCAAAGAAATGAAGAAAGAACAAATATTTTAATACTGCACACTTAAAATTATAACCATGTTTAATTTAAATCTCACTTGATTGAATAATTTTGTGATGTAAAAATGAAAAGTACTTTTTAAAGTAAATCAAACCTGCCCGAGACTGGAAACAAAGTTTAATTTAATGATTATACTAACTGCATATGGATTTCCAGGGTCTTTTCCAACTTTCTCAAAATAGATTTTTTTTTGTCCCTGAACACAACAATTCATCATTCTCATATGTAGGTGATTAAAAGACACAAAAGCTTCACACATTAATGACAGAGACCGAAGTTTAAGTAATTTTGTCTCCAAAAATGATGTGCTCATGATATGAAATGTTTTTCCTGCTGAAATGCATTCCTTACAAATGTATGTTCGCTGACACACACACACAATTTGTGTCCATGAACATGAAAAAAAAAAGATTTTTTCATTAACTACTGTGAGTCTGAATGTACATGATCTTTGATTTTCTTTCTTTGACAATTTTTTCTGTGTTTAGAACAAAAGAGTATTTAAAAGTCCAAGCTCAAACTATGTCTTTCTTCTTCTAAATCAACACAGTGCTCTAGCTACTTCTATATGAATACAATTTCCCCAGGGAATAGGGCTTCTCACAAGACAGATGTTGAACCTGAGTGAATACTGAAACATTAACAAGATTTATCTCCTATCTCCGCGTGCCAAGGGACTAAAATGAAGGATGTCCTCTCTTTTTAGGTTATTACTCATTTCACTATTTTCTCTGAGAGGCATGTTAGCCATCAGGCTTTTATAATGCAATCTTCTGTTGGTTTATCAATACTGACTCCATTCCATAATATGCTTATTTCTAGTTTGTCATTTACACTCATCCTTGTTTCGTCTTTTCTTTTTGTCTATGATGTAATGTTAACTCAACCTAAACATATCCATCCATTTTCTTCCACTTATCCGGGGCCAGGTCACTGGGGCAGCAGCACAGAAGCCCAGAAGCCCAGACCTCCCTCTCCTCAGTCACCTCCTCTTGCTTTTCTGGGTGTTTCAAGACCAACCGAGAGATATAATCTCTCCAGCATGTCCTGGGTCTGCTCTGAGGCCTCCTCCCAGTGGGACATGTTCGTAACATCTCCCCCAGGAGGTGCCTAGGAAGCATCCTTATCAGATGCCCAAACCACCTCAAATGGCTCCTTTCGATGTGGAGGAGTAGCAGCTCTACTCTGAGCCCCTCCCGAATGGCTGAGCTTCTCAACCTATCTCTAAAGAAGAGGCCAGCCATCCTTTCCGCTCCTTGTATTCCCTCCATAAATTGCTACCCTGGTTTGTGTGGAGGGGTTTGTGTGTTCCAGGGATCCAAGGGGCTATGTTTTCAGGGGGCTTTTTGCCTCCTGGTAGGGTCTCCCATGGCAAATTGGTCTTGGATGAGGGACCAGACAAAGAGCAATTCAGAATGGCCCCATGAATACAACATAAGGGAACAGTTTAACCTTCCTGGGATAGGGTTACCGGGCCCCCGCCCTGGGTAGGCCTGGGGAGGATGAGGGCCTGGTGGCTTGACCTTAGCCCATGGGGCCTGACCAGGCACAGCCCGAAGAAGGAACGTTGGCCTATCCTCCTGTAGGCCCACAACTCACAGGACGTGTCATAGGGGTCAGGTGCAGTGTTTGCTCCGCAGTGGACAAAGACCAATGGTGGTGAAAAAAATCATATCTATTTTCATTTAATTTTATTACAGTTTCAGACATTTCAAACCTACATACATAAACCTATCAAGTCTGTACTGTATACAGTGACGTCAAAGTATCTGGCAGTGCCACGATTTTTGTAATTTTTGCCCTTCTTCACCACCTGAGTGGATCTGAATCAATCAATCAAGATGTGATTTAAGGGCAAGTTTTCATCTTTAATACAAGGGGTTTAACAAAAATAATGCATTAGGAATTACGACCATTTTTATACATTGCTCCCATTTTCATAGGGTCAAAATAACTGACTGACAAGCAGTGCCATAGCCTCACTCTTAACGAAGTAGGTGTGTTATCATCAGAGTCAACGATGAGGAGACCTTTTCATGAGTGGGAACCTAGAAAGGTGGAAGATGCAAAACACTGCTTACACTCAAGAGCAATAAAGCCAAATATTAAAAATAGTCTTGCCAGTTCTGAATATGAAAAATCTTTAGACAAATAAAATTGAACCTGTATTAGAATGATGGTAAGGGAAAATATGGCAAAGAAGAGAAACAGCTCATTGTTAAATTTCCATTTCCCTTATGTATACTACAATAAAACAAACGTATCGATAACACTTTCAGGGGCAAAAATATAAGTCTAGATTTACTCCTGATAAGCCCCCCTCAATATTACACAGAGTCACAAAGATATTTTAGGAGGACTGTGTCACTTTGCTACACTTATCATGTTGCTCACATACGCATGATGAATCTCCTTGCTTGTTTCTGTGGTCATCTTGGCCAAGGCAGCGTCTCTTTTCTTTCTTAGCCTTAGGCAGCCCATCTGGGAAAACTTCTGTTGGCCCTGGGGTCTGTTTAGATCAGCCAAAGCTCTTCAAGCACACACTCAAATTTGGCCACATTATGTTGTTTTCAAAAAATCTTAACCATGGAAACAATTTAACCAGCTGTGGTAAAACAGCTGAGGTAAACACATAATTTGTTTTCAGTACACAAAGACATGGCTCTGACCTTTATTGGCCTTTCAATCTGTTTTAGGGTTCAAAGTTGTCGTCTGATCTGTTTCAAACCTGCTGTTTATGACCTGTAGTCCATTCACACTTTGACAAAATCACATTCCTCTCCTAAGATTAGCCAAGGAAGCAAACAGCAAGCCATCATGTAACCTAAGCTACAACAATCACAGAAAGGCTTTATAATTATATGTAAAGCTTGATGCAATAGGCTCTAAATTTAAAAGGCTCTAAGTTCTCCAGAGGCCCGGTAATGAACTAATCATTTGATTCAGGTGTTTTGACCCAAAGTGATATCTAAAACCTGCAGGACACTGGTTCTTGAAGCCTGGAGTTCCCCCATCCCCTCATTAGAGGTCTCCATGGATTGGCCCTTGCATTAGACCATATAAAGTATTAGCAACTTGTGAGCAGATCTTTGGATCACTGCAAAAGTCAGCACCTCCTTAAAAACAGTAAAAAAAATTAAGAAAGAAATAGTTCATCCTAGTTAATAACTGGAGAATTGATCATTGCTAGTTAAGGCTTACAGATTTTTTTTATTCACATGAAAATGGAGAGCTAGCAGGGCATTTTTCCTTTTTCCACTCAACAAATCAAGGTGCTTGAATAACAAAGAAGAAAACAAGAGTCTTTACGTACAACTGGGTTCACGTTGCTAATGCTTCCATGAAGTTCAGAGAAAAGTAAGGTCAGAGAGCCAGCTGCAGACAGAGTATGAGTGGGTCCTGTGACGTAGCTTGGCTATAAATACTATGTTCCAAAGGCCATATTGACATTTAGGTGCTGATTTATCTGGGAGTCTGGCTCAGGTTTATAAGGTCCTCACCACTGTTCATGGACAGATGTGATGTTATCGAACCCTCCCCTGTCTAGCATTGTGAGAAGTATGAAATGGACACAAATTGTTTCTTTTTTGGGGGTTGAGCATGAAGGGGTTGATGGTTTATGCGACAGTTTCAACAAGCAGAATGATGGTGCTTACGTTATGAAAGGAAGGACTTATTTAAAGCACCCCTGGTTCGTTTTCTGCATAGACAATAAGAGATGACTTATTGTTGGACAGGATGGACACAAATAGCCCCGGGCTGAATCATCAGTAATAAAGGATGAGCAACTACATCAGGAGATGTTTGATTCTAAGATTAAAGTCTGGGGTACAAATTAATGTGCAGGAAGAAGTCAGCCATGGATCCTAAAGTGCATCCAGACAACAGGAAACTAAAATGCACCACTAATGGCAAGGGTAAGCTAAAGAGTGTGCTTTTAAGAAAACTTATAATATGATCTACCTAATTCAATTTACTTTGTGCACTGATACAAAATCTACTCAGTGAACTTAGAAGAATTAATAGCCATTTTTATATCAGATTATAATGTAGATCAAGTTAGATGTCTTCTATTTAATGTTTTTCCAAACATAAGTAAACATACCCTTGCTTACATTTTCCAGTTAGCGATCAAGCTTTTTTCTTGTATTAATAATACTGGCAGGTACAAAAATAATTTTGAACCGTCTGTGTAGTTGCAAGTGGTAACTTACTCTTTCTAAAGATTAAAGTGTTACAGATTTTCTGCACGAGGCATTATTTAAAACAAAAGGCAGAGAATTACTCTGAAAATCAGAGTAATTTCTGTGCTAACACAGGTTTTTTTATGGTATTTTTATGGTATTTTTTTATGAAGAAAAATAAAACCACGCCGTAGCAACCGAGCTAGAATGATAAACAAACTCATGCTAATTACTTCCCGTAACAATTTTAAGTCCTTCATTTCTTTACTGGAATTTTATAGTGAAACATTGTCAAGTATACCATTTAAAAATTACATTTAAAGATATTGTGCCTTTTCAGTGGTGTATATTTGTTTGTGTTGACTACACCGCTGGCCATTAATTGTCTATTTTTATGTAAGTGAAAAATAAAAACCCACACAATAATAAAAAATAAATGAAGGACCTAGTTGCAAAGCCAAGGGAGGACATTTTTTAATTCACTCAAGGCTTTTGATTTCCTAAAATACAATTTCAAAGTGTTCCCAGTTTGCATAAAGAGGTTTGAGAAGTGGCAGAGCCATAATTCACAGGACTTTCAGCTACTAATGTTTTCAAGACAAACTTATAAAATAACATTATGAAGTGGGGAAGATTTCCACTACCAGCAGTTCCCACTTAATCCAAGCTGTGTAGTTAAGTATGGCAATTATAATATTGTTGTTCAGTGAAGAAAATGACTGAAAATTAAACATATATTTGCTGAGTTTCTTACAGTCTTGCTAAGGATCTATGCCTCGGTATTTAGACATGTCAGCTATCTCGCAACAATGCGCAAAACATTATTTTTAAACATGAAGAATTGTGGTTAAACAGGAATGGTGAATAGCACCTGCAGGACCACCAACCCCTACAACACAGCTCTGTCATAATGTTATTCAGCACAAGGGTCTTGACTCTTATTTTCTTGTACTGCTACTTTTTTCCCAGTTCCATTTATCTTTCTTTTGTTGAATGCTAGCTCAGAATTGATCATTGCTAAAACAGTAATCCATAACCCATTCATCATGTTACACCCAGCGCTCCTATGAAATCTGTCTGTGTGGAGGATTTTCACAATGCTGTGTCACTTTATGTAGTTTGATTCTGGCATCCTAACTTCCTTCCATTTTTTTTGCCCACTCTTAATCCAAACTATAGCCACAGTCAGCAAGGTCACTGAGTTCTTTACAGAGAGAAGTTTGCATCCACTGCCTGCAGCCACAACTGCTGAGGCTCACAGTGTTGACTCTCTTCTCGCTAGATCTCTGGCATGTCATCCTTATGCTGCCAAGGAGCATATGGTTATGTGCTGACATAGTAATTATATATATTTCCACCCCCCCCCCCCCATCTTTTATTTTCTCTCACAGCTTTTTTTGTATGTGTCGACTTCTATGTTATCCAACATGAAAAGGGCTTATGTCGCAAGTTCATGTCAAAAACAGCTAATGTTAAAATTATGTAGCTTCAGGACTGACTAAATACAGTCAAGGTTTTTAAGCTCTGTTGAATGAACTAATGGTATCTTTTACTCACTGAAAGAAGTGTGAGCAAATGTCGGCACAGATAGCTTAATAACAATTAAGGTTTTAGTGTTAAAAAACTGAAAGTCTGCAAATAATGATGAATTAAATGCATATATTTTTTTAATGTTGTGGAAACTAGTAAGAATTTAAAAATATAGAGATGTTTTGTCATATGTTGACATCAATGGCTTGTATAGGCAGAGAGTTTGTTACAGTTGATCCCTCCAGAAGGTGGTGAATTATTCACTGTTTGGTTGGCAGGAAGCCTGGGATGCGATGAAAGCCCTGGCTCCCACCCCAGGAGGGATATTGGCTGGGAGGGAAACAACTCGCAGATTCCTGCCTTTCACCACTTCCCAAGCGGTGAGCTAGTTTAGCATAGTTATTGGTCTAACAGGAGTTTGTTCATTAACAGTCCCTTGCTGGCTGACAACATGTGGTCACTGTCAGTTAGAAAGGAGTGACAGAAGAGGTGGGATTGTAACTGCTGGGTTGAGAAGAATCATTAGGGCGTATGACAAATGCCAAGGAGTAAAGCAGCAAGATCTAAGGAAAGCAACTGATGGGGTTAGCTGTGGTCACCGGCTAGTCACAGCAATTAAGGTGAAATTCTAAATATAGGATTCACTGTTAAGCTATTACAAACCAGATATTTCTTCATGTTTTACTATGATGATACCAAAATAATCAACTCCAAAATGTACCAAAGTATTCTTTTAAATATTGCCTCATTGTCCTGGGAAATTTCCTAGACAATCGGCTTATTTAATTCAAATTTGTTTATAGGAAGTCACTTTTCAACATGCTATGGAAGACTTTTTTGGCATGACAGTAACATATCTAAGAGACCATCTGAGAAGAAGAGAAAAAAATATATCTGTATGTTTGCCATTTAAAACGAATCAGAGTGGCAGTTAAGTCTTTTTGAAGTCTGACTTGAGTTTCTGCTTGTGTGCAGTCCAATGGTTGGCACAAGCAGCTATTTTTATCTTTGCGACTAGGTTGTTGGTATTTATTTTGAGGAGGCTAGCATAAATGAAGCATTAAATTTCATTGCCTTCCATCTGGATAAGAGGTGTAGACATATATGTAGCTGTAGTTTATCTATATGTTTACTGGGTTTCAAGATTCAGATATCACAGAAGTCTAAAGTCTCAAAACATGTCATTTTTATCTACTGTATAGCCAAGCTTGTTAGCATTAGCCTAGAACACATCAGTGGGCAGAAACTGGTCCCATTCAATGAGTTATAAAAACAATAATCTTGTTTTATTTATGAGCAAGTGCACTTTAACACAACTACAACTTTCTCACAATGTCTCTGACACATAATATGTAAATTAATATGTAAATATGATCGTGGCTATGCATTTACAGGCAAACAGCTGGATGAACAAAGTGTTTTTGAGTGCTAACAGCTTCCCCGACTGGCAGTGTATCCAACTGTTTATTTCTGTATACCCATCTAACCCCCTCTTACATATTGTCGCCCTCCCATCTGTGACACTTTTGTAAAACATGCGTGGATCAAAGGAAACGCTGCTGTTACTTTACTCTTACATGGCTGTAACAAATTCTGAACTGGCTTCAAAATCATTCTGACTAAGAAACACTCTGATCTTTATTGGTTGTTTAATTTTGTGAACGTGTCACTCACTTGGAAAAACAGACACGACGCAGCTGGCTTGAATTCACTTAGCTAAAATCCAAAAATGACATGCTTTTTACAATGTGAAGAAAAAAAAGCTATAAAAGATCCATGGGGAAGTTTTAAACTGCTGCTGCAGCATAATCCACTTCTATGCTTGGTGAGTTACAAATGTTCATAGTGTTTCCAAAATATGGATAAATACACTGTGTCATGCTGTTGCAATCTTGGATACTGTGAAGAATTTTGGTAACTCTTTGGGACATATTGAGCACACAGATGGACAACAGAAAAGGGATTAAACTGCAGAAGGCATGTGAGAAGTTTTAATGGATTTCTTCTTCTGTTATCTTTTTAGCCACAGTAAAGCTTGTCAGCATAGATGCATATAAGAAGAAGATGGTTTTAAAAATACTGCTTGCTTTGAAAAACTTGTTGAGGTGCTTTATACTTAAGTTATGTTCTAATTTTTAGTTAGCAATATTTTGTGCATTTGCAGACTTTCATTCTAAACATGAATCTTTTATTGCATAAAAAAACAGCATAAGCAATGTCAACAACAAGCCTCTATTTTAGGGAACCACATAAGGCGAGGACGGTCTCAGTCGCACGCATTTAAAGATATTCAACATCTCAACATCCCACTGACGCACACGTGCACCCACATTTTCTCACTTACATCCGCACACATTAAGCCTTAACCCCCACAGAGAATCTAATCATCGCCAGTCGAAACATGTAGTTCACCTCCTTTGGGTAAGAGAAAACCTCCCTAAATAAGAATGGCTCTATAATGAGATTTTTATGATGGATCTTCAATGTTGAGACTGACCTTGTTCACCACCTTACCCTCATTTAAGCCATAAATCCATCTGAACCATCAAAACTGAAGATTTTTAATTAAATGTGTGATAGGAAAATTGGAATACTTATCTGGGTATTTTTTTTACATTTTCCCCTTTGAGCTCAAATTCCATTATCTTTGTCTCAAGCACTGTCAACGCATCAAGATTTCACCTCACGCGGCAGCGCTTCAATACTCATTTTAAAGCGAATGATTGCTGCTAAGACGAGGAAATTAAATGTTCAAAGCATCGCGCTGTAATCGCAACGTGCACCAACAGTCAACTAAACTCAAGCTCTCTTCCCTTACAGATGAATTGTTTCTTTTATCATTGAACCCCAAAAAAAGCACGAGTATGACATTTTCTTCATTGTTAACAAGCCGGACTCCATGCCATTGCTTTTGGCAAGAGTTGTCCTTTGTGTCTACAGAAGGCAGTCTAAACCCTACATACTGTACTCCTGATATATCCCTTAATTCAAAGTTACACCTGGATCACTGTGCTGATTTCTGCATCAGTAAGATTTACAGTCTGTTAAGTCTGCTATTTTAGCATAATTATAGGGATTATTGAATTTGTTTATACTTAAAAACCTGCAATTTAAGTAGATTACCACCTATTTATATTTTTTCCATTTTCAGTCTGCATTCCTTCCTTTCCCTGCACTGCCCATGTCATTTATCATTATTCAATAGTGTATAAAAGTGGAGGTGATTAACATCTGTGGGCCTCCTCTAGAAACATTTCCCATGTCTTCTCCTGATCGTGATGCCTGCTGCCCCTTGGAGCATGTAAATCTCACCAGTAAATATTTCATCAGGGTCATGCCGAGTAACCCCCCCCCCCCCCTTTTCCTGGTCTGGTAATAGAATTTGGAGTGTGTCTTTGCCATCACAATCAGTCTAATTAAATCAGACAAACAATACTTGTGGTATACACTCAGTTTACCTGCTTACCTAATGCCATACTTTCCAAAGACACTAAAGGAAAAGATAAACAGCGTCTGCCCGGTAATTGATGCTAGAGAAAATCCGAAATTGCTCTCACGATAGGTTTAAGGCTGTTTGAGCAGAATGTTAAATGAAAGAGCCTCAACTAATGGCTTTAACTAGTCATTTAGACAAAAGTGTCCATTCTTTTGTCAGTATTTCTAAAGCTATTAGATAACTCTGCTGAGGTCTAAATACAATTGATGATGCAAAAGTCGCTCATCACTTCCACTGAGCTGTGGAGAGAAAATATTGATTTGCATGTGACAGTGATATATGCAGTGCAATAAACTGCTGCAACAAACCAGGTTTTAATCTGGCTTTTGCCTTTGCATTACAACGTCCGTAAGCCATAGCAAGACCTTAGAAATAAGTAAGCATCTATGAGTATAAAAACATCTAATGGTTTCCTTTAAATTTACCAACTGTAATATGAGTATTGGTCTAAAGGGTTGGTAAGAAAAGTAATTGGACTGTTCTGTGTATAGCACTTTTCTACTCTAACTAAAAGCCCTTTTTTTTAAACACAAGCGTCATTCCCCTGACACAAACACTTTCATACAGCACTTTATTCTATGCCTTAAGTGCTTTCTATCTATCATGTACACATTCGGGGAAATTGAGGGTTGACTATTTTACCCAAGAATACTCCGTCAATATCTCAAACCACTGACCTTCACATTTGGTAGACAAACTGTTCTACCACAGCTGCCCACAAAAAAAGTTTTAGGTGATGACCAGTTCTGTTGTTCTTGCATTGTTTTGGTCCATGGGTAATTTGAACATAATATTTTCTCGGTTTTTCCACAGTAAATGAGGAACCCTACATTTTTTTCCCCTATTAAAGTTAGCATATGTGGCAGAGGTTGTTTAAACTGATATTTGGGGCCAGGGAAGCCTCATTTTGACTTGTGACATGTGTCTCTGCTATCGTTATCTATGACTAAGGGTTCTTGCCCGTTCCTGTATGACAAAGTTTTGTGCTTCTAATAACAGAAATGCCAAAATCAAGCAACAGGGAATACCATTTCACATGTGGCAAGCATGCTTAGATGGACTTGATTTGTGTGAAGGTTCACAAAAGACCAAGGTTAGAAGACACTCACGTACAACACCTGCTCATTGTGAGACTGATACTCGGTGAGAGGCAGGCTACACTCTGGATATTCCCCGGTAATTATTTACTCTGTTAAGCATGTTAGCCATGACATATTAGATTCAGCCATGTAACTACTGACAGAAAACAAAACACTTTAATGAGAGGAATATCCCCTCAAAAACTATCAAGGGGATGGTCATCCATTATCAAGGCTACTAGAGGTTAGGGAAATGAGAGAAGAAAAATTCTTGAGGGAGTAATCTAGCTGTTTTATTTTAGCAGGAATAATCCAAGGGAGACAGTTTTAATTTCCAGATGCCCCACAGCAGTGACCCAAAATTAATTGTTCCTTTTGCTACAGAGGGAGACCCCATGAGACAGACAGGGGAACATAGAAAAAAAAATCCTGGGTAATTACACAAGTGTAGAGCACTCTTCTATGGAGCGAGACTCTTGGTGGCCATGGATTATATGAGAGAGCTGACCCAAGGCTGAGCAGGAGAGAATTAAAAGTGTTGACATATAGGACTGCAGAGGCTGAGAAGGCTCTGTAAAATCAGCAGTGGCAGCAGCCCAGGCGAGTTAAGTATGTGTTAAAAAGTGAAACAGCATTCATTGTTTGGGTTCATGCCCTGTGAAGGTGCTGAAAATGTTTCAGGTTAACACAAGAAGACACGGAGCTGAGCCTTCTCCCCTGACAAAACATCTGTGGCTGTTTACATTACTTTATGGCAGATAGTAAACAGCTGCATTATATACTCACTCCGTTTAGTTAAAACCTCACTGGGAACTATTATGCAAATCTCTCATTTCACCACATCCCAAAGGTGCTCCATTCTTGATGACATGTCATGTTCAAGAAGCCAGTTTGAGTGACAAGAGCTTTGTGGTGTGTCATTCAGCTGGAAGCATCCATCAGGAGATGAGTACGCTGTGTTCATAAGGGAATGGACATGGTCAGCAACAATGCTCAGGTAGGCTGTGGTGTTTGAACAATGCCAACGATGCTCAGTTAGTGCTAAGGGTTCCAAAATTTGCTAAGGAAAAACTTTCTCTAATCCATTACACCAACCTGAAATGCTGATACAAGCCAGGGTGGATCCATGCTTCATGGTGTTTAATACAAATTCCCGTGAACTGGTGCCATCTGTAGCCTCAGTTTCCTAATCTGGAGACTGATCTTAGCTGATAGAAATGGCACCCAGTGTCTTCAA
This sequence comes from Rhamphochromis longiceps, assembly GCF_057381845.1. Lineage (NCBI taxonomy): Eukaryota > Metazoa > Chordata > Actinopteri > Cichliformes > Cichlidae > Rhamphochromis > Rhamphochromis longiceps. Next base: position 27,936,110 of record NC_140558.1, read on the forward strand.
CTAGTCCACCTGCTTTAAAGATCAACATGTGTATTCAGAGATGCTCTTCTTCAACCCTTGGTGGAATAGTCAGACCAGTCCATCTCACGCAAATGGCTCTACTACATTTCCAATTCTCTTGGGTTGAACTTTACTAAATGGATGAAGTTGCTGCCACACGATTAGCTCATTTGATAGTTGCATTGATGAGCAGTTGAGCAGAATAGCTAATGAAGTTGCCGGTGAGTGTATATCGTATATCTAACAAAAACAACTCAATTAGCCAACAGCAAGAACTCCCCATGAGTCCAAGAAATATTTTAATAACCCCAAATCATTATTGTATTTTGAACAGATCTTAGCATAATCAAAGTTTCAGTTTCATTTAAGAAAATATTACAGAGTCACCACATTGTTAATTTGAAAAATGCATTATGGAAACTATTTTAGTTTCTCTTCCTACCTGGATTTGTATCATTTGCATCACACTTCAATCCACTCAGAATAAACAGATAATAAACCTGTTTTTTGTTTTTTTCTAATGTTCCTGATTTACATGAGGTCGTGGAAAATGCAAACAAGAATGCACAAAAGCGACTTTTAATTATTGACTGAAGGTTTTCTATAGAGCCTCCTTTGCGAAAAATCTTTTGTTTTGCTTCATTTTTCAGAGTCACAAAGTGCTTACGACTAAGGATCTGTTTTTATCTTTCGGGACCTTCTAACTGACTCACATCTATTTAGTCACACAGTTATAGTTTTTAATGAGAAAAACACAATAGGGGGAAAAATAGATTCTGGCAACCCAAACTATCACTCAAGTGCTAAGCTTTTATTGCAAAAGAAAAACTCTATCTAGACATTTCTATTGTGATGCACTGCAATTACTGAACTTTCTCAAAAACAAACAAAAAAAGAAAAAATCAGTTTACTTTTTTAGTTTAATTACCTTCCAAAATATCACAGAGAATCCATTCAAAGTGACATTACTTCAGGTGTGCTGTTTCTCCCTACATTAAATATCAAAGCTAAAAAAAAAACATCATTTGAATTTTTTCAGACATAGCTACAATTAAATGATTAACTTGGTAACACTTAAAATAAGCAACGCTAAGGGTGATTTATCAGTAATAAATAGCAAACAGTTGTCTGAATTATGAATCATATCTGATTGTCGACCATTGTGTGACTATCGTGTGACTGTGGGTGTATTTACTTCTCACACAGTCCTGCTTTTTCCTTTAACTATTCTGAAAAGAGCCTATTGGAAACTAAACTAGTACAAAGTAGTCATCTCCCCTTCCTCTCATTGCCCCTGTAATAAAATTTGCTGTCACTGGAATAACAGATCTCGTCCATTTCACATACGAACACAGCCTGCTTCATCAGATTTACTGTGCCAGTAGCTTTCAAAGTCAGCTACTGTGGGACCATCAAGGTAAGTTTTCCTGCCTGTGTTTGTGCAAGGAGGCATTTGTGTGCGAGTGCTTTAAAGTTGGCTGGGTACTCTATGCTTATTGCCTTTGAGTATTATTCTTTTTTAGGGTCTCTCCTGGAGGGTGTACTGCACTATTGATTTGTTAAGTTAATACATTTCTTCTTCTATCTCATCATTCTTATCTCACGAGGCTTCGTGCTTGCCTGTCTCTAGGTGAAGTAACACATGGGAGCAACAAACACTTCTCGCACACTGCTGAAAATTACAAATCTGGGTGGAGTCTGATGAATACTTTAGCATGTGGTGAATTTTTACAGCACCAAAATGGGGGGAAAAAATCTGTCATTGTATACTGAGGTTTGTTTTTAAGAAATAAGATATCTCATTCCCTTCGTCTCCAGTGAGCTACAGTCTTTATTGAAGAAGAGAGGATGGGGCTATGCAACAACCTATCATGCTTTAGCTTGAGGCTTTAAGAGATGCTGTATTGTCTTTTAGAAAAGCCTTGAAGTGTACATGAATCCAGAGCTGTCACTGTAGCTAAATCAAACGCACACCATTCAACCTCCTCTCCCTGAGGTGATGTGATGCAAAGGAAAGGTCGAGGCTGTGTTAATAGCTTACAAATCTCTGTCTCAAAACCTTAAGTGAATAATATTCTTACAGTATGTATAATTCGGATGTGCAGAGTGTAACAGGATTTCTTCTATGAGGTTTTTTTTTTTTTTTTAATTTTATCCAGTCAGAGCAGGACCCAGTTGAAGAAAATAAAGGGGACATTCCCTGCTGCAACAATAATCCTCAAATAACAAGTTAGTGGTAGCGACAGACCATTAATCCATTGAGAACTCATTACTATCCATATCTCCATTTACATCTGAATTAGACCAATTAGGGGAACAAAGCAATTCTGCCACATCCAAACCACTATAAATGAATTAACATCATCTGATTACATTGAAGCATGGTGAAATCTATACTGTCAGGGTACCAATTAAATGAATAGCAAGCATTAGAAAAGCTATAGCAGTCATGGACCATAATCCTCTAATTACTATAATCACATAGGGTGAAGGAAAAGCTTTTTTTGGAGACCTTTCCATTCATAATACTGTTTTTAATTATTATTTGTTTGTTTCCCAAATTTATCTGATGATTACCCCACGACCATTTTTTAAATCTGTATAAAGATATTAGTTATTAGTTATTAGTTATTAGTTATAAGATAGTGAAGCTTTTCTTAGACTAAAAGCCTTCTGTAGTTTCTTCACATTGCTTGTCCTCACTGTTGGCCCAACTGACCATGTAAACATCTAAAAACTGTCCCAAACATACAAAATTAATCTGGGATCTTAAATGATTTGCTGTAATTCAAGAAAATGTAAATTGTTAATAGAATGTTTTAATTAGCACTGTGTGCAATATTTATGCTGATTTTTATCATATCAGCATACTAAGAGACTTTGTCAGACTACTATAGAAAGAAATCCCATGATGTTGTGTAAACTCTATGCTGAATGTCTGATTGGATCTTGTAAAAAAGTAGGTACATCCTAGGAAAGCCTTTCTGTTGATGTGTAGAGTATCAACATAGTGTCATCAAGATTGTGGATAGTGGGGCTTGGAAAGACAAAGCAAAAAAAAAGAAAAGAAAAGCAGGAATAGCCTAGTCATAACCCAGTGATGAATTCCACTCAAAAGTTGGATTATTGAGTTTTAAATTCATTACAGGCTCAACTCCAAAAACTTGTTTTCCTTTTTTGCATCATGTAAGATTCATACTTTTAACTAGTCATGACTTACAGTACACATCCCAAAATTAGATTCCAACTTCTTTTGCTTATCTTTAGTTAGCTTTTAGTTTCAGAATCTGAATTAAAAACAAACAAACAAACAAAAAAAGCAAACAAAAAAAACTTCATTAGTTAAAATGTCAAAAGAGATGATGTCACACTGCTGGAAAATTATGCAAAACAAAAAAAAAAGATTTTGTAAGTGCTTGACTGGCTTCTGTAGCTAAACCGGACTGATAGTCCATTGCAGCTTGTAAGGAATTTTGATGTCAATCGTCTTTTTTATTTAGTTAATGGTAGTTTTCACTGAAACATCAGGTGCTTAGTGAAAAGTTGGAACAGAAGAGGTCTGGATCATCCCTCTCTGTGCAGTGTCATCTTGATGGCTGAAAGTGAAAGTCAGTTCCTGATTTGATTGTGCTGTTCACAGTTCAAGGTACAACACTAAATATTAAGGTGGTGGATAAATTTTTATCCTCACTGCAGTGTTACGACCCAGTCTAGGGGTACAGGAACGCAACATAAGTTTGAAAAGACTGCCCCGCCCTGGTCCCCAAAACCATACACAGAGGGAAAACCAATTTCTTAGTGAACGGTGGTTTATTTTTCTACACTGCAAAAATGAAGCTCCGGGGTGAACGAAGGCCAAAATAACAAACTAAACAAGCTAAGTCAGGAGGAGGTGCTATCTAAAACCCTATGTGAAATCAAACATCAAACAAAAGACAAGCGCTACACCTAACTGAAATAAACAGGAGAAAACAGTGCAAGGAAAAACAATAAGGCAGCTCACCCCTTCTGTTCCAGTGCTATTTACAATGTGCTATTTACAATGAAAACTAATGTACACACTATATACAGAACTGAGAAAAGTCGCAAAAATCACAGGCACAAATGTCACAGGTTTTGGAGGCCAGGGTCAGGTCTGCTGCTGCTGTCAGTGGCTGCCCCGGGACAACTGCTGGTGATGGATTTTGAATGCGACCACATGATCAGCGGACCAATCGGCAGCCGTCAGCTCATCTAATCCGGGGCCTGCAAAGACTTAAAGACACAGACAAAAACAGCCACCAAAACAGATTATGGACAGGGCAATAACAGCAGATAAAAAAATAATATAGCCGAGGCAGAGACATGTAGACTGGGGGGCCTTGAAAATTGCACCCTGCTTGTACTAATGAATAGTGTTATAACAGCATATTAGTACCAAGTACCATCACAGTTTGTGCAGTCTGTGTTTTCAAAAATGTTAAATTTATGGGAAGAATATCAAGCTATGGAGTATCCTATTGTCTTATACAGGGAGTGCAGAATTATTAGACAAGTTGTATTTTTGAGGAATAATTTTATTATTGAACAACAACCATGTTCTCAATGATCCCAAAAAACTCATTAATATCAACGCTGAATGTTTTTGGAAGTAGTTTTTAGTTTTAGCTATTTTAGGGGGATATCAACTTAACAAAAAACAAATATATACCCATTTCAATTATTTATTTTTACCAGTGAAACCAATATAACATCTCCACATTCACAAATATACATTTCTGACATTCAAAAACAAAACAAAAACAAATCAGCGACCAATATAGCCACCTTTCTTTGCAAGGACACTCAAAAGCCTGCCATCCATGGATTCTGTCAGTGTTTTGATCTGTTCACCATCAACCACAGCCTCCCAGACACTGTTCAGAGAGGTGTACTGTTTTCCCTCCTTGTAAATCTCACATTTGATGATGGACCACAGGTTCTCAATGGGGTTCAGATCAGGTGAACAAGGAGGCCATGTCATTAGTTTTTCTTCTTTTATACCCTTTCTTGCCAGCCACGCTGTGGAGTACTTGGACGCGTGTGATGGAGCATTGTCCTGCATGAAAATCATGTTTTTCTTGAAGGATGCAGACTTCTTCCTGTACCACTGCTTGAAGAAGGTGTCTTCCAGAAACTGGCAGTAGGACTGAGAGTTGAGCTTGACTCCATCCTCAACCCGAAAAGGCCCCACAAGCTCATCTTTGATGATACCAGCCCAAACCAGTACTCCACCTCCACCTTGCTGGCGTCTGAGTCGGACTGGAGCTCTCTGCCCTTTACCAATCCAGCCATGGGCCCATCCATCTGGCCCATCAAGACTCACTCTCATTTCATCAGTCCATAAAACCTTAGAAAAATCAGTCTTGAGATATTTCTTGGCCCAGTCTTGACGTTTCAGCTTGTGTGTCTTGTTCAGTGGTGGTCGTCTTTCAGCCTTTCTTACCTTGGCCATGTCTCTGAGTATTGCACACCTTGTGCTTTGGGCACTCCAGTGATGTTGCAGCTCTGAAATATGGCCAAACTGGTGGCAAGTGGCATCTTGGCAGCTGCACGCTTGACTTTTCTCAGTTCATGGGCAGTTATTTTGCGCCTTGGTTTTTCCACACGCTTCTTGCGACCCTGTTGACTATTTTGAATGAAACGCTTGATTGTTCGATGATCACGCTTCAGAAGCTTTGCAATTTTGAGACTGCTGCATCCCTCTGCAAGATATCTCACTATTTTTGACTTTTCTGAGCCTGTCAAGTCCTTCTTTTGACCCATTTTGCCAAAGGAAAGGATGTTGCCTAATAATTATGCACAGCTGATATAGGGTGTTGATGTCATTAGACCACACCCCTTCTCATTACAGAGATGCACATCACCTAATATGCTTAATTGGTAGTAGGCTTTCAAGCCTATACAGCTTGGAGTAAGACAACATGCATGAAGAGGATGATGTGGACAAAATACTCATTTGCCTAATAATTCTGCACTCCCTGTATGTATGGAGCAGCTTTAACATTAGGATTCAACGTTAATTTTTACTTTTATCAACAGAAAAACAACTATCGATATTTTTGGTGAAAAAATCACTACAACAGCAATTTTTTCCTACTGGTTGTTCAAGTAGACGGCCTTTATGTTAGAGTTACGTTACAGTGCACTTACCAAACTGATGATAAATTCAAGACACTTTACTTCCACTATAATGTGCATCATCATGAAATAATTCTAATTTCAAGTCAGTTTGAATGCCAATATTTCTCCATGTAAGATGTGAATAAATTAAAAGTGCATGTCTACTGGAGTCAGTGTTTGTTATGACAGATGGGTGCATCTTCCAATTTTAAATGTCCGTCTGTACTTAAATTTTTATCAGTCTTTCTAAAGTCCATTTAAAATGTATTTTTAATAGGCAAGCTTGCTCTGCAGAGCACCCTTAGAATTTGCAACAAGACAAACGAAAAATGAAAGCTAAAATAAAATGTTCTCATTTATTTCATAGTGTCTTGTCTTATTAGCATCAAGTTAAGAATTCCCTTAGTGGCTGCAGCTCATATTAACCTGATAGGATAATATGAGGCAGGGAGTCATCACAGAGTCTTCAAGAAGATCTGTCTGAGGAGAAGTGAAGAGGGTATCTGGTAGGTGAGCACCCAGTGGAAGCAACCATGAGCATGAAGTGGCCCGCTGACCTTCATTAACGCGTGTCAGCGAGCTATGCCAAGCAGCGTGCTGTGTGCTTGTGCCTGTTTGCCCACACACTGGGCGAAGACGGGGATAAATTGCATGGAAGAAAGAGATAAGGTTGTTATTAGGCCTGTTAAAATCAAAAGCGGGAAACAGAAGAAGAGAGCACAAGGAGGAGGGAAGATTAAAGACTAACCAAGGCAAAGTGACAGGTCTACCAGCTGCTTCATTAGAAGGTGAGGTAAATGGGCTGATGAAACAATAAGACATTTTCAGTGTCAGACCATTTGAACACTACGCGAGAGTCTTCATGAAGGTGTCATCATGTACAACCACACAAAAGACATAAATGAGAGAAGAAAAACTTTGTTCTCTGTACTGTCAAGCATAGCAGTCGTAAATGGAGAGGTGTATGCGTGACTGTGAGTGTGTGTCTACTTTGACCCCAGAGATTCCCCTGAAGCAATGAGGTGTGGGTACAAATCAAACTTCATTAGATTCACAAGCAGTGAGCCCTTTGGTGTGCCAAAGAGGCAGAACAGAGGAGAACTTAACCATGGAAAAACAGTTTCTATTTAAATGTCACTTTTCCATTATTCAGCGCTGGGCCTCTTCACCGTGATAGAAAATAAAAATCTAATGTAAAAGCAGGACATCAGAACCTGGAGGTAGTGTCATGGTCCGTGGTCCTGTGTCTGTGGAATGCGTGATGCTCGGGTAGCCACACCCCCGGGCTGGGCCATCACCAGCACACCTGCTCTCCATCCCGGTGATTACACGGAGATCCACTTAATCCGGCGCTGACGGATGCTCCACGCCAGTCCGTAGTCATCCCCACAGTGGTAACCAGACTTCCACGAAAAGTGTGCATTCTCTTCTGCTTGGAACTTTGTTTAACCTGCCTACTTCTGTCCAGGTTTCTACTCGGCGTCTGCTACCTGCCTGTCCTCCGGCTCAACTGGATCTCGCGGTGCTCACCTGGCCCACTCGCCATTCCACGGACTTCCTGCCCCCACGGACTGCCACACTTCCCTCCCGAGCTCCCACGGTTCCGTTCTATCGTAAGCCCCTACTCTAACTCAGTCCTGATATGTTCTCCCCGCTTCCTGGCTCCCTAGTAATCATCTCCCCTTTCTATTGCAGCCCCCCGCCGTCCCGATCCCGGCTTCCTCGTGTCATTGTTTCCCCGGATTTTTAGTTTCTGTTTTGCTCTCTACTTTCCCCGGGTCGCCTTTCGTTGTTTTAATAAAGTGTCTTTTTGTTAGCTCGGAGTCTGCGCCTGGATCCTTTCGTGCCCGCGCACCACGGCGCATGACAGGTAGTTAACATTTACCTCAAATTGATACTCTGCTGTGCTTACACACTAGTGTTTAGTAGGTGTTGGTGTGTTTAGCATCACTACTATTGCTGGCCCATTAGTGTTCTAATAACTGTGCCAGGAAGTGACCCAGCACAACCTTATAATAATTTTTTTGAACATTTATAACCATTACATAAATACTTCACTTAAAATCCCTAAAACCAAGCACTGATGCCAGGCAACACAAATAAAAAGCAGTACAACAATGAAAAAGGACTTTTATTAAAACAGTGATGCAGCACAGCTTGAAATGTCAACTGGCATGCAGAAATGATCTTCCACAACTGAATATCATTAAATTCAAGCATACATACTGCATATGTAAGGTAAGTCAAAACACTAAGTAAAGACTGATGCCACCTGTTACCAGGATTGATTGGCTCCTTTAATTGGCCTCTTTAAAATCCAATCGCAATTAATTAAAGTTAGCAACAAAACAAATTAAAACAACAGAATAAAAGCAGCTGTTAAGGCAAACATTTATTAATACCCGGCAACAAAAGCAGCCGTTTAAAACAACGTCAAATGCACTAAATCAACAGTAAAATTAAAAATAAAAATAAGGCTGGCAAAGCAACAGAAGCACACTTCAGTGATCAAAATGAGTGTTTGGCTCAGTCCCCAGGCACATTTCAATTAAATATCAAAGTTAAATACAAGGTTTACCTGGCTGCAAACAAAATAAACAATGCCACAGGTCAGGTTCTGAATTCTGACCCAAAAATCAAACACCTGCATGCTAACCTGTCTGTTTATAGAGGCTAGCACATGCAAAGACAATTTTTAACCAATACTAAGAACAAACTTACGAAAAGACCGTGCAGTCACGGTGGGGCAACCAGGTGGAAGAAGAAGGCTTGTTGTATTTATCCCTGTGCAACAGGCTAATCTCAGTTGAGCCTAACCCAGGTTGGTTAGTGTCACATGGAAAGTATAACTGTAGAGTTTTGAAAGTTTGACTCAGAAAATAAATATCATTTTTGACCACTGTGATAAACTAGTCAACTGACAAATATTTCAATGCCAGTGCCCTTGATGCTGCAAGGCACACTAAAGAAATATGTCTGAGAAGGTTGAACAATTGGGCCTTCTGTCTACAGATCAGTCACACTGTATTTACAGGTTTAAATCACACATTTTAAACTTTTCTTTCCTTTGTGGTATTTTATTTATCCTTTCTCTGTACAAATATTTATATTACAATCTAGTTACATGTGTAAACTGCAGTAGCGTATGTACCCATGCATTCCATATTTCAGTGATAAATACTGAACATCAAAATTATGTGAATGCTTTAATTTGGGCTTATCACTTGATGTCATGTTCACAGTTACTGAAGCCAGACAACCATAAGTAATGAAGTTGATTGTGACCTATTACTTTCTCATCTATCAAACAACAGCAGCCACATAAAATGCTTATACTTATACTATTTCATGCTGGCTCTCAGCCACTGTGTAACCAACAAATGCATTAACTGCATTTTGGCTCAATTCATACCTGGATTCTTGCAGTATGTGGAAATTAAACTTTAGCATTGTACTATGAGAATTGTTTGTTTTTCTAACCTGAAGCTAACACAGTAGTGTTAAAATTCAAAATGTGTGTTAAATTGGGTAATTACTAATGGTGCACTGGACAAACTGAATTATTTTGTTCTGCAAATTGCAATAAATTATTTTCCTCAAGAACCTTTCTCTACCCTTTTCTAGTGGGAGGCCATTTGTTTCTGTAAGTTGTAACTGTTAATCTTAGCTACATGTGAAACAGAGAAAAATAGAAAAGCGCATAATAAGTCTTACTAAACACTATATATATCAGCAAATACACATGCCATGGCATTCTAGGGTCCAGAGCGTCATGTTTTCATGTGTGAAAAATGTCCAGGCTCTCCACTGTGACTGAAAACTACAAACACCAAAGTGTCTGTGATGGTGATGTATACATGAGCATGGGGCTGTAGAAAACCTCTTCAGTCTATGAAAATCAAAGAAACACGTGTTGAGACTGTGTCAGAACCCTGGCCAATAACTGCTATCTGATGGAGCCCTGCCCACTGCCTTGGCTTGCCCACAGCCTCTCTACCAGCAGACAGAACTCTGAGCAGAGACAGAGATTTATGCCACCATTTATAGATTTAGCTTTTTTTTTTTCCACCCCCTTTTCATACCAAATTCTCATCTGACTAAGAAAGATTCCTTTGAGCCTTAACTCCAACAAACACATCCACTCACAGAAAACAAACTCCCTTAACTTTAAAGAGGTCTCATGTGTAGCCTTCACTTTGTAACACATAAACAATGCAACACCCAAACACCATCCAAGCGCCGGAGGCATTCTGACAAACAGCCCTATTTGGAAAACAATGCACATACTGTGCGTTACACTGACTTTGACCTCCTCACTACCACTGATCTGTCAAAGCAGCTATCATCCCACTGGTAAGTATTTCTCCCCATTAAGAAAGCATAAACCATCTGCCTGCTCAGCTGAAACTGTATGACATGAGGAATGCCTGTCATGTTATGCTTAATTAATGAGGCCGTATATTTGCAGAGGAATCAGAGCAATGCGAGCACGTACGGTTATGCAAATGCTCCTTGTTTCTGTGAAACTGGAAGTTTGGGATAGGTGTAAATGCTGGGTTTGCACGAACTGTGGGACATGCTCGTATTTAAGATATTGTGCAGGCAGTGGAGAAATTATATTTAAAAGTGGAGAAGGTGTTATGTAGAGATATCCATTAAAATGCTTTGATTGATGGCACGCTAGAAGGTGACAGTGAATGACACAGGAATTCAGCACAAAAACATGTGGCAAAAATCCACTCTGGAGTGTGAAGAAACTGTCCAAAGCTGCATTTGGCCAGAACAGCCAGTTAATTAATCAAAAGTGTTAGGTCTGATAAAGCTGACCGATAACATAGTCAGTGAATATATCTACAAGATACTCATATAAGAGAGAGAAGCCTCAGATGGCACATTTACAAAAAAAGGATTTAAAGGTAGCACATCCAAATGTTGAGGTTAAGTGATAAACAGTCCCTGGCAGTGAATGCAATTAGTGTTTACCTACAGATTTGACAATTACACATCAGCCACTGCATTAGGCATAAAAAGGGATTTATATGGTCTATTTTCTTACTCGAGAGGGTGGCCTATGATTAAACGAGACTCGGAGTCTACCATGCTAGCAGCTCCTTAACTTTGGACCCAATCACAGCAGTGGTTTGAACAATAATAATAACACTTTAAGCTTGTTTAAGACTGGAAACAAAGAGCATTGGTAACAAATTATATATATTTTGTATATTTTATTAAATAAGCATTTTAAAATATAGGATATGTGAAACCACTTATTTCAATTGAAAAAATAAATAAGGAAATACACGAAAAAGCAAAAGCATACAACAAGCTCTATCCAGCTCAGTCACACAGTCCTAGAAACCAGTCAGTGACCACCTGGCGACCGACCACTTGTTAGGGAAAAACGTTCGCCCTTCCATCCATCTATTTTCTTCTGCTTATCTGAGGCCAAGTTGCAGGTGCAGCAGCCAATGCAAGGTTGCCCAGATATCCCTGGGAAGTGAGGGAGAAGGTCAAGGGAAAAATGTGCATTCACCAGATGGTCAGCAAGTCGTTGCTGGAGGCTGATGGCAGTTGCTGTGAAATCCATTGCTAAAACTTTAGGCATGCATGCCTAGAGACCAGCCACTGATCCCTGGGAAGCCCCAGTCGCTAGGGAAAATGTGTATTTATCGACACGTACCACCAGTAACTAAAATATTTTTATATCTTGTTTTTATATCTTGTTATATATTTAAAATTGCTTTGTCAATAAATAAATAAATAAATATCAAAACTGTACTCTATTTTCTTTTGCAGCTGTCTACTCACATCTTTTATGTGGATGCATACACGCGCTCAATTCAGTGAAGGAAGGCATCATAAGGAGTCATAAGGCTATTGCCTGTAACTGGACAGTTAAAATTTTAATTGCTATGTATTTCATTGTGGGTCTTTTTCAAGGTCTGCTAGCAACCAAAGACCTCCAGCAACCACTTGCCAGCTGGTCAATGAATACACATTGTTGCCTTACCAGGTTGCTATGGGCCTGTCAATCAGCCTCAAGGCCTCGAGCCCACTGTTGTTGTAATTTGGTGCTGTATAAATAGAATAGAATAGAACTGAAATGAATTTAATTATGTCTTATGTCTCTTAATTATGCTTTAAATAGACACACACAGACAATTCCTAACACACTGAGCTCTACCATTTAAAGATGTTAAATAAAAGAGGCCCCAATGCTAGACACAATAAAATCATATAATAAAAGCAAATTAAAAACTCAATTCTGTTTTCTTTTTACAAACAAAGAGTATTTGTTATTTTATTATTATTTTATTGTGTACTGTATTTATTCTTATTGTATTCTAATTTTTGCCTCATAACTTTTGCACTGTCCACTTCCTGCTGTGACAAAACAAATTTCCCACATGTGGGACTAATAAAGGTTATCTTATCTTATCTTATCTTATTACACACTTTAAAAGAGGAAACTTTCTTCTACTTCTGCTTTTAAACAATCAGAATATTCCTATACCTGTTAATATTAAAATATGTGACATAGAGATGGACGGCCTGAAAGCCATGAACATGACTATCTGAAAAAATAACATCGGGGGCACAAGCTGAACCGCACTCACTGAAAGCAAAAGGTCAAGATAAGCAAAAAAAACCCCCAAAAAACACCACCCCGCTTCCTTAGAGAGCAAGATTTTATTTGTAGAGAAATTCCATATAGCAAAGAGGCAAAAAAATATCAGCAGAGGATATGGGGAGGTTGTTGTAAAGGTGATATCAAGAAATCTGGCAGAAACATTTTACTTCTCCTTCAAAAGAAAGTGCGATAACAAAGTTTTGAGGGCAATTGTAATAAACAACTTCAAGGAAACAACTTTTTCTCCCCGGTGCCCTCAGTACATACATAGAATACGTTGATAGACAATCAGATTTCCTCCCACACACACACACACACACACACACACACACACACACACACACACACACACACACAGAAGTACACACATCAAGTTAATGCAGAGTGCAACGAGCCTCTCAGGAAAGAAACAGTCGGCTTGGTAAGAAGCGATTAGAGCTCCCTTTGGTTGCCCTGGTGTTACCGAAGATTGATGTGATTAATAAAGGAGTTGTTATGGCGCCCTCTATGCCTCTGAATGCAGGCCAAAAGACATCGGGGGGAGGGAGGCGCCGGCAGAGATAGAGACTCTAAAGGTAATGATGTATCTAACAACTGTGATTTATCTTTTTACAGGTCTGGGACAAACCTCACTCATCAGATTATTATTTTACACACACCGTCACCTGTCTAACCACACAAGTTATCTTCATGGTGCAACTGATCCACAATACTGACACTGCAGACGCTGTGAAATTAAGTCTTGCCAATCTCGCTAATCATTTTATTCATTGGAAATTATCTCAAGTAAGTAATTTAGAGTTCTAGCCTTCGGGTATGAGAATTTCCCAGGACATTGAGTCAGTATTCTTTTTCTAGATAATATGTAAGAGCTTCACTTTGGTTCCAGCAATGTATGTTTGAGTGCAATAGGGAAATTGTTTGGCCAAGGTTTCTGTGATGGCTTTTATTCGATTCTCTGTAATAACATGTAGAAGTCCACTGAGTTGTTTTTTTTTAAATGTCTATATAGGTTAGTAAATAAGATACCATGAAATAAAGTACTAGAAACGTGTGGTATCAACTACGGGTCATGTCTTCCTGTATAAATTAAGAGAAACCATGCAAAATGCATAGCTAATAGTACTGGAGTATAATATAATCAAACATAGATGTTTTTTAAGTTGTTATGAGCAAGAATGCACAGAATTTCTTTTTATTTGTACATCCAGCATCCAATGAAAAAATATGCTTACTCCACTCTCAAGTTTCTGAGCAGCTGGCTGCTGAAAATACAATATTAATTTATTTTATCTCTATTTTTGGTCTCTATCAATTATGTTGCAGATCTACTGTGGACTAATCAGATGTTTTTCACACCATTAATCAGCGCTATTAAGCAGAGGTGGGACCAAGTCATTGTTTTGCAAGTCTCAAGTAAGTCTCAAGTCTTTATCCTCAAGTCTCAAGTCAAGTCTCAAGTAATGTCAGGCAAGTCAGAGTCGAGTCTCAAGTCACTGGTGTAAAAGTCCGAGTCAAGTCGCAAGTCTGAAACTTTGAATTTCAAGTCCTTTCGAGTCTTTAAAAAAAAAAAACGAAAAAATAATGTTGCAGTTATATGCTAAATGTAAATATTAGACCATGTAATTTTAAAATCTGTGTTTTTCTCAACACATGACAAAATAGTGAACTTAGAAAATATACACAAATTGTGAAATTGCACCTCTTTAAAATGCAGCTCAATTAAACCTAGCTCCAAGAATAATTTTCACCGACAGTTCTGAGATAAGCTGCATGTTATTCTTGGATGCGGTTGTAGGACGTGCTTTAAAATCGCATGACAAAAATATCATACACATTAAAAAGAACTGCATCACCAACGTAGCCTGGACAACATTTGCTAGTTAGATGAAGTCAGCTATCTCATCGTAGCATATTTATATGCATATTTATAATCATACGGTTCTTGGAGTGAGTGCATACACTCATGAAGTTTAGTAACTTCAGGTCACTGCAACAAGTCCAGGTACAGTTTACCGACGGATGGGTGCAGGACCTTGAAATGCACCGTGTAGAACGAAAGACCATCGTACGTATCATAAGTTTACCAGTCTCACAAATTGTCGTCATAAATACAAATTCGTTAACCGTTTATTAATAGGACCTTTGAGCTCAACGGTAATTAATTAGCAGTGGAAATCATTTCTGGTAGCATCACAGAAATGTAGCAGTGACAATAATATTGTATGCTGTAATCGTACTGGGCAATTAGTGATACAAAAAACCTGTTTTATCCTGTGAATAAAAGTATATGTTTTTGTTAATGTACCATAATAACAGAAGCGAAACACAATATTGTGTCAGGACAATTCACTATTTATGCACAATAAATAAAGGAGCATAGCGCGACAATTTCTGTTCAGCACCAGACTTGCTTGTAACCTATATCACTAATTATGTTATGAAAATGACGTATTAACTACTAAAAAACACTGACCTTCGTGTAAATGCTTGGAGCAGACTAACCTGTGAGCTGGAGTGTTCTGGGACGTTATATTTGATCTTTGAATGGCTGCAATCCAGGCCATCCGTCGCGTCTTTGTTACTTCAGAAACATGGCTTGAACAATTTCTCTTCAACGACGTAATCCGATAACAACCGATCTCTTTACCCGTCGGCTTCCCGTGGCTGTCATGCGACCGGCTATTGCAGTTAATAATACAACGGCTTCTTGACATTTTTGTGTTTCTTTTTATCGCTGTGTGACTGATTTCAATTGAAAGCCTGCGTGCGCTACTACCGCTTGCCACGAGTTCCCAGAATCCTTTGCGGTTCTACCCGTGAATGACGTCACATTTTCAATCTCTATATAATATGCATGTTAAATTTTATATTTTGGGTAAAATATCAAGTCTTTTCAAGTAAACCGGTTCAAGTCCAATTCAAGTCCCAAGTCATTGGTGTAAAAGTCCAAGTCAAGTCACAAGTCTTAGAACATTTTTTCAAGTCAAGTCTAAAGTCATAAAATTAATGACTCGAGTCTGACTCGAGTCCAAGTCATGTGACTCGAGTCCACACCTCTGCTATTAAGAGTGGTGACAGTGAACTGAAACTGTAAATTTCAGACATAAAGCTCAAACAATGAACTAAAACAGTAATAAAAAGATTTGCACAGAGTAAAGAAAGGCAGTAAATCACTACATTTTTACCAAGTGGCTCCTCTCCCATAGTCAGCTGATGTTAATATAAAAGGAAGGATAAGACCTGCTACAAGCAACCAACATTTATTAGGATACACAAGAGTCCACAAGGGAACTACACTCATGATTTCAGGAAAACGTCTTATTCACCTTCTGGCTTCACATTAGATAAGAATACAAAAATGGTTCTCAGATCATTAAAACCCCTTGCCTAATATTTCTAACTAAAACTGGATTTCTGAGTTGTATGACATTGGCTTGGATTTGGATTTGAGTCCCCAGTGACATGATGGGGCTTTAATGGATCAGTTCAGTCCAAAAAACAATCAGATTCTTGATAAGGTTTGGGTCAACATCTTGGACTCTTTGTTGTCTTCCTCAGTCATTTTAGGGGTAATTTTGTGTAGTAGCATTATCGTCCTAGTGTGCACAATATTATTACTAGATATATTATATATTATTATTTTTTTTGCACTAACTTGTCTTGTAGCACCTTGGTTCCTGGAGGAACGTTGTTTCGCCTCACTGTGTATTTTTAAGGTTGAAGTGTGTATTTGTATGGTTGAAGTGACAATAAAGTTGAACTTGGACTTGTTGACATGCACAGCTATTGTTATGATGAAGCTATGGTTAGTAGCAACTTTCAGAAGAATGCCATGCCAGGGTCCAAAGTGTTCCAGCAGAACTTTGCATTGATAGAAGATGATCTGTGCAATTTATTTTTCCATTATAATCTAAATATAAAATGCATTTTGATGTAAAGTTGTGTTTTAGTGCTGTATGCATATCGTTATACTGTTTTCTTACTTCTTGAACTTAACCAGAAGTTAGGGTTAGCTCAACTTAGCCTCTCTATACAACAAGTAACCATGAGAGGGATATTATTCCATACCCCAGAACTAGTTTACTCAACATATTGATACTGCTTCTCTACTCTAATACCTGTATGGAGGTTTTGCTGTAATTATTGTTTAATGGAGTAAGTAATACAAACCTTTAATCATGAAAAAGGTCTGGAAGCAAATGGAAAGTCTTACTTGACTGAGCAGGGTGAAATTGAAGTGTTTTTCAATTTAATTTTGATGTTCTTTGACATTTCAAAACCTGGGCAATGAGTTATTTGTCAGCTGCATTTTAAACGGTTCAGAAAATCTAATACTAGTAATGTCTTTAACCGCCACACCGCTGAATGGTATAACACTCTGATTTGATCAATATGAGCTTGCCTTCATCTCTCAACAGCACCGAGCCAATGGAGATAAAGTCATTATGGTCCATAAATGGCAGCATGCAGTGTGATTAAGTAGGAAATTTCCTAGAGGTCAGTTCACACCTGGTAGAGCTGAATAGCTGAGATGATGGTGGAATTGTTTTAGCTTTGATCTATTCAGCGTCCCTATGGTGTGATTTTGCTTGAACACTGAGAGGAGGCAAATGTTCTGGGTTTGGTCCAGCCAGCCATTTCTGGATTCCCAGAGACAAGATAATTTCCCTGTAGTTTATCTGTGACATGTCAGTTGTTTTCACGGTTCATGCTAGCGTTCATTCAGTAGACAATGGTTTATTTGAATCACAGCTGAGAGGTTTCCCTTTTCCTCTGCCTATTATAGACTTCCTTGAACATGTGCTTTTTCTAACTCATTGCATTTCATGTTTTCTGTCCTTTACCAGAATAGAGAGATCCTCATTTATTGGATGGACAAATTCTTATAAAACCACATTGTAGGTGACTTTGTAAGGTAACTAGGCAAGGAAAGCAACAAATGTGTGTTATTACATTGTTATAGATAAAGGATGTATACCAGCGGTCCCCAATCTTTTTTGCACCACGGACCGGTTTATGTCCGACAATATTTTCACTGACCATCTTTTAAGGTGTCGCGGATAAATGCAACAAAATAAAACCAGTATTGGTACCCAAAAAAAAGAAGATTTATTCATAACACACAAAAGACCCAGGAAAACCAAGTTAATGATAGAAAAGATTTAAAATAAAAATAAAAAACGATAAAAACCCTGAAAACCATGAATTTCGCAACCAAACCTCAACTCTCGCGGCCCAGTACGAAACGGCTTACGGACTGGTACTGGTTCGTGGCCTGGGGGTTGGGGACCGCTGATGTATACGACACAATTCTCATGCTTACTAACAGAGCACTGAGTCAAATAATGAACATCCTGTGTAATGTGCACTAACCTATAAGAAACACAACATTATGTAGAAGTATCACTGCACAGCTTGTTTTTCCGCGACCCCACCCCATGTGTCTATTTGCTGTGTTATAAGCTCAGATAACATGTTGATGGTGGAAGTCTTTCTGTGACTCATTAGGTGTTTTTATTTTGGTTGCCTCCTGGAAGTTGATGTTTCAACACATCAGTGAAAGATCTTGGATTCAACATGGGTTCTTCGACTTGAGCATTCACTCAAACAGTGTCATCAGCACTTAGTCCCAGGCAGTGGCAGATTGCCCACTGGAAGCACTGGGACATTTCCTTGTAGCATTCAGCCAAAAATGTGAATAGGTGTGCACATACAGACGCCAGCTGGCAAAGTATGCAAAATCTACCCATTTAGCTGCAGATAACATTTATACAAGTTAATTCAATCCAATTCAATTTTCACCTCAAGGCACTTTTTATTGTAAGGCAAAGACCCAAAGACAATAATACAGAGAAAACCCAAACAATCAGAAGACTCCCAGTGAGCAAGCACTTAGTCACAGTGAAAGGAAAACTCCTTTTTAACAGGAAGAAAAAGAAAGAACAAGGCTTGGGGAGGGGCGGCCATCTGCCACGACAGGTTGGGGATGAGGAGAGGGAACAAAAAAGTTAAGGTGAAAAGGCCCGACAGAAGAAATGTGTGAAGTGTATCTGTGGGTACAGTTCTTTGATAATTCCCCTTGATACCTGTATATAAAGTTAATTGTTTTAAGGTTCATGCTAACCCTTGTCTTTTATTGTGTAGTGTAGGCTGGAGAATATAGACTTTACAATAGTTCTTTCTGTCTAACTCCCCCTCATCACCTCAGAGTTGGTCTGAAGATAATGAGCCAGACTAAAGTAAAAACACAGCACCATTCTGAGCTCTGGAAGAACCTTGAAAACTTGAATGCAAAACTCTTTGATCAAAAATTATTTCAATATTCATTCAAGCTGACATGAAATCAAGAAAAAGACCTAGAAAGAGCTTTGTGTGAACAGAATTATGTGTGAAGTGCCTAGTTAGCTATTCAGATATATCCATATCTTTATTATAATTTTTCATATCATAAACCCCTTCATAAATCAGACAACAACCCCCCAAAGAAAAAACAAAGTATATCTGAATCTTTATAGTAAGCAGACAAATCTGATTTAACTGAAAAAAAAATCAGATTCGGGAAGAGCCCTAGTTCTTATTATATTACCAAATGATATTGCACAGTGGAGCCTCTAGCAAATCAGAAAAATTGTAGTCGTTAGAGTTGTAGCTCAGGCCTAATCAGATGTGTCTCTGGGGGAAGAATTGGGAAGCCTGAGGTCCACCTGGTTGTACATGTAGGCTACTGGGTGAGAAAGATGGATATTCGAGTGCCCTCATCCAATCCATGTTAGGAAGTAGTCCTAACCGCCGGTGATTTTTACAGTCATGATAGGCTCTGCTGCTCTGCTCTAACATGTTAATATTACATGAAACTGTTAGGGATGACAATGAGCCTGAGGCAAGAGGGAGACAGAGTTTTTTTTTTCCTCTGCAAGATTCCCTTTTTTGCCCCCCCCCCCCCCCCCCCCAATCCTTGCCAGTGACTTTAAATAACTCGTGGCCTCATTATCCAAATTAGAAAGCACAAAGTAGCATACAATTAATCTGATTTTGCTGAATAAATTTCAGATACTGTTTATATAGATTAGACCGTACAGTATACTTCTGTAAACATCATTCAACAAGTTGCTCTACAACATGTACAGTGCCGTGTCTGATGACCTACTTATGATAAATTCATGTTTGCTGAGTCTTATACAGTCTTCAACCCTATTCTACCCCTCAGTTGCATAAACAAGTATCTGCAAGTGTTAGATATCCTCCATACTCTGTGTCCTCTTGTGTCGGACATTCAGTAGCTTTCACTTTTTAACCACCTCTCACTCTCCTCTTCACTCTTTCTCCTGCATGATCTCCCCCCTTCTCCGCTACTTCCCTCATTTTCCCCTTGGATTTTCAATTCATCCCTCCAAGGACACCAGGTCATTATCTTCTTCCTGCTGGCATAAATTTGAGGCATATCTATACAGACTGCTCCCAAACATAAACACTCAAAGGCACTCGCATCTGGCCAAGGGCATGTGTTTGATTAAGTCATGTGTCGATGGCCATCCCCCCTGTAACCTGTAACCTGTGAGCCTCTTTCACAGAGTTTGAAATGAACATAACGTGAGTCATTTTTGCCCTGCTGTCCACCTGAAAGGGCTTGGATTACCAAGGCAGTTCCACAAAGACTGGTGACAGTTATAGAGGGGGCGAGCAGAAGGCGTCAGGGTGGCGGCTTATGACAGCGACACAAAAGCACCAGTGTTTAGTGAAGGAGGTTGTATCATACATTAGACTGCTGCTGCATCGGCCTGCCACTGAGCTGAGGTAACCATGGAAACAAGCTGCTGGGAGACAGTGGAGGGAGATTCAGCAGGCTGGAGTCAGTGGGCCTTCAGCTTTTGAACACCACGAGAGATTAGCTAAGAGCAAAACCATAAACCTCACACTAGACGCAGCTCTATGACGGGTATTGATGTTGGATGAAGTGGAAAGTAAGAGCAGCAGGGATAAACAAAGTTTTTAGGCAAAGATCCAGCCAAATAGTTGACATCAAAGCTCTTGTGTAAGTGCATCCTCTTAAACTCAGAGCTCGTGGCAATATGAAATTTAAAAATTATGCAGCGAGCACAGAGCGGTCCAGAACATGGATATCACAGCAATGGAGATAAAATATCCTATGATATGTCAGCAATCCGTGTATAATTGCATCATTTGCGAGCTGTGAATCAATCCCAGAGATTAATCATATTGTTAGGAGATGTGAAACTCATCACCATGATGGCTTAAGCAGATTGCCATGGCAATAGAAAACAATGAGCTGCAAGGAAGATAAAAGGAGGAGAGTGGCACTTACATAACAAACCGAGGGCAAGACGTGGGGAGGCTCAATGAGCTACAGAGAGATGAGGCACAAAAGTGAGAAGGCTGGTGGAAGAAAAGAAAATCGATAAGAAGAAATCTAAGCAGGAGAAAGAGAAACGAAGACAGATATTGGAAATGTACAGAAGTAAAACCGAGCAGCGGAGTGATTGATATCTAATCCTTTGGAGAGCTTTTAGCCTAGCTTAAGAGGTCAGGGTAAAATATTATGAAATGTTTAGAGCAGAAACACAAAACTTTGTGGACAGTGTTGGGGTAAATACTCAAGGAGAGGTTTTTTATTGGCACATCATGTTGTGAAATAAACATGAGGAGCCATCGGGAGACCTCTTTTTTCTCTTCCTTAATCCACCTTCTCAAGTAGGACATGACACTCTCACCCCTCCTCAACCATCTCTCTCTCTCTCTCTCTCTCTCTCTCTCTCTCTCTCTCTCTCTCACTCCTAAGGCTGTGTTCTCCTTAAAGGTGATAGATCTTAAAAAACAAACAATGCTTGCGTGCAATGCTTCCTCGTCACAGTAGCATTTCACGCTGAACAGAAAGATGATTAAATACCATCTCATTCCCTATTATTAATATGAATTGCAGTTGGCAAATAACAAAATGCTGCATCGATATCACCATCTGGCATCACACTCAATTCCTTCAGCCCCACCTTTTAACAAGGCAGCATGGACGGATTTTGTAATGCAGTGTGACACCTTATCCCTTATGTGCTTTTCTGTGTTAACACTTCAAACACTCACTAAATTGAAGTGCATTTCATCCCTTCAGGTGCTAAGAGTTCAAGGAGTCATATTACCATGTTGCTGGTGAAATAGATACGACACAGTGGGGACACATTTTAGTCACGGTCGGTCAGTGCTTCACAGGCTGAAATACAACTATATTTAACTGCTGGATGGACTGCCATGAAATGGTTCCTTCAGCATGAACTGCAATAACTTGAGATGATCCCAAAACGTATAAATATTCAGTATCTTTGTAAAAAATGAATTTCCTGCACGTGAAGAAAAACCCCTTTACTGCTAACAGTTAAATATAAATCAGTCATTTCCCCTGTTTTCGGCATTCCCACTACAGGTATTTCTAAACTCCACAGTTAAAAATATATGCTCTTTGATTTGACTTTCAGCCCATAACGTGTGAATTGTTTGTGCTCTTCCAGACATCATTAGCGATACATGACGAAGGTGTAGCATTTTTACCCAAAAAAGAAAAGCTGCAGATTTTCGTGCCATGTGCGTACGCCCAGCGAACGAGCGAAGGCTTTGGTAACGGCGAACGTGAAGCTGCATAAACACAAACACGTGAACACATCTGCACACACACACTGTACCTCTGAACATAGTTCCACTGAGGATGCCAGAGGCCTTACCTACAGGCATAAGAGGTAGAATACGTCTCACTGAATTTATAGCCTGGGGCAGTTTTCCGCATTTCAATGTACTGATCATACTGATGCTGCTTGCACCTCCCAAGCCAATACACACTGGGGAGAATTAAATTTTACCACAAAATAAATAAAAAAAAGATGCTTTTAAGGCATGCACAACAATATGGAAGTTTTTAAGTTTTCCTCCCTACAAAAACCCCAGTTTTGCTTCATCAATATTTCTGGCAGATTTTGGCCTCGTTATGCCACAACACCTCAATAGGGACGAGGTCAGAATTCTCACTTGGCCATTTCAGCTCTTTATGTACTTGTGTGCTTTGACTCCCTTTCTTGATGCATCAATTAACCTCTTCTAAGTTTTAGGTGATAGACAGCTGCACTGATATAATCCTGCAAAACAAAATCCTTTATTCAGATCTGAATTCATTGTTCCATTTATTGCAGCACAGGCTTCCAAGCTCTGGTATAGAAGAGCAGTCCCAAAGCATAATGTATCTCGGGTGCGATAAGGTTTTGGTGTGCTGTATCTTTTGTTTCCTTAAAATATAGTGGTGTGCATATTTGCCAAATGTGGATCTGTTGCAGAACACCCAGGCGGTCTTTTGCAAACTTCAGACTTGCACTTTTGTAAACATCTAAGTCAGGGGTCGGCAACCCGCATGCGGCTCTTTAGTCTTTATTTTGCGGCTCCGGGTGGTTTGGGAAAATAAATTAGAAGTATTTAGCTGAAGTGTATTTTATTTGTGTTTAGTTCTTTTTTTAACTTGTAGTTCTAAATTGAAAGATTATTGTGATTTTGAAATATAAAAATAAAATTATATCTTATTATTTTTTCATCGCTCAAAATAAGCGTCACACTCGTGGAAGCCGGTATACCCGCCGAAACGCTGTGCATTTATCGAGACTTTCGACCACAGGTAGGCCAATTATGGATCTTCGGATCCACATTATGTCAGCAGCTGTTCTCCACCGTGAACTATGTTAAAAACAAACACCACTCACACCCCACAGATGACAGCTTACAGTCCTGCGTAAAGATGAAAGCCCCGATTTGCAGACGCTGTGCGCAGAGGTTCGGGACCATAAGTCTTATTGTAAACATATCACGACAGACCCGACGATGTTTGTATGAACATGCTTTTCAGCATCTCTTTATTGACCGCTTTTCACACACGGTTGCTGTACGCATACAGCCGGCTGTAGCTTTTCAGCTTACAGCCCGACACATACCAACACAACAGCATAAACTTTAAGGCGGCGAGGCGTGATTGCGGGTGCCGCTCAGGTGCATCCGACTCCCATACAGCGGCACTGCAGACCACGCCCCGCCACACACATTAACCAGGTAAAATACATATTTAGGCAGAATTTTGCAAATATCAATTTTTTTTTATTAGCAGCATAGTGCTTTTTTTCCCAATTATTTTTAAAAAGTCAGGTCAAGGCTCCAAAAGCCCAAAGGCGATATAAGGCTGGCGGCTCACAACAGTTTTTGTTTGCTACATGGATCATTTTAGTTCAGCTGGGTGTCTTTCCTTTTGTTATATTTCTTTAAGAGTTCAAAGTGTGTTAATTACATAAATAAAACTGAATTTTCTCTGTAGCACTTCATGGATTTCATAAGCAACACACCTTAGTCCTCTGTGGATACTTTTAAAAAGCAGTTAAAAACATTTCTTTTCAAACAAGCCTTTTGTTGATCTACGTATTTTATATTCTTTACATTATTTACATTTGATCTTTTACATTGTGTATAATGTCTATTGATTGTATTGTTTATTTTAATATTTGTGTACAGCGCTTTGTGACTGCCTGTCTGTGACAAGCGCTTAATAAATAAACTTTACTTACTTACTTTAGTTGTTCACACAAAGCATAAAGGTAAAAAAAAACCCAATATATACAGTGTTATCTTCATTTTAGATTTCAAAAAGTATTTGCGGCTCCCAGTGTTTTCGTTAGCGTGGAAACCGGGTCCAAGTGGCTCTTTGGGTGTAAAAGGTTGCAGATGCCTGATCTAAGTGATTTCCATCTAACATTCACACTCTAATGAACTCATTTAGAGCAGTTCAGGGTTCAATATCCTGCCCAAGGATGCTTTAGCATGCAAACTGGAGCAGCCAGGGATCAAACCACCAACCTTACAATTAGTAGATGACCTTTTCTACTCTTCAGCCACCAAATAGGCTTTTGTTTTTGTTTTTTAATCTGGTTGTGTCCATCTGTGACTGTAACATTTTGTCATGAACAAATGCAAAAATCCTGGTAATCCCAAAAGATTCTCAAACCTTTTTTCATATATAGAAATCTAGCAAAAAAAAAAGTCATTACTTTCTCCTTACTAAGAAATGTTCTAAATACTTTCCAAAGTACAATCTAATTCATAAATGGCTAAAGTAATGGCCTCCTTTGAACCCTGTCTGCTCTGTCCAAATCTAGCTGAGACCATTTTTAATTGCAAGCTTTTTGCAAACTCTAGCAGTCCAACCCCCAAGGAGCTGTACTTTCCTCTCCCCAAATATCAATCACTAGAATGAGATTGTCCCATTAAAAGAGCTTTAATAGGCCTAATCACTGAGGCGGGAGATGAATAGTGAATCAATTAAACAGATTTGTGTAAGAAGAGACACTCATGTGACTTCACTTTTCATATGTGGAGACATTTAAAAGATGACTGACAGACTTTTGTTTATTGTGAAGGTGTCTCAAACAGCTAATCAAAATCCATATTATGGAAATAGTTAACATAACAATACTGTTTATGTTCCAAGTTTTGAAATCAAGATTTGTCAATCTAAACATAACATTTAATAGTATATTGCCACTTTTTACATACTTAAAGTGCTGCTTAAAGTGTTGAACCAAATGCTGATTTTGCTCCCTTTAGATGCTCTGCCAGGCCCTTACTGCAGCCGCTCTCTCATTTGTGAGTCTTTCTATGTTCAGTTTTATCTCCAGTAACTGTAAAGTATGATATGCTGGGTTGAGACTGCATGACAAACTTGGCCACTGAAGAATATCCCTTTTCTTTGCCTTTAGAAACTGTTTGCTTTTGCTACATGCTTTGGGTCATTATCCATTTGCACTGTGAAAAGCAGTCCAGCTGTCAGTTTTGAATCATTTGGCTGAATATGCCCTTTCCAGTTCTTTAACTTCTCCACCTTTATTTAGTACATGGGGATCTGCCAGGCCTCGGAGCTGCCGCAAGTCCCCTTCGAGGCCTTCCCCAAACCGCAGCTCAATTCAAGTCCAAGCCTTTATCTACTAAAACGCTATCAAACCTAAAATGACGACGTGGGCCCAGCGAGTGAAACATGTTTGACAGGTGAGGTAGTCTGCTTGAGATCATGAGCTGTTTCTTTACTACTGCATTCTTTCTTCTTCACATCATTCTGGTACCAGTTCGTTTTGGTTTTATTTGTTAATTTTTTTCAGTACTGGGTAGGTTCTGGGCAGGATATTTGGTCTTCCTGTTTTTGGGTTTAACCAGTGCTTTGCATCTTATTGTAAACCCTGTGAATTTCTCTACATGAAGGCATCTCTTGATTGTTGAGTATTTTTGTTATGGCTAGATGCTGTGAAGGGGTTTGCAGTCATCCACTTTAGTTGTCTTCCATGGTCTTCCGTCCCTTCTCATGTGTGGGGCGATCGTGGCTCAAGAGTTCGCCTTGTAATCGGAAGGTTACTGGTTCGAGCCCTGGCTTGGACAGTCTCGGTCGTTGTGTCCTTGTGCGAGACAGTTCACCCGTTGCCTACTGGTGGTGGTCAGAGGGCCCGGTGGCGCCAGTGTCCGGCAGCCTCGCCTCTGTCAGTGCGCCCCAGGGTGGCTGTGGCTACAATGTAGCTTGCCATCACCAGTGTGTGAATGGGTGGATGACTGGATGTGTAAAGCGCTTTGGGGTCCTTAGGGACTAGTAAAGCGCTATATAAATACAGGCCATTTACCATTCTCATGGTTCCTCTTGTCCTCCTTGAACTCCTGCTCTCTCTCGTTCTCTCCCTCTTGCTCCTGTCACTCTTTCCTCTGTCTATGTCTATGTTGGTGAAGATGGTATTAACCAATCTCTTGCATTGGTGGTCTCAGTAGGTTGCAGCTGGCAAACCTGTTTGCCACCTTCAATCAGTGCAGTACTTAAACCCAGAAACCCAGATTGTTGTCCTACACATGTGGTAGTTTATCTAGGATCACTAATAACTCTGCTTTACTTACCTCTGTGTTTCTGCCAGCTTTGTACTGCCTTATCCTCAATCATAGAGGGAATCCTGTGAATTATTCAACCAGCTACTTAACAGATACACTCTCTCCCTACCTGTTAACATTACTTACCTACCCAGAGATTTGAGAACTGGTTACAGCTTTGAAGACGAAAGAAGCGTTCCTGCCCAAAGACACTCACCCAGGAGAGCCTCAGCCTGCACAGCTCTGAAGAAAAGACACTCTCTTCCCTGTTTGGAAACATATCTAAAAAACAGACTTACCTGAATGCTGTTCCAGTTTTTTAATCCAGCTAAGATACTTACCTGAAAACTCTTCCTAGGCTCCTGCAGATATACTGACCTGTGGCATCCATTGTTATTGTTGCATCTGGAAACCATGTCATTAAAACTGTTAAACTTTTTAAGCATTTTTGTCCTCCGGGGTAACCTTGACACCTTTTGTTGCTTTCTGTTGCTGAGCTGGCCAGTGCAACCTTTCATTTAATAATGTACATTGTTGATTTCACCCCTGCATGTCTGATAGGTGCCTTTTGATTTTTCAGCCTGATGATTGTCTCTATCATTATCTCTGCTCCTCGTACCGAGAGTTCCAGTGAACAGCTAATACATGCAAGTTTAACAACAAGAATCAACTCCAGATCTTGGATATATAACACAATCATATTAATTACAGATTTATATTTGTATAGATGGTTTTATAATCCATAATCTTTAATGTGTCCTTCATGCAAAATGAGCAGAAAAATAAGACGAATAGACAATTAAAGGTTACTGTATGTCACATTAAAGCTAGTGCTGAAATAACAAGCTTCAGTCAAACTCTGTCAGTTTTATACAGGTCACAGATGATTTGTATATTTATCCTCCTCTGCTTGCATCTCAAAATGTACCTCTCACTTGCGTGAGTAATTACTGTGCACAGGCACACTTCTGTGAGGACAGTCATCCTGGTTCACACCTGCCTGTCTAGACTGACAACTTCACCTGTCCGATTTTGGTCGAGTTTTCTGCTAGACCATGAGTGGAAGGGGGAGGACAGAGAAACAGGGGCAGCGGAGACAGCTGATGCATTTTTCATCAAGGTATTGTGGACACTGCAGGAAGCTTCGTGAAAAAGTGGATGGAAGAGAGCTGGACATTACTGTGTTCTCAGGTTTGTGCTTTAATCCTATAACCTGTCCTGCTTTAAAAATACTAGTTTGCTTTGGTTCGCTTCCAGAATGTATTCATTGTGGATAGAGTGTTTATATTAAAGAAACTGCCATAACCATTCGCCACATGCTGGTAGGGTGACTGGTTGTAAATATTGTAAACCTAACACAGCACTATATAGCAGTTATAGAGTCACCAGGGTAGGGGAGTGAAATGTGGTTGAAGTTTGTCCATAAAAAAATAAGTGTAGTTTTAATTTGGCTCTTTAGTTTCCTGCACACAAGACTCTGACCCAGAATCAGGTCGTTTACATATTACTGGTTTTATTCACTTTTCGTGCCATGATGGAAAATTTAGGTTTTTTTTTTCTTCTGACAGATATCTGGATTGTTCCGAATGGGTGTTAGTTTACATGGAACAAGAGTAGATTTAGTTATTTAAAAAAAATTCCCATCAGACTGTCAACGAGGTGTTTATGTTAAGGCTTTTAATGCAGTTATGATAATTAATGCTGAAGCTTATAAAAGGCAGATTAGAGATTTTAGTTTATCACAGAATGCTTGTTCTAGGTCCAGCCAAGGGCTGTCTGGCGAGCTTGGTTTGATCCATTTTGAAACATATAGCAATCTATTGGATAAGAAATAGTAATGAAAATTTGATACTTCAAGACCACCATTGTGTTTTGGTTTTCAGATGTATTTGTATGGTTTGTTTTTTCCATTAGTGACTTAAACTAGAGGGATTCGAGGGTTTATTAGGGACCAGTGAAAACAAGTAGTTTATTTTAGGCAGAACCATCATTTTAATCATGCTGGCTCTTCCCATGAGTGATAAATAAGGTATTCTGATGTGTGAGATCATCTTACTGTCATGGTTCTGGGTCCTTTTGGGTCCTAGCATTTTGTGTTTTCTTGTATTCTTGTATTATAGGTTATGTTCTCGTTCATCAGTAGTCTTTAGTTATTCTATTTTGAGTTTCTTATATTCCCTGTTTGGTGCCTTGATTATTTAGTATTTTCTCCTTTTATCTGTGTTTATGCAGGTTGTGTGAGTTCTCGGGTCTTGTTTCATCCTCATGTTTCATTCTGTTTTCCCCTTCCTGCCATGTTTATCCATGTTTCCTCAGTCAGTCATGTCTCGGTGTTTGTCTGAACCTCTGTGTGTGTGTGTTCCCGTTACTTCCTGTTTCACTTTGGTAGTCTCCTGTCTGTGTGCGCCATGTTTTGCTTTGCTTCTCTTACTTTGAAGGTATCTCATCATATGTGTTATGTTTAGCTTTGCGTCCTCTGTTTCATTGTGTTTAATTTGCCCCAGCTGTGTTGTACATCTGTTTCCTGTCCCTTCGTCATTCCCTGTATATTTAAACCCTTTGTTTTCTTCTGTCCAGCATTGTGATCTCCCTCTTGGTTGTGTGTGTTTCTCTGTGTGTCTCCCCATTTTGTTTTCTTAATTATTCCCAGTATGGCTTTGTACTATCTTGCCATTCAGCAAATAAAGCTGTGTTTTGGAGTTTACTTTCACCTCCATGAAGTCTTCGTTTGGGTCCTTTCCTGTCTGCACACAGCCGGATTATGACACTTATACCATTTTTAGTAGAGGAATATGGTTCAATTGTACCAAGTCTGAGAACTTGGTAGAAAACTTTATACCTAAATATCTAATGTTACCCAACTACAGTGGAGTGGTTCGGGGCAAAGCTGATGATTTACTCCAGTTAACGGAATAGCCTAATATGAATGAGAACTTATGAGTGCGATTGTCTTAAAAAGAGAAGTTTGTGTGTTCCCAAGGAAAAGTAATACATCGTCAGCATACAGGCTTATTTTATCGTCTGTATTTTCAGTTTTAATTCCTTTAATATTTACATATTACTTTCCAAAGATTCAATCTTTACACAGCATTTGGAGAGCAGTGTAGTTTTCTGATCCAATTTATGAAAAATGAACCAAATCCAAATTTGTGTAGAGCTGCTAAAAAATAAATTCAGTTTCCTCAGTCAAATACTTTGACAAATGGAGAGATTTTCTCTCATCTTTTGGCAAGGGCCTTGCAGAGTATGCAGAGTTCATGTTTGGAGTTGTGTGATCATTCTGAATCCGAGTTATCAGTCTGAAAAAAGCAGGTGCTAGTTTATGCCAAAATTCTTTGTGAAAGTTGGATATTGTCCGCATCAGGTGAATTAATCTGTAATCAGTATTAGGTTTCATAAAAGACTTCAAAAGATTTATTTATTTGTTGTGGATTGTGAGTAATGGTCCCAGTTGAGTGCTATAAGTGTATAAGTTTTTTTTCTTTATTTTATTATGGGAGCAGTATATTTTGCCCCGCATTACTGCCTGTCCAACTTCCCAAAGAACACACGGAGATATTCCTGGCAAGTCATTGTTTTCTAAATTCGTTCTTCACTCCTTTTTGAAATAATTAATTAAATCCTGTTCTTTAGCTAATGATGTATTAAATCTCTAGCTCCTAATTGGTGGTGTGATTCACTTCTCTCTCAGAGAGATAGACACCAGTGCATGATCGCTAATAGTGATAGGATGAATCTGAGTGTCTGTAATATCCCTCATAATCGAGCTGGTAATTAAGGTAGTCCAAGCGAGAATATGAGTGGTGTACTGGTGAAAAGGTATAATCCCTGTGATTGGGGTGATGTGAACTCAAAGCATTGCAAAGACCAAAATCACTCATGTATTATTTCATGCCAGTTCTTTTGACTCACTGCTGTGCTGAGCCCGTCCATTTCTGGATTTAATGGACACCAGAATGTATAAAAACAGGAGGGATCATCAACATTTGGTCAATATGTAGTAGCAATACACAGATCTATATTTTGAATACATAAATTAAGTATTATAAATATTCTTTCTGGATCTATTACACAGCTGGTAAGAGTGAAGTTTATTCTTCTATTAATTAATATGGCTATGCCTCTTTGTTTTGAGTTGTAACAGGCTGAGTACATTTGAGGGAACTGTGGAGAAGTGAGTGTGTGTGCAGATGTTTTGAGTCTCCTGTAGAAAGATAATGTCTGCCTTCAAGTCGTTTAACCAGTTAGTAATTTTAAGCCTCTTTTCCCTGGAACCAACTCCACGTTCATTCCATTGACATATATGTGTGGTCATGATTAAACTAACTGGTGGTGTGTTTAGACACACCTTTAGTGTATGCTCACTAAAGGTGTGTGTGTGTGGTGTGGCTGTTTATGCATCGGTGTTGTATGTTGGTGTGTCTGAGTGAGTGTGTGTGTGTGTGTGTGTGTGGTATGTTTATGTGTATATGTGTGTGCTGTATGCTTAGGCTATGTGTTAATTAGGCAAAGCAGACATAAAGAGTACAGAAAGAGAAGAGAAAAGATGTGAAAAGTAACAAGAGAAATAAAACAGTGCAGTCAACAAATAACCATTCCAGAGTCACCTAAAAATAACAAGAAAAAGAAAGGAAAGGAAACAGGCTATGCTGATTAGAACAGCATAAATTCTTCTACAGTATGTAGACTTCTCTGTTAGGGGGAAAGAACACTGGAAGAAAAAAATCAGAAAAAGATGTTTTTGTTGATAGAGGTCACCTGACTCAGTACAGCCATGGCGCAATGTTTTGGTCGCGATAAAGCTGCCTGTTAATGTACAACTTATCGACCACAATGTCAGTTCGGGAGCTTCCTGGAATGAACTTTTTCGGATCGGGAACAGGACCTTGTGTCGCTCCAGGATCTCTTGGGAAACTGGTCGTTCACGCTTATGTCCATTCCTCTAAGCTCCTGGGTGCAGTTCTTCACCAGCTGTTTTTGTTTGAAGTGTTCGAATTTGGCCAATATCAGTCTGAGTCTGCGTGCATCTGGACGTTTGACCTTCCAGACTGAATATGATGAAAAGATATGGCTTTAACTACATCCTCCGGGAATTATAGGTCGGTTTGGATGAATTCTCTCACTGATGTTTCCAGATCGTCTTCTACCTTCTCTGGTATTCCTGAAAACAACAAGTTGTACCTCATTATGCGGACCCAGAGCTCGATAACATTTTCTTAGCTATTTTTGTTTTCTTCCAAGAGTCTGGTCATTTCCTGAGTGAGAGATTTTAACTACGACATGAAAATGTCCACCATGTCGCTGTTTTGAGGAGAAGCTGGCTCCGGTGAGCTTTCAGAGCAGCTTAGTTTCGAGTACGACATTCTTTTACTGCTGGAGGGACTTGGCACCTTGTTACCTCTGTTTTGCCACAACAGCGTGCTCAAAACACTCATCAGTATACTGTGGTAAACTGTCCAGGTCTTCTCTGCGGTCCTCCAGAGTGGGGATGTTTTTTGGAATGTAAGTATAATTCTTGTTGTAACCTTAAAAAACTGTCAAGTAATAAACTGGCAGAAAAAAATTTGTGCTGAAAATTTTTTCAGTGACAAGCCATGTTCATTAGTGCCGAGACTCTCGCTGTGTCTCACGTTGCTACAGCATAGCTCTCTTTTTTGTTTTCTGTTATTTTAACTTGTCACACTAGCCCTCTTTATTTTCTCACCTTGATGAATTGAGGAAATTGAATAAATTGGATAAGCTTGAGGAAATGTCTTTTGAAAGCCCCACCTTTAATGCATTGAAAAAGTTTCAGATGCTGGAAGTCCTCCCAGAGCTTTGTGTAAGCATACTTCCCTCTCTAGGGGCATGCTTGCTTGACAGCTAGTCACACTCAGGCTGTTACTTGCTTCTCTGACTGTAGCTCAGCCTGAGTGATCTCAGATAGTGACCGATGGCATTGAGTGTTAAACACAAATGCAAGTTACGAAACTCCCTTTAGAAAACCTCCAGGGTGGTGTTTGATGCTACACGCAGGTTTTTCCATACTTTCTGGTTTGTAGTCACAGTATGATTTTATTTACCGCTTAAGTGCCCTCTGTATTGCTGGGAAAGGCACTCTTCCGTAAGGGAACCTTTGGCATTTCTGTGCAGAAAAAAAGGGTAGCTACATCTCGGTGCCACTGAGCGGCACAAAGCTTCCGTTCCAGTTCACATGCTCCGTCCTCTTCTCCTCTGCAGGATTATGATCGCTTTGTGAGATGTCAACAGGAGTTAATGAATATCCCCTTTCACAAGCCTGGGTAATCCTGCCAACAAAATGCCCCCCGTCATTGATAAGATCTGCCACAATACCAGGAAGGAGACCACTGGCATCCAGCTCTCAGCCACAGAAGGATTTTTCACGCTTTGATGCATAAAGCTGCATTCCTTTATTTCTTTATTTTGCAACACTCTGATGAAATTGGGTGCAGTTATTATTGGGGGATTTGTTGCTGTTGGTGGCAATGAAACAGTCTACCTCCTGCTTAATCTACCCTCCAGTCTACTAGCAGCGCTTTTGTCTCATTTTATTAGCAGTTCGTTCTCGCACTCAATCTTTTGTTCTTTCCCTCTATATTTCTCTTTCTTCACCCTACTTTTCCCATCTCTAGTCCTCACACCCTCCAAGGTTTGAACAAGTAATTGCCCAATCTCCTTCATATAATTCTTTTTGTGGTAGGCATTTCTTACCCCTGCATTTTCATAATGCGAAAACCTGATTATGAATTTGGAAAAAACCATGCCCCATCACACGCTATTTTAAATTTTGGTACTTTGGTATTTTTCTTCTATTGCAGATCTTTATGATAATACTCCTCAGTCAAGGCAATTGCATCTCCAAGGTGTTGTGTGGCAGTCTGTGTATGACATTTATTGAAATGTCTTAAACACAGTTAGTATCTTTTGATTTTTTTTTTTCCTTGAATCAATAGCTACTGCACAGGGTAATAATTTGCTAATTACAGGTGTTCAAAACGTGGCATGCCAAAAGAATTACTAGGTGATGAATAAAAGCAATCATATACATGCTTCTGTTTTTATATGATATCAAAAGCATGTAATTTGGCACATTCTGTGACAACTGCTAGTACGGTTAACACCTGTGGGCAAAAGAAAAAAAAGAAAAAAGAAGATATTATAAATATAAACACATTGCAACATTGAACAAACAGACATTTAGCCACTGGCTCGATATTCTAATAGGTGCATTGGGTATGCTGCTATCAGTACATCCCAGCAAAACACATTAGGCTAGCAGAAGAGTCACATCAAACAAGTTTCCATCCACACGTAATGCAAATTTTAACAGAACTTCCAGAACTACTAAGGCAGTCCCATGTTTTCTTTCAACAGTTTTTCAAATGTTAGGAGCTAATTCATACAAACAGCCCAAGGTACTAATTCTCCAGTTAGGTGCTACCAAACCTTTGTAGAAGATAATACGAGACAAAATTACATAATTACAAGAGCTCTCGATAAACATTTGCCCCAGACAGATTTGTGTTTTCAACTAATGCTGTTTTTCATCTCTCTTCAGTGGAGTTTTTAAAAGTGCCGTGATTCATGTACATCACAATGTATTTGACAAGCCTACCGCCACTACATTCTATACTTAAACCTTTTCACATCAGACAAGCAAGAGAAGGTTTATGTAAATATAAAAATTCTGAATATAAAAACAGGTGGCTGGAAATTCAATTACTTTTTTGATTCATCCTTCATTCTTCTGGTTTTAGGAAGACAATGCAAATTAATGATGTGAAGTTCTACACTGTATTAATAATTTTGGAGAATTTCATGCAAATATGAATATCATGCAAAGAGTGAATAAACAAGGTTTCAGTCTCCCAAATAATGCTATTTATTTGAAAGGGATAAGTAACGACTCCATAGTTTTTCACCAGTTGAAGATGCACAGCTCGGTGAACCTGTTGGGTCTGATCCATTTTCTATACCTGACAGTAAAACAATCATATTTAACATTATTTTAAAGTTCTGTTCAGAATTTTAAAAAACTGCCCAATTAACACCTATCACTCTCAGTCAAATTAATGATCATAAAACTATAAGATGTCCCAGTTTATTGGACAGAGCCAATGTTGTTTGTGCACTTTATCTAACGTGGTTGCATGACTATGTAGCTCTGAAATCATGCCCCCTATTGTTTTATGTCACCGTCAATATGTTACCTATTTCTGACCCATTCCAGTTATGCCAGACTTTTATGTTAGAAACTAAGCTACACATAACAACTCTGTACACCATC
Organism: Rhamphochromis longiceps; assembly: GCF_057381845.1. NCBI lineage: Eukaryota > Metazoa > Chordata > Actinopteri > Cichliformes > Cichlidae > Rhamphochromis > Rhamphochromis longiceps. The sequence goes on from NC_140558.1 coordinate 27,971,098, forward strand.
AGAAAATGTTTTAAATCAAATAAGTGTTGGTTGCAACTGAAATCACATAACATTTTTCGGTAGTAGTGTAAAGCGTTACAGTACTAAATACAGTAGCACTTTACAGTTATAATTATATTGTTACTTGTGTTACAAATGTTCTTCAGTTATCTGTGCACTGGGTGGAGAGAAAGAAAAGAAAAAACTCAAACAAATGTGCTTTTTTTTCTTCCTGCACACTTATGCAACAATCAGCTGATTGTAGCTCACCTTTGGAAGGAGGAAGATGGTGAAGCAAACTACAGCGAAGCTATGGACACAAACTACATCCAGGGCCAAATCATCTGCATTATATTGCTTTAGCACCTTTATGCACCTGCCCAGCTTGCTAACATAAAGCTAGCCAAGAACCCAGAGTGACGTCAAAGTTTATCCCAGCTCAGCAGCCATAGCCGAACTTTAATAGGTATGTGTTTCTAAAGTAGAGTCATTGGGTCACTTTGAAGTGTCTTTATGCTGGTTCTTATCTTTAGTTTGTGTTTATATGGAAATACTAAAAGAATGATTATATGAGTGTCCTCATTAGGATAGGGATTTGTGTTCATGTGTGGAATTGTAACCTAAGGTTAATATTGTTAATTGGTAGTTGCGAGACAGTGCATTCAATGACATTATATGGAGTAATGAGAAAGTCACGTAATGAATAGTGTAACAAATTACAAATGACTAGGAAAAGTAATAAATAAAGTGTATTTAATTACTTTTTTAACCACAGCACTTGATTAAAAAGTGCCGTGAAAGTGCAGACTTTCAGTTTTAATCCTAGTTATTTAATAAAAGTATTGCATTAGAATCAGAATCAGAATCAGAAAGGGTTTTATTGCCAAATGTTGAGCGGGTTTACAACATTAGGAAATTGCTGCGGTGCTTCAGTGCAAACATACTGTTATAAATACTGTTATAAATTAAGCTTAAATAGACATGAAAATAAAAATGAGAATAAGAATTAAAAGTGCTAAGTAGATAGATAGATATATTGTCATGGTCCGGGTGAGCACGGGGTTTTTCCACTCCGCTGGGTTCTACCTTCAGGCAGAGACTCCAATCAGCTTCCACATCTGGTTCCAATCAAGTCACCTGCATATAAGACCAGCATTCACAACAGACCTCTGCCAGATCTTCTGCTAACCCATGTCAGTGCTAGGCTGCGAACCCCTTGTGAGAACCCTCAACTACTGCTTTTCCCTCACCGTGTTTTTCTTTGTCATAGGACCCACCTGGCAGTCACGTTTCCCGAACTACTCTCATCTCCGCCTGGACGCTGGTTCTGTCATCTGGTTTCTTCCTCTCCACCATCGGACTACACCTGCCTGCCTCCCTGCCAAGTCCCTCACTCCACGCATATTCTGGATCCTCTCTGGACACTCCTCACCCGGAACCCCCTGGACACCCCTTCCTCGCATGACACTTTAAACCTGCAACGCGTAAGCCCTAACCTCCATAGCCTAATCCTGCAGCTGTGATTCACTGGACTGCCACTGACTACTTGTCTCTTCTCATTATAGTGACTGCGTACCTCCATCCAAGCCACTGCCCCTTTTTTCCATCCGTGAAATCCAGCACCTAGCCATAGCACTCAGTTTCATGTTCACAGTTTGGCCTCACAGTTCACAGTTCATAGCATTTCATAATTCATAGCATTCATAGTCTCCTGTTGTGTAATTTCACTAGACACTTGTAAATAAAGCACTGTGTTCACGCCCGTTTGCCTCCCTCTGTGTCTGCATTTGAGTCCACACCCACAGCCGGGCCCTCTCGGCCGTAACATATATACATGATATATACATGAGTGCAGGTGGTGATCAGTGCCAAACATGGAATGATGCAGTGAACACAGCGTAGGGTCATGTGTTAGTGGTGGGAACAGTCATACGGTTATTGTTCATGTGTTCAACAGCAGAGGGGAAGAAACTGTTCTTATGGCGAGAGGTTCTGGTGCGAATGGACCGGAGCCTCCTGCCTGACGGGAGCAGGTCAAACAGACTGTGTCCAGGGTGAGAAGGGTCAGCTGAGAGCCGAGCTGCACGCCCCAGTGTCCTGGAGGTGTACAGGTCCTGCAGAGATGGGAGTCTGCAGCCAATCACCTTCTCAGCAGAGCGCACAACACGCTGCAGTCTCTGTTCGTCCCTGATAGTGGCTCCAGCGTACCACACGGTGATGGAGGAGGTGAGGATGGACTCGATGATTGCAGTGTAGAATTGCATCATCGTCCGTGTTGGCAGGTTGAATTTCTTCAGCTGCCTCAGGAAGTACATCCTCTGCTGGGCTTTCTTAATGACGGAGAAAGCCCAGCCCATCACCCAGGACCACTTCAGGTCCTGGGTGATGGGCTGGGTCATTCCGCTTCCATGGTACTCAGGAAGCGGAATGAGTCCACAGAGGTGATGGGGGTGTCAGTCAGGATGATGGGGGGGAGTGGAGCTGTGTGCTTCCTGAAGTCCACAATAATCTCCACTGTCTTCTGGGCATTCAGCACCAGGTTGTTGTGGCTGCACCAGGACACCAGACGTTCAACTTTTTTTTTTTTTTTCAGAAACTTAAACTTAAAGTAATACAGCCATTGCTTTTACACACAGTCCTCCATTTTCATAGGCTCAAAAGTAATTGGATAACTGAATGAGTGACTAGCAGCTTCATAGCCAGGTGAGGCCGGTTCCCTCATAATTGATTCTAAGTGTCCCTGATGAAATTGCCTGCAGGCCACAGTCAAGAAGTTTAACAGTTTAAACGGCAGGCTTTTCAGAAGCAACAAAAAAAACGTGCCTGCCACTGGTCAGTATTTCTGCGGGAGCAATCAGTTAAGGAGGCCATCATGAGGCTGGAAAAAATCTATCGGAAAGATTGCAAAAAAGTCAGGAGTGACCAAATTAAATATGTGGTACATTCTTAAAAAGAAGGACAGCTAAACAACACCAAAAAGCCTGAAAGACCACAAAAAACAACTAAAGTGGGTGATTACAGACTTTTCTCCATGCTTAAGATAAACCCTTCCACAACATGAAGCCAAGTCAAGACATCACTGTCAGCATTTATCTGAATACTTTATTAGTGCCTGAGGAAATAATGTGGTTACAGTTGCTCCAAGACAATAAGAACAGTAAAAAACTAACTAAATGAAATAATACGAAGTATTACAAAGTTATAAAAAATATAAGAAATAGCTCTACTATTTACAAGTAGCTCAGTTATAAATATTACAAAGATTAAATATATATGATTGACATTTTAGTCTAAACTGTAGACTGTAAAACTTTATTTGTTATTTCTACTGTAGAGGATGTGCAAAACGGTGTACTATTGTGCTTTGTACTGTGCATTAAATGAAAACAATCGCAACTTTTAAGTTAAACCGTGTTGTTCTAATTCTTTTGAGATGCACTAGAATATATATCAGTGTTTCACAATATAACTAAGCTGAGCAGATCATGTTGACCTAAAAAAAATGTTGAACAACGGGTACTTTAACTGAAATGACTGTTATTATTTCCACAACTCACCTTCAGCATCCTCTCTGTCACCCTTACACATACAAACTGCATTCCCTCTGTGCAGACATCACCCACATCTGCATTGTTAATCTCCATCTGTACTATAAAAAGCAGACACATTTGAAATACCAACAGAGCATTGTCTCTGTAACTACAATAAGTTCCTAAAATGTAGATCTTATTAAGCACTCCAACTCATTCACCAAAGAATGGGTTAAAAAATTGGAATGATCTTGTCAAATCCCAGATTTCTATCCCACTCAAATGTTGCAAGGTGGATTTCTGTGGGATAGCCTGGGCGTCTTTTACGTGGCATATATAGACTGGCTTTATGACCTTACATGTACAGAAAATCCTATATAACACACTAAAGAAACAGCCAAAAAAGCATACCATGGCCTCTTTTAAAGGGTATCCTGTCAAGCTCAGTCTGTGTCTTGAGGCCATTAAGCGTACAACCTGACCTTCTTTCAGCTCACTTCATTGCATGGACATGAATCAGCTTAACATAAGTAGTTGCAAATCACCTCTCCAACGTATTGATCCCAGGTCTAGACTCTATCCTTTAAGTGTTATTTTGTCAGTGAAATCACAGACGTAGCAGACAGTAATGTCCATGACAGCGATGCAGTTGTAGTCATTCACATTCTTTATCAGTAGTCCTTTGGCCGTTAAAATATTTTGATTAGAAACCTTGTAGATTTTCCAGATGAGTACCTCTAGGATATTTCTTTAGTGAGAATCTAGGGAAACATATTACCACGGATAGGTTTAGACATTGATCTTTATTGTAAGACAGGCATTTAAAAATTAAGTAGAAGTTAAGTAGATAGTGTAGATAGTAGATAGCGGCAATCAGTCCTATTTTTACATTATTGTACTGATGATTACATAAAGAATATGAGAAAGCTGTTTTGTTTTGGGAATTAGTGGCAAATCTTTGTGTATAATTTCCATGACCTGTAATTTGATTATTCATTTCAGATTCATTTCAGATTCAGATGTGTTTTGTTGAACACAATTTCAATTCTATTGATATCAGTGAGAAAGATGCATTACCATTCACTGTTTATAGCACATAATCAGTAACGTGTAATTAGTTTTATCAGTATTAGTAAGATAAATCCTTGGAATGCTGTGGCTATGGGCTTCTGAGCAATAACAAGGTTAGACAAACACAGCAACACTTAACCATTTCCAGGCTTACATACAGAGATGATTACATTCTCTGATATACTGAGGTTTAAAAGATTCCGGTAATAATCCGCTTTACTTTCCATCAAAGCAACGGTATGCTTCCTAATGACTTGTGCCCAGTTTACACTCCTGCGTGCTTTCATCTTATCCTAAATAGGACAAAAGCTTGTTATATTTAAAAGCAGTTGTCATTAATCTGCGCTTCCTGTTATAACTGAAGCTACAGTGGGAGTGATCTGAGTTGAGCATTGTCTGATCTGGCGTAGGCTGGTTTCCATCTTTCACTAAATGCCACAGATCAGAGAGAAATTTTCAAGTCTCTTTCTTATCTCCTGCATTGATTGCGAACCAATTGCCAATTTGATTCTAAACATCTCAACACTGATTGTTTGCTTTTTGGCTTGCTGCAGGAATTCACTGGCATTAAGGAGAAACCTGTTCCCTGCCTGTTCCTTTTAATTGTCATGCTAACCTTGTTTTCTTCTGCTGTTTTAAGGGTAGTTTGAGTAGAGTGCTGTTACTATAAAGAGAAATGCCCTCTGGGGTGTTACCTATGGTAAACATTTAGAATCTCTTGCTGTTTCTCGTTGCATGTTGACATTTGTGGTTTCTGAAAGACAATTAGCTTGAATCTAAGCTGAAAAGAAAATAACACTGCACTCAAAAGACAGTCATACTTATATTTTGTACCCTGACTGACAATTGCACATGTAACTATCTCCCTTATGTGTCCCTTACGTAACAAAAAGTCCTGGCTTTCTTGTGGATCTGTCAGTTAAGGCAATCTCAGGAAAGACATGTTATACCTATTTCTGACAGCATCGGCAAGAAACAGGTTACACTTACACAACCGAGAAGCAACGGATTGCAACAACTGTTTATCTTACACGGTGTCACAAAGACATGAGCAACAAACGCAGAAGCATCTGTGGCCATAGTCCAAACATATAACTGACAACAAATGCTCACAGTGATGCAAGATTTTGAGACAACTGGAGAAACTGAGAGCCATTCTTCTAAGCTTTCATTTTGAATATATAAGAGGTTGGTTAAGATTAAACCCAGTTTACTGGGTCAAGACAGAGTATATCACATGCACAATTGTGGCATGTTTTTAAAAAGCAGTGAACTAGACTGGCTCACAGGATTACAGATATTAATAAAAGACGTGTTAGGATAATCATCTGCTGAAATGACCCGTTATATTCCACTCAAAAGTACAAGCTGGAAAGCACAATTAGCAGATGCACAGATTCATTTTTGAACACTAAACCCCAGCTGGGCAGCTGTCTGTGTGGCTGTTGAAAATAAAGTGATATTATAACCTGATAAGTTCTCAACTATCTACACTGCACTGATGAAAACAGCTAGCAAGCCCATGGTACTTAAGATGTGCTGTCACTGCTAAATGAGCTTTACCAAGTAATTATAGAGTCATGTAAAAAGCAAGTTTTCACAAGATTCTAGGCAGACCTATAAAATGTAGAATGTCAAAAAAGGGTGAGTAGCAGCCAGGTGCTAATCAATCAAACACACTTGATTAATTAATCTAAGATTTGGAAAGTTGCGTCTGAAAAAAATCACAAGACCTCTGGAACAGACCTAAGTGGAGATGTTTGACCATAATGCACAGGGCCAAATGTGGTGAAAACCACAAACACATAATACAAGCTGTTAGCATGGTGGTGAAGAGGTGATGATTCGGGCTCATGCAAATCAACCGAACCTGGGCACTTTGGTATACAAAGGAATTCATGTTCAACTTAGTTTCATCTAAGCTTTAGCAGTCAGACAGATAGCTTCATATTTGACTCTAGAATACTTTGCAGTCACTAAGTCAAGTAACAGGACAATGACAGCGCATAAATGCCCCTGCAAATGTCAGCGAACTAAGGCAACACTGTAAAGAAAAGTGGGCCAATATCCTCCACAATGATGTGAGAGATTGATAAATATTGAAGATTTGTGTGTCATGTTACTGCTGCTAAAGGTGTTTCCATAAGCTACTGAAGCATGGGGTGCACTTAGTTCTTCACACAACTGCATAGAGTCCTGTGAACATGTCCTTTTTCACACCTGTATGTGTAGATGGACAAATATTAAATTTGACTCTGTAATGATGAGTGTATATGAAAAAGAGCTCAGTTGACTATGGTAACATGCAATAGGATGAATTAAAATATATCTTGTCTCATGTAACCCATCTTTTTTTTTTTTTGTATTATATTTTCTGTATTTTAGATTTTTTATATATTCTTTTTCATCTGTATTTCTTCCAAACCACATACAATTTCATTCAGGAAATTTCCAGGGACACTGTTTTCAGTTTTGGCCACCTGTCAATTAAATTTACATTTTTATTGGAGATAACTGCTCTACAAAGAAGAGGACAGACATTTGTGCAGAAACAGATATATATCACTTTATTTAATTTACTGGCTATTACTTTGTCTTTGCTTTTAAATGCAAATCCATCTCACATCAAACAACCCTCTACGAACAAGTGGACTGTGCACAAAGAATGTAAATGCATTAAAAACTAAAGGAAAGTGCCATGACTGAGCAAAAACAAAACCCATTTTATTCCTGGGTGTATTGTCTTTCGGTGGATGTGCTGACACCAGGTGTTGTCTTTGCTTAATGCAAGAACCATGCAGAGGTGTCTGTAGCAAAAGCTGTGACACCTATCACCATATTTCATTTGTAGCCAGGTGTCTTTCAATAACCCCGGAGCTAAATGCAAGCAGAGGACTCAGCAGTGAAAACAAACTTGCACAGATGGCTGAGAGTGAAGGAAGAAAAAATAGATTTCAGGATGTTGCTGACAGAGCAGACATAATTCATTAATATATATTGTATCCTCCCTCTCCTATAATTTTCTCTCAGACTATTCTCAGTGGCAAAAAAAAAAAATGAGTATGTGAACAAATCATCTTTCTTTGAACCTCATGGGTCAATTAATTCAAACAATACAGCTTTCATTGCTAAAAAAAAAAAAAAAAAAAAAGGAGGCTGGACTTCTTTGAGTTTCTGTCTGCTTAACAGTGAAAATGCTCTTTGGCTCCATTTGTTTGTTGCTTAATTGGAAAAAAGTTCCAAGGGTTCTTTGTTCACTTTAGTTTTATGATAAAAACTGCACGAATGATTTTCTTTGTTCCTAGGCAATTTGTTGCCGTTAAATAATTAAACAGACACATACATGAAAAAATTTATTTTGCCTGGAGCATGTCAAAGATATCTGATAGCAGTGAATGAACAAAAGGCGAGCGGATGTTTTTGTTGTTGTAAGGCAACAATTTCTAATCAGACCATAACTGTCCTCAGGGAGGTGCTAAAACTAATGGAAAAATACTTTGATAAAGTGAGGGAGAAATGGGAATGGCACCCTTTAAATTTGATTGCTAGAAGTAACTGATAACTGAAGCCATGTGCCAAAAGGAAAGTTCTGAAAAACTCCACCACACCAGGTAGTTACAGTATAACTGGACACTTGACGCTAGGATTCAAAGACTTGAGATCTTTATAAAAAATATTCATTGTCTACAAGAAGGGTGTTATTAATGGGGTTGTAAGTAAGACTTGCAGACTGTTTGTGAAGCAAATATGCCAAGCAGCAAATCTTTTTTCTGGCTTCTTTTTTGCTAGATGTGAGGTTGGGTGAGTCACAAGCGAAAAAAGAAAGTGAGCTTTCATTTTGGGATTGTAATGTCTCCATTTTTTGAAGCCCACGCTTTAGGCACTAAAGGTTTTGAACTGTTTCAAGTAGGTCGACAAAGAATGGACAAACTTGACAGGAAGAATACAGTGTAATAAAATGTGTGGAATTTAATTTCAGATGCTTCTGCAATGACTACTTTGGTGTCATTCAGCGAATTTGGAAAATACAATTTTCTGTGTCAGAAAGAGGGTATTTGTAGCCGTCTGTGGCTTTCTTCTCGATCAGTTCACCACAAAATAAAGTCTAACGTAGATAAAACTCTAAAGTAACAAGTATGGTCCTGTGTCGGCATTACTGCAGTGTAAAGGATGCAGAGACACAACTGCTCTGTGACTCACAAAATGACAATCAAGGCTGTGAAAAGCTCGTAGTTAAATATACAGTACTGTGCAAATTCTGAGGCTCTCATCATTGCTTTATATTTTATTTTTGAGGACCCAGACTTCCTAATGATTTTTTGGGAAAATTGGTCTTAAAAATATTTCTCCACTCTTTCTGAAGGTGTCTGAAAGATTTACTTTGGACATTGGCTGCTGGACATTTGAATAACTGGACAAACTGAGGAGGGAAAAAAAAGTGATAAGCCACAAAACAAACAAACAAACAAAAATTCATCTACAGCAGATAAACTGTATCTCAGTCGTGTCTTAAGAAAGAGGGGGGGGGGAAGGTCCAGCAAAGACCTGATACAGGACATGAAAGACCCGTCTGAGCCTCTCAAATATTTCTGCACTGACTACTTTCCTCTCAGTGGAAGGGTGGCTGCTATGAAGCAGGTATAAAGGAAGGGTAAAATGCCGAAGTGTGCCAAATTGCACAAAAACTGCACTGCAGCCATTTGTAAAACACAGTGGAGGCTCTGTCATGTTTGTGGCTACAGTTCAGCCTGTACGGTTAACGCTGTTGTCAATGTTGGATTAAGATACAGATTTTCTTCTACCATTCAGTACCGTCTGGAAAGCATCTGATGGGAATCACTTCTTTTTTAAGCATTACTCAGTGCCAGTACAGTAAAATAAAACTCTAGAGGTCATGGATTTGCCTCTAAGAAGCCTGGATCTCAACAATATCGCAGCAGTGTGGAATCAAATTGCTATACCATTGAATAAAAGGCAACCAACATCCAAAGAAGAGCTTTGAAATGTCCTTCAAGAATCCTGGAGAACTATTCTTGAAGACTACATAAAAAATACAAGAAAACAGATCTAAGAGAGTTCAGTTCAGACCACCTCCTACAGCTCTTCTGAAGGGAACTCCAAGCCAGCCGAGAAATGTAAAACTCCAGTATATCCTGGATCTGCTATGGACATCTTTCTAGTACTAGTTTTAGGCAGATTGCTGAACACTCTTAACAGGCTGATTTCAGTTTGATTTCGAGTAGTGGATAAGAGCATCCTGTGGGAGTCCAACCTACTCCAAGAATGGGTCTGATTTACTGCTGGCGATGCAAAACAAGCTCTCGCTACAGTTGTAAAGGGACCAAAAAACAATGAGCCAGATACATCATATTTCTGAAGCACCCTCATGGGAGCCCCAAAAGGAGAAGGTGACATGCCTTCTCCAAGTGTAGGTTAGTAGTGTACATATAAAAGCAGAGAGACACAGGAACCATGCAACAAATATGAACACTTCAGTATTTTTTTTGTGAACAGTATCATCACACATGGCAAATTTTACTCATATTGTGCAAGTCACATGTGGTGTCCTTGAAAACGCACCAGTTTCAGTTTCCTAACTATTCAGTCTTTTACCCCCGCTACTTAATATTCCCCATTCATTGATTTAAGATCCATAAAACTCTGAGCTTCTATTATCCAGAGAATCTCACGCCGGCACTTTTTTTTTGTCAATCGCTTCTTGAGCTCCGCCACCAAACCCAAAACTCTACTCTCTAGCTTTTTCATATTTCCATCACTCCATCTCACTCCCCACTTCCCATTCCTCTATCTGTATTGAAGCTGTTCCAGTGTGTGATCAAAGCACAGTGCGCAAGACTTCTTTCCTCCCTCTGTCAGAAGCAAAAAGACAAGGGAAACAAAGGCCCCACAGTAGTCTGCCACAAATAACCTCTTTACAGCACAACACTCACTCACATACACACAAACCACACTGACTCAGCCTATGGCAGTCGTAAGTAAAGTGAGTAAGGCTGATCTGTTTGAGTGCACTGCTGCTTGTTGGGTCTCTACGATTCCCAGCATAAAAGGATGCAGCTTCTAATTATCTCCTTTTTGCTCCAAACTGACACGACACATACAGAATGACTTGACTGATAGCAGGGATGACTTCCTGCTTTGTGGTGCAGAACATGAACACAAACTGTGTTGCCGCCAAACTAAAAGGAGGTAGTAAAAACTCGAATGCAGGAATATGCAGCTGTATTCATTCTGGACAGTATCAAGTTAAAAGAGAAAAAAAATGTCCTTAGGTTTAGTTTTCAAAATTTGACTATCTGTTCTGTGTTTTTCGGTGGCCATTCAGGGGCACCTTGAATGATATTCTAATTTCCATTAGTGACAGGGACCATAGAGCCTGTGAATTATGTACTTGAAGCCGACACTTCACATCAGCTGTAGAGTTAATGCAAATACTCCTGGAATTTCTTTAACACATTTTCTTGTTCCGAACTCATTTTCTGTCCTTCTCCCTCTGTAGTCACATCCATCTGCACTCAACTTAACCTCTCCAAAACTCTCATTCACACTTCAAACTATCTGTATTCTACAGGGTGGGCCATTTCTATGGATACACCATAATAACATGGGAATGGTTGGTGATATTAAAGTCCTGTTTGTGGCACATTAGTATATGTGAGGGGACAAACTCCTCAAGATGGGTGGTGACCAGTGTTGGGACTAACGCACAGTGTTGGGTAAGTTACTTTAAATTACTAACTTAGTTACATTACTAGTTACTTCTATCAAAAGTAACTCAGTTACTTCAAGTTACTCGTTACTTTCAGAGTAACTAGTTACTAGGGAAAGTAACTTTGGTTTTACTCAGAATTCTCTTGTTAATGTGTTGCTTCCGTAACTGGATACCCAGCAAGACTGCCAGTCTTCTAGTTTGCTTACTTGCCACAAGTGCACTGTGCCACCTACCAATAGAAAGGAAAAAATAATGTGCACATTTCCACGAGAGAAATCCCACACCTGATTCTATCCTAGCCTGCTTTTTACATCCAACACAAAAACTGCAGTCGTGGTGCTTTCGATTGTACTCAGAACTCGGAAATTCTGCCTTCTGAATAGGAAGATGTAGGTAACACCAGACTGAAGATGAGCTGCATACAGAGCTGGACTGGGACAAAAAAATCGTCCCGAGCATTTTGACTAGAGACCGGCCCACCATTATAGGAAAAATCATAAAGCCTTTGAATGAAAATAAACACTGTTGTGACAGTGATGTACACTGTTCTGATGGTATATATGCATCAATCTATCAATCGTTTGTTGTAAGACTCAGATAATTATTTTTTTAAAAGTGAAACATTTTAAATGAGAATAAGAAAGTATTTCCTTGTGCCCCCCTTTCCCTTTTAATGCCCTACATGGACCCCTGGCAACACTTTGCTAGATCCGCACCTGCACAGTTACCAGCTGTCAGCTACCTAAAAAAGGATCCTGGTGTTAATTGTCTCTCAGAAACAGTTCATAACTTCCCTTCAACTCATTCATGTCACCTAAAAGGTAAACCGTTTCTCCATCACAGCTCTGATGATTCAGTAAGGACATCTCCTGATTTCATCTTCATGTTTCCTTCTCACCACATATCCAAACCATCCTGACCAGCAGCTTTACAGCTGTGGCTCCAGCAAACATCAGCTGATACTAGAAATTAATATTAAATAAATTCTAACAACAGCTGATCAAGCTTAAACGTGCTGCTGTTGTTTAGCACGACATCCGCTGTTTTCCTCTTTCTGGCACAAAGTGGGAGATAAACAAACAAGAGACAAAAGCCGATCAGCTGATCATTGATCAGTTTCATGATTGAAGTAGAAACAGGAGAGGGAGGGTGAGAGGATAAGAGAAGAAGAGGCAGCTGTGCAGCGTAAACACAGAATAACTCCAGCTTTGTGTGTTTTTCATTGTAGCTGAAGTCCGGGACAAACTGTTCCTTTTCACCTCAATACGAAACCCGTAATATTTTCTCTGAATACGAGACGATTCTGTCTTTTACGGGACGGTTGGCAACTCTAATAATTAACCTTATGAACAAAATAAAGTTCAACATCAGTAACATAGCACCCACCCAGCTGTATAGAAACTCCGTCAATCTTTATTTATAAAGCACTTTTCATACAAAAAAAAAAAAAAATGTAGCACAAAGTGCTTTACGTGGTTAAAAGCAGCCCACCCCACCCTCCAACTCACTCCCCACACTCTCATTAACATAAACAATGTGAATACACACATATCCCCCCCCCCCCACACACACACACACACACTTAAAGAGTAAAATTGGGCTTGGTACGCATGTGCCAAGTGAGGAAACACTATAACAGGGAGCCGTCTGCACCGGGAGCCGGTCACAGACCGCAGCCTCCGGGCTGGAGGGAGGCAAAGAAGCCCCCCAACCAGGCTGAGAGGACCCCCAGAGCCCCTGCAGCCACGGTCGATCAGGGCCCCAGTGCAGAGAGCGCCCTCCGAGGAAATACTGGAGATATGACACCATAGGATATGTACAGGGTAAAACGATAAAATAAATAAGAATGGGATACAATATAAATATAAATAGAGTAAGAAGATTAAAAAAAATTAATAAGAATAAAATCAATAAATATTAGGTAAAGCCTAAATTAATAATAGAATAACCAGATAGAATAAATAAGCATAAAATAAATAAACATTAAGTAAAAGCTAAATTAAAAAGGTGGGTCTTGAGCCTGTTCTTAAAAACATGTACGTTCTCTGCGGCCCTGAGCTCCTCCGGCAGGCTGTTCCACAGACGAGGACCATACCACTGAAAAGCTGCCTCTCCGTGAGTATGTGTCCTGACTTTAGGGACAATCAAAAGGCCAGTACCAGAGGACCTCAGGGTCCGCGAGGGTTCATATGGTAAAAGCAGATCTGAGAGATAAGAAGGCCCAAGACCATTAAGACATTTAAAAACCAATAAAAGAACTTTAAAATTGACCCTGAAACACACGGGGAGCCAATGCAGCGATTCTAAAACCGGTGTATTGTGGGCCCGCCCTCTGGTCTTTGTCAGCACACGAGCTGCCGAGTTTTGTAAAAGTTGTAAAGTTGAAATATTCTTTTTAGGAAGACCAGAGAGCAGGGCATTACAGTAATCAATGTGACTGGTAATAAAAGCATGCATCAACATCTCCGTGTTGGCCCGAGAGAGAATAGGGCGGACTCTGGCTATATTCTTTAGATGATAAAATCCAATTTTGGTTACATGTTTAATATGTGGGATACAGCCAAGCTCAGAGTCAAAAATAACACCCAGGTTTTTCACTTGTAGTGAAGGACATAGTGAAAATGCCTCTAATTTAGACAAGAGTTTCTCTCTCTGAGCCTCAGGACCGACGATTAAAACTTCAGTTTTGTCCTGGTTAAGCTGTAAAAAGTTTTCTGCCATCCAAGATCTTATATCTAGAATACAGTTAAAAAGGGCATCCATTGGTCTGGTGTCATCAGGAGACACAGAGATGTACAGCTGAGTGTCATCAGCGTAACTGTGAAAGTTCACTCCATGCCTCCTGATGACACTGCCGAGAGGGAGCATATACAAATTAAAAAGTACAGGGCCTAGAACCGACCCTTGAGGCACACCACATGTCATTTCATGGATCTTAGAGGAGCATGTATCCATACTCACCATAAAAGTTCTGTCTGAGAGAGATAGGAAGTGAACCAGTTATGTACAGCACCAGAGAGGCCCACCATGTATTTCAGTCTGTTTAAAAGAATAGCGTGGTCTACTGTATCAAAGGCTGCGCTTCGATCCAGTAGCACCAGGACTGAGAGCTTTTGGGAGTCCCAGTTACATCTAAGATCATTTAAAACCTTTAGGAGAGCAGTCTCTGTGCTGTGGTTCACCCTAAATCCAGACTGGAATATCTCCAGGATCTGTCTATCATTGAGAAAATCAGTAATCTGAGTAAAAACAAGTTTTTCTAAGATTTTACTTAAAAATGGTAAGTTGGATACAGGTCTGTAGTTATTAAAATCATTACAATCCAAATTGCTCTTCTTCAGAAGGGGCCTCACCAACGCCGTTTTAAAGGCAGCAGGGAAGACACCCAACTGAAGAGAGCAATTCATCATGTATAAAAGCTCAGCTTCAAAGAATCCATAAAGTGTTTTAAAGAGTGAAGAGGGATTGGATCTAAAAGACATGTGGTGGGTCTCACTGTGGAGAAAACTTTCTTAAGGTTCTCAGCATTAACCAGGACAAAGCTGTCCAGTGTCTCCTCAGGTACAATCGAGCCCTCAGATGTGTTTAAAATCATATCGCGATTAGATAAAATATCAGATCTGATGGCGCTGACTTTTCCCCTGAAGTGGTCTGCAAACTGCTCACAGAGCGAGTCTGTGGGGGTTCTTTGGGAGCTGTTAAAATCAGGGTTAAATAAATGATCTATGGTGGAAAAGAGGACCTTGGGATTATTTTTGTTATTACTGATTATTTTGGCAAAGTATGAATTTCTTGAATTCCTTAGTGTATTATTGTACATTTTAAGTTGCTCGTAAAGTATTTGATGGTTGATAGTATTTTTATTTTACCTCCATCTCCTTTCTGCTGCCCTGCAATTTCTTTTGAGTTTTTTGACTTCTTCGTTTCTCCAGGGTGATGCATGTTTTACGTTAATCTTTTTGGTGGTGAGTGGAGCAACGGAGTCAATGCTTTTCTTCAGTTTGCTGTTAAAATGATTAAAAATCAAATCACAGGGTGCAGGTAGAATCACAGGGGGGCATTCGTCTAAAACCCTGGTAAAATTTGCAGCCACTTCAGAGGTTAGATAGCGCCTCCTCACAGTTCGCACCGAGGTCTCCCGCTGAATGAAACCGGTGATGTTAAAAAACACACAGTAGTGGTCAGAGACAGCCAAGTCAACAACAGAGGACACACTGGTGGACAGTCCATGGGTGATGACCAGGTCCAGAGTGTGTCCTCTGTTGTGAGTCGGCTGTGTGACGTGCAGTGTTGGGAAGGTTACTTTTAAAATGTATTCCATTACAGAATACATGCCCCAAAATGTATTCTGTAACGTATTCCGTTACGTTACTCAATGACAGTAACATATTCTGAATACTTTGGATTACTTAATATATTATCATGCTTTTTACAACAACGTGAATGTACTATTGCTGTGTGATTTATTACTATTACTGAAGGTCCGCGACTCCGAACTGTAGTAAAGGGACCTCTGGCTAATATGGTGGGTTCCCTGTTGGCTCGTAGCCGAAAAATAGCTTTACTTTGTTGTGTGGGTCAACTTTTCTTGCGAGAGACAGAGAGAGGCGTTGAAAGGCTGCTCCAACGGAACTTATTGTTTTCGGAGGAAAACACGAACACGGTGTACAGTCGAGTCTTAATAGCTTACTTACAACTGGGCTCGTCAGGCTCTCTTCTTGGCTGAAGTGGTTATTATTATATTTACATTAGTGATGGGTCGTTCGCGAACGAAATGGCTCTTAGAGCCGGCTCTTTGACGTGAACGACGCGAGCCGGCTCCTTATCGCGAGCCGTCACATGGGTTTTTTTTTTTTTTTTTTCTTTCTCTCAGCCTCTCTCTCGCACTTTTTTTCCGCTTCACTCTGCACGCGAGCCTTGTGCTTTACGCTGGGCAGAGGGGGGAGGGGCGGTAGTTACATTCAGTAGCACAGGAACAGAGCCAGAGAGAGAGAAAGAGAGGCAGGGACAACAACATTAGAAAGGTATAGTAATCATCCACAACTATTTTCGGTTGCAGATGATAAAGGCAGGGATAGCTCAGTAGGTAGAGTGGTTGCCCCATGATCGGAAGGTCGGGGGTTCGATTCCCCTTAACAGCTACCCTGAGGTACCCCTGAGCAAGGTACCGTCCCTACACACTGCTCCCCGGGCGCCCAATGGCTGCCCACTGCTTCACTGAGTGAATGGGTTAAATGCAGAGAGCAATTTCCCCACGGGGCTCAATAAAGTACAATAATGTACTTTCTAAAGGATTGAGAAAGTTTATTCATGCAGGTTCATATGACAGAGAATGTGCATGTTCTTTTAGTTTTCATATTATAATTTATATTTAATTGTGTTGTGGTTTGCAGTGTTTTGTGTTCTTTTCACTTTAAATTTGTGAAAGGAAAAAGCTGAAAATTTAAATAGTTAAAAGTTGAAATGTGAATAGTTGATTTTTGTATTATATGATTTATTTATTACATTTTATGTGGAGTGAATAAATAAAAGTATATTTACGGTGGCCCCTAGAGACAAAGCACATACAAACTTCAAATCACGTACGAACTCTGAAGCATGTACAAACTCCAAAACACGTAAAAACACGTACAAACTCCGAAGCACGTAAAAACTCAGAAGCATATAAAAACTCCGAAGCACATAAAAACTCAAAACACGTACAAAAGACAACAGAAGTGCTCCAGGATGCTGGGCGCAGTGTTGAGCCTTTGTTATCTTGTGGCTACACAAGCCAGCAAGTACCAACGACCGGATTTGGTGTGTGGTAATAACAGGTAAATGAACTTTTTTTTAAATTATTTGAATATATATATGAGTGCCTGTGTATAAATACACAAACAATACACACATGCTTTCAATTGTGTAATTTAAGTGATCTAGTAGCTCTGCTTTGGAAGTTCAGTTCATGCTAGAAATGTGTTTTGGGGTTTGTACGTGTTTTGTCTCTAGGGGCCACCGCATATATTTATATATAAACATATATAAATAAAACCACTTGTTTTTATGTTAGTAATTCCTTTTGTGCATAATTTTATATTATTGTTAATAATAAATTAATTAAAGCAACAAAACAACCTGAAGAGCCGGTTCGGAGCCGAAAGAGCCGGCTCTTTTTAGTGAGCCGAACCGAAAGAGCCGGATCTCTAAAAAGAGCCGGAAATCCCATCACTAGTATATATGAACCACAGCTCTACAACAGGGTTAGTCCCACCCGTGGTATTGAATGGTGGGTACGCTAAACTGATTTTGCCACTGAGAAAACACTCTTTTGTGTCGCATGCCACATGAATCAGTAAAGGCAAGGCATCTGATCTGGAAGGCTGAATTTGCCTTCAGATTAATGGGAAAATAGGCATTAATGTACAGGGTGGGCCATTTATATGGATACACCGTAATAACATGGGACTGGTTGGTGATATTAAAGTCCTGTTTGTGGCACATTAGTATATGTGAGGGGGCAAACTCTTCAAGATGGGTGGTGACCATGGTGGCCATTTAGAAGTCGGCCATCTTGGATACAACTTTTGTTTTTTTCAATAGGAAGAGGGACATGTGACACATCAAACTTATTGGTAATGTCACAAGAAAAACAATGGTGTGCTTGGTTTCAACGTAACTTTATTCTTTCATGAGTTATTTGCACTGTCAGTGTGCCCCAGGGTGGCTGTGGCTACAATGTAGCTTGCCATCACCAGTGGAAGTGTGAATGGGTGGATGACCGAATGTGTAAAGCGCTTTGGGGTCCTTAGCGACTAGTAAAGCGCTATACAAATACAGGCCATTTACCATTATTTACAAGTTTCTCTTTGTTCACAGCCATTGACATGTCGAAGAGGTTAACACGTGAGGAGCGGATCGAAATTGTGTTATCATGGTGTGGCACTTGATTTTACCAGTCAGAGTATGTTTCTAGCTCAGATTAACAAAGATGCTGAACTGAAGACATTATTGCAACAACAACCGATACCGCCAAACCAACGTCTTCAAACGAGATCATACCTAAGCCAAACACCATGGCATGATGGAAGAGGCTGTTCTTTGAAAAATCCTGACACAGAGGGCCTGTGTGACTAAGTCTGTGAGTGGTTCTGCATAGTGATTGAACTCCGACTAAGGTCTGTGACCGTCTGTGACAACTTTCTAACAGCTATCAAGCATTTTGGAGGAGAACAGGAGCCTAGCAACTGCCGCAACTAGCTAACGTAAGCTAAAGTGGCAGTTTCTGTTTTTGACACTGTCGCCGGTACGAGATTCCGGAATGGCACCACTTACCTCAACATCCAGTTGTGAAAGCTGCATCAACCTGAGCCAAAAAGTGATCGAGCTGGAACAAAGGATATCCACGCTATACCAAATCCAGGGGGCTGAACACGAACTTGACACGATCCTCCTTGGCAAAGCTCAAACCACCGCTACTAGCGCTGAGCTAGCCGACACAGTGCACCACCCAGCTGCTATGTCCCAAGATCCCACCAATAGTCAACACAGGCTCTCAACTTGGGTCGCTGGTGTTTCTGTCAAGGACGAGAACTCCTGGTTTCAGCTAGGGGCCAGACCCAAGGCTCTGGTCAGCTCCACTCCACTCCAACCAGCGCCATGGACCGTGGTTGAGACGCGTGGTGGCTGCAGAGGGGGCAGGAGGATCCGTCTCTCGCACCCTCACCCCTCCAGCGCGGTAGTACTGGAGAATAAATTCAATGTCCTGGATCCTATGGACTTTCCTCCTCTGGCCGCTAGCCCTCGCCATCCAGCTGTGTCGCTGAGGTCTGCGCCATCTCCACCACTACGCCCGCGGAGCCGCGGCGGGCAACCTGATGCTGTGGTGCAAACTCACCGTGGAGAGCTGTGCTTTACCCCGGCTCCTCGGAGAAGAGGACCCACGGCGCGGGTACCTGGGAGTCACTCACGCAGTCCGGCTGGCGCATATCCATCTGAACAACCCCGGTGCCGCGGCGCGGGCGTCTCAGATGACCAGCAGCCCCCGGTGGCACCTCCTCTCTCCACGCTGGTCCTCGGGGATTCCATCGTCAGGAACGTGCGGATGAGAGGGGCGCTCACGCTGTCGTTCCCGGGAGCCACCGTTGTTGACATAGTGGACAGAATTCCCAACATTCTGGCATCCCACCCACAGGCCAACCGGCTCATCATCCACATCGGCACCAATGACATCCCCAAACAGCAATCTGAGCTGCCGAAGTTGGACTTCCTCCAACTCTTCAGCCTCCTTGGTCAGTTGCAGGTGAGTGCTTTTATCTCCGGGCCCACCCCCACCTGTGGCAGAGGGATAGGCCGTTTCAGCCGGCTGCTCAGCCTTAACACCTGGCTTTCCTCCTAGTGATGGGATTTCCGGCTCTTTTTAGAGACCCAGCTCTTTCGGTTCGGCTCACTAAAAAGAGCCGGCTCTTTCGGCTCCGAACCGGCTCTTCAGGTTGTTTTGTTGCTTTAATTAATTTATTATTAACAATAATATAAAATTATGCACAAAAGGAATTACTAACGTTAAAAAAAAGTGGTTTTATTTATATATGTTTATATATAAATATATGCGGTGGCCTCTAGAGACAAAACATGTACAAACTCCAAAACACATATCTAGCATGAACTGAACTTCCAAAGCAGAGCTACTAGATCACTTAAATTACACAATTGAAAGCATGTGTGTATTGTTTGTGTATTTATACACAGGCACTCATATATATTCAAATAATTTAAAAAAAAGTTCATTTACCTGTTACTACCACACACCAAATCCGGTCGTTGGTACTTGCTGGCTTGTGTAGCCACTAGGTAACAAAAGCTCAACACTCCGCCCAGCATCCTGGAGCACTTCTGTTGTCTTTTGTACGTGTTTTGAGTTTTTATGTGCTTCGGAGTTTTTATGTGCTTCTGAGTTTTTACGTGCTTCGGAGTTTTTACGTGCTTCGGAGTTTGTACGTGTTTTGGAGTTTTTACGTGCTTAGGAGTTTGTACGTGTTTTGGAGTTTTTACGTGTTTTGGAGTTTGTACGTGCTTCAGAGTTCGTACGTGATTTGAAGTTTGTATGTGCTTTGTCTCTAGCGGCCACCGTAAATATACTTTTATTTATTCACTCCACATAAAATGTAATAAATAAATCATATAATACAAAAATCAACTATTCACATTTCAACTTTTAACTATTTAAATTTTCAGCTTTTTCCTTTTACAAATTTAAAGTGAAAACAACACAAAACACTGCAAACCACAACACAATTAAATATAAATTATAATATGAAAACAAAATGAACATGCATATTCTCTGTCATATGGGCCTGGATGAATAAACTTTCTGAATCCTTTATCATCTGCAACAGAAAATAGTTGTGGATGATTACTATACCTTTCTAATGTGACGTTGTTGTCCCTGGCTCTCTTTCTCTCTCTCTCCCTCCCGCTCTGTTCCTGTGCTGCTGCGAGTGTAACTACCGCCCCTCCCTCCTCTGCCCAGCGTAAAGCACAAGGCTCGAGTGCAGAGTGAAGCGGAAAAAAAGTGCGAGAGAGAGGCTGAGAGAAAGGAAAAAAACAAAACCACGTGACGGCTCGCGATAAGGAGCCGGCTCGCGTCGTTCACGTCAAAGAGCCGGCTCTAAGAGCCATTTCGTTCGCGAACGACTCATCACTAATATATACTGGTCACTAGTGTTCGCAGGGAAAAATTGAATCTCCTCCCCCACACAAATGGGTTTGAGTGGAGGCACTGCTGGACTCTAATGAGTTGACAGTTCTGTTTGATATCGGGTAAGCAATTTAGTAATGATGAAACACAATTCATATCAGCCAACACTCTCTTCTTGTTTTCTTTTTCTACCATATCAGTGGATTGTCAGATTGCAGCACTGTGACTCTGTGGTTACCCAGACCCTGTTCGATGTCTGATAGGCACCGGGGAAACTGTGTGGCTCATTAGCCTCCATTACGGTTTATGGCTGTATCAGTGTGGAGGCAGATCTGGGCCATACAATGAGTATGGCTGAAATCGCAGCCTCACAGAGCAGGTGCTGCTTGAACACAAACCACACTATTCTGCGAGTCTTTGCCAGGACTGCACCATTGAACTAAACAGACGTGCACGTATCTGTGATTACATACACACAATTCTGCAAAGTCGGACAAAAAATATACCAGGTCTGCACACGTATCGATGTTTTCATTTAAGAAAGAAAAGATATTCCATCTGACAGTCCTGAACAGTGCCAGGCTCAGTGTTATATTGAAGCTGATATGACTTGACATATTCTGTGAGAAAAGTCTTCCTGCGCTTCTTCTTTTTTTCTACCAGAAAAACACTGGCACTGCAGATATGTTCCTTATCCCCACTAAACACTTGTGTCATATGATAAACTTATCACAAAGTCTTCTCTACTACAAGAAGAACACGAATTCATCCCTCTTGATATCCGTTACTTGCGCTGTCTTTCTGCTGCATTGGCAAAGGTTGCATTAAGAGTTTTTCATGGGTATCCTGTGCATCTATGCCAATTAGCTTATATCGATGCCTCCTTTGTGTCTCTACTTTATTTCTGTGTGCCACTTTGAAAATAATGTAAAAGCAGTTTTCTCCCCATCTCTCAGGTTCTTTATATCTCTTTGGAACTACAAACAGATGGGCTTTAGGCTCTTTGCTCTAAATATACATTTTGGGAGAATAAAACCAGCTAAGAGATCTATCACACATTATCACACCTTCGACACTGGAGATTTAGCTCCATTAACCTTCTCAGATTTTTAAATGTTATCAGAAAATTGTTTTCATGCTGTGGATTAATCTCTTGTTTTGTTCATAATTGGTGTCAAATCTCCCATATCTGTTTGAACAGCCATTTGGAAGCACATGCAGAAACAGTTTGTACAGAGGTTGTTTACTGGGATGGAACAAAGCAGTTACAGTGTTTGAACTGTAGACATTACTGACTGTAGAACATTGGGACTGTTCCCAAACTGCAATTACCCAGACGATATCTAGGAGCCATAAAAATGGTAGCTGAGTCAAGTTTGGGATTTTTTAAGTCTTAAAGGATATTTTCACATGAGCTGTAAAAATTTGTAGTATAGTGTTTGGTGCGTAATTTATCTGTTGAAAAGAATTTTTAAAAAGTAATCAGATACAAAGTGTATTTTTTGCAAACATTAGCATGTTAGGCTAACCATTTTACTAATCTTGGTTGTAGCTATAACACTGCATTTAATTTGTGCACCTTACCACACGTGCAAAATTCAAACTTGTTTGCTATATCTCTGACCTGTTTTAGTTATAAATATATTTTGGGCATTCTAGTTGTAGCTGAGAAAACAGGGTTCTCACCTGCAAGCTACCTAGCTGACAAGAAAGCTGATGGTGAAGACAGACTTATCCAAAGAAGAGTATCAAGAAAATTTCAAATAACCTATTTTCAATTATAGGTATAGTTTTGCTATATCCACACACACACACACACACACACACACACATACTGGTAAAGGTGAATTGGAAGGACAATTTTTTCAAACAAGATTTTTGCAACACTAAACGGACCCCCCTTTCCGCTTGTGCTAGATAGATGAAGTGCATCTTTAAAAATCCCATTTGAGTTGTACAACACAAATCTCACTTCAAAATTGTGAAAAACACACCAGAACTCAAAATATAAGAACCTGACAACATGGTGTAATAAGAGGACAACACTAATTAGGTAACTTGGCTCCTCCCCCTGACATGAACAGTAATTGTCAGGGCTAACTTTATTAACAGGACAAAGGCCATACACATACACAAACATGTATTTTGTGTGTATTAAAAGGGCAACAGGTGAATAAAAGGAACAAATTGAGTGCATTTTACAAAAACAGGATTGTTTTGTTAACAGAAATGAAAATAACTGGCAATATAAAATTATATGTCCTCTTAGATCAGATGCACTAAAACAGTGTCAACAAAATGAATTTACCAATCTTCTAATAGTAAAATTCTAAAATAAATAAATGAGAAACCAAAACATACAAAATATCTTTTGTAACTCCTCCAAGAAGTACTTTGGAGTTATGTAGACTCCTCTACATAGGATTTTCTTTTTTCTTCAACGACACGCCCCGATTCCTCACAAAATCTCTGATGTTTTGAATAGAACGACCAGCCAGAGCAGGATCTTCTGCAGTTTTGCATTGCTGGCATTCGATAATAGTGGCCAGTTTTCCTTTTTTGATATGTTCGCCAAAATACTTCATTATCGCAGCAACCTCCGTGGGAGACCAAGGATGCTTTTTGACCCTCCTTGCATTTTCCAGAGAAGCTAGAAGCAGAAAAAAATAAATGTAAACAAACTACTTTTTAAACAATTTTTAAATTAAAGGGGACGTATTATGCTCAATTGTGTGAGTTGACATGGTTGTAGGATGCAAAAATATAATGGCGATAATCAGCTTCCTTCAAATAAGCCGAAGAATTGAGTTCTGCACACACTAGTTTTACAGCCCTGCTAAGAACAGTTAGTGTTTAGTCTACACAGCCCAAAGACGGCCTTTGCATTGTCCACGAGGACAGGTGCTGAGGCTGTGATTATGCTGGATTGTGCAAAATACACTACCTGGGACCTAAAAGAGCTCCTTTTTTAGTTGTTGAAAACCTACACTTAAGGAGTCGGGAGGCAATTCATAACCAAATATACATACAAAAGCAACAAAAAAAAAGTGGGTTTTGCATAATATGTCCCCTTTAAGGTGAATTTGTTGTAACAGTGTTTCTTTGGTATAAATCCTGTAATGCTGACTGTTTAAATACTTATTACAATGGATGAATACATTTATTTAAATGTAAAATTCTGAAAGGTAGCCCACATTAAGTCAGAATTCCAATAAATAGCTATGGCAAATCACTATGGATGGAGAGCATTTTATTCCACACACCGTTATACAACAAAAAACATGTATAGCATGATATTGTAATAATTTGAAATGTATAACATATACTCAAACATTTCATATATAACTGTCTGACTCAAATGTTTATTTAAAAACAAGGGTGGACCCTGCCTGACCATGAGGTGGGCCTTCAGGTTTTTTCAGTGAACATAATTTTCTTCAAGACGTTCAGGTTACAGCCCACAATTAGCCAAACCAGCCCAAATTTTCCAATATTATCCAGATTCTGCCTATGGGAATAAGATGATGTTCAGAGTATGGAGATAATGTAGAAGCCCAATGGTTGAGGAATCCTCAAAATTAAAAACCCAAATCATAATATGTTCTCATTGCTTTGTTTATTAATTGTTTTGGTGCATTGCTGTTTTGAAAATGATAAGTATTTAAATGTATTACAGATTAAAACAGGCATAGGGAAAGTAATTTAAACATTTATCCCATTACTTAATACAAGGTATTGTTCCACATTGAATGTGATTTATGTTTTACCTTACCAAGTAGGTTAATATAATTGTCTAACCAAGTTGTAGAATTATGGTACGGTCCCTGGCAGAAAGATGAGCATAGTCACCATACTGGCTTGGGTGGTGTGGATAACTGGGTTCAAAAATGCATGAAGTTTACATTTGTGCTTAAGTGACTTTTGTATGCATGTCACCATTTACCAGATTGTTTATTTGTTTTCTTCTTACTGCTTGGCTTCATCTCCTTGTTTAGTATTCTGTTGGGTTCAATGACCTTACCCGCTCCATTTTTACTTTGTGCTGAAAAACAAAACAAAACAGTAAGCATATATTTGTTGTATTAAATCTCTTATAATGTAATGTCAAATGCTCCTGAATGTGGTCAAGCAACTAATGGACCTTGAAATCTTGAATATGGTTTCTAAGATAAATCCAGAGTCGCAACTATGACTTTTAATTTAAGGTGACACATGTGAATGTGGAATATGGCTAGAGCTATTACAGCTGATATTAAAAGATACAAGGCTGAATTTTTCTCCAAACAAGACTCCGGTGTAGTGATGGGATTTCCGGCTCTTTTTAGAGATCCGGCTCTCTCGGCTCGGCTCACTAAAAAGAGCCGGCTCTTTCGGCTCCCGAACCGGCTCTTCAGGTTATTTTGTTGCTTTCATTCATTTATTATTAACAACAATATAAAATTATGCACAAAATGAATTACTAATGTTTAAAAACGTGTTTTCTATGTATATATGTTCATTATATAAATCTGCTTTTATTTATTCACTCCACATAAAATTTAAAAAATAAATTATAAAATACAAAAACCTACCATTTACAATTTAACTTTTAAAATTTAAACTTTAAATTTAAAAATACCAAGTGCCCAGTGCTCAGCTCAGTGGGTAGACACACTGGCAGCTTCACTTATATCACACTTAATTCACTGTGTTTTATCTTCCCATCGCACTGATGAGTGGACAGTTTTCAGGTGCCCGTGCACCGGCTCTATATGATATCCTTTTCTTGCAGACTCTACACTCTGCCTATGTATTGTCAGTAAAATTTAAATGGTTCTAGATTTTGCTTCTTTTCTTGGTGTCACTCATTTTCTTTACTCCACCTTTCTAATGTGACGACATTGTCTCTTGTTGTTGCTCCCGGCTCTCTTTCTCTCTCTCTCCCTGCTGCTCTTTTCGTGTGCTACTGCTGTTGCGAGTGTAACTACCGCCCCTAGCTCCTCCCTCTGCTCAGAGGCGGGAGGGGTGCAAACGCAAGGCTCTGTTTGCGCCCCTCCCGTCTCTACTCAGCGCAAACACAAGGCTGACGTGCAGCGAAAAAAGTGAGAGAGAGGGCAAGAGAAAGTAAAAAAAAAAAAATCCACGGCTCCCAATAAGGAGCCGGCTCGCATCGTTCACTTCAAAGAACCAGCTCTAAGAGCCATTTCGTTCGCGAACGACCCATCACTACTCCGGTGACTGGTCAACTTTCCACTCACCACTGATTTACTGTAGAAAGAGGATGAGAGCGTAGAGGGAATACTTCAGAAGCGCAAACCAGGTAAATAAAGAGTAGTAGATCAGCCCTCCACACACCAACTATTTTCATCTCTCTTGATTAATCTCATCTCCTTCTGTCTCCTGCAGGGCAGCTTCCTTTCTAACATCCTTCAACAAACCTTCCTCACTGTCCCTTGTTTGCACATGCCCAACACAACCTCAACCTGGCCAATGTAGAACAATGTAGACATTTTTTCCAACATGTGCAGTCCCAATGATATTGTTCTTCCTAATCCTATCCATTCTCTCCACCCTCAAAAAGAATCCCAGCATCTTTGCTTTCCCCAAACTCACCTCCAAGAACTGCAATCTATTAAGAACTCTGCTGCCCCCTTACTCTACTGCACTCACTCTAGAGACTATATCACCACATCCTAAAAAGAACATTACTGGCTGCACACTGACTATAGTATTGAGTGCAAACTCCTAATCAACTTTTAAGCCTTCAACAACCTCGCCCCCGCCACCCTGAGGGATTGTCTTTACTGTCACTCTCCCACAACACTGCTAACACTAACCTCCTTACCCCCATCATCAAAATCATAAATCTGAGGGTACAATCCTTTGCCACTGCTAATTGCACCCTCTGGAACTTCCTCTGCTCATTAGATTCTCTCTAGAACTTTAAATCACAGCTCAAAATCACCTGTTCAAACTAGCATTTCCTACCTGACCATCCTCCAAAACTGACCTTTCTATTCTGTTGAGCTGGTCTTAGAAAGATCCTTGACTTTCTTTAAATTACCATTTGGACAAAGGTAACAATCACTGGAAAAATGATAGTAATGAATTATCTTTTTTTTTTTTACATAAAGATAGCAAAGATAGCAAAAGTGTCTAGGAAGTAGTTACAAAGGTAAAAGCTTCAATAAATGATGACAAACACATACCTGGAGGTTCCTTGACAACTTTCTTCATCATTCTAGTATCTATAGAATCTGTAATAAAGTCTATTAGTCATGTGATTTCATAAATTGAACAAAGTTGAGACTAATCACATTGTACTTACCAATCTGTGGATATACAAGATTTCCTTCATTGACCTCACGCTCCGCTCCGACCTCCTCACGCTCCGCTCCGACCTCCTCACGCTCCGCTCCGACCTCCTCACGCTCCGCTCCGACCTCCTCACGCTCCGCTCCGACCTCCTCACGCTCCGCTCCGACCTCCTCACGCTCCGCTCCGACCTCCTCACGCTCCGCTCCGACCTCCTCACGCTCCGCTCCGACCTCCTCACGCTCCGCTCCGACCTCACTTTCTTCACTTGAATCTGTCAACTGTAGGTTATCTAACAAAATAAAAGATTGTCTTAATGAATTATAAGGTTATAGTGCAGGAAACGTGTATAATTCTTAACCTTAACACCACTTTACCTTCGATTTCAATCTCTTCAAGTGTTTTGCCTTGAAGGCTTTTGAGAGACCCTTTCTCCATGGCAATCAGTAGTTTGGATATTTTGGCAAGCTGGGTAGTAGCCTCTGGAAGTCTATAATATTCGCGATGAACACGAATATCATGACCTAGGAAGTTGGCAACTTGGTCTAACTCGTGATTCTTGAGGTTTAAGATCTGAGACAAAGTTGCGACATGTTTGCGCAACTGCGTTGAACGTAGGTGTTCAGGGTTTTCAGCCCCACATTCAGTCGCATAAATCCTCAAACAGTCCTGTCCTCTGTAGGGAGTCAGACAATGAGGTCTGGCAAACAGGAATATGTTTTCTGCCAGAACACCACAGTCTTGTCTTTTCTCTGTCAGCCGTGTTATGGCATTCACCATGTCTGGTGAAAGTAGCACTGCAACCTTGCGTCCTCGTTTACCCCTCAATTCTACACGACTGAAGTGTTGACAAAGGTAAAGTTCAAATTTTGTCAGTCCAATTGCAACATCCTTGTGCAGGGTACTAGTGTCTCTCTCCTGGAAGCCATTCAGTGTCATCTTTGAAATTTCTCCCCCTCTTCTCCTGTTAAATAGTATTACATTTGCCATGGTAGCTTTACAAAGTTCACTGTATGATTTTGGTGAACTATGCTCTTCCAAGTCCTTCAGTGCTTGTTCTGTAGTCTTCTCCAGATGTCTATGAAGACGCTGAACATCTTCTGTGAAAGGAAGTGTGGAAGGCTTGTTGAAGTGCCGCTCGTTTAGTGTGGTTAATGCAGTATGGGAGATGAGTTCTGACCACTTTGTAGCATAAAGGGTTTTGAAACTCTGGGTTGACTTTATCAGTGCACTGTCTTCTGCCATCAGTGCTCTGCAATGTATAATATCACAGACTTTCTGCAGTGAGTGTCCCAACTTTAAAGCAAGGCTTGGAGTCGAGTAGCAGTTCTTTTCTTCATCATACCCACACACCTTCTTAACAGCTTTGATAACCACATTGAAATTTGCAGGTCTTACAGCATCCTCAAAAGTGTGTATTGAGCATTCTTTCCGAAGTGTGAGCAGAAGTCTTCCACATTCTCGGAGTGTCTGGCGAATGTAGTCAAATTTGGTGGGATCTTTCCCATGTTTGTTAAAGAATGATTGAGCAAGCTGAAGAATAGAGAAGTCACTTCGCACAGTAGAAGTTATTTCATCATCTTTCATGACAGCTAATATCTTCCAAACACCGGGGGAAACTTGCTGACACAGAGCTGACTCACTCATACAGGCCAGGGACAAGACCTTTTTTCGTCCCCCCTCTGAATTGGCCTCCACTGGTTTTGAAGAACATTTACGAACATGTCTCCAAAGATCTCTTTTAAGATATAATGCCTCGCAATAAATGCAGTGAATATAGTCTTTTCCTTTGTAGGGTTTTTTTGATGTGCGTCTGGTTTTTAATGATCCAATCCCACTTGCGATGACCTCCGAGTTATGTCTGTGGTTTCCTTTGTTTCGCAGCTTAGAAAGCATTTTCAAACGGTCTTTGGACTTCTTGGGAAGACTTAAAACTCGAGCAACATCTGCATGTGATTTCTCATGAGTTTTTAAATGACGTGTAAACTTTGTCTGTAGTTTTCCACAAATGTAGCAGTATGTTTTGTTTCTTAGTGAGGAGGATGTTTTTAAGGAATCTTCAGCCGTAGTATTAGAGTCATCAACAATGCCTTCAGCATCAGACTTTTCTGCTGTGGCAATAACCCCTGATACGTCGAGCTGTCTTGTGCCAATTCCATCTTCAGATATTGATTCGGCATCTTCTGAAATTCTTTGTCCTACTCTCTCTAAAAAACTTTCTAGGCGAGGTCTTTTCGTTTTGCAAGCAGATTGACTGCTGGAGATCTCAGAGTTCTGTACTTGTTTGCAACTTATATTTAAAGGCTCTGATTTGTTGTCCCATGAGCTGTCTGAGTCAGCTATAGAATCTGGCACATATTCCTCTTCTGATGAAGCCCCCTCACTTGAACTATCTTCACTAAAGACCTAATAACAATCAAAAACACAAAGTAAGACTTTGTTTACCTTACATATTTTACTGAGAAGAATTCTGCAAAAACACTTACCTCTGGAAGAGGTTCAGTGAGGTTCACCTTGTGGCTAACATAACATCTTTTGTGCCAGGACTGGTAGCAAACTAGACAGAGAAAAATTAAGTTAATAAAAGAAAGGTAGTTAAAGCCGCTTTCCCCAATTTAAAAAAACAGGCTAGATGGAAGCATAAACACAGTCAAGAAGGCTCCCCCCTCCCATTGGATATTATCCATAGGCCACACCCCCTGGTGTGCTTTGCTGCTAAACAGGCCAGTGCATAGTGTGGTGGAGCCATGTTAATGTAGAATTTAAGGAGTCAGGAAAGACTGTTCTATCGTTTTTCTGGACTGAGCCATGTTATTGGCTGATGGTTTTAGACAAATGCAACAGAACCACTTCATTTTTTTTTCTTTAATCTCCAAACAACATTTATAGCTATGCTTTGTTAAAATGTTGTTATGAACATGAAAAAAAAATATGTTAAGCTAACTTGTTTTTGCAAATTGGGTATAGCAGCTTTAATAATGACATGGTAAGTAAATATGTAAAAAGTGCAGATGTAAAAGGTTCATTATGAACATATATCATATTTACTTATGGATTAGTTTTTATAGTGTTCCTTATGGATCATATTTAAGATATTCTAATGTACCCAACCTTCCATAATTAAATAATTACCTTCACATCTCACACCACTCCATTTCAGAGGCGAAAAAGGTCCTCCACATGCAAAACATTTTTCTAAACTTGACATTTCGTCAGGGACTAGATCATGATCGCAGTCCTGTTTGGTAAAAAAAAACAAAAAAAAAAACCAGTGTAATCAAAAACAAAATTCATACTTTTGTGATGTAAAATATCACAACCAAATAGTTGTTTTGGTTCCTCTTTAAAAAGGAGTTAAGGACGGAAGAAAAAAAAAAAAAAAAAAAAAAAAACAGGTTCAAGTGTTACTAAAACTATTAAATCAATTTTTGTAACTTTTGCAATGCAAAATTTAAAGGGAAAAATACCTGCTGTATATAGATCAATTTTCAAAACAATTTTTTCTTCTAGGTTTTATATTATGGTATATATTACAAAACCACAATGAAAAGAAAATTCATTGTGGACCCACAACACCCAAAAAAGATTAGACTTACAATTTGTTCTTTCTGAAATGAGAAGATGTGTCCAAAGTTTTGACTGGGAGTGTAAAAAAGTATAATTAAATCATGAAGTCATGAATCCATCAAGACATAACGGATGGCCTTTACACAACAATGTTACATAAATGTGCTTAGCATTAACAGGAAAGAGTTTAGCGATTGTTTCGGTTGTATTTACATGCTCCTTCCTATAGTAAGCTTCATTCTTGCTCCTTGATCAGCTGAAATTCAAATATGCGATCTAACTACATCAGAGTTCATTTCAACCAAGCCGAGAACTACGTCTTTATGCAAACCAGATTTAGGGTTGGGGTTTCATACTTCTTGTTTCAAATCTCAGTCCTCCTAATGCGTGCATCTTACTTGGTCAAGATAACCAAGGACCCACATACCTCAATACTGCCTAATAACTAGCACCTCAGTCTACAACTAAAACAATCTGACACTGAAACTCCAATTTACCTTTGTTGCGTCGTTAGTAGAGGAACTGGCTGCATTCTCATCCACAGCCTGAGATGGCACCATGTTGGATTTCTAAAGAAGAAGCGTGAATAATGAATGGCAGTCTTTGGGTCTAGCCAAGATGAATACAGTCCTCCTAATGTCTGGACCTGTCCAGTTGAGTATTACACAGGACCCGTGTGTGTATGCACAATTGCCAGAGTAACTCTCATTGATCTGAATTCATTTCTAAACTCAGTCCTCCTAATGTCTGGACCTGTCCAGTTGAGTAATACACAGGACCCGTGTGTGTGGGCGCACTTGTAGGTAGAACTCAGTTGTTTATACTTCCTGTTTCAAATCTCAGTCCTCCTAATGGGTGCATCTTACTTGGTCAAGATAACCAAGGACCCACATACCTCAATACTGCCTAATAACTAGCACCTCAGTCTACAACTAAAACAATCTGACACTGAAACTCCAATTTACCTTTGTTGTGTCGTTAGGAGAGGAACTGGCTGCATTCTCATCCACAGCCTGAGATGGCACCATGTTGGATTTCTAAGGAAGAAGCGTGAATAATGAATGGCAGTCTTTGGGTCTAGCCAAGATGAATACAGTCCTCCTAATGTCTGGACCTGTCCAGTTGAGTAATACACAGGACCCGTGTGTGTATGCACAATTGCCAGAGTAACTCTCATTGATCTGAATTCATTTCGAAACTCGGTCCTCCTAATGTCTGGACCTGTCCAGTTGAGTAATACACAGGACCCGTGTGTGTGGGCGCACTTGTAGGTAGAACTCAGTTGTTTATACTTCCTGTTTCAAATCTCAGTCCTCCTAATGCGTGCATCTTACTTGGTCAAGATAACCAAGGACCCACATACCTCAATACTGCCTAATAACTAGCACCTCAGTCTACAACTAAAACAATCTGACACTGAAACTCCAATTTACCTTTGTTGCGTCGTTAGGAGAGGAACTGGCTGCATTCTCATCCACAGCCTGAGATGGCACCATGTTGGATTTCTAAGGAAGAAGCGTGAATAATGAATGGCAGTCTTTGGGTCTAGCCAAGATGAATACAGTCCTCCTAATGTCTGGACCTGTCCAGTTGAGTAATACACAGGACCCGTGTGTGTATGCACAATTGCCAGAGTAACTCTCATTGATCTGAATTCATTTCGAAACTCGGTCCTCCTAATGTCTGGACCTGTCCAGTTGAGTAATACACAGGACCCGTGTGTGTGGGCGCACTTGTAGGTAGAACTCAGTTGTTTATACTTCCTGTTTCAAATCCCAGTCCTCCTAATGCGTGCATCTTACTTGGTCAAGATAACCAAGGACCCACATACCTCAATACTGCCTAATAACTAGCACCTCAGTCTACAACTAAAACAATCTGACACTGAAACTCCAATTTACCTTTGTTGCGTCGTTAGGAGAGGAACTGGCTGCAATCTCATCCACAGCCTGAGGTGCCACCATGTTGGATTTCTAAGGAAGAAGCATGAATAATGAATGGCAGTCTTTGGGTCTAGCCAAGATGAATACAGTCCTCCTAATGTCTGGACCTGTCCAGTTGAGTATTACACAGGACCCGTGTGTGTATGCATACTTTTCAGTATAGCCTTTATTCATTTAATACTATTTATACTTATACTGTACTATTTACATTATACCTTGCTTCTCCATGGCCAGTTGGAATCACCATAGTTATAGGTGATTTCTTCTCCTGGACCAATATCTTTGATTGCAAACAAACAGAGATGGGGCCTTCCATCCACTCTGGTAACTGTCATTTTACTGTTTGGATTCACATTATCGTCATTTACAAGTCTGCCAAGTGAGCCGTCCTCTCTGGTAGCATCAACACTAAAACAAAAAGTATACAATAACAATTACACTCTGTAAAGAAAGTCATTAAGTATATTAGGTTGTAGAATGTCTGAATAACATTTTAATATTCAATTCAAAATATTATTTGAATATTATAATTTGTAAACCTCATGTATTTTATCCTTTATCAAAGCAGTTACATACCATAACTGTTTTCCATTGAACTTGAAATCAAATATGAAAACCTTGAGTGCATCATGGTAAAGTTTCATTCGGTTTTCTTGTTCCTCTTTAGTTATGATTTGTCCTCTGTACTCAAAAAGAAAATCTCCCTTTTGAAATGACCGACAGCTGAACACACCGCGACCTAAAGACACACATCAAAAACAAATTGGGCAATAAACTATAAACCATTTAATTAAAATCCTTCTTGTTTTTAAATATGTTTTTTATTTGATTATATTGTATTATTTATTTTGGAACATGTAACATGTTCATAATTCCTTGGGGAAAGACAAGGAAAAAATAGAAATATAATAATAATAATAATAAAACAAGTATAATTATATTCGTGATTATTAATTTTCTCATGCATGGTATGCTACAAAAAAACTACAAAAAACATAAAAATTTCTATTTTGAGAAGCTGACTGCATTCTTTGGAATCAACTCACCTTTAAATGAATCAATATACCTCACATCAAATCCTGCCTTGTCTTCACCTAAGGAGCAGTAATACCTAGCATCTTGTATGGGATTTATTTTAGCTCTCCGTGGCCTTGTTGCCGCCATCCCCTGCAAAGATCAGGTATTAATGACTTTAGAAATAACACATTATACTACAAAATGTATGTAGACATAGAAATAAACAGATCGAAAAATCTATTTATGTTGGGGAGAGCTCCCCTAAAGGTTCCAAATATCTGTGTTTCCCAAAAGTTCCTCCTATCTTGTATCACTGTGTGTCAGAGGCTGCATGCCCTACCTGTGGAAGTTCTGTTTCATATATTTTATTTGGTCTAAGGTTACTGCAAATCTTAATGAGTTAATTTTCATATCCACATTTCCTTAACCTTTTATATTTCTTAAAGTTATAAATTAAAATAATGATTTAGTATGGTTGAACAATAAGCATATTTGTCCTACAGTTTTTGTTTCATTTGTAAAATATTTTCTGAAAACAGATCTCACTAGTTTTAAAACCACAAGTTTTGTGATGCTAAAACCAAAATTAATCAAACCAACAGCAACAGAATGTCAAACTTTTGCTACTAGCATGCTGGCTAGCTAAACTGTCAAAAATTAGATGCTTTGGTGTATCCGAACGTAATATAATAACCTATATTACTTTGCTTTATTGGATGAATATATTTATATAAACATCATGTGTAAGGGAATTTGTATGGTTCTCACCTGATCTTCCACGAAAGCAGTAAGATAAAAGCTGTCTCATTAAATCCTCATGTCGTGCACCTGAACTCTTTAGTGTCCTCTTCTTCTTCTTCTGCTCTTTAAATGTTCATGGTGGTTGGCAACCAGCGTAGATGTACATTAGCGCCCCCATAGTGCTGAGGAGTGGATATCATTGGCCAAGAACAGTGGATTAACACTGGGATTCTTGCAAATAGAATGCTATGATGTAATAGAGTTAAATTGCTCTAGTGCATTCTGACATAACTCACTTGGAATATGTAGACTTAATAATACTGTATAAAATGTAATTTTTCCAAAAGACTGATATTTATGCTTCTAAATTTTTAAAGAATGAAACAAAAGTAGTAAATGGGGATGATGAGTTTTAGTAACAACTTCAAAGTTATTTGGCTAAAAGAGTTTTAAAATTCAAATAATTAACTTGGACCAAAAAGGCATATTATTGCTACAATGAGATTGGTGAATAAAAATAGATTAGACCACAGATATTTAAGTATTGCAGCAACACAATTAATTTTCATGACCTTAAGTGTTTTTGTGATGCTTTCTTTTTCTTTTTAAATAGTAAAAACTCATGACATAATTAGGACAAAGTTTATAATGAAATAGAAAAATCTTTATTATTGTGGCTGGTCTGGGATGCTGCTGCAGGTGAGATGGACTCACCTGCATTGTATCTACAATCTGTTACAGCAACCGTATAATTATTGTAATTGTTGGACAGCGCGAGGGAACGACCGGCTCAGGTGAGCCACAGGCTGGTGCGCTAGCGGGATGGGGGTGCCGCTGGAAGCGTGGGCGGTCCCTGGAACCACCTCGTCACCAGCGCCGCTAGATCTACAGGCGAACGCCCAGGTAGTCACTTCCCCGTGGCTGGGCTGGGGCGCTGATGCTCCAGGCCTATTCCCTCGCTTGCTCATGGAGGGGGGGGGGGGGGGGAGGTGGCTCCTCGGTCTTAGTCGGGGGAAGAGGGTATGTGGCGGGGCGTGTTCTGCGATGCCGCTGCATGTGAGATGGACCCACCTGCACGGCATCTATAATCACACCACGCTGGCTTAAAACTTGTGCTCTGCTTGTGGTGTTGTTTGTGGTGATGTGTACGGCAGACACAAACATACCTTCCCACCCTCATACACACAACCACAAACACTCGGCCCTCACCCAACGTGGACACAGACATAAATGGACACTGTACACACAATCACACTCCCCAAACATTCTCTACATCCCAGGTCCAGGTATTCTTGCCCCGGAGGGGGAACTCATACCCAGACCCAGATGTTGCCCTCCTCCCTGAGGTGGAAATCAAGCAGACCGTCCCCGGCTCCGCAGTGGCAGGGGGCCGCTGCAACCCAGGCCTCGATCAGATGGCCAATTCCACCTTCAGGCCCCCCCGCCCTGACGGCTGGC
This sequence comes from Rhamphochromis longiceps, assembly GCF_057381845.1. Lineage (NCBI taxonomy): Eukaryota > Metazoa > Chordata > Actinopteri > Cichliformes > Cichlidae > Rhamphochromis > Rhamphochromis longiceps. Next base: position 28,007,104 of record NC_140558.1, read on the forward strand.
AGAGAGTGGGGCTCTGTGAAGACCCCATGCCTCCCTCCGCTCGCTCATATGTAGTGTTGCTGCGTGCTGTTCTAAAGTGCATTTAAAACACGGGAGGAGATGTCATCTGTTCTTTTGATATTCATCAGAACCCTGGCTGCAGCATTTTGGATCAGCTGAAGACTTTTAGTTGCATTATGTGGACTTCCTGATAGTTAAGAGTTATAGTAATGCAGCCTTGAAGTAACAAAGGCATCAACTAGTTTTTCAGCATCACTCCTGGATGGGATGTTTCTAATTTTAGCAATATTACGGAGGTGGAAGGAGGAGACCCTAGAAACCTCTTTCATGTCAGATCTAAATGACATGTCTTTGTCAAAAAATAACACAGAGGTTCTTTGCTTTATTACTGGAGGCTAATTTAATGCCATCCAGATGAAGGGACTGACCAAGTAATTTGTTTTTCTGAGCTTCTGGTCCAAAGACAACTTCTGTCTTGTCGGAATTCAAAAGGAGGAAGTTTGAAGACATCCAGGTTTTTATGTCTTCCAAGCATGCCCGTAATCTTTATAACTGATTAGGTTCATCAGGATTTAGGTGTGCATAGCTATGGAAATTTATCCCATGCTGTCTAATGATTTTACCAATAGGGAACATATATATAGTAAAAAGGATCAGTCCAAGTACAGAACCCTGTGGTGTACGCCACAAGTAACCATAGAGGTTGAAGAGGATTTATCATTTACGTAAACAAACCTTGAGTCTGTTGGACAAGTAAGATTTAAACCAGCCTAGTGCTGTTCCTTTGATCCCTGCAACATTTTCAAACCTTTTCTTTTCCTTGACTACCTTTTAGATACCTCAGAACATGTTTCACTGCTGTCCAATCATCAACAGTTGGCGCATTGAAGTGTTGTGACAGTTTGCTGACAACATAGCTTAAATCAGGTCGCGTACAATAGCTCAGATAAATAAGACATCCTACCGCTTCACGATATCTCCTCACATCTGGTAATGTCTCGAATTTATCAGAATGAGTCCATTTCTGTTCACAGGGTGTTAACCTTGGCTTACAGTTTTGCATGTTAAATCTTTTTAAAATGTTCTCAATATATATTTTCTATGACATTTTGACACATTCTTTTTCTTGAAGAAAATCTATTCCTAGAAAATGGTTAAGTTTCCCCAGATCTTTCATTTGGAATTTAGAAGAGAGCATTTCTTTCACGCCTGAAAGCACATTTTCATTGTTAGCTGCAATGAGTAAATCATCCACCCACACTATGATGATTACTTTTTCACTTTCAGTTTCTTTTGAATACACACAATGATCAGCAATATTTTGTCTAAATCCACAACTGCTTAAATAGTCATGTAAGGTTTGGTTCCAGTTACGACCCGATTGCTTCAGCCCATAAAGTGATTTCTTTAGTCTATACACCAGTTTATTAGTCTCACTTGATTCTGTCTCAAAACCTTCTGGTTGTTGTATATATATTTCTTCATTTATTGGTGCGTGTAGATAGGCGGTTTTTACATCCATCTGGTGAACCAACATATCATCCTGAACCACTTTCTGCATCAAAACTCTCACACTCGATAAATTAGCAGTCGGTGAAAAAGTCTCCTCATAATCAACTCCTTTTGTTTGACTAAAACCTTTAGCCACAAATCGAGCTTTATATCTGTCTGATCCGTCTGAGTTCTTTTTAACGGCACAAACCCATTTACCCCCCACTGCTTTCTTACCCTCTGGTAAAGTGGTTAAAGTAAATGTGTCATTCTCCTTAAGGGATTGAATTTCTTCATTCATCGCTTTTTCCCATTCTTTTGACTCACTTGACACAATAGCTTCACTAAATGATGTGGGTATTTCACACAACAATCTGTAGCAATAATCAACACTAGTTTGCATCTGTTCATTTTCACACTCTTTCACATCCGTGATATAATCACTCAAATAATCAGGTCTCTTTCTGATTCTGGATGGATAACGTGTAGCTCCAGCATCTACTTTATCCTCAGTTTTAACCTCGGACTCAGTTTGACTGCTTTCACTACCATCTGGAATGTCCTCATCCTTCGTCTGTTTGGGTTCACCATCTTTTCTGGATTCATAAACCTCATCTTCATACATCTGATCACTCTGTGTTTGTTGATCCATTGTCGCGGGATTTAGTATTTTTATCAATCTGTGCTTTTCAACCTTCCCGGTTTTTGGGAAATAGATCAAATATGCTGGACTATTTTTGTCATATCCCAAGAAAACACCTTTGTCGCATCTTGGATCCAGCTTTCCCCTATTTTGTTTATAAGCATAGCACAATGATCCGAATTTTTTCATTCTAGAAAGATCAGGTCTTTTTCCAGTTAACATCTTATACGCTGTCTGACCTGTGCGTTTGTTAAAACATCGGTTCCTAATCACTCCCGCGGTTTGTACTGCATATGGCCATAAAGACTTTGGCAATTCGCTCTCAACTAACATGCATCTCGCCATGTCAAAAAGTGTACGCCAGTTCCTCTCTGCTGTTCGGTTTTGATGAGGCGAATATGGCGCCGAAGTTTCCTGCCTAATGCCGTGTCTACTTAATAAATCTCTGAACTGACTGCTTGTAAATTCAGTTCCATTATCAGAACGAATGCACTTGATTTTCCCATATGACGCCACATCTGCAATAAATCTTTCAGTTGCTTGAGTTGTATCACTTTTGTGTTTCAGATTATATACAAATGTTGCACCTGAATAATCATCAACAAACGACAAAACAAACTTAAACCCTTCTTTAGAGTTTGGCGTAATCGGACCAGCCAAATCCGTATGTACCAACTCTAATGCTGCCCTGGCCTTTTCATCCGGTTCTCGGTTCCTAGTTTGAATAAACTTCCCTTGTATACAGGCTTCACATTGCATATTTTTGTTGATTTTACCCTTAATTTCCATTCCATCAACGACATTTTGCAGATTTTGAACATCCTCATAATTACAGTGTCCTAGGATTTCATGCCACGTTTGCATATCAAAACATCCATTACATTTATCTTCAAACTCTTGCACAGTGTTTATAAAGAACAGTCTCTCGTGTTCATATATAGGGAATTTTGTTCCATCAACATGTTTAAGAAAACTGTCCCCGTGTTTGAAAACCACAGTGGCTCCGTTACTAGTAGCTGCTTTTACTGACAAAATGTCCTGTGGGAACGATGGAATGTAGAGTGCTTGTTTCAATGTTACCTTGTGGCTGCGTCCTTTACTGTCGATCATACTTATCTCAGCATCTCCTCGCCGCTTTGCAGCTCCTCTGCTCCGCCTTCCGTCAGCCAACTCTACACAATGAGCCTCGGGTTGAAATGTGTCATCAAAAGTCTTAAAACTCTCGATCTTCGTGAAGATATGTGACGTCGCTCCCGTATCCACCAATAGCTGGTTATTCAGCATCTCTTGGCCGCCGTCCGGGACCCTCTGGGGTTTGGAGCCCGTCTTGAACGCGTAGTCCTTCTCCACGACCCCTCTCGCTTCATCCCGTCTTAGCTTCCTTCTACAGGTCGCATCTTTGTGTGTACTACTCCGGCAAAAACTGCACCATACTCTAGATCGGCACGTTCTTGCAGTGTGTCCCTTTAGTCGAAAATTTAAAACACACAATCTCATTATTCTTTGATCTTCGGTCATCTGCTCGCCATGAAGTAGAATCCTGGTCTGATTGCACTTTTGTCCTCATTACGTTGTCATTAGTTATAGCCACACGCATTCGCTCGGTTTCTTCATAACTTCTGAGTTTTACTTTAAAATCTGAAAATGTGATTTTTGCTTCACTCTGTGTAACGTGCACAATCAGGGGTTTAAACGTCTCTGGTAGACCTTTCATTATCATTGCGATCAGAAGTCCATCAGTTAGTGACTCACCCGCATTTTTTAACGCTGTGATAATTGCTTCTGCTCGGATAATATAGTCCGTCACACTTTCATTCTTTTCATTTGTGAGAGAAGTGAGTTCGGTGTACAGACTTATGATCCTTGGCTTGCCCACTCCTGCATAATGACCTCTCAAAATTTTTAGGGCCTTCCGTCCGTCATCAACTGCATCTCTCATAACTAACGATAAACTTTTGTCATCCAGAAATTGTATCAACTCTGCATATGCTTCTGCATTTTTGTCATCATCTTCACCATCGGCTTCTTCATCACCCTCAGCCTTTAAGATGACATCTTTCAAACCTTGTAGTCTGAGATGACCAAGGAACTTCGTTTCCCATATCTCATATTTCCTTTCATCTCCATCAAATTGCAAACGGGAATATCGACTGCCCGACTCTGCCGTGCGTCTGCTCATGATGCACAAAAACGCTTACTCACTCAATCGTGCCAAACTTTTAACACCTGCCGGTAACTTGCGCAGCGGAAGCGTGCTGGGCCCATAACCTGTTAGCAGAGCTGCTCTGGGCCACGTCATGGCATAATATTTTTGAGGGAGAATAAAAAGTCAACACACATATCTTATTTCTGATGGAGGACTCTGCCACTACACTTCTCCAGTCCATTCACAAAGTCGTTGCATGGTGAGACATGGATAGGAAGTGGGCGGAGCCTTTTACCGTCATTTTATTGTGACGCAAAGTACAAACACCTGTGGACACACAATCCAACAGAAACGTTTCCAGCGGTGAGTATCATGGTTGCTAGGCAACCTGAGCAGTGCGACGGAGCCTAGACCGTCCCATTTCACAAGCCTCTCACTTCCGACCTTAGCGGTCTTTGAGTACGCGGCCCTTGTGGACTGCTAAGGCTGCGTATTTTAAGGCTGCAGACCCTGAATTGGGATACAGCCACAGAGACAGAACACCAAACCATGATAACCGAAACATGGGAAAATAATAATCAAAACTGTACACTAAGAAAGCAGAACAACAAAGCATGGAGCAGCAAAAAACCAAAACACAGACAGCAATAAATACAAAACACACAGTGAAGGGAAAGGGTGAACACAAGACCCAGGGAACACAGATAAACGTGAAGGCAAGAGGACCTAAAACAGTGAATAAAAAATAACCACAAACTCAAAATGCTGGGTCGAGAGACCCAGGACCATGACACCTAAATGCATTGAGTTGCCACTATGTGATTGCCCAATTAGTGAGTAGTTAACGAGCAGTTCGAGGTGTACCCAATAAAGGTCACTCTTTTTTACATTTGTTTTAGAATTGCAATATCCTCTTTACACAGGGCCAGGAAAGCATTTCCCCTTGAAAAATAAGATAATAGAAAACAACCTATATTTGTATTCACTCAGGTTCTCTTCATCTAATCTGATAACAGATAAATGAGAGAACAAACCAAAAAATAAATAACTTATCAGTCAAATACTTTTTCATACCACTTTGTAAGTACGTAACTGTATTTACTTAGTATAACTGTGAATAATTACACAAAACCTTAGTGTTTCATATAAAAGCAAAGCTTCATATGTCTTCTTTCCAACAAGGTAAAGCAGGCTTTTATTACAATTAAGTTCAACATACAGTGGTTCATTTGGTGTGGTCATTTTGGAACATTTACCAGTTATCTAACCCACATGTGAATTGGAAGGACTGTGTAAGAATTGGCGGGACAACTACACACAAGCCTCATTATTATTCACACATGTGTGAATATTCATGAGGTCCTGCTATTACACACGCTACCACCAGGGACACTCTTGGTGATACACAGATTTAACACAAAATCAAGTTTATATGTATTAAACCGACATCTTGATTTTTTTGTTTTTTTAGGGTTAGTGGACCAATAGAAACCACTCTACGTTGTTAGATTTCAGTCAAAATTAGCAGGACACCGCCTCTGTCCTGTTAATTCAAAATGTCCTTCTAGTGTGGTGTGTATTCAGACGAAATGTCCAGCTAATACATGTTTACCAACGCACACACACACACACACACACACACACACACACACACAAGCAAATATGTGGAGACATGAAGGGGATAACAGGCTTCAGGAAGCCACTGAACTGAAATGGGATGTTCAAAACAGAATATGACTTCAAGGCAAATGTCAAAATGATGGTGCTGTAAAGGGACAATTTCTATAGAGAAGCAGAGAAATTAACCAAGTCAGAGACAAAAGTCACAGTGGGGGATTTTCAGAAAAAACCGAAGCCTATGCAGTATGCTTCAACTTTCTGATATTGTATTCCCCAACAAACGAGGAGTTACATTTGTCATCCCTGCTCAAATATCCAGTCCAGTAGATGAACTAGGTCCTGATTTTTAGTGACTTCTCAAAGATAGACAGTGTGTCACAAGGGTTTAGATAAAAGACCAAGTTCAGATGGTTATATTCGTCTGTCAAGTTGATGTTCAGTCTTCTCTTATTGGACTTCTCGGACTTAAATTTAATGAGTCAAACAACCTTAGGTCATGAACAGTTCTCCATAGTAAGGCGTGTGGCTAACAAGCAAAGGCGTGACTGCTATTTGGGTAAAGACGTGGATCAGTTTCTAGTGTGCAGGAGAAAATGGAGGCGCACAGAAGGAGAACTGATTGCTCTCCACTGCATTGCACATCAAGAGGCTCTGTGTGAAAAAAAGCCTCAAGCACTGAACAGTGCTTAAGAAATATGTGAATCTCATATGAGCATGGGGCCTAAACCATTCAGGTCACTTTTAGAAGAAGATAATTCTGAATATTATGAGACAACAAACCTAGATACATATGCAGGTAGTGATCCAGCACATTATGCAACCGGGCTTTGTTGTCATTTGTGGAGAAAGCATTCTGCCGCCAGTTCGGCAGGTGCAACTTTGCGAGTTGCTGACTTGTTCAAGTTATTGCACTTCTGTGAGAGGGAAGCATACACGCTCAGCATTATGGAAAGCAGTTCTGCCCTCCAAAGTATGGTATAACACCTTTTTCCCAAGTTTTTATGGGGTATTCTACCACTATGGGTGTTATTAATGAAGCAACTTAAGATTTGTTGCTGGTTATGTCTGATTCTCACCTCTGCTAGGAGATCCTGTGACCTCTGTGCACTGTCCAACAAGGGCAGGATAAAAAAACATATTTGAGTGTTAAATTATGCAGGGTTTGTGGATGAAGGGTTGAAAGCTTGATGATGGCCGTGGTGGGGTCAAGTAGTCAATTAGTTCTGTTCATAATGCAGTAAATATATATAGTTCACATGCAACGCAGAATAATTAATGATGCTGCCATAATACTTCTGGCAGCGTCTGTGACAGAAAGTCAGTCATCCATTGCAATGCCTCTCTTTTGGTTGGCTGTAGGCTTACAGTCTGAGGCAGAGACAGAGGCCCTCTGCGGCGGGCTTAGGCTGAGATCTGTTCACTAGCTCAGTCATCTAAGCACTACAAATGACCCACAATATGCTAGAGTGCCCACAGGGGAAATAAAGCTTCCAGACATGAGACTTCATCACCACTGCGTTCAAGTGAGGGAAATGGTGGGGCAGAGAGCGTTTAACCATCCTTGCTTCACTGGCCTCCCGCGTCTTGTTAAAAGCCGATGGCCACTTATGACAGAAGGGATAGTGGAGATGATGAAATGTAATGGGCCAAGAGGAAAGGAGCTTGGCTGAAGAGGTCCGGGAAGTAAAAGGGAAAAAAGATACAGGGGCAGATGGGAGAAGTGAATGGTGTTAATATAAAGTAGCTTGTTTGTGTGTGTGTGTGTGTGTGTGTGTGTGTGTGTGTTTGTGTGTTTGTGTGTGTGTGTGTGTATAAAGACATTTTACCTCCAAGGCTTTGTCGAGAAAGAAAAATCAAAGTGGCTATACTGCTCGTTTCAGCCACAACACTTGCTTGAGTTCTTGTAAACAATTTGTTCTTCAGCATCTTCTTCCTGCTTACTGTCGTGGAAAACATAAATTCAGCTTCGTCGTGAGCAGCACGCCTAACAGTATGACTAACAAGGCAGGAAAAAAAAGAAAGGTGCCTTTGGCCAAATGTATAAAAAATGTAATATGCACTGCTTATGCTGTTAAACATGAAAGTATGAAACTCTTTAGAAGGGATAAACCTAGCTGATAGAGCTACTGTGTATTTAGTGTTATAACTTGCTTCGGGTCCCAAACAAGCAATCCAGTCTTTAAGTGATGACATGATGAATGCTGCTTCGAGCCCAAACTACTCTGCTTTTAATAAGGCTGTTGTGTTTTTAACATGTTTTAATGCTTTGTATCTTGTTTTATTTAATCTCAACAAGCCCCTAAAAACAGTCAGTGATCACTGTCGGCCTCTACCACTATTCATTTTTTAAAGCTCAGTTTTTAAAACCTTACAATGTCTCAGTCTCCACCACTCTCAGCACTGGAGCTCCCCAGGGGTGTGTTCTGAGCCCCCTGCTGTACTCTTTGTACACATATGACTGTGTGGCCACTACCAGCTCCACCACCATCATCAAGTTTGCTGACGACACCGTCGTGGTGGGCCTGATCTCTGATAACAACGAGACGGCCTACCTGAAGGAGATTAGGAATCTGGAGAACTGGTGCCGGAGGAACAACCTCCTTCTAAACGTCAGTAAGACAAAGGAGCTGATAGTGGACTTCAGCACTAAGCAGGAGAAGAACTACCAGACCCCCGTCATCAACGAATACCCAGTGGAGAGAGTGGACAGCTTCAAATACCTCGGAGTTCACATCACGCAGGACCTGTCATGGTCCTGTCACATCAACACCGTGGTGAAAAAGGCCCGACAGCGTCTCTACCACCTCAGACGCTTGAGAGACTTCCAACTGCCCTCCAAGGTGCTCAGGAACTTTTACTCGTGCACCATAGAGAGCATCCTGACGGGAAACATCTTAACCTGGTTCGGGAACAGCACCATGCAGGACAGACGAACTCTACAGAGGGTTGTGCGATCAGCTGAGCGCACCATCCGCTCCGAGCTCCCTGACCTGCACTCAATCTACAGCAGGCGGTGCTGGACCAAGGCCAGGAAGATCGTGAAGGACCTCAGCCATCCCAACAACAGACTGTTCTCTCTGTTGAGGTCAGGAAAGCGATTCCGCTCCCTGAAGACCAACACAGAGAGACTGAGGAGGAGCTTCTTCCCGCAGGCGATACGGTCTCTCAATCACACCACCACACAGTACTGACCCACACATATAGTTCTTACACACACACTGAACATTCTGGACATTGTTTTCACTTCATCACTTAAATCACTTTAAGCATATTTGTACTGTACAAGACACTTACAAATGTGGATTGCACAACACTGGACATTATATTTCTTCATTTCCATTAATACTTGTACAGCTGCTGTTATTGTATATATATATTTATATTTCTTCATGCATTCTTATATATTTCTATACTGTGTATTGTGTATTTTGTTGTACAGTTATTTTATTTTCAACTTTAACTTATATATTTTATCTTATTCTTTCCCAGTTAAACTCACCCTTCATTCTAATTTGTGTTGTACAGTTATTTCATTTTTAACTTTAATATTTATATTTTATCTTTATTTTATTTTTATTCCTTCCTAGTTAAATTTACCCTTTTTAATTTTCATATTTATTTCCTATCTTATTCATAGCCTTTTCTTTTTTTTCTTTAGGTCACGAGCAGTTGTGTAAGCATTTCACTGCATATCGTACGGTGTATGACTGTGTATGTGACAAATAAAATTTGAATTTGAATTTGTAACTACAGCCCAGCCCATACAGCAGTATATTAATGACTAACCTCGTATTGTGGATGGATTATCTCAGTTGTTCTCCTGACTGAAGTTTTTCATCGAGTGGAAAAACGTTTGCGTTCTTCCTTCAGATTCACTGTGTTAATGTTATGCTAACATAGCTGTGTCGCTAGCGATCACGTAGCACATCATTAACCAGCTAGCCCAACTTTGGTAACCCTACAAGCGTCACTGCTGTTTAGTTTCCTGTCTTTATTTATGTTGGAAGAGATAGCAGAGCTGTACGTTTTAATTTGTTTCAGAAATCCCTCAGTCAGAACATGGTATATTATATTTAGATGGAAACTGACTAGCTAACTTCCTGCTAACTTTTAACTCTGTTAAATTTCATAAATTCTGTTTTCATGGATGCCTGGATGTTAAACTTAATTGTTACACCTGGTAGAGCAGCAACGCTGATCATTTTATTACAGATGAAAGAATTTAGACAGTTCTTCAGCTCTCAGCGATCCCGCGGTGTTTGTTTGACTTTGGGACCTGCAGCGTAGTTTGGGCCCAGACACGGCTAATGACATCAGACTTAAAGACCGGATAGATCCTGAATATTGGTTCCTCTTTTATGTCTGTACCCTAAACCATGGAGCTGAAGTTGAGACTTGAGCTTTGTCTAGATAAGAAATATCCTTCCAACAGTTCTACTGTTTAACCAACATTAAACAATAGCTGAACAATAATTGCTTACAGCTGAACCCAGCCAAAACAGAAACTTTGATTATTGCACCAGACAGTACAATACCTGATATTAAATGGCGACTGAGGTTCCTCACAGAAACAGGTGCTAGTATAGATCACTGGGTTAAACGGGAGACCCATATACCACAAGGCTATTACAGAGGCCTAGGTTTGATTCTATCCTGAGCCTTTTTGCTATGTGTCTTTCCCCTGTCTCACTTTTTCTGTCTGCTCTCACTCTGTCCTGTCATAATAAAGAAATAAAAAAGAAAATGAGTACTGATGAAAAAAGAAAATGAACACTGATTATTCATCCAAGTAAAACTAGTCATGGTTTGTTAGCTCAGGTTTCAATGATGCCAGTGTGGGGGGGGTCATAGTTTGGTCCCGCCTTCACTGTTGTGATTGGTGTGGGGGTAGGGACAGGCTTAGGGCGTCGGGGGGTTCCCTGGAGGCATCTTCCTTGGGGGGCTCAACCCGGGGTAGCGGTCATGTCCGGTTAGGGGTTCTGTTGGCTCTCAGGTGACTGTTTCCTCGTGGCTGCGTGCAGCGGGGCTAGGGGAGGGTCTGTGCTGACGGACGTGGCTTACTGACCTGGTAGCCTGGCTGCCCCTGGGTGGGTCCTTTATGGGCGTGAGGTTCTGGGGGCGCTCCGTCTCTGGGCTGGGGCCCTGGCCGGGCCTCGGGGGCTTGGGTCCTGGTTGGTGTGTTGCCGGGGCTGTGGGCGGGTGGGTGCATGGGGGCCCGGCCCTGGCGCAGGGTGCCGCCGGTGCGTCGAGCCACCTGGGGGGCACTTCAACTGGTGGGGGAGATTGTCACATCTTGCAGGAGCGTTCCTCTCTTCAGGAACTCTCTGCAGGAGGGGGAGATACAGGAGAGGTGGAGGAAGATCTCAGCCTGGGCGTCTATTGTCTTATGTAGTCTGGAAGATGAGTGGATGGTGGGGTGGGTGCAGTTTTCTCTGTGGTGGGGTTGGGTGGACTGTCCCGGGCTCTGTGGGGCCGGGAGGCGCTGCTGCACTGGGCCCCGGTCTGCATGGGCCTGGGCCCCCTTTCCCTGGCAGGTCGCGGAGTATGGGGGTGCCTACTGGGGTCAGCGGGGGAGCTGGCCCCATGGAGGGGTCACTTGCCCCTCCCTTCCTTCCCTCCCCATCTCCAGCTGCCTCCCCTCCCTCTTTCCGCTCCACCACAACCACCCACACATGCAGGGCCTTGGAGTAGGGGTATGTCACCAGGGTGCAGAGGAGGCAACCCCCCGGTCCCCTTCTGGCTGCCTCTGCCTCAATTTTATCCCACAACTTAGACATTCACATTACTCACACTCTCATTACACATAAAAAATTTAAAAAAAAGATGCCAGTGTCGCTGCTTGGTTTTTGCCAGATATCTATAGAATTAGGAAACGTCACTCGTCAGACAGTAACACAAGTCTTCTTAAGGTAAGTGGTCACTTTAGACAGAACCAATTCCCATCGAGTTCCAGATGGTTTCCATGCAGTCACCTTGTCAGAGTACACATGTTGTCAGGACGTTGTTTGTTGTCACCCTGCTGAGAGAAGGTCAGCACCTTGCTGTTCCAGAGAGCGGAGCAACCTCCTCTGGAACCACTCCTGCTCTTGCCAGCGTGCTTGACGGCTACCGTTTGTGACATAGTTTACTAATTGTGGGATGCAGACCAATAACATTTTAGTAGCATGATGTGTTTTTCTTGGCTTGTCTAAAATAATACCCCTGTCCCTGCGTTAAGACAGGACATCAGTTTACACTAATTTGTGCGTAGGCTGGCATGGTAAAATAGAGGTAAAATAAGGCCAGAATATGAAACGGCACGCGCACTGCATTTTGTAATATACTGCTCTTTGTCCTTGCTCATATTCAACTGTGATCACTGTTCTGGCATCAAAAGGAAAATTACATTTGGGAAATAGGAAATGTCTTCTGGCGAAACATCGTCTGGCCAGCCATTGGCCTCAGCTGAGTTCAGCTCAGGAAGAGATGAGACAGCCTTATCACCGCATTTCTTCCCCGTAATGCTTGCGGGTTATGTTCAGGATTAGGATGATTTTAAAAAGTGCCATTATCTCCGTTGTGAAAGATTTCAAAGTTGGATTTCTGTTACCAAAACCTATTTTGAGACATCCGAGAACATGAGCTAACTCCACTCCTTTAACTCAAACAAACTCAATCAGCGTCAACACCACAGTATAAATTTGTTATAATATATATATTACCTGCATGGTCTCTAATTACGCTACTGGTACTGATGAATTCCAGATTGACACACTGGCAGAGTTGTTTTAATACCCTGGGCTACCTGACGTCAGTCGGTTGAAGGGGTTTGGAGGAGGCGTGTGGAGGAGTACCACATTTTTAATAACCTTTATCACATGCTGCTGATCAGTACAGGGCATGCAGAACAAAAGACTGCTGTGCTAAGCAGAGCACGAGTGTCGATTCTCTTGGAATGTCAACATATTAATTCCAAGTATTAATTATCATCCCTTTTTAATGCAGGACTAATAGCAGTTATTCAGACAGTATGACTCAAGTAGGGGCTTCACTAATGTGCTAATGTGCTTTACATCATTGTGCATTAAGTGCTGCAGATTTGTGACAGGTTGTCTTGTGTTTGCTATAGGCTCTGCTACTGTTATATATTGTTGCCACATCATACTCTGAACCCTTGTGAGAACTGTTGCTGTGGGATGTTCTCTTATTGATGCTCTGTTTTATCCAGATAGCTGAAAACATAAGGGTGCATGTACATCTCTGTGAGTCATTTATTTTTTCCCATGTTCTCTCTGTCCACGTTGTGTACTTGTACAGAAGGGTATGTCAGTGCAAGGTTGGAGTCGGGGGTGCCACTCATCCAAAATAGTCTCCCTTCCCTTGAGCATGATTGTAATTTCAAGCCCCCGGGGGAGTCATCGTGTGGTGCATTGACTGAGGGTAGATAACCGGTCGAGGCGTACATACGTTCCTGTTCTATTCTATCTCGCCTCACAGCCCACTGCTTCCATTTATGTGTGCGCATCTGTTGGCATGTTGGAAGAGAACAAAAGAGGGGAGAACGTGAAAAGAGGAGCTTATTGCTGCGAATGTTTTATGCATCGCACATAATGACACGGTGTCATATCTCTCACCCCAGTGGATACCTGCTGTCACATCTTCAGCGAGTGTGCGTGCCGATATCTGCCGTCCCCACAGCAAAGCCAGCTAAGCCAGGTGCCCTTGCTCCCAAAGATAAACCCCTAAAGCTTGAATGACAGGTTGAGCACTTTGAGACCACACACATACTCCCTTTCTCACTCTTCTTCTTTTTGTGTGTGTGTGTGTGGGGGGGGGGGTTATCACTCTTTCACTTTTCATCTGTTGTGACGCTCTTCTCTTACTCTGGCCTCAGCTTGGTCGCTTGTGATTGTTTTTTATGAAACACAGCACAAGCACATGTGATATTCTGTCAAATTGGGGGATAGTGTTTGTTTGTTTTTTTTCTTATTATATTCATAACTCACAGTTGATATTTTGTCCTACATGTGCAATTTTCTTTTTGATAATCCATATAGAGGTTTCTCAAAGCTCTTTTGCACTGCAATAAAGATGCAAGATTCTCCCTCGCTCTCTCTGTTGGCAAAGAACGTGAAATAGGAGGAAGCAGTTCTCTGAACTGAGAAAACCTCACAGTTGATAGACTATAGTGAGAGATAGCTGAGTAATACCACAGAGATAGCCCGGTCTTGTATGTCTTATCAGGGAAGACTTTAAATTTGGTTAAAAGGATTTGAGCTTCAGGATGAATTCAAAAACATGCAGCTGTGTGTACTGCAGTGATAGCATTGATCGTAACTATCCTGTTTACTTGGGTGGGCTATAAAAAAAGGTAAACATTGCTTGATCTGGGCTGTAAGCCTCAAATTGTGTATCTGTATCCCTGTTGTTTATTTCAAATGATACCCACTGTCCATGGGTTCTAATAATGTTTTCCAGTTGTTAATTTCCTTTCACATATTAAGCCATTTTGATGTTTTTCTGTCATTTTCAGGATAAAAGCACAGGTGATTAGGCTTGATTTTTGCTTTATCATTGATAGGTCCAGTCTGGTGGTGGTGGTGGAGATGTGAATAAGATGTGTCGGAGGGTATAGCGACAGAATAACAAGGCTACTTTTTGGTCAATGATACCCGCGTTTCACTCCAGTGGCAAATGTTTGTTGTAACACCAATTTAGGCCGAAATAGAAAATAAACATTCGGCTCTCAGATTTATAAAACTCAGGCAAACAGCAGTTGGTTGATGAGATCAGGACGGAGCCCGGCAGGAGTCGAGCAAAACTCCAAACAAGAGCTCTTATGTTACAGGAATATGACAAAGCTACTCGGCGCTTACTGCACTCGGTGTGCACAGATCATAATTACAGCAACTTCTGCTCTAATTAAGTAGACATACAAATGAGTGTAACATGGCATAACTCGAATGAACATTATTATAACAGCTGGACAAGAGAACAATGCTCCTCTGACTTCCCCGCCATGGTGAGACTTTGCAAAAATGTGCAACTCCATTTGTGTGAATGTGGGCTCTACGAACCCTGTGTGGTAATTAGGCCCAGTGCCAGGATTAAATAATTGCAAGCATAGTTAAAAATTGTGAGAAAGCAAGTATTTACGTAGTAAAAAGATAGATTGCCACCCTGCCTGCCACCCTGCCTCACTCCCTATCTTGTTTGGTGCACATACAAAAATTAAAACGATTACAATTACAAAAAAGAGAAAATTCAGATTGCCTTTACTCTCTTTTTCCTCATACACCTAAAAATGCATATATGTAGATTAAGAGACTTGATTAGAGACCAACCTTCAAAATGTAAACATAAGCGTTTCGTTATTTATCTGCAACTTTTTATAACATTTTTTTATATGATGTATAAAATTATACTGTGGGAAAATGGGGAAAACAATCACTTTTCCACTTGTAGCATCAGGTACAGGTCAGGACTAACTGAACCCCAAACAGAACAAATATGATTATCCGGTTGTTCAGTCTGACGTCACTAGCCGTGTCTGGACCTAAACTCCGCTGCAGGTCCATATATCAAACGATCACTATGGCATTACTGAGAGTTGAAAAACTGTCTAAAGTCTTTCATCTTTAATAAAATGATCAGCGTTCTGCTCTACCAGGTGTAACAATTGATTTTAACATCCAGGCATCCATGAAAACGGAATTTATGACATTTAACGGAGTTAGAAGTTAGCAGGGAGTTAGCTCGCTAGCTTATATCTAAATACAATATAGCATGTCCTGACTGCGGGATTTCTGAAACAAATTAAAACGTACAGCTCTGTTATCACTTCCAGCATAAATGAAGACAGAAAACTAAAAAGCAGTGACGTTTGTAGGGTTACTGAAGTTGGGCTAGCTGGTACAGTGGGGCAAAAAAGTATTTAGTCAGCCACCGATTGTGCAAGTTCCCCCACTTAAAATGATGACAGAGGTCAGTAATTTGCACCAGAGGTACACTTCAACTGTGAGAGACAGAATGTGAAAAAAAAATCCATGAATCCACATGGTAGGATTTGTAAAGAATTTATTCGTAAATCAGGGTGGAAAATAAGTATTTGGTCACCTCAAACAAGGAAAATCTCTGGCTCTCACAGACCTGTAACGTCTTCTGTAAGAAGCGTTTCTGTCCACCACTCGTTACCTGTATGAATGGCACCTGTTTGAACTCATCATCTGTATAAAAGACACCTGTCCACAGCCTCAAACAGTCAGACTCCAAACTCCGCCATGGCCAAGACCAAAGAGCTTTCGAAGGACACCAGGAAAAGTATTGTAGACCTGCACCAGACTGGGAAGAGTGAATCTACAATAGGCAAGCAGCTTGGTGTGAAAAAATCAACTGTGGGAGCAATCATCAGAAAATGGAAGACATACAAGACCACTGATAATCTCCCTCGATCTGGGGCTCCACGCAAGATCTCATCCCGTGGGGTCAAAATGATCATGAGAACGGTGAACAAAGATCCCAGAACCACACGGGGGGACCTGGTGAATGACCTGCAGAGAGCTGGGACCAAAGTAACAAAGGTCACCATCAGTAACACACTACAACGGCAGGGAATCAAATCCCGCAGTGCCAGACGTGTTCCGCTGCTGAAGCCAGTGCATGTCCAGGCCCGTCTGAAGTTTGCCAGAGAGCACATGGATGATACAGCAGAGGATTGGGAGAATGTCATGTGGTCAGATGAAACCAAAGTAGAACTTTTTGGTATAAACTCAACTCGTCGTGTTTGGAGGAAGAAGAATACTGAGTTGCATCCCAAGAACACCATACCTACTGTGAAGCATGGGGGTGGAAACATCATGCTATGGGGCTGTTTTTCTGCCAAGGGGACAGGACGACTGATCCGTGTTAAGGACAGAATGAATGGGGCCATGTATCGTGAGATTTTGAGCCAAAACCTCCTTCCATCAGTGAGAACTTTGAAGATGAAACGAGGCTGGGTCTTCCAACATGACAATGATCCAAAACACACCGCCCGGGCAACAAAGGAGTGTAGAAGCAAGAAGCATTTGAAAGTCCTGGAGTGGCCTAGCCAGTCTCCAGACCTCAACCCCATAGAAAATCTGTGGCGGGAGTTGAAAGTCCGTGTTGCTCGGCGACAGCCCCAAAACATCACTGCTCTCGAGAAGATCTGCATGGAGGAATGGGCCAAAATACCAGCTACTGTGTGTGCAAACCTGGTAAAGACCTATAGTAAACGTTTGACCTCTGTTATTGCCAACAAAGGTTATGTTACAAAGTATTGAGTTGTATTTTTGTTATTGACCAAATACTTATTTTCCACCCTGATTTACGAATAAATTCTTTACAAATCCTACCATGTGGATTCATGGATTTTTTTTTTCACATTCTGTCTCTCACAGTTGAAGTGTACCTCTGGTGCAAATTACTGACCTCTGTCATCATTTTAAGTGGGGGAACTTGCACAATCGGTGGCTGACTAAATACTTTTTTGCCCCACTGTATATAATGATGTGCTACGTGACCGCTAGCGATACAGCTATGTTAGCATAATATAAACAAGCTAACTTTTTTTCCACTCGATAAAAGTTAACGTGAGTGTTCTCGTTGGTCAGGAACAAATGTAATCGCATGGCAGGATGCTGTAAAAGGACCAAACTTCAGCCAGGAGAACAACTGAGATAATCCATCCACAATACGAGGTTAGTCATTCATAATCTGCTGCATGGGCTGGGCTGTAGTTACATCCTAAGGTTTTAAAAACTGAGCTTAAATAAATGATTAGCGGTAATAAAAGCCGAGGGAGATCAACAGTGATCACTGACTGTTTTAGGAGCTTTTTGAGATCAAATAGAAGAAAATACATAACATTAAACATGTTAACAACACAAAAGCCATATTAAACGCAGACTACTTTAGACCCGGAAGTAGGATTCGTCGTGTCATCACTGAACAACCGGATTGCGTGACATCACTTGTGTGACATCAGTGTCAGTTCACTAGTGTAAACTGAGTGACCTATGATGAACCCCTTTGCCAAGTTTTGAAATAGGCTTTTTGGGACATTCAATATATTCTATTTATCACCATGCATATCTCTAGACTGTAAGATGCATAATACTGAAGGTCTACCTGAAAAACATAAGATATAAGATGTGTTTTAAGAAAGATACACTGCTCAAAAAAAGGAAAAGAATACGTTTTAATCAGAGTATAGCATCAAGTCAGTTAAACTTATGGGATACTGATCTGGTCATTTATGTAGCGGAGGGGTTGTTAATCAGTTTCAGCTGCTTTGAGGTTCATAAAATTAACAACAGGTGGACTAGAGGGGCAACAATTAGACTATGCTCTAAAACAGGAATGGTTTTACAGGTGGAGGCCGCAGACATTTCTTCCCGCTTTCCTCTTTTTTCACTAGTTTTGCATTTGGCTAGACCAGTAGTAGTGTAGAATGTATCATAGAATACCAGAATTGTCAGATTCACCACTGGCAACCCGTGCTTTTCACAGATAAGAAAAGGTTCATTGTGAGCATATGTGACAGACGTGAAAGCGTCTGGAGAAGCCAATGTTACTGCCTGTAACATCGTTCAGCATGATCACTTTGGTGGTGGGTCAGTGAAGGTCTAGGGAGGCATAACCATGGAGGGACACACAGACCACTACAGGCTAGGCAACACTACCCTGACTGCTATTAGGTATCAGGATGAAATCCTCAGATCTACTGTCAGATCCCGTGCTGGTGCAGTGGGTCCTGGGTTCCTCCTGATGGATGACAATGTCCGACCTCATGCAACAATTGTCTGCAAGCAGTTCATGGAGTATGTCGGAACTGATACCATCGACTGGCTCCCACACTCACCTGACCTTACTCCAATAGAACATCTCTGGGACATTTTGTTTTAGTTCATCCAGGCTACACTTCAGACTGTCCAGGAGCTCAGTGATGCCCTGGTCCAGACCTTGGACACCATTCATCCTGTCATTAAGAGCATCCCCATTACAATCATCTGCTGACGTGGAGGCCATACAAATTACTGAGTACACATTTTTAGTTGCTGTGATGAAATATTGGCCAAACAGACTAGCCTGCTGCATCATTTTTTCCACTTTGATTTTCAGGCTGTCTTTGAATTCAGCCCTCTAAGTTGGTCATTTTCATTTTTATCAAAGAGTATGACATCTTTTCATAACACATTTCCGAGCCCTTATCAGCATAGAAATCCAGTATGATTTTTTTCCAATGAGATCTGATGTGCTCTTTAATTTTTCTGAGCAGTGTATTTTCGGGCATTAACTAGTCTAATTTTTTGAGCATCAAGTTTTTTTTAATACAATATATTTTTTTAGTAAGATAACATTACAGCCTACAATAACACTTGACAAAGTGACCGCATGTAAGGAGGATTTGTCTTGTTATAGTTAATGAGGTCATCAACAACAGAGATAAAAATCCCTATATATTATCTTTGAAAATGATGAGGTCGACTGTGTATTTCTGCTAAGGTTAGCAACCAAGAAATATATGCTTTCATGAATTCAACTGACCTTTGCCGTGGGTTGCTAAAAGTGATAATTGCACTAGGGCAAAAGCCATGTGAAATGTTTTTGCAGGACCATCCGGCTCTCTAACAGAGCTCTTGATAATTTAATTAACAGTGAATAAGCACTATGTTGTAGCATGGTTCTAGAAAGACTTAGGAAAGTAATAAAAAATAAAGCATGTCCACTTTGTTGATAAAAATCAAAGTACAAATGCATATCCATTAACACCTTGCTCAGATATTGAAAGACTGCAGGCTAGTATGATTTTAATATCAATGCCGAAGTGCTGCAAAAAGAAAACTGAAAATGTAATATCCCATCCTATCATTATTCTGAGATCCGAGAGAGAAAAAGGCAATATGGGTGACCCAAGGGAAAGGTGTGGCGACCCTTGCTGTGGGTCAAGCATGGATTTGCACTCCATAGCACTGGCTACAGAGAAAACATCACTAATCTGACCCGAGAAGGTCGGGGCAAATATATGCGCACACACTCAGGCACATTCTCAGGCAAACACACTCTAATAGTCACATGCATGCACATGCACAAGCCCACACAGCTTACTCATAGATTTGGCAAAGGTGCAGAGGCTGATCAAAGGATTTGCAAAATGACATATTCAAAGGCGTGAAAGAGAGAGGAAGAGTTGAGGAGGGTTGGCGGTGTGAAGTGGGGGGGGGGGGTTATCAAAGGATCATTTAGCAACATCTGGGTCCACAATCTGCATCCCCCTCCCACTAATTAGCTTCCCCTGCATCCTCATTTTTGCTCTCCCTCCTGTCCTTTCCATCTATGCCATCATCGTCATCCTACCCTCTTCTTCTTCACTTTCTGTGCACCAAGAGGCCCTTATTTTTTCAGTTTAGCTCTAATAGAAGCAAATGCAGGAGCACACCGACACACACACACAACTCTGAAAGAAAAAAAACACAACAGGAAGATACAAATATACACACACTGTTTGATGTAAGGTTGGTTTCTAATGCCATCGTCATGGTAACACTCCCTCGCTCCTTTGCACAAACGAACATATCCCAGGAATCTGTGTGAATCCTTATGTAACTGCACAACCCCGCAGACGTATAAAGAGACAGACAGAAAGACAGACCGATGGGGGGGGGGGGGTGTTGTGAGTCAGCGCTAGACCACATAGTGAGAGCTTCTGTCATCAACGGTATACCTTACACTGTGACAAGAACAGTATGTACCGCTGTGTTACTTCAGCCTCATTATAAGACACACACCACTACACACACACATACACGCTTATTATACACCCACCCACACACGCACACACATCTGAGGCTTCTTCAGTGCTTCACCACAGAGCGAGAGGTAGAAATAGCTGTTGAAATAGTTACGGCGACACCACTGGCTCATGTATCAGCATACTAATTACTACTTTTGTTTCCTGAGGGCCCTGAACATGTATGTGACATTGGGTGTGTGCGAAGAGGAAGTGCTGGACAAATGAGAATGGGGTCAGTAGAGGCATAGATATAATGAAGTGACTGGCTATTTGTCACGGCAGAGAAGCATAGCACAGAAGGAAATCATGGAGGAAACACAAAAGAAGACAACGCCATGTGCTGGATTATTTATGCGGTCTTTGGGTTAAAATGCAAAGTGCATGTGTGAAAGCACATAAGTGCATGGCATCCTGTATGTGACTGATGTGGAAAGAAGAGATAATTCAGTGTTCCAGGATGATGCTCTCCTCCTCTGCTACTTGTTTGCTTTAAGTAGGCATGGAGTATTTAATTTGGTGGGGTTTTTTATCACCCTTGCCGCGGCACTGATACATTTGTATATGTGGGTAGGTGACGCTCTGCCCTTGCTGGTGCCTAATATAGCCCGGTGTACGATTTACTGATAGATGAAGACAAGATGGGTGAATAATAGAGACGTGCTGATCTGGTACTAACATTGTATATCGACACGATATTGACTGAAATACTGACTCATGAAGTAAACATAAGGTCTCAAACATGGTGGGATAAAGAAACATATAGGGGGGGAAATAAATCAAAGAGCTAGTTCTTTGAATAAACATGGTATTGGAATCCAGTAAATAAATGCACAATTGCTGTTTTTTATAACCGTAGAAAAATCATCTTTCTCCAGTTACATAGATTTTATAATATATTGTGTGTAATCATTTTGCAGCACACTGAGTATCAAAGAATTGGCTTTTTTTGTGATAGCACTGATATTGTGGCAAATGCATCTTGATTAAATTGTGTCATGAACAGTGTTGGGGAGTAACGGAATACATGTACCGCCGTTACATATTTAAAATACAAAATATGAGTAACTGTATTCCGTCACAGTTACCGTTTAAAAAGGTGGTATTTAGAATATAGTTACTTTGTTGAAATAAATGGATTACACGGCGGTACTTTCCTGTTTCATATTGTCACGGGTCAGGACTGTTTGGGTTTTGTTTGACAGCTACGTTCTGTTGTTCCAGGCGGCAGCGTTACAGTTGCCATGGTTACAGGGTGACCCTCTCTCTCTGTGTGTTTCCTGGGTGAGAGAGCGCCTTTTTGTTGTTGTTGTGCTAAGCTAATAGGCAGAATGCTACAGGTATAGCTCTGAAGAATGTAGCATCATAGGCAGTGTAGTCGGGTGCTGCAGTGAGAATGGACTGCCATACCCGTTATGTGTCTGTGAGCGAGGGAGCGAGAAAAAGGAAAAGTACGAGCTGTCATCGAGCAAAAACGGGAGCTGGAAGCATGCAAATATAATAATAACCACAGCCAAGAAGAGTGCCTGACGAGCCCAGTTGTAAGTAAGCTATAAAGACTCGACTGTACACCGTTATCGTGTTTTCCTCCAAAACAATAAGTTCCGTTGGAGCAGCCTTTCAACGCCTCTCTCTGTCTCTCGCAAGCAAAGTTGACCCACACAACAAAGTAAAGCTAGTTTTCAGCTACGAGCCCGACAGGGAACCCACCGTATTAGCCACAGGTCCCTTTACTACGGTTCGGAGCCGCGGACCTTCAGTAACAGTAATAAATCACAGCAATAGGACATTCACGTAGTTGTAAACAGCATGATAATCTATTAAGTAATCCAAAGTATTCAGAATATGTTACTGTCATTGAGTAACGTAACGGAATACGTTACAGAATACATTTTGGGGCATGTATTCTGTAATCTGTAATGGAATACATTTTAAAAGTAACCTACCCAACACTGGTCATGAATGACTCTAGTTCCCAGCTTTATAATTATCTACTGCCAGTATTAGATCGGTAGACAGCATTGCCCAACACTCAAAGCTGTGATTTATACCTCATAGCAAGAAAAGTATAAAGATTATGTCTATAGATTTAAAGATTATGTTATATCTTTTATTTATTTATGCACTTTTAAAAGCAGACAGACTGGTGATTTGCCAAGGGGGTACATCGCCTTTTGCCTTGGTAGGTGGGAAAGGCTCCAGACCCCCCCCCCCCCCCAACAACCCGGATGAGGAGAAGTGGAAAAGAATGGATGGATGGAGGGGTGAATTTTTAAAGCACGCTGCTATTAGGCTGATGCTGTAAAACATAACACCTCTACTTCACACCAAGAGGAACTGGGATGCAACTCCTATACAGTACATGTTACAAAAGTTCCACAAGGGGGAGCTGTCCATTCACTACCAGACCAGTTTGTCACAGCCATAGACTGTATATAAAAGGTGGACATATGCCTGGTACCTTTTAGCTCAAAGTCAAATGTCAGACCTAGGAGTGATTTCATTCCTGAGCTGAATGTGTTTAATTTAAGTAAGGACTTTAGACCCCACATTCTGCATTTGACTGATAAACCAAAAGGAAACTGCAATCTCACACAGCAGCAGCTTGCCAATCGGAAGCTAGCAAAACTTAAACTAAAGAGAAACCTGCTTTAATTTCCTTTTTAAGTCTACAAAATGAACATGATGTTGTATTCATTATTACATCAAATTAGTGAATGAGGGAATACCAGAGGCCTCTATGCAGTCAGACTTCTTGTTCAACCAGAGAATATTCTCCGTCTGCTAGCCATTACATCCTGCAGATCTGAAGCTTCTCTGTCTTCCCTTTAAATTGTATTTGTTTTAAATGTTATATACCTATGTGGTATGTGACTTTTGTTGCTATGATGCCAGGTCTCTCTTGGAAATGAGATTTTTAATCTCAATGAGATTTTTTACCTGGATAAATAAAGGATTAATAATAATAAAAAAATTAATGTTCCAGATTCCTGAGAATTGCAAAAGAAAGTGGAAATCTGAGGAAGACTTTAAAAACATGAATTTTGCAAAATAACTATTAAAAATAGTAAATATAAGTTAGTCTTAACATCTTAACACAACTTTATATTTTGTATTATGTTTATGTGCTTATCTGTGGTCTGTGTAGTGTGCTTGTACTGAACATGTGCATGTGAAGGTGAGTGACTCACTACTGCTGCAGACCAAATCTACCTACAGGCACAAATAAAGTAATCTGAAATCTCAAAGCTCACAAATAGCTCTTCCAAACCATCTATGACCATTTAAGATTTGCACATTTATGCTTTCAAATTCTCGTTTCCATCACCTCTTTCTTTTCTTCATCTCCCTCCCCTACTTCCCTCTCCCTCATCATCTTCTTCTCCTCATGTGGCACCTTATCTCCCCCACTGAACTCAGAGCTATAACACAATAAAATCTGCATAAACACGCGTTTTCATTTGTAATATTGTTCCAGTTAGTTGTTGTCATCGATGAAACGTGCAGCCCTTCCCTGTCTGCAGCCAGCTGACAATGACAACAGCTGGTTAAAGGCTAGCTAACATTCCTAATTTGCTAATTGCCTGCCTGACAACGTTAGCGACACTTTGAAGAAAGTTTGCAGTAACACTGGCTGATGATGACTAAATCAAAGGACTTACAAACAGAAAGGTAATAATGATATCTGTGCACTAATAGGTTTTAGGCTAGGCATGCCTCCTGAGAAATTTAACTGTACGTCTTGGTTTTAATCACCAACCAAATACTAAATGGCAACCACAGAAGTTCCTTGTGTTTTTCTTTCCTCAAAAGGAGGGAGCATATAATCAGTTCAGTTTGTTTGTCTGCATTCACAGCATTCGCAGTTTTTAAGGTATAATTTTCAAATGTTGTTTGATGGTAGATACCAATAATAGCTAGAGCTGATTTTATCTTAATGAAAATTGGGTTAAGGTCAAGGTTACACAAAATTTGAAAATCAGTAAAAACTTTATATTATGCACAAGTTTTTATGCATTATCCTAAAATTTCACAACCTTAGAGAACATGTGTACCTAGGCTGACTAAGCATTTGAACTTGACTTTCATTGTTTGTGGCAAAGGTCAAATTTGACCGTGAAAAAAAATGTAAAGAAACCATATTGATTAATATATCAAATTAAAAGGGTATAGAGAGAGCTGCATAGAGACAGCTGCGCAAAACACGTTTTGTTGTAACAAAACAACATAAATACAAGTTTTATTATAGGCTTGCCCTTAGAGTGCAGTTAAATGATATGTTTTAAATGATAGCAGAGAATTAATCCAATATAGTGAGTAAAATATGAAGCAAGTTGTATTATATAATGCACTGCATTTTTTTTCACTGCAAACATGGATCACATATCTCTGTTGGAAGCAACATCCACAAGCTACTTCACAAAAGAGACGTACTGAAACAGTTAAGGCCTTTCCACTGCACCTATCACAGACTGAAAGAAAGAATGGGAAAGACTCAGCCACTGTTTCTCCTGGTGAAGTAGAGACATGGAAAAAATCCTCTGCTGAACTATAAATCAAAGCTCGGAGAGCTCCCTTTAAATTCACTTAGAGTATGAATTTTTTTTCCCGTGTGTGACTGAGATTTTTCATGTTTTATGCTACTCTTGTAGGATCCTGTGAATATAGTTTGTAGCTGCGAGACACAAATTATCATTCATGTCCTTTTCAAAACTATACATTATGCCTGTAACTTTGATTGCTGTTATTTTGAATTTGATGTCACAGCAGGAAAAAAACCTGGATAGAATACAATAAAATCTTGCAGTAACATTATCACAAAAACATCTGAAATCATCCCTCATCTCAGGTCGCAAATTTAAATTCGAGAACACAGATGATAAATAGGGTTTTGTAAAAACTTGGAGTTGAACTAACAGCCAATTCTCATTCACGGAAATGGATTTCATCAAGAAATGTTGTTTCCGGGGTCTTCTGAGCATCCACCTGTTATATGTTTCCAGTATGTTTCCCTCTCACCTCATTAACTGACAAGCGGTTCAATTTGTGCAACTTTGTTTCAAGCTGCTTTAAGGAGGCGAGGTGAGGAGGTACGGTGGCTCGTTCACAATTGGCTCCTCGAGATTATCATGTTTTAGAAAGCTTCCCGGAGAAGCCGTGAGCCCAATCATCTCTTCTACTCCGAGACAGAGTATGTCTGTTTGCGGCAAAGCCTGCAGTGCATGAAATCTGACTGTCAGGGTCTGCTGACGCACCTGCCTGCAGACACGCACTGACGCATTCACACACATGGACAAACACATGCTGAAGCTAGGTAATTGGGCGCACGAAGCCAAAGAACAAGACAGACAAAATCTCCCTTCCTGCCTTTGTGCGGTGCGCGTGTGTGCGAGCGGTTTTCTGTGTTTCAGTTCAAATGCCCTGGCACACTTTCACCATCCTAAAACCAGGCAATTTCCTGTGAAGCCATCCGACTGTGACAGCTGCAGGTGCCTAATGGGCAAGGCTTAGGAAACAGGGCATTACCACAATCCGGCAAACTCAATTGTATTAATCCTCGGGATTAGCAGCTTTAATTCTCGACACGTTTCCAGTTTAAAAAGTCTTATTTCCTTGCTGAAAATGGGAGCGGCACGTGATGAGAATGCTCGACTTCTTCAAGTGCTGCACAAGAGTTTCCTCCTATTTTTTTGTTCTTAAGTAAGAGCTTGTTTAAACTTGGGCATCAAGCCAGAATAACACACTTTGTTGTCATGTCATGAGAAATTAGGATTTTCCTCCCTCCCCCTTTTTTTTAAACTGCAGACAAAGTATGACCACAAGTGGAGGACTAATGAGAAAATCCTTCACAGTGTGTTTTTAAGATGCGCCTTCAAACCTCTGGTTTACCTGTCAGTTTCACGATGAGTGTGCTTCTTGCTAATTAACCCTGCGATCAATCTCTTGCTGGTACCATAGAGCCACTATCTTAACCCCACTCTGCTCACGGGGCCCTTAGACCATTGAAAGCTGTCACTTTTAATCTCCCTCCCTGCCACCATCCTCCCGTCTCACACACGCACAGCTTTCAAATAAGGGATTTAGATTACAGTGAACAGTGCTAGCTTCATGATGATGAAGTGTGTGCACTCTGAGGTTGAGCCTTATTGGAATTCAGATGATGTTTGTTGACTCCCTTCTTATAAACAGGTGGCTGTGTGAAGATAACATACAGCATATTGTGCAGACGATGATGCTCCTCCACACGCGCGCACACACACATTCACACCACCGGATGTGTGCACGTGTGTGTGCGTGCTCTTTTTTTTTTTAAGCAGTCACAGGTACATTTATTAATCTCTCTATTTCAGAAGTGCGCAAAAGCCTTTCAGGTGCGTGAGCAGGGATTCCTGAACAGATGTCACCTCGTATCCACCCAACATGGAGCTGCAATCGCAAAACAAAACCAGCTTTGTTTTGTTGCCTTTGCTGCAGAAAAGTGCAAAATAAAAAGGCAGCATCTCTTCTGTTTTTTCATACCCTACTTCCTGTATTCTCGAAGAAATACCTTCAGTTTATTTTCACAGCTCACTTTCACCTATTAAAATCATTCCTGAAAGATGGATGCTTTTTCTTTCTTTTAAAAAAATGCACTTCTCATCTATTTAGGAGAGGTGGTTAGTAAGGTTTTCTGGATTTCTGAAGCACACACATGCTCACAGACACACAGGCACACACAAATCGTTTATTGAGCTCCTGATTGTCAAGGTAACAAGACTCGACTGTCACCTCAGTGATCTACAGTACCCCTCAGTACCTTTTGTCCTGAACAAGGACAAAAGAGAAGAAGAGAGGATACATGTGTGTGTATATGTATTTTTACCACAAAAACAGCATATATGTGCACGTGTGTGTGTGTCCCCATGATTTGTTGCTAAACTGTTCATCCTAAATAATAAAAGATGAGGGAGTTTTTTTTCTCTTCTGACAATCTCTTACTTGTCTTTACCAATACTATGTCTGCATGCAGACCTTGCCACTTCACATCCGGCAGCAACCCAACCTCGATATTGATCTCTCGTCTCAGAAACACAGGCTGACGGTGATGACGGAGCCATTACAATTCATCATAGCTAAGTCAAACAGATCCCTGTCTACGTGGGACAGTTTTAGGGAACTTTTGCATTGTTTTCTTCTGCAGTCTATGTATAAAGTAATAGATAAAAAAGGAACATTTTCTTTGGTTTGGATGTTATTGTTGGGTCTTCAGTTTCTCCTCCTTTTTTGTGCCTCCAAAAAAGGCGCCATAAGTGAGATCAACTAATGTCGCGGTTTCTTGGTCACCAGAAGATTTGTGTGCAACCTGTTATAAATAGCTAGATGCTCCTTTAATAAATAATCCTCTCTTTGAAAAGCCATAGTGACTCAGCCAGCCCACATAGCGTTTATTTGAAAATTACGGTTAGCCACTAAAAGCCCTCTTACTGTATAAGGTCACAAAAGACAGCATCATCATTAGCTGTTGACAGAGGAAGGTATGGTTAAGCAGAAGAACCCAAAATACATCTTGTTTGATTTTAGAGAAACCAAAATCAAAATGCTCTGAGTGCTGTTAGAGAAGGAGCTTGCTTAAAAAGTGAGTAAAGATATTCTTCTGAAATGTACCTCGATTACACCCCAAACCGAAACATTTAGTCTATATTGTGTCATTTTAGCCTGACTGTTGAACTTAGGAAACTCGCAAAGGGACCATTTGAGAGTTCTTCTCAAGTTCTATCCCAAAGAACTTTAGCATTTTTAAATGTCACAAAAATTCTCACAGATATACTTCAAAGAATAATTCGGTATGAGTGAAAGACTTTTTTATTTTTTCTCACAAAAGCATTTGGGTATATTTTTAAATTTCTCTGAATTCAGCCAAGCATGGAAAAAAAATTTAAAGTCCTGGTTTAAAAGAGACCATCAAGTTGAAATGGTATAAAAATGGCAAATAATATTTTGCATGGTTATGAGTTTAGAAATTGTTATTATTACTACTTTGGGTATATACATTTTTATAATTCTTACTTTGCTTAACAACAGGTCGCAAATGATAATAATAAAACAGAAACTATAACTTTTATAAAGTAACATAAACCTGCCCTTTCTTGCTCCTTGGTAATAAATCTTATGGTAAATGAACTGAATCTTATAGCGCTTTTCTACTCTACCAGACTAACTTATACAGCATGTATCATTTACCCATTCACATTCATACAAGCACCATTTCTATGCAGCAATGCTTTCTTTCTAACATTCAAACACATTTGTACTCTGATGGATGCACTGGAGAGCAACTTGGGCCCAAGAATATTTGGCATGCAGACCACCAACTTTCTGATTAGTAGATGACCTGCTCTACCTCCTTAGTCACAACCACCCCTGACTTATATATGTTGGAAAGCCTGTTTGTTTTCTTTAAATGGTGCCACATTTGTAAGGAAAATGCATTTGTGGTTTAGCAGCAGAGTTGTGTATGTGGGTTGTTCCCATTAAAAACTTTCCTGGTCTTCCCTGCTAGTGTCAAACAGCTTATTCCGCTAACAAACTGGTGCCTCAATAGCATGTGGAAGAACCATACACAACCAATACAGCCTGGCACTTCCTCCTCATGCTGGTCACCAGCTTGGTCACACAATGCTGTGGGATGGCATCTAGTTCTTCAACCAGCATTTGTGTTGATCCTAAAAGTGTGCAGTAGTGTTGAGGTCAGGATTTTAGGGAGACTGCTGAATCCTCTCCACTCCCAAATTCTGGAGGTAGTCCCTATTAGACCCCACTTAGTTGGGGTGATCATTGTCATACTTTCATTGACTACATTTGGCCCACATACTCAACATTGCTGCTCAATCCACAAATGTATTTTCCGTATAAATATGGCGCCATTTAAGGGGAAACAAACAGGCTTTCCAACGCTATAAGATTAATTGCCAGGAATTGTTGCTACAACAAAGAAATAATTAATCAAACATTAATACCTAACTTTTGGTTTATCGTGTTTATTATTTCTAAGAATTAAGGCGTTACAAAAATAATTCCCAACATCTATATAGATGTTGATAATGCTGGCACCTTAGGCAGTTTATATGGTAAATTTCTATAAGATTGTTTAACATGTCAACAAGGAATAAGGGAGCAGATACACTACAATCCTTATAGTGAACTCAAATGGTATAGATATATTATTTCACACCATTTCCCTCTAATCTCACCAAAAGAGATACAATATGAGGGCAAATTAGTACTTTAAGAGGGTTTAGGAAAGTGGACAAGACTGCTTCTGTGGAGATTTTTCATATTCTCAGCCAAGAAAAATAAATAAATAAACACCTCCCCTCATCCTACACACTATTTTAACTTTATATTGAATGTTAAGCTGCTTCATCTTTTTATCAGTGACAGTTTATCACTTCTCCATGGTTACTAACATGGTCCTTGTTGATATTTTTTATGTGTTTTGCTTTTATCATTTGCTGCATTTATTAAGTTATAGTGTTCTCAGTATTGTTGAATTTGTATTTGTACTGTATGTTCATCTCTCCTTCTGTTCATATGCATGCCCTCTATCATTTGTGTTTATTATGTATTTGTTAACAGATTTTTGGATATGCAACATCTACATCTATGTGACTGCTGCATGAGACAAGAATCCAATAGAGGCCTATATCTATCTAAGAGCATTTGTAAGCAAATGATTCCAGCAATTAAAATTAGTTTAACTATATATCATAAAAATATATACATTAAAAAAAACATCCGAGTCCTCTTTAACACAATGCAGATTTTCAAGCTCCTTTAGAAGAAGAGTCATAGAAAATTATTCAACTATGTGCTTATCTGGAAAACTGAACAAATCAAAGATGGATTGGAAGCACAATCGTGCAGTCACAAAAATAAAATGTTATGGCCGGGAAGTGTGAACACAAACTGGCAGAAAATCTTGTTCACTGTAGGAGATCAAAAGCAGAGACAGATCTCTAAGAAACACACCAACCAGCCACTCTTTGGTCATTTACTGACATTGGTTGACCGATAACAGGAAGTAGAGACTGTATAACAGGACAGACTGCAGACCTAAAAATTGTCAGATGCCATGTAAAAAATAACAGATTTGAAATGATTAAGGCAGCACAGTCGCACGGTTGTTAATAATAATGGATTGGATTTATATAGCGCTTTTCAAGGCACCCAAAGCGCTTTACAATGCCACTATTCATTCACTCTCACATTCACACACTGGTAGAGGCAAGCTACGGTTGTAGCCACAGCTGCCCTGGGGCAGACTGACAGAAGCGAGGCTGCCATATCGCGCCATCGGCCCCTCTGGCCAACACCAGTAGGCGGTAGGGTAAAGTGTCTTGCCCAAGGACATAACGACCAGGACAGAGAGCACGAGGATCGAACCGGCGACCTTCCAGTTACAGATACGCTTCCCAACCCCCTGAGTCACGGTCGCCCTCAACAGTTGGCACTGTTGCCTCACAGCAAAAAGGTCCTAAGTTCAATTCCACCATCAGGCCCAGGTCTTTCTGTGTGGAGTTTGCACGTTCTCCGTGGGTTCCCACAGTCATGCAGATGGTGGAGATAGGTTAATTGGAAACACTAAATTGCCCATAGGTAGGAATGCAGTGCAATTGGTTTTCTCTTGTCTATTTGTTCACCCTGCGATAGACTGGCAACCTGTCCAGGGTGTACCCCGCCTCTTGCCCTAAGACAGCTGGGATAGGTTCCAGCTCCCCCCGTGACCCTGAAAAGGATAAGCAGAAGTGAAAGGATGGATGGAAATTATTAAGTAAAATAATAGTTCCTGTCTACTTTATTGTGTTATTTTCTTTTCTTTGTTTTTTGTGGGTTTTTTCTTACTCGGAAAGATTTATTCAGCGATGCATCAAATATTACCTCTTTACACTTTCCACACCTGAATTTTAAGCATTTAGAGAGCGAGGTGTCCGGGACGCAGTGTCATCATAGACGATAGCACAACCTTTCAAGAGATCAGTGAATGTGCACCCCGAGGTCAGGTACATGCTGCAGATGCTTACAGTCATTTTCATACCTTTTGTTCTTTGCTGATATAACTCAAAACTAAAAACACTCTGATACAGGGATTTAAAAAGAGCACCACTGCACCATCATTTAGCAGCTAATTGTTATTTTAATTGTCAGAAATGAACAACGCTCAGTTTTGTTTTCCTGCAGGGCCAGGGATTGCGTTCAATACCCTTCTCACGTTTAGTTCTCACAAATGAGCAAATTTGTTGGTTGTGCCAGTCATTTAATTTACAGGCGGGTGGACTGAAAGGATTGATCATTTGCTTAATCTATTCAAGCCCTTCAGTTGTGTGAATGCTTAACACATCGCATTTATCCCTGGAAGAAAGTTGAGGAGGAGATGAGGGGGAGAGATGTTGAAAGAGAGAAGATGCATAGAGGATATTTACTTTGATGTGCTTGCAAACAAGGCCTTAGCTCACCCTAAAAGAAGATATTTCAGGAAGAGTGATGTAATGGATGCGCATAAACCCCACAACACTAACAAAACTATGAACACACACAGACACTATTACAGGCAACAAATTCAGATAGTCATTCCTTAGAGTTACCTGATAAGGTGCATTACAAACATGTTTTTTAGAACAGTGCTCGAATCTTCCATCTATCTCATTCCCCCACTCTCTCTCTCCTTCATCTCTCGCTCTATCTCGACTGTTTTTTCCCTCTCTTTTCATCTCTGTCACTGTCCTCCAGCTGGCTAGGTGAGATAACTCCTCCACACCGAGATACTCTCAGCTCATTGGCCCAGCAATGGAACACAGGGCACCAGTCAAACACTGCATCATTAGTCGTGTAGATCATGAGCTGAGCCAGAGCGCTTATCAGGTCTTACTGATCCTGCTCTGTCCTAACCCATCCCACAAATCCAACAAGTCTTCAGGAAAAAAAAGCATGCAGAGTTTCAGCTGCTTACCAGCTCCATTTTGTTTAACACCTAATTCCTCTTTGAATACGGAGTAATCAGACTTGTTTGACAGACAAATCAGTGCTCTCAGAATGGCTGACAAAGTAAAGAGATTATTTTGAGAGGCCTTTGCATATTTGCATTAGAGTCCCTTCATTCTGTTGGTTTAAGGCTGATAAAAAAGCTCTGGGCAGGATTTAATTTGTTTGAATGTGGTTAGTAATTACACTTCAGCCAGAGTTCTTCTTGTTGAATAACAATGTCGCCTTGCTTTTGTTCAGGGGGGAGCTAAATAAATTGCCCAATCTATTTCCAGCACTTAAAATCATCTTCCATCAGGCCAGATGATGAAAAATAACTTAAGCTGTGTGCAAGTGTCGATATGTGTGCATACAAATGTCTGTGTCGATGCCTGTAACGTTTAATGTGTGTTCAGAGGCATTTCTCTGTCCACCAGACTGCAAGGAGAGAAAAATTGCAAGGGAAATGAGTGTGTGAGAGTGTGAGAGCAAGAGTGGAATAGCGTGACACAAATTCACATTCATACCACAGTACAAACCCTGTTGATGTATTGTTGAGAAATGTGTATCTCAATTGGTTAGCGAGTGGTTTTTGGACATTGCTAGCTGTCACTAGCTGAAACTGCAAATCGGGTGCTACACCAGAATTCTCTTTATGACTGATGCTGTCAACACACTGCAGTCATTGTGCCAACTTGACTGCAAGCACTCACGAACTATAAGCAGAATGCTAGCAAAATCTGAAAAAGGGCAAACCAAAAAACTGTGGTTTGCAGTAGTTGTGCCACAAAACATGTTCACTGCAGCACTGAGGCAGTGCTGCAGTGAACATGTTTTAAAAGGCTTAACATTTACTCCATTTCCAGTTTGTGTTACACTTTTCACAGTTTCGCCACTGCTTGAAGAATATTGGCAAGTGTTTGCAGATATGTCAGTGTGTTTTTTATGAACTACAGGAAAATTTAGCAGCCCAGAAACTTTACCACCAGCACACATTGTTGTGTGCCTTAACTTTCAGTCTTTTACCCAAGCTAATCTGCCATTTTTTTGAGGGGATAAGAGATCTGATCTAGATTATCATATTAAGATTTGGGACACATCATCAGTAGTGGACCTTGGATTCATTGGGTGTTTCGGCCATTATCTAGACACCCTCATCCAAAGAGGCCCTGCCAGGGTTGATCAGGCCCTGGAGTGTGTCACTGGTTTGTGTTAAATTGTTATTTCAAATCTTCTTTCTTCTCTTTAGTTTCCTACAGTTTATTTTCTCCTATCTATTTGCTGCAACGGAGAAATAATACTTACCTCTTTAGCATTTACAGAGCCTAACTTCTTCAAAGGGATAGAAAAGGTGATATAGAGAAGTAAGACAAAACGTACAAGATAGGCGAGAGCAGAGAGGAGAGCCGGAAGGGGGGCGCCCGATCTGGCTTCCCACACCTCTCCGCCAGATTGGGCTGTATGCCCTACCTCCCCACTGCCTACCAGAAAAGGGAAGTGGGAAAGAACACTGAAAAAGCCATTACATGAATATTTTTGCCAGTCACTTGGGGAATACACATTTTTCTCTTGCACCAGGTGGTTGCTGACCAAATTCTATGCCTGTTTTATTGAGGCCTTATCCACTTTACTCTACATTGTCATATGTCTAAAGTGGCAGTCCAGTTAATGTCACATGGTTAGCAGTTCTCTCCAGGTCTGAAAGTCTTTTTTCAGCCACATTCATTACCCTTCTCTTTAAAAAGAATGCATGTTTGCAGTTTGGCTTCATTTTCTCAGAAGCCTGAAGTTACATCTTGTCATTTATATTGTCTGTGGTTCAGCCTTATGCAACCACCATGTTTTCATGCCTGACTAAATATAAACCTAACCAACAGTGCTAAAGCTAATTTTTTGACACAAGCTTAACATGTTGTATATGGTTTTGTGTGCACTGTTCTCTCTCTGTACTAAGCTAACAGGTGAGGAAAAAGGTTTGTACAATTAAACAGCGGATGCTGTTAAAAAAATGTTCAAATACTGATTATGCTAATGCTAAGGTGCTAATTATATTATGGTTTTTCTTTGTCCTCTTCCAACAACGGTGTTATGTTAAGTCATCTAAAAGTGACTGAGTAATAAGAAGGGTTGGACGATACCTTCATTATCATCAAAGATTTGTGCCATTAAAGTTCTTTTATGTACAGTGTTCAAACTAATTAATTAATCAAAGCTAAAGTTATGAAGACAAATTTGACAGCACAAATTATTAAGTGTCACCTATCTTTTGTATCCATTAGCCACTGACGAGCTTCATATTTACCTTTACTTTCTCTTCTACCCACAAGCAAAGACAGATGAGCATACTCTGCAAACATTCACAAACTGTGACCAAAATGAGAAATCATGCCTCCAAACACACTCTGTACAGCAAATATTAATGAATGCATAGTATTTTATTCCATGTAGTGTAAACTACATAAAATGTAGTGTAAACTTAATTACCCACCTCTGCCCTCCCCAACCAATTAATACTAGTTTTTAACAATTCCCAACCTGTTAACCTTATTTAATTAGTATTCTTATATTAACTGTCTGACAGTGATTAACCTTCAACAGGAATTTAAGAAGCCGCTGTAAATGAACAGCCTGAGAGCAATTTAGTCACAGAACTGTTGTTAGTTATTTGCCATTACTGTAAATGTTGCTGTACTTGAAGCTTCTCTGCAGAATTGACAATAATTACTAGAGGCTCCATTTTTTACTAATTTCCTGTCATCTTATAGTGTCATACTGAAACCATTGAGCTAACTGGCTTCAGACTCTTGCTTTTAAGAAACAAGTATGGAATAAGTGGGAGAGGGAATATATATATATATATATATATACACACACACACACATACATACATAGTCGGTGACAGTACAATTTAAGCTGTTACCAGCTGTTGGTTAGTGCTGAGGGATGACTGCACCCTGGTGGTCCCTCATAGGCTGTTAACTTCACTTTAATTTTAAGCCAACAAATTTTAAATAGTCCTGTGCTGCCATCCTGTGTTTAGTACAAAGAAAATAATTGTTTTAATGTGTCAGAACAGGCCTTTCTGGATGTTAAAAAAAAAAAGAGAGTGAGAGAGAGAGAGAAAATAAAAAATAAAAGAGTAGTTCTTACATATCATTTATCTATTCATCTATAGAATTATGTATGGTTCTGCCATTTTTTGCCTATGGGATCTCAGTATGTGCTCTTCTCTACTGGTATCATTGATTTAAACACTGTAGCACAAACACAGATTTGAACCCACAAAAGGTGTACTGGTCTATTACCACTCATCAACGGGAAGTAGGATGTCAGATTTTTCTGACAAGTCAGTTGGCTTCTAAGGCTGACCTTTGTCAGAGCGTGTCTCCTCTCCCACCCTCAGATATAACATTTCAAGCAAAAAGGTTAATTTTGAGGGCCTGGACAAATTAGAGAAGGTCAGAAATCGTCTTCCCCCTTCACAACATTACAAGGAAACAAACAGCTTATTAGAAAGATATGCTTGAAAGGCTGAATCAGTGTGTGACTTGAAGAGCATTGAAATATAATGAGCTCCAGAAGGCATTCACGTAGGATAGTGTGGATTATTTAGAGACTGTATGTAGGTTTCAGCAAGGTTTGAGTTGAGTCTCAATATAACCAGGTTGCAAGATATGATTAATTTTGTTGTAATTTTTTTTTTCAATTCTGTGTGCACAATGGATTGGGCTAAATGAAGAACCTCAAGACTTCAGCCAGTAGGTGGTGCTGTAGTTTCCTCAGAGACCACTTTAGAGACAGTGATCTTAATATAACATTGATGTAATCCAGTAAAGCCCAAAGTCATCCAGTAATGTGATGTCACACATTAACACAGTGCTTACCAGAGGTCATTTTGCTTAAATCACCGCATCATTTCAAGGGTTGGGCTCAGACTGAAAGGGCTAAGTGCTTATGTGCTTATGTATCGTACTATATGTTGGTGCAGGGAATTTATAGCACAATGTAGCAAAAGTGAACATGACTGGCAACATGTTATCAGTAAATGAAGTACCACTCATGCCATATTGTGCAAAAGTTTTGAGCCATTTTTCCTTATAAAATAGAATTTTGCACTAACAAGGAAATTCCCAAAGACAGAAAATCTGTGGCACCAGATGCTATGAAGTGAGGAATACAAAGGTATAACTTTTAGTTTAAATAATCATCAATATGTGCAGAGGAGGTCAGGAGAGATGTACACACGCATCTATAAAACACAGTGGAGGCTCTGTCATGGCTTGGGACTGCGATTCAGCCAGTGATGTTTGGGATCTTTTGAAAATTTATGGAATTATGATGCAGAAAAACACTGTCAGATTTTGATCCACCATGCAGTACCATCTTGAAAGTGTGAAATGCTTTATTTTTGCAGCATGATAATGATGCAAAAAAAATGACCACTGCAGTAAAAATATATCTGGATTCAAAAACAAACCATTGAACACGTTCACTCATAGATTGTCCTCCAAGACCACTGACTACTACAGGCAGCTAAGTTGCCTGGGAACGTTCAGGCTTTATTGAAGACTAAAGGTGGTAATACCAAATATTGACTTCAACCGTGTTAAAATTGTACAAACAATTGTACAAACAATCTATTTTCATTTTTTTCATAAAATATATAGCAAGATGGAGAGATGTGCACAAAAAAGAAAGGAAATCGTAGATAGAATTTATTGGGGATAAAAGAATTAAAATTTATGAATGATGTCATTTCATATCCAGTCACTTGATTCCATTCCAGGTCATGTTGACTCATCATCTATGCTGATTGGAGATGAGCTGTTCTTTTTTGAGATGGGTTTCCTCAGCAGCTGCCATCGGCAGACTGTAACCGTACCTCTGGGAAGATTAGAGAGGAATGAGTAGTGGGCTTCATGATGTCAGGAAAGGACCATGAGCTCCTCACATCACAACTTTATTAGTGTACGATGTAATCAAGAGCTGTTTGAGCACCAAGTGAGTTAGGTGGAAAATAAAACCACCCACATACAGCTGCTAATGAGTAATAAATGATTAATGATTTCCCCGTTAATCCTCTTAGTTTAAAGGATAGTAGAATATTGTTTTTAGCCTAGCACTACAAAAATTCAAGAAGAACCAGTTTATTGACATTAATACATGCATGCAGAATAAAGGTGCATATTTTTTTCATCATAGGTGTTTTTATTTAATTTTTTGTGTCCTATCAATCCCAAATTTTCATAACTTAGTTGGCCACACTTTTCCTAATGATAGACCTTTTTTTCTATGTCTGCTTTCTTGGTTTTTTTTTCAGTGTGTAACTACCAATTTGGTGCTCCAGGGTAGCTTGCTCAAAAGCACTTAATTCCACCTTTGCAATTTTAATAAATGGAACTATTTACAGTATTTAGTTAATATTTAGTTAATATATTTGCCATGGGTTCTAAATTGGAGTAATGCACAGTATCCAGGGGTCAGTCATTTTAAGGAACAAACACTTCAACTGTGCCAACCGTGACTTCACCTTCTGGATGGGGAACTTCACATACGGGAAGTTATCAGAACGTTGGAGAAGTTGCTGGATCTAGTGTACCCGAGAGATGGGCCATAACCTGGTCTGCCACACATGAAAACAAGAGTTGATACAATACTGGGATACTGCTACATTAAAAGCCCCAATCAAAGCAGCGATGACCTTCTCGGGAGTGAGGAAAACTCCACCCGTTGACTGTTCAATGCTCAGCTGGAAAATCTACTCAGCAATGGTTTTTAACGTTTAACTTCCCAAATCACAGAAAGGGAGTTACCAACTGCTTGCTCCTCCTGTAACATGTCAGTATAGTATGGGGAAAACTGTGTGCCATAACTGCCTGTTGAGTCTGATTAGTTTTAGATGCTTGTAATCGTTTCTGCAATAAGTCAGATTGGGAAGAAAGGGCTCCCTTTGATTGTTGTCATTATATTTTTGGGCAAAATTTCTAGGCCCAGCCAAGATGTGGGGGGATGGAAGGCTCAGTGGTGTCATTGCGTCTTTTTTGCAGATGATGTGGTTCTGTTGACCTCATCAAGAGATGGCCTCCAGCTTGCATTGGAACACTTTGCATTTGAGTGTGAAGCAGATGGAATGGGAATTAGCACCTCCAAGTCTGATTGCATGGTTCTCATGTGGAAAAAGGTGGAGTGTCCGTGACGAGTTTCAGTATTTCAGGATCTTATGTATGTTTGAGGGGAGGTTTGACAGATGGATTGGTGTGGCATCTTCGGTAATGTGGATATGAAGCTTGATTTACAGTTTGATCTATGTTCTGACGCTCACCTATGATCACAAGCTCTGGATAGTTGAAAGAATGAGATTATGGATACAAACAGAAACAAGCTTCCTCTGAAGCATGTCTGGGTTGTCTGTTGTAGATAGGATAAGACGCTTGGGGATTTGGGAGGGACACAGAGTAGAGCCACTATGAATCCACATCCAAAGTAGCCAGTTGGACGTGGTTCAGGCATCTGACCAGAATGGCTTCTGGGCATCTCCTAGATGAAGTGTTTTTGGTATGCCTTAGAAGGAGGAGGAGGTAAGGAGGCCCCAGGGTAGACCCAAGACATTCCAGAGAGATTAGATCTCCTGGCTGGCCGGTTGTGTGTTTATTTCAGTTATTTCATATTGGGGTCAAAATCATGCAGTTTGGGTTTATTATGTAAGTACAACACATAAAATGTTTACTTGAAATTTCTGTGACACCAGAGTCACATGATGGTATATCGACTTTGATGCAATAATGTTGATAAAAGATGTAAATTGTATTAAAGAAAAGCAGAGTTTCCTTTTTTTATATATCATTAACTAAATTAATCATATTAATTACATAAGTAATAATGCTTTGGGAAATAAGATTTCTATTATAATTATTACTATCATTGTTGTTGTTGTTGTTGTTTATGATGGACCGAGTTGAATTAGCAGGAGTCACAGGAATTATTAGAAAAAAGGGTTTTCATTTATTTAACCCAAAAAATTATTTTACAAAAGTAATAAATGATGAGCTAATAAAAGAGGTCAAAGGAACAAAATTAAACTCAGGCAAAGAACTCCAAACTCAACAAACCAAAGGAAATGACACACAGGGGCAGTAGCTGGGTCAGACCACTATGACACAACAGGGGTAACTAAACAAAACACAATCAAAACCACAAAAACTATGCAGCACAGTCTAGCTTTTTAATAAACTAAACACCAAATAAGAAAATCAAAACCCACTAAACCCTAAACTCAAATATTTAGTTAAGTACAAAAGCTTTTTTAATTAAAGAAAATACACATTCTCCCCCTTCAGCAGGAAGTGGTGGTGCAGTCCAATCATCCCTCTTTCTATTTAACTGCTTTAAACCCTAGCTACCACTTTTTGTCTGGCAACTCCCAGGGATCATGAAAGGTGAGAAACAGGTAAAAGAAACAAATATTAGTCACAAACCAAACAAAGTAATGAACTGGTATGAATACATGAGTAAACTAAATATGCGTGCTTACAAATAGAACAAATGTATCCAAACCAATCAATAAACTACTGCAAATTAAAGTGTGTTGTTTTAAATGAAGAAATAAAGAATACAAAAGAGTTACTTAGACTTTTAGAGTGTGGCCATGGGTTTGGCCATCACATTGTTGTTGGTGCTTCCCACAGTAAATTATTATATAAAGCAGGGGTCTCGAACTCCAGACCTTGAGGGCCGGTGTCCTGCAGGTTTATCCAACACTGACTTAATTGGATAAATTACCTCCTCAACATGTTTTGAAGCTCTCCAGAGGCCTGGTAATGAACTGATCATTTGATTCAGTTATGTTGACCCAGGGTGAGATCTAAAACCTGCAGGACACCGGCCCTCGAGGCCTGGAGTTCGAGACCCCTGATATAAAGAATCTTCTCATGTTACATTCTTGTCTCTATATAAAAAATGAAGAAATTAGAAATAAAGAAATAGTAAATAGAAAATAAGAAGTTTTGTGCTATGCAAGTTCTTTTAAATTCTATATTTTATTCTATATCTTCTTTTATTGATCACTTTTATTGATCACTTGTGAATGTGTGTGTGAATGGGTGGATGACCGAATGTAGTGTAAAGCGCTTTGGGGTCCTTAGGGACTGAGTAAAGCACTATACATATACAGGCCATTTACCATTTATTTCAAGCATTCAATTAAAACAAAGTGATTAGCATGATCCAAAAGAATAGTCACTAAAAAAGCATATTTCACCATGGCTACACTGAGTTTTGTGGACATTTTAATTGCTTTCATTTAATCTGTATTTTTTTCTAGTTTCACATGAATTTATATTAAATATTTGAATATATAGAGAGGATGTGATATAAACAGGCTGTTGTCAAGAGTAGTGACCTCTATTTTGACAAATGCAAATATACATTTCTATTGTTTTGTTTTAGTTTGTTTGTTTTTAATTAAGTGCTGCTGATATACTGTCACTATAAGTTATTAAAAGTGTATACATTAGTGTACATTACATTAGTACATTAGTGTATACAGTTCCATGGTACAGTTTCACATCTTTCTAAAACAGGAAATACTAGGTGTTACTGTTATAAGTACTGGGTGTTTTAATAACTGTATGCAATCTCTTTCCTGTTACCTTACTTCCTGTTTTGGTGGTTTTGGTGGTTTTTGGGGAGAAGTATATCAAAGTTATATGTAACTGCTAATGCTAATATGTACTTTCCTCACACTATTACACAGACACTGAGAGAACATGCACAAGATGTATGACAGTTTATTTATTCACCACTGCAGATGCTTAGACCATGAACAGCAACGACACCCTGTGATACTTTGTGGAATGTGGCATTAGTCCATGGCATGTCTCAGTAAAAATAAACCGCTATTACTTAGTGAACTTTGATATAATGCTATACTTATTATTTACTATAGTGACAAATGAAACAAACAAATAAGTACAGTGATAAAATATATCATTTTTCAGTGAAATACACTATACACATCCATTAAATGTCGTCGTGTTTAGTAATAGAAGCAGCTCGACTCCTCTTTTTAGCATTTCGTGCATTGTGTCTCCGGCTTACTCAGCAAAACAGGGTTTAAGGCAATCTATAACAAACTCTT
This sequence comes from Rhamphochromis longiceps, assembly GCF_057381845.1. Taxonomy (NCBI): domain Eukaryota; kingdom Metazoa; phylum Chordata; class Actinopteri; order Cichliformes; family Cichlidae; genus Rhamphochromis; species Rhamphochromis longiceps. The sequence continues at coordinate 28,048,928 of NC_140558.1, forward strand.
TGTATTAGATGAATAATTAATCATTTTATGTTTAGATGATCTACACAAAACAGCTGTTTCTTGTTAGTGTTTGCTTTCCTTTTAGTCTTTTCCCCTTGAGAACATTAATATTGATGACATGAAGGGAGGCTGACCAAGCTCTCAGTCATTCTCTCACCACCACCACCACCTCTCTCTCTCTTCCCCTCCCTCTCTCTTATACCCACACCCTGGATGCAGGCAGGCGTGCACACACCGGCAGAATCACTCAGCTTCCGTGCCCCTCTCTTCTCTCCATCTCGCTATCGCTGTCCCTCCCTACTCTCTCCACCGGTGGATTTTAGCCCACTGCTTCGTGGAACGTCGGTAAGAATGATTCATCTCTTAGTATGCTCTTCATTTCTGTGTTTCTCTTTGGTTCTGATTTTTTACCAGGACTCAGACAAAGGATTGGGTGTGGCTAGATGGGCAATGGCAGCAGAAAAAATGTGGGAAAAGGGATGTTGAGGACACTGATGGTCATAGAGATAAAGATACAATATTACAAATTGTTTGGATAATTGGATTTAACAATGAATCGGAAAGGGTGAGAATATCACTGCTAATATTAATATTAATGCTAAGCTTAGTGTATATACATGTCGCGATAAAGAAATGACTCAGTGCGCCATAAACATTCTGGATGTGTGCCAAGCATATCTATTTCTTTGTCAAAGTGATTTTCCTAGGCCCCATTCAAATTCACACTAGTGAGGAGATTGCCGTTGCTTGGTTTGTAAATGACTTGCTGCAGGCTTGTGGGCTTGTCATATTTGCACAGAAGACTCTGACAAAGCAGCAGTTCAGACAGGCATGACTGGGCTAGACTGTGAAAGGCAGATTAGTCAGACCTGAGGCTAGCCTAGGAATAAAACTGCAGTGGAGCCTGTGGAGCATTGCCTATATCCACAAGGCTGCAGGGGTGGATGCAGTAGGGTGAGAGAGAGAGAAAGAGAGAGAGATGATGCAGAGGGAGAGAACAAAGACTTTAGCCTTAGAGAGGTAAAATCAGGGACAAAGGAAAGAAAATACAGCTGGGTGAAAGCAAGCACATGTTGACTACATCTACGTTTTGGAGAAGCCAATGTGAAGCCGTGTGGGAGGCAGCCACCACCCATGTTCATCCATGTGGATGTAGTCTGAGCAGCACATGTAGTAGCCACTCCCTTTATGTACAGTCATTGCAGAGTTTATTCTAAAGGCTAGACAAAGCTTTCACAGATTTAATGGCTCCTACGATGAACTTTCAGATTGCTACAATGATTTTGATCACATTATGCTGCATTATCAATTTAAGGCTCGACAGGAAAGGTCAAATGTGTGTGCTCAGGTATCTTTCTCACCTTTGCCAGCCAAAATGTCTGACAAGCCTGACATGACCGAGATCGCTCGTTTCGACAAGACGAAGCTGAAGAAGACGGAGACAAAAGAGAAAAACCCTCTGCCCACCAAAGAGAGTGAGTGCTCGTTGTGCGCCGTGTGTTTCTGATCACTGTTGAAGCCACAAAGGCTTCGTCGTCTGCAATCATTTGTTACTGTCAGTAGCTCCTCATCATCACTTCCTGTGCTATCGAGAGACCGCATTGTCAGCCGGCGGGAGCTCTGAAGCAAACAGCTGCAATGTCATCACACATTTTATACACAGCAAAATCAAAAAGCAACATCCTCACACACGTTTACTGAACAAGAGCCTACCAACGGTTGTGTTTCTCTCTTCTTTTCTAGCCATTGAGCAAGAGAGGAAAGGCGATGCCACACCTTGACTCAAGCACACGAAGAAAAGAAGCTGAGATGCGGCAACAAAAAGCACTTTCTTTTGATTATTACAGTATTTGAATCTCTTTCATTGTCTTCAGAAATGGGTGCTCTTAAGCTCCCCAGGGTGCTGTTAAGGGTATATGGCATCCTCACAAGGGAGCCTCTGTAACCAATATTAAAACTCCAGCCTGGGTGCCTGTCTTGTGCTGTTAGCGTATAGCTAACATGTCTCCAATGTTGCCAAACTGGGAAGTGGTGTAGTGATGTAGCACAGAGAGACAGGCAGGCATCCAGGCTATAGGGCTGGTGGGGAGCTGGTTATGGACATGGGAGTAATTGAAGTTAAATCATGTGGGATGTTTTCTTAATCAACTTTTTACTTTTATTTATGAAATAAAAATGAAGACATGGAACCAGTCAGTCCTGTGCATCTTGATGTCTCGTTTTTACAGATGTGCAAATCAAGACAATCACAAACACAGACACACACTGTATTTATGAGGCAAAGAAATAAAGCAAATGACTCACACATTAAAATATAGAAAAAAAATGTAATATAATGCTGGTGTATGTTTTACCTACTAATGTATGTTAGAGTGCTAATGTTAATGTGATTACAATAAACCAGCATAAGGTTTGGGATCAGAAAATATAGTGCTAGTGGCTAATCAGCCCAAGGTTTTATGGGGCCTTAAGCACAATTTGATTCTGAAGCCATCCCCCACCTCAGAAGCGCCAGCGTTAACAATATGTGGTCCATGCTTGATTTTTTGTGCTTTGTACGCCTAATACAACCCTTATCGTGGCTTATAGTGCACTGGAAAGCACCATAGGCAGATGTTGTTTTCTATGTTCCGAAATGTTTCAGCAAAGCTTCTGAGGAAATATTTTAATCAAGCAGTAGAAGCAGGTCTTAAAAATTAAAACACGGAGCTAACTGAGGTGTAACAATGCTGGATTATAACAGCAAAGACTCCAAAATAAGGCTGGTCTATAGAACAAAAGGCCTGTTTCATAATGGGACAATGGTAGTCAAATATTAAGGACATACATTTTCACCTGTTAGTTACTGAGCAATAACAATTATCTTACACCGAAGAACTAGCTAATAGAATTTTTTCATTATGTTAAAATGATCGTTATTTAGGAACATAATCCAAACACAAAGACCACACATGTTCTCTGGGCTGTTATAACTGACTAGTAAGCTAAAGGTAGGCTGCCAACCATAATGCCTTTGATTCACATACAATATAAACCAAGCTCACCTTACTTAAAGGTTCATTTTTGTTTTTGTTTTATATGTTCAAAATTTATATTCCACGGATGAAAAAAAAAAAAATATATATATATATACACATACATTTACCCGCTAGTTTTGTGTGACATTTAATGAGCTTGAGACTCCCCCTGGTGGTGTGGAGGCCTCAAGCAGCTGTGTTGTCTTTTTATGCCCTTATGCTGACTCTTGTAATGTTAAACATGAACTACTAAATTAAATAATAAATTAATCACACACAAACACAAAGCAATATTGAAAATAGAAATATAGTAATTGAGTAACTGTTCAGAATAATTCCGAATTGGAAATTATTCCAATTTATTTATCACAGTGGCTAACATTTCAGGCTACCCTGTCTTATTTGCTATTACTTGACTGATAGACAAAATAATCTGTCTTCAATAACAAACAATTATAATAATCATAACAATAATTCATTTAGCCTTTTTTTAAGAAAACAAGCGCTAACTATTCAGGGGTGCAGGCTCATGTAATAAATAGAACAGCGTTAGGTTTTATGGTGTTACTAAACCAATACAATCTGCCAATCTTGGCTCTAGAATAGAATATAATTAATTGTTAGTTTGGTAGAGAAGTATCAAAAATGTGAAATAAAAAAATACAAACTGCACTACATTTGAAGAAATAGTCACTAACAAACTAAAAAATAATTTTTTTGACCACGTGAAGATAAAAATGTATGTCCACATGGTCTAAAAAATCAGAAAGCTGATGTTCACGCTTAGATTTGTGACAGTGTACAGAAGGATGATCTAATCAAGCGCTGCGGTTTCAGTGTGAAAACTACCACTAACTAAATAAATGCAAAATGAAGAGAATTGAGAGTGTAAGATTTTTACAGGAGACAGAAAAAAACCCTACAAACATTTCTAAGCAATGTTAAACACGGGTCTGATAATCAACGTCAGAATTCCCTGCTATGGTGAGATCTGCAGCTTCCATTTCAACTTTGTTGAATTGCAGTTATGCTCTTGGACTGCTGTATGGGACATGCCTCACTTAGAAAACCCTGCTATGAAGTTTTGTTGCCCTTGCACTTAATGATACACGCAGGAGTGTGACGCATTAATATAGCGGTACAGCCATACTCCTGTGTCCAAAGATCATCCCTAACCTGACCACCATCCACAAGTTAGGACTTCCAAACCATGATTCTATAAAAGACACCAGCCTTTTCACATATTTATAGACTCTTAAACGCCTGACGTCTGCTGCTGAGCTCGGTGAATCAACTAAAATTGGAGAAGAAGTCAGTCAACAAAGCTGACGGTTAATGTATCCACAGTCGTAGTGTATTGTTTTAACTGACAGCATTTTGTCCTGTTGAAATGATTGTGTCATTTTAAATATTAAAGTTAAATGGAGCAGTTGACAGAAATAGCTCTATGGGGGTGGGGGTGGGGACCGTTACAATAGCACGTAATGATTTGTATTGTTAAATTTGATTGCATCGCCTGCGTTGGAAGAAAAAAAACGTGAACCTGAGTATGGTGTGAAAAATAATTTCATTCCCCATATTCCTGTAAAAGGCACTGGTTACAGCTATGTTTTGACTTCTAAATTGATGTTCAGAATTATTCAGTAAACATTACGGTGACACCAAAAATGACCAGTAAACCCACCCTAAACTCAATATCAGTGATTTATAACCCCAAATCTCCGCCTGCGGGTGTTGCTCCTGTCACCCTGCCTCCGCCTGTCAAACTTCTCACCTCCCGAGTTCTGATAGACCCACTTCTCGTACTTCACACTGCAAGCCATTCACCAACTCTCACTGGTCTCCTGTGTCCGAAATTTATTTTAGCTCAGTTTTACTAATGCATATTCACTTCACCACTGTCAATTACTTAAAAGGGTACGTGTGTGCAACACGTTCTCACTCCCAAAGTGTGTAAGGTGGTGGGTAAAAAAAAGAAAAAAAAGAAATTTTCTATGTGCTCCTTGCAACATTCGTTTAAAATGTCACCCAATAAGCCCGGTGTTTTGTCCTGATCTGTAGTCCTGAGAGTTTCGATACTTATGTCGTCATGTAGACACGCCCAGATTGATTGTTTCTATCAGTAAATCCATTAATATCGTTAAAGGTTCATATTGGCTTAAGCTGTTCTCTACTATTCTCAACTTTTTGAGAGTAAGTCAGACCGGGGGTGGGGTGGGGAGGGGAGCTGTAGGTTTCAGTCACGACCTTAGCTGATATCTAATTAGTGGGGATTATCTACACCTCTCCGCTTTTTGTGCAGGCTGAGTGAATTATTGTTTTAAGGGATTTTGAGTGGCTTAAAGGGGATCTGACAAGTCCGCTGTCCAAGTCGCAAGTAAAAGTATGAAAAGACAGAAACTGGTGGTGATGATTCCTTGATGAGGGACATGATTATGTGGGCTAAAGCCAGAAAGCGAATCAGCGGGATTAAACGTGATCAGCCTGAAAGGATCATCCAATGCTTAAACCTGCATATAACTTACAGTTTTTTAATATTTTATCAAAAGTCAAACTAAACATATTATGAAATAAAATGACCTTGCAATGCTACATTTTAATTGTCATAGCCCTTACGTGTCTTATGTGTCTTTACTCGTGTAAATCCCAGACTGTTTTCGCACCAAGTTGTTTCCCAGGGAAACATCTATTATCCTATTATCACAACGGTGCCAATTTCGCCGATGTGTGAGGCGGTATTTACATGACTATATACTGTCACTCCTGAAAAGCTGTAAGGCTTTGTAGTACCCAGTGTCCCCATGGGATACTGGTGCCATCTCCCGAATGTTTCAAGTGATTTTATTTATATTATCTTTTAGCTAAGCTATCTTCGATTTGTGTGCACATAAAGATGAACAATAATCACCACAATGAACCCATACAGAGATTACTTTTTGTGTGAATAATGATCTTCTATTAGTCAAAAATAATACTTTTATTCTTAAATGTCTCCAAATCCGGGGGATTATTAGAAGATGGTTTTAATTATTCTATACGTAGTGCTCATATGGATTCACATATACTGACACACATACATATACTTTAAATCCATGCATATACTTTGTTTTTATAATTAGCATCAGAGCCTGGGAACAACAGGTGAATTCGTCTGCGTTGCTTCTTTGAAGTGCACTTATGCACCGACAATTCCTATTTGTCCATGGGAAGCCCCAGCCAATGTCGTTGACGCATTTCACAGTAAAATGTTACTTGCTGGACAAATCTGTCTGTCAAAGGGGGCACGACCATATAAATATCATGAGCGCCGAGTAGGGCGACAAACTTCAGTCGCCTCCTTCTTTTCTTGGCGCTCACATCTGGAATACGTCACACTAGCCTCTGCTTGGAATACACACGCTATGCAACCACTGAATTTCTCTGCAGTCTTGGTTCTGTTCCTGTGTTGTCTTTTTCAGCTGTCATCTGCTTGGTATGTCCTTTTTTTCTCTCGTAAAGAAAGTTTTAAATGCTATAGTTTCTATGGGTTTGCAATTGGTAAAATAACTTACAGGTTTAACATAGCTATCTTTTTTCCCCTCTACAGGACCATGAATAATTTCTTGATGACTGGACCTAAGGTAATACCATTTAAGATTTTAAGAATGAGTGTTGCGTAAAAGCTGTTCCTTCCAGCCAAATTCTATGTAATTAGCACTAACATTAATATTCATAACTTCCTTTCCTTTCTCATCCAAGGCCTATCTGACCTATGCCAGCAGCGTGCGAGTGGGCGCACAGAGTGGGATACAAGAGTGTAAACGCCAATTCGCTTTGGAGAAGTGGAACTGTCCAGAGAACACGCTTTCTTTGTCCCCACACAACGGCATGCGGAGTGGTAAGAACTCTTTTTGAATCAAATCTATGGCAACTAAAATTAGTGAGGTCGTGCGCTTTTTTTGAGAGCAATCTTGAAGCGCCTGTGCGTAAAGTGCTTTTCACGCACAAAACTAGAACTCATCAGTTACGCATTATTCGTGCCAAACTGGATATCCAAGTAAAAAAATCCGGATTTCTTTGTTTGTTATTTATTTTAGCCACAAGGGAAACTTCTTTCGTCCATGCCATCAGCGCTGCCGGAGTGATGTACACGCTCACCAAGAACTGTACGGCTGGGGACTTTGACAACTGCGGCTGCGATGACTCCAAAATTGGACAGCCGGGTAAACATGTATTCCATGAGCATTCTATCCGCGGTTACAGTAAGCGATTTCTAAATTGGCTTGTATTCCTACAGCGAAATAACGTCATGTGCTATTTTGTCTCAGGCGGTGTAGGGTGGATTTGGGGAGGATGCAGTGACAATGTTGCTTTTGGGGAGAAGATCTCCAAACAGTTTGTGGACGCGCTGGAAGATGGGCATGACTCGCGCGCAGCGGTCAACTTGCATAACAACAAGGCAGGCAGACTGGTAAGATTTGATCTTAATATTATTGACGGTTTTTTTTTTTATGTCAATAGTGTTCTGACACAGCGTAATAAATGAAAAACGAGATCGTTGTTTTTGTTTGGCTTTCTGTTTATTTTTTGGTAAAACGTTTGTGCTCTCGACAGGCAATCAAAGCAACCATGAGGAAAGCCTGCAAATGTCACGGAGTATCTGGAAGCTGCACCATCCAAACCTGCTGGATGCAGATGGCCGATTTCAGAGAAGTGGGCAACTACTTGAAGATGAAGTACAAACATGCAAAGGAACTGGAAATGGACAAGAAAGCGGCGAGAGCAGGGAACAGCGCGGACAACCGAGACGCAGTCACGCACACTTTTTTGAGCGTCGCTACAAGGGAACTCATTTACCTGGAGAGTTCTCCAAATTACTGCGTCAAGAACCAGACCCTCGGACTCCACGGTACAGAGGGACGGGAGTGCTTTAAGGAGGACAAGAACATGTCCGAGTGGGAGAAAAATAGCTGCCGCAGATTGTGCAATGAATGCGGCCTAAAAGTGGTGAAGAAGCGCACAGAGGTTTTCACCAGCTGCAACTGCAAATTTCACTGGTGTTGCACAGTTAAGTGTGAAAAATGCAAGCGAGTTGTAGCCAAATACTTTTGCGCGCACAAAAGTGGGAGGAAAAAGAACAAAAAAGGCAGGAACAGTGCGCATCAACAATGACTGGGATCTCTTGCAAAATTTGAACTCTTCACATTATTCGATAAATATGATTTTCATCATATTAACCAGTTTTATATTTACGAACTACATGAGAAATTATTCTGCATCACATGAATGTTATTTAAATTTTTTAGCTAAAGTCCTTTAAAGCACCTTTCCCCCCTTTAGTTTTGAATGGAGTGTATAGGTCAAATTTTGTCTTGTGGACCAAAATCTCCAAGCATTGGAGCAACAGTAGCAGTGTTGGGAACTTGGGAGTTCCGAGGATGTTTGTTCGCTGTTTATCACGTGTGACTACTGAAATTGGTTTAATATTTAAAAGTCTACCTAATAATTATTTAAAATAATAAATATTTTTATACAATACACGTAACTGCCTCCCAGTTTGTCGGTGGTAAAATTCTGAGTCTTTTAGTCTTATATGCGGGTGCCTTGGTGTCATACAGTCTTTGGTAGGTAAATAAATTACTTCCTAATGCCAACCTTTGAAGTGCGAATAGGCGTCTCCTGAACCAGTCACCCAATCAGCTTTCTCGGGTCTCAAGACAAAGAAGAAGACTTATTTGGTCCTCAGTCAAGTAAAGGACAAAGCTGCAGCACACGGGGTCAAAATACCTACATCTCTATAAGCAGGATAACGACAACGGGATAGGTGAAGATGGCGCAATCAATTTTTTGGCTGCTGTTTGTTTCGTGTAGAATCAATCCTGGATACGCTTGGTAAGACATGTATACACTAGTTGCATGCATGCTTTAAAATAAGTGAACAGAAGACAGAATTATATGACTTTTATTATTATTATTATCATTATTATTATTGTTCTCAGGGTCGCAAGCAATTTTCTGATGACGGGGTCAAAGGTATATATACATATATATTTGATTGCTTTTATTGTGGCAACATTTTTTTCCACATTTCAAATGTAATAAAAACAAAATAAAGGACAGACTGTCACTGCCTCTTCTGCAGGACTATCTCACCTACGCAAAGAGCGTGCAGGTGGGCACACAGACTGGCGTCCAGGAGTGCAAACGCCAGTTTGCCTGGGATAGATGGAACTGCCCCGACAGCGCAACCCAGCTTAAAGGACTGAAACGAGGTAGTTATTGTTTCTCTATTGAGCCTCAAGTTTTATTCGGCATTTCCAACCAAATGATTGGTTTTCCCAGATTTTCCTGGCAAAAAGTAATTTCCAGTGTTTCTATGCTTTTTATGTGTTAATTAAAGCAATTAAATCAATTAAAATATCTTTACAGAACTATTGTTAGACTTGTTGCAATCTCTGCTACGCCCCTGGCCAGACCTGCCTTTAAAATACTCTTTTACCCGTGCTTGAATATGCACACGCACACCCATGGATGTGGATCTATTTTTCATGTTTTTGATGCTGATTTAGTTGGTGACCTTTGGACATGTTGACCTTTATACCACTTTATTTTTCTTTGTACCTTTGTAGTGTGGCCTTGATTATCACAGAGTTATAATAAAAACAATGCAACATTCTACACGTTATTAGTCAATGCTGGTTATGTATTCTCCTATAAGAGGCTGTGGCAGTAGACCTTGTATGTTTCCTCTCATTCAGCCACCAGAGAAACGGCTTTCGTTCATGCTATCAGTTCAGCAGGGGTCATGTACACTCTGACCAGGAACTGCAGTCTTGGCGAACTCGAAAACTGTGGCTGCGATGGTTCAAAGAACGGAAAGCTTGGTGAGTCAACGTACGAGTTACAGCGCCATTTGTCAACATGCAAGTTCTTAATTAATGATCTTTAAGTATTCAAAACTGTGTCGTGCAGGCGGTCGCGGATGGTTGTGGGGTGGCTGCAGTGCTAACGTGGAGTTTGGAGAGAGGATTTCCAAAGAGTACGTGGATGCGGAAGAGACGGGTCAGGACTCTAGGGCTGCTGTCAACCTCCACAACAACGCGGCTGGCCGATTGGTGAGTTGTTTTCAAACGACACGCACTTCTTTACTAACCCTTCATCACTCAGCGCTAAGGCATCAGCAGCCGTTAACAGAACCTTGTTTCCAACAGGCCGTGAAAGACACAATGACGCGTATCTGCAGATGCCACGGAATGTCTGAGAGCTGCAGTGTCAAAACCTGCTGGACACAGCTGTCCGATTTCAGAGCCGTGGGCAATTACTTGAGGATCAAGTACATTCACGCTGAAAAGCTGGACATCGACCAAAAGCGCATGAACGCCGGTAACAGCGCGGATATCCAAGGTGCCATCATGGACGCGCTCGGCAGCATCGCACAGTCAGAGCTCATCTACCTACAGGACTCTCCAGACTACTGCAGGAAGAACGCCAGCTTGGGGGCGCACGGCACGGAGGGCAGGGAGTGTCTGCTGCACGGACAGGGCTTGACGCAAGGGGAAAGAAGGAGCTGCCGCAGGCTGTGTCACGAATGCGGCCTGGGAGTGGAAGAAAAGCGCACGGAGGTGATGAGTAGCTGTAACTGCAAATTCCACTGGTGCTGTAAGGTGCACTGCGAGGACTGCGCCCACGTTACAGTCAAACACGTGTGCGGCAGGAAGGACGGTGGGGATGGAAAACGAAGAGATCGTGGACCCAAATGAAAACGACTGCGTTTATGGATTTGTCTGTTTGCACTTTCCCCCCTCTTTCGTGTATGATATCCTAGTGTCTATTTATTAAGAATGCTGTAATTAAAATAAAAATGTAAAAAAAAAAACCTTCTAAATATTTGTATCTACAATTTCAGTTTTTCTCTAGAAGAGGGCCACCACAGTTTCTGACACCGCGCACGCACATAATAAGAATCAACTGCATGCATTTTAAAAGGGGGATTACAGGGATAACATCGTGCAGTTTACGCCACACCGAGGTGTCGATCCAGCGTTTATCCGCCACCACTTTGATGTCAATGTGGATTGATTTTTATTCAAAGAGCAAAGAGCCTTTGAAAGACAAATTAGGGAAGCGCTTCCACCATTCAAGTTACAGTGTTTGGTTGGTAATCGGCGACACCATTGCCCACGCTAGTCTTTGTCACATTCCAAATGGAATGCAAATGTGTCTCAACACATTAAAGCTAAAGCCTGGTGTTTATTCGCTGTTACATGAATCTTGTATATGCAATCAGACACTTATATAAAAGCATGACTCACTTTTTTCCCCTGAAAAGCAAGATGATTTCTAATCTTATCATCTGCAAGTAATTAGGTATTAGTATTAGATCTATCTCTGCTGGCATGTCAGTTTTTCTCTCCTGTACCCCCTGTATCTCCAAAACCTTGCCTCTCAGCTGGATGTGTCATAAATCTGCCGCTGATTCCACTAAATGACTGATGGCATGGATATTACCTTCTTCAGGGGGCCCATGGCTGGAGGGGAAGGCGTAGGGGGAGGGAATGTTAACAGTTATGGGTCTGGTGACAGGTCTGTTTCACTATCTTTACAGAACAGTTACTGTTGCACCAATAAAAACACAGAGATAAGTGAGAAATTCTGATATGAATTATCAGACTATCTGGTGTCTCTACATCATAAAGCCCCGAGACCTGGGGCAAAACAGCGAATGCATTCCACTTTTTCAGTTTTCAACCATGTTTGCAATGTGAAATTAGGCATGTCATATTAAATCTAAACACAAACACTGTGGCAAATAGTTACACAACTCTACAAATAAACAGACTACTGTTAGCGTATGTACTGTTTGGGGACAAAATTGGGTTCTAACACAACCAAGGATCAAAGAAGCATAACATCAAGTTAAATTCCTGGCTGCAGAAGCAAACAAATAACACTCTCACCGACCTGAAACGCTCCCTCCCACACTTCCCATTTGTCTGTTTCCCCTCTAGGGATGTCCCGTATTTCCCATGCTGTCCTGCTGTGCGTTAATGAAGGTTTTGCCCCACTGGAGGCCCTCACGCTTTATCTCTACTCTCCAGTGAATACATTACTGGTGCCATATTGTTCCCATATGATGCTCAGCTGTGCTTGGATTTACTCTACAAGTGAGATGCCCCTGAGCAGACCCTGCATTTGACATTTTTTTCACCCACTAAACTGCATTTATTTATCTTTCAGGAGTTTTATGATTTTAGCATTTCAAACATTTTAGACTCAGTAAAGGAATATTTTTTTTAAGGAAGAACTTACATTGACCCATCACTTTTTATTATTTATACCACATTTGGTGGCAGTTACATGTCACAGGGGTATGTTTCCAATTCAGGATAAAAGAAGAAAACAGAGGTAGGGGGTTCTGCCACAAGGACCCCCCAGGGGAACTTGTGTATTCTCCCAGAGTGGCTCAGGGGGGTCAGAGCGTGATTGATCACCCCTTCTCATTGCTGCCCTCCTCTATCACCAGGGTGTGAGATACCAAGAGGTCTCACACAAGCTGCAGGTGGGAAAAAAGACCGAACACAACCAACAATAAGACTAAAAGGTAGAATGGTAATAAAAGTGTGTGTGTGTGTGTGTGTGTGTGTGTGTGTGTGTATGTGTGTGTGTATATATATATATATATATATATATATATATATATATATATATATATATATATACATATATATATATATAAAACCCTAACTCACAATGTGAGACATAACATCTACAATCCAAGCATCACTATTTATCCCGGGTTTGCATTTCAGTTTGCAAGTCTGCTGTCCATTAAAAATTGACAATCAACTTTGAGCAGACTTAACCATGTGTTAGAAATGAAATCAACAGCCTCTGTGTTTACAGATCGACCATTTGCAGTGCATGCATGCTCTATTCATAGCTTTCTGACCACAGAAGCCTTTTACTCTCTTACACAATAGGTGAGAGAGTATAAAAAAAAAAAACACACGCATTCTTAAAGTGTGCTTAAGCAGGGGTAATTTTAGACCGATCATTTCACAGTGATGAGTAAGATGATGGCTGGCAAGTAAAGTCACTGTGTTATCAAGTGTAAGTTATCATTCACAACAGACAAGAATGAATTTTTCTAACGTTCCCTCAAAAGCAGAGGTGATGGGATGGAATGCCCAAACTCTAGCGGACTACATGCGGAAGGTGAGTATTAAAACTAGTTTGAAGGTGAAAGTAGAGATGTTTATACCTTCCAAGTACTGTAGTCTCTTGATTAACATTATTTATGAACATCTGATAAGCGCGACTGCATAATTTGCAAAAACAAAAGCTCACTTTTTAACCAAGAAAAAGATATATTTCCTGCTTTTTCATTCATGCCTTGTTTTAGTTGGCAACACCTTATCTAAAAAGTAGCATTTCACGCTAATTTAAGGAAACAACAAACAAACAAGAAAACTTGCATGGTTTAAATGTGCTCAAAGCTTCACTCTCCTCTCAGCTTAAACTGCCAGGCTGTGACAGAGTAGTGACAAAGAGCAGCATAGATGGAGCACAGTTTATGGTAAGCGTGTGTGTGTGTGTGTGTGTGTGTGTGTGTGTGTGTGTGTGTGTGTGTGTGTGTGTGTGTGTGTGTGTGTGTAACATTTCTTTTTTTATTATTCTGAAATCACAATAAATCTGACTTTCATGATCTCCAAATCCATGTCATGTAGAATATGACAGAGTGTGATCTGCAAGTGTTCCCCTGCCTCTTTGTCCCGTGAGTCTAACTGAAAGTGTATTTCTTACACTGACAAATTACCCAACAATTAATATCTCTGAAAACATGAAAAGGTTCATTATATTGATTGGTTGCATGTTTTTTTGTATTAAGTATTTTGGACCCTAAATTAATAAATAATATAATGATACTTACCATCTTTGATAATATTTTACTTGTCTCTGTGCTGCACCTTTATAGAGTAATTACTAAGATACAAACTGAAATCAACAAAGAAGAGCGCAAGAAGGCTACTAGTCACAAGTAAGAGCGTAAACTACATACACTATTTATATCTTCAGCTGACTCTAAAACAGTTGCTCACCGAACATAAAAAAAAACCTGTCTGTTTTATTTTTTTGTCCAGATCAAAACCGCTGAAGTATCCGAAACAAGATAAAGGTCAGTTTAACCGTGTCTGTAACATTGTGCTACCATCTTTCGTAAGGCTTCACTGTCCTCTTTTTACAATTTATTTCACTACAGTATTTGTACAAGAAGTAGACGTTTGGGAATCTGATGAGTTCGTAAGTAAATACACTAGCCACTTCATTAGGCACCCCTTGCTTGCTTGTTGGACCCCCTTTTGCTTTCAGAATCACTTAATATTTGTGGCACAGAGTGCATCAAAGTGCTGGAAACATTCCTCAGAGATTTTAGTCCATGTTTACACGATGGCATTTTGCAGTTGTTGGTTCTGATTCTAATCGTTGAGTTTGAGAGGATCTGAGCTTTGTGACGTGGTGCAGCAGCCAAACTCGACTAGATGTTTTTCAAATCTTCTACTGCCTGACTTTGATGACCATGTGTGAACTGTTGCCTCAGTTTCCTGTTCTTAGTTGACAGGAGTCGTCTTCTTCTCCTGCAGCCCATCTGCTTCAATGTGTTGTGTGTTCAGGGATGCTCTTTTGCATAACTTGGTTGTATCGAATTACTGCTGAGTTAGTTACCATTTTGAACTCGGACATTCCACTTACTGCATATTTTCTCTTTTTCTGACCATTTTCTGTAAATCCTTTATCTATGTGAGGGAAAAACCCAAGGGTTCATCAGTTTCTGAAATATTCAGACAAGGCGATAACAATCATGCCACATTCAGCAGGTGGCTTTCAAGATGTTTGCATGCCTAAATGCACTGCCGTAAACGTGATTACCAAGTTGATATTTGTTTTAACAAGCAATTGTACGTATGCACCTAACAGCTTAATTACGCACCTAATACGTCATGTGAAATTTTTTTAAAAAGTTGCTTTTGTCATGAGTTGCACTCATGCGCTCTGCTTGTATCACATGTCCGGGCTGCGGTAAGGACAATGAGAGCGATGATCCAATCTATGAGGGTCCAGAACACGAAGCAGAGAATTACAACTGCAGTGTAGTTGAGCAACAACCAGGACAGGACAAGACAAGTGAAGCAAAGTACAAGCAGCCTGCTGCTGGAGACCTAGCGAAGCCTCCAAGACCCCCCCGAGGGCCAAAACCTCCAGACTGTCAAAGAGGTAAAGGAGAGCAATTCAGAATAATACTGTATAAAGAAATGCAGTTATATATGTAAGCATCTCAGTGCCTATATGAATTGGGGACACTTTCACAGAGATACTAGACTATATTAGACCTGTCTGTATGGGTAGAGCAGCCCTATTTTTGCTCAGAGATTAGTCTGAGACAAGACTGACAAAAACAAAGACTAATTTCAAGCCAAACAAAATAGACACTTTACCCCCAGGCTGACTCAAGACTGTGGCACCAATCAGTGACATTTGCTTTGACTAGTGTGACTCACTGGTAAAAAGAGGAATGACTTCAAATTTGCGGTTTGCTAACATTATTATGCAGCTTTTTTTGAGGCTGTAGCACTGAAAATGTAGCTCTGCTACAGGTTTCTGTGATGAGAATTTTATGCAGCATGTTATGCCTACCTACACTGTACAATTTCTTCTAAGGTTTGACTATTTATTTATTATATTTTTTGGAAGTAGCTAATTCTCCTGCTCCTCCTTTACCTAGTATGCTTTGAAACCAGAACTGGCATTAATGTGTCCTGAATGTATGATAACATGTGCACAGAACCTCTTCCTGATCCACCATTCTCTCAAAGAACCTTCAAACCTCCACTGCCATCAACCCCAAGGGGGGATCACATCCTCCAAAGACCGTTAAAACCAGCAGGTAACAAAAATGTGTTGAATCAAAAAGCTGAATTTACCAGTTATGATGAGTGTTGTACGCCCATTTCATTGAAAGATTTCCTTTTTTTTTTTTTATTTATAAGTTCCTGCAAGTGTGCACTTAGACCGGAGCAAGAAGCCTGGATCATCCCAAAAAGACATTCCAAAAATAAGTATGCAACCTACAACATGCTGGAATAGTTATAGCAGGTGTCCTACAAAAGTGTTACACTGTTGTTACAATGTTTATCATTTCTATTTCACACCATCAACAATGTCCACAAGAGGGCAGTGCTGTAAAAGATACTATCAGCAAACCTCATCATCCAAAGGTGCCTGTGCCTACTGATGTGTCCAATAGGTAGAACAGCCTGAACAATTTATGAGCATAAAAAGACGTTCACTTTAATTCAATGCAACTATTTAATAATTGTGTGTGTTGAATCTCTCCTCTTTCAGGCCAAGTAAATTAATTCCAGAACCTTCAGGAGTGACACAATCTACAGAAGAATACAATTCGACACCAAGACTAAAAAAGGTATTAAAAAAAAAAGTGCGTTAAGTTATTTATACAAATGTGAGAAAACCCAATGGTCCAATTAAGGTTTTATTTATAGATCATGAGCACTTTCAGAAAGGAAACAGCAGATCACAATGCTGTACAAAGAGAAAGAACAACAGAGATGCTTATATCTTATACACTGCCTTTTATTAACTAGTCTAACTGGAACTGTCTGTGATAGCGCTACACTTACACTGACTGTTCTATCATGGTGCGCTCAGGGCTTGGATTCGAGTTGGTATGGAGGAAAGTTGACAAGACACCAAGCTGAGGCTGCTCTTCGGGAGGTCAACAAGGTCAGATGTTGCACCTTCTCATTCTAAAGCAGACAGAAAAACACACACACACACACACACACACACACACACACACACACACACACACACACACACACACATCTGAAATGTTACTGGATGCATAATGTGAATGTATGGGTTTGTGTATTTACATGTATGTATCTTTAAGGATGGTGCCTTTGTGGTGAGGGACAGCTCTAACGGCTCAGTCGAGCACCCCTTCACCCTGATGCTGCTGTATCAAGACAAGGTTTACAACATTAAGATCCGTCACCAAGGCAATGGCTACACTCTCGGCAGTGGCCTCAAAAACACCAAGGTAAACTGGAAGCAATGACAGCGTAATGTTACAAAAAAAAAAATCAACATGCTCGCTTAAAGTAAACTATTCACATCTTGCGGCACGCCTCGGGGAATGTGTGATGCTAAGTTGTGCTGCACTGCATCATTAGGTCCCCGTCATTTTTTGTGTGTGCTTTTTGTGCTTCAGAGTTTCCCTGGGGTGAAGGAGCTGATTAACCATCACACACACACCCCGCTGCAGCTCATTGATGCCACAGACCAGAGTCATGAAGAGCACCCCCAGAGTTGTCTGCTGCACCCTACGGGACATTGACCAGCACTGACAACAGTTTTAATGTGCGTGTTCGCACCTTTCTCTGTGCTCATATATGCTAATCTGTGTGCATGCATACATGCGTGGCCTATTCAAAATCTTTTTAAGAACATGTAAAGCAAATGTCACAATTTTCACTCTCAAAGGTCATTGTTATGCAATTCATCTTTGTGCTGCTCTCACTTGTATTTTTAGTAAACACAAAGAGAGATTTTTTTTTCTTACATGGGTCATGGTTTGTTCACAAAGGAGCACAGCATTACCTCCTTTATTCACACCTCTGAGGACTGCTGCTTAACTGCCTCTTGGATTTTTAGAGACGCCAACTTGTCAGGGTGGCCAACACAAACGATCAGATCACATTGTCTCTGATTGGTTCGCACTGCCGGCAGAAAGCAAATATCTTGTTTCACAGCTGTGTCAGATCTATCAAATATTATTACACTTTAAAACCACACAGTCTGAATTTAAAACCGAAACACAAAACATGTACTGACATATTAGGTTGCTTTCTCGTTAGTCTTGCTATTTCAAACAGCACTACTAATTCAGTGTGACTGACAACAACATATGTTTTTGTGTCCTAGATTTACATAGCAATGTAATGCAAGCCAAATTAGTTGAATCTGAGAGATGTGCTGATGGACACATTTGTCCTTTATTTAGTACATCAGGACTTAGCAGGGCAGCTCAAATAAGTCAAAAGATATAGACCAAAAACTGAGTGAGATATGTATTTGATCCCATACAATCAGCCAGAACTCAGGTTGTCCCCATGTGACACTTAATCAGTCAAACAATTATAGATACTCCTGAGCTCAACTCATTATGTATATTAAGCACACCTGTCTACAGAATTAATTTCTTCCACCAAAATAGAGACCAAAGAACTGTCAGAGGACATCAGGGACAACACTGTAGATTTGTACAAGGCTGTTATGGGCTACAAGACCATCAACAATAAGCTTGGTAAAAAGATAACAACTATTGGTGTGACTATTTTACAATTAAAGAAATATATAATGAACATTAATCGAGCCTTTGCATTTATTTAGAAGTGAAATAATGTTTTCCACTTAAGCGTCCAAAAATATTATACCTAAAACACTTTTACATTAACTTGAGTACACCTCGTATGATTTGTTGTTGGGGATAACTTAATTCATTGCAAAAATGTACTATATCAAAACATAATTTTAGATTAAACATATATATATATATATCTATATATATATAGATATATATATTTGGGTCCAGGCTTTTAGATATTTAAGTGAGCAGATAAGAAATCACACTGATCTGACAGTTGTTGCACAAAGCTGTCCCCCGTGGCAAAAAAAAAAAAAAAAAGGTAGCTGCATGCCTCACATCAAAGAGCTTGATGGACAACCACGTGTAAAACCCTTCAGTTACTCCTATCTACCAATCAGCAGAGCACAGTTTGACAGACATCATGTAGTATCACGCAGATCTGCACCACTGACACCGACAAGCAAGGCTGAGCCAGCCCATAATGCCCTTGTAGTTATCACATTTCACATCTGGGAGAGGAGTTTCATCATCTGCTTTGCATATTTGCAAATTGATCAGCAACTTCACGTTAGTGGCAAAAATGATTGTTTTCTGACATTTTTGAAGTACCAAGTAAGGGAGTCAAACATACGTGCCAGACGATCCAAGGCGCTTGAAAGGGAATCTAGCTCTCTCATTATGTTCACCAGGTCAATGCAGGTGTTAGAGGTAGCTTCTTCTTCAACCTTCTTTGTGTTCTCCATCTGAAAATGAAGTTCATACACACAAAAAACAGTCAGTCACCTATCAGCATACACAAGGTAAATCAAATGTGACAGACAATCATGAATGGCAATGTTGTATTTCAGCTAAAAGTCATCCATAACAGTAAAACTAAAACACATATTTTACTGTTTACATTTAGGGTAGGGCTCCAAAAAACAAAGAAAAAAATGACAGAACACATTTTTATTTCAATTTTTATTAATTTATTTAATTAATTTACTTAAAAAATCTTTCTAAAAAAATTACACAGACCAGGGCAGTTTAATAGTGAGAAAACAAACATTACAGTCCATTCAAATGAATAATTAACCATCAAAATACTGTTTTAGTGCAAGTAGTCAGAACTAAACAAGGCATGAATGCCCACCTCCAGCTACCAAAAACAAACAGATCCGCTGGGATTTCAATGTTAACATTTAAAAGTTAAAACTTGTTAATTCTAGTGCCTACTTGTGAACTCAAAACTCTTATAAGCATCACATCTGAGAAAGTGTTGTGACAGCAGTCTCAGCAGATTTGTCAATCTGTGACTCCTGGTCAGGGTCTCCGCAAACAGCAGCTCTACATTTGAGATAAGCTTCCTTCAGCTTTTGCATAGAGACTCCCAGCTCCGGACTAGTCCGCAACGCCACCATATCATAGGCCATCCAGGTCAGGTGCGCTGCGGGCAGACAGATAAGAAGAGAGTGACATCGCATGTTTCAGACATTTATTTTAGTTACCTAAGCTTCACGCCCAAGCTATCTGAGCTCATATTGACCTCTCTAAATATGCCACAATACCGTTAACGTCCCATACCTGACATACTCTCAACGTCTTCAATCATCCTCTCCAATTCCTTGTTCATCGCCAGCATGTCGTCGTCGCTGATGCGTGGAAGCTCGGAGCGAGTGGACGAATCGGCCATCCTGATTGCACACGTATTATTTATTTTATCACGTCTCCCTTTACAAACACCTCCGCATGAAAATAGCTAACGTTAGCTAACGCTAGGAACGAGCCTGTTACTGTTAGCAAAGTGATGTTAGGGCAGAAAAAAAGTTAGCAAAGTAGACTTCTAAAACTAAGATGTTGTAACATTTGTCGAGGCAGGCTAGTAAACTTGAGTTTTCTCGCCGGGGTCTGAAGGTAATGTTCAAAACTTATAAACTTACCTTAGGAAAGTTTGTCGGCTGCTTTGGAAAATAAGGGTCTCGCGCTAATGTAAGAAAGCAAAAAATAAGCATGCGCATTGTCATGTCACAAACGCTCACTTTGAACTGTGATGAGGTTTTAATATCCTACACAGTAATGCACTATTTTAACACATGAATTGAATAAACCTATTGTAACAAAACCTGCTATCATGCGAATAGAGTGTAGGTGACTGTATTCTTTATATTATCATAAATGGTCATTTGGATTCAGCAATGGAAGCCTATATTATTTCAAGGAGGTAATCTCGTCCCCCTAGAGTTATATAAACTGAATCTGCTTACAGTCCATTTTCCTCATTACTGCTGGAGGCAAGTATTAAGTGAGTACTTTTCCTGTTTGTTGTGTAACAATATATATATTGATGTAATATATTGTTTTGTTCATGAACAATATACTGTTTCCTTAAGGCTATTTCTTAAGGATTTTTGAATCAGATCGTTTACTCAAGTAGTCTACTTTTATATGTTTGACATGAAATGTTTGTAAAGATTAAAAAGAAATCATAAACCAGGGTGTTAACAAAATTGTCTGCCATAGGTTAAACTTAATAGTATCCTTGTAATATCCAAAAAATATGACAAATGGTGGACAAACACCATGAATGGAAAATTATTTTTCCACTCAAGTAGTCAACTAGCTGACAACAGGAAAAAAAATGAGCTCACCTGAAAAAACAGCCAATCAAAATAGAGGGGGGCGTTTCCAGAGGAAAAGATAAAAGTGTGCCAGGTGACATCTTGACATACAAGCAAGGACAAAGACAAGAGTAAAGAGAAAGAGCAGGACTTTTGGAGTGGAGAGAAAGAGTCTGAGAAGTCTTGAGAAGAAAACCCATCAAAGGCAAAGAATTAAGAAGAGACAGAGAAGTGAGAAGAAACTTGACAATGTCTTCATTTGAGGCCCAGAGTCAGTCTCCTCCTCGATGTGGCCCGCAGTTTCCGAGCCTCGGCCAGGAGCCCCCTGAACTCAGCATGTACGGCGACTGTTACTACCCTCCTCCTTCACTGCCAAGTCCTCAGCGCACTACTCCTACCACCTATGAGATAAGTGACTACACCAGCTCCTCCTCAAACCCTTACCTATGGTTTAACAGCTCTGGGATCAACACATCGCCGTACCTGGCTACCACCGGCCCGCCAGGTAATCCCGGCCCTCCGTTTGTTCCTCAGCACTATGGCATGCAGAGGCCTTACCTGGGTCCACCTGGTGCTGGCGGTCCAGGAGGGGAACTGAGCTGGTTCTCCCTCCCTTCACAAGAAGATTTGATGAAGCTGGTACGCCCCCCTTACTCCTACTCTGCTCTCATCGCTATGGCTATCCATGGAGCACCAGACAAGAGACTGACGCTGAGTCAAATTTATCAGTACGTCGCTGATAATTTCCCTTTCTACAACAAGAGCAAAGCGGGCTGGCAGAACTCTATCAGACACAACCTGTCCCTTAATGACTGCTTCAAAAAAGTGCCAAGAGATGAGGATGACCCAGGTATGTAATTTTTGCATTTTGCATAGTTATGGTTGTGCTTTGAATTACTTTAATGGAATCTATTTACGTCTCTTCCATTCTAAGTCTTATTTTCTTCCTTGATAATTTAGGTAAGGGCAACTACTGGACACTTGACCCAAACTGTGAAAAGATGTTCGACAATGGAAACTTCCGCCGCAAAAGAAAGAGAAAGTCTGATTCTCTGTCCAGTGGAGATGGCAGTTCAGGGCCTCCAGAATCAGGTGACAGTGAGAGGGCCAGTCCTAAACACTCCAGCAACCCCAGCCTAAACATGTCGCCCGCAACGGACAGGATTCCTTCACCTTCACTGTCAGTTCCCGGGCCGTGCCTGAGCAGCTTCTTATCTGAAATGTCTGGAGTCTCCAATGGGGGAACAAATGAGGTGGGAGGTAGTGGGTTGAGCAGGCCGCTGCAGATGAACGTTCCTTTAGATGGGCCACATAGACCCACACAGCCAGGAAGCTTTAGTACCTATTCGGCCAACTCCAGTGGTTCAGAGTGGGTACCACAAGTTCCAGCTCCACCCGCACTCTCCTCTTCACCCAGCCACTCCTCGTTAGGTTACACTAGCCCCATTCTGAATCAGTACAATGGCTCCAACAGTCATTTTTACCCTACACTGAGTTCTACAGGTGTCATCTATCATCGTGAGGGCACAGAGGTTTAATAAGACGTTGATGGGGGAGAAGGTGTTTGAAGAGACTCTTGATGGGAAATCCATCTGGTTATTTTTTTTTCTAAGAGAGGGTCCGTTGTAGAAAATACACAAACACAAAGTGTGTTTGCGCTGACTGAGACAGTTGAGATCACCAAAGCGTGTGAAAGCTGCGTAAAAAGTCTTTAATTCCCACAGGAACAGCTTAGTCAGCTGCAGCGGACTATAGTTATCACTCCCTGAAACCGCAGCCAGACTCACTATCAGATCTTCAGTCAGCTTTTATTCTAACTAAAGCTTGTTTCTATCTGATCTGAGTCATTATTAGCAGATCCTAGATCTGAAGTGCTGACATCAGGCTATTCCACTGCTATCTATGATTCTCCGATGGTATCGCCATTACAATGCTCAGCATATTTAGAGTAGGTAAATTATTCTGTTGTCTACAAAACATCTGTAGTTATTGCTGTAAAGTAAAAAACAAGTAAAAATGTTAATGTATGCCATGTTTTTTTATAGTGCTAAAACAAAAGCATCTCATTGACCTACAGTCTTAACGGTAATTGCAGTTTGTAAATATGTTTATGTGTTGTGTAATTTTATACATATGAGCTGTTGGTTTGTCGTTACAACTTTTATTGTGTAAAATGGATTTGCAATGTATGGTGTGTACTATATTTGTTGCATTTTGATATGAATAAAAGGTTTGAGTTACAGCTGCATTTTCCTTATTATTTATTTATTTTCATTTTTTTATTTTAAGATAAATAAATTACACTTTCCCAGTCAATAAACTACCCATAGGCAATCACAAACACTTACCAAAAAAAAGACAAAAATAAAATGATAAGCACTTCGTGACAAAAAAAAATAGTCCTGTCTGAAAAGCGATGACCAGTACTGTGGAACCTGCATGTCGGTGTAACCTGATCTTTGTGTGATGGATAGTTAACTGATTCTCCTAAACGGTGAAAATCCACATTCCCATGCTGTCCCTCTTCCCTACTCTAAACATTAAAGTCATTCTCTATCACACCATCTGTGCACACATACTGCTGACTGGATGCAAGCAGCTTCATTAGGGGAAAGGGGACCAACTGTAAAACAGCTGTAAAGATGCTGATGCATGAATTACCAACTAAATGGAACACAGCAGCTCAATCCAGTTTGCATTTGTTATTACCCGATGAATTTTAATACTGTCAAAACTGTATACCAAATGAGAACAATCCTAACAATAAACGAGAACGAATTAAATCAAAGTGCCAAGAATAAATAAGCTTTTTATTTGTACATCAATAAATAAAACAAAAATGCGTAAATATTTAAGTGTTGTATACATTTTGGAGAAAAAAATATAACATCTAATAAAGAAATAGTACTTATTACAAAACTTGTGTAAACTGAATTTGCAACTTTAATGTAACTTTGTAAAGTCAGATCTATCCAAGAAATTGGATTTATATATCTTGACAAAGTATTTCTTACCAGCACAGCCATATAACAAGATAGCTTACATTTTGTATTTAAGCACTTGGAATTTATTAAAGTATACATGTATACTAGATTTGTGAAAATTTGAAAAATCCATCTAACAATAATAATAATAAAAAAACATTAAAAGCAATGCCTATCGTCTTGGTTGTTTTAATTTGTTCTTTTGTTGATTTTTGGTATTTAAAACGATCTAAACTCTTTGATCAATGTCACCCTCGGGCCTTTATTTACCCTGAAATAAAGGCAGCATGACACTCATTTACGCTAAACACAAAAACAAGAAGAACAAGAAGAAGAAGATGGAAAAGACATGGAAAAGACACACTTTCAGAAACAGATCAGGTGGAATTTAACATCTTGGCACAAATGACAAAGTGTACGAGGTCAACCTGTCAAAATTTGCATAACTGATTTTAAAGAAGTTGCGTTCAGATGGGCCATAAAGTCTTGTTTTATTACTTGTGTCAGACTTGCTAGGATATCTGATTTAACTGTTTGAAAAATAGCCACCCTTATGCCAAACCTAAACTCTTCAACTCATTCAGGGAATTAGTCTTCTCAGAGGCAATATGATTTCCAAGTATATGAAGATTCAGAAAAAGACAAAGAGACGGAAGTCAGAGATAAAGGTAAGAGGAGGAACGTATAGTCAGTATTGCTGCATATGCGTTCCAACATGTCACACTTCTATCTCTAAATCCTTTGGCACATTGAAAGGTTCATGCAGCCAATTAGTTTATTCCCCCCCACCCCCCCACCCCCAACTCCATATCGTGTGCAGACTTTGTACTGGCAGGTAAAAGTCCTTTTTGCCTAGTCGATTAAGCCTGAGTACTTTTGCCAACAGAAACATTATAGGACTTTTGTTTCGGAGACTCCAAAGGAAACTGTCATTTTAGGCAGACAGTACAAAATCGATGCAAATTCTTAACTGTTTATCACATCAAGGCTGGAAATCGTGTAATCTGGAATTCCAGGTTCGTCTTACGTGATATAACATCCAATTATGCTTTATTTCCCTCCTGGCAGTTCTTCTCACCTGTCTTTATCTGTTGCTGAGTCCAAAACTGCGTGTCTACTGAAATAAAAACTTTTAAGAGGTGCTTGAATCTCTGTCTTTACCTTATAAAAATGATAGTGAAAGTGAAAAATTAAGCCAATAAGCACTTGTATTGACAACTAATCTGCATCTATTGTGAGGCACAGTAGCTTTTCTGTGTCTCAGGGATACCCAGTAGAGCATCCATTAATCATACAGAGCTGTGAACCTTCTTTGCCTTAGGCAGTGGAAATATTGCTCAATAGAGTGATGCGATTAAAATCTATAAATCCTCATCTCCACCTGCCGCCTGGCTCGTGGCTGTCTTCCACACACCTGTCAAACTAACGGAACGCATGGCCCGTGTGTAGTGTTTATATTATAAACTGAGACAGAGAACGATTGTACCAGAGCAGATGTGCATGAGAGATCTTTCCTGTCTGAACTCTCCTGATTATAAATGTGTGAGGGGTGGGGGGAAAATCACACCTCACTGTATAGAGAATAAGGTCTGGCAGGAATGAGCTCATGTTTATTCCTCCAAAGTGAGCAGATGCACCAGTTCACCTTGAATAACTGCTACCTGAACAGAAAGCTAACTGCTGTGGTACCAAAGCAACCCAAAACACACACAAGGACACACCACACGCGCCTTCTGTATTTACTAAAACAGTTATGTCCTGTCAAAGCTGTTTAGTAAACGGTAGAACATCAAGCCTGGAGAAATGTCATCATACCCATGGCCACAGCACTGTATTACCAGCTTGCTGTTATGTGTAAACACCTCCACACACTCCACAGGTGATGAAAGGAGGGAAATCGGTTTACGCGAGTTTTGAAAGTCACTCAGCACTCTTTTAGTTTTTAATGCTTTTCAAAGGTCAGTTCAAAAAGCTGGCTTTGTATGAGGTCTTACATCCCAGGATCCAAGTCCATGAAGTACTCTTATGTTTAAAATTCTTCACATTTTAAAATTAACCGTTGACAAATGAAATGCCACTGATCCTCATGACACAAAGAACAGGAGACTTTAAGGTGTCTAAATAGTCTCAGCAGGTTGGTCCAAGAGCCATAGTCCATAGGAAAATTCCTTCAGTTGTCCCTAAAAAAAGTGTAAATCTTCAGCAGCTCCTTCCCTGTACTGCATCCCTGTGTCGCAGAGTCCAGAGAATAAAGCAGTGACTGATCTGCACTTGTTAAACATGGTTTATATACACGATTTGGGGAAAAGTGAAGTTTGAAGACAAACACAGAAAGGAGTGAGACGGTGTGTATATATGAATCATTCCTATTTCCCCCTAAAATATTTTCCATGTCAACATGCAGTAAACATGGCGATATGAACAGGGCTTTGCTGAGAGGGAGGGAGATGAAGAAATACGAGTGGGATAAAGTGTATACATACATCTCAAATCAGCTAAGCTAAATAAGTAATCTAAGAAACTGGAACAGCATCTTATGTAACTTGTGTAACCTTTTTTTCCCGTATTCCCATTTTTTTGACCAATAGTATTTGTGAGCATTTTACTGTTGATCTGATGGGACTAGTTAATGATAGTGATAATGATAAAATTAACAAGTATCTAAAAGTAAAATCCACACAGGTGTCTTTTTAAGCGATGGCAGTATTAGTATTTTGGTCAGTAAGTCTAACCCTTTTAATCAAAAATTTAATATCAGAACTAGTGTATTGGAAGCATTATCAATCATTTTGAATCCATGTTTCCTGAGGACAGGACTATCGACTTTCATTGTAATTGTTTTTTGACAATTATAAGCTGGATTGCTGTAAAAGTTTTAGCAGATACTCATTATGTTGTGTATACTCACCAAACTGTTAATTATTTGCATCATGCTAGTACGGGATTAGACCTCTTTTTGCCTACTTTAATTCTTTGTGACATAGATTTAACAAGGTGCTGAAATCATTCCTCACATATTATGGTCATATTTACATGGTAGCATAACATAGTTTCCTCAGATTTGTCAGCTTAACATCCACTCTACCACAAAGGTGCTCTGCGAGATTAAAATCTGACTGTTGAGACCTTTGAGCCCATTGATGAAATGAGATAATATGAGATTTGTGACATGGTGCATCATCCTGCTGGAAGCAGCCACCTGACGACAGGTACACCGTGGTCATAAAAGGATAGATGTGGTGGCAGTAATACTTAGCTAAGCTGTAGTGTTTAAACAGTCCTCAATTAGTACTAAGTGGCCCAAAGCATGCTAAAAAAAAATACACACACCTTTAGACCACCACCATTAATACAACGCAGGATGAATCAATGCTTTCATTTTTATGCCAAATTTTGAATCTGCTACTCAAATATCTCAGCAAAAATCAGGAGTCATAAGACCAGACAACATTTTTCCAGTCGTCTGTCGGCTGTTAGCTGACAGGATTGGCCTCTGGTACGGTCTTCAGAGATGGTCTTCTGAATACTTTCTTTGTAATCACTCTTTTTTTTAGTTACTGCTACCTTCATATCAACTCATAGAAGTTTAATGATTCTCCTCAAACATCTAGTATCAACTAATTTAATAACAGATATTATGTACATAATAAAGTGACCAGGGAGTCAACTTTGTAATGACAACTATTCTATTTCTTGTATTATTATTGGTAGATCATTGTGGATCCTTTAATATCACATCAGAAGAGAGATGAAGGTGAGCTGAAGAGTTTGTGGACAAGACACTGAACTGGGATGTCTGCAGACAATATTGTGATCTGTAGTGAAATTAGGGAGCAGGTGGAAGAGAGCCTGGAGAGGTTTCGGTATGCACTTGAGAAAAGAGGAATGAAAGTCAGGAGAAACAGGTGTGTGAATGAGAGAGAGACAGGTATAACAGTTTCACCTGAGCTTCTTCTCCTTCTGATATACTCCCATCTAACTTTATAAGGTCACATAATGTCACTTATTTTTCTGTGGTTCTACTGTAAAGAGCATCAGGTCTAATCCTAAAGCCTTCAGCATGAAGCAACCCTGTTACTAACAGCAGCTGAAGGTTACCTATAGCAGATTACATGTCAGTTCTACTGTTTGCATAACAGGAAATGTTCTGTTGGCGTTGCATGCCTAGTAACATCTGACTGATGCATCCCTCATAGCCCGTGTGTTATGACACACTCCTCTGAATTCAGTGACAAAAACAAGGTTCTTCACCACGCCAATCTGGTTAGATAGGGGTTTTCCTGATAATATTTAAGTCCAAGCAAATATTTTTCACATTTTAAAACTAAGCAACAAGTCAAAATCTTGAGTTTGAGGTTTATGTCAGAAACAAAGATCAAGTCTCTCTCTTTTTAAAAAAAACTCTGGCCCCAGTTTTCCCAAGTTGTCAAAACAAAAGCTTTGTTTTAATCATTAACTGACTGTACCTGCAGGCTGACAGTTTGTTATAAGCTCATTTGAGATCTAACAGGGTGATATTTTTCATCCCTCTTGAAGTGAAACTGTTAGGTTCTCAAGATGTGTCACTTCACTACTGTTCCATATATTATTGGTGTTTTAGCTGACAAGGAGTAAACTTCCTTTACGTTACAGCAAGCTTTAAAATCATGGTGATGAGTTTTAAGCATGCTAAGTATAACATTTTTTCAGTTACCAAATACTAAAATAAGAGTGTGGCTTCCTCAGTGACAAGAACAAGGATCTTCACCGCACCCCTTTGATTAGATATTTTAATTAATTGCTATTAATTATGAATCAAAAATGAATGTCAGTTTTTTCAAAACCCTTTTACGACAAAGCCTGTGGACATTCACTGTTATACAAACTATCTGTGGTCCACTTTCACTCAGGTATGTATGCATGTTTAATTATGTACCGTTGCTTCATATCGTAGTTATAGGTGAGTTTGAATGACTCTGTAGCAACCTGACCAGGTGTAGTAAGACTTACCCAAATACCAAGAGACCATCTAGTGGTCATTGTAGGAACTTTTGAAGCTTACTGTTCAGTGTGTGTTTCCATGTGCTGTGATGAACTTGTTTTGTTTTCTTTAATATTTATTTCTTAATGTAGAGCTGCCACATTTTAATACTGTGTTGTCTGCAGCAAAGATAGAGAGGCCACTTTTTTTCACAGCAACTCTGCTTTTTTGGTACTTGGTACATTTTGTGGAGGTCGATGAAGGAATGCGATTGGCTACAGTTTCATTCTTTAGCATGAAAATGATAACGAACACTTCAAATTCAGTAAGAAGAGATAGAAAAACAAACAATGGAACACTATCAGTCATAGATTGGCCTCCCAAGAGCTCAAATGTAAACTTTACAGAGAACAGAACAAAAAGCAGCCGACATCCAAACAAGAGCTTTGAATGTCATTCAAGAAGACTGGAGAACTGTTTTTTTACTCATTTCAATAAATCCCTGCACCTATCTCATTTTCCAATAAGATATAAAGAAGTGAAGGGTGACTCAAGACTTTAGCTCAGTACTATAAAGCTATAATTTATTATATGTGAAGAAGAGTCACCCATATCCCATTTTTATTGTGTTATTGATTATGTTTGTGCTTGTCAGATGCAGAATTTGACTTTGACTGTCTGATGTAGCAGTAGCCTGTGGCTGGATGGCTATTCTCAATAAGGATCACAAAAACATTTATGATTTGAACATCAGTAAAACATAAACATAAGCTTCTTAATGATGAATTTCCACAGTAATAAGTAACACTAGAACATTAAAATAACAGTAGACAATTGGTGGGCTGTTCTGGGCTCTAGTGGTTTTGAGGTTAAAGATTTAAAAAAAAATTAGGTAAGAGAGAGCAGAGAGCCTGGAGGATTAACAAGCGTGGGTAGAGGATGTGTCTGATAAGGTGCCACCGGGAAAGAGGAAAGTGGTGAGACAGCTGAAAAGCAAAAAAGGATAGAAATTCTATATAATAATAATATATAGACAAACACCACTGAAGTGTGACCACACAGGTAAACACCGGGGAGCACAAGCAGCTCCCAGCGCTGGAACAAATGCATTTCATATCTGCACAACAGTTGTTAAAACAGAATATATTTTCCAGTCTAGTCCACCAAGGACTCCGGAGCACAGCACACTGGTAGCCAGTGCCTTGTTTAAACAACAAGTACACTGACATCCAAAAGAGTAATCAGCAAGCATAAACACACAATGCAAATCCATGTCCGTCCACGTATGGTGCATATGATGCATACATCTTCCATCACACTGGTGTGGAAGTTCACAAAAAATGTGACAAAACAAACAAAAAAATATTAATATTTTAGGTGTCTTGAAGCATTTTCTCTCAAATTTGTACCAACACAGTCTGATTAACCTTATCAAATCATTAATACTAAACTACTTTATGGCTCATATCTAAATGCAGAAAGAGTTTCATTTCTTGAATTCCAAGAAAACCAGGTACATAACGTGCAGCCAATGAGACAACAAGGCTTTCCCCTTTTCCAGATTCCTGGAAATCTTATATTTCAGTTAGAGTGATGCATCACTCATATGACGTGGCAGGACCAGCGAGGAAGAATTTACTTGTTTTTTTTAACCTCTTCAAAGAAAGAATGCCATGTCAGCGTTTTTGTGTTTTTATAATGTCCATTACCAAGAAAATCTGATAAAAACTCATGCTTGCATAATTATTCTCGCTGCAGTGAAACTTTCATGTTTGTCCAGGCAGGATGCACGGCCATAGCCTTCTGAACCTTTGTGTTCCCATTGGGCTTTTTTTTCTGGTAAATAAGCTGGTGCATACTAATTGGTGTGCCCTTATCCCCGTGGCAAAAGGAGGAACAGTATGTGCGCGCGCGTGCGTGTGTGTGCATCCATGAGTGAATATATGTGTGTGTGGGTGGATGAGTCTACCGCACCATGCAGATGAGTCTGATCCTACAGCTGCAGGAAATCCTTCCTTACACATCAGTGCAGCCAGCTTTGATCTTTTTAGACACCAGCCACTCCAACAAACAAGGTGGCTACCTTACTAATAATAAGGTGGATACCACATTCTTCAGCAGTTTACACTAAACTGATTTCCGCGAGAGCCTGCTACACACCTAAAATGTTTAATCAAACAGTGTAAACCTCTATTTTATTTTAACAAATTGTCCAAACGTGGTATAGATGCTTTGCCCGTTTTTCTTTTGGTTTTTTTGGTTTTTGTCTGTTTAACTGTATTTTTGAAAGTTGCAGCGTGCAGAGAGATTTCTGTGCTGAATCAGAAGTCAATGGAAATTTACATTTTGGCACTACAGTATCAGTGGGAAGGGGAAAAGAGGAATACTTTTGCAGTTCGTCTTTCACCAACATTGTGAATGCTTTTGTGTTTGCCAACATTTGTCAATAACTCGCTTTCATCGCTTATATTGTGCTCGGAGCAAATACGACAGATGTTGTGAAAGTCGTTTTCTGCTACGTTCACTGGTCGCTTTTTGCAGGAGTCCAATTGTTAATAAATCTATGTTGGTGTTTGCGCTCTTGTTTTTAGTCCTTGATCAAATGCTTCTCGAGGTAAAGCTGTGTTGCATGGGTCACTATGGAACCTGAAAATACGTTGTCACAGAATGAGCCTTGTTGAACCTTTTTGATGACATTAAATCTATTATTGAAGAGGAATGGGAATGGGCAGTTATTTATTTAATTTAAGACACAACAACAACAATAACAATGAAATTATTTTAGATACACCACAGAACACAAGAAAAGTATATTGACACCTTCATTCTTTCTTTTTATACCATCGCCCCATCAGCGCAGGTGAATTCCCTGTCCACCCTCATCCCCCCCTGCAGAACTGAATGAGATGTCACCCAGGTCCAGACGATAACCACTGCTGACACCTCGACTCATCTGAATTTCAAGCAGAAAGGCAAAAGGGACAGGACATGCTCCGGGGAGAAGGGGTGTTCCTAGAAGAAGACACTATCACTGTCAGTACGCTGATTTTATAAAGGTAGGTGGCGAGAGAAAAATACATCAGAGCGGTTTAAACAGATCAATATTAAAGCCAGCAATGAACTGGCATGCTGTCTAAGGTAAGAAAAACAACCACCTGCTACAATAAGCTGACATAACCGCCATCTACAGCAGTTTGAAGTATCGAACACCTTCGGTGGGTCCTTTGACCCAGCTGAGAGATGACACGAATCAGCATTAAATCCTATGAGATCTGCCAGAATGGTTAATGGGTTCACACATCACACGTGATTCACTTTTGAGCACTTTGAGCAGAATAACGGGACACAAAACATTTAACTCGATTGGCCAAATAATGCCTGATATCCAAGAGGAGGTAAAAGACACAGAGAGCGATTGAGTTAGAGAAGTGGAGATGGTTGGAGCACACTTTACCGCCTCAACACTACTCCACCTGGGGGGTCTCAGATGATTTGTAAAAAACTGGATGTTGCAATGTTCTGTCTTAACGTAAACATGGACACGTTGCCTCTTTGGCCGACTTTTTGTTGGGGTTAATAAACACAAAAGTGAACTTTCGTGTGCCAACAGGAAGGTTAAAATGTGGTTTGGATCAAGAACAGAGCTGAAGAGCAGCTGGAATTTAGTTTGTTTGTTCAATTGCTGTTGAGCTATGAAAATTTCTGAATGGGTTCATATGAAGCTACCGTTAACAGACAGTAGAGGTCGATAGGGGTTAACAGCAAGCCTGGCCATGTTCAGAGATTAAAAAAAAAAAAAAAAAAGCAAACCACAGAATTTGTCATATATCATACTTTGTTTCAAAAACCAGTGTGCAGCAACAACAGATTCTTACCCAGCAAGCACAAAGCACAAGGTCGTTTCAATTTTTTTTTTTTAAAGAAAACGGAAGAAAAAAGAAAAGGTAATCCCCCAGCCCTTATAATAACAAGGCTAAAACGTGTGTGCATAGTTTTGCCTGGAGCTAAATTCTCCATTTAAGAGTCCCTCCTACCTTTCCACGTCCTGGAGTTCACCCTAGCAATATTTTAGTTTCTACATTTTTCCACAATTATCCATCTGATTCCTACATATGATTGAAGTTTAACATTGAGGACAGAAGGGACTAAATGACTGAGTCAGTGAAAGCTTGCAAACTCAGATTTTGAGTGTTTCACATTTCCAGACAGTTGGTTAGTGTGATGACTTAGGGAACTACTAAAGTATAAAATTGAAGTTCTGGTAGAAAGGGAACACTTTTTGGTTGTTCCCATTAATATAGAGATAATGTTTATTTTTTCTGTTTTTAAAACTTTTAAAGCTTTAATAAGAACCCCATCTCACCCATGGAATAGAGCAAACTGGAGCTCTGGCACGAGAGTGTGGCTCCTGGTTACAATAAATCCATTACAGTGTAATAAACGATGATGCTGTAATATTATTATTGTATCACAGAGAATATCAATGCTAATTTGATAAGGATATGGTTGGGGGCAGATAGGTATATATATTTTTAAATCATGAGAATAAAATGATCCAAATCTTCTGTGCCCCAGTTACTATGACATAATATTTAAATATATATATATTTCAGGTGGGTGTCTGATGTTATATCAAGCTGCAATTAGTCTTTTCCTAAAGCTAATTATTTCACACCATTGGCTGGAATAATGAAAAACAAAACACGATTTGGGATTATAGTGCAGAGTCCAGATGCCTTCCAATACAGACGCTTAAAAAACACCCTGCAGTCATTTCAAGTGGAAGTCAACTAAAGACAGAAAATAAGATGTTAACATCGAGGGAGTAAGCATCTTATTTCACACTGGATTATTCTTTTTTACCCCCCTTCTGGGCTGAATTCCAAATCCCAAGGAAAGCAGTGACACAACTGCTCTCCTAATAGATCCGCTATGTATGAAGTGCAGCTCTCATTGCAACTGTACAGTACAGACAATGTGGTTCAAGATATAAAGAGAAAAATATGCATTCACAGTAAAACCAAAAGTACAGTGTCTTTCAGAGCTAAGGTTTTACATATTAGGACACCAGAAAAAATTATGTATTGATGATTTATTGCAATACCTTACTTGTTTTCTTTTCCATCCATTCTGTTGTAAATTTGCTGCTGTACTTGTTCTGTGGCATAACCCAGATTCATCCAAGATTTTGCTGTCAGACAGATGGTCTCACATTTTACTTCGGAATACTTTGGTATACAGAGGAGTGCATGGTCAACTCAATTAATGCAAGGTGCCCACATCCTGCAGCAGCAAAACAACCACATCATCACCCCTTCACTGTGCTGACAGTTGGTATGAGGTGTTTGTGCTGGTATGTTGTGTTTGGTTTTCACTAAACTTGGTGTTGTGAATTAAAGTCAAACATAGCTACGTAGGTCTCATCTGCTTAAGGACATTTTCCTAGAAGTATTGTGATTTGTTCAGGTGCAATTTTACAAATCTAAGGCATGCTGCCCTGTTGGTTATCTGTTGGCTTCTTTTTGAGAGAAGAGGCTTTCTTATATTCTTTTAAAGGTGTCGTGAATAGTCTTCAGGCTTTTTGATGGTGTTTTAAAACACTGCCGTACATATCACTGTATCACATAAAAGAAACACCACAGTCATAGCAGACAACCTAGCAAAGAACAAATTTTGATTTCGTATCACTAAAAGAAA
The DNA here is from genome assembly GCF_057381845.1 of Rhamphochromis longiceps. NCBI lineage: Eukaryota > Metazoa > Chordata > Actinopteri > Cichliformes > Cichlidae > Rhamphochromis > Rhamphochromis longiceps. The sequence goes on from NC_140558.1 coordinate 28,083,610, forward strand.
ATGTCTACAAAAATGCCAGAGAGAACATAGTTTGACAGGCAAAAAATAGCACTTTCTTGCAAACTGATGATTGAAAACACGCAGATCTCACTGTGGTGTGCAGTGTGTCCTTCAAACATTTGAGGAAACTGGACAAGAGGAGGAACAAAAGATGACGTGGCAGGGCTAAAATGGTCCCAGTGGAAGGGTGATGATCAAGCAGCCATTCTTGCAAGGCTGATGTATGCAAAAATTACACAAGAACCGCACTTAAATTCAGTGGCAACAGGTGAGTGATGAACCCAAATTTGAAATTTTGGGTCCAGTGTTCCTCAGTATCTATTGAGGATGTCAGGAGAGAGGAACAGTGTAAAATACTGCCTGTGGTTTGGTGTTGGGCATCTTTTCAAAAATGATGAAATTATGAGCGCAGAAAACATGTAGGTGAATTTTCATATATTACGTTTTCATCTTTTCAATTTTGAATCTTTTTAAAGCAAAAACTTTTGTGTTCAGAAAACCAAAACATAAACTATTGTGGGTCATCTGAGCTTTGGGCATAGAGCCCAGACTGAATTTTAGATGACTCCTGGTTCGCTTGCATATTTTGCTTATCGCTGGCAAAATAACATGTATAAATAAATAAAAAATCTCAGTATGGATTCTTATATTTAATAAATTAATCATGAAAATCTGTGTAAAGGCTTTAAAAGACCAGAAAACCACACAGCTTGTTTTGGTATGATACTGATTCAATGTTATTGTCAGTTCTTATTCAAAACTGTGAGTACAGAGTGTGGTTCTCTCGGGCTGTCTAAGCAGTGTGAGAGTTTCCCCACGAGCCATTTTTTTTTCAGGATGTTTCTAATCCTCAGAGAGTCAAATTCGTAATCATTCTTTACTGATGATCAAATCTAGTCGTGGTTAGCAGTCCTTAAGGTTGCTTTGTGCTGCTTTCCCAGTCCCAAACAGAAGGGTGTCCCATGCTCTGTGAGCATTGTTTTAAGAGCATTTTAATGATACTTTTGTGAATATTCTGCTCTTCAGAGACCAGGCAGTTTACATCACAAAAGTGATAGCTTGCAAAAAAGGGATGAAAAGATTTCAACCTAACTTTAACAACAAAGACATGAAAGGCAGGAAGATGTGGGAGTACAGGGAGCGAAGATGAATAATGAATCTGGCAGTCTGTGTATACGTATATAAGTTTGAGAGGAGTGAATAAAAACAAATGTTCTGACAAAGATTGGAGACAGGACTTGAGCCAGGAGAAACCTGGAGATCAACAAGTGCGATGACAGAAGGACGATGTAAAGAGGAAAATGTTTAAAAATTGTCACAAAAGAACGTCAATAAACTACGCCTCAGGTAAAATCCAGGGAACAAGTCAAGCGCCTTGGCAAGTAGCCCTAAAAGAGCAAAAACAAAAAGTTGAATGACAATTTAATGTTCATATCTGAAGAGAGAAACAACAGAAACACTTATCCACCTCTCAAGCAGATACACCAGTCACAGGGAGACATGACAGCATGCTCAAAGCAGCGGCGTCTACGCCACATTAATTCATATGTGTTCCTCCTGGACATGGCTGCCGTCACAGTCATTTAGGAGAGATTTATCTGTGTCCCTCTCGTGGGCAGTCCTGTGACATTTCCATTTGTCACATGACAGCAAATCACTGGGCAAATGTGGGGGCAGTGACGTTTCCATTTTCTGTTGCCTCAGTGCAGATTCTGAGCTGAACATTACCTGAAACATGGTGTCGAAATGCTTATCGTTCTGATAAGCAGTGAAAAATAGAGAGAGAGCATGAGTAAAGACAGCGAGGCAAAGAGATTTAGAAGAAAGAAAAAAAGATGGTTATGTAGGTTACGCAACTGGGGTGGGAACGAAACCAAAGCGCAGACTCAAGTGTTTTGGCTGGCTGTATGATAGGAGATGATAGGGAACAGCGTGCAGACAGATGGAAAGAAAATGAAAGAAGATGCTCAAGGTTGTCAAAGGTTAACTTAAATAAACATAAGCAGAGCAAGAAGAGATAAAAGAAGTGAGTGACACATAAGTAGCAGAAGGCTGCTGTGGCAGCACAGAGCTGTCAGGTAGGTTACTGCATTTAAAATGAAAAATGAACCAAAGGGGTGGCCTAAAGGGTCACCGGTCACCGATACGAGGATTTAACGTGGAAGACTCTTGCTTTACAGAAGCACTAAATATACAGACACATAAACTGGCATGCAAGACATATGGGCATTTCAATAACTGGTCCTGGGTTGTGACAGTTATTAATAAAGCAATAAATTTTAGTGTTTAAAGCCCCTCCCTCATCCACCCCAGGATTATTAGTTCCTACCTGATATTTGCAGACCAGCAGTTTATTCAATCATGCTGCACCAACTAAAGAGGAACACACTCCTGTACTCTTCACTCTGTGGTACACTTCTAACATATTGGCATGTTTTCTTTTCCCCTTATTTGTTATGAATACATTACTAACAGTAATATGTATTAATTTTGTTTTGTGTTCATCACCCACTTCAGATGTGTAATGATTTACATATATTCGAGGTCCAGAAGGTCATTCATATGGCCTTTGGTATTCACTGGTTACCACTGGCCCTCATTAGCACTGTTAGCCACTTCTGTTACCCTGACATGAAGCCAGACATAAGTGATCAGAGGTAATCAGGTCATTAACAGGCAGGGGGAACAATGATTTTGCATGTTTATCAGTGGTAGGGGAAGTAAAAGGAGCACTCAATCACAGGTAGAAATGAACATGTACGCAGGTAGGACAAGAATGTCAGCTGGATGCTGACTAATACAAAGCTGTCTCCCACTGTGACATCACTGCTCTGGCTATAATTATTCAATAGCCCTCTAGCACACAGATAAAACATTTACATCCTCCCCCTTCAGGTGCTTCACAAATGTCTCCATTTGTCTCTTTCACTGTCAAGGAATGTGCGCACTGCGTTTCACACGATTCTCCACATGGAAGCAAATTCTACACGATTTTCTTATGTTCATTCCACAGCTCCCCTTCACCATCACTGTTTAATAAACAGATTGTTTATTTCAGACATGCAGCCATTGGAGCATGAAATTGAGAAAAAGGGAGCCTTACGCCCACAGTGTGTTACTGATTCACTAAATAACTGAGTAAAGCAAAAAATACTGCAGCAGCTTGTTACTGACCATTTACAATCATTAGTCAGTGCTGGGAAACACAGACTAGCAAAATAATTGGCTGCAGTAGGTACAAGCATCTCTGAAATCTCATAAAGTGTTGTAAACAAGTATACCCCAAAGGTTCTTGCACATATGCTGGAGATCCAGCCGTGGGTTCTCAGAGGTCAGGCTATATAATTATAGTTGGGGCTGAATCCCATAAAGTCGGCAGCGCTGGAGATGAATGACTGACCACACAGCACACAAGCAGTATTGGTATTTGAGCTGCAGTTTACATCTCTGGATGTTGACAAATCATCACCAGGATCTGCTCCTTATAGCAGCATCAAGCAGCTTTTTCATCATCAGGACTACATGTGCACTTCCTACAACAGTGGCAAAGGGCAAGCTTTATGAAGATGAAAGTAGTCAAAATTGTTACTTTTGTCTGAGCTGCATGGGTATTTCATTGAAGTTAAGTTGCAGACAGAGCCGAGAGGAAGCTAATTCGGATGATGACACTGATGCAGAGGAACGAAGTAGTTGGAGGTGAAGATGGAGAGGGCATGAGGGGATGAGACACAGTCAAGCTTTGAAGCCCAGAAGGAGGTACAGTGTCAGTGTAAATTGAGCGGGAGGAGGTAGATAGAGAGTAAGGGGCCAAAAAGAATAGGAAGAATGAGAAAAAGTGAGTGATGTAAGGGCTCAAACTAGATGCTATTCTGTGTGTGTGAGAGTATGTGAAGGGGGGGCAGAGAAAAAAAGTGCAGCGCAAATGAGTAGTACGAAGAGAGAGGGAGGGGGGGCTGCACAGAGGCTCTGCGGGGAGATCAACACAGCTGTGCAGAGAGACAGAGGGAGTTGCACAGATAGTGGAACAACCAGCAGTAAGACACAAAGGACCAAATATTAGATGCTTTAACGGTAGCCTGAAGACACACAGGGGTATATAATCAGAAGTAAACAAGAAAGTGGACCAATATCAGCCACTGGCAACACTTGGGATACAGGAAGGCAGAAGAGCACAGGAGGAAACAAAAGAGAGCTGAGAGAGAGCAGAAGAGTGACCAAGTGGAAATAAAAAGGAGGACATAAGAGCACGGCTGAGGCAGGTAAGAGTTAGAAATTTGTACGTAAGCAGTGTAAAAGAAAAAAAAGTAAACAGAAATGTTTATTTGAATGTAGATCCACATATAGGCAAGGTAGTATCTGACAATATGCTGTTGTGCAGTTCAATACATGGGAAAAGAGGATAAACCGGAAGACAGATGTGAGGACAAAGGGAAACATGCATGATGCAATGCAAAACTAACACAGCAGGCTTCAGCCTAAGCTTCAGAGCAGCCGGCGAAAAAAATGCATCCAAACAGGAGAATATGTTCACCTGACAACTACAACCTGATAACATTCTGTGCCATTTTGGCCCCTGGCGAAGGGGAATCAATAGTGTTGGTTCGCACAGTCATTTAGAATGGCACTTCAGTGTAAATAACGCATTGAAAATTAAATGCTGCTTTTCTAGACTGCTGGCAATATGGCGATATATTAGCTGCAGATTGCTTTGATGATAACTGAAGCACAATAACATGCAGGACAGATTTGCATGGTTCGGATGAAAGTATAAAGTGAAAGGACAGAAGTCTGTTACTGACAGTGAAATCAATCAGGGAAAGGAGGAGGAGGGGAAGGGTTTCCTGTGAGGATTTCTTCCTTGATGAGAGGGTTAGTTGAAGAATTCTGAAAAACAAAAAATGTGATCGAGGCCACATATATCAGCAGATCAGAGTAACTGCAATATTTAAAAAAATATTAATAAATAAAATAAATGTTAGACGTACATACATGCCTATCTAAACAAAATGTTTGTCTATGTGTGTGTATTTGTGTGTGTCTGCACGAGTGTGTGAAGGCATTGGAAACGCTACTAATATATAATATTGGAGCGAGTAATAGAGGTGGGGATCAATGCAAGTTTACAAAACATTTTAAAACTATCGTGTCAGGGTGAACGCGCAGTTATCTAACAAGAAACGAGTGAGGATGACTGCTGCGTTGCAGACTTCCACTGTGCTTTGTAGTCACATTTAGTTAGTTGCTGCCACCTTATGGTCAAACTGTGTCATCCCAATTAAATGAAAACAGCTCTTGTGTTTGTGTTTTAGTCCTCATCACATCTCTCTGACCTCTGCCAGCTGATCCAGGATGTCTGCCAACCTGTTACTCATCATCCTCCTGACCTTTACGCAGGGGTGAGTGACTCTGAGGTCAAAAAAGCACGCCCACTTGTTTGTCTCATTGTTTCTCTCATTTCCTTTTTCATTTTTCCCTGCTTTTATCAGGAGCTGTGCATTCCATAGCAACCACTGGGGTGAATGGAACGACTCCCAGCTTCTGCCAACAATACAAAAGCTCATGAAAGGCTATAACCGCTACCTCAGACCTAATTTCAATGGTATGAAGTTGCTTGAGACATTTATTTTTTAAGCTTTTTTTTTTAACTTTCTAAAAGTCGTCAGAGCTTCTGTGTCTTTCACTTAAGAGTGGACCAGTTGTACTGTTTCGCATGTGTGTCTCCTGAACAGAGGGCCCAGTGGAAATTGGAATGAGCCTTGATATCGCCAGCATTGATGCCATCTCTGAAATCAATATGGTACACCTTCTATTTTTGTCATCTGCGCGATCAAACGAGGGAGCAGGCGTCTTTATATGTTTTTTGTATCTTTTCAGGACTACACAGCGACAATCTTCCTCCGTCAGCGCTGGCGTGATGCTAGGCTGATGTTCCCCGGTAATGAGAGCGTGAGCGTGGACGGTCGCCTGGTGTCACTGCTCTGGATCCCTGACACTTTCATCCCAGACTCCAAGCGCTCCTTCCTGCACGATGTCACCGTGGAAAATCGCCTCATACGCATCTTCAGCAATGGAACTGTTCTCTATGCTCTTCGGTACATTTCTTTACCGAAGCTTTGACGCTCGCTGACAGCTGACATTTCACGCTGCTGGTCACAGACAAGAAGAAAACAAATCCAGTCAACCGCACACTGCTCTCACGTTCTATATAAAAAGAAAGGGGAAAAAATAACTAGGAGTATGACTAAAAAGCAAATGTCATCCCTCATTCATTCATCTCAGGGGTATGGCTCTGCATTCCTGTATGTTCTGCCCTTCAAACACTTAAGCCTTTGGCAGTGAAGATTTGCAGAGTTCCATATGAGTATTAAAAATCAGGCCAGGCTAATCTGTCAGCTCACACTTCCATATAACTTTTTTTTGACTAGACAGTTTGACAGATGAAAGAAAGGTCAGCTGTGTACAGTATGTTCAGTATCTTCCTTCTTCTTGAGTACCGAAACTGATTGATAGCTGGAGCCATCATCTGATTGTGTGGAGGTGATTGAATGTTGTAGAACTCGAGCAACCTGGCCTCATTTTTGCAATCCGACAACACTGTGCACATAATTCATATGTGAGACACAATGATGATACTCCAGATATAAGTCTTTGATCTCTTGGATGTTCATCAGGGGAGAAGAGTTCTTTATGTTCACTAATAATTAACATCCCCTGTTATAAATCAGCAGAGCTGCAGTCATTTCAGTTGGGTTTTTGAAGCTTGGTAATGAATGCCTGCTTTGAATGCCCAACAGCATCACGGCTACGATCGCCTGCAACATGGATCTGACTAAGTACCCTATGGATAGACAGGTGTGCACCCTTCAGCTGGAGAGCTGTGAGTATTTCACTGTGAGCTCCATTAACCATCAGTCATGTGTGTAGCTGGACATAAATCATCATCATCATCACTACTACCATTTTCATCAGCCTCTGTGTAGTGAGTATGAAACTGAAAGCCAGCTTTACACCAAGCACTTCACTAGCCAAAGGTTAACTACTCTTTGTCCTTTCAGGGGGGTATAACCTACAGGATGTGGTGTTCTACTGGACCAGAGGAAATGATTCAGTGAAGGGTTTGAACACACTGAGGCTGGCACAGTATAGTGTGGAGAGCTACTACACATCAGTGTCAGAGGCTGTGTACGAAACAGGTAACATATTTGAGCTCTCTGGATTTCCTTTGCATGTTAGGATTCATCCAATGGCAGCTGCTATTGGAGCACAAATGCACCACAGGATTGTTTAAATCTGTATTTTTTCCCTCGTTCTTTTTATGTCTCTTTATGTCCTTTGCAGGAAATTACCCCAAGCTGGTGCTGCATTTTGCACTGCGCAGAAATGTGCTCTTCTTCATCTTGGAGACGTATGTTCCCTCCATTCTGTTGGTGGTTCTGTCCTGGGTCTCTTTCTGGATCAGCCAGTCCTCTGTGCCAGCTAGGACCTGCATTGGTCAGTAGCAGACCTCACTCTTTTAGTCCAGGATTTTGGTAACTGTCCATAGAGTGACCATTTCCATATTAGAGGCTGCAGGATTTCATGTATTGGTTTTTCTTTGGTCATATGAAGTAGGGATGAGTTTTAGCATCCCACCTACTTGTAGCATAATTATAATAACAATACTTATATTATTAAATAATTGTTCTCAATATAACAACTATGATGTCTAATGTCTGAGGTTTTCTGACTCTAACCTATGAATAAAAAGGATAACTTTGACCTTAGTCACTAAATAACTCACCAAATGATCAGCAGCTGAAGACACCAATTATAGTAAAAAAGTGCACAAATACATGAATAAATAAGATAAGGGTAGCACGGCATTTACTTTGCTTACACTAATGTTTTGTAGGAGTAGCTAATGGATGATGGGCCTTCACATATAAATAACTGGATATGACTAACTTGAGCTTGTTATATAATAATATACTACAGTATATTTCTAACTAGGCAGCTCATTCTAACTCTTGACAATACTTTAAAGATGTAACTCTTATTGGGATCAACTTGAAAGAAAGGCAGACGTCATGTAAAGTGAGGTCAGAGGTCAAGTGCGACATGATGTTTAGATGAAAAATAATGTGATAATTAGAATCCCCAAAAAGAGTATCATTTTCTTAATGTTGCCAATACAAACAAAGGCAGTAGAATTTTAAGCATCACTTTGAAGATAAAAGGCATTTTATGAAAGCTTGACTTTATTTGACCTTGAAGAAGTCAGAGGTCCAAAGTAAGGTCATACAGTGGCTTGCAAAAGTATTCGGCCCCCTTGAACTTTTCCACATTTTGTCACATTACAGCCACAAACATGAATCAATTTCATTGGAATTCCACATGAAAGACCAACACAAAGTGGTGTACACGTGAGAAGTGGAACGAAAATCATACATGATTCCAAACATTTTTTACAAATAAATAATTGCAAAGTGGGGTGTGCGTAATTATTCAGCCCCCTGAGTCAGTACTTTGTAGAACCACCTTTTGCTGCAATTCCAGCTGCCAGTCTTTTAGGGTCTGTCTCTCTACCAGCTTTGCACATCTCGAGACTGAAATCCTTGCCCATTCTTCTTTGCAAAACAGCTCCAGCTCAGTCAGATTAGATGGACAGCGTTTGTGAACAGTAGTTTTCAGATCTTGCCACAGATTCTCGATTGGATTTCGATCTGGACTTTGACTGGGCCATTCTAACACATGGATATGTTTTGTTTTAAATCCTTCCATTGTTGCCCTGGCTTTATGTTTAGGGTCGTTGTCCTGCTGGAAGGTGAACCTCTGCCCCAGTCTCAAGTCTTTTGCAGACTCCAAGAGGGTTTCTTCCAAGATTGCCCTGTATTTGGCTCCATCCATCCTCCCATCAACTCTGACCAGCTTCCCTGTCCCTGCTGAAGAGAAGCACCCCCAGAGCATGATGCTGCCATATTTGACAGTGGGGATGGTGTGTTCAGAGTGATGTGCAGTGTTAGTTTTCCGCCACACATAGCGTTTTGCATTTTGGCCAAAAAGTTCCATTTTGGTCTCATCTGACCAGAGCAGCTTCTTCCACATGTTTGCTGTGTCCCCCACATGGCTTGTGGCAAACTGCAAACGGGACTTCTTATGGTTTTCTGTTAACAATGGCTTTCTTCTTGCCACTCTTCCATAAAGGCCAACTTTGTGCAGTGCACGACTAATAGTTGTCCTATGGACAGATTCCCCCACCTGAGCTGTAGATCTCTGCAGCTCGTCCACAGTCACCATGGGCCTCGTGGCTGCATTTCTGATCAGTGCTCTCCTTGTTCGGCCTGTGAGTTTAGGTGGACGGCCTTGTCTTGGTAGGTTCACAGTTGTGCCATACTCCTTCCATTTCTGAATGATCGCTTGAACAGTGCTCCGTGGGATGTTCAAGGCTTGGGAAATGTTTTTGTAGCCTAAGCCTGCTTTAAATTTCTCAATAACTTTATCCCTGACCTGTCTGGCGTGTTCTTTGGACTTCATGGTATTGTTGCTCCCAATATTCTGTTAGACAACCCCTGAGGCCGTCACAGAGCAGCTGTATTTGTACTGACATTAGATTACACACAGGTGCACTCTATTTAGTCATTAGCACTCATCAGGCAATGTCTATGGGCAACTGACTGCACTCAGACCAAAGGGGGCTGAATAATTACGCACACCCCACTTTGCAGTTATTTATTTGTAAAAAATGTTTGGAATCATGTATGATTTTCGTTCCACTTCTCACGTGTACACCACTTTGTATTGGTCTTTCACATGGAATTCCAACAAAATTGATTCATGCTTGTGGCTGTAATGTGACAAAATGTGGGAAAGTTCAAGGGGGCCGAATACTTTTGCAAGCCACTGTATTGATGTGATTCACTATATGTTGTCAATACAAGAAATAAGAAAGATGGTTTTAAATAACTCTATATAGCATTACACTGATGTGTTAACAATACACTTCAATTCAATTCAATTCAATTTTATTTATATAGCGCCAAATCACAACAAAAGTCGCCTCAAGGCGCTTCATAGATACACACCACACTTGTAAGATTTTTGTCCATTTTTGACCAATAAATCATTGTGTTGACCTTGGAAACTTTAAGGCAAATATTTAATTGCTTGTTAACATGACCCCACTCAAGCAAATGTGACAGACAGACAGAATAAAATCACACACACACCCAAAAACATGACCTCCTTGATGATGGTAGATACAGAAATACATCACTGATTAAGATTTCACTGAAAAAAACATCAAGTTTTCTGTTTCCACATGTTTGTTTTCAATACAATTTCCCCATACACTGAGTATTTTCTAAGATCTGGATCCTTTAGTCTCACATCTACAGCAGCAGTGATGTTGTTTGCTTGAAGAAAATAATAAAGAGAATGCATAAACAAAAAAAGCCCCTGAAAGAAGAGCAAGAGTAGTGTGGAATGGACAAACTAAATATTTGTTTGCTTGATTTAATTGCTGGGACATGCTGGAAATAAAGAAAAAAATCCCAACCCTCTGATCTGTCTGCAGGAGTGACAACAGTGCTGACGATGACAACTCTGATGATGGGTGCCCGCACTTCCCTGCCCAATGCCAACTGTTTTATAAAGGCCATAGATGTTTATTTGGGCATCTGTTTCACCTTCATTTTTGGCGCACTGTTGGAGTATGCCTGCGCTCATTTTTACACCATGCAGCACCAGACCATTGAGGATTTATATCGGGTGAGACACATAACCATGACACAGATAAAAATGGAAAGATTCTCTGTTACTGTAAACATCAATCCATCGGTTTATCTGCCCATGTAACAGGACCTTCTGAGGGAGCTCAGCGAGTCTAATGGAAATGGCTCTATCCCCATCGTCAACTCCAGCCAGCCAAATCAGTCCGTGGAGATCGGCTCCACCGCAGAGGACTCCACGGAGCAGTCAGCCAACAGCGACACCAAGAACCACACAGGAACAAAAGAGAAGGCGCCAAATCAGGGCTGCGGCTTGTCGTCAGTGAGAGACGCATCACGTAAGGCGGCATCTGTCTTCATTGTGGAAAATCCACACAACATTGATCGCTATGCCCGCACAGTTTTCCCCACAGCATTCCTCTTTGTCAATATCCTGTACTGGCTTTATTATCTCTTTCTGTAAGTGCTCATTCCAAGCCGTGGAAAGTTTAATTTCACCAACCTGAAGCTGCTCTACCTCCTCATTTAAGATCCAACACCAGTCGCCATGGTCTGAATACGAACGGACCTGACACAGCTTATTTATTGGATGGCGAAAAATCAATTGGTCAGGACTACGCTCTGCAACAAGGGCCGTTATTGATTGTGTGCAAAGAGTTGGCTCCCAGCACATCAGCATGTAAGCATGGTAATGCAAAGCCTGTATTGTCTACTGACCAATCCATAGATCAAATAAGGAAGAGTTTAGAATGAATAGGATGCTGAACAGCACCACACAGTTGGTTGCTATGCATTGTTTGCATGAGACCATATACTGTATGATTATGTTTCGCCGTACAATGTGAAATTAAAAGCCTACATCAGTGACTGGAATGTGTCGGTGCATTTTATGAGAAGGAAATTCAGTCTGTGCTTAGTAACAAGTTAATTAAACAGGAATTGTTTGGGAAAATAAGAGACACATTTATTATTCCCTCATCCGGGTACGAGAACAGTAAAGTGCAACAGGCGACCACAGGTTTGGTAAGGAAGGTGTTAAAATGACATTTGATGATTTCATTAAAAGGAAAAGACAGATTTCTATCACTGATAGCACCACTTTGTTAGTAACTCAATGATCTGTAATGTAAGTATTCAGCTGTATTTAAATGTGTGCCAAAGAGGGTGATCAGGACAAGCATGGATTTACTTTGTTTTTTACCCAGAATCCTCTATGGCACGTACCCGAATACTGACTTCAGGCAGAAAAATGCACAAAAAGTTTTAGGCACTTAAAAGGAGTAGCAACATTAGGGATATGAGCCACTGTGGAGTCATTAAAGAAACATCAAGAAATAGAGAGACTGCTGCAGCAGATGGTATTATCTGAAGATTAGAGAGTCACTATGGGATTACTTGATGCAACTCAGAGAGCCTGAACCCCCAGAGGAACATACCTGCCAATTACCTTGGAAAACTGTGCCTAAAACTTTTGCACACTTTGTGATGAGGAATGAAGCGCTGTACAGTATTTTAAGTACAAACACATATAGAACAGTAGTTGGCGCTCATTATGTACAGGCAAAACAAAAAAGATTATGTCACCTAAAAGGCACATCATGGCTTAAACTGTCTTTCATTCTCAAAGCTTCCGATACGTCACATTGCTTTGGCCTTCTTTTTTCCCCTCACGACACCATTTAAACATTTCTGGCTCTTTTCCACACTACATTTTATTCATTTGTAGTGCTTTCCATACTTTTATGTTGCCTTTCTCTGCTGAACTTACCCTTCTTGATTTTTTTGTTTTCCTTTTCCAAAATTTTAAACTGCACCTTTCCAGAAAGTGAAAATACTTGGCTACAGACCGTAAACAGTCGTTGGAAATATTCAGTAAGCTGTACCACCACCTAGTGGCTGATTTCTTTCATTACTGTTTATGCAGTTTCTCAGCAATCCAAAAAGGAAACAAGTCTTGACTTTCATTTATAAATGGCAAATTTTAGACAAAGGGTCCAAAGTCTCTTCCAGATATGCATTATTTCCCTTGTCATCCTAGGTTCCTTTCTTTGACTCCCATTCCTAGAGAAAGAAAATCAGATTTTTTTTTTTAATGATGTGAAAACGGATTTCAATTAATTTCACAGGAAACACAAAAGTGTACTTATATCATTAAATAGTTGTTTACAGTAATCTAACAGAATGAAAACCTAAAGCTTTTTGGGGAAAAAATGAAATGAAAAACAAGGTCATGGTGCACTAAATTGTATTCACTCGTCTGCCTTCACACACATATGAACTTGAGTGACTTCTCATTCCGAAGCCATTAATATGACATTGGCCCACCCACTGATGCTATAACGGCTTCAACGTTTCTAGGAAGACTTTCCAAAAGGTTTAGAAATGAGTTTATGGGAATTTTTGCCCATTCTTCCAGCGGCAGACACTGATGTTGGATTGAGTCTCCGCCCAATTCATCCCAAAGGTGTTGTGTTGGGTTGAGGTCAGGACTCTGTCTTTATGGTCCTTACTTTGTGCACTGGTGCACAGTTATGTTGTAACAGGAAGCAGTCTACAGTCCAGTGGCAGAATGCTTCACACCACTGCGCCTGACACTTTGAATCGAGCTTGGTGATGTAAGGCTTGGATGGAGCCGTTTCCATGACACTCTCTCCACACTATTCTTGAGCTAATCTGAAGGCCACATCAGAGGTCTGTAGCAGGAAGCTGACAAGCTCTGTGCACTACGTGCCTCTGACCCCACTCTGTGATCTTACATGGCCTACCACTTCATGGCTGAGTTGCTGTTATTTCTAATCACTTCCACTTTGTTATAAAACCACTAACAGCGGACTGTGGAATATTTAGTAGTGAGGAAATTTCACGACTGGGCTTTTTTCATAGGTCCTGAGCTCCTGAGAGCGACCCATTCTTTCACAAATGTTTTTAGAAGCATAAATAGGTGCTTGACTTAATACACCTGTGGCCATGAAAGTCAATGGAACAATATGGTGTATTTGTAATGCTTCAATTTTGCAATACACTTTTTTTTATTGCTGCTTCCTCGTAGACCGCCTCACATTTCATTAACACATAGAGCCACTAATATCTACATTGAGTGCACTATCATATGATGACTATCTATTTATGTGCGAACTGTGAAAAACCCATTAGATGATGGTACATGCCGCGGTGACTCTATTAACTCCCTGAGGAGACTGAAAAGAAAACATGACAATACACGACAAGCTGAGCAACTGAACTGCGTGCAGCAGAACGGATGAATTTCATCACTATTACCTTTGCTTTCTGCATGACAGTTCCAGTACAAGAAGCGTAAACAGACGGTGGCCTCCTACGCAGCTCTGCGGCACAATTTACTGGTAAAGAATCACTGTAGATATTCTGGATCTTCTTGCTAGAAGCCTGGACAATATAGAAAAAGGATAGAAGTATATAAAAATCTTTGTATGCAGAGGGCCTGTCTTTCTACATTAAGCATAAGCGGTACCTGAACAGGAGGTTTAGCCTCCGCTGATGCCCCCAGGGTTCCTCCTGCCAGGCTCTTATTTAGGTTTTCTTTGACCTGAGTCAGTTGAAGTTCCAGGTCCACCCTCTCTGCCTCTTTAGCTCGACAGGCCTCCTCCAACTGAGCCACACGCTTGTTCAGGAAAGACTTCCTCTTATCTGCCACACAGATTCACAGAAATAGATCAAAACAAGAAGATACGCATTTGTACGTTCATATCCTTTGCATTATAAATAAGTCTTAAAATTCCAGTTTTCAAAATAAAGCACTTACTCAAGTTCTAAATTTATTGATTTTACAATAAATCAATCTCAATCTCAAGAGAAAAAAAATTTGTTTATTTTGGTTTTTTTTTTATTTATTTAGCGATGAAATTTATTAGACCACCTGTTAAAAAAAAGCAAGAAAACAAAAATATTCTAGAAATTTGCCCAAAACTTGTTTAAGACTAAAAAAAGGAGAAAAAGTTGTATCATTATTTAAGACGCAAATAGCAAACTGAATTCACATTTTTAAAGCCACCGGACTTCTGTATTTGGAAATTAACCAAGAATAACATTCAACCACTAAAACACATTTTTAGTATAAACTTATTTTTAATAATAATGTGCTATCACTTTTTGTTTTTACTTTATTTTGTAAAACAGTATAGTCGAATATTACTGGATAACAACAATAATTATATTTTAGCATTAAAAGTACAATTTCAAGTAAAAGACTTACACATACTGCTCAACTAGCCTGAAACAAGTTATTAACATTAAAAAAATATTTCAACAACTGCAGCATAAACCTCACAATGCAGGATGCTGTTATAAATTTTTTAAGCACTGTATAAAAAAATCGAATCTAATTATGAAACCTAAAAATACTACTTAGATGTTTTTAAAGAAAACATTTTGCTTCATTAAAATGTGTTGATGATCTAAAATGTAATAGGTTTCATATAGTTGTGTTT
This sequence comes from Rhamphochromis longiceps, assembly GCF_057381845.1. NCBI lineage: Eukaryota > Metazoa > Chordata > Actinopteri > Cichliformes > Cichlidae > Rhamphochromis > Rhamphochromis longiceps. The sequence goes on from NC_140558.1 coordinate 28,098,782, forward strand.
CTGTGGCACAGTTATGATTGTTTCCTCTGCCTCTGCTGGAAGCACGCCACACAGTACTAGAGGAAATTAGGTAATTAGAGATAGCAGACATTTTTTTCATAAGCATGTTGTTTCATGTAATAATTTTAATACAAATGCTGCATGGGAAACTTCTGCTCTTTCATGGCCTTATAATAAAGGAGGTCACAATGCGGGGTCATATAAAGAGCCGTGATGCGTTATGATGTAAAGGACGTCTGGCAAATTTGCACAAACACACCAATGAATCCTGCAAAAATAAGACTAAAATCCTCCCATGTTTTTTTTTTTTTGTGCCTTGTAACTATGTCTTCATACATTAGTTAATCATCGAGAGGGTACATGCATGTTTTAGTTGTGTTTTTCATTTTGGGACTGCTTCAACAATAAAGAGCAACCATTCATGCCTGACTTTATATCTTCTTACCTGCAGCTGTCTTCAGCTCTTCTTTCAGCTCTCTCTTCTGCTGTCGGAGGGTTACTAGTGCATTACGTATGCCATCTCGCTCTTTCTCCAGCTCCTCTTTTTCTCTGAGGTAGCGTTTGGCATCTTCTTCTGCTCGCGTTTTCCCATACCTCCCGTACTGGCTGGTATCTGGATGAGAGCAAAGGTTAAAGGTCAGATGTACAGGGGTTATGGGAATAAGACAAAACCCTCTCACGGCAGCCTGTCTGCATAATTAATGCTATGCTCTCCGTGGGGGCAATATGAAGCTGCCTGTAAGTGTCACATGGATGTAGAGCATGGTCGTTTTTTACAACAGGCCAGAGAGAGACAGCGTTCATTTTTCTAGAAATTGTGTGGCTTTAATATTAGAGAACATAATATTTTTGTGTTCATGTCCCATTTATGTTTCAGAGGATGTTTGATTTTTCTTTCTTTCTTTAAGCATCAGACATTAAACTTACTATCTTACCATGCTCCACTCACCCCAAAGCAAACCCTAACCTATAATGGCCATAATACAGCGTTGTAAATTCAAGGAAACCCGGTGATATGGTTGCAGGAATTAAAGATAAACACACACACTCCTGCGGGGTAAGAGGTCAGAGGGTGAGGCAGCAGATCTAATGCGAGTGTCCAATAAATCTCAGGTTACATCCTGCAGCTCTCAGCCCATGGAAAGCGCGGCTTCTTTGATGTGCCAGAAGGTGACAGCGAAGACCACAGCGGAGACACGGCAAGAAGAGGAACCCTCGCTAGAAATCCGCACTGATATCACTTTTCTGTAACTCAGACGCTCATCTCCTTCACTTGTGCAGCAGAGAGCGAATGACAAAAGGGAGCAAATGGGAGAGGCCAGAGCAGAGGGAATGGAATATGGGCGGAAAGTGAGAAGATGATTGAGTGAAGAGAAGAAAAGAAGAAATACTGAGCCAGATGACTGCTCAAATTTTATGACTGCCAGTGCTTAAGCCCACAACTCGAAGGAGTGTAAGCTATATGAGCTCAAGAGCACTGGAATCTATGACTTAGTGAAATATTGATGTATTAAGAAGAATTATTTCTCCCCCCACCACAGTATTTTGAGCTGTTTTTATGGGGTTTTTTTTAATCACACAGATGTAAATCAAGGATCAGTATAAAATAGAAAAAATACTTAATATAACAACAAAGTATATTAATAAACTCAGCCTGTAAGTTAATAAATGTGAAGTCAGCTCCTTTCAAAGTAGTTGAAAAAAGACACCAGCACTGCTCATAAGGCTGCACATTAAACAATAAATGGCAATGTTTCAAAGTTGTAAAGCAATATTTTAAGTTTCATACTGACAGAACAATAAAAAAAGAGAATTGCCTTAAAAATTGTTTAAAACAATCAGTTTACCACAAATGTAACAAGTCAGGAGACAGTTTAGTCACACTCCGAAGAGGGGCGTTTAAAGATGTCTTCCTTTTTATTTAGGAAGCATTGAATTAAAAGCTAAGTATGTAAATAAAATAGAGGATTTTTTGTTGCTCTTTGGAAAATCCTAGAATTTATTTCACAAGGTTAGACTCAGCACCACTTGATGAACTGCAAGTCACACTGGAAAACAAACTGAGCACACTTACGTGAGCCTATTCGCTTCAGGGAGACTAATGGTTTGGTTCTGTCAGAGTCGCTGCTTGAGAAACTTGAGCGCCGTTTCCCTGTATTCCCAGACTGCTGCCTGCGGTTCTCTCCTGACTGGGTGGAGCAGAGAGAGGGCGGGGGGAGTGACAGATGTGGGAAGAGTGAGGGCAGATCAAGAAAAGTTAAATTTGTTTATCAGGATATGCAGTGAACGTGTCTCGGGATTTAGTGATTTGAGACTGCTGTGGTGTGCGTGTGTGTGTTTTTGGTTGTAGGTGGTGAGAGGCATGTGTTTAAAGTGCATGTTAATGGGGTTAAGAAAGGAGTTTACAGGCTGTGAAACTGCTATGACCTCTTGCCTTCCTGTCACCAGTCAGAGCACTTTATCTTTTTTTTCCCTAATGCGGACACCCTGATCTTTCTGTGGTAAAAAAAAAAAGGCATCATTGATAGGAGTGCAGCAGAGCACTGTCTATTTATTTGGGTGACTGATGGGATGTCAGACAGCGAAAACCCAAACAGCTGCATGCCCATACATCTTCTGATCTGGTCACATCAAAGTTAACGCGTGATTTCTGAGCGTGAGTGTCCTGCTTACCTGCAGATCCTCGTTAGGTACCTCATCGTATGTTCTAGAATCTGTGGAGGTGCTGCTGGAGGAGGTAGCCCACCTAGTTTGAGAGACAACAGACAAAGTAAATTTACATAAAAATGATGTAAGCAAAAACATCGCTGCTTTGGTTGATGGCCTAGCTTTGAACTTGTCCATGGATCCTGACCCCCTTCCGCTTCATCTCACTCACAGGAAGGAATGCCGCGCAGCATCACGGATGTTAGCAATGGTTTCCACATCTACATAGTCGTAATGCAGTGATTCTGGGTCTGTCGCAGAGCCCATTTCTGCCAGGAGGAGACCGAGCCACCGTCCAAGCTCCTCTGAGCTGCTTGCCTGACAATTTAAAAGAAAGGCATTGGATAAATAAATAAATAATCAAGTTTAATATTCAATCTACTTAAAGACTGTGGTGATGTATGGGATGTGAATGGTCGTGTGATATGCACGTTAGTATGCATTCGGATTATTTCTGAAGCTTTTGTACAGATCGTGATTGTTTTTGCTTTGCAGGTATTCGAGTGGATGAGAGAAACATCTGGCTCATTAGCTGATAATTGCTTCACAGTCTGTTTATCTGAGCTCTTTTCACTGAAACAGCTGCCCAGTGCTGACCGAGTCGAGCTGACGAGAGTGATGAGATTGAATCAAAACATTAACCCGACAATAAGCCTACCACCTCTGTTGGGCAGATGGAGACTGTTGAGCTGGTTAAAAATATCTCCCTGCTTATGTTCTTATGAAAGATGACTCTTTTCAATTCTCACAGATTCGACCATTCTGGTAATATCGTGCAGCTTTGAAATAATCAAACAAGAAGCACACCTCCAGGGCAGCCACTTCTGTGCTGTCCCGTAAGACACGGAAGGCAAAGGGGTGCTTGGGTCCGAGTCCCGGAACCACCTCACAGCCGTGGAGAGGAAGGGAAGGGAGAGACATCCGAGGATCTCCTTTGTCGTTGTAGAAGTGCAGGGCACCTCTGCACACGCAGCACCACTGCTCCCGCCACACCTGGTTCACCAGCACTGACAAATGGCCTGCATAGCGAGGAGAAAAGGAAGAGTTACGCATTCCGCAAACTTGGACTCCTGAAGCACGACATTGAAGCGGGCTCTGACCTTGCCGAGGATCGCTGTATGTCCGTGGGTCACTTGTCCGAGTTGACTTCTTCTTTGAGAAGCTGATGATGCGTGTGATCTTACGCCCCGCAGCAAAAGGACCCCGTTTCACCTTACCTAAAAAAAAAAATTAAAAAGAGTTCAAAATCAGATGCTTTTGTTTGGATTTATCTGTGTCGTTTGGGAACTGTATTCCCAATCTGTTTTATTTTATCAACATGTTTCAACAGAATCCTTCCCATCTCATATGGCATAAATGCAGCAATATGGAAGAGTCACACAAATTACATCCCAGCAACCTCTAATTGGAACAGCTGCAATGCTTTAAGACTGCGTGCATCTCTGCCTTACCATTCTCTCTGCAGTTCTCTCCAGCTGACACGCCCACACTGTCTGAATCTGATGTGTTCCTCTCCGCAGACAACCTCTGCAGAAGCAAACACGCCAACACAAGGTTAGATTTTATCAGGGCCCAAGGTTTCATTCTAAGCTAAGCTGGTCTACACTTGCCTTTGACTAATAAAGAGCTAAATAACTATACTTTAAAGGCATTTCTTCTCATACATATCCACCTTCTTAGACGTCTTTCTGTCATGCTGTTTCCTAAATACAAACACATGGCATAATTAAACAAATAGTCTCCTTCCAGCTCTATATGGGCTCCCCTTGTTTTAGTATTTGTTTTTGTATGAGAGCCTGTTGCAGATTGTGATCTAATAAACTCCTAAAGAGGATGTGCCTCTTCCGACATTGGCTCACCACCACCTCCGTCAACGAAGTCTTAACTCCTAATTACCCTGCTTATCTCCTCTTTGTTCTGCGAGCCAAACACAGGTATCTGTGTTGAGCCAAACAATTGTTTAGGAAAATTGATGCTGACAGCACAATTGCTGCTTGCTGCTGAGCATTCCTCGCCTCAGCTGCTGTAAGGAAGAATTACGGACTTCGGGGATATAACAAAAAAAAACCCCACAAGGATACACTCACATAAACATCCTCTCTCTCACGCTTACCTTATCAAGTTCACATTTTCTGAGAATGACAGGAGATGCCGATTCCTCGGGTGCTGCGCTCTGACTGCTCACCTCTCTGACAACCTGCGGGAAAGTTTGCACTTATCACTCTGGACTGGATGCTAACCCCCCCCCCCCTCGATAGACCATTGATGATTGGCAGCTATACCAGAGGAAAATACATGACTCCTGCATAAAATTGCAGCATGCTAAAATTACCGTAAGCCACGTGTGGGCCTGCTCTTTGCTCTGTACCGCCAGCACCAGCGCGTCCCCATTGGGTAAGGTAAAGCGAAGCTCATGATGCTTCCTCTTGGTGTCTTTGGGGACGTAGACTACAGTGCATTGGGGCAGCAGCAGGTCCACGTAGGGGGACATGTCTTTGGAACTCTTATAACACTGCACAAAGAACAAAATGTGGTACGTGTGAGGGGGGAAAAAAGGAAAGATACATAAGTAAAGAACATCCTTTAAGGAAGATGAGAAAGTGCAGCATCTCACTTGTAGCCTGTTGTCCCGTATGACAGTGAGCTGCTTGGCCCACTGCCCAAAGCGTTTTTTACGCAGCAGGAAGGCACAAATGCGACAGTCCCTGGCAGGAGGCATGGAGCTCTCATCGGAGGGCCACTGATGAGTAAGCCGGACGCTCGGGCTCCTCTCTTCCTCGTCTTCCTCGTAGGACTCGTAAGAACTGCTCAGAGCATCAGAATCATTGTCTGTTGAAGCAATGAGAAAGACAGAGAGAGGGAAAATGTCAGCTTTATTTGTTGGAAAAACACAGGATTTATCCGGCGATCCTGGAAACGTGTGGGTGTTCTCACAGGAGTTTTTGCGACGTAGGTTTGAGCAGGTAGTGGGGTATTGGTTTTCTGTATCTTCATAGCCATCTTCTATAGAGTTAGGAGGGCTGGACCTTACTGGAAAGGGAAGGAAAAAATGCAATTTAGCTTTTGTTGCGCTAATTATCTGTGGTACATCCTGCTATATGATTGTGTTCATATCAATTATATCCTGTGCATGGAAAATTCTAGAACACTAAGGTCACTGAGTTCAACTGAGGTGGGAACATGCTGACCTCTTGTTATTATATACTCAGGCATCTTGCCAGGGCCCAGGGGCACTGCTTCTTCGTAGTACTCCTCTGGAGGAGGGGTTGTGGGCAGCGGGGGTGGCGAGTCAGCTGAGTGTGGGGCGACACAGCTCTGCTAAGGGAGACACATAAATATAAACAAAGCTCTCAAATTTCCTCTATAGCCAAAAAGGCCAAAAGAGCTACATAATCAAAGAGACGCACAGAATAACCCTGTAAAAAATTCCATAAATTAGACGCATGGGCTCTGGGCGGATCCCCAAGTCTTCACTCGTCCAGCAGTTTACAGAGCAATGAGCATGTCGAGCAAAGGGAAAACCCCACAATATGGAACACAGTCTCTGGTTTTCATCGCCTCTTTTGGATTTGCAATTTGCAAAGTGCAACTGGGGCAGCGAGTGCTGAAAAGACTGATATTAAACAGCTTACAGCCCACACACGGAATCCTTTCACCTTCAGGACTTTAAGCCAATATTTAGTTAATTTCCAAAATATGAGTTCTCATATTTTCTCATATTTTTCACTTGCCTTTTTCGAAGTTTCAGTTTGTGCATTCTTGTTTTCTTTCACATCATCAGAAACATCCTTTAGGTCTCCAAGCTCACAATCTTAAAAAAAAGAGACATTCATTTATTCTCGTTATGTTAAGGGCAGGGAATTTGCATAAGTGGCTTTCATTTGATCTCACTATGGTGGAGCTCACCAAATGTCTCAAAGAGAGACTCTACAAAGCTCGTGCCATTTCTGTACACTGATGAGTTCATGTAGATGTAGTCTGTTCCTGACACTAGAGGGGAGGAAGAAGAAAACACAGGCAGCAGTAAGTTAAAAAAAAACAGCATTAAAAAAAAACAAACCTTATGTGTGCAATCATTCAGAACTTAGTGTAAAAATGAATTTCCTTCCTCTCTGTTACCTGATGGCTCTATCTGCTGCAGGAGGTTCCGCACTGAGGTCTTCTTCTCCTGGGTGGTGGAGCTGAGGTTCTCCTGGTCCAGCATCTTCAGCAGCACGCCCAGCTCACTCACCAACACCTCCATTGCTGCGCAGAGAGGAGGGCAAATGGTCAAAGGGGTGTGTGAGTATATGTGCAAGCATTTGTGTATAATTAGAGAGGGCAAAGGTCAGACTAGCAAGTCTAAACAAATCCCTGGTGTATGTCCAACAGGCTCTTTCTGCTTTGCTTTCCCCTCGTCCTTCTTTCAATTTGTGTCACTCTGCTTCACAGTTTGTCAATATCCATCAGCCATCTCATCACTGAGTCTCCTTTCTATCTCCCTCTGTCTATCCAGACTAAACAATGCCAAGAGGCTTCAGTCACAGGAAACATGTCTGCTAATTGCTCATTAACCCTGTAAATATGTGAATTTGGATAACAGCAAAGGAACTTCCTGAAAAAAGCTCTAAAATTCTGCGGATTCACAAACTCAAATTTGAATCAACATTTAAGTGACAGAAAAACTAGATTTTTGTCCCCCTGGCCCTCTAAAAGAACAAACAGATACAGGCAATGGTTCAATATGGAGCATCGGACTCTAACAGGAATAACTTAAGGAGCACTTTAGAGAGCTCAGAACAAGCCAAATGAGAAAGCTAGAACTTCATTCACAAGGACCCGATCTTTATCCAGCAGTTGCGAAACTGAAATGCCGAACTTAGAAAAACACAAGCTGCCTTAAACAGGCTTTCACAGGGCTCTCTGGGTCCTCTGGACCCAAGATTGTAGGAACAGATATATCGCATACATCATATGTTGATCTGAGATGTAGGACAGGTCCACTCCCTGTTTCTCAGAGCAAAACCCAAATAAACTAGCTCACTCCCCCCAGCTGCTGCAAGCCCGAGAAAAGATTTGCAACCTGCTGCAAGCCAGTGCCACCAAGCAGCGCTTTTTGCTTCTTCCAGCTTCCCGAGGTGTTTCCATTAGCTCGTTTGTAACCACCGTCTGTATTCTAGCATCCAGTTTATGTATGTATGCTTATGTATGTAAAAACAAAACAAAACCTAACAAATGGCTGAGTCACTGCTGGCATTCTTGTCTGCCTCCCCCTACTTCCCATTCCCCTCCATCTCTTACTCTCTCCCCTCCCTCCTACCCAATTTTCACAGTCCAGGCCCCTTGGACCTAGCGAACCGTGCATCTTACTAGGGTCAGCCGCGGGACAGCCGCTGAGCCAGAAAACTCTTTGTACAGAGTGCGCTCATATGGCAGCAAGACCTGTTGCGCTAAGCACACACACAGACACAGGCAGAAACAGACACATACACTCGTGCACACAAGCCCAAAACGCACAGGCAGGCTCATGTGTTGTGCATTTAGCGAGGTGTGTCAAATCTTAACTTTTGTCTGCTTATCTAGAAAATGCACTCGAACCACCATCGTGTGCAGGATTTTGTACACAGGCCTAAAAAGCACATTAATAAGTTGAGGCAGAATGTTGGCTGTCTCAACGTATGACCCCAACGCAGTGAACTTGCATGTAATCACCTCTGACAAGCAGAAAATAAATTAGCTGGAGAAAATATCTATTGTTTGTCAGTGATGTATGTCCTACATTTCAGGGTGCTCCCACTCCTTAAAGACAGACATACTTTTCTTAGGTGGGTCTTCCTATGGGTTTTAACAATGCCCAGCCAAGGCTACGGTCAAAAGCAACAACAGCTACAGTAGGTGTATGTTTGCCTGTGTCTGTTTAACCACTTTGACTCCTGTACCAGCCTGGTTTCCTTCCATTGTAATAACAGCCCGCTCCCACTCTGAGGAACGGGCATGAGGATTTAATCCATGCTGTGAGCTGGAATGTGTCCTCATTAACATCTAATTCATGCAGGGAAATGAGGAAGTGGAAGGACAGGAAACTCATGAGAGTGGGATGTGTGGGCCTGGTGAACGCTGTTACTCTGCCAGAGGTTCCAGCTGTTTAGATTCTGGCTCTAGCGTAGCACTGGGCTTCCCCTAACCTAAGTGTAAGACAAAACCGTATCCACAGCATGACTCATTCTCTGCAGAGAGAAGTTGAAATTTACACCAGTCAGCACTAAATCAAGTATATTACATATAATATAATAGAGAAATTGAGGCGACGCTTTCAAAGGATTTGGCGTGAAGTAGGTCGCCTCACTCCTTAAAAACGGTTTCACAATTTTACTCCTTAAAAATCAGATTACCCAATTTCACGTTTACAGTGCAAGGGCGAGCGAGAAGGAATTACTTCCTCATTTTTGGCACTAGGGGCACGTAAGACCACCCTCAAGTCGTCCATCGTTCCTTTATAATTAACAACACACCATGCACGAGTGTCGTCACACGTCTTAAGCGGCGAGTCATCTTTTGCTTTTATGCTGCAACTGCTCGTGCGTGTGTTTGAATGCGATACGTAACCGATGTCTTCTAACTAATTAGGCAAAAGCTCCCGTAATGTTACAGTGATAGATGAAAATGTGGTTCAGTGTAGTGAAAGCAATGTATGTGTCTCCATAGAAGGTCAAAGGATAACTTTATTCTAAGCTTTGTGTACTTTCAGCTTTTAAAAAAAAAGACATCATAAAGTAGAAGACTTAAGACACCAGAGAAAAAAGATTGTGCAGGTCTGCAAAGTCAGTCAAAGTTTAGAACACACTTGGTTTCCTCACACTTGCTTAACAATTGCTGTTAAACACCAGACACATTCCTCGCCTTGTTCATAGTGCAAGACTCTGCATTGTGTGTGTGTGTGTGTGTGTGTGTGTGTGTGTGTAGACCTTTGTTAAGTGGAGAGGGTAGTTTGTTTAACACTGCAGACTCAGGCCTTTAAAAGGAGCTTACATTTGTAGACTTTCTGTGCCAACTCTGTACGGTTGAATGATGGGTGAATAATTTCAGTGAGTCTAGCACCTGTGCTAACATGCCCAACAACGTCTAAATTAAAGAATAATCTGACCTCATACGATTGCACCATTTTTCTCAACCCCCGCTCCCTCCAAGTACCAAAGACCTCCCTCATGCTGAGCTGACTTCTTTTCTTGCCATGCAACCCACCCACCCACACACACACACACACACACACACACACACACACACACACACACACACACACACACACACACACACACACACACACACACAAACAAACTTAACATAACAGTATGTCGAAAGTGACAGGATTCAGTCAGCAGCAGCTTTGTTTCACAACATCACTGTAAGCAGACATTCCAACTTATCCAACAAGAATTTGCAGCCCACAACGAGTCTTCAGAGGCTTCAGAAATTACAATGTTTCACTAACGACCCTGGCAAACACAGCTTTCTCAACAATTCAACATTTCTGCCTTTCTCTGTGTCTCAGTGAGCTGGCATGGCCCTCAAGGCATGAAGTAAACATCATCTGATTCCTACTGTGTTTGGATTGAAGGCACGACACCTTTAGTGTCTTTACATCCCCGCAGCTAACACACCTCTCTTTCCCTCGGCATGCCCAAATCCTGTAGCATCAGATGCTTTAATATACCAACATTTATAAAATATCTGTTTTCTTGTTGTTTTCTTTTCAAAACACTTACCTTCACGGGCAGTGGATGACAGTCCCACCATTCTCTAATTGGCTCATTCATACACAAAAGAGATACTGCAGGAGATACTCCAGACTCAAAGACACCCTTTGTGCTCTGTCCTGTGAAGTCTGTAGCAGAGGTGAGCTACCATCTGCTGAATTCACACTCCCTTTACCTCTCCCTTCCTCCATCTGATCTGTTATCTCTCTGCACCTCCCTCTCCGTCTACCCTCCTCTCGTTCCTTTTTTTTGAGTGGGGGGGGGGGGGGCAGGGGTGGTGCTCTGCGTGTGTGCGCATGTGTTTGATCCCCCTTCTTCCACTGTAATCCTAGGGATCGTATAGCACCTGGGAAAGGCTTGCTGTGTAAACACACACACTAATAGCTAACTCACATTCTTTATTTTTTTGCATTCTTTCCCTCTCTCTTTACATTATTAACTTTTAACTAGTGGCTACAAACTAAACAGGTTCCAGTTTAGCTGCCTGTGGAAATCCCCAGTTTATAGGGGTATTTTAACATGTCAAGTAAAAGTTGCAGGATTTAGGAAATTCTGTGGAGTAGTCATTAGGGCAAGTTGAGACCTTTTCAGTGTCACACGTGGAGGATTTGCTGCCTTGAGGCAGAATCAGGCAGCCAAACACGATGCAACATGCTGCCTTCAATCACACTGGCAGTAACGTGGCACAAACAGCCCTGAAGCATACACAGTTCAATACACAACCACAACCACAATATGACACACTAGCTTCTTCTAAGTGTAGGCTTTTACTATAAGAAGCCTCTTGCACAAGACTGGACAAGTATCATTATGATGTCACAAGACTGGGGTTACAGCATAAGCGTGCAAGTAATAAGATCACCTGTTGTTTGGAATCCTAGTGTGACCCCTCATCACCCCATTGTGATTCTATTTGGGGAGCTCATTCACTTTTTTGTTCAGAATTAGACGAGAATGGTTTTAAGATCCATCTGTGCTAATCGAGACTAGTTAACAGGTTGTACATTTTTATTTAACTCATACAAAGGTTTGTGTGTTTTTTTGTCTTTTGGTAGCTGATAAAAAACACAACTTCATAATAAAAATATAGAGTACTGTGCAAAACTATTGAGATAACCCTCATTTGTTTATATTTGCTAGGATAATTGGATGTAGGTGCTGCCATTTCTCAAAAACACAGGTACCACAGGCCATAGTGTGAATGTGAGTGTGAAAGTTTGTCTGTCTCTCTGTGTTAGCCCTGTGATAAACTGGTGATCTGTCCCGGGTGTAGCCTGCCTCTCGCCCTAACACAGCTGGGATAGGCTCAGCTGCAACGGGATAAGCTGAATTGGATAAGCAGATAGAAAATGGAAGAATGGACTCCATTAGACCTTCTGCCTCTGATTTTCAGTGCAGTTCTTCTATACACAGTTGTTTCCATGTCTTGCTTTATTTTCTTTCTTCCCTCTCTTTGAAAGAGTAACATAGCATTGGTTCCACAGCAAAGAGTGTTCAAATTCAAGCGGATGAATTTTTTGCTCAGGCTTTTCTCCAAGTTGTCCTTCCTTAAGAATGATTTTATAACAGCCACCATTCTGAGGCCTTTCTGCTGATGCTTAAGCAAACAGTAGATGGATCAACTGAAGGGCCAGATGCATGTCTCAAAAATGCTAATCAGATACTGTTAATCTGTTGCAGATAGTTTTGAGGCTTGTCATTTCTTTTATGTCCTACACCTGTGTAGTTTCCTCAGATTTTTTAAGGACACACTGCACACCATGCTGACATACAAGAGGTTTTCAGCTAAACCAAAGGAATGGGAACAAATTACATCTGTTTGTAATTAGCTGCTAGTAACAAATTGCTAATTTGCTTGTTGTAAGTAAACACAACCCTGGTTCATCACTTGAGTTGGGTGTCTTTTTATGCTTAAATGAGTCATAGGTCAGTGTTAAGTGGCGTTACAAACAAAAACTACTCCTCTAAAAATGGTCCGGTAAAAGGACTGGACTCCTTGGAAGTTAAATATAAAGAAATGAGTAGTGGCTCGATGCTTTTGCACAGAATTGTATTTGTGAAGAAAAGCGCCGCACTAATGAGCTCCTTCTAAAATCTATTGATAAAAAAGCCAGACCCTTCCTCACTCGTAAATGGTGCTTCCCAGCTTTTCCCAAAATAGTCTCACATACTGCCTGATATGGCCTTAAAAAAAACGAGTTCTGATAGTGACTAAATCTGAACTTTGACCTCAATAGTAAATATCTGACCACATACAGAACTGTGGATGTTAGAGGAGGGATGTGAAAGCACACCAAGTTGTAAAATTCACACCACCTTGAACCATATTACAGCTGGGTGCGATGGATCTCAGGTTTTTGAAAAGCTAAAGCCTTCGGGGCAGAAATAGTCACAGTTAATGATAAAACAAAACCTAGTGTTTATTACAATGAAAACTACTGGTCAAGTCCACAGTGCAAAACAAAGGAGAACCATAAAGATGTAAGTCATGCCAGATAAAGCAGTTCGAGAAAAAAAAAGACGGTACCATCTGTGACTCCACAAGAGATCTGTATCTACTGAAAACTGATGAATTATTCTTGGAAGAGCCCCTTTCCTTATTGTCTTTGGAGATGCTGGATACACAACCATTTCTCAACCCGATCTGACATGAAAGCACACTGCACTGTGTAGGTGTCTTTCTTCCTCGGCCGAACAATACGACCCAGCAAGTTTTTGAAGGAGACGAAAAGCATATTTTTTGTGTGCAAAAGCATAATCTTATCTCATGTTAAGTGAGTCAAAGGATAGGGTTTTCAGTACAGAGACAGTGGCGTTTGAGTGTTATCATCATGCCGTGTGAGTGTTACCTAAATACCTCCATCCAACTCAGTCATCAAAGCTGAGTCAGGCATGTTTGAAAAAAAAAGAGCTGATTCATAATGTTAAGAAGCACAGATGAGAAAGGAGATCACCGTTCACCACAGGATTTATCACACTACTCCGTGTAACAAAGAATGAGGTAAACCAGACAGCCAGATGTTCGCCCAGTTTTTAATTGAATTAGGAGGTGTGCCAACAATGCCTTCTCTCACCAGGCTGTGCCCTATCATGATGAAATTCCCTCCCACCCTACCCTTCGAATTCCTGGCATTTCCCAAGAGTGACAGCTCTTCTTTCCTCTCGCCAGTAGAAACGTGTCTGGGCATTCGCAAAGTGATATCTCTGGAGAACACCACAGGTACACAGGGACAGATCCGGTTCATAGCGCAAATCATCTTGATGGCTGCTGCCAGTCTTTCTGCTACTTTTTACTGCGTCATTTGTGATGGAGGAAGAGATATTCAAAAAAATGCTGTTGCTGTACGTTCATTTTACTTTCACGGTATATAAAGTTGCTATATTTGACATCACACAGAAGGACTGTGTATGAAATGGCTTGCTTGCAGTCACAAATAGACTGGGAAATATAGCTGCAGGCAGCGATGAGGGGGCCAAGCTGGCACAGTCACCATGGCAACTTGAGCTGACCATGTTAAAAGCACTGGCAGGAAAAATGAGTTGTTGCTTAATGCCCTGAGTGGGGACATTATGGAACTTGAGAACCTCAAGAAGAAGTACAAAGTTCATACACCAAGGCTTTATTCAGATATGGAAATGTACTTATTCATTTATGTTTGATTGGAAAAGCTGGTGCATTTCCAGGTGTTCAACCTACGGTACAGTTTTAATACAATAGGATTCATGTCCATATCACTGCTGATTGTGAAACAGATATATCCATCAAACAAGAGAGAGCATAGCTTTAGGCCTGTTGAGCATTGTTGCGTACAATCTGCTAAACATGCCATAATGTTGTATGCTATTTCCAGACTGAACGTGACCCATATCTGATGTCATGAGCTTTGAAGTTAACTTGCTACAAGGAATATAACAGTACCTCATTAGGTGGTGTTATAAAGGTTACTCTAGCTTCAACTAAGCGATGGTGCTATAGTGCACGAGATGGAGACATGAAACTCGGTGAAACGACTGTCCCCAATGAGGGTGTCCCATTCATGCTCTTTAGCAGTAGCTGCTAGGAGCTACCACAGTGTTACTTTTATTTTCTCGCTCTGGTTGGCTAAGTTTAGGCAACAAAATGATTTAGTGTGGTTTACCACACAGGCACACCTGTGCACAGTTTACAAGCACTTTTTCACACATCTTCTTGGGGCCTCTTGCACAAACAACATTCAATGTTATATTATGGGAGAACATAGTAATCGTCCAACTGTGCAGTGTCCTTAAGTTTTGTGGAGCATTTTAGCATAATTTAGTCTGTTGTGTTGGTTTTAAATGAGCAAACAGCATATCATTGAGGAGCTTTGGTTCTTCTTTTGGCTTCTTCCTGCTACAGCAGATCATCGGTTTCCACCTAACCCTGTCCTTGGCATCCACTTTTCTCACACCAAGCCTCTGAATGTCCCCTTTGATTACCTTCATGGGTTTTTTTCTCTTGTCTTCCACTTTTCATCTTGCCTGGGCAGCTCCTTCTTCAGCATCCTCTGTCCAATATATCCACTATCCCTCTTCTGCACATGCTCAAACCTTCTCGGCCTTGCTGCTCTAACTTTGTCTCCAAACTGCTTAACCTGAGCTGTTCCACTTGTGTATTAACTTCTTGTCAAATCCTGGTGACTCCCAATGAAAATCAATTCTTCCTTCTCCAGCTCCACCTACTGTCATTTTGTCAGTGCAATCAATCCTGGTGACCCTGTCCATTTCACTCTCGCTGTTATCCTTCACATCACTCCTGACACTTATCTCCACTCTTCTTCACCTCGCTCGTGCACTGTCCATTTGTCTGGACGGTTGATCCCTGATATTTAAACTCCTCCACCTTCACTAACTCTGCTCCGTTGTTCCTTCACAGCTACACCTGTTTTGCTCTCATTGACAAACATGTATTCTGTCTTGCTTCTGCTGACTTTTATTCCTCTTCTCTCCAAAGCATGCTTCCACCTCTCCAGGCTATCTTCTACACAGTCACAGTGTCGTGTGCAGACTCCTGTCTAACCTCATCTCTCAATCTGTCCATCACCTCTACAAACAAGAGGAAGTCATAGCTGACTCTTGAGGCAATCCCACCTCCTCCTTGAACACATCTGTCACTCCGACCGCACACCTCACCACTATCTCGCTGTCCTCATTCATGTCCTACACCAGCCTCACATACGTCTCTGCCCCACCTGATTTTCATCAGCTCGTCTCTTGGCACATTATCTTATGCTTTCCCTAGGTGTCCTGGTTATTTTTTGGTTAGCATTTAAACTTTAAGGCTGGAGGAGTTGATGGATGGCAAAAAGCCACAGGGAAAATAAATACTGGACTTTCAGACACTTCATCAACTGAATACTAATGATTTGCTGGATATATTTACTTAACATTTAAACACAAAAAATGACAATATTTTATATTGCTGTGCTTATAGTTTTTATCAACATACACTCCAAAGAAATATATTAGTTTAAAATTAATGAATGTTTAAGTAAATCTTATTATTGGTCAATATTGCCGGGCCTGAAAACAGAGATGTCATTACATGTTTTTGAGGGCTTAGGGAATAAGAGCCCATTCATTGGAAGCATGTCTGGCATATAGAGTAGAAAGTGTGGGTATTTAAAGGTTATGCCAGGACTACTAAACTACCTACTGAAGACCCTGAAAGGGAGATTTAAAAAAGTAGCAAAACAAAGCATTTTTCCTCATCATCATTAGTATAATGGGCTGAGCATCTCTATGGAGTTCTCTCATATGGCCCCCAATAGAGATGAACTCCCTCTCTCTGCCGATGACATCACCTATCACCTCCAGCCTTCTGTTTCCTCTTCCTGTCAGCTGACCCATTCCCACTTTGACTGCAGCGTCTCTGGTGACCCCATTCTCATTTCACTATCTAGATCATTCACCAGATAGAATAGAGAATGCATCTGCAGCTGCATTTCAAAGAAACAATAAAACAGAGCCTTGAATATGCGATTACTGCAAAAACTCATTTAGCAGCTACAGGCTGAACCCCTGAGAGATAATTATGTTCTCATGGCCTTTTTGTTAATGCATTCATTGTGTAGGTAGTAATGTCTGACAAAGCAGTGATAATGAACATATATACTAAATGTAGATTACAAAACTGGAGCTGAGCAGCAGGTGAGAAGAACATGTGGAAAAGTTTATTTGTTTTGGAGGAACTGCAAAGGTATATGGCTAAGGAGAGAGAGAAAAACATGCTCCACCCCCACTGTTTTTACTGGACTCGGGAAGCTGCTTCAGGTTATTATAAAATACAGCAACGATCCCACACTCCATGATACAAGTGTATGAGCAAAGACAATAAATATAACAGTGATGGGGACTCTCTAAGGACATAGATATGCTGAGTTTCTACGCGAGTAGAGTATTATTCTGTCTGAGATTTTTATTTTTCTTTGCAATAACTGGCCAGCACACTGACCCGAAACTGACAGAGCGATAAACAGCGTTGCATTCAGCAGAGCATGCGTTTCACGGCACAATTACTTTCCAATCTAACATCTTTGTTTAAATCTCCCTGAGCCTCTCCCCGAATCAAAGCAAATATTTCTACACATCACTTACATTCGGTTTGTTTGTGTCGTGCAGTCTGTCTCTAAGAGATTTCTGGCTCCATCCTGCATTCTTGCTCCTACTAATTACACCACTCTAACGAGCTCACCCCAGACAGAGAAAATACTCAAACTCATTAGGTATCTATGGTGGCCGGGGCACTTATGGTCAGAGTGTGGGAGAAATATGGGCTTGTGCACTCCCGCTCACCTGCTTAAGCATTAACTGGCTCTTTGAAGGTCAGCCATTAAGCACAGAAGCTTTTGATGTTCAGACGGTGATAGCTAGAGCTGCTATCTCAAAGAGACAGTCAAGGTCCTAAGTTAGAGGTCAGGTTAGTAAAGCAACTCTGCTCTTTCTTCCTACCTGACATTGGTGATGTTTGTTCAGCAGCTTTTGCATCTCTGTAGCAAGAATCTCATGCTATCAGGCCCTAAGAATAATTGTATCTAACAGGTATGGGAGAAAGGTTTATGTTACTGAAATAATTACACTGTTGAAAGAGGCAACACTGAAGTTGTACTACTGACGCCCTGAAATAAGATTTCTTCTGGTGTAGCAGAGTTCCACTTTTGACTCCTACAATCCTTTACCCCTCAGTCTACTGTGGCAAATCTCTTGTGTGTGATGAAGAAGCATCTCAACAGCTGATGATGCCTGTTTATGCATTACCACAGTAACAGAATGGCAAAGTGCCCAGGGGATTTCCCTGTATTTTATCAGTGCATTGTGAGGCAGGGCCGATCTTCCCAGTGTCCCTGAAAAATAAAATGCAATAAAAAAAAGGGAGGAGACAAAAATGGACAGATGGGTAGAAAGAGTCTGATCAACAGTAATACTCACCAGGTGTAAACATATGCATCTGGGCATTTCTCAATATGGACTAAGGTCAAAGGGATGTCTGCCTGCTAGACTTCCTTCCCCTTGCTCTCATTTTTCATTTTTTGCTCTGATTTATTCAGGTCCAGGATGGCACAGAGGGCTTGACTCAGCCTGCTGCTAGACAAAGCCCCTACAGTGCAGTCAGTATTATTCAGATCCCGTATCTGCCCTCAGTCCTATGAGATCACCACAATGCTATGTCTCCCTCACAGAAAAGTATTCACACACTTAGAAAGATGCTATTTTGCAAGTGGAAGCACTGATGTTGCACAGACAAGGGTAATATAGACAGAACAGATGCTGGCAGACACTCACACACACCATTTACGTGCGCGTGCGTGCACGCACACGCTCAGAATCCCAGTCACACATGCACAGAAGGAGGAGAGAGGCTGCTTTGTCTCCACTTGGGATTTTCTGTGTTAATAAGATCTGAACTAAAACGCTGTATTCAGTTTTCACCAGAAAGCTGAGATTTCTGTTGTCTGAATCTGTCATGTTAGCCATAAGAAGGCCTTGATAACTGCCTTTGTATTGTATAGTTAAGAGCATTTAAATGCATAATGAGGATGACTTTGGGCATGGATTTTGCAGTGTAAACAATAAAATGAGTCTTGATTATAAACAACAGTTATGTCTAAAAAGTTAAAATAACATTTACTAAATCATTACTAAGTTACCTTTCAACACACTTCCATGCAGTGTTTTAGGTAATGGATTAGCATGTCGTGCCTCATGTAGTTTCACTTCTTTTTTGTTCTTTTTTCACTAAGTGCAATATGTGTTCAGTCTTCAAAGAAGCATGAAACCACAGAGGCAGAAAACAAAGGAGGTGGAAAGTCTGCAAAGTATTAAATATCATTACAATATAATAAGCTATTGGCAGGCTGGAGTCTTTTTTCATAGTCTATCTGCTTGGGTTTTGTTTTCAGGTTCTTCCCACATTCCAAAGACGCTCATAGTTAAATGGCTGTTCTATACTGACCATAGGTGGGAGGGTAGCTTGTGACTCCCCTAGTGTGACCTGGGATCGGCTCCAGCCACTAAGACCTTCTTATATGAAATACCAGAATTTGTCCTGCTTTTTTCATGGTCCAATGAAAAGAATGCCAAAGCACAGCAACAGGGAAAAACCTACAGGTGAGAAGCTGTTTTGCAGTGTTTCAATATTTTACTTTTACAGTCATTTTTGCATTTATACACAATAACAATAATTCCTTCACTGACAGTGACTGGAGCAAAGAACCACAATAAACTGACACAAAGACTTTAAAAATATCATTTTACAGACCGAACTTCTTCAAAAGAGCCAAGCATGAAATCTACTTTTTTAATGTAGATAATATCAAACATTATGTTACAATGTTTTGTGGTATACGTCATCACACATCATACACCAAAACTCTTGTGAATTCCACACCATGTGTTGTCAGTAACATGTCTCTTTACCCCCTAAAGCAAAATGGAAAAAAATTAAATTAAATTTCTGTACCTGTTTCATAAATCACCCTAATTCACATCTGTTCGAAAGTCACATATAGACGTCCTAACTGATAACAGGTTAGACAAGTCCTATTATGCCAAGTTTTCCCAATAAATCGTAATCTTTTATAAGTACTGCTTGTGTCTGTGTGCCAGCACACCTCAGGCAGAGTCCCTTTTCACTGTCAGCAGCATAAGAAAACACCTTTTTTTCCTCAGTGTCACGTACACTCTATAGTCCCCTGCTACAGTGGTGTGATGCAGGTCTCCATGGAAACCCTATATAAACAGCAATGTGTGGAGAATGACCACTGCCTACATGTGCACGCCCACATGTGCACATACACTCACATAACCCGCACACATATACAGCCATATGAATCATGGTGATCTCCTGTTCTCATAGGGTTAAAGAGGGGGGAATTCCACTTCTTATAGTGCTGGTCTACAATCATCCATAATTTAGAGCTCATGAATGATGAAGCACATATATCATACATACACGTATATCATACTAAATGCCTTAATGTATGCTACATGTGTGATCGACCCATGTCTGCAAAGCTTCTTCATAATTAAAAACTCCTACTAAAGTCTCAAAAGGGAAACAAAACAAAGACTCTTTTGAACAAAGGTTATATGGAAGGGAGATTCCCTTTTCTATATGTTCTGGGTCTCATTGACATTCATGTGGTTCAAGTTAGTTACAATAATACTATACTGTGTACATCACATCATAGAAAAGATCTAGAGTTCTACTGGAAACAGCTTTGCACCAGAGAACAGGCAGCTTTCTTTGAGTTTTTTGAACTGTAAATGAAGGTGAATGCTATTTTATGGCCTGTAGAATTCATTGTAACTGTCCTTTGTTACGTCTGGCTATTTCATTTACAACAGGATGCGAAACAGACTAAACGAACAACATTTAAACTGAACCACAGGATGGTTTTATTGTTGTTAATCCTCCTTGACCTCATCGAACTCAACTGGAAAGCTGAGCAAGGAGGACAACATCATAGGAAGCTATGATTTTGCTCATTTTGGCTGCTAAAACTAATGGTAAAAAGCCAAGTTGTAAAATACTGGACAAAAGCTAAATGTATAAGGACTCTTTGTTTGTTACATAAAAATGCAGATCACCCAGCAGATAATCAGGAAGTGTTGCATAAATGTGCACACAGTGAAGTCCCCTGACCGCTGCATAGATGATGAAAGCAGGCAGCATTTTAATTGTGCTCTTTTGCACTGCTAACCTGAAACCACTGAAATTGTGATTTAATACGACCGCTACCAATTAAAACCTCTGTTGTCTCCTAACAGTGCTCAGAACTCAGTTCTATGAAAAGAAAAACATTTTCTTACTCTGAGCCGTTTCCTTTGTGAATAATATATTAAGAGGATGGTGGGGGTTGGAATGACATTCCAACAGGCACACAAGCACGGGCGCATGGATGCCCTGCAACACACTGGCTGTCTTTTTCATATAGTACTCAGTGGAATGTGGAGCACGCTGTCACATTAGCAGAAATGAATATACGGAGTAGGGATTTGCATGTGGTGAACTTGTGCATTTCTCTCTGCATCATTTTCTACTCCATAGTCTATTGTTTTTCTCTACAAGTTCTTCCACATGCTCTGACAATAGCCTCAATTCATCATATCTGATGGGCTAAATCACAGGCAAACCCCGTTGCTGCGATGCATCTCTGCAGGGACGACCTCACCCTTCTCACACCCACCTGAATGCTCTGCTTCTCACACTGTTCACTGAGGTCGACTGTGGAAACAAAACCTTTGTTACACTGCTGCTGCTGCAGCTGGCTCAGACAGTCGCTGGCTCACACCATTCAAGTTCCTACCTGCCACTTGTCAACTTTTACAAGTTTGATATCCGAACATATGAATTCTAACTGCAAAAGCAGTTCCGCACATTTTTGCTGCCTTGGGTTTTTCTTTTTTAGCTTTTAGTGCAACTTGATCAGTTAAAGATGTGGCGATTGACTCCTGCGTGACATAACCCCTGTTTTGCCTTTTGCAGTATGTTTTCTTCCTCATTCCCCGTGTGTCCCATGAAGCTCTTTCACATCAACTCTGTAGCATTTGTCTGAATCTAAGCAGAAGATGTGTATAAATCTTTATAAACATTAGAATTTATCTGGCTGCTTCTATCTCCTATCACGTCATCTGTAAACATTAGTGATCCAATGCCACTGGAAGACACACACCCATGCATCACTGCATTTACTGGGCTTTGAAAGATATACTTCAGGTCCTGAACCTTTCTCTATAATTTTGATCTTAGTGTCGTCTGTCCAAAGATTGCAGTCCCAGAGCTAATTTGACCTTTCAGTTCTTGAAGCTGACTTCTAGTTTGCTCCTCACAAATACAAAAGATTCAGCTCTTGTGAACTCCTCTACATTATCAATGTCAGCCTCCTGGAGAGTGTTCATCACTTTGCAGGATGTTTTGAAGTGGACCTTCTTTACTAATATCTTTATCATTTCTGACATGCTACAAACTTTATGAATGCTCATTAGCCCATTATAACATATCTGACAGATCAAATAAATAGCTGCAGGCAAGCAGGGGACAGGGGAGTGTTTATTCTCGTGGTGTTTACACAAACAAAAAGCCCAGTCTGTCAAGATGCATTCTTGTGTGTTTGTACGAGTTTCTCTGTTGAGAAAGATAGCAATGACAGATGAGATTTTCTGCTCGTCTGCAAATCTGGACAAGCCCTAAAAACTTCCTTCCTAAGATGCTTTGCCTCCACACCAAAAACACTGCTAACATCAACATAATCCTCATATGCTGACAGAGTCACAAAGAATGGAAAAGGAGGTAAACTGAGGACGGGAGGGCAGGAGTGACCAAAAGAATTGTTGTTTTTCTTGTAGGCATGCAGGTTTGCCCCCTTTTCTTTCCTTTCCAGTCAGCTGAGTAAAAATGTCCATTAAGCTGAACGTTATAATCACTATCACATGTTTACCTGCCTGGCTGCGGGCAACAAGTCGATGAAAACCATTTGAGAGTTCACAGCTCTAAAAGCAAACAGCAACACCAGCTTAAATCACTGCAGGTTTGACCATATGTTCTTAGTTGAAATGCTACACTTGGTCAAACCTTTCCTGATTAATGCCATCACTTCTGATGTTTAGCTAAAGCCCAGACGGAGGCAAGTGTATATGCTTTTTGTTACAGTGGGAAAACATGTTTCTGTGCAGGGGGTGCGAGTGCACCCCGCCCAGAGAAAACACATGGCATGGAAACACATTTTGTATTTCTGG
This sequence comes from Rhamphochromis longiceps, assembly GCF_057381845.1. NCBI lineage: Eukaryota > Metazoa > Chordata > Actinopteri > Cichliformes > Cichlidae > Rhamphochromis > Rhamphochromis longiceps. The sequence continues at coordinate 28,121,476 of NC_140558.1, forward strand.
CTATTCAAAACACACAAAAACACTGCATATCCCTGGAGATCTGTGCAAAAGAATTCTGTGCCATTGGCGTCCAATACCAGACAATTACTAGCAGGATCACCCAATCTGTAAAGATCTCATCTCCACATCCAGATATTTGACTTGACTCAGGATGAGTGAGATTCACTTTCTAGAACAACAATCAAACTGTGGGTCTTGGGTCTGCACTTGGTTTCCTGGTTGTCCAAGCAGCTGGGGGGGGGGGGGGAGACCAAAGCAGCTTTATTTCTTTTCTTTTCCTTTTAAGTGGACTACAATTGTATCTTTGTAGATGCTCCACATGAGTTCACATTTACTCAATTTGCTTCATTTACATTTACTTTGTCTAAAATGACATGTTTGTGAGTGTTTGTTGAAGGTAAATGAGGCAGTAAACATTTGGGTTCAGTGAAGTAGAAAACAAGACTTTCCGCAGATAAAAGTCTGAGAGGAAGGGTGTGTGTGTCACTCTTTGACAGTCTCCCAGAAATGATTAGTTCCCATAAACAAACACATGCTTGTCTTAATTAGCTGACGAATTAGAAAGCAGCTTACACTTACACTTGGGGCCGCTTGTGTCCATTGCGCTGTGATGCTGTCCCTGTGAAAGTCTACTGCAGGTCCATGAGTGAGTGAGCGAGCATGTGAAGACGTGTGGAGAGCTGCTTGCTGCCGCCGCTGATAGATCCACAGTGGATACAACACAGAGCAGCAGCAGGCACCCGCTGATCTGCTGGGTCCTAAAGCCACCAAGCTCCCGTCGCAGCAGAACAGCTCGGAGCCACAAATGACTCGTGTTTGACAAGGTTACAAGTGTGCTTGAAGGGTAAAGTTAGCACTTCTTCGTCTGCAGTCTGCTAAACAAAGAGAAGGAACTCGCCTGGCCCTGTCCAAAGCCAAGCCCACCTAGCTGCTCCCTTAAAGCGCCTATTATGTCTTATTTGCTTATCTTAGACAAGAACCTGTTGCAGAGATGATGATGTGACCCTGTCTGTACTTGCCTGGGAGCAGAGTTTCAGCTGGCTATTCTACTTGCGCAAGTAGAGGTTTTACTGTCAAAAGCAGTAGATTTTTTTTAAGAAAGGACAGCCAGATAGGTACAAGGATTTCCGCGCGGCTTCCAGGCAGCTATATAATGGGAATAAAACCTTTTTAAATGGGAGAGAAGTCTAACTCCAAGTTTCTTGTTTCATAGAGGGGACTTGCCTGATAGTTAGCAAATAAAAATAGCAGTAAAGTAAAGGTAGAGTTTTTCATAAAGGGTTTTGACAAAACGGACAACTGCGAGAGCAAGGCACAATCGCACAGGTAGGCATACCATGAGTCACTCTTTGACGTTGCCATGATTTCACAATTCAGATAAGCAAAGTGCAGACAATTTCTAACACAGGCCTCCAGATAGCAGTCTCACAGGACCACTGATCCTAACCTCTAGAAAACTGTTTTATTTTTATTTTATTTTTTTCTGAACACACTATGACAGTGATATCTGTTGTATTGATCTTTTTGGAAAAAATGTGCCATTAAGGAAAACATTTAATCTCCTAAATCCATAGCTGACCAATCAGCATGCATTAGCAGAATGCTAGGATTTGCTATGAGAAAAAAGGAATCATTTCAGACACATGACGAGTACTAGATTTGTGAAATTAATAAATAACACTACTGTGCAATCTTGATCCGTTGGGATTGTTAGGAAAGAGGTGCAGTGATTTATTGAAACATGCAAGCATATGTAGAACTACAGTATATAAGGCAAGAGCAGAGTTTTTGTAATTCCAACAAGCTTGAAAGTCAATATTTGGTATGACCTCCTTGATTCTTCAACACAGCCATAGCCAAGCTTTCTTGTGATTTATTTAGGTAGTCTTCAGGAACTGTTCTCCAGGCTTCTTGAAGGACTTTCGAAGCTCTTCTTTGGATGTTGGTTGCATTTGTTTTGTTCTCTGTCAAGATGATCCCACACTGCTTCAATAATGTTGAGGTCTGGTGACTCATAGTGTTCCATTGTGTGTTTTTCTTTAAAGATGTGCTTTTACTGCTTTGGCAGTGTTTCGGATCTTCATGCTGAAGAATACAAATCTGACAGTACTTTTTTTTCTTTCTTTCATGATTCAATCAGTTTTAACAAAATCCCCAACACCACTGGCTGAAAGGGAGCCCGAAACCATGACAGAGCCTCTACCGTATTATATAGACAGCTGTAGAGGCTGTATTATTCTGGTGTCTTTACCTTACAATGTAAAGCATCTTGAAGTGACTGCTGTTGTGGCATGACTGAAAATGAGTGAAAAAAAGGAAACAAAAAACAAACAAACAGTTAAAACACCCTTCAAAAGGCTGGATAACTATTGCTCAAGACCAAATTACCAGAGAGTCTTTTGAAATAAAACATGAAGAAATGAGGGATGGCTCGACACTGTTGGTACTCTATGCAGTGAGTACTACTGAGCACCCCAGCTGGCATTAACAGGAAGTGAACAGGCTCTGGTGGTATCAGTCTTCATACTTACACAAGCACCTGGAAAGCAAATAAGGGCAGTTGCCTAAAACAAATATTCCACAGTCTATTAAAAGTGTAGCTAGTAAAGTAATAAAAAAGAGGAGGCTGGTTTTGATTTGAAGTTTAATTTTAGTGACAAAAATCAAAAATAACAGTATTCAAAGTCTTCAACAACCCTGGATCTTTGTCGGCACGTTAAATCCTTTGCAGAGTGTTTTATCTGTGAGTGATATAATCTCTGGAGCTACAAAATTATTAGATTACCATTCTAAAAGTATATAAATAAAAAGCAAATGCAAATGGATGACTACAACTCTCATCCTAAAACATTTAGTCATTGTTCTATTGCAACGGGTAGAAAAGCAGAAGGACAGAACCGCCGTGATTGCACATTCTTTTAGGTTATCGCACAGCTGCACAGTGAGATGAATCTATTGGTGATCTTTGACAAGTTTAACCAGAGTGATCTGATAAATTGTACATTTGCGTTCTCAGTTTGGTTTTCATATCTAAATCAATTGTTGTAAACTACAGGTCTCTTAGTTTCTGTGAGAGAGCAAGAAAACAGGGGCACAGGTAAACAACATGCATCCCTAAGCCAAAAAAAAAAAGAGAAAAAAAAGCAAAGCGATGCTCGCAGGCTCACACTCTTTTTCATCTAGTCATTCTCACTGATAAAGTGTCATAAATGATATGCTATACCTACATTCTACTCATTCAGATTGCTGGTGCTGCACAGTCATACCTAAGAGAACGTAACAAATAAGGCAAAGCCAAAATTCTCCTCATTATGTTTTACTACTGCAGCTCTGGTCACTAACGGTCACGCCATCCTTCATCCTTTAGGCTTAACAAAAGCAAAACACTACTGTATGACAGTCTCTATTGCTTGCACCCCACACAAGTTGCACACAAGTTTATCAGTCCAGCGTGCATAATGTCTCTCGGTATCCCAGGAGTCCATCTGGTGGGACCAGAATTTGGTTTATCACGTGAGGGGATGTAGAACAGGTTTCTCGGGCATGGCAGTGTAACTGTGTAGGAGTCTTCGTTTCTATCCGTCCCCTCCTACAGTTAGTCCGTCTCCGACTCTATGGCAGTATTCAACACACGTCTGAATGTTATTAAAACAGTCGCGCCTGTTTTTTCAGTTCATTTCTCTTCCACAGAGCCAGCCGGTCAAACTCTTCCACGGTCATACCGAACACTTGGACAAACTCCTCTGGGGACAGGTGGCGCTGGAAAAACACATCATAGCAGAAATTAAGTCTCAAATTCTAGTCATGGTTTTGGGATTTCTTTGGCCGTTAACTTACTTCCAGCCTGGCTCTGTCTACATCTTTGGGCAGCCTGTTGCGCCCTCTGGTGGTGACGATGAGCGACTCATAGGGGTAAATCTGCAGGATAAAGGAAAGGACACACGCACACATTTCAGATACCCGGGTACAAAAGGAGTGGAATTTCATTATTTTAAAAAAGCCTTACTTTGTGTTCTGCTGGGAGAAAAGAGAGAGAGAAAATGAAATCAGTGCAATTGAAAAAAAGCATGTTAGATTAATTGCTTGGCTCTAATAAGGTGTTTTTAGTTCATATTAAATTACCTCTGCTTCCCCAGTTGACCTCGCTGCCACTGTCATATTGGTACTGGTAGCAATCTGCACTCTGAGGCTGAGGAACAGAGTAGGACAGTGAGATTAACAAGAGCAGCGAGCTTCGGGGAATTAACTAATAAAACAGCTTGAAAGCTGGTCGAAGGTAGTAATGAAAAGTGTAAGGGGCCAAAAGAGTTATTTGAATTAAGCCAAATAATATGTATGATAGAATATGTCACAGCTATTCATGCTTTGCCAGGTTCAGTGTGATCTCACCCGCTGGATGCCGTTGCGGCCATATCCCGGTAGTGAAGCTGACTTACAAACAAAATCTGAAGCAGAAAAAAGAAAACACATCAGCATGATATCAGTCTAGCCATGAGCTGCTTAAATGTTCAGTTGTTTTCATGCATTCTGGCGCCATAAGATGGCGCTCATGCCTAACCTAAAACAAAAAATATCTCCAGATGTGTGCAAATGATGCTGGTCGAAGAAGTATTAAAACTAGCAGGAAAAGATCAATAATAAACTGATGCCTTAAAAAAAACAGCTATTTAAATAAATCAGAGCCACATATTGAAACGCTCTGCAGATGAACTTACCGCTATCGGTGCTGTACTGTGACCGAGGAGCTGTAAAATAAACAGATGATACGATTACCTGTTACAAAAAACAACAATAATAAAACAATAAATGCTGCAGCACATGAGCCTAATCTAAATTCATGAAAAACCTCATCAGGGAAAATAAGTGTAGAGCTTTGACATCAATCTGTCTTTTATAGGCTTGACAAAAAGAGGAATTAAAGAAAAAAGGGGGGCAAGTTCCACATTCATCAAGCCCTGCGAGGAACACAAAACATCAAAGGGGCAATAAGGCCAGGGAACATGCAAGCATCTTTTAAAAAACGAGAAAAATAAGATGCACAAGTGTGCAAAAAACACACTACATGCTTCAACATCTAACTGCAACACCCAAGCTTGCACAGTTACAAGCCTTTGTTGCCTTTCAAACACCACCAGCGAGCCGAGTCCCATTCAGCCCCGCTCACTCCCATTTGAGAAGCGGCTTTAATGAGAGATCTTACCGCTCATAAATAAAACAGGATATGGGACACCAGCTGTGAGAGTGAGAGAATCACATAGATGCAGGGGTAGATGGAAGGGTAGATCCACCCATATGGAACAATTTTGGAGAGAGAAAGCAAAGGGAGCAGGAAAAAACCTGTCTGATAGAGATGAGGTGAGGCTGAATGTCAGAGGATAAAATAACCAGTAGCTTATACACTGTATGAGCAGCGAAGTGCGACTATTACAAAGAGAAACAAGTCGGCATGTGACTTTGTGACATCTGGAATTTCAGCACACCTGGTTGAGCACTCTGTTTCAGTTAGCTTGAAATTTTCTTAATCAGTGTGATCAGATATCCCTCCAACACTGACAGGCCACATCTGCCCCTGCCGCTGGCCTACCACAGCTGTTAAGCACACTCATCATCGTTCCATCTCAATACACCACCCAGCCTCCAGCAGCGGCCGTGACCCTCTGTGACCTGCATCCGCAAACCTCATCGCCCTCGCCCTCACAACGCCGGCGACATACTGAGGCTCATAAAAAAACCCTTGTGGCAACATATAGGGCTGTACAGAAAGACAGTCATAAACCTGCTGAAACAGAAGAAACCAGCAGACAAAAGAGGTGGATGTACTGGGGGTGTGGGGGTGGGTGGGATAGGTGGATCCTTACAGCCATTGATGGTGTTGTTGTACGCCGTGGTGCCATAGCTTGTTGTGTTCAGTGTTTCCTTGCTCCCGCTACGAGAATTCCTCGCGCTGCCCCAGGGGTCGTTGTCATAGGAACCAGATCTGGCTTTCATCTCCTCCTTTAGAATCATCCTCCCGATGCCACTCCCAATCTGCGAGGAAAGAGGGCGAGGAGAGAAGCAGAAGGTGGAGAGGAAACAATGAAGGACGCGTTGTAGAATTAAACGAAAGACAGAGAAAGAGAGCAAGAGAAGCAAATAAGGAGGACGGCACAGGCGCCGTGCGATTAAAAAAAGTGCATTTATTTATTTATGGGTGATTTTCTTTCTTTTCTTTTCTTTTTTTTTGAGGTGGGGACTTACTTCAGTGTGACGTTGAAGAAAAGAGAGAAAATTATGAAGCTCTTACTCTTTGAAGACCGTGACTCCAAGTCTCTTCATCTCCTCCCGTGGAGAAGCGTCTTCTCGGCGCCCGATAGGCTGGGAGAGGAAAAGAGATGAAAGAGATTCCCTTTATGAATTTTGCACTTTTGCGGGGAGCACAGCAACAGTGCGAGTAAATGGATAAACATGACAATATGGCTACAAAATGAACCGCTCTCCCATGTGTGCCATCGGTACACTCTGAATAAGTGAAACAGCAGTGTTTCGTACCCCTGGGGGAGCTGCTGTAGGGGTAGTAGTCAGACTCTGACTGGCTGTATGGCTCTGGAGAGTAGGTAGACAGTCTGGAGGATCTGAGGATGTCCTCACTGGTCCTGCTTTTGGTGGCTGCATCCACGTGATTGTCTGTTTGAATTAAGAGAGAAAGAGGCAGAACCAAAAGAACTGGCCTGTTAGAGGAATAGTTTGCCTGTTCAGTTTATGGTCGGGAGCTAGATGGGAAATTATAAACCATTCTTATATCTGTTAGTTCAATATGATTCTGGAGTCACTAGAGCAGGGGTGGGAAATTAATTTTCCTAAAGGGCCACATGAGAAGTCGGGACTGCTGTGAAGAAATACATCAACAAGCTTATAAAGAGAAAATTAATAATGAGGAGAACTGAGTTCAGCTTATTGGTGCGACCCTCAAAAAACAGTCCCGGTTTCTCATGTGGCCCATTTGGGAAAATTAATTGCCCACCTATGTTATTAGAGGGTCATCGCAGCTTAGCACAAAGGCTGGAAACTTCACTATGATGACAATCCTCTGGTTTTAGTAGAAACCAGATATAAACAGGATCTTGCAATACCAGAGTTGAGAAATTAAAATAAATGTGGATTATTTCTTGGCTTGCAGCAGCGTACTCCTGGTGTCTATAAACTACAGGAAAGATATGGTGCTTGGTTTCTGAATGAATTACCCAAACTAGATTGTTAATGAGCTTTAGGGCCTTGCGTTTTACAGACCCAGGCTAGCTGCTTCACCCTGCGTCTACTCTTTCTGTCAAGCTAAGCGAAGATGTTTCCTGGCTTCATATTGAACAGACAGATACTTAACAAGATTGGTATTGATCTTCTCATCTTGCTCTCAGTGTGAAAGGAAATTTCCCAACATGTCAAACTATTGCTTTAAGACGGCACGCACCAGCAGCGCACTAACAAAAACATCTTAATGAGCGTCACAAAGACGTACAGCGATGAAGCGCATTCACTCCACAGCTTCACACTTATGATATCCAACGCTCTTGTCAGAGAAGATCAATATTCCGGCCAACGGCGGGAAAATAGCCGGCATTAAAAAGGGAGTTCTGTTACGGCTCAGCCTGAGGCTCACATTCATTTCACGAATGGTGTGAGGCGGCGATATTGATGCCACTCTGCACTAAAGCATAGTCAACGGAAGTCAATGGGAGTGACATGCGATGTAATGTCGCATAGATCGCTCTTCACTCTGTTAGCCATTAGCCATGCCAGATCCAATCCATGGCCCATTGAATTCCCATGTACACGATGCACGACACCAACACATATTCAGAGCAATATTGAACGCTCTTGATACTTCTGTCAGAGGAAGTATGGCTGCACAACACTGAATGCGAAATACAGTGACACACACGCATGAAGACAAATGAAATTCTGTATCTATTCACTGACGGTAACTGAAACAGTGAAAGGAGGGAGATACTTACAGAGGCAAGGTCACCGGGTAAAGTGGAGCAGAAGGTGGAGGGAAGTGAGTAAAAGTGATTGGATGCAATAAAAGAAAAAAAGAGGTGCAAAGATAAAGGGCAACATTATTGGAGCATCCAATGCGAGTGCTTTGCTACCCACACGGAAGGCATACATGTATATGACTGGGTGCTAACTGATTAGTACATAACTGGCATTTGGCGAACAAAGCAAATCTAAAGTACATGTATCTGCTGTGGCCTTGGGTTTACATGGGGTGTGTTTGGCGCTGACACAAGAGAACATGTTAATCAATGGCTATTCAGGAAGACATGAAGCACAGGGATCAATATCACTGATGTATGAGTTAAATGTCATTATTCAAACAAGGCGAGCTAACAAAGGCTGCCAATTACAGTACATGCTACTTTCTTAATCATGTGTAAAGGACTGCGCGAGGCAGCATCGTGACCAGTGATGTACTAATTTTTAGAACAGAGACACTGACGGGTGACGGGAGTCGACACGCTGCTCACTAACTAACCCCCACACACACACATACACGCACAGCACGGAAAAGCATGCGGGACAACAACAGAGATAAGACTGTCCTCAATCAAGAGGTCTTATGACTCTCAGCTGAAAAGGCCTTTAAAATGCAGTTTAATGAAAGAGACTCTGTTACTGATGCACACTACCCAGAAAGTTCAAGCGCATTTAATTGCTGGGCCTTGTGAAAAAAAAATCCCCCAAAAAACAGCATCTCGTGTTAACCACACCATCATGCTATCTGAACGTAATAAAGACTTTAAACAACAAGTCTATTTGTTTTCTAGAGCTGGAACACTTGTAACAAATGGTTTAAGCCCACATTAAAAAGAAAAAAAAGAAAAGGCAAGGCCGACAAATAAAAGAAGACTCCACAGCAAATCTAAAATTCTGTTACAAAACAGTTTTTCCAGTGCGCTTTGTTCCATTGTTCTGTTCTATTCTGGTGAACTGTGTTGTCCTCAGAGCCCTCTGTACTCAACGCTTCTCACGCCTGAGCAACCTTCACTTCATTCATGGCCCGTTCCAGCACTATTTGCCAACAAGAACCTGTCGGGAGCTGCATATTCATATGCTTGTGGCATGCACACTAAAACATCGCTCTTTTATATTCACTCAGCGCCGCTAATGCGAGAAGTCTGACTGATCCCCTTCCTCAACTTTGGAACGAGCCGCGCAAGTCAAAACTCTATCCCTTTTGTGCTTTTTCTAGCACTTCTAATCGTTGCTGTTTTTGTTTGTGCAGGCTTCGGTTTCACTGAACAGCTGGAACATCGACACTACTCGAAGCTGAATGGCGAGAGGCTGGTAAACACATCTACATCGGGTTAAACAAAGCATGACTAAAACTGACAGAAGGACAGGCAGGCTAAGGCAGGACTAACTGCACTGTACCCGTTCTCTTATAGATGGGAGGCTTCCTGTAGATGTTGGGATCCCCTGTGGCTGAGGAGAGAAAGAGGAGATGAAGACGTGAAACATGGAGGAGTAAAGGAGGAGAGGATGCGAACTACTGCCAGGCGAGGTAGGAGGGATGATTGTAAAGAAAAGTAAATATGCAGTATGAGGGGAAGAATATGCCAGATTGATTATGTGTTGTATAAATATACAACTTTCACATTTTCACACACGCTCACTCCTGAGGAACTTAATATGACCTTTTTTAAAGGACTTCCTTCAGTGAATAATGGCTGATGAAATCTTCTCTGTGAAGTGAAAAAAGAAATAAATAAATCTGAGAGTAGTGTGAATGTGAGGAGATGAGGAGTCCTACCTGGTACATGAAAATGTTTAGGGGGCTGGTTTGTGGTGGGTGTGCTTGGTCGCCCGTCTTGGCTATAATAAGGTGAACTCCTGCCACTCTCAGAGCCTGCAGCCAGCCATGGCCCAATCACAGCGAAGGAAACACGAGCATGAAGGAAGGCATCAGCACATGCAGATGAAAGCCAAACAACTCAAAAGTGTGTTTAAAATTACAAGGTGACACTCAGTAACCTTTCTACTTGTGTAACAACAAAGGTTATTGACTTATCAGCAGCATAGAGGGCTGTTTAGAACTGTAATTAGTAATTACAGCCTCAATGCACATGTGTAAGAGTTAAATGAAATGATAGCCAAGGAGCAACTGCAGCAAAGGTGACAGTCAAGCAGCTACTGTGGCAGATATTTGTCACCAGTACAAATATATTAGGGGCTATTTGTCTTAACTGGTAATGACAGATGGAAATGACAAAACTTTGATCTCTAGTAAAAGGAATAGTTTGACATTTTGCTTTTGTGCAACTAGTTGGACGACACATTTGAGTTTATTCATTGTCTTTATGCTAACTATGTGGCTACAACTTCTACAGGAGCTTCTAATTAAAAGATTATTACTTAGTTGTTATGTGACTTAATGAAGTTTCCAGCAGCTGGTTTCCAAACTTTCTAAAATAGACATCTTACCAGGGTAGCCATAGTGCTGTGGAGAGCGAGGCATGATGGGTGACATGCCTTGGCGACTATAAGTTGGTGAGTCGATGTAGCCGGGACTGGAGCACCGCCTTTGCTTTATATCTAGGCTGTTATAGTCCTAAAAGGGACAAACAAAGCAAGTCAGGTGAAAGACGAGCAAACAGACACACAGCTCACCGAAATGACAACAGCTCACTTGGGTGAACTTGTACTACATTCACTGCTACGTTCAGAGTGTTTACCTGAGAATAGGGAGAGAGAGTCCCAAGTGACTGCAGGGGAGACAGGAAAAGACAATTAAAGTTTCAAATTTTAACGAAATCAACTCATTCAGTTTCTTAGATAACCACTCTGAAGAAGAGGGGCTAAAGAAAAGAAAGTAAGAAAAAAGAAAATAGGGCTTCATGACTTTGTTTTCAGAATACAAATGTAGGAAACAAAAATGAGATTGTAGGACTAAAGTAAATAATTCTGAGAAAAATGTCAGGATGGAAAAAAAATTGTAAATTGTGATTTTTTTCTCAAGATGCTGAACTGAATCTGTGGCTGTAATCCTCTTCCATACCTCTTTCATAGATTTCAAAAGCTGACTGATTAAAACTTTATTGCTCAGTTTCCCAGACACGGAGTCTAGACTACTTTCAGTTTAATTTTTCTTTTCTGTTTTTTCAAAGACCAGGTTTAATCCATTGTCTGGGAAAGTGGCTATTTATCTTCTTTTTAGACTGCAAAATCCAAATGAGGGTTAGCATGCATTATTTCTTGGTTGAAGCTTGCAAGGTTTGCTGTTTAAAACCCAAACCGATCACCTGCAAGCTCTTTCTTCTTGAGAAGACAGATGTGAGAGTGGCATGAAATATAATCAAAATTTTAATCATGAAAACATAATTTCCTGTAAGTATGTTTACATTTAATTGCACATTTGCACTACAAATAACTGGCTGCTATGTAAAAAAAGGTCAAATGTTTTAAACAGTTCACTCATCCACAAAAGACAGTTTGATTGTTTTTCACCTTTAAAAGTACTTCTGTAAACATCACATCAGTCAAATACCAAAACAAATATCAATAATTTCTGGGATTATTTTTCAAAAACAGAAAAAAAAATCGAAAACTAACAAAATATGCCCAATCAAACTGCACGACACCGACTTTTGATCTTCCTGAAAACAGACGAGTGACGAGTGCAACGCTGTGTTTGACCTGGAGTGTGTGGCTGCAGTACCTCCCCATAGCTGTAAGTGTCTAGTCTGTCATCAGAGATGTATCTGTGGTACGGCTGGTATGAGGAGGATATGAGGTCTGGCTGTTGGACCTCATATATGGCTTTGACCTTTGGCAGGGCAGCTAGGTCCTTATAATCTAGGATCTCATTCTCCACTCTGGCCTGGAGAGAGGACACACATACACCCACCAAAAGACAGCGCTACAGCAACAAGACCCGACATCAACCACATGGACAATGAATGAGAACTTCACCAGTGATAGCAAGCAGATCGTGAAACAGTGAGAGCCGTAGAGGGGGGGCAGAGAAAACTTGATGAGGAACACACAGGTACAAACGAACACGCTGCAGGAGCTGACAGCACTATAAGCTGTTGACCTTCAGGATATCAGCAAATGTCAGAGAGAAAGCAGAGGAAGCACAGACAGCAGGAGAGAGAAAGAGAGGGAGGAAGCGTGGAGACAGTATGGATGACAAGCGTGCTTACACTGCATTTCCCCCTCATCCATCACCTTAAACAGAAAGGTCATTGATTATGAGAAGAGAGCAGGGCAGGGCAGGGCTGAGCAAGGAGCAGTGACTCCTGCTTGCATGCAGATAACCCCTGACATGCTAATACTGCAGTGATATACAGCAACAATTCAGACAGCCAAAAAGGCAGGACTTACAAGTGCAACTGCTAAGCACTAAACAAAAAATAAGGCCTGGCTGACACTCTGATGTGGTTTTCAGCATAAACACTGCTCAAAAAACTTAAAGGAACACTTTGACAACACATTAGATTGGAGGGGGAGATCATGCTGGATATCTAAACCAACATGGACTCTGTAATGTGTTAGAAACGAAAGGATGCCACATCGTTTAATGGAAATGACAATTATCAATCTACAGAGGTCCGAATTCAAAGACGCCCTGAGAATCAAAGTTAAAAAATGATGCAACAGGCTAGTCCATTTTGATTAAATTATATTCCAGTAAGTCAAAGGGGCACTTAGTAGTTTGTATGGTTTGTATGTTGGGGCAGGCTGCTAATAACATGACAGATGGTGCCTGGAGGATCTCCTTGCAGATCTGGAAGGCACCATCAGGGCATCACTGAGCTCCTGGACAGTCTTTAGATCAGACATTCACGCCAGTGCCATGCTGCAGGTCATTTTGCAGCTTTGAAAGTGCTCATCCTGTTCCTCCTTGCACAAACCAGCAGATATCAGCCCTCCTGATGGGTTAAGGACCTTCTGTGGCCCTGTCCAGCTTTTCTACAGTAACTCTGTCCTGGAACTCGTCCATGCTCTTGAGACTGTGCTGGGAGACACAGCAAACTTTCTGGTACATATTGAGATGCAACCACTGTAGGGTCCAGAAATCGCCTCATGCTACCCCTAGTGGCACTGACCATAACCAAATGCAAAACAGTGAGAAAGCAGATGACAGAAAAAAATATCATTGTCCTCCAGCTGTAAAACCATGCCTGTTTTGAGGGTTGCCACTCTAGTTGTTAATTTCATTAACACTAAAGCAGCTAAAACTGATTACCAACCCCCTCTGATATTTAACTGAGCAGATCAATATCACAGAGGTTTAACTGACTTGATGCTACACTGCAATTAACAAGTGTTCCTTTAATTTTTTTACTTAGTGTATAATGAGTAGAGTGTTTTTTGGTCATTGAATATTGAAAATGAGCATGAAATATCCAGTCAGGTTGAAGACAGTGACACATTGTTTCCACAATTTTGCCATTTGATTTGAAATAAAACTGAAGAGAGAGATTCAGTAAAGGACCGACAAAGCTTTGCAAAAGGAGCAAACCCATTGTTTTGGCAGTTCTTAAGTTCCAGACTTCAGGCGGTCCTTGCAGCCAAAACAGTTTTTTGTCATTAAAGCATTAAAATAATCAGTTTATAAAATGCTTATATGAATTCGAACTTTTGAACCGCCCCCTGAAAACATGGGAATGTGTATAACAATAAATGAAGCAATGCAGTTCAACCCCTTGAGACTAAACGACAGGAGTTCAGTCGCACCGCAGTTGTTTTATTTCAAATCTAATGGGATGTCTGGCACATCAGCAGTGACAACAGAGGTTAAGGACACAGACAAAGTGAACAGGCCAAGGGAGCGAGCAGCCTCTCTTATTTTGTGCTTGACTGTTCAAGCCTAAGCATAGTGCTCGTGATTCTAGTGTAGCAAAGGTGCTTCAAGGGTAGGCTCGGTGGCAGTGTGGCAGCCAAAAGTGACTAAAAGCTGCAGAGTCACAGGTTACTTACACATATAACTCTACTAGGAGAGCCTATTGAGGAGCCCGGGGGAGAGATGGAGGCCTCGGACAGGCGTCTGTGCTGTGGGTTAGAATCAGACAAAGAGGGAGTTAATTCACATAGTGAGGAAGTTTCACTCTATATCTGTGGGCTTCTCTCTGTACCACTGTCAAATGCTCTTAGGACTGTTTCAACTAGTGCTCCGTAAACACAAAGACTGAATTGAAAGTCCAACTCACCCTGAGTCTCCTCTCTGCTCTCGCCGCTTGCTTGCATAACGGGTGCCACACCTCGCATCCTGAGGAGCAAGAGAAAGAGGGCAGTCACACAGTTGCTGGGTGTTCCCCGCATGCCGTGCGTTTTCTAAAATTGGTGAGCACAATCTAAAACATGCATATGTGTGACTACTCGACCTGTCAGGTACATTTCCTCGCCCTCTTTGAACATCATGTTGCAGCGGGCGCACCGAGCGCAGGTTGGATGGTAGTGTTTCCCTCCTGCCTGTGTGATGAGGAGAGGACGTGGCTGAACGTAAATCATCGCCACAAGGATTTTCACAGATTGAGGGCTAATCTAAAAATCGCACCCCGCCTAGCAGAGCAGGTCACTGTTTCCATATGTTTTTTATGCGCTTTATTTGGCCACCGGTAGCCTGAGAAAGTATTAGGAGACCAGTGGATTGCCTGAAGCTGTTTCATCAGCATGCTAGAAACCACCCATTCTCTCCCTATGACATAATTAGAGCAAAGATCCCCGTAGGTCAGTCACATGAGGAAGCATGTGTATGCATGTGTATGTACAATACAGAATCATGTAAGTGAAGGACATGTGAGTGTGAAATATGCCCTTGAACATGCAAGGTGCCTCGAGGGGATAAATCCAAGCACACGGCGCAGCTGAAATGGACACAGAAAAGTGATCACACTCCTGATGTTTCTCACATGCAACCCTGCGGGGCTGATGGCCGAGGCGTGGCCCCATCCCATCACCTCTGCCTTCCCTAAACGCACCATTCGAGAATTTCTATTTATAGAGGCACTGCAGACGAGGAGACCTGAACTGTGTCAGCTGAACTCCCACGGCATGCAAGTTAAAGTGGGTGTGTTTGTGTGCACGGTGAGGTACTTTATATCATTTCAAGCTGCACTGAATCTTCCTGGTGTTCATAAATCGCACGTTTTTACTGGATTTCCAAGAAATCGGTTGCACCTGATGAGCGAGCTCCCTCCAAGAACTCCCACTGTGCAGCAAGACGCTCAGCTGTTTCCGAGACACATCTTAACCGCGCTCCCTATCTGCTCAGGTTACTACGAAAGGGGGAGGATGCAGCACTTCTGTCTGTTTTCCAAGCAGTGGAGCGTTTACTATCGGTGGCCAAACGGTATCAGTTAAACAAATGCTGTTACCATCTCAAATGAGGAACCTCTGTGGTGGCACTAACAGGCTGCTAAATTTATTGCCAAACTGAGACATTAAGTGAAACATAAGAAAGACGGTTTTATGATCCTCCACCCTCCACTTTCCCCCTTTATGTCTCCCCTCCTCCATCTTCTATATAACTACTCATTAAACTAACAACCTTTGGCTGTGTTAAGTTAAAAGGAAGCGCTGCGCTGTGGGGAAAAAAAAAGTCTAATTATCGACACAGATGCAGAGAGATTAATCCGAGTGTTTGACGTCGGACAGCATAAATGAAAACAATACTTTTAAACAGACGTCTGTGCGACTTATTGGTATCTGCCAATGTGCCAATAATCAGCTCCTAAGTTTTTCTTATCCTTAATGAACTGCATTTTGCATATGTAGGGCTACAAACCTCTGCATGAGACTTCCCCTGAGTCAGTCTCGATGCACGCTGCATCTTAAAGAAGTGCATCATTATGTGATCAGAAACTGACAGAAGACCGAATGCAAGCGAGCGCAGATACACATGTTCAGAGAACAAACGACACAGATGCAGTGGGAAAAGAAAGTGAGAGAGAGACTTGCAGCATGAAGGCTGACATGTCCCCATGTCTATAAATAGCCTAGAGAGGCTGACAGTCAGGAACAAAGCACTTTACACCAGCTATTCTGACAGGCGAAGGAGCAAAGGGACAACAAGACCCTGTATGTGCATGTGTGTGTTTGTGTGTGCGTCTGACAAAGTTTTACTACATCTGCTCCCTTTCCTCAAGTCCCCTCAGACGCAAGACGCCCACCAGAGACTCTTCCAAAACATTTAATTAGCATCTGCACTTTATCACTTTCATTATTTCCAGCCCTGCTCTCCTCATTACTCTCCCTTCACTTCTTTCTTAAGCCCAACTCCTAACTCTTTGCTGTAGATCCTTTGCTGCTGACTCCTTCTGCAATCTCTTAAAAAACTGCTTCACTCTGTGCTTTTTTAATCCCGCTTTCTGTGTCTCCCTCTGACATCACCCTTCACTTTTTAGCCTCTGATCTTTTTTTTTAACTCCCTTTTTGTCTCCCTTCTTTTCACAAAGTTGTGCCTCAGTCTAGTTTTTTTTTTAACCTCCTCAGAGTGGAGGGTGGTTTGTGTTCTCTTTGACCTCAAGTAGAAACAGTCAATCTGCTCGGATGTTCTGTCGGGCGCGCTCGACGTGGTGCAGCTCAATTGGTTTCGGTTTAGTAAAGCTTCACAAAATGTTTTATCACCCCCTCAATCTTAAGTCGGTCACTCCCTGAAGCGCAGCCGGGCTTAAACTCCGCAGAGGACGTGCAACGCGGCCGTTCAATTACGATAACGCTGATTACGCTCCGCGGTTCACTCCAATTTGGATTTCTGTGCTGCTGCTGCGGTGGGATCATCTAATGTTGACATCTGGTTCCGTTCTCACCTCCAAAACCCTTCCACTGATGTATCTGCTGCAGGTCTCACATTTCACCCCATACTGGGCGTGGTAATCTGCCTCACAGTATGGCACTCCATCCCTGCAACATAGAACATATAAAAGAAACTTGCTTGTAGAGTGTCAACGACACAATTTGCCTTGTCTTGGGGAAACGGCAGATAAAGAAGGACAGAGCAGTTGTTGGGCATTTTGTTTCTCTCTGTTTTCCTTCCCTTTACACACTCACTTGCTGATGTACTCTCCAGTGAGGACCATATTGCACGTCCGACATCTGAAGCAGCTGACGTGCCACTGTTTGTCAAGTGCCAGGAGAGACTGACCCTGCTTGATCTCGGCTCCACATCCAGCGCAGTCTGGAGAAAAAAAAGAAAAGGGAAAGGGAGGGAAAGAAAGAGGGACGCAGAGAGATAAGATGTTAAAATGTTGTGGAGTGGTAGAAATTGTAAGAGACAGAGAAAGGCAAAATGAGCCCAAGGACTAAGTGTACATCTTTAAGCACTTTCTGAGCTACTAAGTGCAGTTTTCATCACTGCCACCACCTTAAATAAAACCTACTGTGCTTTTTACACTCCCCTAAGAGGTCCAGGGGATGTGGGAAAGTAACAAAAAGTGTCCGGGTTAAAAAAAAAAAGGAGACAGGGAGGCAAAATTGTTAAATTAAAAGTTTTTATTAAAATTTCTATCACTAGTTAAACTAAGAGATACGGGCAAGCCGATAAGTAGGAATGCAACAAAAAGCAGGAGTTCATCACTAAACTGAAAAGTTCATGTAAATCAAAAAAGGGTAAATCAGCAAAGCACACACTCGTCTCCACAGACCACCACACACAGCTCACTAGCTGCACAACCAGCAAGGTTCTCTGATACCAAAGTTCACCTTTCTCTGGCCTGAAGTACATTAGCTTAATTGCTGATTATACAAGCATCGTTTTTGCCCTCAGAAAGATGCTTCAGCAGGTGTTACTGACCAACAGGAGCGTCGGGAGGCTTAAAAAAGGGTCAGCCCTCTGTTTGTTTGTACTAGATGGAGG
The DNA here is from genome assembly GCF_057381845.1 of Rhamphochromis longiceps. Classification (NCBI taxonomy): domain Eukaryota; kingdom Metazoa; phylum Chordata; class Actinopteri; order Cichliformes; family Cichlidae; genus Rhamphochromis; species Rhamphochromis longiceps. Next base: position 28,139,315 of record NC_140558.1, read on the forward strand.
CTTGGTTTTAGCTTAACCTTTTTGACCCGCTCTGTTACACAAGAGAGTAAGTCACTCTAGGGACCACTCCAGTCTGCTTCGTCAGCCAAGACAAATTGTGTTTTGTAGTGAAAAACTGCAGTGTACAGTGCAGGCTGGGTTTCTGGCGTCCAAATCAATCTTAAAAAGTGATTTAGTGGTGATTGTGCTGAGTGTAAAAGGGCTGGGATTTTAGTCCCAGACCGTTCTTCTACTGAGTCATTATACACTTCTGATTTCAGCCACTGGATGAAATAGGTATTAGATCATCTAAAATTACGTACCAATGTTTGTGATAAAGAGCAGCCGGCTATGGACGCATAAAAATGTACAATAAAGAATGCAGGAATGTTGCTGCTCACCACGGCTTTATCTGTGATGTCAAAGCAGTTTTTTAAATGGTAAATGGTATGGTTCTTCTTCACACAACTTGCCTTATTTAGCCATGCGCACCTGGCTCAGACCTTAAAATACATTCAGTTTTAATTTCATTTTTTATATATATAATTTGTTTTTTGGTGAACGTGTGTGAATACACACTTCTCAAAGTGCAGAAATAGCCCCAAAAAAACTTTTAAAAAAGTAACTGCTTATGACCCAAAACATATAGCCTCATCAATCATGTAAGGTGGTGTGTTTGTTATTGTGTGGGTAGTGTGAAAAGAAAATGAAAGGAGTAGGCGAGGGGGCTGATACGCAACAAAGGTGCCCAACAAAACTGGGGAAGTTTGATTCATGTCATACACACTAAGCTCTTACCCCACTGTAATATATCACGTTAAAATCTTGAATGAAATGAATTCGAATCCGCGGTTAATTACAGCACTGTGTAAAAAATCTTATGTCGCCCCTCATTTCTTTATATTTTGCTTCCACTGGTGTATGCATGTCCAGGTTGTACCCCGCCTCTCGCCCTATGACAGCTGGGATAGGCTCCAGCGCCCCCCGCGACCCTGAAAAGGATAAGCGGAAGCGAATGGATGGATGGATGGATGGTGTATGCATGAGAAAACTTTAATAATTACTTAGCTCTGTTTTTTTTCTTTTTTTCCCTCTAAGAATTCTGCAAACTAAGCGTTTATTTACCTTCTTAAATATCCCGATCGTTATGCAAAATGAGGCAGTGCATTAGTGCGTGTGCCCTATTCCGTCCACACACACTGCATCCTCATAAGACAGAGTGATGAACATGTACCTGGGGAGCTGTTCGATTTTTATTCTGCTGAATGGAGCAATTTGGGGAGGACTGTTGTTCACTGCCTATACGCCATCTGTTGTTACTGCACAGCCACTGAGCAGCAGACTGCTGTCTGTATGCTATGCTTAACAAATGATTCACTATCAGTCACTATCCTGCTGCTGTATCATAGTAATTTGTCATTTTAAATAACGAGAAGGAGAAAAATAACTTTACTAATAATCCCTCTGGGAAATTCCTGCATAACAGTTGTGGAGGATTTGCAGAAGGAGGAATTACGCATATCTGAATGAACTGAGGAAGGAGGAGCTCTCTGTGACCTTCGCTGAAATATTCTGTCATTATTAGGACTTTTTCTGAGTGGGCTACTCTTGCCAGCAGGATGACTGTGTAGACTGTGGGAGACTTCCAAGACAGAGCTTAAACACCAACTCCTCTCTGCTACTGCATGTAGATCATCCAGCTCTGGTACCAGGAATAAACCAACCATCTTAAAAAAAAACTTTAGTCTCTACTTCCTGTCATTCATCCTCAGATTTTATCATAGACTGTAAAATAAGATGGATGCAGGTGACATCACCTGTAGGTTTCGAAAGTTCTGTTATGAAGCATCTAGATGAGCGTTAACACCTTTGCCAGCTTGGTCTAACTGCTTGCTCAAACCATGACAAACCATTAGCCATTAGTGGTTTCCTACCACAGATAATCCTAAATTTTAAAACACAGTATGACTGAGATTAAAAAACAGACCACATTTTTTATTCAATCTGACTCGAAATGAGTGACTGACTCAGCAAGAGCTTGTTCACAAGACACAGTTCGTTAGGACTGGAAGTCTTTTTGTAGTTATAGCTATCGCCATCTGGTGCCCTTCAGATAGAATGTGAGATTAAAGCACTTTGACATTAACTTAATGAGTCTTTAAAACAGTCACAAACCCAACATCACTAAGGCTAGATTCATTTTTTATATGCAGTCAAAGATCTAGTAACACACATGGTAGCAGGCTCATGATTCCTGTTAATAAACAACTGTGAGCATGCAGTGAACAAAACCACTAAACCCTGTATGTTGGAAATTGGCAGGTGGATTATGTGTCTGTTTGTGTTGCATAATTCTCAGCTGGCAGATCAACGCGGCAGGTCACTCCGCTGATTTGACAGACACACGATTAGCTAAATGAGCAAAGTAGGCTTCGTGGACATGTCGCATTAGCTTTAGCGCACCGTAGCGCCTGGTGGCCCTAAACAGAACGGACAGAGCGGGGTGGGCGCTGGACTTACGGCTGGGCCCGTGGATCTTGATCGGTTCATTTGACTTGACAAGTGTGTGGGAGCACTGCTGGCACACGCAGTCCTTTCCACTGAACGTCACCCTGTCTCCGATTGGAAAGGGTTTACTGAGGAGGCAAAAAAAAAGACAGACAAGAGAATTAGAAAGCGGAGCACAATGGGCGTTAAAACGCCTGCAGTAATTCTGTGTTTACATCCAAGTCTACTGTATTCATTGAAATAACAAATGGGTGCTGGCAGAGACATGATTCGGTGATAGACAGGCCATAATCCTGCTGACACAAGCTGAATGCGGTCCGACATCCTCTATGAAACTGAAAATACATTTTCATTGCACAACAGTTTGCAAATGAAAATACATTTGCAAACTGTTGTGATGATGAGTTAATAGGATGCTGATTGTTACAGGAGCACCTGGCTGCTCTGTGATTAAAGAGGCGATAATGCGACAGGCTTCTGAAAGGAAAACTGGCTCTCTCAGTGAGAATAAAAACTTATTAGGGAGACTTTGTGGAGCGCATACTAATTTTAATTGCCTATTGCTCTCTCAGTCTAGCCATCCAGCTTGCCCTCCCTACACTGACGCCACCAGGTCACCATTTTCAAGGCTTCAAAGAAAGAAAGAAGAGCAAAAACATGTGCCTGCTGACAGGCGGAGAATATGACAACCAGGCAACACCAATGAAATCAAATTTGCCACATCACGATGCACTGTTTTGACTCGCTTTCCTCTCTTTTCAAAGGAGACAGATTGATTTCCTTATGACCAGGGACGATATGAGAATGAATGGGGAGCTAAAAGGCTTAGAGAAGGCTGTGTAAAAAACATAGATGGCAGTAATCCTTTTACTCCCCCACCGAGCCCTGGAGCCGGAGCCAAGACCCAGAGGGAGGCTTGAGTCTCCAGTAGAGGCCCCAGTCAGCACACATGAGTGCAGCACACCCATGTAGTCACTTAAAGGTGCTCAGACCATGTATAAAGTCTTCTCTCTCTGTGTGTCTTTGCTAACAACATATTCGAGACTTGCTCCTCTGTGCATTTATTTTATTCACAAAAGGGCACCATCCAAACATGAGAGCTGAGCTGCAGATACACAAATTATGCAACAAAAGCTATGGTAAACACAAGCTGCTGGAAAGTGATTTCACTAAGGCTTTATTTTGAATGTCACTCTTCGGCTGTTCCAGAGGTTAACTGCACATTTTAAAATTCAGACATGTGTCCATGCGAATATTTGTGTCCAGCTCCAAGCACGACAGACTAAATCTCTTCTACATGTCTGAACATAGCATTCACATTGTATAGTTCAGCAGAACGAAGCACCAGAAATGCTGTGATGGTGCAGAAAAGCATCTCCGCGCATTTGTGACCTTGTCTTTACCTGTGTGTTGCTCTCACTCCCTCAAGACACTCTTGCCTTGTCAGCCCTTTGCAGCGCTTTAAAAATTTACTCTGTTTACATATTTAATGCTTTCTTTTTCTTAACTGGCCAAAAAAGTAAAGCTATTTCTGGCTTTAGGGGTATGTCCTCTTGCTTTGATCACCACTGCGTTAAAAATACGTTCACGTGTAAAAGTGAAACTTGCATTCGGACTCCATTAAAGCTGAAGCAGTGATGACAAAGAAGTCAAAGTGGAATAATGATGAGGAGACAAAGGAAGAGAGGGCGATGTGGCTGATGATTAAAGAGCGCAAAGATTATTATTTGTGAATAATGCGAATGACGAAGAAGAAGCAAGAGCAAAGGAGGTGCGTCCAGAAGGAAGACAGGAGTGAAAGATGAGGGGAAGAAAGGACGTACAAGATGGAACAGTCAGCAATGTGACAGGGGGCAGACGGAGCACGAAAGAAGAGATTCACCCTTTGGCTTCTTGCTGTCTCTTCTAGTTTACTCCACATACACTGACAACACATACTGTCACTGCCAGCGCTGCTCCACTGCCTGTCTCTGTCCTGCTGGTATCATTTCAGTTTTTTGGAAGGGGGGGGGGGGGGGGGGGGGGGGGTGTTGTTTTTTGTCTTTTGCCCACAGCTGCTGGGTCAGAATGTGTGTTTATCAGGCAATGTCAAGCAGATACCCGACAACAATCTCTACTCTACTGGAAGACGATACTATAAGTAAGCTAAAAGGCTGCTCGCTTATTCACAAGGAGGCGCCACAGCAGGTAACTCTGCATGTTTGATTTGTCAGATTTTTTACGCCCTGATGCCCTTCCGAACGCAACCCCGCAAGGGATTTGTGTCTTCTCCCAGGATCAAAGCAGGGATCTTTCGCTTGTTAGGGGAATGTGTAAACCACTACAATATGATTTACTCTGGATACTGTTAGTAAAGATCCTTATAATGTAAACAACACATTAAAAACCAGTCAGCAAGTGAGAGGGTGCAAATGAGAGACAGGTTATCCCATATATGCAGCATGCTCTGAAGCGAAAGCGAGGGACACGGTTAAATAAAATAAAGAAAGGAGCCAACATTGATGCTGAGATTTCATTCTGAAGGAGCTTCACATGAACACTGATGGAGTTCATAGGAGAGATGACCTACTTTTACTAAACCTAAATGTGCGATACACCAGGTCAGCTTTCTATCTTTCCTACACTTGAGCTTTCCAATCACACATTTGCTGACATTCAGAAGATGAATCATGAGTTAATTATTAAATCCTCCATGAAAAAAGTCAGTCAATTAGCCAATTCTTGTTTTTAAAGATGCAACTTTTGCTGCGTCACTTCAGGTCTTGAGGCTGAAAATAGTGACTCATAGCCGAAAAGTAAAAAACAGTCATGCGTTTCTTATTCAGTGCCTCCACAATCTGTTTGCTATTTCCCGTCGTCTCTATCATGCTGTTCTCTAACAAATTACTAATGAAGTCTCACAGAATAGACTGAGAAAAGCACAGATACTCTAAAGAAGTCAACCGGCAGTTCTCACATATCTTTTGTGCAATACATAAAGCAGCACGCTGAGTGCATGCTGCAAATAGTAGCTACCAATAACAATATTATACTGTTTATTTGTTATAATCATACATATCCAATTCCAAGCTAATCCAAAATAACTAAGGTAACTGTTGCATAGGCAACTTTTAATCACATGAAATTTGTTTATTTATAAGGAACCCCATTAGCTTCCACAACAGTGGTTGGTAGTCTTCCTGGGGCCCAAGCCATCAAATACAATCAAATAAAATGTTACGCAATAAAGTCGATGGAAAATATCCACATAAGTGATAATACATTTTCTGTTTTGCAATAACTGGTTAACATTGCCTAGCAGATGAGGACAGCATTTTGCCGGTAATGAGCCAGACATTGTTATGTCATTTTGAATCGGTGGAAACCAAAGCAGAGCAAAAAGAGACTCTGTATCATCTTTACATCTTCCAAAGTGGCCAAATATAATATAATATAATATAATATAATATAATATACATTTTTCAAGATAACTACAGCGCAACCTAGAGCACAATTTGGGTGAAGGGCCATTAGGTGATCACTGTGTCCATGTTTTGCCAAAAATACACTAATACTCTAGGAGGAGTGACAAATTGTGTGCAAATGATGAAAGTGACCTTGACCTTGGGCAAACTGTGGGTGAAGGCCCCTTAAATGGTAAATGGCCTGTATTCGTATTAGGGCTGCCACAAACGATTATTTTGATAGTCGACTAGTCACCGATTATTTTTGTGATTAGTCGACTAATCAGATCATCATCCATTGGACGTACAGCGTACAGCTTATTGCACCAGCAGCATCTGGTCTTATATAACTATCATTAGCTTACAGCTTGAAGTGTTTGTGCTAACTAAAAATAAAGACAAGATGGTAGTTTATTAATTTTTAATGAAATTTGCAGATTGTTTCGGTGAAGTTTAATAAACTCCTTGCTTTCTAAAATATAACAGGACACCGGAGTATATTCTCCAGCGTCTCACACTTCTGATAATCAGCTGTCTGCTTGACAGTTTTAGCTGTGCAAAAACTATAACTTTAATCTCAGCCAAACCGATTTACTCAGGAACAAATAAAATACTAAAGAAAGCCAAACAATAACATTTTTAAGTTATCTAAGTGACTTATATATATGTTTAACCTGACTAGCGAAAGACGGCGGTGGGTTTGAAAACGATTTGCCGGGAGTCCGGTGTTCTCACGGCTCTAGTTAGCCTTGCCCCTGCCTAGCTAACGAGCTAGTGGGTAACAGACGTCTCCGAAAACGTCGGAGCGCTTTTGAAAATATGTGGTGTCTTGATAAACTGAGCAGATATTTGAGGTTTACACAGCTACATTCTCGCCTGAAAATATGTTAAACGTTTATTTTGTGACCCAGAAAGAATAATAAGAGTAAAGTTAAAACTAACTAGCTGCCGCCATTGTTGACAGCTGCGCTATGAATTCTGGGACACAGCTTCTTCTTCTTCGGGGTTTAACGGCAGCTGGCATCCTTGTACATGCAGTGCTGCCATCTTCTGTTTCAGTCCGTTATTACACTCTTAAATCCTACTACTCATTCCTGCGTCCTTTGTGATCTTACAAAGCTTCAAACGATGCGTCGACTATTAAATTAGTCGTCGACGATTTTAATAGTCGACATAATCGTGACTAGTCGACTAATCGTGGCAGCCCTAATTTGTATAGTGCTTTACTTAGTCCCTAAGGACCCCAAAGCGCTTTACACTACATTCAGTCATTCACACACACATTCACACACAGGTGATGGCAAGCTACATTGTAGCCACAGCTGCCCTGGGGCGCACTGACAGAGGCGAGGCTGCCGGGCCCTCCGACCACCACCAGTAGGCAACGGGTGAAGTGTCTTGCCCAAGGACACAACGACCGAGACTGTCGGAGCCGGGGCTCGAACCAGACACCTTCCGATTACAAGACAAATTGCCAACTTTTGAGCCACGATCGGTCAGATAAAATTCTGACCACTACTGTAGGACGACGAGCAATTGTTATGACTTTTTGTGGACAGATGGACGGAAGTCATCAACCACTTGACCTAAAATTCATATTTCAGAATAAAGTTCTTGCGCTCTTCTTTAGTCTTTTGGGTGCACATAAACATCATCAGAATACATACTTGTATATAGTATTGTGTGTGTGTTTTGAGAAGGAATATACATACCTGCAAACACTGCAGACAAAGCACTTGGGGTGGTACGTGCGTCCCAGAGCAGAGACCACTTCTCCCGTGATGAAGGTGTCACAGCGGTCACAGCGTGTACCATACAAACGCTGATAGTCTGCTGTACAGATGTATTCGCCCTTCTTCTGGAAGAAGCCAGATTGTGCTAAATCACAGTTACACACTGTGGACAGAATGGTGAGAGACAGGAAAAGTGGGCCATTGGAAACAGTAAGGCATACAAAACAGAATTCTATATGTCTGTTTTTATTTCTATTTTTGGTTTTCCGCTTTAAGAGAACACATTTTTCTTTATCTGTCATCTGCTCTTTTTCTCTGTTTTGTTCCTCTACCAACACATGTTTTTTTTCAGTCAGCACGTTTTTCATTCAGTCTGAGCGCCCTCCTTTTTTACCTGTTTGTGTGTGTATACGTGTGCTTGGTTGTGCTGTGTGTGTCTGTTTGTCTTCACACACGGCTGCTAGGGAAGTTATTCAGTTCCAGACAGTGGTGAGCCAATTTGCAGTGATGGGAATATAATTATATAATCAGTGGAAAAGTCATTTTGTGCTAAACAATGTGAAGAAGGAGACAAAACAACAAACCACAAGCTCCCAACATCATCAGGACATCCACTACGGTCTCATTACATTTCACTGGAGAAGACATCAACATTTCTTGCTGTGTATGCACAAGGTAAGTGCTCAGTTTGTGTATGTGTTTCTATATATTGTGGATCCTAAGCAGACAGTACGTGCTACAGCCCTTTGCTGTGTAACTGAGAGGGAATTCCAGTGGGTGTAACAATATAGCCAAGAGGCATTTTCACAGATCAGCGGCCGGCGTGGTCTCTAGTTTCTTCCTATGCAGTTAACCAACAGAAAAGGCTGACAATTACTGGAACATCTGACTGAAAAAACTATTATTACCTGATACATATTGCACTAATAAAGGTCATTAGAGAGGTACTTGTATAAACATTTTGGGTTTCTTTTATTGTTTTAGCCAAATGAGAAATTCTTGAAACCAACATAAAGAGTATTTAAACCTTTGCCAATGCTGAACTTCACCCTCTCTTTCGGCATTATAGCTTTGACCCAGTAATTACTCATTTGCTGACACGGGCACTGTAATTAGACTTCTGTATAGTATACAATTATCATGTAACATAGCAGCAACCACTATAACAGTTCAGATGGCAAAGCTTCAGATGGAGCCAGCCATCATTCTTATCTAAACACTTCTCACTAAACATTGGTCTAATATCAAATAGGGGTCTTTTTTCTACATTCATAACAAAACCTGAATCGAAACCTGATGTTTTTTTCCCCACATTTCAGTGTGAACACATGTCCATACACATCAGACTGAACTCAAAATGTCAGTTTGCATGTTTAAGGTTGGTAATGTCACAAACCATAATTTAATTCTAGTTGAATTTCATGCTTCAGGCTGTTTGTAGAAGTCTTTCCTTGCTGCTTTATAGGCTCCCTTACAGAATCCATATGTGTATCCCCAAAGCAAGTGAGTTGTGTGCTTATATGCACATAGCAAAGGAGTGGTAACTTAATTCATTATTCATAACAATTGATTATTTCTGACTCAGAGACTCAGTGTACAATCTGTGTTTTTCTATATCTTAGACCTTTACAGTCATGTGAAAAAGAAAGTGACTTTATGCAGTTCTGTGCATAACGGAAAAACTAAGTAAACCATTACTGCTTCTACAGGCCTCAAGAGGTTAAGTATCACCAGATTTCTTCTATATGCACTTGAATAGGTGATCATATATCAAGTGTGACCTCCTCTATGAAACCAGAAGTTGTGACAGTTTGCTGTTTAGGAGCATTCAGATGTGTCTTAACACAATCCCTAAATCTTCCCATCGAGAGGTCAGACTTTGCAATGCTCAGTGGAACTGGAAAAAACAAAAGCGCTACATCTCAGACTTTACAGACCTCAGTTAGCATTTTAGATCTTAAGTTTCATGACAGTACAATTTGGACCTGGGCACACAGCCGTTACTGAGCTAATCATGAACTCCTCTTTATGCCAAAGTATTCTAGACTCAAATGTGAGGCCATCTGTCCTATAGCTGAAGCTTTACTGAAACTGGATCATGCAACAGGACAGTGATTCCCAAGCACAGCAGAAAATCTACAACAGACCACCTGAAAATGAAAGAAACAAGGTGCTACAGTGGCACAGTCAAAGTCTAGACCTCAATGCTGTGGTGCATAAACAAACAACTGCAAACCTCAATGAACTGAAGCATTGTTGTGAAGAAGAGGGGGCCAAAATTCCTCCAAAACAACAATTATTCCAAGTGCTAAAAGTGGTTCTACAAGATACTAAATCATGACGTGTAGTTAATTTTCACAGGAGTGCATAGAGTCCCGTGAAAGTAGCTAATAACATGTAGCAGCAGTTAGAAAATAAACAAAACCCATCCTCCAGGACGTTAAGTGACTGTTAAATTATCACTACACCTAGACAGAATATTCAGTGTTTATGATGTCAGGAAATTATGTATTAAAAACTATATCAACACCATAAGCAGTAGGTCTGAGCTGGTAAGTATTAATAAACTCTTTTTGACATGATATTGTTATGGTGCTTGTTCCATGTGGAAACATCACCTGCTGAACACAGAGACTCTTGCATAAATGACCTCCAAAAGACAGGTGAACTTGTGGTGTTGTTGGACCAGAGCAGACTCTGTGCAGAAATACATCACATGTCCCTGGTGAAGCAGGAGGTCTTGCAAGCAATGGTCAGTGAGTTAGAAACACATCCAGCATTTGCCTCCCATGTTTCTAAATTTGAACTCCAGTGTGTGTGTTTCTGTGTGTGTTTAATTTTCACTCAGATGTTTTAATCAGCCGATGATGGAGCGGTGGCCTACCCAAGATGTACCCTTTGTCCTATGACAGCTGGAATAAGCTACAGCCTCCCACCACGACCCTGACCTCAATAACTGTGAAAAAAAAATAATGCATTGAAATATGAATGCCATGATGTTATTTTGTGAAACTCTGGATGCATGAGAAACTCCTGTGTTTCTACACTGAAGCCAAACCACTGACTATCATCATCATATGTAAAGGAAATATAAGCTTTAGGGAAAATCAGTAGGTTAACAGTATCAGGTTAACTGCTGCTAAATGACTGCCACAGTAAATAAATATCTTCATTTACCAAGGCATCACTCTTCTTACGATGGAATGAATCACCTTCAATACCAATAACTTACTGATGTAAAATGGATTTATACTGGCCACATACTACAGACTGCTCTAGGCAGTACTTGGCTCCCTACAGCCGCCCAGTTTTCAATTTTTGTTGGCAGGCTGAGAGTTCACAGACATGCAGACATACACATAAACCCTTCAAAGGGGCTCATTTAATCTCAAGCTGTTTATGAGTGGAGCACATTGACTTAATGGTGTAATAAAAGATCAATGGGCCCTCACTTAAAAACAAAACAATCTCCCTCAGGAGGATGGAGACACATAAATCCATCCCCGATGAGGTGGCACACTGCGTATGCAGAGATAGCATGACAGAACTGGACAGCGTGCACACTGAGATGCGATCGCAGCAGATCTTTATCATTTTGACAGGTCATTGGCATTGAGGCACAGTGGAGGAGCATAAGAAGATCCATAAGGAGATCCACAGCTCTCAGATATAAAATAGCTTGTTTATATAAATGTGTGTGTGTGCCTGCGCCAACCACATTTCCAGAACCACTGAACAATGGCACATAGCTTCAAAAAGTGCCTCGACTGCATTTTGAGCCAGACTTACTAAGGCTCTTACCAGAAACCCAAATCACAGGCTATCCAGTTCCTTTACGGAAAAAAGGGAATGAGAGGGTAAATATTTCCACTCTATTAATGTTTTCACCATGGAAAAAAAAAATCATTGTGTCTTGAAATGCCAATCACTTAATAAAAACAATGTTTTCATCTTCTCAAACTAAATTGAAGTCAATGACTGGATTCATTTCGTCTGGTTCTCGCTTGCCTCTCTCTTTTCCTTTTCCTCAGTCTCTCCACCCTCGTTCTCAAAATGATTTGCTTTTCAGTCTTGGCCCAGATTGATTTCTAAATAAGTGAAATCTGCTCAATTAGCCTAATGCACTGTATATATAAGCATATGGATGCTGGATCGAACCACAGCCAGCTGAACTGATCAGCTCAGCCTGGATTGGACGGGAGAGATGTGTGGTTCACCTGTTGGCTTATCGCGCTGTTTTCTTCAGGCGATAAGCCGGTTGCATTGCAAAGGACTTCCCCCCTTACCCAGTTGCCAGGAGGATATAAACCTTCCACGGTTGCCCTAGAGACAGCTAGGTCCCAGTTTGAGTGATGAGGTGGTGGTGGTACTGGTGGTAACTCATTCGGAGAAGCTTTAGTTGAACGGGAAGCTGTAAATACCAAACCTCGTCTTTCATAATCTGATGATCTGTAGCCAGGTTCTCTGTTACTGTAATTGTGACATAAAGGATTATACCATGTTCTGATTTATATAGTTCTAACCTAAACAAACAACCTTTAGCAGACATTAATGATGAAATGAGAATTTTTGCAGCTACTCTTTTTATTGGATTTAAAGACTTTCCACAATATTTCTGTAACTACAAACATGCCTATTACTACGAATCAATCATTACATCAGATCAAATTACAAGTATTGCTTGTTTGCTTTAACAGGGTAATCACTTTGTAATGTGCACCTGAGTGAGTAACCAAAAGAAAATTACACTTTTTAGATATTTGAAAAAAAAAAGTGCCATTCATAACACTTTCCTAAAAAGCTTTCCACTTTTACAAGCCTACTCAGAAGGAGTCCTTCTACTTTCCAAGTACTCCCAATTCAACTGTGACCATCAAGCATATTTTCTAAGCTCATCCCTCAGAATTTTAGGTGCCAGCACAGTGGGTGGAGTTGGGAGTGAATCCGGTGTCTCTGCTGCTGCTGCACAGTTGTGGCCCAGCTTGGCTTTAAGAAGAAAGATTTTGGTTAGAGCCACACAACCAGCACCACATGGGTGCGGGCACACACCCATAAAAACAAGAGCCCAGCACAACTGACTGAAAACTTTTCTGGTCTGCTTTAATATCCTCTGAATAGACCGTGAGGATTTTTACTGTGCACGTCCCACATCGATGTGCACAACTCAAAAGGCAATAAAAAGACTGTTTTGTTTGTTTGTGTAAGAAATGTGTATTATTCCGTGGAGACGTGGAGATTTATTGTCATTTAAATGCCTAAATAAAGACGAGCTTTGCAGAACCAAATTAGATCAAACACTTAATTTCATTTATTTGCTTGTTTTATGCTCTCTCCCTGAATGACATGCTAATGAGGGAAACCAAAGGATGACGCTTGTCTTCTTGATGTATTTCATTCTGGGGCCGTGCAGGAAGCATCTAGAGATTATAAGTCTCCTTATTAGAGGTTAACATGTAGGCTGGTGTCTGCAGCTGTGGTCATTATAACAGCACTGATTAGGCATCCACGGGGGGTCTGCCTGATTGGGTATTTATCTCCAGCCAACAGACGCAATTAAAATTCCCTTCTGAAAGTCAGCCCAAAACGGAACTCTAAAATAGTCCGTCACCTCCTTAAACCCCCCCCCCCCCCATTTCTCCCCTTCTCTGTCTGTGACTTTCCGTTTCAAGACTGTTTCCAAATTTTTGTGGCTCTGAGCACAAAGTCTCCGCTTTATCTCAATTTGCACCCTCTCTTCTCACCACTACAGAGCTGTACCTCAACACAACCTCGCCTTTTTTTTACAGTGTTCCTTCCCTTGCTCTGTCTGTCACTGTAACTTTTTCCCACTGCTTATTACGCCACACTTAGATTTTCATAATGTGCTATTAAGTGAATCGACATGCTTTTGCAGTACTGTAAAGTAGCCTCGCGGCACATTTTAATTGCTGTCAGCATTGTGCTAATTTCCCAACCTTTTGCAGGAAAATACAGGCAGTCACAGATAGTTTAGCAAAGGGACATTTAGTAGTGGGGCAGTGACAAGTTTCATTAGAGAAAGAACTTCAGACGCACATCTGTGGTACCAACATGGGGCCCTCGCTGCCCTCTCCCTGTCCCCCCGGATCTGAGGCTCTCTGACAGGAGGGAACACTTCAAGAGTAAATAATGCGTTTTCTCAAGTTGTGCCAAATCGTGGGGCGCTGGAAGAAGGGGTCAGACAAACAGGAAGAGGAGACAGACAAAAGGCACACTAGCAGCTCTGTGAGGCACTGCGCTTCAATCTCAATACTCTTAAGAGGCGTACAGTTGATATGCAGGTAATGCAGGTTGAGCTTTTGCACATACTTTACAGTGCATGCAGTTTAATTTAATGTATTAGCATGCTAAAGCTCACTACTTAGCAATATGCATACAAGTGAACTGATGACAGCATGAATTCATTGTCTATGAAGAATTTGTACATCCATACCAAATTTGTGACAATTAATCAGGTGAATTCAGTAAATAACTAAACTTCTGATCCATATCAAGAGATGTAGTAAGGTTCAACCATCCAGTAGTTTTTGGGACATTTTTGTCTGGACCAACTGGACAGTGCTGCCACCCCTTGAGCTCTGATTCAAGCACGTCTAAAGGAAAACGGCAATAGAAGATAGACGGAGATGTTTTTATAGGAAAGGGCAAGAGAAGGAGGAGGCGGGTGGACAGCTAAAGGCTAAAGCAGAGAGAAAGCATGCATGAGTGGCAGGGCTTCCCTCATATTTGGCTGCTGTAGTTGATGGAGACAGATGGTAGCCCAGTGGAGTCTCTTCATACCAGCAGACTGAGGCCTTCAGCTTTTAACCCTAAGAGAGCTGATGAGAGATTCTGAGGGGAAGGGAAAACAAGACATGAACGAGATCACAGACACACAGAGACAGCCAGACGGCTACAGATGACGCTTTGAAATAAGCCCTAAACATGCTCCATTTGTCGGTATGTCCGAATGCGCTTGTCTAACACGGCTTCTTCTTTACAATCAAGAAAAGACTCCTTCTCTGAAGAAGACACTTGCACACCTAGGAAGCTGCACCTCACTGTTCCAAGCAAGCACACACAGACACACCTAGAGGAAACAAAAAGGTTCTCAGTATGTGAAAGCCATGTTCGTATGAGAAACGAACAGAGGTATAATGCCTGCCATCTAAACCGAATCCAGAGTCGTAAGGGAAAAGCGCCACTTCCTGCCACACTCCCTTCTCCCTCCGCCAGAATCTCTCCCTAGCAACCATGCATTGGCGTGGTGATTGGACCGGCGTACCAGCGGTTGCTATAGCTACAGGAAGCTCCCCTTTCCTGTAACCCCCTCGTTTTTTTGTGTGGTTTTTTGTGCTTTTTCTGTGTCT
The DNA here is from genome assembly GCF_057381845.1 of Rhamphochromis longiceps. Classification (NCBI taxonomy): domain Eukaryota; kingdom Metazoa; phylum Chordata; class Actinopteri; order Cichliformes; family Cichlidae; genus Rhamphochromis; species Rhamphochromis longiceps. The sequence continues at coordinate 28,154,345 of NC_140558.1, forward strand.
GTCTCTCTGTTTCTCCTCATAACCTTGCTGTCTTTATTTCTCTCTTTGTTTTTTTTATATTCTACTCCCCACTGTACTTCTCTCCATTACAGTCTCTCCCCTTGCCTTCAGAGAGCAGTGGCAGTACAGTACAGTAGGCTGATGTTAATATGATGGTGGCTGATGGCTTCCAAAGGGAGGCTGGATTGACTGAGACAGATCTGCAGAGAAAGAGCCAAAGATGCTGCTACTTTATAAAAGCCCCGGTGAGAATATCAGCCAGAAAGGGTGCATTAGCAGAGCAGTCAAGTATTTATCTGACCTGTCTGAATAAATCTTGTATTCCCCTCAGCGCTGTTTTATGAGAGAAATCTGCTTTGTCTCAGAAAATAAATAACTACCGGGAGCAGGTTTGCAGTTTATGTGCAAAGGTGTCTGTGTTTGCATCTGTCTCCTGCTCTGTTTAGATATTTGCTTCTCTGTGTCTGTGTTCTTTGTTAGTCTGTGAGCTGGCTGCATAGGAAGCAAGCACCTTGATTTATGTTTGAGTTAGCCTTATGCTTGTGACACTGACAGGCTCCCTCTGTTTTTGCTGGAATCTAAGAGTGCCAATTATGCTTTGGGTAAATGTGGTCACTATGTCACTGAACCAGTATGCACTAGTCAGCCCATATAGCAGTAATAGAACACTCCATCGTTACACACTATAGCTGCTGACAAGCGCTACAGGATGCATGTATTCAGGGGCTGTTTAATCATTCTGTGAGCTGGCTTCTGTCTTCAGCGTTTTCCATACTTCTTCTTCTTTTTTTGTCTTGATATTTTCCAGCTGATTGCGTGGCTGCTTTTTCATGCCATAATCAGCTGCGGTATAATGGGTTCAAATGAGATGATTAGTGATCTGTTCCTCCTCTAACTAATGCATGAGAGATGAATTATGTTAATGTAGCATGCAGAAGGTTCATAAGTGTGGGCAAAGATAGAGGGAGAATGAAATGATAAATGATGTGGCTGTATGTCCATATGTGTTTTTACATGCTAAGAGAATGTGGGAGACAGTAACTGAGAGTGTCAGACTTTTTAAGACTGAATGATCAGGAGCTATTCAGTGGGGCATAGTCAGCCCTTTTGAGGAGAAAAGGGGGCTGGATGCAATACAGACAGAAAAGGAGAAGTAGGAAAAACAGGAGGGAGATTTTTTGTCATAGTTTCACAGTGAAGATGAAGGAAATGGTCAAGGTCAATAACCTGCGCACTCATTCTGATTTCTAAAAAGAGAAAAAAAAGGCCAGGAAAGCGCAAAATCAAATGATGAAACACATCCCGGTCTCAAAGTTCATAACCAGGAGTGATAGATAAAGATATTGGCTGCCGGGCAGTGAATTTTCACTACGGTGTGTTGGCATAATACAGTTTAGCCATTAGCCTCCAAATTGCACACACCGCTTGCCAATGTCATCCTGCCCCGAGATGAGAAATTGATTTCATGCTTGAGTGACTGTCATGAGGAAAAAGAAGAAGATGGAGAAAGCAAAAGAGAGAGAGAGAAGAAGAATCAGAAAAAACACATGACAGAGATGGACAGACACGGGAAAAATCCTACCAATGCATTCAGGACATTTTTACACTCTCGAAAAATATACAGAGAACAAACTAAAAGCCAAAGTCAATGCAGACAAAAGGGGAAAGATGGAGTTTGCGAAGTTCAACGGAACATGGAACATGTTTGTGTGTGAGGGGGATTTACACACTGAACAATAAAAGCTTTAGAAAACTGCTGGGTGTGCAGCAGTCCATACGGGAGAGCATATTATGGGCAGGTTTGTGTCAGAGCCTGGCCACACAATAGTCCCCCATTGCCTCATGGGAGCAGGAGAACTGTCTGGAACACGAAGGGAGAGATTTGTCAGATAGGTGTAGGCTAAGATGATGCGATCAGTGACAGCTTTCCATTAGCATCGCGCTGCTACGAGTGTGAAGAAAAGGAAGAAAAGAAAGTGAGAATCAGACTGGCATTATACTAGTGATGATGTAATGTTTAGGCGACACAAACGACCCCCCATCCCCCCTCTTTTTCTCTTTTCTGCTCGGTTTCGGTGCTCTGCCCCCCTTTTTCTCTGGGGCACAGAACAGAGCCTTTCGATTGGTTAATAGGACCATAGAGATGCTGAGAATATCCACCAACCAGGGCCCGGGTGCCCCTTCACATCGTTACCACAGCAACCCCACACAACCACAGTGAGCGTGCACACATGTATACAGTAGACGTGCGTGCTTATAAACACGACTGCATGTGTGCACAATAAGCTTTTTTTGTTTTTTTTTACATGTGTGACAGCTAGATGTAACAACAATCCTCAGAAGAATAGCCTTCTGTGAGTTTATCAACTGTAGAACGTCTGGGAGCTGCACAGCACTGTAGTGCAGAGAATAACAAACCCAACTTACCCACCATTGCTTCACGATTATCTAAAGACTACTCAGTAGAGCAGGGCGATATGACCAAAAATATTTATCACGATATACATTTGAAAATTTGCGACAACGATATAACTGACGATATAATTGACACTAGACAAAATGCTTTACAACTCCACAACTTTATTAGTGCAAAAAAACCCCATCAATGTATTTTCACTTAAACAAGCAGCTGTTTTTTATGTGCATTAAAGTTATATAAAAATGTAACAGTGCAAATGCAAATTCCTTGCTAACATTAACCAAAAGGCATTTCCAGTGGAAATTGGCCGACATATCCTCAGCATAACCATGTATAATATCCACAAAACTTAAAAAGAGGTTCTACACACACAATACCGTAATGTTATGTTGAAGTATCACAGTACATATCACTCCGCGAGGCTCCTGCCTACGACAGCCGTAATGCTCCGACAATCCATCAAGCTGTGCGGCTTCGTAGCTTAGCAAAGTCGTTCTAAAATATTTGACAGATTTTCGAGCGCCGTGTACATAAAATCGTTTCGAGGTCAGTAAACACAACCAGAATTCAAACATAAGGCACACGGGATTATAAGGGGCACTGTCGATTTTCAGAAAAATCAAAGGATTGATTTTAAGTGTGCCGTATTTTCCAAAAAACCACGGTAATAAAGACGGCCCGCTAGCATGCTCTACCAAAAATAGTGCTTTGTTGTGTATCTGACGGACGAAAGCTAAACCAGTTCCACACCACTGAAGTTGCAGCATTTTTAAAAACCAATTCTGGTTCATTTGCTTCATTCAACGATCTGCTTTCGCCTTTCACATTCTCCGTCGCCGTCATGCTTTTTCCGTCATGTGCGTATGAAAACAAATGCACTGCGCATGCGCGTTTTACCCATATTCTATCGCGCTATTTCATTTTCTTATCGTTGCCCAACATTATACCGGTATTACTGTGAACGGTATGATATGGCCCAGCCCTACTACTCAGGACGTTTCCTTATGTAAAAAAGTTGTCGGGGTGTTAAATAAAAGAAAAAGACAGTTGTCCTGTCTCACAAAAAAAAAAACAGGGAATGAAAAAAAAAAGAAATAATATTTTTTTTGTTTTTTCATTTTTTAAAAATTTGCACTGAATAATGTTTACAGTGGAAGAGTTTGCACAATTCTAATGAGCTTGAAACTCAATTTTTGGTACGACAGCATTTATTCTTTGGCACAGCCTGAACTCTCTGAGCAAAGCTTTCTTGTCCTTTGTAGTCTACAGGAATAGTTCTCCAGGCTTCTTGAAGGACATTCCAAAGCTCTTTTTTGGATGTCGGCTGCCTTTAGTTCCATTCTGTGTCAAAATTATCCCACACTGCTTCAAAAATGTTGGGGTCTGAGCTCTGGGGTGACCAATCACTGACTCACAGTACTCCATTGTGTGGTTTTTTTATCCAGGTATGCTTTTACTGCATTGGCAGTGAGTTTGGGATCATTGTCATGCTGAAAATGAAGGCATGAAGGCGAATTTATGGTTCAGCAGGGGTAGTGTATTCATATTCCGCTGGTAGTCCTGGGATAACCCGTGCACCTGCAGAGAGCTCTGTTATCAGATGTATGCAGTGTACAAAGTATGTGGTACAACCAGTCTGTGGACAACTCTTACTTGTGCTATTGTTGGTGCGTCAGCCAGCCGTGGAGAAGAGCAAAGCTATAACATTCAAAGAGCTGATGGGAAACTAGTGTTAAAAACAATAAAAGGTGTCCACTACTGTCTGTGCTTTTTTTTGTGTATTTTTTTTTATCTTTTTTCTGAAGTTCTTCCATTCCTGGTTAGCTCCTCCACCATACCTATCAACCAATCAGCATTTGGCTAACTCCATGTCACTGGATGCAGTGACTGGATGCAGTTAGGATTTTGGAGGACTACAAAGGAGCATGTCTGCGATGGGTAAAAAACCCCCTCGACAGACAAATTTGCAGGACCCTAAATCACGCTTTAACAGTCGTACACTTTCACGATGTTGTTGCGTGGTGGATGAAAATCTGACCAGATGCATCTATTAGCTCATTTGTTTGCTGTTTCTTAAGGACATGACTTTCAGAAACAGTTCATTTGATTCTTTTTAAGCTCTGTCACTTCTTCTTTTTTTGTCCTTCAATTGTGCAGTTTCTTCAATTTTTTTACGGACATGCTGCACAGGATGCTGAGATTTGCCAAGCTTTCAGCTAATAGCTCTTTTTGTTCTCGTTTTGTTGGTGCACACATAAAGTTTTGTGCTTGTCAAACTGCTTTATTTTTGGCACTTTTCAAATATTCATATAAAGAAATGGGAAAAATTATGTGTTTTTGCAACAGACTGATGCTAGCAAAGTGCCTAAAGATACAAAAAAAATGCTTCTTCGTTAAGCTGTTATGCGTAATGCAACACTGGTTCATCCCTCGCTATTTTTGCGCTTGAATAATTTGTACTTCATAATTAAAGGGCTTTATAAAAAAAATATTCCTTTTAAAATGGTCAGGTATAATAACTGAACAGAGAATGATTGAAAAAGTAGCCAATGTCCACAGAATTTTTTTTTAAAGACCCTTACAAATCCTTTACAAACTAGTGATTAAAACCACTTTAAAAATGTACAAGAAAGCTTGGCTGCTTGGAAGGAAAATATAAAGAAATGAGGCGTGGCTCAAGACTCTTTTAGCACACTGTCGATTGATTTGGGTGTATATAATATAATATAATATAATATAATATAATATAATATAATATAATATAATATAATATAATATAATAAATGTTTGCTCCAAATCCCTTGTAGAGCATTAAACGATAATAAACCATTCCTCTAAGCAACTCGTGCTACCAATGCAAACATATTACAGAAAAGATGTGGCAAAGCGATTCCTTTTTCATTTGTCCTGTAACAGTTTTGGTCTCAAATGTTACAAAGAACCGATAAGCAACCCACAACTTACTGACTGTCTTTGTTTTAGTGTGGAACTATTAACATAATTCTGAGAGCGCTTGCTCAAGGCTGTACAGCAGTGTGACAAACAGCATTCCTCGTTTCTTTCATTTCCAGTTTTCATTTTACACATGCACAGACACGTGCTTATCACGAGCCCCTTTCAGACTTGCCCTTCACTCTGCAAATGTTGCCAATTGTACATGTCAGTTTTGCATTTGAAATGAACTATGAGTCAGTCTGATTTTTGCTGAGCCACATAAAAATACAAATCCCATTCATCAGACTGTCAACCTCCTAAATTTCCCTCAACTTGAATGTCAGTTGGTCACAGTGTGAATACATTTTGCCTCCAAAGTCTACAGCATAACCAGTGTACATTTTACCTGGGTGTGTAGCTCTCAAAATGTCAATTAACCCTGCAGTAAAACATGTTATAGAGCATGCTGCCATGTAAATGTGCTTTACACAATAGACAAACACAAATTACAAAAGTGAAAGGCATTCCACACAACTCCTACACTAAGAGGGTGTGTGACTATGTCACCATTGTTTCTATTGGAGGTCACCGGTGCTCTTCCACTGCAAAGCTAAATCAGTCTCATTAATCCACAGCATACAATCTCTTTTAAGTTGCCAGCAAATTAACAGGCTACCTTAGCAGGAGCCTGAGTCGCCTGCAAAGCACCTCTGATCCATTCCAATCCCCACCGTTTACTAATAGTAGCACTCAGCATGTACGCTAGAAGACGGATGAAAAAGTGCATGGGCAGTATCTGCAAGCGTGCATGTGGGTGTGTGCTCAGCAGACGAAGACGTGACCAAGATAGATGTCTTGTTTCTGGCCTACCACTGGAATTCCCAGTTCTTTCTAACCATGGCCACCCAGGCTTGGGAACTGTGCAAGGCAGCTCCAGTTTGTGTGATTTTTATATAACTGATTCATTTCTTACCGGTGCAGGTGAAACACTTGACATGAAAGTGGGTCTCTTGTACTCGTACCACTTCGCCTTTGCAAACTTCCCGACATCGCTGGCACCGGATTGGCCCAGAGCTCCGCTGACCGCCTGTTGAGTCTTGGCGATAAGCTGATGAAGGCATAAAAAGAACATTTACTGAACTCAGCTATGGTCCGCTAACACACACATTAAAACATAATTTTGAAAGTTGTGTTGACTGTTCCCATTCCCAGTTTCCTTAAGATTTAGTTTTCCTCTCTCTCAAAGCACATTTGCAGTTCTCAACCTCTGACAAAGTTCTAAGCTTCACAGGCCTTTTATATGTAACTGATGCTAGCTTTTAAAGACACCAAGTTATAGTTACTTGTATCTATATATATATCTATATCTATCTATATACATGGGTGTGTGTGTGTGTGCATTAACCTGCATGGACATGTTGCCGTCGTTCCTGCCATTTTTTTAATACTATTTCTTGATTTTTTTAATTCTTGCCCTCTTAAACTAAATTTAATCAACTTCCCCCTGGGATTAATAAAGTATTCTGATTTTAATATGCAGTATAAACGGAGTCTGGTATGAGTTCAAGCAGGCCAGGGAATCAAGCTCAGCTGCAATCGCAGCAGATGATCTTTTCTCAAAATTACATACTAATGTAGTTTGATATTGCCATTGTCAGTCACACAAATGTGATTCAGAGAAACTATACAGTATACACACTATCTTCTTGGGGCGATCGTGGCTCAAGAGTTGGGCGTTCGTCTTGTAATCGGAAGGTTGCCGGTTCGAGCCCCGGCTTGGACAGTCTTGGTCGTGGTGGTCAGAGGGCCCGGTGGCGCCAGTGTCCAGCAGCCTCGCCTCTGTCAGTGCGCCCCAGGGTGGCTGTGGCCACACTGTGGCTTGCCATCACCAGTGTGTGTGTGAATGGGTGGATGATTGTGTATAGTGTAAAGCGCTTTGGGGTCCTTAGGACCAAGTAAAGCACTATACAGACCATTTCTTTAAACAGCATGATAATACTTCTGTTAATGGGTGAAAGACATAACGCGGCTTTTCATTTTCAAGTGTTATCTGAGGAGAGAGTACATTACAGACTCCACTGTGTGCAGTTCAAACAATAAGATCAGTGTGTAGCTCTGTCAACACTTGCTCTGAAGCTGTGAGGTCTGACACCTATGTAAGCTTGGTAAGCTCCAGGCTTTCTCTCTCACTGTCTCTATTTTTCACACAGTTATACAGGATGACACACACAAACATATACACACACACATATAGACACGCACACACACACTGCTGTGTCAGTAGAGAAAGCGAGATGGATCCCCTTACCTCATTATACCTTACATGTCAGACTCCTGCAAGCCCAATAGCTATTTCACACAGTCAGGAAAGCACGTTCACACAGAAAGCCTTAAGAGTATCGGAATAAATGCAAACACAAGGAAAAAAGGTAGAAATATTCTATTAACTGAATCTAAATCTCTTGGGCTATTAAGGGCTCTTTAAAGATCCATCTTGTCCTCTGGGTTGTAAACACACTTGAATCCACAGGCAAAGAAATGGACAATGGACAACCAGTCATTCAATATTGATATATATATATATATATATATATATATATATATAATTTGCTGGCAAGGAACCATCATGGAAGGACAGGCCCCTGCACGGTATGTACCACCGGCAGATAGAGGAGGTGGCTGATATCCAGAAATCCTACCAGTGGCTGGACAAAGCTGGACTGAAAGACAGCACAGAGGCACTAATCATGGCAGCACAAGAACAAGCTCTGAGCACAAGATCCATAGAGGCTGGGGTCTATCACACCAGGCAAGACCCCAGGTGCAGGCTGTGTAAAGATGCCCCAGAGACAATCCAGCACATAACAGCAGGGTGCAAGATGCTAGCAGGCAAGGCATACATGGAACGCCATAACCAAGTGGCCGGCATAGTGTACAGGAACATCTGTGCCGAGTATAACCTGGAAGTCCCGAGGTCAAAATGGGAGATGCCCCCAAGGGTGGTGGAGAATGACCGAGCTAAGATCCTGTGGGACTTCCAGATACAGACGGACAAAATGGTGATGGCTAACCAACCGGACATAGTGGTGGTAGACAAACAGAAGAAGATGGCCGTAGTGATCGATGTAGCGGTTCCGAATGACAGCAATATCAGGAAGAAGGAACACGAGAAGCTGGAGAAATACCAAGGGCTCAGAGAAGAGCTCGAGAGGATGTGGAGGGTGAAGGTAACGGTGGTCCCCGTGGTAATCGGAGCACTAGGTGCGGTGACTCCCAAGCTAGGCGAGTGGCTCCAGCAGATCCCAGGAACAACATCGGAGATCTCTGTCCAGAAGAGCGCAGTCCTGGGAACAGCTAAGATACTGCGCAGGACCCTCAAGCTCCCAGGCCTCTGGTAGAGGACCCGAGCTTGAAGGATAAACCGCCCGCAGGGGCGTGCTGGGTGTTGTTTTTGTTTATATATATATATATATATATATATATATATATATATATATATATATATATATATATATATATAATGGCAAAAGAGCTGGGATTTATCACTTATTTATCTCTATCTTTCAAAGCAGTATGAGAGGTCATACTCTCTGTGGAAGGGGTGTAATGGCTGGGTAACCAGCTGGCCTTGAATACCTGAATAGCTAAGTGAAGGATTGCGCTGCTAAAGTCAAAGCAGCAGCAGCATATGGGCTGCCATGACAGTGCTACCGATTCCATTTCACCGAGTGAATCCCAAAGGGCTGGCATCACTTAAACAGTCTAAGGGCCTTGCACATCTCAGAGTCTGAGCGCTCCTTGCGTGCCTCGAAGTTGACAACAGGATATTCACTGTGCACGTGAACACGAGGACGTGCATGTAGGCATAACTGTAGCTGTGTATTTTCTCACTCTGGACAGAGTTGTGGGCACTGGAAATATGCAAGCATATTTTTCCCACTCCCCACCTCCCACACTGGAGCCTCTGTAAATCCATAACTTTCCTCACAATGTTGGCAGCACTAACCTGACTGATAAGTGCAAAGGCGATGGTTCAAACAATAGCACTTCCGTAAAACTATCTCTTTTTTGTCTTTTTAGTTTTTTTTATTAATGTAAAAAACAACTATTCATTAACACTGTTCCCAGCAGGTGGACATGAGAGATGATGGGAGCTAACGGCAGAACATGTAAGCCTGTGCCAACACCTGTAAAAGACAGAGTATTTACTTACAGGTCTGACCTTCTTAATCTGGGCCAGAACAAACCTCTGGCACACAAGACAGGTAGGTAACATTGTACAAAAATTAACAATGTAGCTCAAATCTGACCGTGGTAAGGAATGGCAGTTATCAACAGGTACTTAAATTATAGGCAGGGGTGAGGTAAATGGCAAGAATTTTTTTCAAACACTCAACAAGTCTGTTTTAATGATCTAGGTGCTTGTTTAACCTCTTGAATGTCTGTGACAGAAAGAGAAAGACAGCCGAGGATCCAGGTCCAAAAGAAGCTCAGGAGCCGAAGCATTATGTAACTCTATCTAATTGTGTCAACACACTCACTCTCATTAACTGCAGCAAAGCTCTCCAAGTCCAAGCCCCTTATAGGCACCTCTCTAACAATCCTCCTTCCTCTCCCCTAGTGAGGTGTTGAGTCGTTCTTCTAAATTATGGCCACCAGACTACCAATTTAATCCACTGACTCCAAATCATTTGAGAGTAGCCTGGAAGAATACAGCCTTTGGTAACAGGTGATAACAACAGGGCTTTGGTCAGAGAGGCAGACAACATCCCCAGGGACTGAGAGGTTGCTGCTATTTCTACCCCTGACCTGACAGCCCCAGGGAAAGACATGCTGTGGGTTCAGTCATGAGGGATGCTGGGTAGCAATGAGAAAAAGAATAGGACATTCTAAGCGAGCCAATACAAAGACCTTTAGGAATTAAGATGAATTATTAAAAGGAAAAGAACTGCTTTGCAATCTGCGATTAGTTTCCAAAGCTTTTTCTTTGGTTTTCAAAAACTTAAATTTCATTGTTGAATTCTAACAAATTGAAATTGATCTCTACTGAACAAAGACCACAGGCACAAGACTTAAATCAAGGTGAATTCATTACAGAGGGAAACTTATTTGGTAGTCATCTTAAAATTGTAATTTTTATTGTTTAAAATCCATAGCATAGGAACTGCAGTTTGAGAAGTTTGCAAAAAGACTTGACTGACAGTCATTTTGATGCAAAACCATCAACTTGTAGTTTAGCAACAGAGCTGTAGTGTCTGGTAAGGTAGCAGATAATCTATCACAAGCTGTGAGAATCTCATCCATAATTTTTCAGCAGGCATCTTCCTGGACAATTAGACAGCTGGTAGCAAAACATCAATGCCTAATGTCGTTCATGTATCTGGGCGACAACTCAAGCCCTTTAGAGAAAGCTGCTGATGAATTTTTCAAATTCTGTTTTTTGCCGTTTTCTGATCCAGACACTAAATCCTCTTATAAAACTCTAAAGTGCCATGAAATCCAAGCGGCAACCAGCAATGCCAAAAGTTGGAGCCACTTGAGAAGTACGGCAGCTAGATGCTGGCTCTAAAAGACTCACTTTGTTAAAATGACTGGGAAAAACCCCAACTTCTCTGTGAATTATATTAGCTTTTGTTTTCTACAAGCCTGAAGTCACATGTGTGTCTTGGTGGCAAATTTTAAAAAGCATTACAGTATTTGATCAAGAACAAAATACTCAGCCTAGGTCCAGCTATTGTTACTGTCTATACAGGCTGGAGAGTAAAACCACAAGCATAGATATTGAAAAAATGTTATTGATACCAGTGTTATTATCAGTTCTGCTCATGGGTCTCATTCTTTATCGATTCCCTTAACGACACAACCAGGAAAAGAGTAGGCCTACAGAGGTTTTCATTGTCCAAGTATGAAAACAGTGTAAAAACAGAGTACAAATAAGGACTGCAGATGACTCAAGTGTACAAACATTTGACTGCCATGAGCTCCATGTTATTCTTTTGCAATGCGAAACAATCGGAAAAAAAGATCCCAGAACTGATGTAGTTAGGATACTGACGTACTGAAGGGTTGTTTTTTTTAAACTGTTTACTGAAATATTTTCCAGTTATAGTTATATAATGGACATGGACATAATGTGTAGACTCGTAGCTTTCATTTTAGTGTATCCACAATTAAATTGGATGAAGAGTTTACAAGTTTCAGCTCTTTAACATGGGCCAGATTTGGGTAATTCCTTCATTATGTCATTATCAATTAGGCAGATAAAAGGTCTGGAGTTGACTTAAGGTGCAGTGCTTGATTTGGAAGATTTTGCTGTAAACAGACAACATGCAGTCATGCAAGTGAAACAAGCCGTCCTAAAGCTGCGAAAACAGAAAAAACCCATATGAGAAATTGCTGCAATATTAGGAGTTGTGAAATCTAAAGTTTGGTACATCCTGAGAAAGAAAGACAGCACTGCTGAACTCAACAATGCAAAAAGACCTGGATGTCCACAGAAGACAACAGTGGATGATCGCAGAATCATTTCCATGGTGATGAGAAACCCCTTCATAACAGCCAACCAAGTGACCAACAACACTCTCCAGGAGGAGAGGTCAAATCAAAATCAAATCAAATCACTTTTATTGTCACATCACATGTGCAGGTACATTGGTACAGCACATGTGAGTGAAATTCTTGTGTGCGAGCTTCACAAGCAACAGAGTTGTGCAAAATACAATAATGTAAACAAGCAAAATACAAGAATGGCTACATCTGAAACTAATAAATATATGTACAATATATAATAGTATATGCATTTCTGGATGTGTATACTAAATATTTTTCTACGTGTGTGTGTGTGTGTGTGTGTGTGTGTGTGTGTGTGTGTGTGTGTGTGTGTGTGTGTGTGTGTGTGTACACATATTTTACAAATTAAGAGAGGTGTATCGATATCCAAGTCCGCCATAAATTCAAGACTGCAAGAAAGTAAATACAGGAGGGGTTCACTGCAAGATGCAAGCCACTCATAAGCCTCAAGGATAGAAAAGCTAGATGGACGTTGCTAAAAAAGCATATAAAAAAGCCAGCACAATTCTAGAAATAACATTCTTTGGACCAGACCAAGACCAACCTCTACCAGAATGATGACAAGAAAAAAGCATGGAAAAGACGTGGAACAGCTCCTGATCCAAAGCATATCATATTATCTCTAAAACATGGTGATGGCAGTGCCATGGCTTGGGTGTACATGGCTGCCAATGGCACTGGGACACTAGTGTTTATTGATGATGTGACACAGGACAGAAGCAGTCAAAAGAATTCTGAGGTATTCAGAGACATCTTCTTAAATCCAGCTAAATGCAGTCAAATTGATTGGGCGACGTCTCATAATACAGATGAACAATGATCCAAACCATAGAGCCAAAGCTGTTTATTAAAGCAAAGAAGTGGAATTTTCCTGAATTGCCAAGTCAGCCATGCATTTCACTTGTTGAAGACCAAACTTTGGACAAAAAGGCCCATAAACAAAGATTTGAAGAATGTCTTGGTTTCTCTAATGTTCAAAGATTACACAGTAATGTATAGCAAGGAAACATCTGTCAGATGATCAAAAAAGTTTGTTATCTGATAATAATCTTAACAGTTAATCAACTTGTGAGTGCAACACCACATAAATCATAAGCAATGCTTTTGTAATTCTGATATATAATTTCACAACAAAGCAACATCATATCTTCCGTGTCTGTGATCTAAAGAGGCCAGTGGTCATGTTTTTCCATGCCTTCCCCCTTCCCCTGTCTTTATATCCCCTTTGGGTAGAAGCATTTATCAGAGCAATGGTAGTGTCCAATTGTATCACAAACATCCTGCTGCTCCACAGAGTGAGAAGGGTCAGGTCGCTACTGACAATCTGAATAATCACTCAGTCCTACCAGAAGCCAAGGTCGTGGAGACGGCATCCTTGAGGACAGAACAGCGGTCTGGCTCAAAAGAGTCTACTGATTAAACTGTCCAATGAAATGAACAGAGCACTTACAGTTTAAGATAAAACAAATGCTAAATGTTATTATTATGATTTGAAAGTGGCTTTTAATACTGTAAAGAAAGAAATGAAAAAGAAAAAAACCTCACCTATAAGCAGCAACAATGGCCTCCGCTGCAAATTAACAACAAAAAACATGTGCTCGATTTTAATGTCGGCCTGTAAGAAAAACACACCAGTTGTATGTGATTACTGCATATGAATATTCATCAGTCTATACCAGCATCTGTGTTTGCATCTGTGCATCTTTGTTCTCTGTGTTATTATAATAAGGCATTTTGTATCGAGAGGGAAAATAGCATTTGGCTCTGGTTTGGACTGTTCACCACATGACACGGCTCTTCTCCTCCTTCACTAGCCCTGCTCCAGTAGATGCTACCCATAAAACCAGGAAAACAATGAACAGTAAATAAAACAGCAAAATAAACAAAAAATATTAATTAATGTAGTAATAAATCAATTAATTATCCTAATTAACATAATTATTAATTACCGTAGTGTTCCTGGGCCCAATAAGGATAGCATCTGGCAGCAGGTCATTTATGGATGGCCCTCAAGTGTCAAATGAGCTGCTCATCTGTAAAGTCATCTTTCACTGATTGCCTGTTTCGTATTCTATTTTATTTCATATTGAAGCTGTAAATAAGCAACTTGTTATATAACTAAAGGTAAAATTTAGCTAAAGCTAACGCAAATCAAATTGTGTTTAAAGCAGATTTTTTTTCTCAGATTTTCTTGATCTAATCAGATCTGTTTGCTTGATTCTGCACTTTAGGATGCACATCTCAAGCAAATCCCTGAAAGATGAAGTTCCAGCAGACATCTATATCACTCTCCTCTTAATTTATTATGCTAGCATTTTCCAACAAGCATTCGTTAGACAGTACAGCTGATGCTCATTAGGCAGGTATTTGGTGTTTTAGCACTACAGGTCCACCTTTGACCTCATGGTGGCACAAGCTAGTCATTAGAATATAATGTATGGGAACATGAATATTTGCATCAAATTTCATTTCCACGTGACTAGAAGAGCAGCAACATCATTATCAGATATTGGCCTGACACTAGCTGAAATAGCTGGAAGGAGCATCTGTAAGTACGGGCTGGCTTCTGCAGTCATTTCCATTCTTTGTTATTCTGAGTTACCTAAATCATGTGGCAGCACTGCACTGACAAACCAGTACATGACCGTAGGAGGAAAGCCAGCAGAGCACGTAGGAGCTAGCAATAATGTTTCGGCAGTTTAGAGAGGTTCAGGTTTCATTCCAACAAGTCTCTTTGGTTTTTGTTTGTGACTTTGCTGTATTTTCAAAGCATTTGCACAAGACTAAATAATAAATCCAAATGGTCAACATATTGGAAACTGCTGCTGTAACATTTAAACCATATGTGTTATTTTTCATGAGACACAATACAACTTTTTTTTAAGTTAAGACAGCCAAAGAGGAAACATTTTTACAGTCCCCATATGCTGCACTATGCAGCTACAGTCTTCTGAATGCACTTTGTTGAATAGCCTTAGAATTTTTCTCTATATAAAGACAGAGAGCAAGGAGGAGACGTGTCAGAGCTGCCTGTGATGTATTGCTCTGCAGATCCCCTCAGGTCCTTGAGCTCGATGATCAGTATATTGATCAACATGTGTTTTATCACTCCCTGAAACACACTAACTGTCTGGAGCCAATTCTGCAAAAACAACTCAGAATCTGTCATCATAGCTACCCACATACTTTCTCTATATCTAATTATTGAAAAATAAGGCTCCTTCTGCAAGAAATGTACCTCCCGTGCCCAGGGTACTGCACCGTCTGTCAGCCACATGGAAAATAAGACCAGACCAGACCAGACACACTCACGCACGTACAAAAAACTGGTGACCATGACAGACAGAAGGACCAGAAGATGAAGACAGACTATCAGAGCTGTGTGTAATTACTCTATGTGCGTTGATAACACCCAGTGCAGCGGAACAACTGCACACAGCACAGCCTAACAGGCCCGTTCATGTCTAAACCTTAAAAGTGTTGAAAGCAGAAGGAAACACGTTTGACTGACTGAAGGAGAGGAGAGAAGAGGACATGTTCGTGTTTGCTTTGTTTCAATGCCTAAAGCCAGAGTAGAGACACATGTCACACCACCATCTGCCTGCTGTGTCATCGCTAACACACACAAACACACACACAAACAAACACTTTTAAATTCTGACACATCAAACACCACATGTTGACATGTTGTTTCTGCGCGTGTTTGTGTGTAAACCTGTAGGAGCTCACGCTATTAACTCAGGGGAGCTTTTGGACAGCTCTTCACATGTTGGCCGCGTGTGCTCCTCCCCCTCCTTCTGTGTCAGCTGAGAAAAGCATTCTGAAGCTTAACAAAGGAATTATAGTCATTTACTCAGACCACAAGAAGCTGCCACATCACTCCTGGCACGAATGGCAAAGACACCGGGCTGTCAGGCAAGACTCTGTGCCACAGAGTTAAGAGCACTGGATGAATAATGTAGTGCCACACAATGACAGGCAGTAATACCAGAGGGTGGACAGGAAGCGCCTGACACCATCAGTTCACGGAGCACCTGGTGCACATCAACTTCAAGAGGCCTTACTGACAGCTAAGGGGCGGGGGTGGAGTGGAGTGGGGTGGGGTGGGGTGGTGGTGGAATTTTCTTTTAAAGTTAACCTTGAGATCCACATGCGGTCTGACTTGTAAACAAAACAAATACACATTACCCTACAAGCCCTACGGGGAAAGCCCTGATTCAGCTGACAGAGGATCAGGGTCAGAGTCAGGTGATACAAGGTCAGCTTAGCATCATGGCTGTCCCAGAGCCATTCTGAGGTAAATATGACAGGAGCCCCCGAGGCTGACAGATGCACAACTAAAGTCCCAAACGCTCAGCTTAGGAACTTTCAACCAAAGGCCTTACTGATCCTGTGAGGAATGTGTCAGTAAGGAGCAGGTGGATTTTTAAAAAGAAGAAGAAGCAACAGCTGGAGGCTTGGGTGTTCCCTCAAGAGTGATGGGAAGGAGGATGAGGAGGGAGAGAAGAAGATGAAAGACAGGAAGTGAAAGAAGCGAGTGAAGGCCCCAGAAAACAACTGTTATGTGGATGAAGAATTTCAAAAATGCTCCTCATTGGATGAACTCAGGGCAAATGCCACTCTGACCTCGAGATATACTTAGCTCTAATCTCTAAACCTGCTCCAAGTCTATTATAAGGACTTGGCACCCACAGTCACACTGGTGTGTGTGTGTGTGTTTGTATGTTTTTGTGTTTTGTTTTGTTTTTCCTTAATGCAAAAATGCCAATTTCCTATTTTTATTACATTAAATTGCAAGTCATCCTTATTTTAAAATGTTTATTATTTATAATAAATAATTGAGCAAACGTGACATAGTCTAGACTACTATTGTTCTATGGCACTTCTCTCGGCTCTCACCTACATAAATCGTCCCTGCGCTTCAAGTGGAGAGGTGGAGCGCACATTCACTTACCACTGGAACTCATGATGCCCAATATCGGTTGTTATCCAAAACAAAGCGGCTTCGTCAGAAAATAATCCCATAAAGCACGAGGAATTCCTCAGTTTCGGCAGTTTTACTCCTTCGCAATTTTGAAATAATATTATTGATAATAATAAAATTAATAATAATAATAATAATAATAATCCACTAAACGCAAATGATGCTTCTCACTCCCAGCAGCACTGCTTCCAGTCAATTTGTCAGAAGAAGAAGGTGGGCATAGAGGGGTATAAAAATATAAGAAAAAAGAAACAGAAGGTAGGATAATACCCGTACTCAGCTACAACATCCAAATAAAACTCCCTCTCTTGCTGTGTGAACGTCGGCTGCCTTTATTATTATTATTTTCTTTCTTCTTCTTCTTTTTTCTTTTTTCCCCAAAGACGCCAGTGACAACACACAATGCTGCTCACACGGATTCCACCTTCACATTTTCGCTGCCGGCTGATCCCAGCTCCGCCGCGCTCCCCTGGCGTGTCATCGTGCGCCTTTCACGCGCTGTAAACACAGCCTCCCTATATATTTTTCCGTTTGAGGTTTTCAAAATAAAGCAAACACGTTTGCGTGTTAGCATGTGAACGTTGCGTGAAAAGAAAGGAAAAACAAGGATTTTGGTATATCTGAAATTAAAATATTAGCCTACAAAAGACATGCATGCACCTCGAATATCATTGATAAACGCTGACAACTTCAACCTAAATCGATGTTTCAGCGATAACAGTCTTTGATCATATATATTTTTATAATAAGCTAACACTAAGTTATTATTTAATTTAGATTTTGATTTGAAATATCTATTTAAGTGGTAGCTAATTCAATGCACCATTAAAGCAAAACCTGCATTAAACCAGAACCTGGCTACAAAACATTCCCATTCCCAACTGTACGTTATTACTGTGTCTTCAATGTATTAAGTACGTGACTTGAACTAAAATGTTAAGCCCACATAAAAAAGAAGTAATACTTTTGTAATTGTAACGTAACTTTTTCCCACAAGCTCAGTCCTTTCTCGAATAATATTAGACTTTAGGCTGAATATCATAACTACATTCATATATATATATATATATAACATTTACATATATATATGAAAGTGTCACTGACGATTTCTGAAAGCTCAAGCTTTATGGTTACTCAAAACTGATTTTTTATGAAAGTAAAGTCATTTCCGGTACTGCTCCGGGTTTCTGAGCCCAACTTGACTGCGCTCTTTTTTCTATCCTAGGTTAACGACGTCACTCTGGGCTGCTGTGAGCGCTTTGGGGATACTATACCCTACATCACTCTGCAATAAGTGATACGTGTTCACGAGTCCTTCCTTTTAAGTCGATTTCCAAAGCAAAGGAAGACTAACAGAAAGATGAGAATTTTAGATTCATTTGCAAAGCCATCTTGAATTGAAACTGGGCCGGAACACATTTGTCACTTTTCAAGAGATGCATGTAATATTTAAAACAAAATTATTTAGAGAAGGTCGAGAGCGTTCATAAAACCACTTTGTTGTTTTAGCAGTGCTGGGCTGGGCTTGTTGCTAAAACTGATATGACACCGCCCTCTTCTGGAAAATCGACGTAAGCAAATAAATTAATTGGATTATTTACGGTGAACCTGCTGCTGAGGCCATGTTAATTTAGAAACTGTGGAGGGATTTGTTTCCACGGTTTTCACCTGTTAATATGTATTGAAACATCTCATGAATTCACCTGTTTTCAACCTCACAGCAATTGCCTTGAAAGGCATTAGCTAGTTCTGCCACGAGATTAAAAGCTGCCCTGCCTTTATGGCTCAGTGATATTTCTTCACCAGGTCCGCTGGCATCAACGTGGAAAGATTTCAATCTTAGAGCTCGCGTGAAACACCCATCCGCTGTTTCCCATGGTATGAGCCAGTAGCCATAAGGAAACAATTGAAGTTCGCTAAAAGGCCAATTTAAGGGATTAACTATTACATAAATAACAAGTGGTTTATTAAACTTGAAGATAAAACGCTGCGATAAAGAAAACTCGATATTTATTTCGGTTAGGGAGACAGAAGATAAAATATCTGCTGTCAGATTTCTAAAGGTATGGAATGGGATGTTAAACACAAGGCCTGGGAGCAAGAATCGGCCTTGCACAGAGTCAATCCTGCCCAATGGATATCTTCGAAAACAGGCGAGGAGAGCATAAATTTTGCACTTTTAAATGTATTTTAATAAGTTTTACAGCTTTTCCTGCAGATAAAGAAATCCCCATTCATACTACGCCAGATAAACAATGAAATAATTAAAAAACAATTCCTGTTTTTTCACTGTGAGTTATAGAAATGTCTTTTGTGTGCGTGTGTGTGTTCATTTTGTTTTTACAGTTTTCTATTTTGCAATTAATTTTAACAAAAACGAAACATTAATGATACTGATACTTTGTGACAACCATCCCGATAGTGGGATAATTTCTCACATGGTGTAGGGTTGTTTGTCCCTGTAGTTATCACTATAACTTATATAATTTAAAAACTTTGTTTTCAGAAAAAATTAAAAGTCGATATTTTTTGGGATCTTCATGTCATTTTCGTAGGATTCATCTAGCACCCCTGTGCCTCAGAGTCATGACTCTGTATACCCCTGGACTTCCAGCAGTACAATCTTTGCAAGACCAGTTGTGGAAGACAATACACTGAAGGAGAGAAGGACAACCACTGCCCAAGATAAAACCTGTAGTGATCCCATATGTGTCAGGAGTATCGGAGAAGTTGAGACGCATTTTTTCTAAACATCAGGTCTCTGTGGCTTTTAAACCCCAAAACACGCTGCGCCAAAAATTGGTCCACCCCAAGGATCGGATCCCCCGACACAAACAGAGTAACATAGTGTACGCTGTTAAGTGCCAGGAGGATTGCCAGGATTTATACATCGGGGAAACCAAACAACCTCTGGCGAAGTGGATGGCACAACACAGAAGAGCTACCTCGTCAGGCCAGGACTCTGCAGTCTATTTACACCTACAGGCCAGTGGACACTCTTTCAATGATGAGGATGTACACATCCTGACAGGGAGGAACGCTGGTTTGAGCGTGGAGGCAAGGAGGCCATTTACGTGAAAAGGGAAAGACCGTCTCTGAATCGAGGAGGGGGCCTAAGGGTACATCTTTCGCCATCTTACAATGCTGTGATTGCAGCCATTCCCCAACTCTCTGTGAATGGTACTCATGGCCATTGATCAGTGGTCTTTGGTCAGTGGTTGTTGATCAATGGTCATGAGAATTTGCATAATTATGATTAAGGAACTGACCTCCCAGCCCATTGTTCCTTCACTGGGCTGGTTTCAGTCATTATGCAAATGTACTGTTTATAAGATTTGGGGAAACATCAAGACGTTACTACAACAGCGTTTCCTTATCATGTAGAAAAAGTGGAGAAACATCTCATGGATTCAATATTTTATTTCTTCTCAATGACAGAAAGGGCACTTTCACTGATCTGGCTGTACACGCGGGTGGCCCAGGATGTAAAATGAGTTCTACACCCCTCATTTAAAACACTTGCAAAGTTAAGTTGCAACTGATTAATCACAGTGCATTTAATCTTGATGAACTCCTAATACTTTTAGTATTTGGTACAGATTGTAAGGTGGTGAACTCATTGCTCTGTCAGCTTATGTGCTGTGAAATGTGTGTGTGTGTGTGTGTGTGTGTGTGTGTGTGTGTGTGTGTGTGTGTGTGTGTGTGTGTGTGTGTGTGTGTGTGTGTGTGCTGTTTTTATTAACCTTGTCCCTGTGTCCTGAGGAAGCCCTGGTTCTGGAGCCCTTAGGAAGCTGGACAATGGCGGGATGTAAAAGGCGCCTGGCTTTCTTGCTCTCTCTGTGCTGCACAGTCTCACCTCTTCTGGTTCTGGAGCTCACCGATTTTACAAGATGATCTTATTTTCGCCTCACAGTTTTATCGTTGCCTCTTAGTTTCATCTGGGAGCTTTGTAAAAACGTAGCATAAATCTCACTGACATATTTATTTGGAAACCATTTCACTGTCCATTCAGTTCAAACCATTACCTTATTCTGCATGTCTTAGTTTATTAATAGTATCACACAGTATGTTTACAGCCGTCTGTGCTGGACTAACTTGGGTTAGTACTGACTGTGACGTCTGTTAATAGGATGTACTGACGTGAAGCATCCTTATCTTCATTACTGTGTAAATGTGACAATATATAACTGGATGGTGTGCAGGACGGACTTGTGCTGGCTGCTGATCATGCTCCTGTGTCAATCCAGTATTGTACTTTTGTTCTCCAAACTGATGGGGCAGAAAAACAGGAAACTGACTTTCCTGTGCACTGAAGGCAGCGGGGCAGGAGGCCGCTGGGTCAACACAGTGCGGTCGGTATATGTAAAGGCGCCAGTGCCCTCCATAACTGCCAGTAAAGCCAAACATCCACTGCTGACATCACTCTGTTCTTTCAAATGGAAACTGTTTCTTTAAGTATGCCAAGCAGTGGAAAACAACCACAGTCAGCACAAATAACACATGACAGACACATCATTTAGTTGCACTACTAATGTGTTGCAAAACTGTTTGTGTGTGTGTGTGTGTGTGTGTGTGTGTGTGTGTGTGTGTGTGTGTGTGTGTGTGCGTGTGTGTGTGTGTGCGTGGTTGTGTTGTTTTTGGCCTTATCATTCATTTGTTTATCAGTTGGATATAATGTGTCTTTTGTTTGTCATTCGCACCGTGGCCATGTGTCCACTATCAGTAGCACTGATCAGCAGTGTGCTGCATTCTTCACTAAATCTCACAATCCTTGCCCTTTGTCCACTCACATGGCAAGGGGAAAGTGCACATACCCACTCCGTGTTTTACTATTCATCCTGCAACGCTGTGCTTGCTTGTTTCTACTTATTCCTGGCTATTTGTAATTTGCTGATATTTAATGCTTTCACCCCCTCCCCTCCAACACTCTCAGACTATTGGAAGCAGAGCAAAATAAATGGTCTGTGTCCTCCAGCCTTGCATAGCCAGTTGCACGATCACATGAGCACCACAGGGACGATGTTGTGTGTTCAGGGTGACTTAGTGGTGGTGTACTTGGGGCTACACAATCAGTTCCAGAGTTTATATTTAACTAAGCACGCAAAAGAAACAGGAAAAAAAAATGGCAGACCAAAGCACTGCCGGCTTGGCGTTTATTATCACTGCACACACAGATATGCATAACAGAGATACATAGCCCAGAAAGAGAATGACAAGAGGTCACTGCTGTGCCTTTTTGTTTTGTTTTGTTTTGTTTTGTTTTTGTAGTGTCATGCAGCACGCCAGGATAAATATTTCACACTTCCAGGCATCACTCTGGACATTTCCCACATTCAGTGGACTTGTTGAGCAGGCCTGTGAAAAAAACAGGAGCTTTGTAATGAAGATGAGTGATTTGTCAGGTATGTGCTGAACAATACAAAGAGAGAGAAAAAAAAAAACCCCAAAACAAAGCAGGTGATTACTCAGTCATCTAAACGTCTGACATCATTAGTGGTGCAGCAAGACAAGCTGGTGAGACTGGTGTTGTAGAATGGGAAGAGAGAAAGTATTTATTATTGTGCATCTGGTACTCTAACTACGAAGAATGTTGTAATCGTGCAACAGGTTTGAATAGTTTTGAGAAGATAGATTGAGGATATATTTATAACCTGACCTCTTTTCGGTTTAGTCCTCTGTGGGATCCTGTTTCCAGATTCTGACAGAAAGAGGAAGTTTTTTTATGCATGAGGGTGAGAGAGGGGAAGAAACAGAGAGAGAGAGAGAGAAAAGGAGGCCCTACGACTGCCCCAAAGTAAATGTAGGAGGAGTTACAGGGGAAAAAACTTCCTCGGTCAGTGGCACGCTGTTTCGGATCGCCTTTGAAGCGACAGGCACGCACACAAACCCACGCATACACCCACATTCTCACTCACTTCCACACTTTTTCGCTGTTTCCTTTGCTTTCACCCGCGGAGATTGACAGCACACTGAGCCGCTGTCATGACGCGCAGCTCACCGGTTACCGCTCACGGTACATTCATTAGATATGTTCTGCCACGCACACCAGGAATGAACTGAAAAGACAGAGCTGGCACCAACAGAGAGGTAAGAATGTGCTTTTAGCTGATCTTTAAGTTTCGTGGTGTTATAAACTTTATTCCGTTGGGCAGTCGCTGCTGTACTTTGTACCATGAGGCTGTTGTCAGTCTCTAGTGAAAACGGTAAACAGTTTTCTGAACGTTTGAATGAGCAGTGGCTGCCAAGTAGTGATTTCAGTTCCTCGGTTTCACTAATCGTTTGACAGTAAATAGTTACAGATTCTTCCAAAAGGTCAGAAAACTCAATTAAGCGGCAATCCAAAGGCTTCTTAGAATCAGACTGTAATGAACTGTGGAAATTATCCACCACATTTTGCAGTGATCCACCACAGTGTGTGTTTAAGGGATCCAAATGTCTCTGTGTAACTGTGGGAATCTCCCTGCAGGGAGCTCTCTCCGTCCCAGACACACAGACATGTGAGTGAGTTAACAGGGGGTTATAGTCTAAACTTAGAGCTCATAACCCCTGTCTCACATTTCTCTCTGCTAACTCCTCTCCCACATGTTTGCCGTCTACCAGCCTACGTTGTACACCCAGAGACACCTCACCTCAAACATCTCCTGCATAGTCATGCAGTTGGACGCAGCCACACACACAGCTGATCACACCATATGTCTCTCATTATGCTAGATGTTATTGTCATGGCCCACAGAGTGTCACAATAGTGTACCAGGCTGTGGCTGTGGCTTCAGACTGTGTGGAGACTGGGAGGTTGTTTAAGGTATGTGGTCATTAGTTACAACAGCCCCTGTTATTACAAGCAATGCATGATGTGTCTGAGGCTTAACAAGTCAGCAATCAAGCATTGTTTATAAGAGACTTTAGTGAAGTGTTGTGACAGCCTCACTCAGAAGAAGGGTTTGGAACACTGCCGCTTAGAGGAAACAATAGTTTTATCTAAAGGTGTTTGGTAAAGAGGATTTACGTGACTTGTATAATCAAATTACCTTTTTTATTGATAGTATCTATGGTTTTATGGAGACAGCTGCTGTTAGCTTTTGATGCTAACAACGGCCTGTGCATGTGACTGCACATATGAGCTTGGAGACCAGTCTGCGTTTATTAGATTGGATATTTGTTGAACAATGGCAAACAAGCAGGGCTGTACAGAGAGCGTCAGGATATTCCCTGCTATGGCTCCTGCTTGTTTACAGCTTTCTGTCTCACCAGGCACGCAGATTCAGTCATGAAGAAGAGGAGACCAGTTACAGACAAGAATATCAGGCCTCTGCATCGCCTAATTTTGCGGAAGCACTTGTTTTCCAACATCAGTGATTGCATCTGATGGTAGCTGACACGAGGCGTGTAAGGCATCAGCTGTTTCTATCACCTCATTACATCAATTGGCCCCTCCATCTCGGTTAACGGCGTAATCTGCAATTTGCTGTGTCTGCCGGCAGTCATCAGATACGTTTTCAAAGTTTAACTTGGATACTGTTCGGGTACAAAAACAAAATGCATAATTCTACTCAGGTTTACTCTCCATATAAGCTTATTTTTACGGCATGTGATGTTTGTGTCATCAATTCAACACTTTTTGGTAGTTTTATTCACTTTCCATTTAAAGTGTTGGAATAGATAAGTATAGATATGTGCACATTGATTTTGTGGGAAACACCCTTTGCTGTAAAACCTACTGTAGTATTTCAGTTTCAGTAATTTTTAAATTAATGTAAACTCCCTGTAAAGACTTCTCTACCTCCTATCTGATAATACACAGTGATCAACCACAGCTGACCAGATCGACTGGTCAGCTGTGGTTGATCTGTGTGGAATCTGCATCTTCTCCATGTCCCTGTGTGATTTGTTCTGGTAGAGCCTGACCCATTTATTGACGGGTAAATATTATCAGCTGGTATTGGCTTTCTAATAATACCGGCATTTATAACAGCTTATAAATAATATTTTATAATAATCAACAATTTTAAGAGTGTTCACGTTGCATAGTTTTTCCACCAGAAGGCACTCTGCAAGTTTCCTTTTGGGAACACACATTTGGAACGCCACAAAAAACCAATAACAGCTGATCTGAGTAGAGTCGTGCAGAACGTTAGTGGGTAACTACAGGTAACAAATGTTAGGGAAATGTATGCTTCAGTGTCTGAACGAGCAAAAAAACAAACAAACCCTGATATATCAGGATTCAATCTTATCATTATTGATCTTAAACATATTATATCAGTCGGGCTTGACTCTGAGCACACTGGCCTCATACCACAGTCCAGAGACGTGCATATTTAGGTGATCTGGTGATTCTAAATTGGTTGTGAATGGGACTGTCAATAGTTGTCTGTTTCTTTGTATTAGCCCTGTGATGGACTGCCAACATAGGCCCCAGCCGTGTCTGCCCCTGAATTGGATAAGTGGTTAAGAAAATGGATGAGAGAGATTAAAAATAGGAAAGTGATTAGTTACCATTAAGCTTTTATGTTTAGCAGTTATAATTGACATAAACACTGTCAATTATAACTACTTCTGTCTATACTCTGCATGTTGAAGAGAAAATCATAGTATGGGTAACTGTGTTTTTTATATATGTTTTAAGAATGGAGAGAATTTCACATTCTCAATGGAGCCATTGTTGTATTATTTACCGTGTCCCTCTCTGATGGTAATGGGTCGCCTAAGGTCAATTATTCTAATTTTCCCCTCCCTTTGATGCGCTTAATTATCAGGGGTGTCTCATAAGTGAGAACAATGGCGTCTATCACGATCTTCTCACCACGCCATCTCTATTTTCAGCATTCAGCCTTTTTTTTTCTCAGTGACCTCACACTGTAGAAAGAGGCTTTTCTGTGGTGCTCTTGTCATATCACTTTGCCATCTGATGGTAGAAAGCTGAGTTGGGTTAAACTCTGTGTTGGAGATGAACTGATCCTCAACCTGTGTCACCAGGAAACTCTTACCCCCACTTAGCACTGACCTTGCAGCCTGTCCCTCTATGGAATCACCTTACTGTGTATCAGCAATACGTTATCCCAGCAACAAACGCGCACACACACACACACACACACACACATTGTCTATGTGACACACATTCTGTGCATATTTTCACTGACACACACAACACATAAAAACGCTATCACTGAGGCCTGCCCCCCCAACCCCTACACACTCATACCAATCGCAGAGAGTGCTTTGTGCATTCACTGACTGGCTGGGCAGTTACTGGAGAGAGAGAGCAAGACTGGTGGGAGGGGGAAGATGGAGACAGCAAGACACAGAAATATTAGAAAGAGAAGCAGACAGATAGAGAAGAAGGAGAAATTAATACTGGGGGGGGGGACATTAGAGACAGATCCTAACTGGTGGGAAGACAGACTGAGCAGGGCAGGAAGGAGAGTACAGAAATAGGAAGGGAGCCGGGAATTGTCCAGTAGAGAGGAAGAGAGGGAGTTGTTGTTGTTGTTAAAGAGACTGAGAGGAACTGATGGGATGGCATTGATCTCTGGGAGCTGCCGACTCCTGGGCCAGATGGCGTCTTGTTGCTGCAGACCTCTCCTCAGCTCCTCCTGTTGCGGACCGCTCATCAAACTGTGCCTCTCCTCATTCACAGGTCGGTCCCACTCCGTTCTCTGTGCTCTGCTGCCATGAGCAACTGCTACAGTCATATAGGCAGGAGCAGTAATCAGTATACAACATGGGTAATACACTTAGCCAAGAAGGTAAAAAAAAACAAAAACAAATAAAAAGGGGGGAGGCATGGTGTGTTTCTGCACTGTGACTGCATGACTTTGCTTGTGTTGACTCAAGCAGTCCCAGTGGTGCTAACTGTCCTCCGTGTTGTAGAATGGAAAGAATAGGCTTTTGTCCTCTTAGGCATAATGTCATGTTGCATACTGTGTTACTAAATTGTGTGCTCCCATTGTTTTGTGAATGCTTTGCATCAAGATAATGATGTTCTTTTGTGGTTCTGCACTGACAACACATGTAAAAAGTGGAATTCTAATCTGAATTATTACAGTTTTTTTTTCCTTTTTAAAATTTAAATCGCGTCTGATGTTGTGACCACGGTGACATAAATGTGTGCTCTGAGGAGTCAGGGGCAGAGCAGCTGAGTGTGTGTGTATGAGTAAGCCTGGAGGTCTTAATGATGTCAGTGCAGTTGTGTGTCCGTGCTCGGCCTGTGTGTGTTTAACGTCCGTGTATACCCTTAACAACTCCTCAAACTAACGAAAAAGCTCAAGTATGCCTCCGTCTCCCTAAGTGATGTCAGCACTCTCCCCACCCAGAAACATATTTGTTTAAAAAAACCAGAAGATTCTTCTCTTCCATCTGTAAGGTAAAGCTACACCCAGGAGGATCTTGACTTAAAGACTAAAAATATATTAAAGGACTAAAAGCAAATATTAAACTCAACTCATATATTTTTGTTTTGTTGAGTTTGCAAACCCTCCTTAATGAACCTTGATATGAATAAAATAACTTCCTGGATTCTTTGCTGGTTACTTTTTAACACTTCCTGCCAGGAAATGGTCTACCTTATAAGTATTCAAAAAGGTGATTAATGAGGATCGTAATGAGATTTGGGGTACTGATAAGCAACATTTGTTTGATTTATTTATTTTTTTTTAAAGATAGGTTAGCTAATTGCTAAGTGACTGCTGGCTGTAGCTTTGTATTAACCAGTAGATGCAGGAGTGGTGGATCAAAGAAAATACATTATGCATGTATCCCCAAATTTTTAGACTATTACTGTTGTGATATTTAACGCTGTATTGCTTAGGATCATAGAAACAATTCAATTTTTTCAGTATTGTCATTGCTTTTCTTTTTCCAGACATCTCTCCTGCCGAACTGGATGCTCTATGGAGGGAACCGCCATATACTCTCGGTGGAGCTAATGAACACTTCCCAGGAAATGACATCATGACTCAAGGTGTGTTAGCTATGTTGCACCAAACAGCCGGATGTTTGGAATCAGTTTGAAATCATAACATTATTAAGTGCCCGATTAGTTTAGAGTACAAATAAGTCATCAGCATTCATGTGAGAAGGAGCGGTGCTGCTTGCGCCGTGTTCAAGCAGAGGAAGTGTTTGGGATATCCTCCCTGCACAATGGAACAAACCAGGGACAGCCCGTATCAACTTTCCTGAAAAAAAAAAAAAAAAGCGTGTGCATTCAGCTTGCTGCAGGTTTAGAAATGATTAAGATCCTGTTTACTTAAATGGCTGGCACAGAAAAAGTGCTAGAGTAATTGGTGATATGTCTAAAGCTGTAATCTACTAAAGTATGTAGCAAATGAGTTTAAACTGAGCATAAAATGAAAAACTTGACAAACAAACATTTCTCACAACATCCGGCTCTGGAAGATAGGATGGGTGGTGTCAGTTGACGGACTACTGTGGATTTTTGTGGATATATTAGAAAGAAAGTCTAGAAACTACTTTTAAATTCATGAGTTCATCCTGTTCAAATACAGACTGCAGCGTGTTGTTTTTGTAAATAGCAAAGAGCGATTGCTATCTTGTGTCATCTGGTAACATTCCCAGTTTAATCTCCATGCCAGTCTGGAACATGCATTGCAGTAGCAATCTACTCTTAAAGCCCTTGTGTTGTCTGTTTTGATAAAATAGTTTCCACATACAACATCCACGTCTCGATTACACCTCAAATGTGAAAATGCTGTTTAGGAAACACGGCCTTAACCAAAAGTACGCTGAGTTTCCTCTCCTCATTTTCTTCTTGTTTAAATTTTAAGATCTAAACTATATTCAGGAACTGTTTCATGACTTTATTTCCTCTTTCAGGTGCTGGTGAAGAGGAGGATGTTGCAATAGTAATATCAGGTGAAGGTACGGTGGAGCCTGACAGTTACTGGAAGAAGAGGAAGGAGGCCTTCCTTAGAGGAAGTACCGTGTCACTGGGAGACAAATTCTCTTCAGGTACACTTTGTGGCGCTTTTACTCGAATTATTTGCCTGGATTGTTTTGCCTTATTACTGGAAAACCTGCTTTCGTATAAGCTTTGCTAAACTAATTTCATACACAGGATCGTTTCCCATGCATATTATATTTATGCATACTGATGAACAACATTCCCCGTCTGCTAATGTTTTACTCACTCAGCATTTTAACTTCATCCATCATTTTCCCTCAGGTTCTTCCTCTCAAATGGATTTAAATGGCCACACTGAGTGTCCAGTAAAAGGCCTAATAGCTTTGTTATTCCTCTGAGGAATCACATTGTGCTCACAAAGCATCTTCCTGAAATATAAGCTCTCAGAGAAAATATTTGACAAAATCTTGCTTTTTTTTTTTTTTTTTTTTTTTTTGATGAAAATGATGTGTTTTTATTCCGGTTTCGGTTTTATGTTTTACTTTTTTGGAGATACTCTGAATAGTGGAACAAAAGGATTTAAAATGCCCTCCATATTTATTCCTGGTTAGCTGTAGCTCAGTTAGAGTGGGTGATGTACTAACTGGAAGGTTGGTGGTTTGATTCCTGGCTGCTCCAATCTGTGCTGTAAAGTATTTTGGGGCAAGATACTGAACCTTAAGTGTTCCAGTGCATTCATCACAATGCGAATGTGCGTGAATGGGTGAAGGAAACATGTTATATAAAGCACTTTGAGTACAATATAAGTGAAGTAGAAAAGGCTAATTCTTTATATTCCTCATATTTCACTGCTATAACCAATTTGAACTCAGTGTTGATAACCCCAGAGCGCATTTTGTCCTCTTGCTAGAAATCGTGCTACTGTTCACCGGACGACGGCGTTCCAGTGCAGATTCTGACCGGACCCTCCAGGAGGCGCTACGCACACGACTCCGAGTGGTGGAGAGCAACAGCCAGGACGTCATACAGCTCTTCAAAGTGAGTCCCTATGATGAAGACGACACACAAGCTTCCCTACACTTCTAAACTGTCTGATATAATAATGAAAAAGTAGTATGTTTTTACCATATAATGATTTCATATTACGCAGTATTATATACTGTACATGTAATGTGCACTTTATAGAGATGGCTTAATGACTTTTTACTGTAACGTGAGACTTTGTTTCTGCAGGACTTGTCTGCACGTCTGGTCTCTGTCCACGCTGAGAAGGATAGCTTTGTACTCACATTCAAAACTGTAGAGGAAATCTGGAAGTTTTCAACATACCTTGCACTAGGTAGGACTAATAAGCAACCTTCTGGATGACATTTCAATGTCTGTATTCTCTCTTTTTCGTCTTTGTTGTGCCATCATCACAGTAATAGTACTGGTTGGCATGAGTATAAGCAGTAGTATTTCATCTGGTGTTGCATGTGCTCTTGCCCAGGCTATGTGGCTCGTTGCTTGGAAAACTTCCTCTGCGATCCGTCATTCTGGTTGGACCCAGAGCTGCTCAGTGACTTGCAGATCAGTGTGACGGTGGATGAGGAACATCTGGCCACACTGTACCTTGGACTTTTACTCCAGGAAGGTCAGTAGTGTTGTAAGCGCAGTAATTCATGTCACTGAAATGTAAGGGTTTGTTTTATCAGGCCTGGCATTGCACAGGGATAACATGTGGAGGGAAAAGGTTAAGCATCTGTAAATAGAAATGAGATCCTGTCAGTAAATCAGTGATCCGAAGTCTATACTTTAGACTCTAAAGCTGCTGCCTGTATTTCAAAATGTTAATCTATTGATTCATAATGAGATTTAAAAAAGAAAGATAAAGTCAAATGAGTCATTGTCAGAGTAAGCTTGAACTTAAGTAGTTAATTATAGGATGTTAACTGAGTTCACTGTGATTTGATCCCATTATTTTTAATCCATTTCTTTGTGACCCCAATTAAGACTTGAATGAACAGGTTGCCTCACATAGCTTAAGTAAAATTGTAGAACAGACCCACCTCATATGTAGTGGAAGCACTTTTGTGCTGTGCGGAAACTAATTTAGAAACTACGATACACTTTTAATCAAGTCAACATTATAATCACACTTTTATTCATATCAGGTTTATAGAGTTACTGTTAAACCAAAATCCCAAATTTGATCTGCTGTTTGAATGCATTAGACAACGACATGAAGTACAACTTACTGTGCTGTTCTCCTCCATGAATGTGTATCGATTCCCTCCTGCCGGGGCGGCACAGACATCCCTTCTTTCTCTTGAACATATCCTTCAGGCAAAATGCATCATGGGAATGCATAATAGGACTGCAATGCTGGCAAATAGTGGTGAAAATTACATTAACTTAATGGGCCAGGTTATAAAACATCCATCTTTTCCCAGTGACTGAATGAGGGCGCGGCAACTCTGGCAATTTTGCTGATTTTGAACTTAAGTGCAGTAACGTTTACCAGCATCATAAGCAATGACTAAAGACGGGTTTTGTGTTTCTTTGTGTTTCGGGCGGGGGAATAGCGAAGCTGATTCTCTCTACTAAAAATCAGTCTCCTTCCAGGATCCTGCTTTGCTAAGGCGCTGTTCACCAGAGCCGACAATGACGAGGATGAGGAGCAGCTGTCGTTCCAAAAGAATGACCTCTTGGTGGTGAGGGACACGGGGCAGGACGACATGTGGGAGGGCACCTTGCTCACCACAGGAAACCATGGCATGGTGCCCGTCACTGCCATGCAGCCCCTGCCCTACCCGTTCTATCAGTAAGTTGCTATCTGTTCCTCAAATTGACCACTTCACCTATGTGGAGTACAGTATTTGTTAAATTATACTTCCTGTTTGGTCAGGTGGTTCCTGAAGAAGTACCCAGTCTATGCTGGATGCTCACAAACAGAAAGGGAACCATTTGAGCATCCTATCGGTAAAGCTTTGCTATCACATACAGCATACTGTAACCACAGTGCCTGTTGAAATGTAACTGCGTAACTAACTGATATACCCTCAAATTCCTAATCAGTGTGCTTAAAAGTGTTGTTTCTTTTGCCCTTCACCTCATTAAATGCCTCAGTGACTGGCTCCTGTGTGGCAGTAGCTGACTACAGCCCAGTGGGACCAGATGAGCTCCCGCTCAGCCAAGGTGACGTTGTGGAGATCCAGGGTCTGTTGCTCCGAAGCCTGGGTGTTTTCATAGGACGACACACTTCAACTGGATGCCGCGGCTTTGTTCAAATAGCTCACGTCAAGCCTCTCAATACTGCACCCTTGTAAGAAAGTCTTTTTTTTTTTTTTGTAAATCCAGGCAGTGGCTTAAACTAGCTGGTCTCATTGTAACATGTTTCACGCTTCACCTGAAAATCACTTTATCGCAATACCATCTACATTCCTTATGTCTTGTTTACAGTCTTCTGCTAATCTTTTATGAAATCCTATTTCGAGGATTCACAGTCTGGACAGGGCGGATCAGGTGATGAGGCCTGGATAATCATAATGCTGCCTTTGTTTCCGTTACACAGAGATGGACAATTGGTCTTTCTAACCGAGGAGGAGAAAGCCAGCCTTGCTCAGGTTAACCCTTGCAGTTCTGAGCTGAGCGACAGCGGCCTGCTGGAAAGGCTTTTCTCGACTGACATCAGCTCCGTTTACAGGCTAGGTAAAGGAATGACTGGGCTCGCTGAGAAATGTTGCACTTTTAATTAGCTAGGGGAAAAGGGAGGGATCGTGTCATCGAGGCATAACTGAAATACAAGTCATGTTTGTTTCCTAAATAGCGGCGGTATTTGTAATTTATTCTGGGAAAGATAGTTTCCATCTGTGCTTCCAGCTGGAAAATCAATGCTGAATTGATTTACCTTGTGTGTTTCCAGATAGGCTGGATGAAACCGACTTCATGTACATTAGGAGTCGGCCAAAACATGGTAATGACTTTTTAAGAAGAAACCTGACGTTTACGATGCTGATGCCTTTGAGCAGCTTGAGAAAGGATTTATGATTATACCTGTCGTCTTTACAGATCTTAAAGGCCTTACGAGCGCTCGTCAAAGCATCATGTCAGAGAGAAGTGGAGTCACACCCACCCACCAGTCGTCCCCTCGCCAATCGCTCTCTCGCTCCTCTCCTCATCTGTCCCTCTGTCACTCTCTCAACCCTCTGCCACGAGAGGGAGAGCGCCTATCCTTCACCCTGGATGACACATTCAGAGAACTGGACGAGTTCCAGGAAGATCCTCCTCTTTTCTTGGAAGAGAACAGCTGGGATGGGGAGGAGTCAGAGAGCAGTGACCCTACACTGACTCTACTCAACCAGGAACACTTCCAGGTCTGCCTCATTTATTACATTACTCAAGTCTTTCTTTCTTAGCCATGTTGAGCTTCCTGTGTCTGACTTTCATTAGGACATTTGCCCTCCTGTTAACTCGGTTAATGCCTAAAATAACTCTAAAACCCTTTGTTTGTTGTTTTTTACCCCCAGGATGCTTTCTTGCCCCTGTATGACCTGCAGTATTCCTTCCTGTGGGTGACTTTCAGCGGCAAGACTGAGGACGAGCTGTCAGGTCACCTTGAGAGTGTCAGAGAGTGTGCCAAGAGAATGGGAATGCACTGGGCGCATCGGCGGGCATGCTTTCTCCTGGGGAGACTATGTGCCAGGAAGCTAAAGTTCTCACAGGCATGTTTTTGTTTTTTTTTTGTTTTTTTTTTCATTTGCATTTACCATAAGTGTGCTTTGTAGGCTGTATGATTACATACTTTAGTGTTTTCTAAACAGAGATTTCAAGGCAAGTTAGCCTGTAACAAGACACCACACATGACCATTTACATAATATTGTAATAATAATAATGATGCTTTTTGCAGTGTGGAGAGAGATAAAATGAAGTGCACAAATTATTTGTCGCACCTTTTAAATGAAAATAGGTTTGAAACACCGAATTTTGCTGCAGTTTTACTTGGTGGAACATATTTGTTTTCGATCTACACCAGTGTACAATCTTTTCTCCCCAGGCACGTGTATACTACGAGGAAGCTCTGAGCGTCAGTGTCGACAGCTTCTCTGATGTTCAGCTCCTGGTTGCCCTCTTCACAAACCTCACTGCTATTTACCTGAAGCAACGCATGACTGACAAGCTGCCCCAGACTCTGGAGAAGGCCAGCGCCCTGCTCCTATGCCTCCCCTGTCGTTCCTTCACATCGACCGATGAAGTCGAACTGCTCAAGGTGCTCCTGAGGAGATCGGTGGTGATGGTGGACAAGCACCTGGAGGCTCGTATCTGCTACCTCATGTCCACCCTCTTCCTGCTACTCAAGAAGAGCGATGACGCTCTTCCTTTTGTCGAGCGGCTCCAGTTTCTTTCGCTGACTCTGTCTGCCGCCGACGGGCAACCGATAGCTCCTTTGGATCTCAACTGGCTCCTCAGCTGGCTCTATCACTGCAAATACATGCCTTACTTAGCACTTGCCTCGCTGAGCCTGGATTCGAGACAGGACCACACTCTCTACAATGTCTTTCAGAGGATTGAATTATTTATCAGGAACTCTGTTCGTTTGAACCCCTGCTGGAAGGAAGGAACCTCACTGCTCCCTGCTCAGATCGTAGTTTACCTGCAGCAGACTCTGGCAATAGCCGAGCGCGGGGATGACATGAAGATCCAAAGGGACCTGTGTTTGGGCTTGGCCTCAGTTTACCAGCAGTACGGCGCTCTTGATAAAGCACTGCACTGTGCTCAACGAGCTGTGGAGAAAGGAGGCCACATCAATGAGGAGGAGGGATTTGAGGCATCTGTGTTGCTTGGGTGGTTGCTGGTGTTGACAGGCCAGGCTGAGAAGGCCCAGAGTGTTCTACAACCACTGCTCACATCACTACAGGTACAGCGACCAGTGATGAACTGGTGAAGAATGACACACTCGCAGTGAATAATGTCTAAACAAACATGAATGTCATGGGTAATACGTGCCTTCGCATCTTTCTGCAGGGAACAGACAGTCCCACTCAGCGAGGTGTGATCCATAACCTGCTGGCTTTGTGTCTGAGGCGTCAGGGTCGCATCCCAGAGGCAGGATGGCACCTCCACTCTGCCTTGGTAATCTCCAGAGAAAATGGAAACCAAAGGAATCAGGCCCTGGCACTTGCCAACCTGGGGTGTCTGGCACTGGACGCGGGGGCGTCTTTGATTGCAGAACGCTTCCTGGTCAGGTCAGATCTTTGACATTTTTTGAAAAATCTGCCACAGTTAAGTTTTGACAGATCAAACAAATCTAGCGTCTATAGGATTATTTAGTTTTGATATAATCTTATTTTCTCTTTATTTTAGATCCATGTGCCTTTTTTGGGATCTCTGGGAAAGCCCGACAGATGAGGAGCACGTTCAAACCTACCTGTGGCTGGGGCGTAGCTACAAAGACAGGGGGCGGAGTCAGGACATCAGGGCATGCTATGAAATTGGGTTACTAATTGCACTACATGCCAAAAACCTGCACAGTAAGTACAAGTTCATCCATGAAACTTGCTGTAATGTACCTCCACTGAAAATGGCACCTTCAAGCATGCATTTAGGTTCATGTATTCGTGCACACTAACTACTAACTGCATGTAAACAGAGGACTTTGTATTAAAATTCAAGCAGGTATGACCAGTATGATTAGCTGGTTATGTTGATCTGAATTTTTCATAGGTCAGATGGTGGTGGCCAAGGTGCTGAGCCGACTGTATGCTGACATGCTGCTTTATGGTCAGAGCATTGTCTACTATGAGCACTGTGTGTCAGTGTCCAGAGAACTGAAGGATAAGAGACTGGAGGGGGAGTATCTGGAAAAGCTCAGTAGCCTCTACCTCACACTCAACGATGAGAGGTGAAGATTTGCGTCTCATTTCTATGATTCTGTCTCTATCTGTAACCTAACATTTGTGTCTTAGATTTTATGGTTTTTAATCGTGCATTCTGTGCAGGTCATCTCGTAAATCTCTCGACTACACCAAACAAAGCTTGAGAATTTCTATCGATCTGGGAAAGAAGGAGGAAGAGTCTGAGACCTGGCTACAGGTCGGACGCATTTATTATCTCGTTTATGAGGATGAGTTGGCTGACATGTATTTACAGGTGAGGAGTATTGGTGTGTGTACAGTAGTAGAGGGAACTTTTTCCTTTCAGTGCCTTTTGTTGTTTCATAAATCTGGTATTCCTTGAATGTCGATATTCCACATTCCTGAGCAGCAAACAGTTCCCTTACTAAACAGTTAATGTTTTTACTTATGAAGTATAAAATAAGATCCAATGATAACATTTGATTACTTGTGTCTTGTCGTATTTGTTTTGTTTGCTTGTTTGTTTTTCAGGCAGCAGTAAAGACAGCCTTAAGGATGAATGACCCTCACTTTGCCATGAGCATCTATGAGGAGGCAGGAGATGTTTACTTTAAAGGTCACAGGAACCGGATGGCTTCTCTGCCGTTCTACAGGGTAAAAGGATACTTCAAGTGTACTGTTTTGGTTTTTTTTTTTGGTTTTTTTTTTTTTTTCAATAACAAACTGTAGAAAGTTTGGATTCTCAGTAAAATTACTTATATTTGCTTTCAGGATGGGAGTCTGCCGTTTGCGAGGAGCATCGATGACATCCACTCAGAGTTTCGATTGTTAAGTAAACTCACAGACCTGCTGATGAATGAAAAGGAGCACGAGGAGGCTCTGCAGTACGCAACACTGGCTGTCCAGGTCGCCAGCAAAACAGGTACAAAGTTGAGCCGTGCCTGAGCCTCATGTCTGTAATAATCCTCTCAATCCAGGTACAGTGTGGTATTTGTACTTGGCAAGATACTTTATAAAAAAACATTGACTTTTTTTTGCTTTAGGAGTGAGTGTGAATGAGAGGAGTGCTTACCATCGATTAGCTACAATTTACTACAGTCTGGAGCAGTATGAGATGGCAGAAAACTACTACCTGAAGTCGCTGTCACTGAGTCCGCCTGTCCTACAGCACCCCATGGAGGCTCGCTACTACACCAAGGTCTACTGCAGGCTGGGAAACTTCACTCTACACAAACTCAAGGTACAAGGGACACAGTTACAGTGTTGCATTGGGAAAGATAGAGAGAGCACATTCCTAAAATGATCCTGTGTGGGGAAGCGACCGCACCGCCCCTTATTTTCTCCCTCATCTCGCTGAAGTCAGCGTTCTCAGAAAGAAATGGAAAAAATCATCCCAGAAAGGAAAATATAATAAGAGTGTGTTCTGACTCAGGCATATTTAATATTACTCTGTTAAGAGAAACACACACGCTCACACTGTAATTTGTTTTACACTTTAACCAATGATTTAGTGGCAGTATTAAAAATCTTCTTGTTTTTCTGTATTAAAATGAACTTTCGAGAAATTACTTCTTCTGTTGGCGATGATCGATTTCACTGTCCAAAGCTGATGGCAAATGTAAGCTTTATCTTTCTATATGTCAAAATGACCTGCTCATGTTTTAATCATTGGCTGAGAAACAGTATCGCTTTCAGGTTCATCTCGTGGCGATGTAACCTTCAAATGTGGAAATTATGTGTTTGATTTTGACAAGACCAGCTCTGACCTCTGTTCTGCGTGCTCGCTCTACAGGATGCTTTTGATGCAGTGGGCTACTTCCAGCTGGCTCTGGCAGCAGCACTTGAGGACCAAGCTAACCCTGAGGCTCTGTATGTGGTGTACATGAAGCTGGCCGAGATCCATGGCAACCACATGCCCGATGCTGAGCTGTGCCAAGTTTACAGAGACAGAGCCCAGAGTCTGAAGAGAGTTTTGGCTGGATTGGAAGGCACTGCTGTTGGACAGGAAAACAAAGATGATGCAGATAGAGAGGCCGTCCAAAATATGGAAAGGAACTTGGATGCTGACGTGGGATATACAGAAAATTTGGTTAAGTCGAGCTCCTCTTTTTATTCTATACCTGAAAGTGTGACGAGTGAAGATGACTTGGCTCCAAGAACTCGTAGGATGCACGTGAAATCAGACAACAGATGCACAGACGCTAATCTTAGATTAGGTGCTAATGGGAAAACCTACCATAACTATCTTCCTGACTCAGTGGATGTGTCTGGCTCTGAGACAGATACCATCGCCAGTCAGTCGTACACTGAGAGCATTTTCACGGAGTCCTTCGATACAGCCAAGGAGGACATGTCAGACTCCAGCAGCTCTACTGACACTCTACAAACTCACCTGAAGCCACCTGAACATAACATTCCCACTCAAATACCTGTTAATCGCACAAGTGATGTCACAGGAGACGCACAGTCCAAAGACGCTGATTCTGATACTCAGGATGACGAAAACACCCTCACTAATGAGACTCCAGCTCAAACAGAGCCTGGTACTGACCAGCGTGTTGTTATAAACAATGATGAAGCTCTAAGAGAGGGCAAAGAGAGAAATGGTTGTGAGACTGGTGGCGCTCACGGTTAACACGCTGACGGAGGCACATAGTCTTTCTCCCTTTACGGATCTTGCCGGCTTTTGCTTCAT